>NC_142757.1:34801732-36001732 GCF_054948205.1 Urtica dioica subsp. dioica
CGCTCGGCCGGGGCAGCAGGAGCACCCGGCCGAGGCAGCAGAGGCGCTCGGCCGGGACGCTGGGGCGTGCACGGGCCGGGACGCCGGGGGGCGCGGGAGCGCGCGCGGGCCGGGACGCCGGGGGCCGCAGGAGCGCGCGCGGGCCGGGAATGTATAAACTTTGGTAAACGCTCGACTTGTGAATTTGAATAAAATGGACGAGTTTTAATTCAAATTCTTGTTGCATATGAGACGTCCTTAAATTTTAAATATCTTGGAAAATGATAATATTTAAGGTCGATGGAATTTCGGAATGAGAATATCCGAGTAATTTAATATTATTATTCGAAACATACTCGGAGATTCAAAAATCTCAAGAGTAAAAATAAATTCCGAGATCCCTTAAATATATTTGGGATAACGGGAAATAATAATAATTTCCTCGGTTATTTTTCAAGATTATTTTTAATTAATTAAGGATAGGATTGTGAGATTTTATTTTTAAAAGGACTTATGTGCGACAAATAAGGAGCGAGTTTGAAAGGAAAAATATGGTGAGAAGTTGTTTTGTGAGAAACGTGTCCAAGTTATGGGGGGCCACATGTGTACATGTGGCTCAAGGGGAGTCTGCCATGTAGCTCACATTTTCTCCCTTGCCCTCTCATTTTCGGCCACCTAACCTATCCCCTCTCTCTTCCTTTCTCTTCTTTCTTCTTCTTCCTTCCTTTCTTTTTTCTTCTTCTCCGGACGCGCGCAAGACCTGCAGACAAAAGAAAAAAAAATTCGGCCCATTGTCTCCATTGATACCGAGCTTCAGCATCACCATACTCACCCCCATCTCTTATTCTTCCTCTCTCTTCTCCGCGAACCATCAAGCCACCGAGCCACGTCGCCGCGCGTTCACGTCGAGAAAGAGCACGCCGAGGAGTCCCAATTCACAAAAAAATTTGGGTAAGCAATCAAACCCGAAATGGATTTTATGATTCTAGGGTTTGTAGCTCGAATTTGGGATTTTTGATTCTCTTGAGTAATCTGAGAAATTGGTGGTGTTTGAGTGTTCATTGGACTCGGTTATTGGTGATTTTAGCTTGTCTTTGATGATTGTTTTCGGATTTCATGTTTTGGAGTGAGTTTTTGGCCGAAAATTAGGTTCTAGGGTTAATGGAAGTTGTTCTTTGGGTTTTTGTGATTTCTGGAGGTTGTTTGATGATATTGAGACGATTATGAACCTATCTAAAGCTTGGGTTTCGATCGAAATGGCTGTTTGGAATTTTGTTGAATTTTTGGACGAATTTTCATTGAAGTTGCTATCTTAACCGTGTGTTTGGTTTGGTCGGCAGGTTGCTTGGCCGTGAGCTTTATTATCATTTTGGCTGATTTAATCTGATTGTGGAATGATTTTTCTGAGCCTCCGGTTGATATGTTTGTGATCGTTTTCATGTTAGGACGTTTCCGGTTAGTTGGATTTGTGTTGAGTCGATTGAGTGGGTTATGGGTTCGTGTTTGAATCGTGATATCGAGATTTCAAGATTTTGTCTTGTTTTGGGGATCGTGAATTGACTCGTTATCGGATTCCGGGTTTGAATTACAGATCTTGACGGACGGACGGGATTCAGACGAGTCAAGAGCGACAAGACCGGTTTATGAAGATATCAAGTTAAAAGAGTTATCGAAATAAAGCTCGATTAACTCGTGAGTCGTTTATCGCTTTATAGCGTTAGACTCGAGTTTTAATTTTTGGATTTGAGATTGTATTCAGGGATTATTAATTAATTATCTAAGAATGTTCGAGAATTTAAATTCTGGTTAATTAATTCAGAATTCTCGGTTTGTATGATTTTTCGGATTATTCATTTAATTTATTTAAGACTCGTGAAATAATGATTTGGATTTTATTTCGTACTCGTTCTCTGGTACGAACTCGTATGAGTCTTGAATAAGTTTAAATTCCGAAAAGCCGAGAAATAAGTTAATTAAATTCTCGAACCCCTGAATCGACTCGCAGTAAATCCCGATAACGAACTTTAAGCTCGTCAGCTTCTCCCGAATCATTGACTAATGAGATTTCAACTTCAGGTTTTAGTTTCTCGACGCTTCAGGACGTGTTAACGCTTCAAGATGTGTAGAGTCTCGGGAAGCGTGAAAAGCAAGGAAACTCCGGAAGTCAACAAGTTTTCAGACGATCTTTTCCAGGTAAGTGAGGAGACATAAGTCAACTACTTACCAAGGGAATAACCCTGTTCGTTTGTGCATTTGTTTGCTAGTAAACAAGAGTAGGTGAAAGCCTAAAATGAATAAACTCGAAAGTTAAGGCTTCGGCCACTCTTGCTTGAAAACTTAGTTCGGGTACGCCCGTTAGGTTCAAACGCTAACTTGAACTAGCCATGTTTTCTATGTGTATAGTTAGACCTCTCTTCTAACTCTAGGAAGTAGGTTAGAATCGAGAAGATGGAAGAGCAATAAGACTCTCGAATTCAATCGGGAGTAGAGAGTTCGAAAGTCACATTTCGAGCTTTCAGCTTAAAACACTAAACGAGCTACAAAGGGAAATAATAATTTCTTTCGGGGTTTATCCCATTACGCTATTCCGTATATAAGTTTAACGTGTACGCTGCTAGCCGCAGAGTACCCAAACTTTAATTAAACCCGTGTCGGTGGTACCCACAAGTCAACGACTTGTGTTTGTGGCAGACCTAGGTGGTCTGTATGGCGCTGAGTACTCAAAATTGGGGTGAACCCAACGGTAACGGGCAGTCGCCACGAGCAAACCCCATGGTAAAGGGCAGTCGCCTCGAGCGAACCCAACGATAACGGGCAGTCGCCACGAGCGAACCCAATGGTAATGGGCAGTCGCCTAGAGTGAACCCATTCAACAATGAGCAGTCGCCTCGAGTAAACTCATTGTCGTGCCAAGGCGGTACACATGAGCTGACGTCAGATGAAGATGGTACCACTAGTGGATCCCAGACAATCTTAAAACACCCAAGCCGCCGTAAGACTGCTGCTCGAGGTCAGAGGCTGGCTTATTGTCGGTTTGGAGATCGTAGCAGAAGATGTACGATCTTGCAGAACGACAAATGAGAAGATAGTATGATATCACGCGTCAGTCATGCTCTAATGTTATGTTCTAGCTACATCTAGCAATCATTCTGTATTCTTATGTGTTTGTTTGCACGTCACATGACATTAGTCGTTTTACTTTATAGATAGACTCCCACTTACTGAGTCAATCGACTAATAGTTTTATGACCCTTGGTAATGTAGATAATGGAAAAGCTCGTAAGCGGGAAACGAGATTGAAGACCGAGACCGAGCGCGTATTGCCTTGACCTATGGGCTATGGGGGGTTTCTCAATCGGGGGTTAGTATCTTCTGATAAAACGTTCCGGAACATATTTGTATAGGAGTCGCTATAAGACTCTTAAGTTATAAAAGCGAAAAATTTTCCCGAATTTTCGCAAACTATTTTAATATATAAAAGTATTATGATCTATTATTTAATATGTATGATATTCGAGTCGATCGGTCGCGGCTCGTGGGCGAGCTGTCGCTCACGGGTCGTGACAGCTGCGCTTCTACAAAAGGGACAGCAACTTGGGAGAAGGGTCCAGTGGGGGTTACTCCTTTGGGGAGATCTATCGTGTTTACCTCGAGAAGAACCAATCTCCATCCAAAGAATTGAACTTTTTTAGGGACTTTCGCCTTCCAGATTTCTTCAACCATGGGCACTTCTGGAGAGAGAGAGAGAAGGAAGCCAAATCTGAATACATAGACTTTGTAGAGAAAGAACCAGAGTCGTCGAGCCATTTTCTTCGGTCTTCGAAACCATTCCATAAGGAGATCGGTTCCAGGAGATGACTTAACTCCGCGTATTCATTCGCTTCCCTATCCAAAAGATTTCGTGGAAATTTTAGATCCCAATCAACTTTTCCGGAGAACTCATCAGAAAAAATGGCAAACTGATTCACTTTGGCCAATTTTAACGGGCAAGCCCTGAAAATCTTTCTAAAAAGATACCGCCTTCCACCCATTCATCTTCCCAGAATCTAACCACTGAGCCATCTTGCACTTTCCAGCCACATCTAGAGAAGAACTGCTCTTGAACCGAACAGACCAAACGCCGAGGACTTTTGAAAGTCCTGCAGCAAGCATCCCCCGCGTCCCACCCGTTCGTATGAACCCCGTAAAAAGCCTTAATAACTTTGTGCCAAAGCGCCTCTTTCTCCAATGGGAAACGCCAAAGCCATTTAGCCAAGAGAGAAGTGTTCTTGTCCACCACTCTCCCAATTCCGAGCTCCCCTTTATCCTTGGGTCTACAACAAACATCCCAAGCCACTCCCCATCGGTTTTTAGTCCCATCGAAGTTCTCCCATAAAAACACTCTCATTTTCTTCTTAATTTCGTTGGCCACGCCAATTGGCATTTTGAAGATGGACATGTAGGGAGAGCAGATAACACTGCTTGAATAAGAGTTAATTTACCGCCTTTCGAAAGATAAGCTTTCTTCCACCCCGTCAAGTCTCTTCGAGATTTTATCTAACACTGGGTCCCAAAAAGCCTTCCTTCTTGGATTGTTCCCAAGGGGCGTGCCTAAATAAGAGATAGGCCAATTTCCTTTGGGACACCCCAAAGAATTAGCAATGGCCGCTGATTCCGCAGGAGCAAGATTGATACCCAGAAAATTGCTTTTATTCTTGTTGATCTTAAGACTGGAGGCAGCGCAAAAGCTATTAACCACTTCCATTAGGTTCCGCCAACTTTGCCTCGACGCGTCTCCGAAAATGAGGGTGTCGTCAGTGAACTGAAGATGAGAGACTTTTAGCTCGGTAGCTCCTATGACCGTAGGGCTGAACCTATCTCGATCGATAGCGCGCTGAATACGGCGAGAGAGGGCGTCGGCTACCAACACGAATAGAAAAGGAGACAGAGGGTCTCCTTGTCTAATACCTCTCGTACCGAAGAATCTCTCACGAGGGCGCCCGTTGATGAGAATCGAAAACGAAACTGAAGAGGCAGCCTCGAATCCATTTCCTCCACCTAGCGTCGAACCCTTTTTTATCCAAGACGAAGTCTAGAAAATTCCATTCAATGCGGTCGTATGCCTTCTCGAAGTCGAGTTTGAGAAGAGCTCCTACTTTTCCGGAACGGCTATAATCTTCTACCACCGCATTAGCAATTAGAATTAAATCCGTAATTTGATGGTCTTGCACGAACTCACCTTGAGCAGGGGAAATGGTCTCTTCCATTACAGTTTTCAAACGTTCCGTGAGAACTTTGGCAATAATCTTATACAAACTAGAGACCAAACTAATAGGTCTAAAGTCTGAAGCCTTTGTGGAATCGACTCTTTTGGGGATGAGACATATGTAGGTCTCGTTGGAAATATTGTTAATTATACCATTATTCCAAAAATCCCGAAAATCAACATAAAATCTTCTCTAATCATCTCCCAGAAATCCTGGAAAAAACCCATGGAAAAACCATCCAGTCCCGGAGACTTGTCACGCTCACAAGAAAAAATCGCTGATTTAATTTCTGACTCTTCAAACTCTCTGGACAGCCCCACTGCGCTATCTAAAGAAATGGGATCCCACCCTCCCATCAGGTTTCTTCAAGAGGCGTGGACGAATACAAATTCTTGAAAAAGCCATTGATCTCACTCACAATCTCGTTCTCTCTAACGGTCACCGAACCATCGTTCTTTTCGATTTTCCAAATACCATTTTTAGCTTTACGCGCCGACATGAGGGAGTGAGAGCTTAGAATTACCGTCACCATCCTTGGCCCGACTCATCTTGGACATGAGCCTAGTCGAACGTTCTTCCTCTTCAAGAATCATGTTCAAACGACTCTTAAGAGTTGCCCTCTGAAGACAAGCCTCATCGTTCCAAAAAGAACTCCCTTCCATCCTATCGAGCCTTCCGATTTCGAGGAAAATGTGACTTTTTTTCCCCTTCTCTTTTTTCTTTTTCCACCAAAACCCACTCTCGGATTTTTTCCTTGATCATCTTGAGTTTGAGCATAAAAGAGTAACCTTCTTTTCCTTGAACACTTTGCCCAAATCTTTTTAACAAAAATCTTGAACTCTGTGTTGGCCAACCAAGCATTGTCCAACCGGAACGGACCCGGGCCCCTTTTAACCTGATCGGTATTTAGAGAAATAGGAGTGATCTGAAACCCCCCGGGGAAGGGCCTCTTGTCTATTAAAAGGAAAGCAAGCTCTCCACCCTTCTTTGAAAAGGAATCGGTCTAAACGAGCACACACCTGAGAATTCGACCAAGTGTAAACACCGTTCATAAGGGGCGGATCGAAAAGCTCAAACTCTGCGATTATCTCGTTGAAAAGACGCATACTTTTTCTAGCTCTCGTCGCATGATTTCTCTCCAACTGAGATCGAGCAACGTCAAAATCTCCCCCGATACACCAATTATCGCCACAAATAACGCCTAGCCCTGCTAGCTCGTCCCAGAAGTCCTGTCTACCTTCAACTCGGCAAGGCCCGTACACACCTGAGAACAATCTCAACCGAGACGGAAAAATCTCCCACAACGTTGTCGATCACCTTAACACGTCTCGTATCCCAAACCACCAAAATACCTCCACCAGATCCCAAAGAAGGAAGGAGGATCCATTCTTTGAACCTCGAACTCCAAATACTACCAATAAAACTTCTATCGACAGTTCTCCTACGAACCTCCTGAAAAACCACTAGATATTCTCTTTACAGATGAGGAATCTCACACCCCGATCTGCGAATGTTCCACGAGATGATCTTCATTTATAACCGGATTTACCCCCTGCTTCCTTGAATCCGAAGCTCACCTGGAAATCCAGATAGTGCAACTCGCGTTGTTGACCTTTTATTCTGGACGTACGTTTTTTCTTTCTGTTAGTTTGGGATTGCCATTCCTCGATAGCAAGTTGATCTTGACCGGCTGACACAGGAACTTGGTCGACGGAACCAGAGATCTCCGGGTAGACCATCGCTAGAGGAAAAGCTTGATCTTGCACGGTGAGAGAAGGCGTGGCAACAAACAGACCTGAAAAACCAGCAGGGCAGTCCTGTTCTGCGAGCATAATAGCCTACCCGTCTAGGTTGTCATCGGGTTTGGAAACCTCATCTTCCTCAGAGTTCGTGAATATATTTTTTAGTAATATGGGGAGTCAGATTTACCATTGAATATGTTTGAATCTGAATTGAGGATGACTGTAAAATTCCCCTTGAAGCTCTTTAAGATAAAACTAAAAAACGTTTGTCCCTCTTGGGCTATATCTTCTCTTTTTTTCTTGTATTTTACATAAGTCTGCTGGTTTTGTGGCTTTGAATTTTATTTAGATTCTTAGAGCATGTAATTTTATTTGTTTCGTGTGCCTTATTCCAATAAATACAAACTTGTTGCAGGGGTTATCAAACAGGAGGACAGGTGCTACTATCATAAATGCCGAGAGCTCACTCTCACATACAGTTTTCACTTGTGTTCCTCAATGAACTTTGCTTTATCAAACAGGAGAACAGGTGCTACTAGCATTAGTGTTTGTGTGTGAGTTGTTTGTTCGTGTATTAGTTTTTTTATTTTATTTTATTTTTATTTATTTGTTTTTTTTTCAGAGCTGTTGTCCCGCGATCGAGCCACTGTCACAAGCCACTGTCCCGCTACCAAGCCGCTGTAAGTTTATTGCGTTTTGTTTAATTCTTTTGTCATGTGACTGAGTATATCTATCCATGCAGATACATTACTTGGAAATGGCTCAGTTGAGATTTGGAAAGTTTCCTGATGTAAAATATTGCAGGGTTCACAAGGAACAATTAATTTATGTACACTGCCCAATAACTAAAATGTTCATGCTTTTTGTATGTTGTTCATAATGATGAATGTCAAATTACGGATAATTGAAGCTCTTTCTTCTATTCAATCACCGGTATGCTGAGGTATGTATACTTATTCATCCCAATGATTTTTTTTTTGATCTAGTTGTATCTCTACATTTTGCTAACTCTGGAGTTTTATGCACAAGGTATTACCCTCAACATGATATGCAATTTGCAGATTTTTTATTTTAATTTATGTGCTTGCAACAATTTCAAATTTGAAGAAAATCAGTGGAGTACTTGATAGAAAAGTTCCAGTTTCTCAAAATTGTCTAATAGTTGTTGAAATTCCCATATCATTTAAAGAGTGTATATTAATAAGTCTAATAAATTATCAGTGTGTCTTGATACATAGTAAAATGGGTTGTTAGTTAGTTTCCTCTTATTTGGATCTACTATTATTTATGTCAACTGAGCTATGTACTATGAAAGGAACTTTGGTGAATGTGTTGGGGTATAAATCAGCAACGTATTTCTATCTCAACCTCATAATTGCTTAGTTTATTTTTCATTTCATTGCAGGTAATAGAAGATCAGTTTGACATGCCTACTGTAAGAGCATATTCCGGCATGAACCGAATGACTATCGATTGAGGACCTTGGTAGTCCACGAATAAGTTAGTTATGTTATATTTAAAAATTAAATATTGATTCTTATTTGTATGTCATTGTAAAATGATATTTTTTTAATCATTTTATTTAAAATATGAGAATATATATATATATATATATATATATATATATATATATATATATATATATTGTATTTTGTTTTTATTTTGTTTTTATTTTTTTTATATTAGCATATATTTTTTTTATAGAAAAATGGAATATTTAAATAATACATGCTACAAAAAAGAGATTCATAAACTATTATTTAAAATCGTAGTATTAAATTACGAGGTACGTAAACACTCCAGATAACTAAAGTAGTACGGTATGACTACAACAAAAGTAGGTAGTCTAATATACTAATTATTTGAATAAATTAAAATTACTTTCTAACGTTGTAGTTTTTGAAGATGAGATTACTACAATTTTTTAAGTCTTAACAAATTATGTAAAAAAAATTAGAGTCTAGTGCGATAGATGCCAATTGCGAAACCGTAGTCGTGATATAATGACTACAACCTTGTGCCGTAGTTGCTAAGCCTTTTCTGGTAGTGTGCGTCCGTCAGGTCATCTCTCTGTATCTCACATTATAGTTTGTATATGTCTCCTTCTCTCCCCTACTCCAATATTTTTTTGTAAGAGGAGGAACAAGACCAACATGTTTTGTAACTTGCTATGTTTAGGTCAGGCCAAAATAATTATTTTCCTGATTTGGTTTAATCGTATTCTATTTAATATGAGATATTTATCTAATAAATATAATGAATCAAATATCTTCAAGATATTAGAATAAATAAAATATTTAGATCATATCTAATATATATTTACTTCTCATATTAGAATATCACTCAACTAACTGAACAATTTATAATATCTCATAGATATTCTAATGAAATAATATAATTAATATTTTTTTTCTCACAAGATATATTATTTTATAAATAGAATAGTTGATAATATCTTCATAATACTCTCATAAATAATTATCATATTAAATACTCATCAAATCGGATCATATTTAATAGAAAAAATTAAGGCTGTAATCAGGTTGAGTTAGTCGGTTTTTTCATGTGATATCAAACAGAACCGCTATAATTAATTTTTTAGTTTTGAAAATCAAACCAACCCATTTGAAAGGTAAAACCAAACCAAACCATTAAAAAATAATCGAGTTGGTTTTGGTTGATTTTTTCGGATTATAATTAACGATAAATGACTTTATAACTTGAATGAAAATCATATATGTATATTATATCTAATACGTTAGGTCAAATAAAATAAATTTTTACTTATCTTTAGAAAGTTTACATATTAAAATAAAAACTACGCATATTTTTAATTACCAAATCTTCATGTATTCGCAAATAATAAAGTATAATACTGAGCATTTTTTTATATATTTAATTATAATATTATTAAAAATGATATATTTATTTTTAACAATTGTACATATAAAATATTTGCAATCTTGACAAAATTAAATGATTAACACCATTGGGTTGGTTTGGTTCAATCCAATCTCACAACTATAAAAAATCAAACCAACAAAAAACAATTACGGTTTTGGTTGGTTACAACCTAAATTTAATCGGGTTTTAATGGGGCGGTTTTAAAAAAGTGCAGTTTGGTTTGGATGATCGGGTTGTTCGGTTTGACGGTTTTCATGAACTCCCCTAGAAAACTGACTAACATACTACAATTTCATAACCCAATTCTCATTTTTCATCTAAACCATAATTTGGACAAAAATACTAGTGGGCATAATGCATAAATACTATTTTGTTCTCTCTCTATTATTTCTTTATTTCTCTCTTTTTCCCTTTCTCTGATTCTCTTTTCGCTTGTTATCTTTGTTCTCTCTTTGTTCTCTCCTCTTTCAGACTCTTCTTTATTTCTCGCCCAAGAGAGAAAAAACCCTAAAATCTACAACATTCGACGACAAGGCGAAATCGGAGATCTACTGCGCTTGCTGGTCGTTCGAGTTCAAGGACTATTTGTGCCGACACGCCGTCGTCGTTCTTCTGATGTTTGGGGTCTTTGAAATTCCGAAAAAGTATGTTCTCCGGCGATGGAAGGCAAGCGATCGGCGTCAGAAGAGAAGCTCGGGGACTTGCAACAAAATACTTGCCAGTGCAACGAGCTTCCGGCGAGCCATGCTTCTGGCGGAGGATTCAATGGCTAGTGATAAAGGAAAGGTTAGTAGTTTGGAAATTCCAAGGGAAGCAAAAAATTAGTATTTCGTTTAGTTTTGGTCGCAGGAAACGTTGCCCCCGGGTCTGGCGATGTGCGTGTCTCTTCTTCCCGTTCGACTTGGCTTCATGGCTCACACAGACGATCAACACCACAAACAATTGTCGCTCCAGGTTTGCCCTGTTCGTGCTCCTCGTGTTGAAGATCCCTGCCACCGGAAGCGATGGTAATAGCTGCTTCGAATTTGTAATCGCTTCGAAGTCTTGAGCGGGCTTTTAATTTCGCGGATGATCAGGTGCTTCGGCTCTATGGGTTTTCTCATCGTGGATTGTTGAGCCCGGAAGTGCGTCGGATCAGCCAAGTGCAGAGAATTTATGCATGTGTTTGTATGACGGAAAGAAAGAAGAAGAAAAAAAAGGATTAAAAGGAAAAAAAAAAGCTTTGTTATTTTTTTTACCAGACTAATGATATGTTTAAGTTAAAATTCATTATTTTCTTTTTCTTTGTTTCTCTTCCCCTACTTTTTTTTTCTTCCTTGTATACGTATGTCATTGGTGTTGTATTTTTTAGTTGATGATTCTTGTAACGCCTCTTGTTAAAACATTTGTTGATTTTTTAGGTGTTTGATGAAATGCTTGAGTCATTTACATTTTGAAATTAATTTGTATCAATTTACATTGTAGATTAGGTATTTGATGAAATGCTTGAACCATTTGATTTTTTTAGCTTTAATTGTTTAGCATAAATAGTGAAGAAATTGTGTCTTCTACGTCCACAAATCAACGGTTCATGTTGATTGTTGACATATATGTCAACAAATTCTGCCAATCGTTGACATCTATGTCAACAAATTATGTCATTTGTTGACATCTATGTCAACAAATTTTTCAGTGTTGTCATTTGTTGACATATATATGTCAACAAAACATGTCATTTGTTGATATATATATGTTGACAATAATTTTTTTTTAATCCGAGTTTGTTTGATAATTTGTTGACATATATATTTCAACAAGACCCAGAGAAAAAAAAGAAAAAAAGAATGGGGTAGAAATGGATAAAAAAAATATTCACTCTCCTCCTTTTACTAGTATTTTTTTTTCGTTTCCAAATTATGGTTTTGGTGCAAAATGAGACTTGAATTATGAAATGATAGTATATTAGTCATTAAATCTATTTAATATACAACATTTATTTTCTATTTGAGAAAAACCACAATCCTATTGGGCTTATCAAACAAATCCTAGGCACATGTACTATGGTGTACACGCCTACCACAAGTCCATTCGGGCCGTGTGAGTTGATTTAAATGTTCTTGAAGAACCTATTTAAATCCAAGTGATATTTCTCAAAGTTATTTAACCTTTAATAACTTTTGTGTAAAACGTCCTTTAGTGTTACAGTCAAAACTGTGTTTGTGAGCTCGTAGTAAAATCTCATATTTACTACAAGAGTATCCTTGTCCATCTTTTCAAAACCGACTAGGAAAACGATGTAACTAATAACTCAAAGTTAGATGAACATGAGGGAGAGTGTAGACACTGTTACTTCTCTTCTTTCGTTTCATCAAATTTTTGTTATATTCTACTATCCCCGGACTAAACCTCTCGAAGTTATCAGAATTGTATTCACTCGATCTTTTAGATAAAGTGTCCATTGATATAACCAGTATGTATAGTCTACCCTCCAGGTTTAGCTCATAACATAAAAGTGTCAAATACACCATTATACCATCGAGTCACCTATGAGCCCTAAGTTCCATCGATTTCCCAGCGAAATATTCATTGCCACTCATATTGCAAAGGTGTGCGAAATCTAATGGTTGTGGAATCGACTATCAGGTGAGCGAACATTGACTCTCTTTATTAAGAGCTAGATTACACATTTTATGTTTCCCTTCCATAACTAATTATACCCCGGTCTCCCAAAACATAAATATATAAGCATCTTCTGTAGTTGTGAACGACTGAACCAAAAAGCCGAATACACAACCCTGAATCCCGGGAGAACCTTAGGATTCGGGGTGATTTATATTGTGGCCATTGGTTGTGGTTGCGATACGTCCCATTGTGATGGTCACCTAAACGATATACTTAATCGCAACATGTCCAAGACATGTACAAACCAACTAAACATAATGCTCCGACTCTGTGAAAACCTATCCACTGGCGAACCGCATATGTGATTTCAAATCCAGCTACCTAGAAATAGATTTATTATAGACAAGCTTAAGTGCTCCACCTTTGACTTATACTTGATGTAGATGTATTATCGCAGTTAATGCATATGGCTGAGGGTTTGACGAATGTTGTTATTCAATATCATGTACTAACCCATGTATTATATTATTGATAAATTCTTTATCTAATTTAGTTGGAAATATAACGTAATTATAATAATACCCTTTAGAGGGAATTATCATAATACCCTTTTGTAGACAAGATTGCTAACATTCCCCTTAAGGGCTATGGTAATTATGATAAGTATCATAATTTTTGGCACCATTAAAAAAATTATTGCAATTCAAATAATTCGCTACAAAAAATTAAATTAAACATTTGTGTAGGGCTGAAAAGGCGCGTGTTCAGTAATAAGTTACCTCTTGCTATAGATGTGTCGGATTCTGGTCCATGTACCCTTTTGTTGAATTGGTCATGGTAGTGTTTCCAGGGAGTATAACATCGGTTACAAATACATAGTCTTATTGTAGTTTTCAATTATTTTCATACTTTAATTATTGTATATAGCTTAGCTAAGCTTGTGCATGGAAAAGTTTAGTATCAATCCATCAAAGATTTAAGATGGCTCTTTAAGATAATATCTCTTTGTGGTTCAAGCATACTGTCATAAAAGTGACTTTTTGGTTTTGTTTAATCAATGGTAGTGTCATAGTCTCAGAGTTCTTGCTACAACACATTGGCGAGTTACGCTAGGAAATAGTAGCAAGTAGCTCTATTGGAATTTTGTAACATATAATAGACATCCACATCCTCTTTATATGGTTAGCACGCTTTTTAGGAAGACACGAGTGTTGAGAACAATTTTATGTCTATGTCAGTAGGATTCATCAGTAATTTGTCAAGATTATGTTTGTACCATCCGGATTTCTTATTCTAGAACTAGTTTGAATCAATGATTGAAATTCTAAGGATTTCGGTAGAAAATCGGACTAGAATTCTTTTTTTTACAGTCCCGACACCGGTATGTACAAAACCGAAATTTTCTGTGGATTCCGAGGAAACTCAGACAGGAATCCTTTCACTTTCCGGGAGTCTTTTGGGGAATTCTCATTGCATTCCGACGGAAACTTCGCTATAAGTGGTGAAATACAGGAAATTATTAAAATCTGATGATATTTCGTGTTTTTTTTATGGAATTTGTTGTTAGTTTTGATGATTTAGTTCAAATTCTTAGTTTCTGACTTCATTATTATGTTTAATCTCAGTTTGTATCAATTTTTATTTTCTTTCAATTTTTTGGTTAGATCCAAAAATAGGGTTTATATTTGAATGTTTGTTAGGTTTTTTTTTTATGTTAAATTAATTGTAGAATATGAATGTTTATGTAGAATTAGTTGATTTTCAACATGAATATTATCATCATTATTTTGATTTTGTACTTTGTATTGAACTATTTCATTAGGTTTGTGTTGGATTTTTGTTAAACTATTATTGTAGACTTTTTCTACTGTTATCTTATGTTATGTATGATTTTTCTTTTTAAATATTTGTTCACGTCATTCCTCTCGGTAAATACAATATTTGATGGTATTCCTCAACGGTAACGGTAACTTTAATGGTATAGTTTACCCTTTCATTTTCTGTATTCCAAGGTATATCATTGGCTTACCAGTGGATACCAGCAAAATCTAAGTCTCGAAACAGTAATAGTAACGGTATTTCGATCATTGGTTTAAATTATTGATAAGGGAATCAATGACATAAAGCAAAAATAATGAATCGAAGTAAATTTAGATAAAGTTCACATTTGAAATGTAATTATTGTTAGTTTAGGACTTCATCTCATAAGAATTCACCAGCTTAGGTCCCAGTGATTCACATCATAACATACTTACTTTTATCATAATCTATGGAATTACCAGTTTAGGTTCCGGTAACTCCTACTTACTTGAGAATTTGTCAGCTTAGGTCCTGGCTATTCCCATCATACAACACATGTCCTGCTCGGGATCCCTTAATGATATCCGCACGACACATGTCTTATTGGCGCCAGACAGGAGGGAGGGTGCACAATCTCCTGCCTAATGCCCATGTGGTACCACCACGAAGGATATTAGGTACCTGCTAACATGGGGTATATGTCGGAGGTGGTACCATTATATGTCTTCTCTTGAATTAACTTAACATGAGACTGCTTAGTTCGGGTTCAATTACGATCTTAACATATATTCTTTTCGCTTAATAACTCGTGACTTATAAGATCTCAGGACGTGACTCTCAAAGATCCTAACATAATATCCTCGCTTTTGAATACGAGTCTTAACCATAGTCTCTCATAACCCAGTTCAATAGGACTGGATCTCTTGGAGGAGGCTAACTAATCATGTAACAAAGGCTCGGGCTCCTAGTTACCTCTAGCCAATTTCGTTAGCCGGACTAATTCCGTTTCCAATTCGTTATGGCTTGAAGCCCTTACTCTTGATAGTGACTTATTTTTAGGCTTATCCTACTCTTGCTTACTAGAAAGCACATAAAGATGCACGTACAACATATATATATATATATATATATATATATATATGTTGTACGTGCATATATATATATATATATATATATATAATATTTATTGATATTGTAGGTGCCTAAAATCCACTTACCCGGATATGATTCATTCGAATCCTGAAATCTTCCTTTCCATAAAAAGGGTTCTTCTTAAGTTCACGTTTAACCCAGTCCACGTAAGCTCTTCCTGCTCGTTGCTAATCCTTATAGCAATCTGGACTTATCAATGGAAGAGAAAGATCGAACATTGAGCGTACTTAGTATCTCATCTATCGATATACTAACGTACATACTCTTACTAAAAAGAAATCTCATACGGAACGTATTCAAAACGTCCTCCTCGTCACGCTACTCAGAGCGTCTCAGACACGAGCAACAGAGAACATACAAGACATAACAGAGACACATCAAAGAATCGAAGCCTAATAAAAATAAAGTCCTGACTTCGCTTTTCCTCTGATCTAAACTAAGAAATGTCTCACCCTATTCGACCACCTATTCTTTTGACTGGGCTGGGCAAAGCCCATTGCTTAGAATAGGTTCCCGAGATTTGAAACTAAAAGAGAGAACATATAAAGAAACTCTCACTAAAAATATATAACGTACCTAAGTTATACGGAAATAACTCGAAATAACACTTCTCAAAACATCATAAACTTCACACGACCCATAAACTAAACAAGACCGTTTGTTTCGGGTTTTGAAAAAGACATTGAATTCCGAAACTCATTCTCAACTAAGCTTTGTAAAACATTTTTTTTTACTTGTCTTTCTCCATCTCTCTAATAGAGGAATCGTGTATTATGATTCGAGGTATTTCTTTTCCTATGATCTCCGATTATGGTGATGTGATAGAAGATAATTTAGAGAATATGAATGTGGTGATGTTGATGCGGAAAACCTAGAGAATAAATATGAGAATGTTTGAAGATGTGACCAAAGATTATGAGAACTTAGGATCGTTGATTGAGTTTTCCTAAGTGCGATAATCTCTTAATGAGAATTCAATTGATGCCATACTCAATTTGTCTAATCTCGTGGTTCATCCTTCAGTTGAGAATCCTCCTTAGTCTGTGTATCCTATTGTTGAGAAGGATTCCCCCATTTCTTCTGATCATCTTGATCCCGAGACTGGTGTTGAGAAAAATACTTTAAAGGCACTTGTTGAGTGTGCATGTTTCTACTTCAAGTGCTCGAAGATATTAGAGGAAGATAAAATATGTTTATGAAGATGATGTTGTGTTGTCTCCTCTCGTGGCTTCAAATAAAAAAATAGGAAGATAGCTGAGAAAGAAAAGAGGAAGAAGTCTGTGAAGAAGACTTATGCGGCCGACTCTCATAGGGATGATGTCGAGTAGGATGTTGTTGACATTTTAAGAGACATTGAGGAAGAAGAATAAAAAGATGAGTGTGTTGTCTAGTGCTCCATGTTGAGCAAACAGTAAGCTTCAAAGAGATGTGTCATCTGTAATCTAGTAGAAGTTTATTTACCATTAGGGTTTGGTTCCTGAGTGAGAGCTATCTGAAAAATCCCAGGCATGTCATGAGATTAAGGAGTTTCTAAGTGACGCTCAGTTGATGAAGAAAGTTATTGACTCCCAGGCAGTCCATACTACCCCAAGTTGGTGAATGAGTTTATTATAAACTTTCCAGATGATCTCAACAAGCTTGACAATCTCGACTTCAAGCAGATACATGTACGAAGTCAGTGCTTTTCCTTCTCTCCGACTATTATCAATGTCTACCTAGGGTGAGGTAGAATCATCACTGCCGACAGATTGCCTCCTATGAGTACCATTTAGGATGAGATTATTGGAGATGACAATATGGATTGGCCTAAGAAGGGTATGTTTCCTTTCTGCTCACTTAGATTGGTATGACTAATTGAGCCCTCTCTTCTCAGGGATCAGGCGCAACTCATTCCCTTGCCACTATTCTCTATCAGATAGGTATATGTGCCGTTTTTTATTTCAGAGAGTTCATATTTGATCATGTTTTGAAGCACGATGTCCTATGTTGTCAAGCTGCCCATTGGGTCTCCCTCCTTAATCACTAGTATCCTTCTGTCTCAAAAGAAGGACATTATTCGTGTTGATGATGGGGTTGGTTCCCCTCCGGTTAAGTTGACCTTCATTTACAAGTTGTTTCATGGAAAACATACCCCTAACATTGTTAGACCATCTGGTGGGCCTTTTGTCGATGTTGATATGATAAATAGTGATGAGATGATTGTTGTTGCCCCTATGTATGGGCTATAGGTAGTCACTTCCTGAAGACTTTGATTCACGGGGCTCGCGTACCTTTTAAGGGATCATACTACCTCCAGAAACCAGAAGATCATGTGTGAAGGCTTGATCAAGATCATGACTACTACTGGTTGCACTGATGGTGCCTCTTCTTCCCAGCATGCCACTCCTGCTGATAACTTTGCCCCTGTTTATGATGAAGAAATTGTTGCTAACTCCGGCTCGTCCAGTGACACTTAAGAATGTGGTGCTACTAACTCTTAGTCTCCACTTGTTTTATATGGATGTTTATGGCATGTACTCTTTTGCTGGATGTTTCCTTTTCTCCAAGTTCTTGTGTTTTAAATTTATGTTTGTGGATTGTGGATTTATACTTATGTTGCTTAAGTATTCTCTTGTGTGCATCCGTCTGATTTGGTTTATCTTTGACTTTGGATTGTTTTTAAGGCAATCCCGAGGATAGGTAATTAATCTTGTCATTTATTTTGGAATTTTTAATTACCCATCAGATAAAGTACATTACATAGTCCGTTTTAGGGATTGGGGGCTTACCCATTCAGTAACTTTAGCGCTGGACGTTCCCAAAACGGGTACGCTCGGGTCGGGTGAATTCAATAATAGACGCCTGTTGGTGTTCCAACCTTCCCCCTCCTTTAAGAGCATCATGCCTGAATCTAACTGGGGCTCGCGATGGTGGAGGAATTGGCTCGAAAAAAGAGGGATTCTAGTTGTAAGATATCTAATGAAACCGTCAAATATCTGGAGTTTCTTTTTTGTATATTAAGAACAAATAAGAAATGGTCTCTCCAACGCATAAAGGGTTGAGAATTCACATTCTCATCATCTTTGGTAAAATCAAGTCCACCGCGAAGACATTCATAAAAAGCTCTACCATAATTCTTAGCGGATAACCCCAATTTAGGTTTAATAGTACATCCCATTAGGAGGCGCCCGTACTTGTTCAATTTATCTCTCTCAACATGGATACCGTGAGGTGGACCTTGGAAAGTTTTAGTGTAAGTAGGAGGGATTCGCAAATCTTCCAAACGTAGAGCGCGCAAAACCTTGAACCAATAAAAAAACCGTTGTCGCTACTGGACGCCGAAAAAGATTTTGGAATTTATTAACATTTTCCAAAAAGGGTACTGTTAATAATCCCACAGGTATGAAAACCATTAAAAGAATGCCCAATAATTTATTGGGCAATGTACAAAGAAATACGGGAAAAAATACCATTCAGGAAATATCTCCAAAGGAGTTGCAAATGGATCCTCATGATATTGCCCATTGATAAATCCCCAACTTTACACTACTACAAATTTGGTTTTTTGATGCGCATGACTATCAGGTGCGACTAGTCGCACCTAAAAGTCGCATCTAAATGACTTTCGGGTGCGACTAGTCGCACCAGATTGTCAAACCGAAGTGTTAAAAATTTCGCTAAAATTGTTTTATGCTTTTGAGTATCGGGTGCGACTAGTCGCACCCGAAAGTCATAAAAACTATCCGGTGCGACATAGTCGCACCTGATAGTTTCAAAATTTTAAGCGGGCCAATTCTCCCCCTCATTATTTCATTCAGGATTGACGTGGCATCCTGGGTTATTTTTTTTAAGATATTATCATGTGCGACTAGTCGCACCTGATACATTATCGGGTGCGACTAGTCGCACCTGATAGAGCTTTCGGGTGCGGCAATGTCGCACCTGAAAGTTAGGTTTTTCTATAAAACAAAATCGTCTGCACTTCGTCTTCCTCGTTTCAACAGCCGATTTTTTTAAAAAAACCACTCTCTCTCGAAAAAAAAACCCCTATCTCGCTCTCTGCCACCTCCGCCGCACTCCGCCGCCGCCAGCAGCTCCTCCACCAAGCCGCGCGCGCCACCAGCCACGCTCCGCCTCTGGTGGGACCTCCGCCGCCGGCAGCAGCTCCTCGGCCACCAAACCGGTATTTCTCTCTCTCCCGCTCACTGAATTCGCTCCCTCTCTACCTCACTCTCTCTCTTAGTGTTTCTCTCCCTCTCTCACAGCCTCGATCGTCGTCCTGTGCCTCCGGACCTCGCCCTGCGCTCAGCCCCGGCCCCGCTGCCGAGTTCCTGTCCTCCGAGTCCCAGCCAATAGCCGGAACCTGCCCTGTTCGGCGGAGCCCAGTTCCTCTCCGACGCAGGGCCGTTAGTCACATCAACGGGGTGACCTTCCTTCTCCGAGAGTCCCGGCCAGGTTAGTATTTTTTTCCTTGTTTAGGTATTATTAGTTTATATATTGTATGTAAATATATATTGTATAGATTAATTTTATTGTATATTTTATATGTGTAGTTAGTATATTGTATATTGTATGTTTAGTTTATATTTGTTAGGTATTAATTTGTATATGGTGTTAAGTAATTTTAATTAGATTAAGTTTATATGTGTTAGAAATTAATTTGTATATATATGTGTAGCTTAATTAGTATTAATTTGATAATTTACATGTTTAGTAATTTTGTTAAGTTTAATAATTCCATTAGTTTAGGTTAAAAGTTTAAATTGATTGTAACTTAATTATTATTAATATGATATCTTCAATTGTTTAATAATGTGATTAGTTTAGGTTAAAATTAAGTTTTCATTGTTTTTTGACATGTTTTGATATAGTTTGTGATATAGTATAGGTTAGTGTTTAGTTTAAATTTGTTTTATTTTAATTAGTTTTGATTTATTGTAATTTATCAATTAGGAATTGTAATTAGTCTAATAATTACATGAATAGGTTATTTAGTTTAAAATTATTTAATGAAATTAAAATTGTAATTGTAACATGCTACTTTGAAATTGATTAGTAATTGTAATTAATAATGACACATGTTTAATAATTTGATTAGTTTAGGTTAAAACTAAGTTTTATTTGTGTTTTGTGACATGTTTTGATGTTTTGTGACATGTTTAGTATAAAATGAAGTTTAGGTTAAAATGAAGTTAATGAATTTGTGGTTAGTTTCATTTGATTTAACATGAAATGAAATTGTAAGTTTAAATAAGAAAAATAGTTTGTGAAGTGTTTTGATAGTTTGTGATATTTTGTTTATTTGGCTTTTTCATTTATAAAATGTTGTGACCGAACCACGGAGGTTCGGTGTAGGGCTGAGCTAATTTGTAGGATAGTTCTGGATGGTTTGTATATGTTTTTAAATAATTTTGCAGGTTTTTGGTTTGTCAGTATAATAGGGGAAACTCTGCCGAAATTTCGGTAGAGTTTCGAATCAATTAGTCTAAAAACTCCGAACTTATTCAATCCAAGCTCAAAATAACATACAATTCATAATATCTCTTTTATTTTGTTCTCCGTCGTCCTTTATCAATAACTCTTCAAAACTTTCATTTCTCGCTCTCAGATGGAGGCGTTTCAGCGACAGTTCTTTGCCTACACACAGCAGCATCCGTCTCCCATGCAGACATCCCCCGCGATGATGCACCCTGGGACAACGTCGCCATCAGCTTCAATGCCGAATGTTCAGACGCCGCCATCCGCTTCAATGCCGAATGCTCAGACGCCGCCACCAGCTTCAATGCCGAATGCTCAGACGCCAAATTCGGTAGAATTTCAGCGACATCGTTCGAGCGGCAGCGCACGAGGAAGATCTGGCGGAAGAGGAGGCCGTGCATTCAAGAATTGGAAGACTTCGAGTGAAAAAAGGGAAACAAAAAGAATAGATTGTAATTTTTTTAATTTATTGAACGTAAATTATCAAATTTTATGAATTTAATATTAGAATTTCTATTAAATTATTTATATAATTATTCTAATTAATATTATATAATTATTATTATTAAAATTATTTAATTAATTTAACAAAAAAAGTATTTAATTAATTTTTATAGGTTGATTCTATTAGAATCAGCATTTAAAAAAAAACTACAGACAATCAGATGCGACTAGTCGCATCTGATACTTTCGCGGGAAAAGTATCAGATGCGACTAGTCGCATCTGATTGTACTGTAACCCGCCAAAATATTAGGCGGGGAATTACTGTCAGGTGCGACTAGTTGTTGGAATCGATCTAGGGTTTGAGAAAAAGTTTAACGCTTCGTTAAGCGGCGGAATTTTAAAAATTTTCTTTTTAAGTAAAACTAGTTTTTACTAACCTAGACAACAGCATGTGCATGTAAATAAAAACTAATATGAGCTATTAAAGTTACTAACCTTTCTTGAAGCTTGAACCTTGTAGAAGCTCTTGGAAAGTTGCAACGCTCGTCTCCCCTCGCAGCACGTCTCTCTTTCTTTCCTCGGCACCTCGAGCAACCACGAAAGTTTCTATCACTAAATCACTCGAAAAGAAGGAATCAGTGAGTGGGCACTTTTAAACACTACGACTTGAGAACGAGTCTCGAAGTCGCAGAGCTAAACACTAGGTCGAGTGAGGACCTAGGTGCCAAGACAAGAAATAATCGAAAATAAACTAGAGAGAGAGAGAGAGAGGATTTTCGGCCAAGTTCAAGAGAGAGAGTCTCTCAAATCTCTTAAACTTGGATGAGTGAAAAGTGAGGAATGAGGCTCCTATTTATAGGAGAGGTCTCACCTTCAATAAGGTAGTTTCCTCTTCTATAGAATATCACATATTCATGAGCAAAATAACCCTTATTTCTCATTCCTTTTGGGCGCCCAAGGCAGCCTTCTAGAAGGCTAGGATTTGTTTCCTTTTTTGTTCCTTGGCTTGCCTATTACTCTCTTGGCCGATTCCCTTGTGCATCTAATATGCAAATTTGTTTCCTCTTTTTCTTTTGGCAAGTATCTAAATACATTTATGCACAAAATAATTTCCCTTTCTCTTTGGGTAGTGTTGGGCGCCTATGGCTTCTAGAAAAGGCTTCTAGAATTTTCTTCACTTGTTCATGACAACATAAGAAAAAGCCCATTTAGAATTTTCAATAAAATTCTTATGAAATGAAATTAATTCACAAGGCCCAATTAATCATATTATGGCCGAGTGACATTAAGTCATCAAATGAACTTGTCAAAATTTATTGACATCCATTTCATCCATATGTCTCAAAAGACAAAAATACCCTTTCGATAATTTTCGTTCTTGTTTTGACTTAGCTTCCAGTTTAACTATTCCTATCGATGTGATTCGTGACAGTGACCTCATGGACCCAAATGAACAAAGCTTTAGCTAAACACTTGGACTCAAAAGTTCACAAACCTTTTCCAAGTTTAGCTTAATGCCAACTGACTCCACTAAAGAGCTGACACTGAAAATCTCTCGGTTCAAATGAATTTATTTTCTACTCAAGAATTCACCTAATTGTAATGAGCGGATCCACTGAATATTATCTATGTTTACCCTTCATGAATGTCATCAGCTAGTCGGGATTTACTAAATTACCATTTTACCCTTCTAGCTGTTATTTCCTCAACTCCTTTGTCGCTTGTGAATAAGTTAGAAACAATGTATTGACGAGGAGCTAACAAGTCACATTGTTTCATCCAAAAAGAGTCAGGACTCAATTTGGACACTGGCCAGTTCATTTATTCACACTCCAAGGAACAAAGCATGAGGTGACATACATTGCATTTCAGCAATCTTGTACATGAATTCCATATCTATGAGAACTTCACAAAGTTACTCATGACAGACTCACAACTTAGTACTTCACCAATAGGCCTTGTTCGGAATCACATAGTGAGTCCGAACTTTGACTTTCTCAAATGAGAATACTAAGGTGTGAAATGGCATGTCTCATTTCAGGATTAAGGTAAGCATGATGCAATTCATACATAGTGACTTCGAGACATAAGAGGTTAAATGGTTTGTTCTTATATTGTCTCTAGAAGTGCACTGGTCAATTCAGTATCTTCGGAAGATACCTAGAAGAACTATAGAGTCCCCAACTCTCAATGCCTCATAACCAGACATCATAGATTCTTCTAACAATCATACTGAGGTCAATAGTCCTTTGACCCTAAGATTGCGAATAAATCGTTTTAAGCAAACTACGAAGAGTTTGTTCATGCAAATCTACATTTGTCTCTTCGTAAGTTGTTAGGTTTGTTTATGGACTAAAAGACTAGGGTTTTATCATAAAGCTTCAGACAAGGAAGATTGAATGAACGTTTCAACTTTTTATTAATGAATAAGCAATTACAAGCAAGAGTCTTCGTAAGACTATATGACATCAAATGCACATAAATAGACACTACTACTCTTCTTGTGGGCACCATTGACAACAAACTCCCACTTGACTCAAAGAAGATGTGAGTAGTCCTACATGCTTAATCCCTCTCGAAGTTGGTCGAAGACCATGTTCGCTAGGGCCTTGGTGAATGGATCTGCCAGAGATCTACTTCACTTCCACGTCTCCGCGTTGCGCGATCTCTCGAATCAAATGGTATTTCCTCTAAATATGTTTAGAGCGCTTATGGCTTCTAGGTTCCTTTGAGTTAGCGACAGCCCCACTATTATCACAATAAAGGGTCATGGGCTCGTCGACGTTTGGAACAATTTCCAAATACTTAAGGAATTTTCTAAGCCATATAGCCTCTTTGGATGCTTCACAAGCAGCCACATATTCTGCTTCCATTGTGGAGTCAGCAATGCAAGATTGCTTAATACTTCTCCACAGATCCCGAAGTGGATTTCCTGGAATCCTTATCCGCTTGAAAATCGGAATCGGTATATCCCGTCATAGTCAGGTCAGTACCTGAGTATGTAAGCATCAAGTTCCTAGTTCTTCGAAGATACTTAAGAACATGCTTAGCAGCAATCCAGTGCTCGGGTCCAGGGTTGGATTGGAAACGACTAACTACGCCAACGGCGAAACAGATGTCAGGTCTAGTGCAAAGCATGGTATACATGAGGCTTCCTACGGCAGAGGCGTAAGGAATTTTCCTCATGTCTTCAATCTCTTGTGCAGTCTTGGGAGACTGGTCCTTAGAGAGTGAAACTCCATGCCTAAAGGGTGTTTGGCCCTTCTTGGAGTCTTGCATCGAGAAGCGATCCATCACCTTATCAATATAAGATGCTTGAGAGAGCGACATAGTCCGGTTTTTCCTATCTCGAAAGATTTGGATCCCCAGAATGTACGCGGCTTCTCCTAGATCCTTCATATCGAATTGCTTTGCTAACCAGACCTTAACCTCAGATAATTTACCCACGTCATTACCAATGAGTAGTATATCATCGACATATAGTACCAGAAACACAACTTTGCCTTCGTGTATTAACTTGTAAACACAAGGCTCATCTATTGACTGTTCAAAGCCAAAGCTCTTTACAGTTTCATCGAATCTAATATTCCATGACCTAGATGCTTGCTTTAGTCCATAAATGGACTTAAGCAACTCACAAACCTTGGTCTTTTGACCTTTATCCACGAAACCGTCTGGTTGAGCCATGTAAATGCGCTCGTCAAGATTGCCATTCAGAAAGGCTGTCTTGACATCCATTTGCCAGATCTCATAGTCGAGAGCTGCAGCTATGGATAGGAGTATGCGGATGGATTTAAGCATCGCGACTGGCGAGAAGGTTTCTTCATAGTCAATCCCTTCTTGTTGGGTATAACCCTTCGCCACAAGTCGTGCTTTGAACGTCTCGACGTTCCCATCAGGACCCCTTTTCTTCTTGTATATCCACTTACACCCTACGGGTTTAATCCCTTCAGGAAGGTCTACAAGTTTCCAGACTTTGTTGACATACATCGAGTGCATTTCAACTTTCATGGCGTCAAGCTAAAGGTTTGATTCAGAACAAGCCATCGCTTGGCTATAGGAAACAGGATCATCCATGTCGGAGACGGCTATAAGAGAGTCTCCATAAGACATGTACCTGTCAGGCTTTTGAGTAGCCCTCCCACTACGTCGAAGTACTACTTGACGAGATTCTGATGAGTTAGGTTGTGTTTCAGTTGGGGTAAGAACAGTTCTTACAGATGAGGTAGAAGCTTCCTCACCCAACTTTTCTTCAAGCACAATTTTGCTTCTAGGTTTCGCATCCTTCATAAAGTCCTCCTCAAGGAAACGAGCATTCGTGCTAACGAAAGTCTTATCGTCCTCGGGACTATAGAAAGTAAAACCTTTGGTTTCCTTCGGATATCCTACAAACAGGCACAATTCTGACCTACTAGCCAACTTGCTAGTCTTTTGCCTCAGCACGTGTGCAGGGCAACCCCAAATTCGGATGCGGCCAAGATTCACTTTACGGCCAGTCCATCGTTCATAAGGAGTACCAGGAACCGTCTTGGACGGAACTTGGTTCAGAATGTAGGCGGCTGTTTCGAGGGCATATCCCCAAAAGGAAAGCGGGAGTGATGAGTAACTCATCATTGATGTAACCATCTCCATAAGAGTTTGGTTTCTTCTCTCTGACACTCCGTTTTGTTGAGGTGTGCCAGGTGCGGTAAGCTGAGAAGCGATACCTTCTTCTTTAAGAAAGTCATCGAACTCTCCAGACATATACTCACCACCTCGATCAGATCGAAGGGTTTTGATCATTTTGCCAGTTTGCTTTTCCACTAAAGCCCTAAAGACCTTAAATACGTTAAAGGTCTCGGATTTGTGTTTAAGCAAATAGACAAACCCATATCTTGAGTAGTCATCAGTGAAGGTAACGAAGTATTCGTATCCTCCACGTGCCTGTTGGTTGAGCGGACCACATACATCAGAATGTATTAGTTCCAGCAACTTAGTGGCTCTTCGACCCTTATCGGAGAAAGGTCGCTTAGTCATTTTTCCTTCTATGCAGGATTCACAAGTAGGTAGTGAACCTATTGCAGAGGCTTGGAGTGGACCATCCCTCACAAGTCTCTTAATCCTATCTAGACTGATATGACCAAGTCTTAAGTGCCAGAGGTATGTTGATTTTGTTAGATCGGAGGATTCAGAAAGTTTGATCCTCTTTGGCTCCCTAATTAGATCGTTATCTATTTCGGTGTCTAAAAGAGAAGGTTGAGTGGGATAGATGTAAAAAAAACCATTCTTCATACATGCATCAGTGACGAAAGAATTAGAAAAAGAAATACGAATTCCATTCTTTATAAACTTTAAATAATAATCTTGCTCGAAAAGTTGAGCAACAGATACTAGGTTTTTCCCAAAGGAAGGAACATAATAAACATTATTCAAATTTAAAGTTCGATCTTCAAAAGATAGCGTCACGGATCCCACAGCCTTCGCAGACACCACGCTCTCATCACCCCACTTGAAGCAGAAGTCGCCATCCTCTAAGCTTTTGCTTTTCCTAAAACCAGTCAAGGAGCAGCAAATATGGTTAGTAGCAGCGGAGTCAATAATCCACGATGATACATTATCAGCTACTAAACAGGCTTCAGTAACAAGTACAATACCTTTAGCTTTGGTTTTGAGGTAGGCGGGACAGTTCCTACGCCAGTGACCAGGCTCGTTGCAGTGGTGGCACTTGTCTTTAGACTTGTCCACCTTCGGAGCCTTTGGCGCCTTCTTCTTCGTTTGAACCTTAGGTTGGTTCTTCTTCTCGGCGTTGCGAGGTCTCTTCTTAGATCCAGAGGTGGAGGCAGTAGCATGTACTTCTCCTTGAGCCCTCTTTTTCTTAGTGAGTGCCTCAGCGGTTTGAAGTTCCTTCATGAGCTCGGTAACAGTGTACTCCAGCTTGTTCATGGAATAATTCAATTTGAAGGTATCAAAGGTTTCGGGGAGAGTTTCCAAGATCATATCTATTTTAGTCTCCCCATCAATCTCAGATCCAAGAATCTCCATCTCGTTGAGATAGCTAATGATCAGCATCATATGATCTCTAACGGGAGTTCCAGCCTTCATACGACAGTTCATGAATTGTCGGACCGCTTGTTGCCTAGCTTGACGTCCTTGCCCTCCAAACATCTCATGGAGATTGTAGAGCATATCGGTGGCAGTTTCGAAATCACGATGTTGTTGTTGCAACACATTGTTCATCGATGCCAAAATATAGCATCTCGCAATCTCATCGGATCGAAGCCAGGCCGCCAGGACATCTTTCTCCCCTTGCGTCGAATCATCATTCGTTTGAGGACAGGGGGTGGTGAGAACCCATTTGTGCTTGTCGACAGTAAGGACTATGTCGAGGTTACGTTTCCAGTCGACGTAATTGTCGCCTTCGAGTTTATTCGAGGAAAGAATTGTTGAGAGAGGGTTGAGAGACATATTGCCTATAACAGTTGAAACAAGTTTATGATTAGTCTTTGGTTTAGGATTTAAGTTTCATTAAGACTTTTGTAAAATCCAAAGGTGTTATAAACCAAACGATAATTTACTCCCTCAAGAGAAGGCCGCAAAAAATCTCCATTTATAAGTAAATGACACATCATTAATGCTAAGCCAAGATGTCAATACATCTATTTTGACTAGCCACCTTGTAAATTGGTTTGATCACTCATATCCTTTCGCAGAGCCTTAAGGAAGGATACTAGGGATTGAGCCTAAGTGTGCAACCAACCACTTAGTCCAAAAGATCAGCTTTGAAAAACAATCCCCCAAGGGGAGGCCTTGCCATCATTGCATCACTCTCGGACGTAGCTCATTGAGCAATGATCGAAGCAATAACGCCTTGGAGTACTCACATTTAAGTGAGGGTCGCAAGAGCGGCTCTTAGTCCCACGTTATTGCATCTTTCATTAGTGTTGGGGATCGCGGGTTACAAACAACGAATATAACCCTCCCACTTAGTTTTTGGAGTTGGTTCATCGACTCTTTTAAGTTCGGAAACAAATTTCCTAGTTAGAGAGCGACAGAGCGGACAACTAGAAGAGAATCCTAGATCGACATGTTCAGAGCAGTATTAGTGCATAAAGGCACAAGGTACATACTCGATCTTTTCCTATTTTCTATTTCGGGAAAGTGCGTGAGGGAAGTGTGAACTTCAACTCACTCGAACACTTGAAAGTTTGAGATTACACATCTTTTTATTTTTCGGTTTTGTCTACAAAGAGACCTCCCACTCAAAATTTCAAGAGCATATAGATTTTGAACATATGTGATATAGATATAGTTTTGAAAACATTTTGAAAACTTATTTGATTTGGATGACAAAATATTTTCAAGTTTGAAAGTGAAAACGGTTTTTCAAAAATCAAACTAGTTTTGTAAAAATTCAATTTCAATTAAACTTTCAAAAATCAAAACATTTTAATCTTACACATCATGTTTATAATCATATGAAAAACATTTTTGCTCAAGAAAGTTTTCTCATTAGAGTTCTATAACTCATGGTAGTGGGGTTTGAAAATCCGGATTTCTAAAAAACTGGAGTTTCAGACAGCCGCGCACCTCGGAGTAAAATCGCCATAACTGGCGGCTCCGATGTCCTTTTGAGCCGAAACCGGTGGCATTGGACAGAGGACAGACAGAGCTTTAATTTGATTCAAGAATCATTAAATTTCGATTTCTGAGCAGAGAGTTATGCCGCTTTTAATGCGGGTTTACATTCCAGCTCGAAGAAAAAGAAATAAATTAAAGCTTTGTCCTTTTAGGTGCGAAAAAGAATCGAGTGTAACGGAACGTTTTATGAAGTTGTTTAAAGCTTTTATTTGTGTTTTATTAGCAGGGTAATAACATAAAAAAAATAAAAGAAATAACAACATGCATAAAACGATTCAAGTAAATAAACGAAACTAGCAAGAAAACAAAACTAGTCACAAAATTTACTCGAAAATTCTCAAACCTTTAAAACACGTTTTTCAATATAAAAAATTAAAAACTTTTAGAACTGATTCTAATGTGTTTTAACATCATCCCAAACTCATAGAAAATCAACATGGTTTTTAATTTAAAGGCATGAGCAATAAATTAAAAAAAATCTAAGATTACAATTCTAACTTGTCACAAAATTAGTAAACTTTCGAAAACGATTTTCAAGCTCATAATTTAAAAACATGCACATGCATTCCTTTGACCATAGCTCTGATACCATTTGTTGGAATCGATCTAGGGTTTGAGAAAAAGTTTAACGCTTCGTTAAGCGGCGGAATTTTAAAAATTTTCTTTTTAAGTAAAACTAGTTTTTACTAACCTAGACAACAGCATGTGCATGTAAATAAAAACTAATATGAGCTATTAAAGTTACTAACCTTTCTTGAAGCTTGAACCTTGTAGAAGCTCTTGGAAAGTTGCAACGCTCGTCTCCCCTCGCAGCACGTCTCTCTTTCTTTCCTCGGCACCTCGAGCAACCACGAAAGTTTCTATCACTAAATCACTCGAAAAGAAGGAATCAGTGAGTGGGCACTTTTAAACACTACGACTTGAGAACGAGTCTCGAAGTCGCAGAGCTAAACACTAGGTCGAGTGAGGACCTAGGTGCCAAGACAAGAAATAATCGAAAATAAACTAGAGAGAGAGAGAGAGAGGATTTTCGGCCAAGTTCTAGAGAGAGAGTCTCTCAAATCTCTTAAACTTGGATGAATGAAAAGTGAGGAATGAGGCTCCTATTTATAGGAGAGGTCTCACCTTCAATAAGGTAGTTTCCTCTTCTATAGAATATCACATATTCATGAGCAAAATAACCCTTATTTCTCATTCCTTTTGGGCGCCCAAGGCAGCCTTCTAGAAGGCTAGGATTTGTTTCCTTTTTTGTTCCTTGGCTTGCCTATTACTCTCTTGGCCGATTCCCTTGTGCATCTAATATGCAAATTTGTTTCCTCTTTTTCTTTTGGCAAGTATCTAAATACATTTATGCACAAAATAATTTCCCTTTCTCTTTGGGTAGTGTTGGGCGCCTATGGCTTCTAGAAAAGGCTTCTAGAATTTTCTTCACTTGTTCATGACAACATAAGAAAAAGCCCATTTAGAATTTTCAATAAAATTCTTATGAAATGAAATTAATTCACAAGGCCCAATTAATCATATTATGGCCGAGTGACATTAAGTCATCAAATGAACTTGTCAAAATTTATTGACATCCATTTCATCCATATGTCTCAAAAGACAAAAATACCCTTTCGATAATTTTCGTTCTTGTTTTGACTTAGCTTCCAGTTTAACTATTCCTATCGATGTGATTCGTGACAGTGACCTCATGGACCCAAATGAACAAAGCTTTAGCTAAACACTTGGACTCAAAAGTTCACAAACCTTTTCCAAGTTTAGCTTAATGCCAACTGACTCCACTAAAGAGCTGACACTGAAAATCTCTCGGTTCAAATGAATTTATTTTCTACTCAAGAATTCACCTAATTGTAATGAGCGGATCCACTGAATATTATCTATGTTTACCCTTCATGAATGTCATCAGCTAGTCGGGATTTACTAAATTACCATTTTACCCTTCTAGCTGTTATTTCCTCAACTCCTTTGTCGCTTGTGAATAAGTTAGAAACAATGTATTGACGAGGAGCTAACAAGTCACATTGTTTCATCCAAAAAGAGTCAGGACTCAATTTGGACACTGGCCAGTTCATTTATTCACACTCCAAGGAACAAAGCATGAGGTGACATACATTGCATTTCAGCAATCTTGTACATGAATTCCATATCTATGAGAACTTCACAAAGTTACTCATGACAGACTCACAACTTAGTACTTCACCAATAGGCCTTGTTCGGAATCACATAGTGAGTCCGAACTTTGACTTTCTCAAATGAGAATACTAAGGTGTGAAATGGCATGTCTCATTTCAGGATTAAGGTAAGCATGATGCAATTCATACATAGTGACTTCGAGACATAAGAGGTTAAATGGTTTGTTCTTATATTGTCTCTAGAAGTGCACTGGTCAATTCAGTATCTTCGGAAGATACCTAGAAGAACTATAGAGTCCCCAACTCTCAATGCCTCATAACCAGACATCATAGATTCTTCTAACAATCATACTGAGGTCAATAGTCCTTTGACCCTAAGATTGCGAATAAATCGTTTTAAGCAAACTACGAAGAGTTTGTTCATGCAAATCTACATTTGTCTCTTCGTAAGTTGTTAGGTTTGTTTATGGACTAAAAGACTAGGGTTTTATCATAAAGCTTCAGACAAGGAAGATTGAATGAACGTTTCAACTTTTTATTAATGAATAAGCAATTACAAGCAAGAGTCTTCGTAAGACTATATGACATCAAATGCACATAAATAGACACTACTACTCTTCTTGTGGGCACCATTGACAACACTAGTCGCATCTGATACTTTTTCTGCGAAAGTATCAGATGCGACTAGTCACATCTGATACTATATATCCCGCTTTAATATATGATTTAGGAGTATATTTAGGTGCGACTTTTGGTGCGAGAAGTCGCACCTAAAATGTCGCACCTGATAGTGATGACTTTCAGGTGCGACAAGTCGCACTTAAAATCATCAGGTGCGGACTTTCAGATGCGACTTTGTCGCATCTAAAGTCGCACCTGATGACACTTTCAGGTGCAACTATGGTGCTTTCTGTCGCACCTGATGCTATATTTTGTACAAGTGTTAGGTCATTTTTAAATTGATGATACAATTTTGGAAAAAAAAAATAAAATCACGAGGTGTGTATCTAGGGAATCTTTGCCTCAAAAGGAATTTTCCCTAGATACGTTTACTCAATTTAATTTTGCATATATTTCGAATTTATGTATATGGATTATGTTAACTACGTAAAAAATCATTCAAATTTATGGGAAAGATTTTTATATTTCGAGAACGTCGATTATATGTTATGATGGGGATTAGGGTCCGGCTAGAAAAAGTACTTTGCATTGATATTTTTGAAATTAAAAAAGAACCATTTTACTTATACTCAAATGTATACCCTAATCACTAAAACTAAACTCAATTATATAACTCTAGTTTAGAGTCTCTGAATGAACCACTATATGTTTAAAAGGGAAAAAGATAATACAACAGATAAGATCTATGCAAGCGTTATCCAGAATGATTGGGCGTAAAGCGTCTGTAGGTGGCTTTTTAAGTCCGCCGTCAAATCAGAGAGCTCAACCCTAGACAGGTGGTGGAAACTCCAAGCTGGTATTTTTGTTGTCGCCCGTCTTCTACTGCTTTTAATAGTTTTCCTTTACGTAATGAATCTAATAGCGTTGATAGGTATAATTACATTATTTTTAGGGGCCACTTTAGGTTTTGCTCAAAAAGATACTAAGAAGGTTTAGCTTATTCCACAATTTCTCAATCATGATTACCTTATCCCACGTAAATCATTTCGCCATAACTATTCAATATCCTTATGAAAAAGTAATCACTGTAGATCGGTTCCGCGGTCGAATCCATTTTGAATTTGATAAATGTATTGCTTGTGAAGTATGTGTTCGTGTATGTCCTATAGATCTATCCCTCGTTGATTGGAAATTGGAAACTAATTTGGTAAGAAACGATTACGTAATTACAATATTGATTTTGGAATCTGTATATTTTGTGGTAACTGTGTAGAGATGATTTTATTTCTCCAGATATTCTCATTATATGCTCGTATCTGAAGCACGAAATATATATAATATTACAAAGTATTTAGAACTATGATTCATACTTAATATTCAGACTTCCTGGCCGGATTTACACAACTTTTGGTTTCATTTGGTTCTTGTGGTATTCCGCCTCTTGGCTGTTTTTGGTTCAAAGATGAAATTCTTAATGATACTTGGTTGTATTCACCGTTTTTTGCAATAATCGCTTGTTCTAGGGAGGCTGGAACGTCAACAGGCGTCTATTATTGAATTCACCCGACCCGAGTGTACCCGTTTTGGGAACGTCCAGTGCCAAAGTAAACAGTGTTTTTTTTTATTTTACTTTAGTTTGGTTCCTTTAGTTAATTCTCAATACTATTTCTTTTAAAATTCTTTAAAATTTCATGTACGGATTCTTGAATGCTCACTATAGTAGAATATTCATGTGGTAATTTCTCAGATTTTGCGCATGTAATACATGTACCTTTTATGTGGCATATATTTATTGAGTTTTGTCTAATCTTTTCCATTTTTTATCCAATAGAGAGCTTTCCATTTATATAATATTTCTTATTATTCTCGGATACTGTCATCTTTTATAACCAAAAAAGGATATTGGGAATTCTTAAGTGGAATTTTATGAACAAAAAAGTAACAACTTAATCCTTTCTTTTTTACTTAGATTGATATCAAGCGGTTTTGTTTCATTGATCAATCATGCTTATTCCAAAGCATTATTTTTTCAAATAATTGCATGCGTAGCTATCTTAAACACTAGCAATTTGGTTTTAGCCAACCTTTCGTTAATTTCCCGTAAATAGTCATCTTGCTTACGTGACAACTTATTAATTGAATTAGTTTTACACTTTTGCCCTTATTTAATTCGGCCGCTATTTTAATTAGGCAGTTTTTTTTTAATTTCGAATCAAATATTGAAACCGAATAGGGAAGTTTTCAAATTTGAAATTTGAATTGTCCAGCAAATTTTGAAAGTTCTCAGCCCATTTATTGTTATGCATTGGAAGTTTTCAGCGTTGACTTTAGGTAATTAGTTTATGTTTTCGTGGCAATTCATTATGGATAAAATCTGTAAATATATTCTTCATTTATTGATATTACTTTGTCTTCCATATATTCATAATTTTAGAAGGCCCAAAATATTTCCAGAATTTTTTTTTTTCAGTTTATTTACACGAATATACTGTAAATATTCTTTGTATTTACAGTGAATATACTGTAAATATGCTTTGTATTTACACGAATAAGCTGTAAATATGTTTTCTATTTAGACGAACATACTGTAAATATGTTTTGTATTTACACGAACATACACCATTATTGAATAAATAACAACAACACTGTCACTGTAATCCAACATTTATCACAAGCCAAGCCAACCTAAACCGAAGCTTAAATCAAAATGTGAGCAACAACCAAAAAAAAAAAAACTGTCAATAAACTTTTAATACACAAACAACCATTATAACTTAAAAGATCAATCAAGATATATCATAATCAAGGCTCTAATCAGTTCTAATCTCAACAGATATAAAAAAACAAAGATTAATCGAGCGAACGAAATAGGAAAGAGAGCGCGCGCATGGCAGAGGACGCTGAAATCGTCGCGGTGCGTCAACCAAAACCCGTTTACCGACGAGAGCCATTACGCATGCAACTGCGACCAAAACCCACGAGAAGAGAGCGCGCGCGTGGCGGAGGACGCTGGAGTCGGAGACGGCACAGAAAGCGAGGACTCGTCTAGCCGGAAAAGGCGAGTTCTTCGAAGCCGGGGCGGTTTCTCACGGCCAAGATCTCGTTCAGAAATGAGGGACTTTATTTATTTTTTTTTTCAGCGGTGAGATTGTGAGAGAGAGAGAGGTTGCATGTTACCTCATTTAAGGGGATTTAATTTTCTTACCTCGAATAGCGGGAGCATTTATTGACTAAATATTTGTCATTATTAATTAATATCTAGTTCAATTTGGGCGGGATTCAAACTGAGGCTGGTTTGGTCTTTTTACATTTTGTAAATTGGTTGGTGTGGCTATATACTAAAAATTAACAAAACGTTGGCTAAATTTAAATCCTGTATAGCAAAAATGGCTATACACCTATATAACCCTTATTTTTTTAGGCTCCGGATCCATTTTTCATTCAATGTAAACTATTGTTGGTTATTCTTCAGATAAAAGCCAGAATATGAGTCTTATGGGAGGTTTAAAAAACAGGTACCGATTACAAGAACAATTGAGCATTTATCTGTAAGAACTGGATTCGTTGAAATGTTTGATTTTTGAAACTCCGAAAAGGAAACTGATAAATTTTTATTTACATATTTACATAGAATCATTCATAGATGTGGGGATAACATAGCGATTTTTTTTATTCGTTGGATTCGTGCTCGAGCCGGATGATGAAAAATTATTATGTCTGATTCTTTTGGGGGATGGATCTAAAATGATGATTCACCTATCCTAATAACAAAAAAACCTAACTTAAACGATCACGTATTAAGAGCTGAAGGGATGGGTCATAATTATTGCAGAGAGCCTGCATGGCCCAACGATCTTTCGTATATTTTTCTGGTAGTAATTTTAGGCACTATTGTACTTAAAGATTTACAAACAAAAGAATAAATTTTGGATTCTTTAACACAAATATAATAGAATCATATTACCCAAAGATCAAAAACAACATATTATGTTAAAAAAACCTGTATGAAAAAATTATAATAAAAAGTACTATGCTAAGATGTGTAGGCTTACAAAGTTGATTTTGATTAAGTGCTTTTTGCTCCTTCTCAGACCTTCCAATTTTGCTTTTTCAAAAAAACAACGAACTTTTTTGTTATACAAAGGATTTCCTTCTTACTAATTGAATTTCGCCTCAGTTTTTCTTTAGATCCCTTGTTTCATTCCGATAGTATAATAAATCAAGTCAATGCAAAGGAAATGAATCCATTTATATACTATTAAGTAAGTGAAATATATAAAAGTAAAACATAAGAATAGTTTGTAGAGGCACTCTACCTTCCCTAATCCACTAAACACGGGCAATCTCTTTTCCGTCGATACGCCCCGCAATTTGTATTTGAATGCCTTTTTTGCCTGCCTATTCAGTTAATTCAATAGCTTTTTTCATTGCTTTGTGAAAAAAAAAACTCTACTTTTTAACCGTCCCGCTATAAATTCTGCAAGAATAGTAGGGTGCCCATAAGGATTTGAAATTCGTGAAATAGCTATGTTTAATTTTGTGTTCACATTTGAGATCACTTGTGTTTTTATATTATAAATATAATAAAATATTATATTAACTCGAAATCATAGATATATTATATATTAACAATTGGTTTTTTTCTAAACGGAGCATGCTGAATATTTCCTTTTATTGTTCGAACCAAAACAACCATAAATAAGTCTAATTGCTAATATTAATCTGTATAGCCCCTAATAAATATAATTTTTTCTGCTTTTCATTTCACGCTCAAAATTTTTGATGATTGAATCAATCTTTCTTGGGCGAAAGAATAGCAATGAGATTCCACAATATCATGCTAAGAATAGCTAGGATTTCAAGAAGAAGATGCCATTCGTTTGATGAGAAATAGAAAGGAATATCGAAAATTCGAGTGGCTTAAGCTGAAGCAGCTACTTTCGAAGTAACATAAAGAAAAGCAACAACTGGAGTGGGAGACTAAGAGGAATGTGTAAACCAAAGCTTCCATAGATTCGAGCGTAATTTACAATTATAGCTTCCATACCTGTTTATTTGAGATCGTCTTCCGGATAAAGAAAGAGCAAGACAAGAGTCAAAGATTCAAATCAAGCTTTTTTGGTAGTCTATATCAAAAACGAAATACTAGGATGCTTAACACAAATAGACGCATGGCAAGTTCCATACAGATTACTTCTCAATACTATTTCTTTTGAATTAATTAAAAGTTCATGTATGGATTCTTGAATGCCCACTATAGTAGAATATTCATGTGGTAATTTCTCAGATTTTGCGCATGTAATACATGTATCTTCTATTGTAAAACCCCAAAATAATTATTAGTTATTAGAGGTTCTTTTTTATTTCTTTTTTTCAAAATATTAAGATATATATATATATATATATATATATATATATATATTATAGACCATAAATTATCGTAAGATTATTAGTCTTGTTTTAAAATAAATGTGTATATATTTATATGTGTGTACGTTATGTAAATAGATATATGTATAAGTAAATATATATATATATACACACATTGGATAACTTGTACGTGTGATATAAATGCGTGAGACTTTATATATACACCAAACTGTAGTAGATATTTGTTTAGCTTAGCTATAATATATATTATACTTGCTATAATGACACACGTCAAAAATAAAAGAATTTCTCACATACATATTAAGATATAAATATATATATATATATATATATATATATATATATATATATGTGTGTGTATGTAAATAATATATATATATACAGATATATTAGATATAACGTAATAGATCTTTCTTTGAATGGTTCTTCCGAGTGTTTTGCGGCTGTTTTCGATTGGTTATTGCTGTAGAGTAGGACTAGGAATACCTAAGTTTTTTTTAGGGTTTTCCTTATCCAAAAGCTTTATAAATACTTTTCAACCTCAGCAAGTTTTGCTTTTCTTTTCACGTTGTTTTCCTCTCAGCTTTCTCTCCCCATTCTTCTCTATCCCTTTCCTTCCCAAAAAATAAAAATAAAAACCCCAGCCACCACCAAAGAAAGAGATCATTCATAGTTTTGATTTAGTTCTAAGAGCGTTAAAGATTTATTTTCCACCCCGACTGTGAAAATTAGGTATGTAATTCGTGGTCTTCTCAATTTAATTTCTATATTGTTCGTGATTTTAATTTGAATGAACTTTTAGATAAAAAAGGGTTTTTTCTGGTTCGGATTTAATCAAACACTGATTTTCATACGCTTACCTTGGCTTCAAAAATAATTATTTTTCATCGATTCTTTTTGGAAAAGTTAGGTTTATGTTTCTTCTATCTGAATCTTTAATCGAAAATATTTTTATGAAATACATAATATTTTATGATTATTTTCCGATCAGTGCGCGTACCAGTTTTACAGTTTTGATCAAATTTTAGAAATCGTTTTTCAGACGCTTAGTATGAATTGCCCGTTAATTATTTTTATTCGAAAGTTTTTGCAATGGTTAGTAATATGTGTCGTTTTTCTAAATATGTAATTTATTTTAAGTTTCAATCAAAAAGTTTTACGATATAAGAATTTTGGAAACGATGCGCAGATTGGTTTTTACAAGTTCTTTTGTTAGGCAAATTGTTGCATCTTATTTTATTTATAAGAAATAGTTAAAAATTTATTTTGGCCGTGATGCCTTTACAAAAAGTGCTCAAAATTATATTTTATACGTACTTGTTTTTTTTACAAAAGTTTTTTTTTCAGAATGTTAGTTTTTCTTCCCCGAAACCCTAATAGCCAAGGGTATTTTAGTAATTTCGCGTCTAATCTCGTTTCTGAAAATTTCCAGAACCTAAAATATGTCTTGAATACTTTTCTCAGCTGATCCCAATAGTCTTTTATTCCGATTAGGTTCCAATTCTCTTAGAGCGTACAATTCCTTCGACGATCTACGATCATAACTCCCGATATCCAGGTGAGAATAATCTCACTACAACACAGATTAGTTCAAAATTAAATATGATGTTTTGTGATTCATGTTATGGTTTGTTTAAAGCTTTATATGTTGGAGTATGTTTTTCTTTATTTGATTGTGTGATTTATTGTAATAGTTGGATTTATGTTTGATCAACTATGCAGTGTTAAGTTGAAGTAGATTTTTGAGAATATACATGGTTTATATTTTTTTTAGTCATGTATTGTATGAGCATATGTTTGAAAGTTTTTATGTACATGTCATATCAGTATGTAATGTTATCTTAAAAGTGAAAAGATAGAGATAAGCAAGGGAGTCGTATCGCCTCGAGAGGTATTAAGGAGAAGTTTCCCGGGCCGAGGCTCTAATGGGGAAATTTCTCGGGCCGAGGCCCTAATAAGTTTATAAGATAGAGCGAAGTGTGGGACCTTGCAACCCCATATCTTCGTCTCTAAAGTGTGCACTGAAATAGGTACGACTACCCTAGGGGCACCCCGAATTAAAAGTTGATAGAATCAAGAAAAGAAAGATCAAGTCACCGTTTAGTTTTAAAATACTAATAACCGGTTCATGCATTGCGCATTACTCTTTTTTGTGAGCTTTATATATTATTCTCGCTGAGCGTAAGCTCATCTCTTCAAAAAAAAAATACACGTCTGTGTTGTAGGTAAATATCTTACAAGGAACTGAGCAGGGCGGACTAGCGACATCGATAGCGAGAGGGTTGGGTCATGGTTTCCATTCACGAAATAAGTCTTCCGCTATAAGTTATTAAGAAATAAATTTGATGGTTTTGTTTTCTTTATTAAGAAATATGTTTTCCACTACAAGTTACGGTTTTCTAGTTCGTTGAAAGTTATTTTATGGATTACGTTTTACTTTGCTACTATCTTTGGTTTAAACTCGGTATCTCATATTTTTGTTTTCGTTAAGTACTTCTCAAGATATTTTGAAATGCAATCTATACGTTTCTTTAATGCTTTTGTTTATTTTTAAAATCTTTAAAATTTTGGTTCACCTTTGTATGATGTGTTTTAAAAAAAAAAATTCCTCCAATTTTTCTATAAGAATTTATTAAAGTTTAGAAAACAAGTAGAAGTAAGACGGTACGAAAAGTCGGGTCGTCACAATGTGGTCTATTTTTATTGTGTTTTGTCTAATCTTTTCCATTTTTTTTTATCCAGTAGAGAGTTTTCCATTTATATAATATTTCTTATTGTTCCCGGATAGTGTCATCTTTTATAACCAAAAAGGATACTTTTTTGGGAATTCTTCAGTGGAATTCTATGAACAAAAAAGTAACACCTTAATCCTTTCTTTATTACTTAGATTGATATTAATTGACTAAAACGGGGTTTTACTTTTCGATTTGGTTTTTTACTATAGTAGAAGATTCAAAACGCAATTAATCCTTTAGTTTCGTTTGGTTCTTGTGGTATTCCGCCTCTTGGCTGTTTTTGGTCCAAAGATGAAATTCTTAATGATACTTGGTTGTATTTGCAACAATTGCTTGTTCTACCGCGAGATTAACTGCGTTTTATATGTTTCGAATATATTTACTTACGTTTGAGGGCCATTTAAATATTTAGTTTCAAACTTATAGTGTCGAAAAAAAACTCGGGTTCAACATCCTTATGGGGTAGAGAAGGACAAGAGAAAATTAAAACCAATTTTTCTTATTACCTTTATTAACAAAGAAAAACGATAAAAATATTTTTTTTCTAAAAAAAATACACTTAATAGTAATGCAAGCAGTTGAAAACGAAATAATCCTTTATTTTAATTTTGTAAGTTAACTTTTCGCATAAACAAAAAGAAGATATAGAAACGGCAAAAAAGAGAGAAATAATAAATACAATTACAGTACAAAAACTTGATTTTTTTTCTCTTTTTATACTTTTATTCGTTCTAGGTTCATAGTTCTATAGATAGACCCAATTGAATTATTTGGTCCCACTCGGTATCAATGGGATCAAGGCTATTTCCAACAAGAAATATATCGAAGAGTTAGTGCAAGTTAGCTGAAAAGCAAAGTTTATCTGAAGTCAGACCGAAAGAATACATATCGTTAAAAAAAGAAACCCTAGAATAATAATACGATAACTTCAAAAATCCAATTGTTCAATCAAGTAAAACCTAGAAAAAATAAAATAAGTTTTTAGTAAACGGTTTAACTGGCTCTTTTTATCTAGTATGTATTGAATTTTGCCCGGCGAAATTGGATAGTTTACAAAATTTTTGCTTTTACAAAAACTTACTATTAAATTTTTGTTGGCATTGGTGCGCACAAGAAGAGTAGTAGTCATAAATTGTATACATTTGATGTAATAAAGTCCCACGAAGACTTTTGCTTGTAACTGCTGAATAATTAATAAAGTGTTGAAACTTTAATTCATTCTTCCTTGTCTGTTTGAAGCTTTATGATAAACCTTAGTCTTTAGTCCTTAAACCAACCTAACAACAAATGAAGAGTCAACTATAGATTTGTATGAACAAACTCTTCATGGTTCGCTTAAAACAGTATATTCACAATCTAAGGATCAAATGACTATTGATCTCAGTATGATTGTTAGGAGAACCTATGATGTCTGGTTATGGGACATAGAGAGTTGGAGACTCTATAGTTCTTCCTAGGTATCTTCCGAAGATACTGAATTGACCAGTGCATTTCTAGAGACATTGTAAGAACAAACCATTTAACATCTTCTGTCTCTGAGTCACTATGTATGAATTGTATCATGCTTACCTTAATCCTGAAATGAGACATGTCATTTCATAGCTTACGTATTATCATTTCAGAAAGTCGGAGTTCTAGATTCACACTATGATATAGACAAGACTTATTGGTGAAGTACTAAGTTATGAAGATGTCATGAACAACTTTGTGAAGATCTCATAGATATGGAATTCATGTACAAGATTGCTGAAATGGAATGTATATCACCTCATGCTTTGTTCCTTGGAATGTGAATAAATGAACGGGCCAATATCCAAATTGAGTCATGACTCTTTTGGATGAATCAATGTGACTTGTTAGCTCATCGTCAATACATTGTTTCTAACTTATTCACAAGCGACAAAAGAGTTGAGGAAATAACAACTAGAAGGGTAAAATGGTAATTTTGTAAATCCCGTCTAGTTGATGATATTCATGAAGGGTAAACATAGATAATATTCAATGGATCCACTCATTACAATTAAGAAGAATTCTTGAGTAGAAAATATATTCATTTGTACCGAGAGATTTCAGTGTCAACTCTTTAGTGGAGTCAGTTGACAATAAGCTAGAACTTGGAAATGGTTTGTGAAATTTTGTGTCCAAGCATGCTAGCTCAAGCTTTGTTCATTTGGATCCATGATGTCACTACCACAAGTCATTAGAGTAGGATTAGTAAACTAGAAGCTAAGTCAAAACAAGTTCAAATGTTGAACTAGACAAGTTTTACGAAAATTGTCTAAAAGATAATTTTGTCCATTAGGACATAAGATGGTATGAATGTCAATAAATAAGTTTTTTGACATTGTCATATGATGACAATGAAATAAGTCCACACGGCCAACATTAGAGTATTGGGCCTTGAGGATTGAATTTCATTTTATGGAATTTTATGTGTGTTGTCGGTCGTTTTCGGAAAACCCGAGACGCCAAGAAGCACGTCGCTCAAAGGGCCGATGGTCAGGCCGGAGGTCCTGAAGAGCGGCAGGCCTTCAAGCCCTCGCCTAAACTCTTGACTCCTTGAGTCGAGCTTCACTCCTCGAGTCGAGCCTTGAGTCAATCTCCTCGAGTCGAGCATCGCTCCTCGAGTCGAGCCTTGAGTCAATCTCCTCGAGTCAAGCTTCGCTCCTCGAGTCGAGCCTTGAATTGTTCCTCGAGTCGAGCCTCGAGTCATTCTCGAGTCACTCCTCGAGTCAAGTCGCCAGTCGCTCTCATCGAGTCGAGCCTTGCTCCTCGAATCGAGTCACTCTCGTCAAGTGGAAAGCTTCATATTTCACGTGGGAAGAATGATATTCGAAGGCCCGCAAAAGCCCGGCAAGACGAGCCGTTCATCACGCACATTTTCACGCTACGCCGGCCGGCCGTGCAGCAGACGGCGCGCCGCGCTAGACAGGCGCGCGCCGCGCGCTCCATGCGCCGCGCGACCTGCGCCGCGCCCGGTGACCCTCGCGCCGCGCCCCATGACCCGCGCGCCGCGTCCCCTGCGCCGCGCGCCGCGCGCCGCGCGTTGTGCGCCGCTCTTTGTGCGCCGCGCGCGCCGTGCGCCTCCACTTGATGGCATGCGCGATCCTAGTCCCACATGGACGAAAAAGGGACCTTCTAAGGCCCCCAAACACCTATAAATACCCTCTCTTATTGAGGGGAAAAGCCATCCCATTGAATCCTATTCAATACACAAAATTCTCTTCATCTCCTATCGACACGCTCGATTTCTTACTCGCCTCTGCTTCTCTGGATGCCATATTTGGCCTGAAGCAGACTCTCTTCTCCCTCCCTCGTTCTCAAAGGTTCCGAAGCACTCACGGGGACTTCCCGGACGTCGCTCCCTTTGACCGAACGTTCTCCGGTGCTCAAGCACGCCCCTAGGGTTCTCAACTAGAGCTACCCTCGCGCGTCTAACACGCTAGACGCCTACGCGATCTCCGAAGCTCTGAGACGCCGCCGAGGACTCCTCGCGCCTCGTCTCCTTCGTCGAGCACGCCTCTCCATCAAGGCTCCGCGCCTCATACTGCGTCTTTCACGCTTGAACTACGTTATGACCTGATCCCACGCATGGGTACGTAGGCAGCCGACAACCAAGGCAAGGTCACTCTTCCTCCTCACCCCCTACCTCTCCCGAGAGGCGGGTTGATCGGAGAAAACCCTAGCTCGAGACTATCGAGTTCACACTCTTGGCTCGGGTTCGATCACTTGGTCCGGCCTTGGATCGAACCGCCCGAGGTTTTAAATAGTTGTTCATTTTCGTGCGACAACATTTTGGCGCTAGAAGGAGGGGACTTCCCGACCTATTCAGCCCGAAATCCCTTCTATTCATCTTCTTCTTTTCTTCTGCGAACTCAACCTTCTCGAACTTGAGAAACGATGAGTAGCCAACCACCCGTACGTTCTGAGGGCGAGAACAACCCCGAAAACGTCGCTAGGACCAAGAAATACTTCTTGCGCTCCCGAGCGCATGGTGACGAAGAGTCGCTCCACGAAGAGAGCTCGACCCGCTCACCATCTCCATCTCCTGATAGCAGGGACAACCGCATCGTGGAGTTAGAGGAGAGTATCCGCCGACTGAAGGCGAAGAACGCAAGGTACCACAGTCGACTGGCTGCGAAGCAACCTATGCGTGACACGACGATCCCCAACGGGGATCTTGAGAACCTCAACGAGGAAAGCCGCGACCCTGATTATGAGGGTACTGGTGAGTCGGAGGATATTGAGACTTCTCTCACGAAGGACGGGGAACTCCCCGCCGCGTTTGAAGCCGGTCCGTCGAATCCCTTACCCCGAACAGGCGATGCGCCGGTAGCTTCTCAAGAGGGGAATTCCCGACGTTTGGCTCTCGACCGACTAGGTCCGAGGGAGAATGTTGCGGAAAGTCAGGGCGCGCGGAGAGCGCACCGCCGCAACCAAAGCCGGCGCCTCCGTACGGCCAGCCCTGATCTTAGGGACCACCTCACTGCTCAACGCATTGGGCGTGACAATGATCTGAGAGAGCGACTAAGCTCTAGACCCAATATCCCGCTGGCAGCCCCAACTAACGGGAACCGCCGCGCAGGACAGGGGTCTAACGAGAGGCTGCAGGTGACTCCTCCCGATCAAGGGGTTACTCCAACGACCGGTCTCGATGTGGTCACTATGATCCACAACCTTCGAAATGAGGTACGAGATCTCCGAGAATACGGAATAGGTGGAAGTGCCTATGGGGTCGTTGAGGAGAATTCATCACCTTTCACTACTCAGATACTGGCTGAGGTTTGTACGGGGAATTTCAAGCTCCCGAACCTCGCTCCCTATGATGGGAAAGCAGATCCTGCTTACCACATCCAGCACTATGAAACCTGGATGACGATGCAGGGTGTTTCTCCTGGTGCCATGTGCCAAGCTTTTAGTTTGACCCTCGCCGGACCCGGCTTTGAGTGGTTCAAAAACTTAAGGCCAGGAAGCATCCACTCGTTCAAAGACCTGAAGGACATGTTCCTAGCACGGTTCGCTACGTCTATGGTCCAAAAGAAGACCAAGATGTACCTGTGGTCAATCAGGCAAGAGAGTGGCGAGTCTCTTAGACGATACCTCGCCCGATTCACTGAAGAGTCAAACAAGGTCGACCGCTTTGACGACAGTGACGCAATTGCCGCTATCATAGAAGGCTTGCGCACGAGTGACTTCCTCAAGTCTGTCGTCGGCCGTGTCCCTTCTACCATGGCCGAGTTAATGACTCGAGCTAAGACCTTCATGGGAGTCGAAGATTACCTCGACGGCCGCAAGAGCACTTATCAAAGCTCTCGCCGTCGAGAAGAACCTATCCGCGAGCAGAACGAACCTCGTAAGAGGCGAAACAAAGGGGAACCAGGTTTCTAGCAACCAACCCCATGTACCTCAGAAACCGCGACTTGCGGAAAACTTCAAAGGGTACTCGTCGTTCACGCCGCTGAACACAGCGCCGGAAAGGATCTTGGCTCTGGCACGTGACAAGTTCACGCCCCCGGCTCCAATGAAGAAGGATCCCGCAACTCGCGATCGATCCAGGTATTGTGAGTTCCATCGGGAATACGGTCATTTGACCTCGGAATGCTACAACCTCAAAAGGCAAATCGAGGCTTTGATCCAAGGGGGTGAGCTGAAGGAGTTCGTGTTGCGCATGATTGGCGTTGCGGGCCCCACCGCGAACAGACAGCAGTCTGGTCAAGGAGGAGGAGCAGCCGCTTCTGCCAACCAAACCACGGCTACTGCCAACGCCAACCTGCAACTGCACGTGGTAACCACCATACTGGGAGGTCCACAAGATGGGGATTCGGCCCGACAACGGAAGAAATTCCTTAGAGCCGTGTCTCAGGAAGACGCTGCTATGCACGTCAACTTCACATATGAAGAACCTCCGTCCGTGCCTCACGAGACGATGTATTTCACCAATGAAGAGGCCAAGCGAGTTGTGCATCCGCACAATGACGCGATCGTGCTCAAGGCCCAAGTGGCCAATAACTTGGTGAAAAGGGTTCTCATCGATAACGGCAGCGCTGCCGACATAATTTTCAAGTCCACCCTAGAGCGCATGAAGCTCGGGGGGCTGCGCCCGACTCCGACCCAAACGCCATTGTTTGGGTTCACTGGGGAAAAGGTTATGACCGAGGGCATCATCGACCTGCCGGTCACCTTTGGGACCCCTGGAGGAATCGAAGCCGTTCACATGGTCCCATTCCTAGTGGTCGATCAAGAGTCGCCCTACAACTTAATCATCGGGCGACCCACGTTGAACCGGCTAAGGGCGATCACTTCCACGTATCACCTACTGGTGAAGTTCCCTACCGAAGGGGGAATTGGCATCATGGCTGGAGACCAATCCCAAGCCAGAGTATGCTATGTGCAAGGAGTTGATGGCAAGTCCACGGGAAAAGCGGTCAACACAATCTTCCAACTGGAAGACGATTACCCATGCAACCTAAGGGATGCAATGAAGTTTGGAGAACTTGACCCCCGTGATGAAATCGAAAGACTTAAGGTGGAAACCTCCGATGATCTTGTGCCAATCGTCCTGGACGAGTCGAAGCCTGATCAGGTTGTAAAAATCGGCACCCGACTTCCACTCGCCATCAAAACTCAGCTTACCGCCTTCCTTAGGGAGTTCAAGGATGTTTTTGCATGGACTCATGCGGACATGCCCGGAATTGATCCCGAGGTAATAGTGCACCGACTGAACGACGACCCGAAAGTCGCCGAAAAAGTGCAGGCTAGACGAACGTTCAACCCAGAACGATACCTGGCCATAAATGAAGAGGCGAGAAACTCCTCACCGCAAACTTCATTCGAGAGGCTAAGTACCCCAAGTGGGCCGCCAACGTGGTAATGGTAAAAAAGCCCAACGGGAAGTGGCGAATTTGTATAGACTACAAAGATCTTAACAAAGCCTGCCCTAAGGACTGCTTTCCACTCCCGCGCATCGAACAACTGGTGGACGCCACGGCCGGCCGTGAACTCCTAAGCTTCATGGACGCCTATTCCGGCTACAACCAAATTCGAATGCATGAGCCCGATCAAATTAAGACGACCTTTGTCACCGATCGAGGTCTCTACTATTACAAGGTCATGCCTTTCGGCCTTAAGAACGCGGGAGCGACGTACCAACGCTTGGTAAATCGGATCTTCGCCGATCAAATCGGCAAGACGATGGAAGTGTACGTGGACGACATGCTCGTTAAAAGCCTACTGGCAACCAATCACGTACGCGACCTTAGGGAGATGTTCACAATCCTCCGCCGATATAAAATGAAGTTCAACCCCAACAAATGCGTATTCGGGGTTGAATCCGGAAAGTTCCTCGGTTATATCGTCAGCCGACGAGGCATAGAGGCGAACCCGGAAAAAATCAAGGCACTCCTTGAAATGAAGTCGCCAAGACGAGTTAAAGAGGTACAAAGCCTGACCGGTCGGATTGCCGCTCTGACACGCTTCGTGTCTAAAGCCACCGACAAGTGTCAACCGTTCTTCAAAGCTCTGAAGAAGACGGATGGCTTTGAGTGGACGGACGAATGCGAAAATGCCTTCCAAGAAATGAAGGCTTACTTTGGGTCCCCACCATGCCTCTCTAAACCGAGAGAGGGCGAGACGCTATACGTATATCTCGCCGTCTCCGAAAGAGCTGTAAGTGCTGTCCTTGTCCGCGAAGAAAACAAGGTCCAGTGGCCGATCTACTACGTGAGCAAAGCCTTACTCGACGCGGAAACGCGCTACACCGAGATTGAGAAACTTTCTCTGGCTCTCGTAACGGCAGCTAAGAAGCTACGACCGTACTTCCAAGCTCTTCAAAAGGGAACATCGACTCGCATGGCGATCTGGTCCCAAGAATTGAGCGAGTACGGGATTGAGTTCCACCCAAGAACGACTATAAAGGGGCAGGCCTTAGCCGACTTCGTGGCAGAATTCTCCTACGCTCCCGATATGGGAAGAGCAGAAGCCGATCTTAGCGACGATACGCTAACTCGGAAAAGGAAGGTAGACCCAACGGGTCCCATCTGGGAGTTATACGTAGACGGAGCATCTAATGCTCGGGGGGCTGGCGCCGGAATAATCCTGATTAACCCCGATGGGGAAAAGCTGCGATATGCCCTTCACTACGGCTTCCAAGCCTCCAACAATGAAGCTGAATACGAGGCGCTCATTGTAGGGATAGAGCTGGCTCAGAAACTCGGCTCCCATAACCTGCGAATACACTGCGACTCGCAGTTGATCGTAAACCAGGTTAGAGGAGATTACACCGACAAGGAACCAAACATGATCGCGTACCTGGCTAAGACAAACTCCAAACTCGAGGCCTTCTCTTGGTTCGAGATTCACCAAATCCAGAGAGAACAAAATTCGGAGGCTGACGCGCTTGCTCACCTCGGATCTGGCATCGACGAAGACGGATTGGGGACCGTACCCATTGAATCTCTCCCACAACCATCCGTCTCCCGAGACGAAGTCGGGACCATAGAGGTGGCATCTCAGCCCACTTGGATGGACTCAATTGTCGAGTTTTTGCGAAGAGGGAACTCCCCGAAGACCGCAAGGAAGCCGATAAACTGAGGGCCTTAGCATCCAAATACACGCTCCGTGAGGGCACACTCTATAAGCGCGGTTACTCGACACCGCTGCTCCGATGCCTCGATAGCGTTGAGTCGACCAAGGTCCTCCGCGAAATCCATGAGGGCATCTGCGGAAACCACGCCGCTGGAACTTCCCTTGCGCTCAAAGCGCTTAAGCAAGGCTATTTCTGGCCTACCATGAAGCGAGATGCTTGCGAATGGGCAAGGCGTTGCGATAAATGCCAGCGCTTCGCGGAAATTCCGCGACAGCCCCCGACCCCGTTAAGCAGCATCGTTGTCCCACGTCCCTTTGCTAAGTGGGGCGTGGACATCATTGGCAAGCTCCCTAGAGCGCCAAGGCAATACGAGTACGCCATTATCGCCATCGACTACTTCACTAAGTGGGTAGAGGCCGAGCCGCTTGCCAGAATAACTGAAGCAAACACGACAAACTTCATCTGGAAGAACATCATATGCAGGCACGGTATCCCCGCCTCGATTGTGACCGACAACGGGGCGCAATTTGACAACGCGCGAGTAAGAGATATCTGCGATCAACTGAAGATCAGCAAGACCTTCTCCTCGCCGCGTCATCCTCAGGCCAACGGCCAAGTCGAGGTAGTCAACAAGACAATCAAAAGCAACCTGAAAAAGAAACTCGAAGACAAGAAAGGCGCCTGGGCCGAGGAATTGCCGTTCGTCCTATGGGCATACAGGACAACCGCGCGAAACGCCACCGGCGAGACGCCATTCTCCCTTGCATATGGGGTCGAGGCCGTGGTTCCAATTGAAACCGAGGTACCCACGTTCCGAGTCGATACATTCGACGAAGTGGACAACGACGAGGCCATGCGCCTCGAGTTGGACCTGATCGATGAAAAGAGAGCGGAAGCATTCAGACGCCTCACCGCACAGAAGCGCAAGGTCGAAAGATACTACAACTCCAAGATCAAAAGGCGAACCTTTGCCGTCGGAAGCCTCGTCCTCAGACGAGTGTTCCAGAACACACAAGTCCAAGGCGCCGGCGTCCTAGGCCCAAACTGGGAAGGCCCTTACAGAGTCCGCAAAGTCATTCACGACGGGACATACTACATCGAGCACACGGACGGAACTCCGATTCGCCACCCGTGGAACGCGGAGCACTTGAGGCAGTACTATCAGTAGCTAGCGTCCCCCGCTTTTTTATCGCTTTTATTTCCCATTTTCAATAAGGCCTACGAGCCAATGTTTTAGGATTTAAATTTTCTCGCAATTTTTTTCGCAAAAGTAATAAAACTCAAGTTTTCCGTTCCAAATTTTGTTTTATGCAAGTTTTCTGGTTATCAAACAATTAACTTATAACCCAAAAACTTGGGGGGGCTAGCTATGGTAAGGAAACTCTCAAAAGAACACGCTCCACCAAAAAACTTAAGACGCCTACATGGCGCACGTAAGACGCCTACATGGCGCACTTAAGACGCCTACATGGCGCAACTTAAGACGCCTACATGGCGCACGTAAGTCACGTAAAGGCGCAACCCATAAGACGCCTACATGGTGCAACCTAAGACGCCTACATGGCGCACGTAAGTCGCGTAAAGGCGCAGCCCGTAAGACGCCTACATGGCGCAACCTAAGACGCCTACATGGCGCACGTAAGTCGCGAAAAGGCGCAGCCCGTAAGACGCCTACATGGCGCAACCTAAGACGCCTACATGGCGCACGTAAGTCGCGTAAAGGCGCAGCCCGTAAGACGCCTACATGGCGCAACCCATAAGACGCCTACATGGCGCACTTAAGATGCCTACATGGCGCACTTAAGACGCCTACATGGCGCAACTTAAGACGCCTACATGGCGCACGTAAGTCGCGTAAAGGCGCAACCCATAAGACGCCTACATGGCGCACTTAAGACGCCTACATGGCGCACGTAAGTCGCGTAAAGGCGCAGCCCGTAAGACGCCTACATGGCGCAACCTAAGACGCCTACATGGCGCACGTAAGTCGCGTAAAGGCGCAGCCCGTAAGACGCCTACATGGCGCAACCTAAGACGCCTACATGGCGCACGTAAGTCGCGTAAAGGCGCAGCCCGTAAGACGCCTACATGGCGCACTTAAGACGCCTACATGGCGCACGTAAGTCGCGTAAAGGCGCAACCCATAAGACGCCTACATGGCGCACTTAAGACGCCTACATGGCGCACGTAAGTCGCGTAAAGGCGCAGCCCATAAGACGCCTACATGGCGCAACCTAAGACGCCTACATGGCGCACGTAAGTCGCGTAAAGGCGCAGCCCGTAAGACGCCTACATGGTGCAGCCCGTAAGACGCCTACATGGCGCAACCTAAGACACCTACATGGCGCACGTAAGTCGCGTAAAGGCGCAGCTCATAAGACGCCTACATGGCGCAGCCCGTAAGACGCCTACATGGCGCACTTAAGACGCCTACATGGCGCAACCCAAGACGCCTACATGGCGCGATTTGAGACGTCCACGTGGCACAATCCGGCACACGTAAGGCACCTACGTAGCATGGCTGACTCGCAGTTGAAAATACTTAAGAACGCAAACCATCCAAGTGACTGGCGTGTTTGAAAAGGTATCCTGCCGAGGTAAAAGGATGGACAAAATCATTGACACAAACAAGTGACCATCCATGCATGCCATAGAAGATGAATGTGCGAAAACATTCATAAAAATAAATGAATAACTCCTCATAAAAGAAAGGGGCAACTGCCTCAAAACCGAGAAAGCATGCGCTAAAACAAGTGCGCTAAAGGGAAATATCCTAGTAAGCAAGCGCTAAGACAAGTGCGCTGAATGGAAAAACCTAAAAAGCATGCGCTAAAACACTTGCGCAGGAGAAATAAAGAAAGGAAACGGTCACTCGGCGGGATCGTCGCCCACAGGGTCGGCCCCGTCGAGTGGTGGGAATAGCGAGTCGAAGAAGTCGAAGGTGACCCCCCGAGAAACATTCTCGGTAGCTGTGGCGTCCCGAAACTCCACCGCCGCTGCGTGCCTTGCCTCCTCGACTCCGACATCAAAGTCGTCTTGAAGGTCGGACGCAAGCTGCTCCGCCGCGGCTTTCTCCTCGGTGACCCGAACCACCTCCTCCGCCAAGGAGTCGCGCTTACGCTCCGCACGAACACGGGCAGCCTCACTCGATGTAAGCTGGCCCTGAAGAATGCCAACTTCTTTTGTGCGCGATTCCAACTGACGTCGAAGGTCCCGCGCTTCGCTCCGAAAGACCCCGTCGATCGAGTCGCCACTTCAAGGGCTTGACGTTCCGTCGTTAGCTCCTCAGCCATCTTCGCCACCGCCGCCTGAGCACGGTCGCACTTGCCGCGAGTAACTCCCAATTCCACGCGAGCCTCCTGAAGCTGCTTGCGGAGACTCGCAAACTCCGCCTTTGAGTGAGAACCTCGCTCGGCGTGGGCCAGCTGAGACTTCGCTTGAGCAAGCTCCTCCTGGGCGCGACTCATCCGCCTGATGAGGTCGTGAAGGATCTTCTCGCCCCGGGTCGCTCGAGCAAGCACCTGAGAAGGCAAAAAGACAGTTTAGCAAAAGACAGATTCATCGCAAACGAGGCAAGGGAAACTCACTCTCTGTGCATCGGAAACGCCGTGACGAAAGAACTCCACGTCACTGCTGGCCACAACGCTCTTCCACATCTTCATCAAAGATTGAGCAAGACCCAGGGAACATTCCCCCCTAACCTCCGCGGCCTCCATGTCGACCATCGAGTTCACGCGCTTAGAGTCCGAAGACGTGTCTGGCAAAGCCGAGGAGGAAGGTCGCTTCAAAGAAGCGTGAGGACTGCTCTCCGCCCGATGATCGGTATCGAGTTTCTCCTGACCATCCCGCGCAGCAATCCGACGACGAACCACCGCCAACGACTTCGGGTCCCGGGAAGCCTTTGCTAGACGAGCCCGAGCCCTCGCCCTAGCCGAAGAGACTGCAAAAACGACAAAGTCAAAACCCTAAGCTAAAAACAAAAGCAAAAGTACGAAACATCGACATACCTTGAGGATCGCCGCTCGAGAGAGATGATGCGGCACTCGGGGCACCCTCGGTCCGCTGACTAGGAGGAAACGGCGGGAACCACCCAGTGGAAGCCATCAGCTCAGGAGAACGAAATCGTTCGACGGCTTTCCGAGCCTCCGACATTCCCCGGATCTCCTTCACAAAGTCGAGGTCGTCGGCCCCCTCGTTAGCGGGAAACTCGGACAAGGGGCCGAACCGGAGCGGCGCGTCACCAAAAGCCTCCGCCGAGACCCACACCCATGGTCGTCGATTGTACTTCTCTGGATCGATGATCAGCTTAGTATTCCGGCGATCGCGGGCCACAAAGAAACTGGGTTGCCCGGGCGCAGGGAAAACCGCGATGAGATTGCGAAAATCACTCACGGTCATCACCCGCTCAGTCTGGCAATGCCACTCCATATGGCACATCGCCACTATGCGGTAGAATGCCGGGCTCATCTGACATGCGTGCACCCCCAGACGGGCGAGAAGCTGCTGAACGATGGGTTGAAACGGTAGCCACAGCCCGCAGTTAAGACTCGCAACTGAAACTGCGGCAAAACCACGACGAGGCCGGAAAGGACGGTCGTCCTTTAAGGGACGGAGAAGCGCCACGGACGACGGAATGGCAAAAGCCTCCCGGAGACCGACGAATGTCCGATAGGTGAGCGTGCTCGAAGCATCGACCCCCGAACAATCGAAGTCCTCGGGAGCAGCAAGGCCCTCCTCGGGATACCACTCCGTCCTAGCAAGCAACCTCGCCGATACCAACGCCTCTGCGTCAGGGGTCCCGGGCTGAGGACCCCCTGACTCCACGGAAGGGCTCCTGCCCTCCGACACAACCACGGCAGCCGCCAGCGGTACCTCGGGACGCTCCGATGCGGGGCCTTCGGCCCCCGGACATGTCTCTGACTCACCTCCGGGATCTTCAAACTCGGGACCAAAGTCGTCCACGCAGTCTATCTCGTCGAGAACCGACTCTAGCAGAGTCATCGCATCCGCGTCCGTAGCATCTCCCGGCACGCCTTGAAAGTCCAAGTCGGACCGCGGCACGTCGAGGCGGACTTTGTCACGAACCCCCTCGCCAACTAAGTTGATCACGAGGCGAGGGGCAGGCTCCCCGGACGCGGGATGATCAGACTCCCCACCTGTATCGCGCCCAGTTGGCGCGCACTCTTCGAGAGGCTGAGCAGCGCGCACGGTCGCACCCAACTCGCCTTCCTCCAGCCACTGCTCTACTCCGCTTGGATTTTCTTCCACGTGCAGAGGAACTTCCCTTAAACCCGCGAAGAGATCATGCTCTGCGTGTTCAGAACCCTGAAACAAGAGAGAGAAATCAATCTCGGGACTCTAAGCTGAGAAAAGGGGAGGGACACCCATAATGCAAGCGTAAAAAAGAAAACAAGCGTAGAGAAAAGAGAAGAAATAAAGTGAGGAATAAAGGGAAGGGGGGAGGTCTATTTATAGACTTCTAGGGGGGTAGGAGTCGAAATCCTACTCCCACAAGGAGCAAAATCGGAGTAAAAACTCCAAAAAGTCGGAGTTTTCCCGCGCGAAGCGAACCAGCCCCGCGCACGGGGCACGTCGCGCGCCCAGCCCGCGCGCTGCGCGGGTCATGCAGCACAGACCGCGCGCCGCGCCGTCCAGGGCGCGCGCCGCGCCGTCCCCTAAAAAAAAAAAAAAAGAAGAGGAAAAGACTTTTCCTCGGGGTCACAAGACACGGGAAATATTTTCCTCAAACACCCAACTGGAAGAACGAAAAGTTCATCGCTGGGACGCCTCCCGAGCGACGAACTTGGGGGGCTAATGTTGTCGGTCGTTTTCGGAAAACCCGAGACGCCAAGAAGCACGTCGCTCAGAGGGCCGATGGTCAGGCCGGAGGTCCTGAAGAGCGGCATGCCTTCAAGCCCTCGCCTAAACTCTTGACTCCTTGAGTCGAGCTTCGCTCCTCGAGTCGAGCCTTGAGTCAATCTCCTCGAGTCGAGCATCGCTCCTCGAGTCGAGCCTTGAGTCAATCTCCTCGAGTCAAGCTTCGCTCCTCGAGTCAAGCCTTGAATTGTTCCTCGAGTCGAGCCTTTAATTGTTCCTCGAGTCGAGCCTCGAGTCATTCTCGAGTCACTCCTCAAGTCAAGTCGCCAGTCGCTCTCATCGAGTCGAGCCTTGCTCCTCGAATCGAGTCACTCTCGTCAAGTGGAAAGCTTCATATTTCACGTGGGAAGAATGATATTCGAAGGCCCGCAAAAGCCCGGCAAGACGAGCCGTTCATCACACACATTTTCACGCTACGCCGGCCGGCCGTGCAGCAGACGGCGCGCCGCGCCAGACAGGCGCGCGCCGCGCGCTCCATGCGCCGCGCGACCTGCGCCGCGCCCGGTGACCCTCGCGCCGCGCGTTGTGCGCCGCTCTTTGTGCGCCGCGCGCGCCGTGCGCCTCCACTTGATGGCATGCGCGATCCTAGTCCCACATGGACGAAAAAGGGACCTTCTAAGGCCCCCAAACACCTATAAATACCCTCTCTTATTGAGGGGAAAAGCCATCCCATTGAATCCTATTCAATACACAAAATTCTCTTCATCTCCTATCGACACGCTCGATTTCTTACTCGCCTCTGCTTCTCTGGATGCCATATTTGGCCTGAAGCAGACTCTCTTCTCCCTCCCTCATTCTCAAAGGTTCCGAAGCACTCACGGGGACTTCCCGGACGTCGCTCCCTTTGACCGAACGTTCTCCGGTGCTCAAGCACGCCCCTAGGGTTCTCAACTAGAGCTACCCTCGCGCGTCTAACACGCTAGACGCCTACGCGATCTCCGAAGCTCTGAGACGCCACCGAGGACTCCTCGCGCCTCGTCTCCTTCGTCGAGCACGCCTCTCCATCAAGGCTCCGCGCCTCATACTGCGTCTTTCACGCTTGAACTACGTTCTGACCTGATCCCACGCACGGGTACGTAGGCAACCGACAACCAAGGCACGGTCACTCTTCCTCCTCACCCCCTACCTCTCCCGAGAGGCGGGTTGATCGGAGAAAACCCTAGCTCGAGACTATCGAGTTCACACTCTTGGCCCGGGTGCGATCACTTGGTCCGGCCTTGGATCGAACCGCCCGAGGTTTTAAATAGTTGTTCATTTTCGTGCGACAACAATGTGAAAATTCTACATAGACTTTTCTTATATTGTCATGAACAAATAAAGAAATATCTAGAAGCATGTTTTAGAATCTCAATTTCGTGCATACCATAGAGAGAAAGAGGGAATTTATTTTGTGCATTGATGTATGAAGATACTTGCCAAAAGGAAAAAGAGGAAACAAATTTATGGCATATGCCATGTTGGTATGGATGACCAAGCTAAGGGAAATGGGAAATTATTTCCAACCTTGATATTTTGATAGGAATGGGAAATAAAGATTGTACTCATGAATACTTGATATTCAATAGAAAAGAGGAAACTACCTCTTCAAGGCAATTCCTCCTCCTATAAATACACCACCTCATTCATAATGTTGAAGACACAAGTTTTTGAGATTGAGAGCTTCTCTCTCTAGAACTTGGCCGCCCCTCTCATTCTCTCTTTTCTCTTCTTGCTCTTTTGTTTTAGCTCTTTGGCTCAAAGACAAGTTCTTGAGTTATAGTGTTTAAAAGTGCCCACACACTAAATCCTAACCAAACTCGAAAGACTCTAGTGGTAGAAACGTTCGTGGTTACTCAGGTTCAAGAAGATACGAGGAGGAGAGGTAAGTGGGGAGATGAGCGATTCAACCTTTCCAAAGGCTTCTCAATGCTCAAGCTTCAAGCGAGGTGGGTACCGAGTGAAAACTCATAATACTTTTATTTTAGAAATTACATGTTCATGCACTTTGTTTAGGTAGTAAAATTATTTTACTTGTTTCTAAAGAAATTTTTATATTCCGTCGCTTGCTAGAAGCGATAATCTTTTCTTAATCCTAGATCTATTCCAATAATTTTTAAATGTAATAACTAGAAGAGCTATTGATAATAAGGATCCGCATAAAAGAGCTATTCATTATCTATGTTATGTCGGATATTTTATGGATACAAGCTTTTTAATGCCTCAAACTCTTATTTTGTTGATTCTGGGCCCCGAGAATTGTTTCTTTCAATCTCTTTTCTTTTACCTGTAATATCCATTGGTATTTATCTTGATTTCGTTTTCTCACTATCATTTGATAAAGCAGAATTTCTTCTATCTAATTTTTTTATCCATAATTTTCATTAGTAAACCAAAAAAAAAGAAGAAAAATATCATGATTTTATAAATTCTTTGTTGGAGAATGAAAGATAATTACTTTTTTTATCAGTGGAAGATAAGCGAGATACCACTCTGGAAGAGCTAGAATTCTATCCTTGTGTCAGGACCTAATCGTGTGGTTTGTCAATTTATTTTTAACTGAGACTTTGCATGTTGAGTACTGCTCTGTAAGTGATGTACCTAAAAAATAGGAGTGGGGGGAGTTTATTTTTAAATGTGTTATTGGATTATTATTTTAGCGGAAAATATGTCTTGCCAAAATATCTTGCAACATGCTCCGTAATATGTTGAGACATCTTGACTGTTGTTTATAGAATCTGTATTTTTTGGAAGTTAATTTCCCGTTTTGCCAAGATTATCCGCGTAAGACCTTCTTCGAATATTTTCTACGCGTGAATGGGTATGGAAACCCGAATTTAATTTCCAGAGATTGTGATCACTATAAAAGAAACGTTTTGCCCTTGGTGATTTTTGGCACATTCTTTCATACAATCCGGGTTCTTAGACGGGCAAGACCGACAAACTGAGAAATGAATTGTGTGGTGTGTTGTATATAACTCTATATGCTATTACTCATTTCATTGAGTGTTAGGGTTTTGGGTTTTGTAATTTGTGATCTTTATTCACGCCTGTTGTAATCGAGATGAACAAACACTTAGGAGTGTTTGAGTGGAAGTGAGAGGAGCTCATATTCAGCAGGAGCCTGAGTTGGAATTCACTGGTAATAATAGAAAAAAGGGCCTTGAAGTGGAGATTAAGATTTTTTATATACTATTGACTATTTTTCATATAGTGAATTTCTTTTTCATTGGTAAACTACCACTAGAGTAAGTGACGTTGCACTGAACTAGTTTACCATTGTTTGTGTCATTTACTTTACGCACTGCTTTATATTATCTATTTATTGCATAAGAACAGATTGTCACACACATTGCATCAACATTGTGTGTAACAACTTGTCTTTCTCTAAACATAATATCAATGTATATTTGTGTGTGGGCACAAATATACATTGATATTATGTCCTGAATCAGTGTCATTTGAAATGAGTTTCCAAACCACAAGACTACTTGAAATGTCTTGGTACCGAGTGCCAAAAGAGAAAATATAGTTTTTAAAGCAAAAACTGGAGGGAAAACATGTGGTTTGGCTGATCCAAGGGAAAGCTATTCATAGCCTTGATTTGGCAGATTGGCTATCAGATCATGGGCCACAAAATGTGGACGATGATCTCCACCACTTGAGCCCTCAACCCTCACTACTTTTCCTTGTCACTCACGGCTACACTTAAAACTTAAATGCTCACTATTAGTTTTATTATTATTATTTTTGTTCAACTATTTATATTCCAATTTTTTTAAAAATTGCAAATTGTCTTTTATTTCCCGTTATCTAATAGATCCAGAACTATTAATTCCCCCCTTGTGAATTTGTTTGCGTATGAACAGAGTATTTTATTATAAGAATAAAAGTTATGTAAGTCGCACTTGAGATCAAGAAAAAAGTAAATAAAAATATTTAACTAAAAATTTGGCAAAACTGTCTTCTGTGTCACATTTCAAAGTTGAACCATTGTCGGTGTATAAAACATTATAAATTAAGAGAAGAGGAACGCAAATAATAACAACAATGCTCAGGTCCGATTAATGTAGTAGTGTTCCCTGAGTCTTTCATGTCTGCTTTAGGCAATCTTGTTAGGTCTGTTATATTCTCTCTTTTTGATGATTGGTACTATATTTGTTTGTCCATCCACTACCTTGTTAGTTATAGAAACGCTTTCTATTACATGTGTGAATAATGTGGGGAATAAAGAGAAAATATAATTTGGGAACACGTTTTCTTCATAGTAATGACCTTTTGCGACTACAATGCAATTCACATATCTAATAAGCATAAATACAATGGAACAAAATGTAGCAGTCTTCTCTTCCTTTTCTTTCGTCCAAAAACTAATAAAGATTGTTTGAGTTCAGCTTAAGTTATACTAGTATTGTAGGAAAAGTAACTTAGATATTTAGAATCCAAACAAAAGAAAAAAACGAAAAAAGAAAAAGGCGAGAGAATACATATGGGTAACTAGAAACGAATGGTCCTACAAATTCTCAAGACAATGTATTTACAAATTCTCCAATACATTCCCACGCCACATTAACAAATACGTCCAATCTATGTTTGACAATGTATACTCGGGTATGGATTAGGAAACGGTTTTAAGAATAGTATGGATAAGGAAACCGTCATTTTAGCTCTATCTATAATACATAAATAAAAAGCTTTAGAATACAAGACATGAATATCAACGTAATCAATATAATTTGACAATAAAATATATTTTTCCTGATTGAATATACGTTAATTACTTAAAATTTAAAGATTTATAGTTATTTAAAACCATTACAAAAGGCGCAAAAGTTCAAGAAAAATATCGAAACACCAATCAACTTAAGTACTTATTTTTTAATCTCGAACTCAATTCTCGATTATATTTGCTTCAAATGACAACAAATATTAACAATTTTACAATTTATTGTGTACACTTCATGTAAAAATGTGTAGTGTACATAAGTATATATATGTGTATATATATATATATATATATATATATATATATATATATATATTATAAGAGCTATAGAATTTGTAGTATGAGAAAGTTGCTGCTATCTTGTTTGGTAATTATGTCTATAATGATTATGGCTATTATAAGCTTATTTCTTGTTTGGTAAAAATGATATGAATCCTAAAAAACTAGTTCTAATTGGTAAGCTAATTCATTGCTTGATAAAAGTGATAAGCTGCTTTATTGTTTGGTATATTATTTTTATAACAATCAGTGCTGCTAATAGCTACTCTTATTTATTGATATTGATATTGTCAAGCAAAAGTTAAAAATTTCAAGCCTAATTATTATTTGTGCGATATCACAGTTTTTTTTTGTTATGATATCTCATAAATGATTCAAATAAATATATTATAAAAAATTATTAAAAATAACTCGCTTAAAAATCAAATAAATTTTTTGTATTTGTTTTGGTTTTGGTTTTGGTTTTTAGCAACAATGTTCTTGCTGATTTTCAGTCAAAACTAATGAACTTGCATTAAAAAAAAATAAAAAAATATGATGCTTTTTGAGCAAAGTAGTTATTTTGAAAAATAGACAATGCACGATGTCAATATTGACGCTTGCAATACAAATAATATATATATATATATATATATATATATATATGTCATATATATAAGATAATGTCTCCCGTTTAAAATGTTATACACACAGTATAAAAAGAGTTAAAAATTTAGTTTCATCTAACACTTACGAATTGCTTTAAATTATGACTATTTTTCTAATTTTAGAGCAACATCGTTATTTTTCAAATTCAATAGTTTCAGTTGACTCCGTAAATAGAACACCTTAAAAGATAATTAGAAGAACTACGAATTCAAAATAGGTTAAATCCTATTAAATTTAATATTAAGAGCTCAAATATACCTAGACTGGTAAACTTGTATCTCCATATTGTTCCTCCAATAATAAAAAAAAATGACAAAACATGACAAGAGAGACTAATCCAATTTGTAAAGCATCCCCACTTCTTAAATTGTTAGGATTCGACACACAAATTCAACTTAAAATCTGAAAAAAAAAAATTCGCAATGAACGAAATTAGAACACATAGATTTATAGCCAAAGCTACGTCCACTTTACCGTTGCAGATTATCACTAAAAAACTAAAATCGGGAGAAAAAGTGTTTACCACTCTCTTGTGCTCAACAAAGAACATCGGCGCATAGAGTATTCATAGGAAAGATATTAGGGCTAATAGAAAGATCTGAAATTCCCAAAATACCATAAACTAATAAAACCCTTACAATATTATTTTCGTCTAGGGAGCTTTGCTCCATACGACCCTCGGGAAGGGGGTTCTACCCTTGGAGCGCAATTGATAATAGTTATTGTTGATGTTGGACTTTGTCTTCCATTTACATGCAATTGTTTGGGCTGAAATTGAAAGCAATTTGGCCCAAGTCCATGAAATTAATCCATTAAAGACGTTGCATACGCACAGTCCGAGGTCCCGAATAATGATCAAATTGGAAGAGTTGGTCGTGGCGAAGGCCAGCTCGATCCGTATCCGCATGTTCACCTTCGCGAAGGTCAGCTTGCACACCAAACTTCTCAACCGTTTCATCCACCTAGATCAAAGGCGACATGTGGTTCACAGGAGATTGATGGAGCCCGTTTCGACGCACGACGTGGCCGTAAAAGACCGGAGCTTGCCAACCGCCTCATGTAGCTATAAAAACACGACCATGGACCACATTCACATACGTTACACCCAGCCTATACTTTCTGTCATTCTCGCTGTATCTTTGAGCCTTTTGTTTTATAGGTTCTCAATTGTTTACCCATTGTTCATCGTTAAATATTCAATTATAAAGCCTAGACCCAACCTTTAATTCGTTTGAACTCTGTCGTTTATAATATTTCATTATTTCGGAATTGGATTAAATCTCGTTACGGAATTCTGAAGCCCATCTCTATAAATCTAAATCGACTCAATTTTCGTCACGAATAGTCGAGACTGCTTTGAGGTGATCTTTCATGTCAACAATTATCATTTCGCAACCGTAGAAAAAACTAAACTATAAATACAGTAATATTTATGTTAAAAATAATATAAATAAGGATTTTAATATGCTGAAAATAAAATTATAGTTACTCATATTTAGGTTTATTTAAAAAAATATCTTAAATTACATAAGATTAATCTAGAAGTGAATTGTGCATAAAATGAAAATTATAAAACTTTAGAAATTCAAACTACTAACTCTTACTCAATTTATATCTAGAATATTATTTTTACAAAATATAATACAAAAAATATACTTGGTAACTGAAAGATGATTTTTTTTTTTATATATATCGATAATTCTTTTAGTAGAATAAAGGATTGAGCTTTGGTTACTGTTACTCATATGATTTGCACAGTCCGAGAAGGTACTCTAACGGTCTGAGAACATAAGATATCCATCACTGAATTTTAGTCAAATAAGCCCGAGAACTCTTGAAGGTTAAAGAACGACCCGTTCATAAGTCAATAACGAATCCTATCAAGCAGAACTTCGAAGAGAAGAGAAGATGGTAGATCAAAGACTAGTCAAAACAAAGCAAACCCATATAAAATCAAAAGCAAAATGCTCACCTCGACGGTTTAGACCGAACAAACGAGGAATAACCGCCCAATACTCACGTAGAACTGGCAGCAACTTAATAACCATCAAAGACTTGGGATTGATCATCCAACCTAATACGGCCTCATAACTCAACACGTCCTTGGACTCAAAATATTTATAAATAGAAGAGAAGAACATCGAACGAGGGACAATTGATTTTTTGACACACAAAGCATAATCCCAAAGCTTGATATATCGTTCATCACCCTAATTTACTTACTCTCTTTTACTAGATTAGTCTGTACTTAGAGAAAGTCTTGCCTAGTTACTTGGAGTTCTCGGGACTGCGTTCTCGGTACTAAGTTGCACATCGTGAGATAATTATTGTACTAATTTTACCGGTCAACAGTTTGGCACTAGAAGGAAGGAATAGCGTTGAAGAATAATGGCTAGCTCATCAATTCCAACCGAAAACAACACCACCAATGGTTTCGATCCTCAGATAGAGCACCACGACCGCACCTTGCCACTCACGGCAGAGGAACTCGCTGAGTAGCTTCCTCGTCCTAGTCTAGCATAACAGTTCAAAGAGATGGAAGAGCGTCTCTTAGCTCTGGAAGCCAGCAACATGGAATTGGAAGAAAAGATCCGGTCATAGAATGTCAAGCTGTGAAGTGCAGTAGTGGTCCCAGGTGAAGAACCCTCACACCGACCCGGCAAAGAGCCCGTGGAACAAGAGTCTCATATTAAGAAATACCTTGAAAGAGCACATTACTCGATCATTTTAGGATGCCAAGCATCCGAGCATATGATGGAAAGATTGATCCTGGAGACCACCTCGACACAGTTTCATCATGGATACTTTTGCAGGGAGCAGTTCCCGATGTAATTTGTTGAGCATTTTCTATCACCCTTGCAGGCTGAGCCAAAAGGTGGTACAGGAATCTCAAGCCAAATTCGGTAGGATCTTGAAAATAGCTGGCTCGAAAGTTCATGGAACAATTCGTCAACTCGAGTTCTGGTAAAACTCCCAAGGAAAGGCTGTTGGAGGTCAGGCAGGATCATAAAATGAAGTACTACGCTTTTCACCACGATGTTGGTCAACAATACCACAAACTGCTTCAATTTGAAAGATGCTATAGAAGCTGTGATCCGAAGAGGGTCATTGAAGAATTTCCGATCAGACCAGATAGAGTACGATGAACAGAAGTAGGAAATGTATAGGGAAATCTCTCTGATCGTAGGAGGACCACATATAAGAGGAAACACGAGAAGTACCCAGAAGAACTACGTCAGAGAAGCCTAGGCAGGGCACCAAAAAATCCTCTTCACAGCGGAGCAGGGGCCAACCAAGATCATCAGGCCTAGCTCGGAGACAATCACCTTCACACCCTGATGCTTGGTGGGTGATGTTCCCGCACAACGACCCGCTGGAGATCTCAGCTCTCGTCGAAAACAACAACGTTCACCCAATCCTAATGGTACTGGAAGCGTCGTTGATGTCCTTTACGAATAAACATTCGACAATATGGGTCTTAAGAAAGAATCCATGGATCCATCTCCAGAAAATCTCTATGCATTCACAGGTGATTCCATTAGGCAAAGAGGCATTCGCTCGATCCGCATAACCCTGGGAGAGAATCCAAGAACAAAAGCTACCAACACCCAATGGGTGGTAGTTTCGAGAAAATCGTTGTTCAACGTGATCCTCGAAAGACCAGCTGTACAAGCACTTGGGACCATCTCATCCGTAGAGTACCAGAAGATGAAGTTTCCGACCGATCAAGGAGTCGAAGAAGTGCAGGGCACTAAGGCGCTTGCAAGAAGTTGCTACGCCGACTGTCTAAAAAACAACCAGGACAAAGATATCCACAAGATAATGACGATTGGCTCAGATTTTGACCCACGTCTCCCAAGCCGAGAAGCAATCGGTCTTGGCAATAAGGTGGAAGATATCATCCCAGATCCCGTGCAACCCAAAATGAAGCTCGGGATCGGAAAATACCTCGAATCAGGTACCAAAATAAACTTATTTATCTTCTGTCTAATAGCTTAGATATATTTCCGTTGTCGCAGTCCGATATGATAGGGATAGATCCCGAACAAGCACGTCATATGCTGAATATAGATCTCGAGAAAAAACCTATTAAACAAAAGAGAAGAGATCTGAATACATAAAGATACACTGCTTTAAAAGAAGAAGAAGACAAATTAATCTCAAATAGGTCAACCAGAGAAATTAAATATCCGAACTGGGTAGAAAATCTCGTCTTAGTTAAGAAACTTAATGGGAAATGGAGAACTTGTGTAGATTTCACCGATCTTATAACAAGACATGCCCTAAAGATTGTTTTCTCATGCTGAGAAAAAATCAATTGGTCGACGCTACGACTGGACATGAACTCTTACGTTTCATGAACGCCTACTCTGGTTACAACCATATCCTAATTTATGGTCCCGACCAGGATCATATTGCGTTCATAATAGACCGAGGATTATAGTGTTATACATTAACACCATTCGGACTAAAGAATGCTAGAGCCACATACCAAAAATTGGTAAATCGAATCATCGCAGACTTACTCGGGGTCACGAAGGAAGCATACATCGATAATCTACTGGTCAAAAGTCGAAAAATAAGCGATCATACCGAGGATCTAAGGAGGTCCTTTGAAATCCTAATAAAATTTCACATGAAACTTAACCCCTTAAAAGGCACTTTCGGTGTCTCTACATGTAAATTTTTAGGTTTCATCGTCCAGGAGCGAGGAATCGAAGTAAACCCCGAGAAGATAACAAATCCTCTGGATATGAGGCTACCTTGCAATATCAAAGAAGTCTAGAAACTGGCAGGATGCATCGCGACACTGAGTTGCTTCATCACAACACTTCTTCGACGCCTTGAGGGGCTCAAAAGAATTCGAGTGGACCGAGCAATGCAATGGGGATTTCGAGTATCTGAAGGATCATGTTGCTTGACCCCCAACCTTGAGAAATGTACAAGACAGGGAACTATCGGAAATCTATCAGAGCATGCCGTTAGCTCGGCACTAATAAAAAAATTATCATAATTTTTGGCACCCTTAAAATAGTTATTCACTAGGACAAAAGACGTTATCCGGTGCGACGAATGTCGCACCTAATGGTTTATTAGGTGCGACAATAGGTGCGACACTGTCGCACCTGATAACCCGTCGCAGAAGGTATTGGGTGCGACAAGTCGCACCTAATAGGTACCCCATTAGGTGCGACATTTTCAGGTGCGACTAATCGCACCTAATGCCCAAGTTATTTTCCTGCCAAATTTTATAGAATTGGCGGGTAATGGCATATCGGGTGCGACATGTCGCACCTGAAAGTTTTCGCGCCATGGTATTCGGTGCGACAATGTTGCACCCAATACGTTTGTTTAATTAAAAAAAATACAAAATTAAAAAAAGTAAATTAACAAAATAATATTAATTAAACAAAATTCTAAATGAATTAGAAATAATATTCTAAAAATAGAATTCTTAATTAAAAATACAAATTCTTTACAAAAAACGAAAAAAATGAATTCCTATTTTTTTTCTTATAAAACTTATCGATAGTAGAATTTCCTCTGCCGAATAAGTTGCCAGAACTTCGAGAACCGCTTCCTCGTCCTCGTCCACCGCTGCCTGACGCGCTGCCGCTCGTTCCGCCGCTTCCGTAAGGACGATCTCGCAAGTAATCCATAGAACCTGGCGTGGAACCTGGCGTGGAACCTGGCGTCTGCTGATCCGTCCCACCTGGTTGCGATGCAGGCGGAGGTTGAGGAGTCGTGGGAGGCTGGTTGTGCTGCTGGCTGAGGAAGGCGATCTGTTGCCGCATCAGTTGCAGCTCGGCTTGTTGGGCATCCATCTGAGCTCGCATCTCGGCAACCAATGGATCGGTCTGAGATGACGAACTTGACGAGCCTCCATCTAGCGTTTGGGCAACACCCAACGATGACCTTGGGATCGAAGGCCCTAAACCGACTTCCCAGTCTCTGCGCACTCCCAAAACATCGCGCATCGCGTACATCTCCGCATCTTCTTGGGAGATCACGATGTTTTGCTCCTCCGCTTGCCGCAAAATATCTATCGTCTGGGCGGTGACTTGATCCTTCAAAATAAAACCACAAAAAACTTATAAGATAAGAAGAAATAAAGTAATTAAATATAGTAAATAAAAAAAATTAACTTACGTATTGCGTCTTCGCGAAGTCCGTCGTCCACGATCCCTTAGCGTCCTGGTGTTTTTCTAACCATATCGCTAAAGCCGAGCCTATACTCCCATCTTCTCTTCGCTGTAATTTTTCAACATTAAAATATGAATCACATATATATTACATATTAATTTTAAGAGACTTACGTTCCTCGAGCGATGACCAAAAAAACTAAGCGAGCCTTGCCTCGCCTTCGTCTTCTTCATCTTCGAATTTTCCCGGTTGCGGAGAGATTTCGCCTGCAAGACATAAATACGTGAAGTTTAATTTTAAGAAATTCGAATAATCATCGGAAGTTCAACTCATACCTTATGCTCTGGCGAGTCGAACACCTCTATTGCTTTCAACCAGGCTTCCTGGTTGTAGCCATCGGGAGTTTCACTTTTAGCGAGGCCTTACTCCCGCAAAATGTTTTGAAGAAGAGCTGCGACAACCTCGACTTCTGGCCACGACGCATCCTCTTCGCATCGCGAATGATAGCCATATCAATCTCGTTGCGAATAGGATCTGCAGGCACAAGCTCGCCACTCTCGGGATGTGCATAAACGAAGTTATACTCGTTATGAATCGAGTTCATAAGAGCCGCCACACTCTGCGCAGGCACATGATTCCAGTCTGGGAGGTCGACTGGAATGGTACTCTTGATCAGGTTTCCTAATCGGTTTTGGAACGTCCCGATCAACGGATTTTGCTCCCTGACGTCTTGGTAGAACGCCTGCGCATTCTGATCGTAGCGAACTGTGTTCGCTCCAGGGGTCCCAACACGAGCTCTCGCAGAAACGACGCCAGTCGTTGGTCCCCGCTTCTTCCTCGGCATCTGCGGGGGGTCATGCTCTCCTCCTGATGGGTCCTGACCTGAAGTAGACATCCTGCAAAATGAATTGTAGTTAGTATTTTTAATTACTATGTAATTACTATTCGACGACTACGGTTATTACATGGTGTTAGTCATTCATCGTTGTCACTCGATGTAATGTTAGTATCGACATCAACATCGTCTCCCTCAAAAACGGCAAGCGCCTCATCTTCTTCACCCACTTCGTCATCATCTTCAACGACATTAACAAGCTCGGCCGTAGCAGTTTCGTGTCGATGATTAAGATGGTCGATATTTGACAATTCTATTGTCAATGGAATCGATGCTGAAGTGGTCGGATCAACTTCAGGAATGTCCCATATCCCACGTTGATTGCATTCCTGAACGATTTCCCATTCGCGACCCTTAACGAGATCTTGGATGTAAAACACTTGTTTCGCTTGAGTCGCGAGTATAAACGGCTCTTCTGGAAACCACTCTTTGGCGGTATACGAACTCGTTGCTCCGGTGGTCTTATCAACGTGCACTATACGTCCTGCATTGTACTTGTCACCATACCATATGCATTTGAACAGTACGACACGACAGTTATGTGTATAGTTCAGCACGATTACGTCTTCCATTCGACCGTAAAAGTTGAAGTCGTTCAGGGGCACACAAACACCGCTATTCTGGGTGATTCGTTGGTTATCACGACGACGAGTGATGAACTTCACGCCATTCACAAAGCAACTCGGATACTGATGAGCAATTTGCATAGATCCCGTAGACAACGCGTAAAGTTCTTCAGACACGTCGAAACCACTAACTTTCATGTCATAAATCTGGAATATACAAATTAAGATGATGTCATTAGCAATTTTAGTAGCAATTTTTCGCAAATGAATCCTTTCGGTTTACCTTTTTCGCAAACCAAATTTTGAATTCTTTTCTGTGCATTGCTTCGAGATCAGAATCTGCAGTTCCCGCTTCAGAGTTATTTTGTATAAGTTCCAAATGCTCACTGTTAACATTACGTAATTAGATGTAAATCAATGAGCTAGATTATGTACATATTTAAATGAAAGAATCCCTTACATCAAATACGGATCGATTTCTGGACAATTGGTAAAAATGTACCACTCCGCCTTCTCTTTTTGGTCGTCGTCTAAAACTATCGGCTTCATCATCCCGTAAGGCACACAGTTTTCAGATCGAAAAACACTAAGTTCCCGCACTTGAACTTCATCGACAGTTTTCTTATCTTCGAGATACCTTGCAACAAATGTCAATGCCTCTTCTACAACGTACGCTTCCGCAATGGAGCCTTCGGGTCTAGCTCTATTTCTGACAAATTGTTTTAACGTTCCAAGGTATCTCTCAATTGGGTACATCCATCGCATATGCACCGGACCGCCACACAACGCTTCATCTGGTAGATGAATTGTCACGTGAACCATGATCGTGAAAAAAGCTGGCGGAAATATCATCTCAAGCTTACACAATATCTCAATGATTGAATCTTGCGCTTTTTCGAGATCGTCCACTCTCAGGGTTCTAGAACTGATCAACTTGAAAAAGTTGCAGAGCTCTGAGATCGTCTCTTGTATCGGTTTTGGCACAAAAGGGCGAATACCATCAGCCAACAGCCTCTGCATGATCACGTGACAATCGTGCGACTTCAAACCTGTGAGTTTCCCGTCAGCAGTTACATTTTTCTTCAAATTTCCAGCGAGCCCGTCTGGGAATTTAACAGATTGAAGGAACTCGGTAAACCGGTGTCTCTGCTCAAGCGTTAACGTGTACGCTGCTGGCGGTTTGTACCACCCATTCCTTTGTTGTCTCAAGTGCAGAGAAGACTTGATTTTCAAGTCCATCAAGTCAAATCTCGACTTCTCCGTATCGTAGTTCTTCTTTTCCAAGCTGAGCATCGTCCCGAGAAGATTCTCGCACACGTTCTTCTCTATATGCATGACGTCCATGTTGTGCTTCAACTCCAATTCTGACCAGTAAGACAACTTATAAAAGATGCTCTTTTTGGTCCAATTCAATTCGCACTCAGCACGTTTTCGTTTACCGATATTCTTGCCGGTTTTCGTGGAAGACACACTAGTCAACTGATCGAGTATGTCTTGCGCAGTCAACTTGACAGGTTTCAGGCGCTTCTCGTGACGATTTACGTAGTGATCAGTGCTTTTCCTCAATCGGTGAGGCGTAGGCAAGAATCGACGATGGTCATAGTAGACAATCCTGTTTCTGATTTTCATAGATGGCGTCTCAATGTTGCACGTGGGGCAAGCAAGATACCCTTGGCCACTCCATCCCGACAAATACGATCGAGCCGGAAAGTCGTTTATCGTCCATAGAAGCGCGGCACGCAACCGAAACACTTCATCGTTCGCCCCGTCTCGCACTTGGAATCCATTATCCCACAATTCTTTCAGCTCTTCAACTAGTGGTTCTAAAAATACGTCCATGTCTTTTCCAGGTGAGCTCGGTCCAGGTATCAAAAGCGTTAGCATCAAGTACTCTTTTTTCATGCACAACCAAGGTGGCAAGTTGTACGCAGTTAGTACCACGGGCCACATACTATACGCTAGACTCATTTCCCCAAACGGGTTGAACCCATCAGAAGCTAGTCCCAGACGTACGTTACGAGGCTCTGCAGCGAAATTTGGGTGTCTCTCATCTAGATTCTTCCACGTCGAACTATCTGCCGGATGTCGCAAAACGCCTTCTTCTTTGACGCGATCTCGTTCATGCCACTGCATCTCAAGCGACGTGTGTCGAGAAGCGTACAATCGCTTCAATCGATCTTTCAAGGGAAAGTATCGTAATATCTTTTGTGATACATTCTTCCCCGTTGGCTTCCATCTGCTCTCATTGCAAATTGGGCACACTTCAGCTTTCTCGAGATCTTTTCGAAATAACACACAATTGTTGATGCACGCGTCAATCATATCGTATCCCATGCCGAAACGCTTCAGCTTCGCCTTTGCCTCGTAGTGTTTTTCCGGAATTCGATTACCAATTGGGTGAGACTTCCTCAAGAGCTGCAACAATTCTGTAAACGACTTATTCGTCCAATGGTTCGTGACTTTGATGTGCATCAACGAAACCAAGAACGACAAAGACGAAAACTCTTTGCACCCAGGGTACAATTCTGCTTCCAACTCAGCGAACAAATCTTCCACTTGCTCATCTGCACGCACTTCACTCGGAGTCGGATCCGTAAAATCGTCGAAGTCCTCGTGATCCATTATATCATGGAGAGCATCGTGCAATCCACCGACTCCTCTTTGGTTAGTCTCGTTGGCAGCTTCTATCATTCGACGTTCGCCGTGATGATACCATTCGGTGTATCCCGGAGTAAACCCCTTGTTCAAAAGGTGATTCTTTACGACCCCGATGTCCAGACATCTCACGTTATTGAAAGACTTACAAGGACAACGATAATGACCGTTTTCGTTCGGGAGTCTGCTTGCAACGCGGATAAACTCGTTAACCCCTGTTTTATATTGCAAACTCAACCGATTGTTCTCGGTAATCCAGTCCCTACTTGGATTTGACATTCTTCTGAATGAGACAGGAAATTGGGGGATAAAACTGAATCGTTAGAATTCATTTTGTAGGATTGAATTATTAGGAAATTGAGAGGTAAAATTGAGAGTGAATCGTTAATATTTGAAATTTAGAGTGAATTATTATGAAATTGAGAGTGATGAATTGTTAGGAAATTGATAGTGGATCGTTAATATTTGAAAGATTCGAGAGCGAATTTGTAAGAATGAAAGAGAAATTGTGATTGACATGTATTAATTTTGAAAAGTGGTTAGAATTCGTTAATATATACAAATTCACTACTGATTTCATTAACGAGTTAACCAATTTCGACAAATTAGTTAATTCGTTAAAATATATTATCAAAAGAGTTAATTTTCTTGAGAAATACGTTTTATTCTACCGAAAATTCGGCAGAGTTTCCCCTAAAATATTGACTAACCAAAATCTGCAATTAAAACAAAAACACATATATAACCAACCAAGACTATCTTATTAACCAAATTTTCAACAAATTGCAATCAACTTAAACAAATCAACTTAAACATTAAATTACACTAACCACGTTACTAATTAATTTAATATATTACTTTTAACTTAATTAATAATCTAATCTAACATGTTACACATTATTAAAAAAAATTGACTATTACAATATGCTACTATTTTATCAAAGTTATATTATCATTTAATCTAACATGTTACTATTTTTATATATATTACTAATTAATCTAACTAAACATATTACTAATTAATTAATTAATTAAACGTGTTAACACCTAATCAAAGTTATATTTTCATATATATTACTAATTAATCTATATGAAATAATCGAAAAATATTAAATAATCTATAAATATTAATAATTACAAATAACTAACGTTTTTCCGAGGCGACGACGGGGCTGCGAGACGACGGGGCTGCGGCGACGGGGCTGGTCGCGCCGGGGACGAGCGTTCAAAGAAACCACCGAACCTGAAACATTTCAAAGAAGAAAATTTTTAAACAACCATTACGTTCAAAGAAACCACCGAAGCTGAAACATTTCAAAACCAGACGGTGAATGGCGCGACGTACCTGGAGGACGGCGAGCTTCACGGCGTGGCGGGCTTCACGGCGTGGCGGGCTAGAGGCGGGGATGGTCGCGCCGGGGACGAGCGTCGGAGAGAGAGTCGGGCCTGGTCGGAGAGAGACAGAGTGAGATTGACGGAGAGAGAGTGAGACAGAGAGAGAGAGGGAGAGAGTGAGGCGTACCTGGAGGACGGCGAGCTTCACGGCGTGGCGGGCTGGTCGCGCCGGGACGAGCGTCGGGCTGGAGGCGTGGCTGGTGGCGCCGGGGACGAGCGTCGGGCGCTGGAGGCGGGGCTGGTGGCGCCGGGGACGAGCGTCAGGCTGGAGGCGGGGCTGGTGGCGCCGGGGACGAGCGTCGGAGAGAGAGAGAGAGAGAAGACAGAGTTAGAGAGTGAGAGAGTGAGGTTGGGCGAAGAAGAAGACGCTCGGGTATATAAATACCCTAAAACTATTAGGTGCGACATTGTCGCACCTAATAGTCATAAGTGTCGCACCTAATATGACTTTTAGGTGCGACACTGTCGCACCCAATGTGAAATTCCAGAACCCAAAACATTCGGGGGGAACTTCTGACCGTTTTAAATTTTTAAACCCATTAGGTGCGACATATGTCGCATCTAATACCATTGGGTGCGACTGGTGTCGCACCTAATAGTATCCGGTGCGACAATTTCATATCAGGTGCGACAACGTCGCACCGGATAGCCATAAACATCAGCGAAATTTTTAGGCGCATGGAAGACTATCAGGTGCGACATGTCGCACCTAATATGTTCTTAGGTGCGACATTTAGGTGCGACATGTCGCACCTAATACCCTTCCGCACCCAATATGTTAATTTGTAGTAGTGATTGCAATTCAAATAATTGGCTACGAAAAATTATATTAAACATTTGTGTAGGGCTAAAAATGCGTGTTTTCAGTAATAAGTTACCTCTTGCTATAGATGTGTTAGATTCGAGTACATGTACCCTTTTGTTGAATTGGTGATGATAGTGTTTCCTAGGAGTATAGCATCGGTTACGAGAAGTCTTATTGTAGTTTTCGATTATTTTCATGGTTTAATTATTGTATAACTTAGCTAGCTTGTGGACGAAAAAGTTTAATATCAACCCATCAAAGATTTAAGAAGGCTCTTTAAGATAATATCTCCTTTTGGTTCAAGCATACTGTCATAAACGTGACTTTTTGGTTCCGTTTAATCAATGGTAGTGTCAAAGTCTCAGAGTTCTTGCTACAACACATTGGTGATTTACGCAGGGAAATAGTAGCAAGCAGCTCTATTGGATTTTTGTAACATATGATAGACATCCACATCCTCTTGATCTGACTTAGTACCCTTTTTAGGAAGACACGAGTGGTGAGAACAATTTTATGCCTATCTATAGTCAGTAAGATTCATCAGTAATATGTCAAGATTATGTTTGTACCATCCGGATTTCTTATTCTAGAATAAGTTTGAATCAAGGATTTAAATTTTGAGGATTTTGGACTAGAATTCTTTTTTTAGAGTTTCGGCACTGGTATGTACAAAACCGAAATTTTCTTTGGATTCGAAGGAAACTCAGAAAGGAATCCTTCGACTTTCCTTCGTTCCGACATTATTAAGGGAATCCTTCCACTTTCTGGCAGTCTTTAGACAAATTCTCACTGCATTCCGATGGAAACTTATCTATAATTGGTCAAATATCGACAATTATGAAAATCTGATGATATTTAGTGTTTTCATGGAATTTATTGTTAGTTTGGATGATTTAGTTCAAATTCTTAGTTTCTTACTTCATTATTTTGATTTTGTACTTTGTATTGAACTATTAATTAGGTTTGTGTTGGATTTTTGTTAAACTTTTAGTGTAGATTTTTTCTATTTTTATCTTATGTTATGTATGAATGTTTTTTTTAAATATTTGTTCACTTCATTCCTCTCGATAAATACAGTATTAGACGGTATTCCACGACTGTAACGGTATCTTTAATGGTACATTTTATCCTTTCATTTTCTGTATTTCAAGGTAAATTACTGGCTTACCACCGGATATCAGCAAAATCTGAGTCTCGAAACGGTAATAGTAACGATATTTTGATCCTTGGTTTAAATTATTGATAAGGGAATTAATGACATAGATCAAAAATAATGATGCGAAGTAAATTTAGATAAATTTAACATTTGAAATGTGATTATTGTTAGTTTAAGACTTCCTCCAATATTTGACTAGATAATATACTAGTTTAGATCACCAAGAAAGTCCAATTGGGTCAGACCCATCCCGCCCGACCAGTAAAAAAATTGACCGTAGAGAATGAATCAAAGAAACTTAATTAGTTTAGGCTCATATATCTTGGCTCAAGAGAATCTCGCGAAGGTCAAACTTGAACGACAAGCTTGAAGTAATGGCTCGAATTAATAAAGTCATTATGATGTAAACAACTCATATTGAGTGACGTGTAATATTTTAGACGACGTTCAATTATTGAGTGTTGTCTAATTTTTCTTCTACAAAATCACGCGTGTCCAACAATACACAACACTTATGAAAACATCACCAAGCAAAAAAAAAAAAAATTGAAGTGCCGTTGATTAACTTAAGTGATTTTTGGATGCCGTTAATTTGTGGCAGTGAGTGTAGTCAGCAAGATGTCACAACATGTTGCAGAATGCGTGACATTTGGCATAAGTTTTTTGTTTTTGTTTTTGTTTTTGTTTTTTTCTTTTTTCGTTTAAATGACCCAACATCACCCTAACAACACTAATTAGTACTTTTGACAATGTAGAAGACAAAAAGAATAATAAATGTAAAATATTATCCATTAAGATAAAATATGTGTTTCTCGAAAAAAAAGGATAGAATATGTGTACAAGGTTTTTATCTCCAACACGATAGGAATATGAGATGACCAGGTTTCTTTCAGTGAAAGCTATGATTGTACTTCTTTCACTTTATTTTTATTTTCACTGTATTTCACTCAACTCAATCTTGATATATTGTATTTCTACGATGATAAACTCTGTCTTTATCACTTTTTTGGACACAAGTGGAAAGACCGGTGATTAAAGAAGTACTTGCACTGTCACTTTTTCTCTATTTTTTTTTTTTACTTTTTAACGGTTTTTCCATTCGAAAGATGTTTATTCGCAACGCAACTTAGATCTCATTATTAATACATGTGTTTTCTCCATTGTGGAAACTTCTCAACTACTAAACTACGTTGAGTGTACCTTTTTTTATTATTATTTTAATTTACTTAAATCAATTTAGAAGTTAGCAACTACGAGATTATAGTGTTTTCACGTAAAATTATAGCGCTTAATCCTTACATGTTGTACACGTATAATGAATATTAAATCTAACGACAAGATATATATATATATATATATATATATATATATATATATATAATACATAATTACAACGTAATTCAATAATTTATTGACCTGTGAAATGTATATAATATATAATCATATTTACAATTTGCTATTTAACCATTTTTAGTAAATATTTGATAAATAGTCATAAGGTAATATTTATCAAATATATATTTATTATAAGTTATTTACGAAATTAGAAGAGCAAACTTGGGAATTGTAGATCATCCATATTCTTCCCATCATCATTTATGGCTATTTACTAAAATTGATTATATAGCAATTTAAAAGTGTAAATATTACTAATTTGCTAATTATTTAATAAATCTATTGGTTTCGGTACATCACGTGTTCTTTATCCCTGCGTGCAAACATGTCACTTGGCATCTATAAAAGGGTGAAATATAAATTATTCCAGAATGCATTTTACTAGCCCACATTACAGAGAGAGAGAGAGAGAGAGAGAGAGAGAGAGAGAGAGAGAGAGAGAGAGAGAGAGAGAGAGAGAGAGAGAGAGAGAGAGATGGTGGCTGAACTCCCACCGAGCGTGAAAGAGCTATGGAAAGAGTGGAACATAAGGAGCATAATTCTGTTCAGCCTGGGGCTGCAGACATTTCTGATATTTGTGGCCCCGGCTAAGCCGATCTTATACCTTCTGTGGACGGCGTACTTGCTGGCGGACTGGGCCGCCAACTTCGCGGTGGGCCACATCTCGAGCTGGCAGAACGATTCGGGCTCAGACAATCACCATTTCTTCGAGAAGCACAAGAGCGACATCATCAAGGCCTTCCTGTGATGTATGAATTTTTACTCTAATAAATACGTTCAGACAGCGCTTAGACACACACACGCTCTCTCTTTCTCTCTCTCTCTCTCTCTCTCTCTCTCTCTCTCTCTCTCTCTCTCTCCCTCTCTCTCTCTCTCTCTCTATATATATATATATATATATAGAGAGAGAGAGAGAGAGAGAGAGAGAGGACCATTTTTGTATAATCTTGGCGAAGTATGAATAAATATGGGCATTTATTATGCTTGAAGCGAAAAAGTGGAAAATTTTAGTTCCAAAAAAAATAATTATGCCGCGTGGCTCATACACCAGCAACATTCACGACCTCTATGTCTTGCAAGATATTGAATTTGGGCCCATCGAGATAAATCAAATGGCCCAATATTTTTCTAAGAAATCAGAAAACCTTAACGGTACAATAATCACCATAAGCATGCGCTTCCAGGTACCGCAGTCACTTCCAGTTCTTTTTACGAAATCGAAAGGTTCAAAGACCATAAATTATGTCCCCTTTCGATACCGACGTCCATGTTTAAGCATAAACTACATAATTTACACAACTCGCAAGTATCGAAAATGGAGAAACATTTTGAAGCAATTTGAATGGAGGATAATGCACTATGGATCAGGCACTTGTTTGGCCTCATCACTCAGGTTTTCATTCTCCACGCACTTACTATATATACCGTACCATAACATGCTTAACTAATTTAGCATTGGATGCATAGATGGCTAACTTCTATCTAGCTAAGTGGCAGCGGAGATGCTCTTATGTATAAATAGAAAATTTAATCAAGCATAATAATAATAATAATAATAATAATAATAATATGTTAGGTTCTAGCGACGGTGTACGTGTTCATCCAAACGATCCCGGACAACGAGCTTGTGATCCCGACAACTCTGATGATCATGCATGGCCGGGATAATAAAGTACACCGAGCGGACATGATCTCTATACCTAGCTAGCCTTAATAGCTTTCGCGATTCTCTCCTCCAGAACCCCGACCCAGGCCCAAATTATGCCAAACTCATGGAGGAGTACTCCTAAGAAGGCCGCAAGGCTCCCGACCCGCATTGATATGACCCCCGAGCCCATCAAGGACCTCGAGGCCTTTTCCATTGACGTCCAGATCCCAGAGCTCAAAGAGATCGACATCGTCAACTACGCATACTATTACTACCTTGTCTTCCGCGGCCTCATTGTCGATAGGCTCTTCAGTTTCAGCGAGCGGAACGAGAGCCACGAGTTCTTCCTGCGCCGGTATGCTGAATTTTGGGATTCACATTTGATTGGCTACTTTAAAAATAAAGTAATTAGCAAATTAGTCATATTTACACTTTTAAATTACTATTTAGTCAACTTTTAGTAAATATTTAGTAAATAGCCACGTCTACGTATTTACACCCTTAAATTGACTAAAATACCTCATTTTATTTCCCGCTCAATGTGTAAATAAAATGGGGTATTTTAGTCAATTTACGGGTGTAAATACGTGAACATGATTATTTACCAAATATTTATTAAAATTTGTTAAATAGTCTAAAAGTGTAAATATGACTATATATATAATTGAACATTTAAAAATAGTAGGAATTGAAACAGCATGATTTAAAAATAGAACCTTTCTGCTTTGTTTCCGTAGCCTTCTCAAGAAATAGTTTGGCTAATAATTAAAAATTAGCTCTTATTATTAACTAAACTGGCACATCATCAAATCAAATTGGCTAATTTTTTATCCTAACCATATTATTGATTGGGTAATTTTTAATTACTAATCAAAAGTTGCTATAACGTAATTGAAAAGTTTTATGCAGCTTAAATATTTAGCTATAAATTTGTAATTTTATTCTGTAAAATATAGTTAAAAAATGAGAAATGAACCGAAACCGTACCTTTATGCTCAGGGACCCCGTGGTGGCCTTTAGGGTTTTGGAGGTAGAGCTAAACTTCATGTATGAAGCCTTGTTCACTAAAGTTGTCGTGGTCCACACCTCAGTCGGCTACGTTTTCCGGTCCATCGCCTATGCCACGGTGATCGCCACGCTGGCGATCTTCTCCAAACTCGACAAGGACGGGTACGAGCCTTTTGACGTGTGGGCGACCTACTTGTTTCTCTATGGGGCGATAGCCCTCGATGTGATAGCCATGTTCATGGTAATCTTTTTGGACTGGACGGTCGTGAGTCTCCAGAAGTACCTCAAGAAACGGGACACGTTTTTGGAGAAACTATTCACGGGCTTCTTGAGGCTCATAGACTCAGCTGGATCCCCAAAGGGAATGGCGAAAAGAGATCTTGTTTTGGCGGTGTATTAAGGAAGTTAATGTATCGTCGCTGGTCGGAGACTGTCTTGGGGTACAATCTCATTACGTACTGCCTGAAGGAAAACCCGGATTTCTATTCCCGAGGAGATACTGCTTTGGATACCAAGTTCATAGTCTCCTCATACCACGCGGCCAAGCACGTGTACAAGACTCTAACGAAGAAGGTGCAATGGATGATTGACCAGGCTATCGACTACTTGGGAGTGAGAAATGTTGTGGACGAGTGGAATTACGCCAAGGCCACCAAATTTTCCGACAGGATGTGGAGCTTCGTGTACGAGGAGATCAAGGGCAAGGCCAGCGAGGCGGAGGATCTCGAGACCATAATGCAGATATTTGAGGCGAAAGGGACGTACGTCCTCGAGGAGGGGAAGTGGCTAGGATGTGACGCCAAGAGACTCGTAATACGATCGAAACCCTAGAGCCGATAACAAAAGACTAAAAGGACCATACTAACGGTTCATTAGTAAGGGTAAAAAGGAAAAAAGCTAAGCTAACTTCAGAAATAAGCTAAACTTAATATACCAGTTAACTAATTACAAATGCAATGTCTCAATTCCAATACTCCCCCTCAAGTTGGACGATATATGTTCTTGAGAGTCAGCTTGGACATAAAAGACCTCAATGTCGGAGCTGGAAGAGGCTTTGTAAATATATCAGCCAATTGGTGTTGAGAACGAACTGGTAAAAGCTTTAGAGTACCCCGCTGCACATGATCCCGGACAAAATAAAGATCGATCTCTATATGTTTTGTCCTTTCATGAAATGCAGGGTTCGAAGCAATATACACAGCTTCTTGGTTGTCGCAAAACAAAATTGTTGGACTAGTCATTGTGACCTGAAAATCTTTTAACAGTTGTTGCAACCACACAAGCTCACTAGTCACCGCCGCCAAGGCCCTGTACTCTGCTTCTGCTGAAGACCTGGAAACCGTGCTTTACTTCTTAGACTTCCACACAACCAAAGATTCTCCTATGAACATGCAATATCCAGACACCGATCTTCTTGTATCCAAGCATCCACCCCAATCAGCATAGGAGAATCCTCTGAGCTATGTAGATGACTTGGCAGGAAACAACAAACCTTGTCCTGGACTTCCCTTAATGTATCTTAAAAGATTATGCACAGCCTGTAAGTGCAAATCACGTGGAGCCTGTAAATATTGACTCAAAGCATTCACAGAGAAAGTGATATCAGGTCTCGAGATAGTCAGATATAAAAGCCTTCCAATCAAACTCCTATAATGAGTAATATCATCTAATAAGACACCCTCTTCTGAGTTCAAAGAAATTCATGGGTTCATAGGAGTAGAGACAGGCTTAGAATCTAGAAAACCATAATCATCCAAAATTTGTAAAGCATACTGGCGTTGACTCAACACAATACCAAGACCTGACTTAGCAATTTCCATTCCAAGAAAAAACTTAAGAGGTCCTAAGTCCCTCAGTTTAAATCTTGAATGTAAGAAAGCTTTGGTCTCATCTATGGCAACAACACTTGGTCCTGCAATACTGATATCATCAACATATAACAGTACAAGAACCAAGTTGTCCTTAGATCCACGTGTAAATAAGGAATAATCACACCTGGATTGAGTGAAACCAAAGGAAATGATGGCCTCCGTGCAGGTGATATTCCACTGCCTCGAAGCTTGCTTAAGTCCATATATTGACTTATGAAGGTTACAGACTTTTTTGGCAGATCCTTTTCCTTCCTCCCCCTGTCTATCATACCCTAAAGGTAGATCCATATAGACTTCTTCAAGCAATTCTCCATTTAGAAAGGCATTATTTATGTCTAATTGTGCAAGGAACCAATTATGTGAAGCAGATAAAGCCAATAAAACTTTGACAGTGGTTAACTTTGCAACCGGAGAAAAGGTGTCGACAAAATCTACTCCTTCTACCTGGTTATAACCCTTTGCCACTAAACGTGCTTTGTTACGAGCAAGGGAGCCATCTGCATTAAACTTGTTTGTAAAAACCCATCTGCAACCAATAGGCTTTTTACCACTTGGCAGATCAACAATAAACCAAGTTCTATTTTCTTCCATAGCTTCAAGTTCTGTTCTCATTGCTTCTCTCCAATTAGCATGTTGACATGCTTGATGGTAATATTGAGGCTGGTAATGACTAGAAACAGACATAACAAAACTTTGAAAATTGGCAGACAAATTTTGATATGCACAATACCTAGAAATGTTATGTGAAGATGGAGCTTTAACACCTGATTTTGCACATGTAACGTTGCAATGGTAGTCACTTAGTCGTGTTGGAGGTGCTCTTGGCCTGTTTGAACGCCTGAAAGGCATGATAGCATCAACAGGTCTATTAGTTGCAGCCTCAATAGAAGTGGATTGTTGATTTGTAGTTTCTAAATCCATGCTTGTGTTGGGAGCTCTATCATTACTTGTGAGAGACTCATCTCTAGTATCCTGAATACGATTTGCTGACATAGTAACTGACAAATGAAGATCAGGCAAAGGAAAAACGATGTATGGGAAAGGATCAATAGGGGCAAAGTCAGATTTAATATTGTGGAAAGGAAAAATATTTTCATGAAAAACCACATCTCGAGATATAAAAATATCCCGAGTGGTCAAGTCAAGTAATTTGTATCCCTTAACACCGGGTGTGTATCCAATGAAGACACACTTCCTTGCCCTTGGTTGGAACTTAGTACGATGAGCCTGTAAAGTAGAAGCAAAGGTTAGGCATCCAAAAACTCTCAAAAAATTGTAATCAACTTCCTTTTTGAACAAAACTTCATAAGGACATTTATGAGATAAAAGAGGGGTAGGTGTTCTATTAATGAGATACACCGCTGTCATGACACAATCAAACCAATAGGCAATAGGAATTTGAGATTGAAAATATAGAGATCAAGCTACATTAATAAGTGCTGATGTTTCCTCTCCACAACAGAATTTTGTTGTGGAGTTTCAACACATGAAAATTGATGTAGAATCCCCATTTTAGAGAAGAAATCAGAAAATATGAGATCTTTGGCGTTATCAGATCTGAAGTGCTTGATAGAACAAGAGAAATGGTTAGTGATCATAGAGAAAAAACGAGGAATGATCTTGTGAACATCAGCCTTATTTTTCATGAGATAAATCCAACAAAATCTGCTACAATCATCAACAAGGGTAAGGAAAAAACGAAAACCATTATACGAAGTGACTGAGTACGCTCCCCAAATATCACAATGGACAAGATCAAAGATGCTTTCAGACAATCTATTGTTATTCTGAAAAGGAAATCTCCTTTGTTTAGCAAGGGGACATATGTAACAAAGATCAATCTTATTGCTAGGAATGTAAGACAGTTTATGTTTAATAGACTCTAGACGCTTAAAAGACAAGTGGCCAAGCCTGTGGTGCCATATGTGTGCAGATATGACATTGATAGGACATGAAGATTCTTTTGTAACCACATATAGCCCATCTTGTGCTCTACCATTGCCAATCATCTTCCCATTCTTCATATCATGTATATCAGCACAATCTTGTGTAAAGGAAACAATAATAGATGGATTATGTGTCAAGCAATGTACTGACATTAAATTGAATTTAAAGTCATGAAGAGATAAGGCATTCTTGAGCACAAGATCTTTGCTAATGAAGATATCACCACAATAAAAAACCGGTATAACTGAGTGGTTAGGTAAGGTAACAGTAGAGTTATATAACTTCTTCATGTCATGGAAAAGAGATTTGTTATTGCAAATATGCCTTGAGGCTCCAGAATCAAGAATCCAACGAGTGCTAAAATTAGAGACACAACCTGAATCTGTATTTAAACAGCATAAACCGGGGTTGGCAGATGTCAGGTTGATGTTGGTATGACCTTCAGGATTCATTGGACTCATGAGCTGATTGCAGAGCATGCTGATGATCTGATGAATCTGGTCATTGGTCAAATTCTGTGTAGAGTTGGTCTTGATCTCTGGTTTGTCTTCTTGAACGTTGAGAGTTCCTTCTGCCAGATTAGCCTGATTTCTTGGCTTTGGATTGTAACCAGGCGGGAATCCATGGAGTTTGTAGCACTTGTCAATAGTGTGCACTGTCATCTTGCAGTGTGTGCACACGAGCCGATCTCTCTTGTTGGATTTCCTTTGATCATTGATCGCCATTGCCATTGGATTTGATTGTTCTGGTGCATAATTGTCAGAACTCACGGATCGTTGCTTCTCATCTTGGCACACCATAGAGAAAACCTTGTTGATATGTGGAAGAGGATCCATGAGTAGGATTTGGCCACGAACGGTGTTGAAAGCGTCATTCAGCCCCATGAGAAATTTCATGACATATTCTCCATTGATGAAATTGACCAATTCCTTTGATCCTCCACATGTGCAGGTACACGGTCGTTTGTAATTGCTCAATTCTTCCCAAAGAATCTTGAGCTTTGTGTAGTAAACACCAACAGTCATCTGATCCTGCGTGAGACTCATAATTTCTCGCCTGAGTTCGAAGATTCTAGGGCCGTTGCTCTGCTCGTACCTCTCCTGAAGATCCTTCCAGATGTCCATGGCTGAGTCGCCATAGGTAACACAAGAGGCAATTTCTTTAGAGCGGGAATTAAGAATCCACGCGATGAGAATGTTGTTATTGCGCATCTAGGAATTCAGATGATTGAGATTAGAACCGTCAGGCTTCGAAATTGATCCATCAATGAACCCTAGCTTGTTCTTGATTTGGAGAGCCATCCTCATCGATCGGCTCCAAGATTGGTAGTTCTCGCCATTCATTTGATGTGTAACCAAGACCATTCCTGGTGAATCAGTGTGATGCAAGAAGAAAGGATCAACGACATCGTCGATCGAGGTTTTCCGAGATGTAACTCCACTCGACGAGAGATCTCCGGTCAAGGTTTCATCGGCCGACATTTTACCGAAAGGATGAAAGAGGAGAGATGGAGAAGAAGAGATTTAGGTTATCACAGAGTTCCGATCAGGATTGATTCGCGGAGAATCGCTCTGATACCATAATACGATCGAAACCCTAGAGAGAGTTTCAAAGAAGAAGATGAATAAAGCTCGAATTGAGAAAAGTGAATCTGAACTTCATTAACATTCAAAGAAAAGAATACAGAGTATATAAACGAGGTCAAACATCTGGCCGATAACAAAAGACTAAAAGGACCCTACTAACGGTTCATTAGTAAGGGTAAAAAGGGAAAAGCTAAGCTAACTTAAGAAATAAGCTAAACTTAATACACTTAACTAATTACAAATGCAATGCCTCAATTCCAATAACTCGCACCCTATATTAATGATGTGGCTTATGACGAGGGCCTCCTTCTGTGGCACATCGCCACTGAGCTTTGCTACCAAGAAGATTCCAAAACGGCCCTGGTATTGACAACAATTCAAAGTCTGGATTTTTTTTTAATTTTTTTATGAAGTAGTCTTTTTTGGGCATTATTTTCTCCCTGTGCATATTGAGCACCCTGTTAACTAGTGATGATATGTTACAAAATGTCATTATAATGGTTTCATAGAGTACGAAGCCGGAGCAGGAGGAGGAGCAGAAGCGGAATCTTTTTCTTTTTATCTATACATATTATTTTAAATTCAGTCTGGAGGAAGAGACTATATATATATAATGTTATGCTGTTTACTGAGTTGGGAAAGTTCTAGTTTATGTTATTATTATTAGAACCAAAACTTTTAAGGGCATGTTTGGTTGGGAACAAAATGTGGGAATGGAATGGAATGAATTCATAAAACTTACCATTCTTATGTTTGGTTTATTTTTATTTAATGGAATTATTATTCCATGGAATAATCATTACCTTGATTTGAGGTAATCAACATTACTTAGCATACCCAGTGGAATGAGACATTCCATCTCGTAATCGATTATTTTACGATATCTACCCCTATTGAAAATTCAAATTCAATGAAATAAAAAAAATTAAACCTGACTGGCAATACAAACAAAAAAAAAAAACACCATCGCCGATGTGCTGCGCTGCGGTGGCGCGCCACCCTCTTCAACCTCTTCCTCCACTCCGCCAACCGCGCCACGGCCGTCGCCCTCTTCAACCTTCCTCTCCCCAATTCGCCATCAAACCTACTCCAAAACCCTAAAACAAAAACCCCCAATCACAACCATCAAATCCCAATCCAACGGCGACGATTCCTCCGCCGACGCCAGTGACCGAATAATCTCCGCAGTCTGTTACTTCTACCCTCTCTACGACGGAGGGAAATTACGCCCTCACTGAGTTAACTCCCATCCAGACCGCTGGCATGGTCGACGAGACGTCAAAGAATGGCTCCTTCGAGATGCCATCGCTGTTGTTGTTTGGGTGTTCATTAAAGACAGTGGAAAATCGATCGGTGATAAAGCTTTTCTCACGGTGTTAATGAAATGAAGAAAATATATGCATTAATAATTTTATATTTTTCAGGTACTGATTTGTTAAATTTATGGAGACATGTATTGTCGATATTGTTGTCTTATTATTGTTTATGTTTTTCTTAGTTAATTGTTATTGTTGATGTTATTGTGTATTACGTTTGCTATCTTAGATTTTTATTTTGGGATTTGTAAATACAAAAGAAAAGTTGCAGACAAGGTTAGAGAAACGATGAAGATGAAGTGGGAAGAAAAGGGTAAATTAGGCATATGTTTTTTCATAACCCAGTCATTCTCATATTTGCAAAAATATAAACCAAACAATAGAATATATTTTCTATTCCATTCCATTAGCATTCCTATTCTTATTCCTATTCTCATTCCATTTTTCGTTGCAAACCAAACACGCCCTAAGAGATATGATGATATGTTATTTTTGTATTAAGTATAAGATAAATTACATGAATTCCATAAACTCTTACTATCAGCAAATTTTCCATTAACTTAACATTCGGTTACTTTCCGTTGTGCGAAGTGACGTTGTCCGTAGCTTGCAAGAAGGAATTTGATTCGTCGTGCAAAGCAGTTTGCACGGGTTTTACCATTGTGCAACCTTTTGTGCAAAAAAATATATTTTTTTAATTAATTAATTAATTTATTATTATTTTTTTATGGGTAAAATTAAAAAGTCTCGCTTCGGTGGTGAGCGACATTAACTTGGAGGACAATTTCTAATACCGCCATGCAAGGTGTTCGCATGACCCGTCTTGCAACCATTCAGAAAACGTTTTAAAAATAATTCACCACGACAAATATAAACGTCCTATTTACACGACGAATCGAAAATTATCGTGCGAAAAATACACAATCTATCGAAAATGAAATTATATGTGGAATGAGATGGCTGTGACAACCAGATGAACAAGATATTATTCATGCAAAAACAAATAAACAAGCAATCGAATAAACAGGAAACAATAAATGAATAGATTTGTTAACTTCTGTTATGTGACAAAGCAACTAGTCAGGATGACTAATGCGTCAAGTGGTGAAAACCAATCCTATTATTACAAATTAAAGGTACAAATAGAAATACAATTTAAACGATCATAATTAACCAAGATCTTGGAATTAGATGATTTTCACAAAGCATTAGAGATCGAAAAAACCTACATCGATGCATGACGAGAGCAACGACGACGGTGACGGAATCACCGGAATTAGTTTATCTCTCTTGACCAATTTTAGTCTTGATAGCTTTCTTGTGATAACAGATGAAAACTAGGTTATGGGTTGAAAGATGATCAATCCTTAGGGTTAGCTTTATATACACCCACCATCGGCGTATATAGAGAAATCATCTTTTATTTATCAACATCGGTTCTGGCAACTGGTTTATGTTTTTATATGTTTTATTTCTTTTATTTCTTTTATCTGTTATTTTCTTTCTTAAATATGTTTTCAGTCAAAACTAACGTTTTTGACCTAACATCACTACATATTAACGTCAAAATGGGGTTAGGAACCTACTGTTGTCAATGGTGCCCAAGAGAAGAGTTGTAATCTTTATATCGTACATTTGATGTAATAAAGTCTCATGAAGACTCTTGCTTGTAATTGCTTATTCATTAATAAAAACTTGAAACGTTCATTCATTCTTCCGTGTCTGTTTGAAGCTTTATGATAAAACATTAGTCTTTAGTCCATAAACAAACTAAACAACTTACGAAGAGACAAATGTAGATTTGCATGAACAAACTCTTCGAAGTTTGCTTAAAACTATATATTCGCAATCTAAGGGTCAAATGACTAATGACCTCAGTATGATTGTTAGGAGAATCTATGATGTCTGGTTATGAGGCATTGAGAGTTGGAGACTCTATAGTTCTTCTAGGTATCTTCCGAAGGTACTGAATTGACCAGTGCACTTCTAGAGACAAGATAAGAACAAACCATTTAACCTCTTATGTCTCGAAGTCACTACGTATGAATTGCATCGTGCTTACCTTAATCCTGAAATGAGACATGTCATTTCACACCTTAGTATTCTCATTTGAGAAAGTCAGAGTTCGGACTCACTATGTGATTCCGAACAAGGCCTATTGGTGAAGTACTAAGTTGTGAGAATGTCATGAGTAACTTTGTGAAGTTCTCATAGATATGGAATTCATGTACAAGATTGCTGAAATGCAATGTATATCACCTCATGCTTTGTTCCTTGGAGTGTGAATAAATGAATTGGCCAGTGTCCAAATCGAGTCTTGACTCTTTTGGATGAAACAATGTGACTTGTTAGCTCCTCGTCGATACATTGTTTCTAACTTATTCACAAGCGACAAAGGAGTTGAGGAAATAACAGCTAGAAGGGTAAAATGGTAATTTTGTAAATCCCGACTAGCTGATGATATTCATGAAGGGTAAACACTGATAATATTCTGTGGATCCACTCATTACAATTAGGTTGAATTCTTGAGTAGAAAATAAATTCATTTGAACAGAGAGATTTTCAGTGTCAACTCTTTAGTGGAGTCAGTTGACATTAAGCTAAACTTGGAAAATGTTTATGAACTTTTGAGTCCAAGTATTTTAGCTCAAGCTTTGTTCATTTGGATCCATGAGGTCACTGTCACGAATCACATCGATTAGGAATAGTTAAACTGGAAGCTAAGTCATAACAAGAACGAAAATAGTCAAAAGGGTATTTTTGTCTTTTGAGACAAAGGATGAAATGAATGTCAATAAATTTTTTGACAAGTTCATTTGATGACTTAATGTCACTTGGCCATGACTTGATCATTGGGCCTTGTGAATTAATTTCATTTCATAAGAATTTTATTGAAAATTCTTAATGGGCTTTTCTCATGTTGTCATGAACAAATGAAGAAGCTTCTAGAAGCTCCTTCTAGAGACATAATGGGCGCCCAAATACCCAAGAGAAAGAGAGAATATTTTGTGCATAAATGTATCAAGATACTTGCCAAAAGAAAAAGAAGAAACAAATTTCCTCTATGAGGAAACAAGGAATTCGGCCAAGGCTAGAAAGGAACAAAATAGGAAACAAATCAAGGCTTCTAGAAGCCTTGTGTTGGCCGAGTATCTCAAGAGGAAAAAGAGGAAATTGGCTCATGAATATGTGTTATTCTATAGAAGAGGAAACTACCTTATTGAAGGTAAAGCCTCTCCTATAAATAGGAGCCTCATTCCTCACATTTCATTAATTCCAAGTTGTAGAGATTTGAGAGACTCTCTCTCTAGAACCTAGGCCGATCCTCTCTCTCTCTCTCTCTATCTTCAATTTCGTTTTATTGTTTTGGCACCTAGGTCCTCATTTGACCTAGAGTTTAGCTCTGCGACTTCAAGACTCGTTCTTAAGTCGTAGTGTTTAAAAGTGCCCACTCACTGATTCCTTTTATTTCGAGTGATTTAGTGATAGAAACTATCGTGGTTGCTCGAGGTGCCGAGGAAAGAAAGAGAGACGTGCTGCGAGGAGAGGAGCGTTGCAACTTTCCAAAATCTTCTCAAAGTTCAAGCTTCAAGAAAGGTTAGTAAACTTCTTAGCTCATAATAGTTTTTATTTATATGTACTTGCTCTTTGTCTAGGTTAGTAAAAAACTGTTTTTACTTGAAAAGAAAATTTTTAAAATTCCGCCGCTTTGCGAAGCGTTAACCTTTTTCTTAAACCCTAGATCAATTCCAACAAATGGTATCAGAGCTATGGTCAAAGATTAGCATGTACATGTATTTAGAAATATGAGCTTGAAAATCGTTTTCGAAAGTTTACTAATTTTTGTGACAAGTTAGAATTGTTATCTTAGTTTTTTTTTAATTTATTGCTCTTGCCTTTAAATTAAAAATCATGTTGATTTTCTATGAGTTTGGGATGATATTAAAACACATTAGATTCAGTTCTAAAAGTTTTTAATTTTTTATATTGAAAAACGTGTTTTAAAGGTTTGAGTAATTTCTAGTAAAATTTTGTGACTAGTTTTATAGTCTTACTAGTTTCTTATTTTTACTTGAATCGTTTTATGCTTATTGTTATTTCTTTTATACCATGTTATTACCCTGCTAATAAAACACAAATAAAAGCTTTAACAACATCCTAAAACGTTCCGTTACACTCGATTCTTTTTTGCACCTAAAAAGGACCAAGCTTTAATTATTTCTTTTTCTTCGAGCTGGAGTAAACCCGCAGTAAAAGTGGCATAACTCTCTGCTCAGAAATCGAAATTTAATGATTCTTGAATCAAATTAAATCTCTGTCTGTCCTCTATCCAATTCCACCAGTTTCAGGTCAATAGGACATCGGAGCCGCTAGTTATGGCGATTTTACTCCGAGGTACGCGGCTGTTCCGAAAGTCCAGTTTTTAAGAATTCCGGATTTTCAGCCCCACTACCATGAGTTATAGAACTCTAATGAGAAAAATTTCTTGAGAAAAAATGTTTTTTTATAAGATTATAAACATGATGTGTAAGATTAAAATGTTTTGATTTTTGAAAGTTTAATTGAAATTGAATTTTACAAAACTAGTTTGAATTTTGAAAAACCGTTTTCACTTTCAAACTTGAAAAATATTTTGTCATCCAAATCAAATAAATTTTCAAAATATTTTCAAAACTATATCTATATCACATATGTTCAAAATCTATATGCTCTTGAAAATTTGAGTGGGAGGTCTCCTTGTAGACAAGCCGAAAAATAAAAAGATGTGTAATCTCAAACTTTTAAGTGTTCGAGTGAGTTGAAGTTCACACTTCCCTCACGCACTTTCCCGAAATAGAAAATAGGAAAAGATCGAGTATGTACCTTGTGCCTTTATGCACTAACACTACTCTGAACATGTCGATCTATGATTCTCTTCTAGTTGTCTGCTCTGTCACTCTCTAACTAGGAAATCTGTTTCCGAACTTATAAGAGTCGATGAACCAACTCCAAAAAACTAAGTGGGAGGGTTATACTTGTTGTTTGTAACCCGCGATCCCCAACACTAATGAAAGAAGCAATTAACGTGGGACTAAGAGCCGCTCTTGCGACCCTCACTTAAATGGGAGTACTCCAAGGCGTTTTTGCTTCGATCATTGCTCAATGAGCTACGTCCGAGGGTGAGACGATGATGACATGGCCTCCCCTTGGGGGATTGTTTTTCAAAGTTGATCTTTTGGACTAAGTGGTTGGTTGCACACTTAGGCTCAATCCCTAGTAATCCTCCCTCGAGGCTCTGCGAAAGGATGTGAGTGATCAAACCAGTTTAAAAGGTGGCTGGTCAAAATTGGTGTATTGACATCTTGGCTAAGCATTAATGATGTGTCATTTACTTATAAATGGAGATTTTTTGCGGCCTTCCCTCGAAGGAGTAAATTATCGTTTGGTTTATAACACCTTTGGATTTTATCAAATGTTTTAAAAAAACTTAAATCCTAAACCAAAGACTAATCATAAACTTGTTTCGACTTTTATAGGCATAATGTCTCTCAACCCTCTATCAACAATTCTTTCCTCGAATAAACTCGACGGCGACAATTACGTCGATTGGAAACGTAACTTCGACATAGTCCTTACTGTCGACAAGCACAAATGGGTTCTCACCACCCCCTGTCCTCAAACGAATGAAGATTCGACGCAAGAGGAAAAAGACGCCCTGGCGGCTTGGCTTCGATCCGATGAGATTGCGAGGTGCTATATTTTGGCATCGATGAACAATGTGTTGCAAAAACAACATCGTGATTACGAAACTGCCACCGATATGCTCTACAATCTCCATGAGATGTTTGGAGGGCAAGGACGTCAAGCTAGGCAACAAGCGGTCCGACAATTCATGAACTGTCGTATGAAGGCTGGAACTCCCGTTAGAGATCATATGATGCTGATCATTAGCTATCTAAACGAAATGGAGATCCTTGGATCTGAGATTGATGGGGAGACTAAAATAGATATGATCTTGGAAACTCTCCCCGACACCTTTGATACCTTCAAATTGAATTATTCCATGAACAAGCTAGAGTACACTGTTACCGAGCTCATGAAGGAACTTCAAACCGCTGAGGGACTCACTAAGAAAAAGAGGGCTCTAGGAGAGGTACATGCTACTGCCTCCACCTCTGGATCTAAGAAGAGACCTCGCAAGGCCGAGAAGAAGAACCAACCTAAGGTTCAAACGAAGAAGAAGGCGCCGAAGGCTCCGAAGGTGGATAAGTCTAACGACAAATGCCACCACTGCAATGAGCCTGGTCACTGGCGTAGGAACTTTCCTGCCTACCTCAAAACCAAAGTAAAAGGTATTGTACTTATTACTGAAGCTTGTTTAGTAGCTGATAATGTATCATCGTGGATTATTGACTCCGCTGCTACTAACCATATTTGCTGCTCCTTAACTGGTTTTAGGAAAAGCAAAAGCTTAGAGGATGGCGACTTCTGCTTCAAGTGGGGTGATAGGAGCGTGGTGCCTGCGAAGGCTGTGGGATCTGTGACGCTATCTTTTGAAGATCGCACTTTAAATTTGAATAATGTTTATTATGTTCCTTCCTTTGGGAAAAACTTAATATCTGTTGCTCAACTTTTAGAGCAAAATTATTATTTAAAGTTGATAAAGAATGGAATTCGTATTTCTTTTTCTAATTCTTTTGTCACTGATACATGTATGAAGAATGGTCTTTTTTACATCTATCCCACTCAACCTTCTCTTTTAGACACCGAAATAGATAATGATCTAATTAGGGAGCCAAAGAGGATCAAACTTTCTGAATCCTCCGATCTAACAAAATCAACATACCTCTGGCACTTGAGACTTGGTCATATAAGTCTAGATAGTATTAAGAGACTTGTGAGGGACGGTCCACTCCTAGCCTCTGCAATAGGTTCACTACCTACTTGTGAATCCTGCATAGAAGGAAAAATGACTAAGCGACCTTTCTCCGATAAGGGTCGAAGAGCCACTGAGTTGCTGGAACTAGTACATTCTGATGTATGTGGTCCGCTCAACCAACAGGCATGTAGAGGATACGAATACTTCGTTACCTTCACCGATGATTACTCACGATATGGGTTTGTCTATTTGCTCAAACACAAATCCGAGACCTTTAACGTATTTAAGGTCTTTAGGGCTTTAGTGGAAAAGCAAACTGGCAAAGTGATCAAAACCCTTCGATCTGATCGAGGTGGTGAGTATATGTCTGGAGAGTTCGATGACTTTCTTGAAGAAGAAGGTATCGCTTCTCAGCTTACTGCACCTGGCACACCTCAACAAAACGGAGTGTTAGAAAGAAAAAACCGAACTCTTATGGAGATGGTTAGATAAATGATGAGTTACTCATCACTCCCTCTTTCCTTTTGGGGATATGCCCTCGAAACAGCCGCTTATATTCTGAACCAAGTTCCGTCCAAGACAGTTCCTGGTACTCCTTATGAACGATGGACTGGCCGTAAAGTGAATCTTGGCCGCATCAAAATTTGGGGTTGCCCTGCACACGTGCTAAGGCAAAAGACTAGCAAGTTTGCTAGTAGGTAAGAATTGTGCTTGTTTGTGCGATATCCAAAGGAAACCAAGGGTTTCATCTTCTATAGTCCCGAGGACGATAAGACTTTCGTTAGCACGAATGCTCGTTTCCTTGAGGAGGACTTTATGAAGGATGCAAAACCTAGAAGCAAAATTGTGCTTGAAGAAAAGTTGGGTGAGGAAGCTTCTACCTCATCTGTAAGAACTGTTCTTACCCAAACTGAAACACAACCTAACTCATCAGAATCTCGTCAAGTAGTACTTCAACGTAGTGGGAGGGCTACTCAAAAGCCTGACAGGTACATGTCTTATGGAGACTCTCTCGTAGCCGTCTCTGACATGGATGATCCTGTTTCCTATAGCCAAGCGATGGCTTGTTCTGAATCAAACCTTTGGCTTGACGCCATGAAAGTTGAAATGCACTCGATGTATGTCAACAAAGTCTGGAAACTTGTAGACCTTCCTGAAGGGATTAAACCCGTAGGGTGTAAGTGGATATACAAGAAGAAAAGGGGTCCTGATGGGAACGTCGAGACGTTCAAAGCACGACTTGTGGCGAAGGGTTATACCCAACAAGAAGGGATTGACTATGAAGAAACCTTCTGGCCAGTCGCGATGCTTAAATCCATCCGGATACTCCTATCCGTAGCTGCAGCTCTCGACTATGAGATCTGGCAAATGGATGTCAAGACAGCCTTCCTAAATGGCAATCTTGACGAGCGCATTTACATGGCTCAACCAGACGGTTTCGTGGAAGAATGTCAAGAGACCAAGGTTTATGAGTTGCTTAAATCCATTTATGGACTAAAGCAAGCATCTAGGTCATGGAATATTAGATTTGATGAAACTGTAAAGAGCTTCGGCTTTGAACAGTCAATAGATGAGCCTTGTGTTTACAAGTTAATACACGAAGGCAAAGTTGTGTTTCTGGTACTATATGTCGATGATATACTACTGATTGGTAATGACGTGGGTAAGTTATCTGAGGTTAAGGTCTGGCTGGCGAAGCAATTCGATATGAAGGATCTAGGAGAAGCCGCGTACATTCTGGGAATCCAAATCTTTCGAGATAGGAAAAACCTGACCATGTCGCTCTCTCAAGCATCTTATATTGATAAGGTGATGGATCGCTTCTCGATGCAAGACTCCAAGAAGGGTCAAACACCCTTTAGGCATGCAGTATCACTCTCTAAGGACCAGTCTCCCAAGACTGCACAAGAGATTGAAGATATGAGGAAGATTTCTTACGCCTCTGCCGTAGGAAGCCTCATGTATGCTATGCTTTGCACTAGACCTGACATTTGTTTCGCCGTTGGCGTAGTTAGCCGTTTCCAATCCAACCCTGGACCCGAGCACTGTATTGCTGTTAAGCATGTTCTCAAGTATCTTCGAAGAACTAGGAACTTGATGCTTACATATGTTGGAATTGATCTAGGGTTTAAGAAAAAGATTAAACGCTTCGGGAAGCGGCGGAATATTAAAAAATTTCTTTTCAAGTAAAAACAGTTTTTACTAACCTAGACAAAGAAGCAAGTACATGTAATTAAAAATCAATATGAGCTAAGAGTTTACTAACCTTTCTTGAAGCTTGAACTTTGAAGAAGCTTTTGGAAAGTTTGCAACGCTCGTCTCCCCTCGCAGCACGTCCCTCTTTCTTTCCTCGGCACCTCGAGCAACCACGAAAGTTTCTATCACTAAATCACTCGAAATAAAGGAATTAGTGAGTGGGCACTTTTAAATACTACGACTTAAGAACAAGTCTTGAACTCGCAGAGCTAAACACTAGGTCGAGTGAGGACCTAGGTGCCAAGACAAGAAAAAATCGAAAATAAACTAGAGAGAGAGAGAGAGGATTTTCGGCCACAAGTTCTAGAGAGAGAGTCTCTCAAATCTCTTAAACTTGGATGAATGAAATGTGAGGACATGAGGCTCCTATTTATAGGAGAGGTCTCACCTTCAATAAGGTAGTTTCCTCTTCTATAGAATATCACATATTCATGAGCCAATTTCCTCTTTTTCCCTTTGAGACACTCGGCCAACACAAGGCTTCTAGAAGCCTTGATTTGTTTCCTATTTTGTTCAAGGCTTGCCTTTTCTCTCAACATGGCCGATTCCCTACAAGCATGTGTGGGAAATTTGTTTCCTCTTTTTCTTTTGGCAAGTATCTAAATACATTTATGCACAAAATAAACTCTCTTTCCTTAGGTATGTTGGGCGCCCAACATGTCTCTAGAAGGAGCTTCTAGAAGCTTCTTCATTTATTCATGAGAACATGAAAAAGGCCCATTAAGAATTTTCAATAAAACTCTTATGAAATGAAATTAATTCACGAGGCCCAATGATCGAGTCATGGCCGAGTGACATTAAGTCATCAAATGAACTTGTCAAAAAATTTATTGACATTCATTTCATCCTTTGTCTCAAAAGACAAAAATACCCTTTTGACTATTTTCGTTCTTGTTTTGACTTAGCTTCCAGTTTAATTATTCCTATCCATGTGATTCGTGACAGTGACCTCATGGACCCAAATGAACAAAGCTTGAGCTAAACACTTGGACTCAAAAGTTCACAAACCTTTTCCAAGTTTAGCTTAATGCCAACTGACTCCACTAAAGAGTTGACACTGAAAATCTCTCGGTTCAAATGAATTTATTTTCTACTCAAGAATTCACCTAATTATAATGAACGGATCCACTGAATATTATCTATGTTTACCCTTCATGAATGTCATCAGCTAGTCGGGATTTACTAAATTACCATTTTACCCTTCTAGCTGTTATTTCCTCAACTTCTTTGTCGCTTGTGAATAAGTTAGAAACAATGTATTTGACGAGTAGCTAACAAGTCACATTGTTTCATCCAAAAGAGTCAGGACTCAATTTGGACACTGGCCAGTTCATTTATTCACACTCCAAGGAACAAAGCATGAGGTGACATACATTGCATTTCAGCAATCTTGTACATGAATTCCATATCTATGAGAACTTCACAAAGTTACTCATGACATTCTCACAACTTAGTACTTCACCAATAGGCCCTGTTAGGAATCACATAGTGAGTCCGAACTCTGACTTTCTCAAATGAGAATACTAAGGTGTGAAATGGCATGTCTCATTTCAGGATTAAGGTAAGCATGATGCAATTCATACATAGTGACTTCGAGACATAAGAGGTTAAATGGTTTGTTCTTGTCTTGTCTCTAGAAGTGCACTGGTCAATTCAGTACCTTCGGAAGATACCTAGAAGAACTATAGAGTCTCCAACTCTCAATGCCTCATAACCAGACATCATAGATTCTTCTAACAATCATACTGAGGCCAATAGTCCTTTGACCCTAAGATTGCGAATATAGCGTTTTAAGCAAACTACAAAGAGTTTGTTCATGCAAATCTACATTTGTCTCTTCGTAAGTTGTTAAGTTTGTTTATGGACTAAAAGACTAAGGTTTTATCATAAAGCTTCAAACAAAGAAAGAATGAATGAACGTTTCAACTTTATTAATGAATAGATGGGCAATTACAAGCAAGAGTCTTCGTAAGACTATATGACATCAAATGTACATAAATAGACACTACTACTCTTCTTGTGGGCACCATTGACAACAACATATTCAGGTACTGACCTGACTATGACGGGATACACCGACTCCGATTTTCAAGCGGATAAGGATTCCAGGAAATCCACTTCAAGATCTGTGTTCATCCTTAATGGTGGAGCTGTTGTGTGGAGGAGTATTAAGCAATCTTGCATTGCTGACTCCACAATGTAAGAAGAATATGTGGCTTCTTGTGAAGCATCCAAAGAGGCTGTATGGCTTAGAAAATTCCTTAAGTATTTGGAAGTTGTTCCAAACGTTGACGAGCCCATGACCCTTTATTGTGATAATAGTGGGGCTGTCGCTAACTCAAAGGAACCTCGAAGCCATAAGCGCTCTAAGCATATTGAGAGGTAATACCATTTGATTCGAGAGATCGTGCAGCGCGGAGACATGGAAGTGAAGAAGATCTCAACGGTGGACAACCTAGCAGATCCATTCACAAAGGCCCTAGCGAACAAGGTCTTCGACCAACATCGAGACGGATTAGGCATGAAGGACTACACACATCCTCTTTGAGTCAAGTGGGAGTTTGTTGTCAATGGTGCCCACAAGAAGAGTTGTAATCTTTATATCGTACATTTGATGTAATAAAGTCTCATGAAGACTCTTGCTTGTAATTGCTTATTCATTAATAAAAAGTTGAAACGTTCATTCATTCTTCCGTGTCTGTTTGAAGCTTTATGATAAAACATTAGTCTTTAGTCCATAAACAAACTAAACAACTTGCGAAGAGACAAATGTAGATTTGCATGAACAAACTCTTCGTAGTTTGCTTAAAACGATATATTCGCAATCTAAGGGTCAAAGGACTAATGACCTCAGTATGATTGTTAGGAGAATCTATGATGTCTGGTTATGAGGCATTAAGAGTTGGAAACTCTATAGTTCTTCTAGGTATCTTTCGAAGGTACTGAATTGACCAGTGCACTTCTAGAGACAAGATAATAACAAACCATTTAACCTCTTATGTCTCGAAGTCACTACGTATGAATTGCATCGTGCTTACCTTAATCCTGAAATGACACATGTCATTTCACACCTTAGTATTATCATTTGAGAAAGTCTGAGTTCGGACTCACTATGTGATTCCGAACATGGCCTATTGGTGAAGTACTAAGTTGTGAGTATGTCATGAGTTACTTTGTGAAGTTCTCATAGATATGGAATTTATGTACAAGATTGCTGAAATGCAATGTATATCACCTCATGCTTTGTTCCTTGGAGTGTGAATAAATGAACTGGCCAGTGTCCAAATCGAGTCTTGACTCTTTTGGATGAAACAATGTGACTTGTTAGCTCCTCGTCGATACATTATTTCTAACTTATTCACAAGCGACAAAGGAGTTGAGGAAATAACAGCTGGAAGGGTAAAATGGTAATTTTGTAAATCCCGACTAGCTGATGATATTCATGAAGGGTAAACACTGATAATATTCTGTGGATCCACTCATTACAATTAGGTTGAATTCTTGAGTAGAAAATAAATTCATTTGAACCGAGAGATTTTCAGTGTCAACTCTTTAGTGGAGTCAGTTGACATTAAGCTAAACTTGGAAATGGTTTATGAACTTTTGAGTCCAAGTATTTTAGCTCAAGCTTTGTTCATTTGGATCCATGAGGTCACTGTCACGAATCACATCGATTATGAATAGTTAAACTGGAAGCTAAGTCATAACAAGAACGAAAATAGTCAAAAAGATATTTTTGTCTTTTGAAACAAAGGATGAAATGAATGTCAATAAATTTTTTGACAAGTTCATTTGATGTCTTAATGTCACTTGGCCATGACTTGATCATTGGGCATTGTGAATTAATTTCATTTCATAAGAATTTTATTGAAAATTCTTAATGGGGTTTTCTCATGTTGTCATGAACAAATGAAGAAGCTTCCAGAAGCTCCTTCTAGGGACGTAATGGGTGCCCTAATACCCAAGAGAAAGAGAGAATATGTTGTGCATAAATGTATCAAGATACTTGCCAAAAGAAAAAGAGGAAACAAATTTCCTCTATGAGGAAACAAGGAATTCGGCCAAGGCTAGAAAGGAACAAAATAGGAAACAAATCAAGGCTTCTAGAAGCCTTGTGTTGGCCGAGTTTCTCAAGAGGAAAAAGAGGAAATTGGCTCATGAATATGTGATATTCTATAGAAGAGGAAACTACCTTATTGAAGGTTAAGCCTCTCCTATAAATAGGAGCCTCATTCCTCACATTTCATTAATTCCGAGTTTTAGAGATTTGAGAGACTCTCTCTCTAGAACCTTGGCCGATCCTCTCTCTCTCTCTTCAATTTCGTTTTATTGTTTTGGCACCTAGGTCCTCATTTGACCTAGAGTTTAGCTCTGCGACTTCAAGACTCGTTCTTAAGTCGTAGTGTTTAAAAGTGCCCACTCACTGATTCCTTTTATTTCGAGTGATTTAGTGATAGAAACTATCGTGGTTGCTCGAGGTGCCGAGGAAAGAAAAAGAGACGTGCTGCGAGGAGACGAGCGTTGCAACTTTCCAAAAGCTTCTCAAAGTTCAAGCTTCAAGAAAGGTTAGTAAACTTCTTAGCTCATAATAGTTTTTATTTATATGTACTTGCTCTTTGTCTAGGTTAGTAAAAAACTGTTTTTACTTGAAAAGAAAATTTTTAAAATTCCGCCGCTTTGCGAAGCGTTAACCTTTTTCTTAAACCCTAGATCAATTCCAACACCTACGGGATTAGGAAAACTAAACATTAAGGACTTTTACCATAATAAAATAGAATATGGACTAACTTAGTTGTTTCTGGAACCTTTAGGGACTTTTGCCGTCATTTCCTCTATTATTAAAACCTAATAGGTAATACGCTTAGGCCACATTATTTCCCACATACAAAGCTCACTAATAGGCTTTAGGAAATATACGGTCTAACATTCTCCCACTTGACCCATGTCTCATACCATATAGCTTAATAATAAACGTAATTGCGCATAGTATAAGATAAATCCATCATAATACTGGTTACATCATAAAGCCAATCAATTATGAAAACTAATAAGGATCATAGCGGTTGTACATCAACTTGTCGACATAGTCCCTTCTGTTGTTACGTTATATGTTGGCTTTATTTTTTAGTGCAAGTTGTTTGGAAAGATGTCGGTCTTCATGCTCCAGCTTCTGGTACGACATCCTTCCTCCTGTGCGCAAACAGTATTTCGGGCAAGTTTCCAATATTGCCAGATTGCCTCGCTGGTGACTTTATTGCGTGATATTCGTGCGAGAATGGGTAAGGAAACCCTAGATACACTTCCAGGTAATTGTACAGCTGCTATAAAAGCCCTGCGCTACCCCCTTAGCAGCTTTGACGCTTTATCAAAATACGTAGAGCTCCTAGACGTGCAAGACCGGCGGATTGGGAGGCTTTGTGTTTTGATAAGAGCGGTGTAATTCCTCAAACACTATTCCAGAAAGATTGAGTGTTTGTGAGATTTGGGTTCTATGTTTATGTGATTGAAGACTAACGTGCGTTTGAAGACTGAAGTCATCCGAGCATAGGCGTTTGCTCGTAGAGTGGAATTGATGAGGGCATTGATTTTGTGTTGTAATCATATAAGACATTGCTTGTACTATTGACTACTATATAGTGAAATCCTTTCCACTGGCAGAGTGCCCCCAGACGTAGGTGATGTTGCACCGAACTGGGTAACCATATTGTGTGTCGTTTATTTGTCGCACTGTTTGTTGATTATCCATTATCTGTGTTCAAGAAGTTGTCGGACACATTGTAAACATATTGTGTGCGACATCTTGTCCTGTGACTAATCAGAATTTCAATTGGTATTAGAGCAGGCACCTAGATCTTTTGGTGGTTTCCTGGGTATTTTTTTTTGTGATTACCAGATATGGATAGTTCCAGAGAGGGAGGTTCGGTCAATCGCCCTCCAGTACTTGATGAAACCAACTATGGTTACTGGAAAGCCCGCATGAGCGCCTTCATGAAATCCCTTGACAGCAGAACTTGGAAGGCTGTGATACACGGGTGGGAAGCCCCAGTTACTGTTGATGACAAGGGAGCCTCTACAGGTCCGAAACCCGAGAAGGACTGGACCCCCACTGAAGATGACGCAGCTCTGGGTAACTCTCGTGCACTCAATGCCATTTTTAACGGGGTTGATAAAAATGTTTTCAGGCTTATAAACACCTGCACAAGTGCCAAAGAAGCCTGGGAAATTCTTGCTGTTGCCTATGAGCGAACCATAAAAGTCCGTGAGCAGAAGCTGCAGTATCTTACAACAAACTTTGAAGCTCTCACTATGCTTGAAGATGAATCTGTCGCTGAATTCAATGTGCGCATTCGAGACCTTGCTAACGAATCCTACTCTCTCGGGAAACCCATGACCGATGAAGATCTTGTCCGGAAAACTCTGAGGGCTTTACGTCCAAGATTCAAAATGAAGATCACGGCAATTGAAGAAGTCCATGACCTTAAAACTCTGAAGTTTGATGAACTCATGGGATCCCTCATGACATTTGAGCTTTCTCTGCCCAAGATGGAGAAGAAACACAAAGGAATGGCCCTCAAAAGCTCTATTCATGAACAAAAGGAGCAGGTATACTCGGATTCTGGCCCTCATGTCTTTTTTTTCCTCCCTCTGTCTTGGTCGATCCTTGCCTTTGGTATGTTTTTGAGGCAATCAGGGGGAGAGGCGTCATGAGGTCATTTATTTTGACTCTCTTCTCTGGTCATGACGCTCGAGTGAGAACTGTTCTTGGAAGTGCTTGCCTAAAAAATAGCCAAAGGGGGAGATTGTTGTTACGTTATATGTTGGCTTTATTTTTTAGTGCAAGTCGTTTGGAAAGATGTCAGTCTTCATGCTCCAGCTTCTGGTACGACATCCTTCCTCCTGTGCGCAGACAGTATTTCGGGCAAGTTTCCAGTATTGCCAGATTGCCTCGTTGGTGACTTTATTGCATGATATTCGTACGAGAATGGGTAAGGAAACCCTAGATACAGTTCCAGGTAATTGTATAGCTGCTATAAAAGCCCTGCGCTACCCCCTTAGCAGCTTTGACGCTTTATCAAAATACTTAGAGCTCCTAGACGTGTAAGACCGGCGGATTGGGAGGCTTTGTGTTTTGATAAGAGCGGTGTAATTCCTCAAACACTATTCCAGAAAGATTGAGTGTTTGTGAGATTTGGGTTCTGTGTTTACGTGATTGAAGACTCACGTGCGTTTGAAGACTGAAGTCATTCGAGCATATGTGTTTGCTCGAAGAGTGGAATTGAGGAGGATCTCAAATTCAGGGGGAGTCCCTGGTCTAGGTATTCACTCGTGGTAATAGTCTCTAGGGCATTGATTTTGTGTTGTAATCATATAAGACCTTGCTTGTATTATTGACTACTATATAGTGGAATCATTTCCACTGGCAGAGTGCCCCCAGAAGTAGGTGATATTACACCGAACTGGCTAACCATATTGTGTGTTGTTTATTTGTCGCATTGTTTGTTGATTATCCATTATCTGTGCTCAAGCAAGTTGTCGGACACATTGTCAACACATTTTGTGCGACATCTTGTCCTTGTGACTAATCATAATTTCACCTTCCATGTATCACAATTAATATTAGCTTCACACTTAACATGACACATAATAAGGTATCCATAATGTCCCGAATAAGCAGTCTTATTGTAGTTTTCGAATATCCATAATAATATCATTCATTTGGTGATGATAGTGTTTCCTAGGAGTATAACATCGGTTACGAATAAGTAGTCTTATTGTAGTTTTCGATTATTTTCATAGTTTAATTATTGTATAATTTAGCTAGCTTGTGCTGGAAAAGTTTAGTATCAACCCATCAAAGATTTAAGAAGGCTCTTTAAGATAATATGTCATTATGGTTCAAGCATACTGTCATAAACGTGACTTTTTGGTTCCGTTTAATCAATGGTAGTGTCATAGTCTCAGAGTTCTTGCTGCAACACATTGGCGATTTACGCTGGGAAATAGTAGCAAGTAGCTCTACTGGACTTTTGTAACATATTGACTTAGCACGAATGGTGAGAACAATTTTATGTCTATCCATAGTTAGTAAGGTTTATCAGTAATATGTCAAGATTATGTTTGTACCATCCGGATTTCTTATTCTAGAATAAGTTTGAATCAAGGATTGAAATTCTGTGGATTTCGGATCAGAATTCTTTATTTTAGAGTCCCGACACCGGTATGTACAAAATTGAATTTTTTTTGGATTTCGAGGAAACTCAGAAAGGAATCCTTCTACTTTCCGGCGTTATTAAGGGAATCTTTCCACTTTATGACAGTCTTTAGAGAAATTCTCACTGCATTCCGACAGAAACTTTGCTATAAGTGGTCAAATATTGGCAATTATTAAAATATGATGATATTCAGTGTTTTTCATGGAATTTATTGTTAGTTTGGATGATTTAGTTTAAATGCTTAGTTTCTAACTTCAATATTGTGTTTAATATGAGTTTGTATCATTTTTCTTTTCAATTTTGGTTAGATCCAAAAATGGGGTTTATATTTGAATGTCTTTTTGGATTTTTTTTGTTAAATTAGTTGTAGAATATGAATATTTATCTATAATGAGTTGATTTTTAACATGAATATTATAATTATTTTGATTTTGTACTTTGTGTTGAACTATTTCATTAGGTTTTTGTTGGATTTTTGTTAAACTATTATTGTAGACTTTTTCTATTTTTATCTTACGTTATTTATGAATTTTTTATTTTAAATATTTGTTCACGTCATTCCTCTAGGTAAATACATTATTTGACGGTATTCTACAACGGTAACCGTAACTTTAATGGTACAGTTTACCCTTTCATTTTCTGTATTCCAAGGTATATCACTGGCTTACCACCAGATACCAGCAAAATCTGAGTCTCGAAATGGTAATAGTTGTTGTCGCACGAAAATGAACAACGATTTAATACCTCGGGCGATTTGGCCAAGGCAAGACTAAGTGACCGCACCCGGGCCAAAAATGTGAGCTCGAAGGCCGAGTTGCGCCTTCCAGACCCTGAGGTGTGTGTTAGAGGGCGCGAGCGTGCCAAAGGTTGGCTGCCTACATACCCGCCGTCCGGGATCAGGTCAGAACGTAGTTCAATGTAGGTGTGGGAGGCTATCTCGGGCTCGGAGGTTGAGAATCCAAGACTTTAGAAAAGGACCCGGCTCGTAGCTTCTAGTGAAGACTTTAGAGTGGTCGCTTAACTCGTAGCTCAGAGTTCAAACTCAAGGAACGCAAAGCCGGGGCGCACCTTGTACGCTACAGGGACTCGGGTCGCAGAAGTGGAACACGCTCTCTCTCGTCGAGGGGGTTTCTCGGGTTTCTGAGCCGAGTCGGGAGATGAGGAAAGAGAGCTCTTGGAATGTCACAAGGAGCGTGTTTGAGAGAGAAGAGAAGAGAGAATTCTTAAAGTTCTCAAGTTCTCAAAAAGTCAAGGTCCCCCTCAAGTGAAGATGATGGGGGTATTTATAGGCTTGGAGGAAGCCTTGGGTCGACCCCCTTGAGGCCTATCAGACGGCCAGGCGCGGGGCGCGCGCGGGACGTGCCCTCGGCCAGGGTGCGGGACGCACCGGGGCTTGGAGCCCGGTCTGGCACGCAGTTTGACTGGCATCCCGGTAAGGGTGCTCGGCCGAGGCAGCAAGTCTCGGCCGAGGTAGCAAGGTGCTTGGCCGAGGCAGCAGGGCGCGGGTGCGTGCGAGGGCCCAATGGGCCTGGGACGCATGGAGCGCACGGGCCGGAGGCGCTAGGGCATGCATGGGCCCGATGGGCCGGGAGCGCTAGGGTGCGTGCGGGCCCGGTTGGCTGAGAGTGCTGGGCGTGCGCGGATCGGTGCGTGCACGGGCCGGGGCCCATTGGGTGGTCCGGCCGGCGAAGCCCGGTAGACGTTAAATGTTTTTGTTTTTCCAGTTTCCCGAAAATGACTGGTAACATTAGCCCTCCAAGTTCATGGCTCGCGAGTCGCAAACTTTAATTTTCGAGGGCGTTGAGTTCTTTTTGTCCCTCTTGATGATTTTTTGTTTTTTTGTTGGGCCGGACCAATTGTCTCGGGCCGGGTTCTGGCCGACCGGCCAGACTGCAAGACCCGCGAGCGGCACGACGTCGGCGGGCCAGCGCGTGCGGGAGGCCGACATACAGGCCGGGCCCGTCGCGCGCGCGCATTGGTGGGGGGGGGGGGGGGGGGGTAGGAAGATGGTTCCTACTCCTTCCTCTCATATAAATAGGAGAGTCCCTCTCCCCTTTTCCTCACACCTGGCAGCCTTAAGAATTAAAAAAATTCTTTTTTATGTTTGAAATTTTTGGGGATTGGCTATTTTTTCCATCCTTCGATGGGGAGTGAGTTCTTTTCCCAAGTTGACAGTCCCGAGGTCGACCTTTCTTTCCCTTCCTAAGATTCTGGGAGGGCGGCCGAGGGTCCCTTTGAGGAACTCGATGGGATCCCAATCTATGTCGAGGAAGATTCCTGCGTGGCCGACCAGTGGCTCGTAGAATTGTAGACTAACGCTTCGGCACTAGCCGAGTTGGCGGAGCTCGGGAGCGGCCCATCAACTAGGTGCGGTACCAAAGGAGGGGGGAAGAGGGATCTCGCGACACGCGTTCGTCACGCTTGGTGATAAACTTGGTCTCACGCAAGGTGTTCTTTGACGCCCCCTCGCCCAAGCGGCGAGACAAGGTGACCAAGTGCGTAGGGCTTCCCCGGGTGTCTGACTTAGAGTCCTCGGGCGCCGAACTTGCGATAATTCCGTCCGAATCATTCTCGGACGAGATTCACTCTAAAGACCCCTTAGGGTCGGACTCGGAGGGTCCCGGAGAGAACCTGGAGGCTTCTCATGCAATTGGGAAAGTGGAGCGTAGCGGGAAAGTACTGGAGACTACCAGGGCGGCCTTTATGTCAACAAAGTCTTCGGGTTACGTATATGGGAAGGCGTTGGAGAGGACTCGCTGGTACAGAGTGGGCGATTATGTTGCCCCCGAGGGCTTAGACTGCAAGGGGGTCGATGTTGCGAGCACTCTTACCACCCGAGTCTTTAGCACGCTTCGGGAGACGTACGACATTCCTTCCTCGGTGGGGTTTCTTAGACCTGCCCCCGAGGACCGGCCATCCCGCCCAAGGAATGGGTTTGCTGCGTCACGATAGGGAGCCTTGCTTGTGGGTTGCGTCTCCCATTTCCGCCAATCGTTAAGGGGATTCTGGCTCGATTAGGAGTCCATACCTGTCAGATGAGCCCAGCGTTCTCTCGCCTGTTGGCTATGAGCTTCATGACGTGGCACTGCCAGACGTAACGTACCATGACCGTGGATGATTTTTGCAACCTGGTTGTCGTATTCCTGGCGCCGGGGCGATCAGGCTTTCACATGGCCCGCGCTCGGGGCAATGTGAGATTGATCGATGACAACGACCCACCTAGCCGTAGGTCGTGGGTGTGGGTCTCGACAGACTCTTTCGGTGAGGCGCCCCTATGCTTCGGTCGCCTGGCAGACTTCCCGACGGACGAGGGGGCGACAAAGCTCCCTTTTGTGAATAAGATATCGGGGATGTCTGAGGCTCTCAAGGTGGGCGAGCGGTTCCGTTCTCCAGAACTGATTGTGCGCACTCGGGGCAACGTGAGATTGATTGATGACAACGACCCACCTAGCCATAGGTCGTGGGTGTGGGTCTCGATTGATGCTTTCGGTGAGGCGCCCTTCTGCTTCGGTCGCCTGGCGGACTTCCCGACGGATGAGGGGGTGACCAAGCTCCCCTTTGTGGATGAGATATCAGGGATATCCGAGGCTCTCAAGGTGGGCGAGCGGTTCCGTTCTCCAGAACTGATTGCGTTGACCGGGTGGTTCCCGTCCTTCGCCCCAGGCTCCGAGGAGGCGCTCTGGGCGGGCAGGCCACCTAGCCCCGAGGCCCAGCCGGTTGTCCCTGCTTCTTGAGGTAACTTTGTGATATAAGATTTCTTTATTAATTGAAACCTGACCTTTGTTGTTTAGCCGGTGCAGCTGCTAAGAGGAGGGCTCGGAGGCTGGCCTCTGCTTCTCAGAACCCCGAGAGGATGGCGGAGATCCGTTTTAAGGTCGCCGACCGCAGGGCGAGAGCAGATCGTGTCGAGGCCGCCTGCCATACCGAGCAAGAGCCCTGTGCCTCGCCGAAGAGGGCTTTGGCGTCGGTACCTCTTGATGATCGTTCCGAGTCAAAGAAGGTGAACTCCGCGGTGGAACTGGAGGCTCGGGAGTCTCAGGCCGACTGTTTTTGGCACCTTAAGGGGTCTCCCTTATCTTGGTGGAAGGGCGTGGTGTCAAAGTGTAACATCGCCTTCTTCCAGGTGGGGGTAACCGACGCTCAGATGGTCAGTACATTTATTTATTTCTCTATAAGTGCGAGTCTGTTTTTAACCCTTGATTTTGTCACCGCCGGCGTATGCGAGAGCCGTGCAGAGTGACATGATTCTGCATGACTTCATCCGGCGCTTAGGGATTGCTTAAGAGGAGGTTGCTCAGGCGAAGTCTAAGCTGGTCCAAGTCGATCGAGGTTCACACTCGGGGGCGGAACTCGAGACGCTTCGAGACCAACTTCGAGAAGCTAAGGTGGAGCTCCAGATCGCTTGGGATCAATGTGATGGAGCCCAGATGTCGGTGGCCAAGATGGCGGGAGAGCTGACCGAGGAGCGTCGAGCTTGTGAGGCGGCATCCCGGTCGACAGAGATTTTTCGCACCGAGGTTGCCGATCTCCGTCGACAGCTGGACGCTCGGTCTGATGCCATGGAGACATCTCATAGTCAGCTTACTTCGAGTGAAGCAGCATGTGTTCGAGTAAAGCGCGAGCGCGACTCTCTGGCAGAGAAGAATGCTCGCCTTTCCTCTCTGCTTTCCAAGGCGGAACAATGAGCATCCGATTTGCAAGACGACTACGACATCGGGACCGAGGAGGCCCGTCGATCCGGAGTGGTGGAATGCCGGGAGGCGACCGCAACCGAGACGAGATCTGGGGGGTTACCTTCTACTTCGTCAACACCTTGTTTCCCCCTCTTGATGAGGGTGCGTTGTGAGCCAAGTGGCTTTTTTATTTTATTTATATAGGGCGTATGTTTAGCGCTTTGCTCTTCCTTTTTCAGGATTTCATTTTGTTTCAGCGCATTTGCATTTAGCGCATACTTTGTTGGATTTAGAGCGGTCACTCTTTTTATTAATGAGATATTTGTTGCTTTCAAGTCGAATGCTATCTCGTTTTGAGCGATTTTGCTCTTATCTGATTTCTGTGTGAGGTGCTATGGCTCGAAGGACTTGTACCCTTGCCAATAGTTTCAGAAAGTTTGTGTCCCTACTTGAGATTCATTCTCCACTCGTCTAGTGTTATGACTCGTCGTCACTTAGTGTTCGAGGTATGTGGTGCTCGTGCCTGGTCAGGCATTGCTAAACAACTTACGAAGAGACAAATGTAGATTTGCATGAACAAACTCTTCGTAGTTTGCTTAAAACGATATATTCGCAATCTAAGGGTCAAAGGACTATTGACCTCAGTATGATTGTTAGGAGAATCTATGATGTCTAGTTATGAGGCATTGAGAGTTGGAGACTCTATAGTTCTTCTAGGTATCTTCTGAAGGTACTGAATTGACCAGTGCACTTCTAGAGACAAAATAAGAACAAACCATTTAACCTCTTATGTCTCGAAGTCACTACGTATGAATTGCATCGTGCTTACCTTAATCCTGAAATGAGACATGTCATTTCACACCTTAGTATTCTCATTTGAGAAAGTCAGAGTTCGGACGCACTATGTGATTCCGAACAAGGCCTATTGGTGAAGTACTAAGTTGTGAGAATGTCATGAGTAACTTTGTGAAGTTCTCATAGATATGGAATTCATGTACAAGATTGCTGAAATGCAATATATATCACCTCATGCTTTGTTCCTTGGAGTGTGAATAAATGAACTGCCCAGTTTCAAAATTGAGTCCTGACTCTTTTGGATGAAACAATGTGACTTATTAGCTCCTCGTCAATACATTGTTTCTAACTTATTCACAAGCGACAAAGGAGTTGAGGAAATAACATCTAGAAGGGTAAAATGGTAATTTTGTAAATCCCGACTAGCTGATGATATTCATGAAGGGTAAACACTGATAATATTCTGTGGATCCACTCAATTAGGTTGAATTCTTCAGTAGAAAATAAATTTATTTGAACCGAGAGATTTTCAGTGTCAACTCTTTAGTGGAGTCAGTTGACATTAAACGAAATATGGAAAAGGTTTGTGAACTTTTGAGTTCAAGTATTTTAGATCAAGCTTTGTTCATTTGGATCCATGAGGTCACTGTTACGAATCACATCGAATAGGAATAGTTAAACTGGAAGATAAGTCAAAACAAGAACGAAAATTGTCAAAATGGTATTTTTGTCTTTTGAGACATAGGATGAAATGAATGTCAATTTTTTTTAACAAGTTCATTTGATGAGTTAATGTCACTCGGCCATATTAAAATAATTGGGCCTTGTGAATTAATTTCATTTCATAAGAATTTTATTGAAATTTCTTAATGGGCCTTTTTCATGTTGTCATGAACAAATGAAGAAGCTTCTAGAAGCTCCTTCTAGAGACAATATGGGCGCCCATAATACCCAAAGAAAGAGAGAATTTTTTGTGCATAAATGTATCAAGATACTTGCCAAAAGAAAAAGAGGAAACAAATTTGCATGAGGATGCTTAAGGGAATTCGGCCAAAAGAGAGACAAAGACAAGGCATTGAACAAAATAGGAAACAAATCCAAGGCTTAATGAAGCCTACCTTGGCCGAGCATCTCAAGAGAAAAAAGTGGAAATTGGCTCATGAATATGTGATATTCTATAGAAGAGGAAACTACCTTATTGAAGGTGTGACCTCTCCTATAAATAGGAGCCTCATTCTTCTCATTTTTCTCATTCCACACAAGTTAAAGATTGAGAGACTCTCTCTATAGACATTGTATCCGCCCCTCTCCTCTCTCTCTCTAGTCAATTTCGTTTTATTGTTTTGGCACCTAGGTCCTCATTTGACCTAGAGTTTAGCTCTGCGACTTCAAGACTCGTTCTTAAGTTGTAGTGTTTAAAAGTGCCCACTCACTGATTCCTTTTATTTCGAGTGATTTAGTGATAGAAACTCTCGTGGTTGCTCGAGGTGCCGAGGAAAGAAAGAGAGACGTGCTGTGAGGGAGAGGAGCATTGCAACTTTCCAAAAGCTTCTCAAAGTTCAAGCTTCAAGAAAGGTTAATAAACTTCTATGCTCATAATAGTTTTTATTTACATGTGCTTACTCTTTGTCTAGGTTAGTAAAAACCGTTTTACTTGAAAAAGAAAATTTTCAAAATTCCGCCGCTTAACGAAGCGTTAAACTTTTTCTTAAACCCTAGATCAATTCCAACAAATGGTATCAGAGCTATGGTCAAAGATATGCATGTACATGTATTTAAAAATATGAGCTTGAAAATTGTTTTCGAAAGTTTACTAATTTTGTGACAAGTTAGATTTGTTATCTTAGATTTTTTTTTAATTTATTGCTCTTGCCTTTAAATTAAATATCATGTTGATTTTCTATGAGTTTGGGATGTTATTAAAACACATTAGAATCAGTTCTAAAAATTTTTAATTTTTTATATTGAAAAACGTGTTTTAAAGTTTTGAGAAATTTCGAGTAAATTTTTGTGACTAGTTATATTGTCTTGCTAGTTTCGTTTATTTACTTGAATCGTTTTATGCATGTTGTTATTTCTTTTATATAGTGTTATTACCTTGCTAATAAAACACAAATAAAATCTTTAACAACCTTCATAAAACGTTCCGTTACACTCGATTCTTTTTCGCACCTAAAAAGGACCAAGCTTTAATTATTTCTTTTTCTTCGAGCTGGAGTAAAACCCGCAGTAAAAGTGGCATAAATCTCTGCTCAGAAATCGAAATTTAATGATTCTTGAATCAAATTAAATCTCTGTCTGTCCTCTGTTCAATGCCACCAGTTTCAGGTCAAAAGAACATCGGAGCCGCCAGTTATGGCAATTTTACTCCGAGGTGCGCGGCTGTTCCGAAACTCCAGTTTTTAGAATTCCGGATTTTCAGCCCCACTACCATGAGTTATAGAACTCTAATGAGAAAAATTTCTTGAGAAAAAATGTTTTTTTATAAGATTATAAACATGATGTGTAAGATTAAAATGTTTTGATTTTTGAAAGTTTAATTGAAATTGAATATTTACAAAACTAGTTTGAATTTTGAAAAACCGTTTTCACTTTCAAACTTGAAAAATATTTTGTCATCCAAATCAAATAAATTTTCAAAATGTTTTCAAAACTATATCTATATCACATATGTTCAAAATCTATATGCTCTTGAAAATTTGAGTGGGAGGTCTCCTTGTAGACAAGCCGAAAAATAAAAAGATGTGTAATCTCAAACTTTCAAGTGTTCGAGTGAGTTGAAGTTCACATTTCCCTCACGCACTTTCTCGAAATAGAAAATAAGAAAAGATCGAGTATGTACCTTGTGCCTTTATGCACTAATACTGCTTTGAACATGAATATCTAGGATTCTCTTCTAGTTATCTGCTCTATCGCTCTATAACTAGGAAAACTGTTTCCGAACTTATAAGAGTCAATGTACCAACTCCAAAAACTAAGTGGGAGGGTTATATTTGTTGTTTGTAACCCACGATCCCCAACACTAATGAAAGAAGCAATTAACGTGGGACTAAGAGCCGCTCTTGCGACCCTCTCTTAAATGGGAGTACTCCAAGGCGATTTTGCTTCGATCATTGCTCAATGAGCTACGTCCGAGAGTGAGACAATGATGGCAAGGCCTCCCCTTGGGGGATTGTTTTTCAAAGTTGACCTTTTGGACTAAGTGGTTGGTTGCACACTTAGGCTAAATCCCTAGTAATCCTCCCTTGAGGCTCTGCGAAAGGATGTGAGTGATCAAACCAATTTACAAGGTGGCTAGTCAAAATTGGTGTATTGACATCTTGGCTAAGCATTAATGATGTGTCATTTACTTATAAATGGAGATTTTTTGCGGCCTTCTCTTGAGGGAGTAAATTATCGTTTGGTTTATAACACCTTTGGATTTTATAAAGTCTTAAATAAAACTTAAATCCTAAACCAAAGACTAATCATAAACTTGTTTCAACTTATATAGGAAATATGTCTCTCAACCTTCTCTCGTTCATCCTTTCCTCGAACAAACTCGAAAACAAAAACTGCGTAAATTCGAAACATAACCTTGACATAATCCTTACCAAGCAAAAATGGGTACTCACCACCCCGTGTCCTCCTCCGATGAATAATGATTCAACTCAAGAGGACAAAGACGCCTTGACGGCCTGGCTCTGCTCCGATGAGATTGTGAGGTGCTATATCTTAGCATCAATGAACTGTTGCAACAACAACATCGTGACATCGAGACTGCCACCGACATGCTCACCAATCTCCATGAGATGTTTGGAGGGCAAAGGCATCAAGCAAGGCAAAAAGCAGTCCGACAATTTATGAACTGTCGCATGAAGGCTAGGACTCCTGTTGGAGACTTTATGATATTGATCATTAGTCATCTGAGTAAAATTGAAATCCTAGGATCTGAGATTGATGGGAAGAATGTCATAGATGTGATCTTAGAAACTCTCCCCGCATCTCTTAATACCTCCTAGATGAACTACTCCATTAACAAGCTAGAGTACACTGTTACCAAGCTTATGGAGGAACTTCAAACTGCTGTAGGTCTCACTAAGAGAAAGAGGAATCAAGGAGAGGCACATGCCACTGAGCACAAAGCCTCCACCTCTAGAACTGAGAAGGGACCTTACAAGGCCGATAAAAAGAACTGTCCCGCCTATCTCAAAGCAAAGGAACATAGTATTGTACTAGTTACCAAAGCATGCTTAGTAGCTGATAATGTATCAACGTGGATTCTTGACTCCGCTGCTACTAACCATATTTTTTGTTCCTTGAATGGTTTCAAGAAAACCAAAAGCTTAGAGGAAGGCGAGTTCTGTTTCAAATGGGCTGATGGGAGCCTGGTGTCTGCGAAGGCTGTGGGATCCGTGACGCTGTCTTTTGAAGACCGGACTTTAAACTTGAATAATGTTTATTTTGTTCCTACCTTTGGGAAGAACTTAATATCCGTTGCTCGTCTTCTCGAGCAAGATTATTGTTTAAAGTTCATAAAGAATGGAATTCGTATTTCGTTTCCTGATAATTCTTTTGTCACTGATGCATGTATGAAGAATGCTCTTTTCTACATCTATCCCACTCAACCTTCTCTTTTAGACACCGAAATAGATAATGATCTAATTAGGGAGCCAAAGAGGATCAAACTTTTTGAATCCTCCGATCTAACAAAATCAACATACCTATGACACTTAAGACTTGGTCATATCAGTCTAGATAGGATTAAGAGACTTGTGAGGGACGGTCCACTCCAAGCCTCTGCAATAGGTTCACTACCTACTTGTGAGTCCTACATAGAAGGAAAAATGACTAAGCGACCTTTCTCCGATAAGGGTCGAAGAGCCACTGAGTTGCTGGAACTAGTACATTCTGATGTATGTGGTCCGCTCAACCAACAGGCATGTAGAGGATACGAATACTTCGTTACCTTCACCGATGATTACTCACGATATGGGTTTGTCTATTTGCTCAAACACAAATCCGAGACCTTTAACGTATTTAAGGTCTTTAGGGCTTTAGTGGAAAAGCAAACTGGCAAAGTGATCAAAACCCTTCGATCAGATCGAGGTGGTGAGTATATGTCTGGAGAGTTCGATGACTTTCTTAAAGAAGAAGGTATTGCTTCTTAGCTTACCGCACCTGGCACACCTCAACAAAACAGAGTGTCAGAGAGAAGAAACCGAACTCTTATGGAGATGGTTAGATCAATGATGAGTTACTCATCACTCCCTCTTTCCTTTTGGGGATATGCCCTCGAAACTGCCGGTTATATTCTGAACCAAGTTCCGTCCAAGACGGTTCGTTGTACTCCTTATGAACGATGGACTGGTCGTAAAGTGAATCTTGGCCGCATCAAAATTTGGGGTTGCCCCGCACACTGGCTAAGGCAAAAGACTAGCAAGTTGGCTAGTAGGTCAGAATTGTGTCTATTCGTTGGATATCCAAAGGAAACCAAGGGTTTCATTTTCTATAGTCCCGAGGACGATAAGACTTTTGTTAGCACGAATGCTCGTTTCCTTGAGGAGGACTTTATGAAGGATGCAAAACCTAGAAGCAAAATTGTGCTCGAAGAAAAGTTGGGTGAGGAAGCTTCTACCTCATCTGTAAGAACTGTTCTTACCTCAACTGAAACACAACCTAACTCATCAGAATCTTGTCAAGTAGTACTTCGACGTAGTGGGAGGGCTACTCAAAAGCCTGACAGGTACATGTCTTATGGAGACTCTCCTGTAGCCGTCTCTGACATGGATGATCCTGTTTCCTATAGCCAAGCGATGGCTTGTTCTGAATCAAACCTTTGGCTCGATGCCATGAAAGTTGAAATGCACTCGATGTATGTCAACAAAGTCTGGAAACTTGTAGACCTTCCTGAAGGGATTAAACCCGTAGGGTGTAAGTGGATATACAAGAAGAAAAGGGGTCCTGATGGGAACGTCGAGACGTTCAAAGCACGACTTGTGGCGAAGGGTTATACCCAACAAGAAGGGATTGACTATGAAGAAACCTTCTCGCCAGTCGCGATGCTTAAATCCATCCGCATACTCCTATCCATAGCTGCAGCTCTCGACTATGAGATTTGGCAAATGGATGTCAGGACAGCTTTTCTGAATGGCAATCTTGACGAGCGCATTTACATGGCTCAACCAGCCGGTTTCGTGGATAAAGGTCAAGAGACCAAGGTTTGTGAGTTGCTTAAATCCATTTATGGACTAACACAAGCATCTAGGTCATGGAATATTAGATTCGATGAAATTGTAAAAGGCTTCGGCTTTGAACAGTCAATAGATGAGCCTTGTGTTTACAAGTTAATACACGAAGGCAAAGTTGTGTTTCTGGTACTATATGTCGATGATATACTACTCATTGGTAATGACGTGGGTAAGTTATCTGAGGTTAAGGTATGGCTGGCAAAGCAATTCGATATGAAGGATCTAGGAGAAGCCGCATACATTCTGGGGATCCAAATCTTTCGAGATAGGAAAAACCGGACACTATCGCTCTCTCAAGCATCTTATATTGATAAGGTGATGGATCGCTTCTCGATGCAAGACTCCAAGAAGGGTCAAACACCCTTTAGGCATGGAGTTTCACTCTCTAAGAACCAGTCTACCAAGACTGCATAAGAGATTGAAGACATGAGGAAAATTCCTTATGCATCTGCCGTAGGAAGCCTCATGTACGCTATGCTTTGCACTAGACCTGACATCTATTTCGCCGTTGGCGTAGTTAGCCGTTTCCAATCCAACCCTGGACCCGAGCACTAGATTGCTGTTAAGCATGTTCTTAAGTATCTTCGAAGAACTAGGAACTTGATGCTTACATACTCATGTACTGACCTGACTACGACGGGATATACCGACTCCGATTTTCAAGCGGATAAGGATTCCAGGAAATCCACTTCGGGATCTGTGTTCATCCTCTATAGTGGAGCTGTTGTGTGGAGGAGTATTAAGTAATCTTGCATTGCTGACTCCACAATGGAAGCAGAATATGTGGCTGCTTGTGAAGCATCCAAAGAGGCTGTATGGATTAGAAAATTCCTTAAGTATTTGGAAGTTGTTCCAAACGTCGACGAGCCCATGACCCTTTATTGTGATAATAGTGGGGCTGTCGCTAACTCAAAGGAACCTCGAAGCCATAAGCGCTCTAAGCATATTGAGAGGAAATACCATTTGATTCGAGAGATCGTGCAGCGCGGAGACGTGGAAGTGAAGAAGATCTCAACGGTGGACAACCTAGTAGATCCATTCACGAAGGCCCTAGCGAACAAGGTCTTCGACCAACATCGAGAGGGATTAGGCATGAAGGACTACACACATCTTCTTTGAGTCAAGTGGGAGTTTGTTGTCAATGGTGCCCACAAGAAGAGTTGTAATCTTTATATTGTACATTTTATGTAATAAAGTCTCATGAAGACTCTTGCTTGTAATTGCTTATCCATTAATAAAAAGTTGAAACGTCATTCAATCTTCCTTGTTTGAAGCTTTATGATAAAACCTTAGTCTTTAGTCCATAAACAAACTAAACAACTTACGAAGAGAGAAATGTAGATTTTCATGAACAAACTCTTCGTAGCTTGCTTAAAACGATATATTCGCAATCTAAGGGTCAAAGGACTATTGACCTCAGTATGATTGTTAGGAGAATCTATGATGTCTGGTTATGAGGCATTGAGAGTTGGAGACTCTATAGTTCTTCTAGGTATCTTCCGAAGGTACTGAATTGACCAGTGCACTTCTAGAGACAAAATAAGAACAAACCATTTAACCTCTTATGTCTCGAAGTCACTACGTATGAATTGCATAGTGCTTACCTTAATCCTGAAATGAGACATGTCATTTCACACCTTAGTATTCTCATTTGAGAAAGTCAGAGTTCGGACTCACTATGTGATTCCGAACAAGGCGTATTGGTGAAGTACTAAGTTGTGAGAATGTCATGAGTAACTTTGTGAAGTTCTCATAGATATGGAATTCATGTACAAGATTGCTGAAATGCAATATATATCACCTCGAGCTTTGTACCTTGGAGTGTGAATAAATGAACTGGCCAGTGTCCAAATTGAGTCCTGACTCTTTTGGATGAAACAATGTGACTTGTTAGCTCCTCGTCAATACATTGTTTCTAACTTATTCACAAGCGACAAATGAGTTGAGGAAATAACAGCTAGAAGGGTAAAATGGTAATTTTGTAAATCCCGACTAGCTGATGATATTCATGAAGGGTAAACACTGATAATATTTTGTGGATTCACTCATTACAATTAGGTTGAATTCTTGAGTAGAAAATAAATTCATTTGAACCGAGAGATTTTCAGTGTCAACTCTTTAGTGGAGTCAGTTGACATTAAGCTAAACTTGGAAAAGGTTTGTGAACTTTTGAGTCCAAGTATTTAGCTCAAGCTTTGTTCATTTGGATCCATGAGGTCACTGTCACGAATCACACCGATTAGGAATAGTTAAACTGGAAGCTAAGTCAAAACAAGAACGAAAATAGTCTAAAGGGTATTTTTGTCTTTTGAGACAAAGGATGAAATGAATGTCAATAAATTTTTTGACTAGTTCATTTGATGACTTAATGTCACTCGACCATATTAAAATAATTGGGCCTTGTGGATTAATTTCATTTCATAAGAATTTTAATGAAAATTCTTACTGGGCCTTTTTCATGTTGTCATGAACAAGTGGAAAAGCTTCTAGAAGGCCTTTCTAGATGAGGATAGGCGCACAACATACCCAAGAGAGAGATAAAATATTTTGTGCATAAATGTATGAAGATACTTGCCATAAGAAAAAGAGGAAACAAATTTCCCCTAAGAGGAAATGAGGTAGGCGCCCAAGAGAGAGACAAAAGGCAAGGCATGGAACAAAATAGGAAACAAATCCAAGGCTTAATGAAGCCTACCTTGGCCGAGTATGTCATAGAGGAAAAGAGGAAATTGGCTCATGAATATGTGATATTCTATAGAAGAGGAAACTACCTTATTGAAGGTAAGACCTCTCCTATAAATAGGAGCCTCATTCTTCTCATTTTTCTCATTCCACACAAGTTAGAGATTGAGAGACTCTCTCTCTAGACATTGTGGCCGCCCCTCTCCTCTCTCTCTCTAGTCAATTTCGTTTTATTGTTTTGGCACCTAGGTCCTCATTTGACCTAGAGTTTAGCTCTGCGACTTCAAGACTCGTTCTTAAGTCGTAGTGTTTAAAAGTGCCCACTCACTGATTCCTTTTATTTCGAGTGATTTAGTGATAGAAACTCTCGTGGTTGCTCGAGGTGCCGAGGAAAGAAAGAGAGACGTGCTGCGAGGGAGACGAGCGTTGCAACTTTCCAAAAGCTTCTCAAAGTTCAAGCTTCAAGAAAGGTTAGTAAACTTCTATGCTCATAATAGTTTTTATTTACATGTGCTTGCTCTTTGTCTAGGTTAGTAAAAACCGTTTTACTTGAAAAAGAAAATTTTTAAAATTCCGCCGCTTAACGAAGCGTTAAACTTTTTCTTAAACCCTAGATCAATTCCAACATCGTGTTCATGCCATTGGCGACCGAAGGTATGTGTGTTGTCAATGGTGCCCACAAGAAGAGTAGTAGTGTCTATTTATGTACATTTGATGTCATACAGTCTTACGAAGACTCTTGCTTGTAATTGCTTATTCATTAATAAAAAGTTGAAACGTTCATTCAATCTTCTTTGTTTGAAGCTTTATGATAAAACCTTAGTCTTTTAGTCCATAAACAAACTTAACAACTTACGAAGAGACAAATGTAGATTTGCATGAACAAACTCTTCGTAGTTTGCTTAAAACGATATATTCGCAATCTTAGGGTCAAAGGACTATTGACCTCAGTATGATTGTTAGAAGAATCTATGATGTCTGGTTATGAGGCATTGAGAGTTGGAGACTCTATAGTTCTTCTAGGTATCTTCCGAAGGTACTGAATTGACCAGTGCACTTCTAGAGACAATATAAGAACAAACCATTTAACCTCTTATGTCTCGAAGTCACTATGTATGAATTGCATCATGCTTACCTTAATCCTGAAATGAGACATGCCATTTCACACCTTAGTATTCTCATTTGAGAAAGTCAGAGTTCGGACTCACTATGTCATTCCGAACAGGGCCTATTGGTGAAATACTAAGTTGTGAGTCTGTCATGAGTAACTTTGTGAAGTTCTCATAGATATGGAATTCATGTACAAGATTGCTGAAATGCAATGTATGTCACCTCATGCTTTGTTCCTTGGAGTGTGAATAAATGAACTGGCCAGTGTCCAAATTGAGTCCTGACTCTTTTGGATGAAACAATGTGACTTGTTAGCTCCTCGTCAATACATTGTTTCTAACTTATTCACAAGCGACAAAGGAGTTGAGGAAATAACAGCTAGAAGGGTAAAATGGTAATTTAGTAAATCCCGACTAGCTGATGACATTCATGAAGGGTAAACATAGATAATATTCAGTGGATCCGTTCATTATAATTAGGTGAATTCTTGAGTAGAAAATAAATTCATTTGAACCGAGAGATTTTCAGTGTCAACTCTTTAGTGGAGTCAGTTGGCATTAAGCTAAACTTGGAAAAGGTTTGTGAACTTTTGAGTCCAAGTGTTTAGCTCAAGCTTTGTTCATTTGGGTCCATGAGGTCACTGTCACGAATCACATCGAGTAGGAATAGTTAAACTGAAAGCTAAGTCAAAACAAGAACGAGACAGTTTTACGAAAATTGTCAAAAGGGTATTTTTGTCTTTTTTTGGACATAGGACGAAAAAAATGTCAATAAATTTTTTTGGCATTGTCATATGATGACAAATGAAATAAATATTACTCAGCCATATTAGTGTAATTGGGCCTTGAGGATTAATTTCATTTCATAGAATTTTACTTGAAAATTCTTAATGGGCTTTTCTTATGTTGTCATGAACAAATGAAGAAACATCTAGAAGCTCCTTCTAGAAGCTCAAATTTCGTCCAACCCAAGGAAAATAAGGCTGAATTTCGTTCATGCCATAGTGGGAAAGAGAGTTTATTTTGTGCATTGATGTATGAAGATACTTGCCAAAAGAAAAAGGGGAAACAAATTTCCTTAAGAAGGAAAGTGCATTTTCGGCCAACTAAGAGGAAATCAAATGAGGAAACAAATCCTAAGCCTTCATGAGGCATGTTGGACGTGCAAGGCAATTGGAAAAGAGGAAACTACCTTTTGAAGGTAATCCTCCTCCTATAAATAGGAACCTCATTCCTCACATTTCATTCATCCAAGTTTAAGAGATTTGAGAGACTCTCTCTCTAGAACTTTGGCCGAACTCCTCTCTCTCTCTCTAGTTTATTTTCGATTTTGTTTTGGCACCTAGGTCCTCATTTGACCTAGAGTTTAGCTCTGCGACTTCAAGACTCGTTCTTAAGTCGTAGTGTTTAAAAGTGCCCACTCACTGATTCCTTTTATTTCGAGTGATTTAGTGATAGAAACTATCGTGGTTGCTCGAGGTGCCGAGGAAAGAAAGAGAGACGTGCTGCGAGGAGACGAGCGTTGCAAACTTTCCAAAAGCTTCTACAAAGTTCAAGCTTCAAGAAAGGTTAGTAAACTTCTATACTCATAATAGGTTTTAATTACATGTACTTGCTCTTTGTCTAGGTTAGTAAAAACTGTTTTTACTTGAAAAGAAATTTTTTAAAATTCCGCCGCTTCCCGAAGCGTTTAATCTTTTTCTTAAACCCTAGATCAATTCCAACAAATGGTATCAGAGCTATGGTCAAAGATTAGCATGTACATGTTTTTAAAATTATGAGCTTGAAAATCGTTTTCGAAAGTTTACTAATTTTGTGACAAGTTAGAATTGTAATCTTAGATTTTTTTTTTAATTTAATGCTCTTGTCTTTAAATTAAAAAGCATGTTGATTTTCTATGAGTTTGGGATGTTTTTAAAACACATTAGAATCAGTTCTAAAAGTTTTTAATTTTTTATATTGAAAAACGTGTTTTAAAGGTTTGAGAAATTTCGGTAAATTTTGTGACTAGTTACTTTGTCTTTCTAGTTTCTTTTATTTACCGTATTCGTTTTATGCTTGTTGTTATTTCTTTTATTCTATGTTATTACCCTGCTAATAAAACACAAATAAAAGCTTTAAACAACATCTTAAAACGTTCCGTTACACTCGATTCTTTTTCGCACCTAAAAAGGACCAAGCTTTAATTTATTTCTTTTTCTTCGAGCTGGAGTAAACCCGCATTAAAAGTGGCATAACTCTCTGCTCAGAAATCCAAATTTAATTATTTTTAAATCAAATTAAAGCTCTGTCTGTCCTCTGTCCAATGCCACCGGTTTCGGCTCAAAAGGACATCGGAGCCGCCAGATATGGCGATTTTACTCCGAGGTGCGCGGCTGTCTGAAACTCCAGTTTTTTAGAAATCCGGATTTTCAAACCCCACTACCATGAGTTATAGAACTCTAATGAGAAAATTTTCTTGAGCAAAAAATGTTTTTCATATGATTATAAACATGATGTGTAAGATTAAAATGTTTTGATTTTTGAAAGTTTAATTGAAATTGAATTTTTACAAAACTAGTTTGAATTTTGAAAAACCGTTTTCACTTTCAAACTTGAAAATATTTTGTCATCTAAATCAAATAAATTTTCAAAATGTTTTCAAAACTATATCTATATCACATATGTTCAAAATCTATATGCTCTTGAAAATTTGAGTGGGAGGTCTCCTTGTAGAGAAGCCGAAAAATAAAAAGATGTGTAATCTCAAACTTTCAAGTGTTCGAGTGAGTTGAAGTTCACACTTCCCTCATGCACTTTCCCGAAATAGAAAATAGGAAAAGATCGAGTATGTACCTTGTGCCTTTATGCACTAATACTACTCTGAACATGTCGATCTAGGATTCTCTTCTAGTTGTCCGCTCTGTCGCTCTCTAACTAGGAAATTTGTTTCTGAACTTATAAGAGTCGATGAACCAACTCCAAAAACTAAGTGGGAGGGTTATACTTGTTGTTTGTAACCCACGATCTCCAACACTAATGAAAAGTGCAAGTGTCGCCAGACTAAGAGTCACCCTCGTGACCCTCTCTTAAATGAGAGTACTCAAGGGCGCTTTGCTCTGATCATTGCTCAATGAGCTACGTCCGAGAGTGAGACGGTGATGGCAAGGCCTCCCCTTGGGGGATTGTTTTTCAAAGTCGATCTTTTGGACTAAGTGGTTGGTTACACACTTAGACTCAATCCCTAGTAATCCTCCCTCGAGGCCCTGCGAAAGGATGTGAGTGATCAAACCAATTTACAAGGTGGCTAGTCAAAATAGATGTATTGACATCTTGGCTTAGCATTAATGATGTGTCATTTACTTATAAAAGGAGATTTTTTGCGGCCTTCTCTTGAGGGAGTAAATTATCGTTTGGTTTATAACACCTTTGGATTTTATAAAAGTCTTAATAAAACTTAAATCCTAAACCAAAGACTAATCATAAACTTGTTTCAACTTTTATAAGCAATATGTCTCTCAACCATCTCTCTATCTTTCTTTCCTCGATCAAACTCGAAAATGAAAACTACGTAGATTCGAAACGTAACCTTGACATAATACCTACCGTTAACAAGCACAAATGGGTACTCACCACCCCGTGTCCTCCTCTGACGAATGATGATTCAACTCAAGAGGACAATGACGCCTTAGCGGCCAGGCTTCGATCCGATGAGATTGTGAGGTGCTATATCTTGGCATCTATGAACAATATGCTGAAAGAGCAATATCGTGACATCGAGACTGCCGCTGACATGCTCTACAATCTCCTTGAGATGTTTGGAGGGCAAAGGCGTCAAACAAGGCTACAAGCAGTCCGACAGTTTATGAACTGTCATATGCAGGCTAGGACTCCTGTTGGAGACTTCATGTTACTGATCATTAGTTTTCTGAATAAAATGGAAATCCTAGGATCTGAGATTGATGGGAAGAATATCATAGATATGATCTTAGAAACTCTCACCGCATCTCTTGATACCTCCAAGATGAACTACTCCATTAACAAGCTAGAGTACACTGTTACCAAGCTTATGGAGGAACTTCACACTGCTGTAGGTCTCACTAAGAGAAATAGGAATCAAGGAGAGGCACATGCTACTGAGCAAAAAGCCTCCGCCTCTGGAACTGTGACGAGACCTTACAAGGCCGATAAAAAGAACTGTCCCGCCTATCTCAAAGCAAAGGAACATAGTATTGTACTAGTTACCGAAGCATGCTTAGTAGCTGATAATGTATCAACGTGGATTCTTGACTCCGCTGCTACTAACCATATTTGTTGTTCCTTGAACGGTTTCAAGAAAACCAAAAGCTTAGAGGAAGGCGAGTTCTGTTTCAAATGGGGTGATGGGAGCCTGGTGTCTGCGAAGGCTGTGGGATCCGTGACGCTGTCTTTTGAAGACCGCACTTTGAACTTGAATAATGTTTATTTTGTTCCTACCTTTGGGAAGAACTTAATATCTGTTGCTCGTCTTCGTGAGCAAGATTATTGTTTAAAGTTCATTAAGAATGGAATTCGTATTTCGTTTCCTGATAATTCTTTTGTCACTGATCCATGTATGAAGAATGCTCTTTTCTACATCTATCCCACTAAACCTTCTCTTTTAGACACCGAAATAGATAATGATCTAATTAGGGAGCCAAAGAGGATCAAACTTTCTGAATCCTCCGATCTAACAAAATCAACGTACCTCTGGCACTTAAGACTTGGTCATATCAGTCTAGATAGGATTAAGAGACTTGTGAGGGATGGTCCACTCCAAGCCTCTGCAATAGGTTCACTACCTACTTGTGAATCCTCCATAGAAGGAAAAATGACTAAGCGACCTTTCTCCGATAAGGGTCGAAGAGCCACTGAGTTGCTGGAACTAATACATTCTGATGTATGTGGACCGCTCAACCAACAGGCACGTGGAGGATACGAATACTTCGTTACCTTCACTGATGATTACTCAAGATATGGGTTTGTCTATTTGCTTAAACACAAATCCGAGACCTTTAACATATTTAAGGTCTTTAGGGCTTTAGTGGAAAAGCAAACTGGCAAAGTGATCAAAACCCTTCGATCTGATCGAGGTGGTGAGTATATGTCTGGAGAGTTCGATGACTTTCTTAAAGAAGAAGGTATCGCTTCTCAGCTTACCGCACCTGGCACACCTCAACAAAACGGAGTGTCAGAGAGAAGAAACCGAACTCTTATGGAGATGGTTAGATCGATGATGAGTTACTCATCACTCCCGCTTTCCTTTTGGGGATATGCCCTCGAAACAGCCGCTTACATTCTGAACCAAGTTCCGTCTAAAACGGTTCCTGGTACTCCTTATGAAAGATGGACTGGCCGTAAAGTAAGTTTGGGCCACATCCGAATTTGGGGTTGCCCTGCACATGTGCTAAGGCAAAAGACTAGCAAGTTGGCTAGTAGGTCAGAATTGTGCCTGTTTGTGGGATATCCAAAGGAAACCAAAGGTTTCATTTTCTATAGTCCCGAGGACGATAAGACTTTCGTTAGCACGAATGCTCGTTTCCTTGAGGAGGACTTCATGAAGGATGCGAAACCTAGAAGCAAAATTGTGCTTGAAGAAAAGTTGGGTGAGGAAGCTTCTAACTCATCCGTAAGAACTGTTCTTACCCCAACTGAAACACAACCGAACTCATCAGAACCTCGTCAAGTAGTACTTCGACGTAGTGGGAGGGCTGTTCAACAGCCTGACAGGTACATGTCTTATGGAGACTCTCTCGTAGCCGTCTCCGACATGGATGACCCTGTTTCCTATAGCCAAGCGATGGCTTGTTCTGAATCAAACCTTTGGCTTGACGCCATGAAAGTTGAAATGCGCTCGATGTATGTCAACAAAGTCTGGAAACTTGTAGACCTTCCTGAAGGGATTAAACCCGTAGGGTGTAAGTGGATATACAAGAAGAAAAGGGGTCCTGATGGGAACGTCGAGACGTTCAAAGCACGACTTGTGGCAAAGGGTTATACCCAACAAGAAGGGATTGACTATGAAGAAACCTTCTCGCCAGTCGCAATGCTTAAATCCATCCGCATACTCCTATCCATAGCTGCAGCTCTCGACTATGAGATCTGGCAAATGGATGTCAAGACAGCCTTTCTGAATGGCAATCTTGACGAGCGCATTTACATGGCTCAACTAGACGGTTTCGTGGATAAAGGTCAAGAGACCAAGGTTTGTGAGTTGCTTAAATCCATTTATGGACTAAAGCAAGCATCTAGGTCATGGAATATTAGATTCGATGAAACTGTAAAGAGCTTCGGCTTTGAACAGTCAATAGATGAGCCTTGTGTTTACAAGTTAATACACGAAGGCAAAGTTGTGTTTCTGGTACTATATGTCGATGATATACTACTCATTGGTAATGACGTGGGTAAATTATCTGAGGTTAAGGTCTGGCTAGCAAAGCAATTCGATATGAAGGATCTAGGAGAAGCCGCGTACATTCTGGGAATCCAAATCTTTCGAGATAGGAAAAACCGGACCCTGTCGCTCTCTCAAGCATCTTATATTGATAAGGTGATGGATCGCTTCTCGATGCAAGACTGCAAGAGGGGTCAAACACCCTTTAGGCATGGAGTTTCACTCTCTAAGGACCAGTCTCCCAAGACTGCACAAGAGATTGAAGACATGAGGAAGATTCCTTACGCCTCTGCCGTAGGAAGCCTCATGTATGCTATGCTTTGCACTAGACCTGATATATGTTTCGCCGTTGGCGTAGTTAGTCGTTTCCAATCCAACCCTGGACCCAAGCACTGGATTGCTGTTAAGCATGTTCTTAAGTATCTTCGAAGAACTAGGAACTTGATGCTTACATACTCAGGTACTGACCTGACTATGACGGGATATACCGACTCCGATTTTCAAGCGGATAAGGATTCCAGGAAATCCACTTCGGGATCTGTGTTCATCCTTAATGGTGGAGCTGTTGTGTGGAGGAGTATTAAGCAATCTTGCATTGCTGACTCCACAATGGAAGCAGAATATGTGGCTGCTTGTGAAGCATCCAAAGAGGCTGTATGGCTTAGAAAATTCCTTAAGTATTTGGAAGTTGTTCCAAACGTCGACGAGCCCATGACCCTTTATTGTGATAATAGTGGGGCTGTCGCTTACTCAAAGGAACCTCGAAGCCATAAGCGCTGTAAGCATATTGAGAGGAAATACCATTTGATTCGAGAGATCGCGCAACGCGGAGACGTGGAGGTGAAGTAGATCTCTGGCAGATCCATTCACCAAGGCCCTAGCGAACATGGTCTTCGACCAACTTCGAGAGGGATTAGGCATGTAGGACTACTCACATCTTCTTTGAGTCAAGTGGGAGTTTGTTGTCAATGGTGCCCACAAGAAGAGTAGTAGTGTCTATTTATGTACATTTGATGTCATACAGTCTTACGAAGACTCTTGCTTGTAATTGCTTATTCATTAATAAAAAGTTGAAACGTTCATTCAATCTTCTTTGTTTGAAGCTTTATGATAAAACCTTAGTCTTTTAGTCCATAAACAAACTTAACAACTTACGAAGAGACAAATGTAGATTTGCATGAACAAACTCTTCGTAGTTTGCTTAAAACGATATATTCGCAATCTTAGGGTCAAAGGACTATTGACCTCAGTATGATTGTTAGAAGAATCTATGATGTCTGGTTATGAGGCATTGAGAGTTGGAGACTCTATAGTTCTTCTAGGTATCTTCCGAAGGTACTGAATTGACCAGTGCACTTCTAGAGACAATATAAGAACAAACCATTTAACCTCTTATGTCTCGAAGTCACTATGTATGAATTGCATCATGCTTACCTTAATCCTGAAATGAGACATGCCATTTCACACCTTAGTATTCTCATTTGAGAAAGTCAGAGTTCGGACTCACTATGTCATTCCGAACAGGGCCTATTGGTGAAATACTAAGTTGTGAGTCTGTCATGAGTAACTTTGTGAAGTTCTCATAGATATGGAATTCATGTACAAGATTTCTGAAATGCAATGTATGTCACCTCATGCTTTGTTCCTTGGAGTGTGAATAAATGAACTGGCCAGTGTCCAAATTGAGTCCTGACTCTTTTGGATGAAACAATGTGACTTGTTAGCTCCTCGTCAATACATTGTTTCTAACTTATTCACAAGCGACAAAGGAGTTGAGGAAATAACAGCTAGAAGGGTAAAATGGTAATTTAGTAAATCCCGACTAGCTGATGACATTCATGAAGGGTAAACATAGATAATATTCAGTGGATCCGTTCATTATAATTAGGTGAATTCTTGAGTAGAAAATAAATTCATTTGAACCGAGAGATTTTCAGTGTCAACTCTTTAGTGGAGTCAGTTGGCATTAAGCTAAACTTGGAAAAGGTTTGTGAACTTTTGAGTCCAAGTGTTTAGCTCAAGCTTTGTTCATTTGGGTCCATGAGGTCACTGTCACGAATCACATCGAGTAGGAATAGTTAAACTGAAAGCTAAGTCAAAACAAGAACGAGACAGTTTTACGAAAATTGTCAAAAGGGTATTTTTGTCTTTTTTTGGACATAGGACGAAAAAAATGTCAATAAATTTTTTTGGCATTGTCATATGATGACAAATGAAATAAATATTACTCAGCCATATTAGTGTAATTGGGCCTTGAGGATTAATTTCATTTCATAGAATTTTACTTGAAAATTCTTAATGGGCTTTTCTTATGTTGTCATGAACAAATGAAGAAACATCTAGAAGCTCCTTCTAGAAGCTCAAATTTCGTCCAACCCAAGGAAAATAAGGCTGAATTTCGTTCATGCCATAGTGGGAAAGAGAGTTTATTTTGTGCATTGATGTATGAAGATACTTGCCAAAAGAAAAAGGGGAAACAAATTTCCTTAAGAAGGAAAGTGCATTTTCGGCCAACTAAGAGGAAATCAAATGAGGAAACAAATCCTAAGCCTTCATGAGGCATGTTGGACGTGCAAGGCAATTGGAAAAGAGGAAACTACCTTTTGAAGGTAATCCTCCTCCTATAAATAGGAACCTCATTCCTCACATTTCATTCATCCAAGTTTAAGAGATTTGAGAGACTCTCTCTCTAGAACTTTGGCCGAACTCCTCTCTCTCTCTCTAGTTTATTTTCGATTTTGTTTTGGCACCTAGGTCCTCATTTGACCTAGAGTTTAGCTCTGCGACTTCAAGACTCGTTCTTAAGTCGTAGTGTTTAAAAGTGCCCACTCACTGATTCCTTTTATTTCGAGTGATTTAGTGATAGAAACTATCGTGGTTGCTCGAGGTGCCGAGGAAAGAAAGAGAGACGTGCTGCGAGGAGACGAGCGTTGCAAACTTTCCAAAAGCTTCTACAAAGTTCAAGCTTCAAGAAAGGTTAGTAAACTTCTATACTCATAATAGGTTTTAATTACATGTACTTGCTCTTTGTCTAGGTTAGTAAAAACTGTTTTTACTTGAAAAGAAATTTTTTAAAATTCCGCCGCTTCCCGAAGCGTTTAATCTTTTTCTTAAACCCTAGATCAATTCCAACAATGTGTTGCGTCGGGTATGGCCTGACGGCTTTAGGTTCGTGCCATGGGCGACTGAACGCATGTGTTGCGCCGGGTATGGCCCGACGATTTTGGGTTCGTGTTATAGGCGACCGAACATTTGTGTTGCGCCGGGTATGGCACGATGGCTTTGGGTTCGTGCCATAGGCGACCGAACATGTGTGTTGCGCCAGGTATGGCCCGACGACTTTGGGTTCGTGCCATAGGCGGCCGAACGTATGTGTTGCGCCGGGTATGGCCCAGTGACTTTGGGTTCGTGCCATAGGCGGCCGAACGTATGTGTTGCGCCGGGTATGGCCCGGCGACTTTGGGTTCATGCCATAGGCGGCCGAACATATGTGTTGCGCCGAGTATGGCTCGGCGACTTTGGGTTCGTGCCATAGGCGGCCGAACGTATGTGTTGCGTCGGGTATGGCCCGACGACTTTGGGTTCGTGCCAGAGGGTGTAGCCCTGCCGCCTTTACATGCGCCTTTACGCTTGCAGCACGTCGGGTTAGGCCGACGATTTTACTCAAACCCGTGTGTTTCGTGCCATTGGCGACCGAATGTGTATGGCTCAGATTTGGCCGTTTAAGGTTTGAGGCAGCGCCTTTACGTGACTTACGTGCATCGGGGGTGGCCCAATGACTATCACTTGCGCCTTTACGCAACTTACAGCACGCCGGGTAGGCCGACGGTTTTACTCGACCCCTATGCTCGAAGGGCCGTCGGGGTTCGAGCTTCTTAAGCCTGTATCCCCGTGTGCGTGCAGGGGACTTAAGCCTGTATTTGGCGATTCTTTCTTAAGCCCTGTATCCCCGTTGTTCGAATTGATCTAGGGTTAAGAAAACATTTAACGCTTCAAGCAAGCGGCGGAATTTAAAAATTTGCTTTAAAACAAGTAAAAACAAATTTTACTAACCTAGACAAAGAGCAAGTACATATAAATTAAAACTATTAAAGAGCATTATATATTTACTAACCTTTTAAGAAGCTTAAACGTTGAGACGTCTTTGGAATGTTGAAACGTTCGTCTCCCCACGCAGCACGTCTCACTTCTTTCCTCGGGAACTCGAGCTACCACGAAAGTTTGTATCACAAGAATCACTCGAGACAGAAAGAAATTAGTGAGTGGGCACTTTTAAACACGACGACTCGAGAACAAGTCTCAAAGTCGAAGAGCTAAAACACTAGGTCAAATGTGGTCCTAGGTGCCAAAACAAAAACGAAAGAAAACTTAGAGAGAGAGAGAGAGAGATAGAGAGAGAGAGAGAGAGAGGAGTGGGCGGCCAAGAGGTTCTAGAGAGAGAAGCTCTCAATCTCTAAAACTTTTGAATGAATGAAATGAGAGAAATGAGGTGGGGTATTTATAGGAGGATGATTACCGTCAAAAGGTAGTTTCCCTTTTCTATAGAATATCACATATTCATGAGAAAATATTATTTCCTCTTTTCCCACTATGTTGCACGTCCAACCTTGTCTAATAAAGCCTTGGATTTATTTCCTCATTTAGTTTTGTCTCTCTCTTGGCCGAATCCTTTATTGCTTCTAGAAGTAAATTTGTTTCCTCTTTTTCTTTTGGCAAGTATCTTCATACATTAATGCACAAAATAACTCTCTTCTCTCCTTGTGGTATGGACGAAATTCTTAGGGCTTCTAGAACATGTTTCTAGATGTCTTATTTGTTCATGACAACACAAGAAAAGCCCATTAAGAATTTTTACATAAAATCCATGAAATAAAATTTAATCTTCAAGGCCCAATTCAATTAACTTGGCCGAGTGGTTTAACTTTAGTTATGATATTCATCATATGACAATGTCAAAAAAAGATTATTGACATTCATTTCGTCCTATGTCCAAAAGGACAATTATACCCTTTAGACTATTTTCGTAAAACTTGTCTCGTTCTTGTTTGGACTTAGCTTCTAGTTTAACTATTCCTACTCGATATGATTTGTGAGAGTGACCTCATGGATCCAAATGAACAAAGCTTGAGCTAAAATACTTGGAAACAAAAAGTTCACAAACCTTTTTCCAAGTTTAGCTTAATGTCATATGACTCCACTAAAGAGTTGACACTGAGAATCTCTCGGTTCAAATGAATTTATTTTCTACTCAAGAATTCAACCTAATTGTGATGAGTGGATCCACTAAATATTATCTATGTTTACCCTTCATGAATATCATCAGCTAGTAGGGATTTACAAAATTACCATTTTACCCTTCTAGCTGTTATTTCCTCAACTCCGTTGTCACTTCTGAATAAGTTAGAAACAATGTATTGACGAGGAGCTAACAAGTCACATTGTCTCATCCAAAGAAATCGGGACTCAATTTGGACACTGGCCAGTTCATTTATTCACATTCCAAGGAACAAAGCATAAGGTGATATACATTGCATTTCAGCAATCTTGTATATGAATTCCATATCTATGAGAACTTCACAAAGTTACTCATAACATCTTCATAACTTAGTACTTCACCAATAGGTCCTGTTCGGAATCACATAGTGAGCCGAACTCTGACTTTCTCAAATGAGAATATGTAAGGTGTGAAATGGCATGTCTCATTTTAGGATTGAGGTAAGCATGATGCAATTCATACGTAGTGACTTTGAGACATAAGAGGTTAAATGGTTTGTTCTTGTTGTCGCTCATTTTCGGACAACGATTTAGAAGCCTCGAGTGGTTAGACCCAAGGCCGGACCAAGTGGTCTCGCTTTGGCTTGAGCGTGTAGGACTCGATGTCTCGAGTCTTCCCTTAGCTATCAATGGTCCCTGAGCTCGCCGGCACACCTGAAAAAAGATAAGAGAACCGTGAACTAAGAAGGGAAAACAGAGGGGGTGCCTCGGTTTACCTCTCCGACACTCAACATTAGTGGGATTGAGGTGGATAAGAGGGTTTAGGTGTTTAGAGGCCAAAGATGAGTGAAACGAGTGAAGTATGAGTTCGACAATGTTTCGGGACTCAAAAATGGATTACCTTTTGGGAGAGGCCGGACCTCCATATTTATAGGCGACCAAGGGGTGATTGGGGCACCCCTTGGCCGAGTGAGATTTTGGGCCAGCCATTGGTCGGGCAAAGGTTGGGCCGGCCAATGGCCGAGTGAGATTTGGGCAGGCCATTGGCCGGCCAAAGGTTTGGGCCGGCCAATGGCCGAGTGAAACTTGAGTCGGCCATTGGCCGGGCAAAGGTTTGGGCCGGCCAATGGCCGAGTGAAACTTGAGTCGGCCATTGGCCGGCCAAAGGTTTGGGCCGGCCAATGGCCGAGTGAAACTTGAGTCAGCCATTGGCCGGCCAAAGGTTTGGGCCGGCCAATGGCCGAGTCAATCTTGGGTCGCCATTGGTTTGGGCCGACCAATGGCAGAGTCAATCTTGGGCCGACCAATTGTTTGGGCCGGCCAATGGTCGAGTTAATCATGGGCTGGCCAATGGCCGAGGCAAGGTTTTGCCGTCTGGTGGCCATTCAAAGCCTTGCGCCGATCGTGTGGGTTGAAGTGACGCTTTTGTCCTCGTCGGTCCGAGACGGGCCGACAATAGTTCTTATTTTGTCTCTAGAAATGCACTGGTCAATTTAGTATCTTCATAAGATACCTTGAAGAACTATAGAGTCTCCAACTCTCAATGTCCCATAAACAGACATCATAGATTCTCCTAACAATCATACTGAGGTCAATAGTCCTTTGACCCTTAGATTGCAAATATATCGTTTTAAGCAAACTACGAAGAGTTTGGTCATGCAAATCTACATTTGTCTCTTCGTAAGTTGTTAAGTTTGTTTATGGACTAAAGACTAAGGTTTTATCATAAAGCTTCAAACGGACAAGGAAGAATGAATGAACGTTTAAAATATTATTAATAAATAAGCAATTACAAGCAAGAGTCTTCGTGAGACTATATTACATCAAATGTACATAAATAGACACTACTACTCTTCTTGTGGGTACCATTGACAACACGCGTGTGTGCGCGGGGGACTTAAGTGTGTATCAGGCGATCTCACTTCGTGCGAATTGGCGACCGAAGGGACGTCGATCTAGGTCGACGACTTTACTCAAACCTATGTGCTCGTAGGGCCGTTGGGGTTTGAGCTTCCTAAGCCCGTGTTCTCGTGTATGTGCGGGGGGCTTAAGGTTTTGTTTCTTTGACCGTTTATTTTTTAGTGTACGTCGCAGGAATCACTAGCCCCCCAAGTATTTAGTGTACAAGTCATGCCTTGATAACTAAAAACTTAATAAATCAGATTTTGTAAGAGAGAAAAACCTCAGACTTTATTATTATTGCGAATAGATAACATCCTCAAACATTGGCACATGGGCCTTATTGAATTAGGGAAATCAAAGCAATAAATGGACTAAATGCTTGTCACTGGTAGTACTGCCTCAAGTGTTTGGCATTCCAAGGATGTCGGATCGGGTCCCGTCCGTGTGTTCGATATAATAGGTTCCGTCATGTATGACTTCGCGAACTCTATATGGTCCTTCCCAATTCGGGCCCAGGACACTGGCGTCTTGCACTTGGGTGTTTTGGAACACGCTTCTGAGTACAAGGCTGCCAATGGCGAATATTCGCCTTTTGATTTTGCGTTATAGTATTTATCGACTTTGCGCTTTTGTGCGGCGAGTCGGGTGAGAGCCTCGGATCTTTTCTCGTCGATTAGAATCAGCTCGAGGTGCATGGCTTTGTCGTTTTCTTTCTCTTCGAAAGTGTCGACTCGGTAAGTGGGGACCTCGATTTCCACGGGGACCACTGCCTCAACCCCGAAAGCTAGGGAAAAGGGGGTCTCTCCGGTGGCGTTTCGAATAGTCGTTCGGTAGGCCCATATGATGAATGGTAGTTCCTCAGCCCAGTCGCCCTTCTTGGGCTCGAGCTTTTTCTTGAGGTTGCTTTTGATCATGTTGTTGACGAGCTCCACTTGGCTGTTAGCGGCCTGTGGATGTCGCGGGGACGATAACGTCTTGATGATCCCTAGTTGGGCGCAAATTTCTCTAACACGGGCGTGCCTCTGTTTACCTCTCCGACGCTCAACATTAGTGGGATTGAGGTGGATAAGAGGGTTTAGGTGTTTAGAGTGTTGTCAATGGTGCCCACAAGAAGAGTTGTAGTCTTTATTTTGAACATTTGATGTAATAAAGTCTCATGAAGACTCTTGCTTGTAATTGCCTATTCATTCATTAATAAAGTTGAAACGTTCATTCAATCTTCCTTGTCTGAAGCTTTATGATAAAACCATAGTCTTTTAGTCCATAAACAAACTTAACAACTTACGAAGAGACAAATGTAGATTTGCATGAACAAACTCTTCGTAGTTTGCTTAAAACGATATATTCGCAATCTTAGGGTCAAAGGACTATTGACCTCAGTATGATTGTTAGAAGAATCTATGATGTCTGGTTATGAGGCATTGAGAGTTAGGAACTCTATAGTTCTTCTAAGTATCTTCCGAAGGTACTGAATTGACCAGTGCACTTCTAGAGACAAGATAAGAACAAACCATTTAACCTCTTATGTCTCGAAGTCACTATGTATGAATTGCATCATGCTTACCTTAATCCTGAAATGAGACATGCCATTTCACACCTTAGTATTCTCATTTGAGAAAGTCAAAGTTCGGACTCACTATGTGATTCCGAACAAGGCCTATTGGTGAAGTACTAAGTTGTGAGTCTGTCATGAGTAACTTTGTGAAGTTCTCATAGATATGGAATTCATGTACAAGATTGCTGAAATGCAATGTATGTCACCTCATGCTTTGTTCCTTGGAGTGTGAATAAATGAACTGGCCAGTGTCCAAATTGAGTCCTGACTCTTTTGGATGAAACAATGTGACTTGTTAGCTCCTCGTCAATACATTGTTTCTAACTTATTCACAAGCGACAAAGGAGTTGAGGAAATAACAGCTAGAAGGGTAAAATGGTAATTTAGTAAATCCCGACTAGCTGATGACATTCATGAAGGGTAAACATAGATAATATTCAGTGGATCCGCTCATCATAATTAGGTCGAATTCTTGAGTAGAAAATAAATTCATTTGAACCGAGAGATTTTCAGTGTCAGCTCTTTAGTGGAGTCAGTTGGCATTAAGCTAAACTTGGAAAAGGTTTGTGAACTTTTGAGTCCAAGTGTTTAGCTAAAGCTTTGTTCATTTGGGTCCATGAGGTCACTGTCACGAATCACATCGATAGGAATAGTTAAACTGGAAGCTAAGTCAAAACAAGAACGAAAATAGTTAAAAGGGTATTTTTGTCTTTTGAGACAAATGATGAAATGAATGTCAATAAATTTTGACAAGTTCATTTGATGACTTAATGTCACTCGGCCATAATATGATTAATTGGGCCTTGTGGATTAATTTCATTTCATAAGAATTTTATTGAAAATTCTTAATGGGCCTTTTTCATGTTGTCATGAACAAAATGGAAAAGCTTCTAGAAGCCCTTTCTAGATGGTGTAGGCGCCCATATTACCCAAGAGGAAAGAGAGTTTATTTTGTGCATAAATGTATTAAGATACTTGCCAAAAGAAAAAGAGGAAACAAATTTCCCCTAAGGGGAAAGCATGGTAGGCGCCCAAAAGGATCAAGAGAGAAGCAAATAAAAGAGGAAACAAATCCAAGGACTTACTTGCTTAGTCTTGGCCGTGTGACTCTTTGAAGGAAAAGGGAAATTGGCTCATGAATATGTGATATTCTATAGAAGAGGAAACTACCTTATTGAAGGTGAGACCTCTCCTATAAATAGGAGCCTCATTCCACACTTTTCATTCATGCAAAGTTTTAGAGATTGAGAGCTTCTCTCTCTAGACTTGGCCGCCCCTTCCTCTCTCTCTCTCTAGTTTATATTTTCGATTTTTCTTGTCTTGGCACCTAGGTCCTCACTCGACCTAGTGTTTAGCTCTGCGACTTCGAGACTCGTTCTTAAGTCGTAGTGTTTAAAAGTGCCCACTCACTGATTCCTTCTTTTCGAGTGATTTAGTGATAGAAACTTTCGTGGTTGCTCGAGGTGCCGAGGAAAGAAAGAGAGACGTGCTGCGAGGGGAGACGAGCGTTGCAACTTTCCAAAAGCTTCTACAAGGTTCAAGCTTCAAGAAAGGTTAGTAACTTTAATAGCTCATATTAGTTTTTATTTACATGTACATGCTCTTGTCTAGGTTAGTAAAAACTAGTTTTACTTAAAAAGAAAATTTTTAAAATTCCGACGCTTAACGAAGCGTTAAACTTTTTCTTAAACCCTAGATCGATTCCAACAAATGGTATCAGAGCTATGGTCAAAGGAATGCATGTGCATGTTTTTAAATTATGAGCTTGAAAATCGTTTTCGAAAGTTTACTAATTTTGTGACAAGTTAGAATTGTAATCTTAGATTTTTTTTAATTTATTGCTCATGCCTTTAAATTAAAAACCATGTTGTTTTTCTATGAGTTTGGGATGATGTTAAAACACATTAGAATCAGTTCTAAAAGTTTTTAATTTTTTATATTGAAAAACGTGTTTTAAAGGTTTGAGAATTTTCGAGTAAATTTTGTGACTAGTTTTGTTTTCTTGCTAGTTTCGTTTATTTACTTGAATCGTTTTATGCATGTTGTTATTTCTTTTATTTTTTATGTTATTACCCTGCTAATAAAACACAAATAAAAGCTTTAAACAACTTCATAAAACGTTCTGTTACACTCGATTCTTTTTCGCACCTAAAAGGACAAAGCTTTAATTTATTTCTTTTTCTTCGAGCTGGAATGTAAACCCGCATTAAAATCGGCATAACTCTCTGCTCAGAAATCGAAATTTAATGATTCTTGAATCAAATTAAAGCTCTGTCTGTCCTCTGTCCAATGCCACCGGTTTCGGCTCAAAAGGACATCGGAGCCGCCAGTTATGGCGATTTTACTCCGAGGTGCGCGGCTGTCTGAAACTCCAGTTTTTTAGAAATCCGGATTTTCAAACCCCACTACCATGAGTTATAGAACTCTAATGAGAAAACTTTCTTGAGCAAAAATGTTTTTCATATGATTATAAACATGATGTGTAAGATTAAAATGTTTTGATTTTTGAAAGATTAATTGAAATTGAATTTTTACAAAACTAGTTTGAATTTTGAAAAACCGTTTTCACTTTCAAACTTGAAAATATTTTGTCATCCAAATCAAATAAGTTTTCAAAATGTTTTCAAAACTATATCTATATCACATATGTTCAAAATCTATATGCTCTTGAAGTTTTGAGTGGGAGGTCTCCTTGTAGACAAGCCGAAAAATAAAAAGATGTGTAATCTCAAACTTTCAAGTGTTCGAGTGAGTTGAAGTTCACACTTCCCTCACGCACTTTCCTGAAATAGAAAATAGGAAAAGATCGAGTATGTCCCTTGTGCCTTTATGCACTAATACTGCTCTGAACATGTCGATCTAGGATTCTCTTCTAGTTGTCCGCTCTGTCGCTCTCTAACTAGGAAATTTGTTTCCGAACTTAAAAGAGTCGATGAACCAACTCCAAAAACTAAGTGGGAGGGTTATACTTGTTGTTTGTAACCCACGATCCCCAACACTAATGAAAAGTGCAAGTGTCGCCGGACTAAGAGTCACCCTCGTGGCCCTCTCTTAAATGAGAGTACTCAAGGGCGCTTTGCTCTGATCATTGCTCAATGAGCTACGTCCGAGAGTGAGACGATGATGACAAGACCTCCCCTCGGCGGATTGTTTTTCAAAGTCAATCTTTTGGACTAAGTGGTTGGTTACACACTTAGACTCAATCCCTAGTAATCCTCCCTCGAGGCCCTGCGAAAGCATGTGAGTGATCAAACCAATTTACAAGGTGGCTAGTCAAAATTGATGTATTGACATCTTGGCTATGCATTAATGATGAGTCATTTACTTATGAAAGGAGACTCGTTGCGGCCTTCCCTCGAAGGAGTAAAGTGTCATTTCGTTCATAACACCTTTGGATTTTATAAAGTCTTAAACAAACTTAAATCCTAAACCAAAGACTAATCATAAACTTGTTTCAACTTATATAGGCAATATGTCTCTCAACCCTCTCTCTATCTTTCTTTCCTCGAACCAACTCGAAAACGAAAACTACATAGATTCGAAACATAACCTCGACATAATACCTACCGTTAACAAGCACAAATGGGTACTCACCACCCCGTGTCCTCCTCTGACGAATGATGATTCAACTCTAGAGGACAATGACGCCTTAGCGGCCTGGCTTCGATCCGATGAGATTGTGAGGTGCTATATCTTAGCATCTATGAACAATATGTTGAACAAGCAACATCGTGACATCGAGACTGCCGCTGACATGCTCTACAATCTCCTTGAGAGTTTTGGAGGGCAAAGGCGTCAAGCAAGGCAAAAAGCAGTCCGACAGTTTATGAACTGTCATATGAAGGCTAGGACTCCTGTTAGAGACTTTATGATACTGATCATTAGTTTTCTAAATAAAATGGAAATCCTAGGATCTAAGACTGATGGGAAGAATCTCATAGATATGATCTTAGAAACTCTCCCCGCGTCTCTTGATACCTCCAAGATGAACTACTCCATAAACAAGCTAGAGTACACTGCTACCAAGCTTATGGAGGAACTTCACACTGCTGTAGGTTTCACTAAGAGAAAGAGGAATCAAGGAGAGGCACATGCTACTGAGCGAAAAGCCTCCGCCTCTGAAACTGTGAAGAGACCTTACAAGGCCGACAAAAAGAACTGTCCCGCCTATCTCAAAGCAAAGGAACATGGTATTGTACTAGTTACCGAAGCATGCTTAGTAGCTGATAATGTATCAACGTGGATTCTTGACTCCGCTGCTACTAACCATATTTGCTGTTCCTTGAATGGTTTCAAGAAAACCAAAAGCTTAGAGGAAGGCGAGTTCTGTTTCAAATGGGGTGATGGGAGCCTGGTGTCTGCAAAGGCTGTGGGATCTGTGACGCTGTCTTTTGAAGACCGCACTTTAAACTTGAATAATGTATATTTTGTTCCTACCTTTGGGAAGAACTTAATATCCGTTGCTCGTCTTCGTGAGCAAGATTATTGTTTAAAGTTCATTAAAAATGGAATTCGTATTTCGTTTCCTGATAATTCTTTTGTCACTGATGCATGTATGAAGAATGCTCTTTTCTACATCTATCCCACTCAACCTTCTCTTTTAGACACCGAAATAGATAATGATCTTATTAGGGAGCCAAAGAGGATCAAACTTTCTGAATCCTCCGATCTAACAAAATCAACACACCTATGGCACTTAAGACTTGGTCATATCAGTCTAGAAAGGATTAAGAGACTTGTGAGGGATGGTCCACTCCAAGCCTCTGCAATAGGTTCACTACCTACTTGTGAATCCTGCATAGAAGGAAAAATGACTAAGCGACCTTTCTCTGATAAAGGTCGAAGAGCCACTGAGTTGCTGGAACTAATACATTCTGATGTATGTGGTCCGCTCAGCCAACAGGCACGTGGAGGATACGAATACTTCGTTACCTTCACTGATGATTACTCACGATATGGGTTTGTTTATTTGCTCAAACACAAATCCGAGACCTTTAACGTATTTAAGGTCTTTAGGGCTTTAGTGGAAAAGCAAACTGGCAAAGTGATCAAAACCCTTCGATCTGATCGAGGTGGTGAGTATATGTCTGGAGAGTTCGACGACTTTCTTAAAGAAGAAGGTATTGCTTCTCAGCTTACCGCACCTGGCACACCTCAACAAAACGGAGTGTCAGAGAGAAGAAACCGAACTCTTATGGAGATGGTTAGATCGATGATGAGTTACTCATCACTCCCGCTTTCCTTTTGGGGATATGCCCTCGAAACAGCCGCTTACATTCTGAACCAAGTTCCGTCTAAAACGGTTCCTGGTACTCCTTATGAAAGATGGACTGGCCGTAAAGTAAGTTTGGGCCACATCCGAATTTGGGGTTGCCCTGCACATGTGCTAAGGCAAAAGACTAGCAAGTTGGCTAGTAGATCAGAATTGTGCCTGTTTGTAGGATATCCAAAGGAAACCAAAGGTTTCATTTTCTATAGTCCCGAGGACGATAAGACTTTCGTTAGCACGAATGCTCGTTTCCTTGAGGAGGACTTTATGAATGATGCGAAACCTAGAAGCAAAATTGTGCTTGAAGAAAAGTTGGGTGAGGAAGCTTCTACCTCATCTGTAAGAACTGTTCTTACCCCAACTGAAACACAACCTAACTCGTCAGAATCTCGTCAAGTAGTACTTAGACGTAGTGGGAGGGCTACTCAAAAGCCTGACAGGTACATGTCTTATGGAGACTCTCTTGTAGCCGTCTCCGACATGGATGACCCTGTTTCCTATAGCCAAGCAATGGCTTGTTCTGAATCAAACCTTTGGCTTGACGCCATGAAAGTTGAGATGCACTCAATGTATGTCAACAAAGTCTGGAAACTTGTAGACCTTCCTGAAGGGATTAAACCCGTAGGGTGTAAGTGGATATACAAGAAGAAAAGGGGTCCTGATGGGAACGTTGAGACGTTCAAAGCACGACTTGTGGCGAAGGGTTATACCCAACAAGAAGGGATTGACTATGAAGAAACCTTCTCGCCAGTCGCGATGCTTAAATCCATCCGCATACTCCTATCCGTAGCTGCAGCTCTCGACTATGAGATCTGGCAAATGGATGTCAAGACAGCCTTCCTAAATGGCAATCTTGACGAGCGCATTTACATGGCTCAACCAGACGGTTTCGTGGATAAAGGTCAAGAGACCAAGGTTTGTGAGTTGCTTAAATCCATTTATGGACTAAAGCAAGCATCTAGGTCATGGAATATTAGATTCGATGAAACTGTAAAAAGCTTTGGCTTTGAACAGTCAATAGATGAGCCTTGTGTTTACAAGTTAATACACGAAGGCAAGGTTGTGTTTCTGGTACTATATGTCGATGATATACTACTCATTGGTAATGACGTGGGTAAGTTATCTGAGGTTAAGGTCTGGCTAGCAAAGCAATTCGATATGAAGGATCTAGGAGAAGCCGCGTACATTCTGGGAATCCAAATCTTTCGAGATAGGAAAAACCGGACCCTGTCGCTCTCTCAAGCATCTTATATTGATAAGGTGATGGATCGCTTCTCGATGCAAGACTGCAAGAGGGGTCAAACACCCTTTAGGCATGGAGTTTCACTCTCTAAGGACCAGTCTCCCAAGACTGCACAAGAGATTGAAGACATGAGGAAAATTCCTTACGCCTCTGCCGTAGGAAGCCTCATGTATGCTATGCTTTGCACCCGACCTGATATATGTTTCGCCGTTGGCGTAGTTAGTCGTTTCCAATCCAACCCTGGACCCGAGCACTGGATTGCTGTTAAGCATGTTCTTAAGTATCTTCGAAGAACTAGGAACTTGATGCTTACATACTCAGGTACTGACCTGACTATGACGGGATATACCGACTCCGATTTTCAAGCGGATAAGGATTCCAGGAAATCCACTTCGGGATCTGTGTTCATCCTTAATGGTGGAGCTGTTGTGTGGAGAAGTATTAAGCAATCTTGCATTGCTGACTCCACAATGGAAGCAGAATATGTGGCTGCTTGTGAAGCATCCAAAGAGGCTGTATGGCTTAGAAAGTTCCTTAAGTATTTGGAAGTTGTTCCAAACGTCGACGAGCCCATGACCCTTTATTGTGATAATAGTGGGGCTGTCGCTAACTCAAAGGAACCTAGAAGCCATAAGCGCTCTAAACATATTGAGAGGAAATACCATTTGATTCGAGAGATCGTGCAGCGCGGAGACGTGGAAGTGAAGAAGATCTCAACGGTGGACAACCTCGCAGATCCATTCACCAAGGCCCTAGCGAACAAGGTCTTCGACCAACATCGTGAGGGATTAGGCATGAAGGACTACACACACCTTCTTTGAGTCAAGTGGGAGTTTGTTGTCAATGGTGCCCACAAGAAGAGTTGTAGTCTTTATTTTGAACATTTGATGTAATAAAGTCTCATGAAGACTCTTGCTTGTAATTGCCTATTCATTCATTAATAAAGTTGAAACGTTCATTCAATCTTCCTTGTCTGAAGCTTTATGATAAAACCATAGTCTTTTAGTCCATAAACAAACTTAACAACTTACGAAGAGACAAATGTAGATTTGCATGAACAAACTCTTCGTAGTTTGCATAAAACGATATATTCGCAATCTTAGGGTCAAAGGACTATTGACCTCAGTATGATTGTTAGAAGAATCTATGATGTCTGGTTATGAGGCATTGAGAGTTAGGAACTCTATAGTTCTTCTAAGTATCTTCCGAAGGTACTGAATTGACCAGTGCACTTCTAGAGACAAGATAAGAACAAACCATTTAACCTCTTATGTCTCGAAGTCACTATGTATGAATTGCATCATGCTTACCTTAATCCTGAAATGAGACATGCCATTTCACACCTTAGTATTCTCATTTGAGAAAGTCAAAGTTCGGACTCACTATGTGATTCCGAACAAGGCCTATTGGTGAAGTACTAAGTTGTGAGTCTGTCATGAGTAACTTTGTGAAGTTCTCATAGATATGGAATTCATGTACAAGATTGCTGAAATGCAATGTATGTCACCTCATGCTTTGTTCCTTGGAGTGTGAATAAATGAACTGGCCAGTGTCCAAATTGAGTCCTGACTCTTTTGGATGAAACAATGTGACTTGTTAGCTCCTCGTCAATACATTGTTTCTAACTTATTCACAAGCGACAAAGGAGTTGAGGAAATAACAGCTAGAAGGGTAAAATGGTAATTTAGTAAATCCCGACTAGCTGATGACATTCATGAAGGGTAAACATAGATAATATTCAGTGGATCCGCTCATCATAATTAGGTCGAATTCTTGAGTAGAAAATAAATTCATTTGAACCGAGAGATTTTCAGTGTCAGCTCTTTAGTGGAGTCAGTTGGCATTAAGCTAAACTTGGAAAAGGTTTGTGAACTTTTGAGTCCAAGTGTTTAGCTAAAGCTTTGTTCATTTGGGTCCATGAGGTCACTGTCACGAATCACATCGATAGGAATAGTTAAACTGGAAGCTAAGTCAAAACAAGAACGAAAATAGTTAAAAGGGTATTTTTGTCTTTTGAGACAAATGATGAAATGAATGTCAATAAATTTTGACAAGTTCATTTGATGACTTAATGTCACTCGGCCATAATATGATTAATTGGGCCTTGTGGATTAATTTCATTTCATAAGAATTTTATTGAAAATTCTTAATGGGCCTTTTTCATGTTGTCATGAACAAAATGGAAAAGCTTCTAGAAGCCCTTTCTAGATGGTGTAGGCGCCCATATTACCCAAGAGGAAAGAGAGTTTATTTTGTGCATAAATGTATTAAGATACTTGCCAAAAGAAAAAGAGGAAACAAATTTCCCCTAAGGGGAAAGCATGGTAGGCGCCCAAAAGGATCAAGAGAGAAGCAAATAAAAGAGGAAACAAATCCAAGGACTTACTTGCTTAGTCTTGGCCGTGTGACTCTTTGAAGGAAAAGGGAAATTGGCTCATGAATATGTGATATTCTATAGAAGAGGAAACTACCTTATTGAAGGTGAGACCTCTCCTATAAATAGGAGCCTCATTCCACACTTTTCATTCATGCAAAGTTTTAGAGATTGAGAGCTTCTCTCTCTAGACTTGGCCGCCCCTTCCTCTCTCTCTCTCTAGTTTATATTTTCGATTTTTCTTGTCTTGGCACCTAGGTCCTCACTCGACCTAGTGTTTAGCTCTGCGACTTCGAGACTCGTTCTTAAGTCGTAGTGTTTAAAAGTGCCCACTCACTGATTCCTTCTTTTCGAGTGATTTAGTGATAGAAACTTTCGTGGTTGCTCGAGGTGCCGAGGAAAGAAAGAGAGACGTGCTGCGAGGGGAGACGAGCGTTGCAACTTTCCAAAAGCTTCTACAAGGTTCAAGCTTCAAGAAAGGTTAGTAACTTTAATAGCTCATATTAGTTTTTATTTACATGTACATGCTCTTGTCTAGGTTAGTAAAAACTAGTTTTACTTAAAAAGAAAATTTTTAAAATTCCGACGCTTAACGAAGCGTTAAACTTTTTCTTAAACCCTAGATCGATTCCAACATAGAGGCCAAAGATGAGTGAAACGAGTGAAGTATGAGTTCGACAACGTTTCGGGACTCAAAAATGGATTACCTTTTGGGAGAGGCCGGACCTCCATATTTATAGGCGACCAAGGGGTGATTGGGGCACCCCTTGGCCGAGTGAGATTTTGGGTCGGCCATTGGCCGGCCAAAGGTTGGGCCGGCCAATGGCCGAGTGAGATTTGGATCGGCGATTGGCCGGCCAATGGCTTAGTGAAACTTGAGTCGGCCATTGGCCAGCCAAAGGTTTGGGCCGGCCAATGGCCGAGTGAAACTTCAGTCGGCCATTGGCCGGCCAAAGGTCTGGGCCGGCCAATGGCCGAGTGAAACTTCAGTCGGCCATTGGCTGGCCAAAGGTTTGGGCTGGCCAATGGCCGAGTCAATCCTGGGTCGGCCATTGGTTTGGACCGACCAATGGCCGAGTCAATTGTTGCCGGTCGTTTTCGGAAAACCCGAGACGCCAAGAAGGCACGTCGCTCAAAGGGCCGATGGTCAGGCCGGAGGTCCTGAAGAGCGGCAAGTCTTCAAGCCCTCGCCCAAACTCTTGACTCCTTGAGTCGAGCCTAGCCCCTCGAGTTGAGTCTTGAGTCGGCTCCCCGAGTTGAGCCTCGCTCCTCGAGTTGAGACTTCATACAGTCTCCTCGAGTCGAGCCTTGAGTCAGTCTCCTCGAGTCGAGCTTCGCCCCTCGAGTTGAGCCACTCTCGTCGAGTAGAGATCTCTATATTTTGCGTGGCAAGAATGGTATTCGAAGACCCCTAAAGGCCCGCAAAAGTTCGGTAAGACGAGCCATTCACCGCGCGCACAGCACACTGCGCCAGCCAGCCGTGCAGCAAGCAGCGCGCCGCGCCAGCAATGCAGCGCGCCGCGCCAGGCAGGCGCGCGCCGCGCCAAGACGCGCCAGCGCCGCACGCTCCATGCGCCGCGCATCCTGCGCAGCGCATCCCGCACCGCGCCCAGTGACCTGCGCGCCGCGCCCCCTGCGCCGCGCGCCGCGCGTTGTGCGCCGCACTTTGTGCGCCGCGCGCTCCGTGCGCCTCCAAATGATGCCGCTCGCGTTCCTAGTCCCACATGGACGAAAAAGAAGCCTTCTAAGGCCCCAAACACCTATATAAACCCCCTCCCATTGAGGGGAAAGCCATCCCATTCTTTCTCAAGGAACTTGAGACTTCTCTCTGCTTCTCTGGATGCCATCCTTGGCCTGAAGCAGATTCTCCTCGATTTCTCGTTCTCAGAGATTCTGAAGCGCTTTCCGGGGACTCCCGAGTGCCGCCTCTCTTGATCGAACGATTAATCTTGAGCCCACGAGTGCTCTAACGGTTTTCGACTAAAAATCGCCTACGCGTCTACCACCCTAGACGCGTCCACCATTTCTGACAAGAAATCGCCTACGCGTCCGGCATTTCCAACTAGGAATCGCCTACGCGTCCGGAATCTCCGCCACAACAAGGAACTCTTGACTTAGAGTCTTCCACGTCTCCAAAAGAGAGAAAACACACATTCTCTCTCGCATACGCGATCTCCGAAGTTCTGAGACGTCGCCGAGGACTCCTCCGCGCCTCGTCTCCTTCGTTGAGCACGCCTCTCCACCACGCCTCATACTGCGTCTCACACGCTTGAACTACGTTCTGACCTGATCCCACACACGGGTACGTAGGCAGCCAACAACCAAGGCACGGTCACTCCTCTTCCTCACCCCTTTCCTCTCCCGAGAGGCGGGTTGATTGGAGAAAACCCTAGCTTGAGACTATCGAGTTCACACTCTTGGCCCGGGTGCGATCACTTGGTCCGGCCTTGGATCGAACCGCCCGAGGTTTTAAATAGTTGTTCATTTTCGTGCGACAACATTTTGGCGCTAGAAGGAGGGGACTTCCCGACCTATTGAGCCCGAAATCCCTTCTGTTTATCTTCTTCTTTTCTTCTACAAACTCAATTTCTCGAACTTGAGAAACGATGAGTAGCCAACCACCCGTACGTTCTGAGGGCGTGAACAACCCCGATAACGTCACTGGGACCAAAAAGTACTTCTTGCGCTCCCGAGCGCATGGTGACGAAGAGTTGCTCCACGAAGAGAGCTCGACCTGCTCACCATCTCCATCTCCAGATAGCAGGGACGACCACATCATGGAGTTGGATGAGAATATCCGCCAACTAAAGGCGAAGAACGCGAGGTACCACAGCCGACTGGCTGCGAAGCAACCCGCGCATGACACAATGACCCCCAACGGGGATCCTGAGAACCTCAACGAGGAAAGCCACGACCGCGACCCTGATTATGAGGGTACTGGCAATTCGGAGGATATCGAGACTTCTCTCACGAAGGATGGGGAACACCCCGCCGTGTTTGAAGGCGGTCCTTCGAATCCCCTATCCCGGACAGGCGACACGCCGGCTGCTTCTCAAGAGGGAAATTCCCGACGTTCGGCCCTGGACCGACTAGGTCAAAGGGAGAATGTTGCGGAGAGTCAGGGCACACGGAGAGCGCGCCGTCGCAGATGAAGCCTGCACCTCCGTACGACAAGCCCTGATCTAAGGGACCACCTCACTGCTCAACGCATCGAGCGTGGGGATGACCTAAGAGAGCGACTAAGCTCTCGGCCAAACATCCCCGTAGCAGCCCCAACTAACGGGAACCGCCGCACGGGTCAAGGGTCATATGAAAGGCAACAGGTAACTCCTCCCGAACAGGGAGTTACTCCGACTACCGGTCTGGATGTGATCACTATGATCCACAATCTTCGAAATGAAGTACGAGATCTCCGAGAACACGGAATAGGCGGAAGTGCCTATGGGGTCGTCGAGGAGAATCCATCGCCTTTCACGGCTCAGATACTGGCCGAGGTATGCACGGGAAATTTCAAACTCCCGAACCTCTGTCCCTATGATGGAAAAGCGGATCCTGCTTACCATATCCAGCACTACAAAACCTGGATGACGATGCAGGGTGTCGCTCCCGGCGCCATGTGCCAAGCTTTTAGTCTTACCCTCGCCGGACCCGGCTTCGAGTGGTTCAAGAACTTAAGGCCGGGAAGCATCCACTCGTTCAAAGACCTGAAGGACATGTTCCTAGCACGATTCGCTACATCTATGGTCCAAAAGAAGACCAAGATGTACCTGTGGTCAATCAGGCAAGAGGATGGCGAGTCTCTTAGACGATACCTCGCCCGATTCACTGAAGAATCGAATAAGGTCGACCGCTTCGACGACAAAGACGCAATCACTGCCATCATTGAAGGCTTGCGCACAAGTGACTTCCTTAAGTCCATCGTCGGCCGTGTCCCTTCTACCATGGCCGAGTTGATGACTCGAGCCAAGACCTTCATGGGAGTCGAAGATTACCTCGATGGTCGCAAGGGCAATAATCAAAGCCCTCACCGCCGAGACGAGCCTAGCAATGAGCAAGGCAACTCCCGTAAAAGACGAAACAGAGGGGGTCAGACTTTTAATAAACGACCTCCGATGCCCCAAAAGCCGCGACTTGCGGAAGACTTTAAGGGCTACTCGCCGTTCACGCCGTTGAACACAACGCCGGATCAAATCCTAGCTTTAGCGTGTGACAAGTTCACTCCCCCGGCTCCAATAAGCAAAGATCCCGCGACTCGCGATAGATCTAAATATTGTTAGTTCCATCAAGAATACGGTCACTTGACCTCCGAATGCTACAGTCTTAAAAGGCAGATCGAGGCATTGATCCAACGGGGTGAGTTAAAAGAGTTCGTGTTACGCATGATTAGTGCTGCGGGCCCCACCTCGAACAGACCACAGTCTGGCAAGGGAGGAGGAACAGCCGCTTCTGCCGACCGAACCACGGCTACTGCCAATGCCAATCCACAACCCCACATTGTAACCACCATACTAGGTGGCCCACAAGATGGAGATTCAGCCCGACAACGGAAAAAATTCCTAAGGGCCGTGGCTCAAGAAGACGCTGCTATGCACGTCAACCTTACGTATGAAGAACCTTCGTCCGTGCCTCACGAGACGATGCACTTCACCAACGAAGAGGCCAAGCGAGTTGTGCATCCGCACAATGACGCAATAGTGCTCAAAGCCCAAGTAGCTAATAACTTGGTGAAAAGAGTTCTCATCGATAACAGCAGCGCTGCCGACGTAGTTTTCAAGTCCACCCTAGAGTGCATGAAGCTCGGGGGGCTACGCCCAACACCGACCCAAACGCCTCTATTCGGGTTCACTGGGGAGAGAGTCATGACCGAAGGCATCATCGATTTGCCGGTCACCTTCGGAACTCCCGGAGGCATTGAAGTCGTTCACATGGTCCCATTCCTAGTGGTCGACCAAGAGTCGCCCTACAATGTAATCATTGGGCGACCCACGCTGAACCGACTAAGGGCCATTACTTCAACATACCACCTACTGGTGAAGTTCCCCACCGAGGATGGAATCGGCACCATGGCTGGAGATCAATCCCAAGCCAGAATATGCTACATCCAAGGAAAAACCGCTAGAAAGACGGTTAACACAATCTCCCAGCTCAGAGATAGCGTCGAGTCGACCAAGGTCCTCCGCGAAGCCCATGAAGACACCTGCATGACACCCAAGTGCAAGGTAACGGCATCCTCATCAGGGACCCCACAGAGTCTACCAGGTCATACATGGACGAGACACCGATCTATCGCCTGTGGAATGCGGAACACTTGAAGAGAGTACTACCACTAGCCAGCGCTCCCCCCATTTTATTTCTTTGCTTTCTAAACACTCAATAAGGCCTACGAGCCAACGTTTTAGGATTTCAAATTTTTTGCAATATTAATAAAGTTCGATGTTTTTCTTTCAAAATCCACTTTATCAAAGATTTTCAATCATCAAAAATTACACTTGTAAACCCAAAACTCGGGGGGCTAGTGCCATAGGCAATGGTAAGTACGCTCAAAATCCTCAAGAAAGTACGATCCACAAAAAGAAAGCACGCTCCATCAAAACAAAACACCCGAACACAAAACGGGAACAAGCGTGCACGTAAGACGCCTCCGTGGCGCGCCGTAAGACATCCCCGAGATGCAGGCTAAAGACGCCTCCACGGCGCGCCGTGAGCCATCCCCGAGATGCAGGCTAAGACGCCTCCGCGGCGCGCCATAAGCCATCCCAGAGATGCAGGCTAAGACGTCTCCGCGGCGCGCCATAAGCCATCCCCGAGATGCAGGCTAAAGACGCCTCCGCGGCACGCCGTAAGCCATCCCCGAGATGCAGGCTAAGACGCCTCCGCGGCGCGCCACAAGCCATCCCAGAGATACAGGCTAAGACGCCTCCGCGGCGCGCCACAAGCCATCCCAGAGATGCAGGCTAAGACGCCTCCGCGGCGCGCCACAAGCCATCCCAGAGATGCAGGCTAAGACGCCTCCGCGGCGCGCCACAAGCCATCCCAGAGATGCAGGCTAAGACGCCTCCGCGGCGCGCCATAAGCCATCCCGGAGATGTAGGCTAAGACGCCTACATGGCGCACCTAAGACGCCTACATGGCGCACCTAAGACGCCTACATGGCGCACTTAAGACGCCTACATGGCGCAACCAAGCCGTCACTCGTGACGCACCTAAGACGCCTACATGGCGCACCCAAGTCGTCCCTCGCGACGCACCTAAGACGCCTACATGGCGCACGTAAGACGCCTACATGGCGCAACCAAGCCGTCACTCGTGACGCACGTAAGACGCCTACATGGCGCATGTGAGGCGCCTACATGGCGCAACCAAGTCGTCCCTCGCGACGCACCTAAGACGCCTACATGGCGCACCTAAGACGCCTACATGGCGCACGTAAGACGCCTACATGGCGCAACCAAGTCGTCCCTCGCGACGCACCTAAGACGTCTACATGGCGCAACATAAGACACCTACATGGCGCAACCTAAGACGCCTACATGGTGCATCTAAAACGCCTACATGGTGCACCTAAGACGCCTACATGACGCACCTAAGACGCCTACATGGCGCACCTAAGACGCCTACATGGCGCACCTAAGACGATTACATGGCGCAACCAAGTCGTCCCTCGCGACGCACCTAAAACGCCTACATGGCGTACTTAAGACGCCCACATGGCGCAACCAAGTCGTCCCTCGCGATGCACCTAAGGCGCCTACATGGCGCACTTACGACGCCCACATGGCGCAACCAAGTCGTCCCTCGTGACGCACCTAAGTAACCTACATGCCGCATCTAGGCCATCCCTCACGACGTGCCTACGATGCCTAAAACAACGTACAGAGCCGTCTCTAACGACGCGCTCTAAGTCACCACAAGGCATTGCATATGATGACCAACTGCAACGCACCTGAACCGCCACACTAGGCACAGTTCATGCAATCTCCGCCACCGCCGACTGACCACGATCACACCCGCCTTGGGAGACTCTCCATTCCGTGCGAGCTAATCAAAGCTTCTCGTAAAAACTCGCAAACTCCGCCTCTGAGCGAGAACCTCGCTCAGCCTGAGCTAGCTGAGACTTCACTCGAGCAAGCTCCTCCTGGAAGAGTCCCAGGCGACAAATGAGGTCGTGTAGAACCTCCTCAAGTCGAGTCATTCTCCTCGAGTCGAATATGGCTCCTTGAAACGAGTCAATCTCCTTGAGTCGAGACACGCTCCTCGAGTTGAGTCATTCTCCTTGAGTCAAGCTTCGCTCCTCGAGTCGAGGCACGCTCTCCTTGAGTCAGGCCTTGCTGCTTGAGTCAAGTCATTATCCTCGAGCTGAGCCTTGCTCCTCGAGTTGAGTCACTCTCGCCAAGTCAGTCTCCTCAAGTCGAGCATCGCTCCTTAAGTCGAGTCGCCCTCCTTGAGTCGAGCCTTGCCCCTCGAGTCGAGCCATTCTCCTCAAATCGAGCATCGCTCCTCAAAGTCGAGTCGCTCTCCTTGAGTCGAGTCTTGCTCCTTGAGTCAAATCATTCTCCCCGAGTCGAGCCGTGCTCCTCGAGTCGAGTCATTCTCCTCGAGTCGAGTCATTCTTCTCGAGTCGAGCATCGCTCCTCAGAGTCGAGCACTGCTCCTCGAGTCAAGTCATTCTCCCCGAGTCGAGCATCGCTCCTTAAGTCGAGTAGCCCTCCTTGAGTCGAGTCTTGCTCCTCGAATCGAGTCATACTCCTCGAGTCGAGCATCGCTCCTCGAGTAGAGTCATATCCCTTAAAGTCCAGCCAATCTCCTTGAGTCTAACCTAGCCCCTCGAGTTGAGAATTGAGTCGGCTCCCCGAGTCGAGCCTAGCCCCTCGAGTTGAGACTTGAATCGGCTCCCCGAGTTGAGCTTCGCTCCTCGAGTTGAGACTTGATTTAGTCTCCTCGAGTCGAGCTTCGCTCCTCGAGTCGAGCCTTGAGTCAGTCTCCTCGAGTCGAGCTTCGCTCCTCGAGTCGAGCCTTGAGTCAGTCTCCTCGAGTCGAGTACCGCTCCTCGAGCAAACACCGGGAGCGACCTGAAGAACAGGTTAGCCAAAGCAGAGACCCGCACTCACGTCTGGGGAATAAGGGCCGATCTTTCGAACGCAGACGGAGAAGCGTCGCCAGGGTTGGGATGGCGGATGCCCTGTGAGACCGACTTATGCTTGGTGCACGGTCAAACTTTGAGTGTTGACCCCCGAGCAGTCGAAGCCCTCCGGTGCGGCAGAGCCTTCCGCCAGGTACCACTCCGTCTTCTTGGAGCATCGGCCCAGAGCATCAGCCTCCGTCTCCGAGACCTCGGAACGAGCACGCCTTTGCGAAATGCAAAAGTGCAGTCGCCTTCCAAGCTGGCCGAGATAGACGCCATGATCTTCCCCTAATTGGTCACGATTACACGATCGTCGCCCTGCTATTCACAATCGAGTCCCACGGACTCCGCTTGAAAATATCCTTAAACAAAACGTGACTTCACCAAAAGACCAACATACCGCGACACGCTGGTACGCCTCTGCACAAATGCACGCCCTACTTGCGTGTGCATATCCCCGTTGCTCCGGGGCTAGAGCGACGGACGCAAGCGCATTCGCCTCGCCCACGTTGAGCTATGCCTCCTATCCGCTTGGATCCTCCTCCACGTGTCGATCACACACTCGTGTCGAGAGAGACGGAAAAGCACTTACAGTTGTGAGAGTATTCTTTATAATCACAAAGGCTTCGCAACAGTGAAGCTCTAGGAAGTCTATTTCCCTCAAACACCCGGCGGAAACAACTAAAAGTTCACCGCCCGGGGCCTCCCGAGCAATGAACTTGGGGGGCTAATGTTGTCGGTCATTTTCGGAAAACCCGAGACGCCAAGAAGGCACGTCGAACAAAGGGCCGATGGTCAGGCCGGAGGTCCTGAAGAGCGGCAAGTCTTCAAGCCCTCGCCCAAACTCTTGACTCCTTGAATCGAGCCTAGCCCCTCGAGTTGAGACTTGAGTCGGCTCCCCGAGTTGAGCCTCGCTCCTCGAGTTGAGACTTCATACAGTCTCCTCGAGTCGAGCCTTAAGTCAGTCTCCTCGAGTCGAGCTTCGCTCCTCGAGTCGAGCCACTCTCATCGAGTAGAGATCTCTATATTTTGCGTGGCAAGAATGGTATTCGAAGACCCCTAAAGGCCCACAAAAGTCCGGACAGACGAGCCATTCACCGCGCGCACAGCACACTGCGTCAGCCAACCGTGCAGCAACCAGCTGTTGGAATTGATCTAGGGTTTAAGAGAAAGATTAAACGCTTCGAGAAGCGGCGGAATTTTAAAAAATTTCTTTTCAAGTAAAAACAGTTTTTACTAACCTAGACAAAGAAGCAAGTACATGTAATTAAAAAACAATATGAGCTAAGAGTTTACTAACCTTTCTTGAAGCTTGAACTTTGAAGAAGCTTTTGGAAAGTTTGCAACGCTCGTCTCTCCTCGCAGCACGTCTCTCTTTCTTTTCTCGGCACCTCGAGCAACCACGAAAGTTTCTATCACTAAATCACTCGAAATAAAGGAATTAGTGAGTGGGCACTTTTAAACACTACGACTTAAGAACAAGTCTTGAAGTCGCAGAGCTAAACACTAGGTCGAGTGTGGACCTAGGTGCCAAAACAAGAATAATAAAAAATAAACTAGAGAGAGAGAGAGAGGAGTTTCGGCCACAATGTCTAGAGAGAGAGCCTCTCAATCTCTAACTTGTGTGGAATGAGAAAACTATGAGAATGAGGGCCCTATTTATAGGAGAAGGGTTAGCCTTAGAAATGGGAGTTTCCTCTTTTTTCCAAGCATTCATGAGCAATCCCTTATTGCCCTTTTTCTCCATATGCGCCCAACATCTCATTCCCTTAAGGGATTTGTTTCCTAATTTGTTCCTTCTCTAGGTTGGCCGATTCCCATGTGTATCCATATGCAAATTTGTTTCCTCTTTTTCTTTTGGCAAGTATCATGATACATTTATGCACAAAATATTCTCTTTCTCTTGGGTATTTTGGGCGCCCATCTCTCATCTAGAAGGAGTTTCTAGAAGCTTGTTCATTTGTTTATGACAACATGAGAAAAGCCCATTAAGAATTTTCAATAAAATTCTTATGAAATGAAATTAATTCACAAGGCCCAATAATCAAGTCATGGCCGAGTGACATTAAGTCATCAAATGAACTTGTCAAAAAATTTATTGACATTCATTTCATCCTATGTCTCAAAAGACAAAAATACCCTTTTGACAATTTTCGTTCTTGTTTTGACTTAGCTTCCAGTTTAACTATTCCTATCGATGTGATTCGTGACAGTGACCTCATGGACCCAAATGAACAAAGCTTGAGCTAAACACTTGGACTCAAAAGTTCACAAACCTTTTCCAAGTTTAGCTTAATGCCAACTGACTCCACTAAAGAGTTGACACTGAAAATCTCTCGGTTCAAATGAATTTATTTTCTACTCAAGAATTCGACCTAGTTATGATGAGCGGATCCACTGAATATTATCTATGTTTACCCTTCATGAATGTCATCAGCTAGTCGGGATTTACTAAATTACCATTTTACCCTTCTAGCTGTTATTTCCTCAACTCCTTTGTCGCTTGTGAATAAGTTAGAAACAATGTATTGACGAGGAGCTAACAAGTCACATTGTTTCATCCAAAAGAGTCAGGACTCAATTTGGACACTGGCCAGTTCATTTATTCACACTCCAAGGAACAAAGCATGAGGTGAGATGCATTGCATTTCAGCAATCTTGTACATGAATTCCATATCTATGAGAACTTCACAAAGTTACTCATGACATACTCACAACTTAGTACTTCACCAATAGGCCCTGTTCGGAATCACATAGTGAGTCCGAACTCTGACTTTCTCAAATGAGAATACTAAGGTGTAAAATGACATGTCTCATTTCAGGATTAAGGTAAGCATGATGCAATTCATACATAGTGACTTCGAGACATAAGAGGTTAAATGGTTTGTTCTTATCTTGTCTCTAGAACTGCACTGGTCAATTCAGTACATTCGAAAGATACCTAGAAGAACTATAGAGTCTCCAACTCTCAATGCCTCATAACCAGACATCATAGATTCTTCTAACAATCATACTGAGGTCAATAGTCCTTTGACCCTTAGATTGCGAATATATCGTTTTAAGCAAACTATGAAGAGTTTGTTCATGCAAATCTACATTTGTCTCTTCGTAAGTTGTTTAGTTTGTTTATGGACTAAAGACTAAGGTTTTATCATAAAGCTTCAAACAAAGAAAGAATGAATGAACGTTTCAACTTTATTAATGAATGAATAGGCAATTACAAGCAAGAGTCTTCATGAGACTTTATTACATCAAATGTACAAAATAAAGATTACAACTCTTCTTGTGGGCACCATTGACAACAAACTCCCACTTGACTCAAAAAAGATGTGTGTAGTCTTTCATCCGTAATCCCTCACGATGTTGGTCGAAGACCTTGTTCGCTAGGGCCTTGGTGAATGGATCTGCGAGGTTGTCCACCGTTGAGATCTTCTTCACTTCCACGTCTCCGCGCTGCACGATCTCTCGAATCAAATGGTATTTCCTCTCAATATGCTTAGAGCGCTTATGGCTTCTAGGTTCCTTTGAGTTAGCGACAGCCCCACTATTATCACAATAAAGGGTCATGGGCTCGTCGACGTTTGGAACAACTTCCAAATACTTAAGGAATTTTCTAAGCCATACAGCCTCTTTGGATGCTTCACAAGCAGCCACATATTCTGCTTCCATTGTGGAGTCAGCAATGCAAGATTGCTTAATACTTCTCCACACAACAGCTCCAGCATTAAGGATGAACACAGATCCCGAAGTAGATTTCTTGGAATCCTTATCCGCTTGAAAATCGGAGTCAGTATATCCCGTCATAGTCAGGTCAGTACCTGAGTATGTAAGCATCAAGTTCCTAGTTCTTCGAAGATACTTAAGAACATGCTTAACAGCAATCAAGTGCTCGGGTCCAGGGTTGGATTGGAAACGGCTAACTATGCCAACGGCGAAACATATGTCAGGTCTAGTGGAAAACATAGCATACATGAGGCTTCCTACGGCAGAGGCGTAAGGAATTTTCCTCATATCTTCAATCTCTTGTGCAGTCTTGGGAGACTGGTCCTTAGAGAGTGAAACTCCATGCCTAAAGGGTGTTTGGCCCTTCTTGGAGTCTTGCGTCGAGAAGCGATCCATCACCTTATCAATATAAGATGCTTGAGAGAGCGACAGGGTCTGGTTTTTCCTATCTCGAAAGATTTGGATCCCCAGAATGTACGCGGCTTCTCCTAGATCCTTCATATCGAATTGCTTTGCCAGCCAGACCTTAACCTCAGATAACTTACCCACGTCATTACCAATGAGTAGTATATCATCGACATATAGTACCAGAAACACGACTTTGCCTTCGTGTATTAACTTGTAAACACAAGGCTCATCTATTGACTGTTCAAAGCCAAAGCTCTTTACAGTTTCATCGAATCTAATATTCCATGACCTAGATGCTTGCTTTAGTCCATAAATGGATTTAAGCAACTCACAAACCTTGGTCTCTTGACCTTTATCCACGAAACCGTCTGGTTGAGCCATGTAAATGCGCTCGTCAAGATTGCCATTCAGAAAGGCTGTCTTGACATTCATTTGCCAGATCTCATAGTCGAGAGCTGCAGCTATGGATAGGAGTATGCGGATGGATTTAAGCATTGCGACTGGCGAGAAGGTTTCTTCATAGTCAATCCCTTCTTGTTGGGTATAACCCTTCGCCACAGGTCGTGCTTTGAACGTCTCAACGTTCCCATCAGGACCCCTTTTCTTCTTGTATATCCACTTACACCCTACGGGTTTAATCCCTTCAGGAAGGTCTACAAGTTTCCAGACATTGTTGACATACATCGAGTGCATTTCAACTTTCATGGCGTCAAGCCAAAGGTTTGATTCAGAACAAGCCATTGCTTGGCTATAGGAAACTGGGTAATCCATGTCGGAGACGGCTACAAGAGAGTCTCCATAAGACATGTACCTGTCAGGCTTTTGAGTAGCCCTCCCACTACGTCTAAGTACTACTTGACGAGATTCTGATGAGTTAGGTTGTGTTTCAGTTGGGGTAAGAACAGTTCTTGCAGATGAGGTAGAAGCTTCCTCACCCAACTTTTCTTCAAGCACAATTTTGCTTCTAGGTTTTGCATCCTTCATAAAGTCCTCCTCAAGGAAACGAGCATTCGTGCTAACGAAAGTCTTATCGTCCTCGGGACTATAGAAAGTAAAACCTTTGGTTTCCTTTGGATATCCCACAAACAGGCACAATTCTGACCTACTAGCCAACTTGCTAGTCTTTTGCCTCAGCACGTGTGCAGGGCAACCCCAAATTCGGATGCGGCCAAGATTCACTTTACGGCCAGTCCATCGTTCATAAGGAGTACCAGGAACCGTTTTGGACGGTACTTGGTTCAGAATGTAAGCGGCTGTTTCGAGGGCATATCCCCAAAAGGAAAGCGGGAGTGATGAGTAACTCATCATTGATCTAACCATCTCCATAAGAGTTCGGTTTCTTCTCTCTGACACTCCGTTTTGTTGAGGTGTGCCAGGTGCGGTAAGCTGAGAAGCGATACCTTCTTCTTTAAGAAAGTCATCGAACTCTCCAGACATATACTCACCACCTCGATCAGATCGAAGGGTTTTGATCACTTTGCCAGTTTGCTTTTCCACTAAAGCCCTAAAGACCTTAAATACGTTAAAGGTCTCGGATTTGTGTTTGAGCAAATAGACAAACCCATATCGTGAGTAATCATCGGTGAAGGTAACGAAGTATTCGTATCCTCCACGTGCCTGTTGGTTGAGTGGACCACATACATCAGAATGTACTAGTTCCAGCAACTCAGTGGCTCTTCGACCCTTATCAGAGAAAGGTCGCTTAGTCATTTTTCCTTCTATGCAGGATTCACAAGTAGGTAGTGAACCTATTGCAGAGTCTTGGAGTGGACCGTCCCTCACAAGTCTCTTAATCCTATCTAGACTGATATGACCAAGTCTCAAGTGCCAGAGGTATGTTGATTTTGTTAGATCGGAGGATTCAGAAAGTTTGATCCTCTTTGGCTCCTTAATTAGATCGTTATCTATTTCGGTGTCTAAAAGAGAAGGTTGAGTGGGATAGATGTAGAAAAGAGCATTCTTCATACATGCATCAGTGACAAAAGAATTATCAGGAAACGAAATACGAATTCCATTCTTAATGAACTTTAAACAATAATCTTGCTCTAGAAGACGAGCAACGGATATTAAGTTCTTCCCAAAGGTAGGAACAAAATAAACATGATTCAAGTTTAAAGTGCGGTCTTCAAAAGACAGCGTCACGGATCCCACAGCCTTCGCAGACATTAGGCTCCCATCACCCCATTTGAAACAGAACTCGCCTTCATCTAAGCTTTTGGTTTTCTTGAAACCATTCAAGGAACAACAAATATGGTTAGTAGCAGTGGAGTCAAGAATCCATGTTGATACATTATCAGCTACTAAGCATGCTTCGGTAACTAGTACAATACTATGTTCCTTTGCTTAGAGATAGGCGGGGCAGTTCCTTTTATCGGCCTTGTAAGGTCCCTTCTCAGTTCTAGAGGCGGAGGCTTTGTGCTCAGTAGCATGTGCCTCTCCTTGATTCCTCCTTTTCTTAATGAGACCTACAGCAGTGTGAAGTTCCTCCATAAGCTTGGAAACGGTGTACTCTAGCTTGTTAATGGAGTAGTTCATCTTGGAGGTATCAAGAGATGCGGGGAGAGTTTCTAAGATCATATCTATGATATTCTTCCCATCAATCTCATATCCTAGGATTTCCATTTTATTCAGAAAACTAATGATCAGTATCATGAAGTCTCCAACAGGAGTCCTAGCCTGCATATGACAGCTCATAAATTGTCGGACTGCTTGTAGCCTTATTTGACGCCTTTGCCCTCCAAACATCTCAAGGAAATTGTAGAGCATGTCAGCGATAGTCTCGATGTCACGATGTTGCTCTTTCAGCATATTGTTCATAAATGCCAAGATATAGCTCCTCACAATCTCATCGGATCGAAGCCTGGCCGCTAAGGCGTCATTGTCCTCTTGAGTTGAATCATCATTCGTCAGAGGAGGACACGGGGTGGTGAGTACCCATTTGTGCTTGTTAACGGTAGGTATTATGTCGAGGTTACGTTTCGAATCTACGTAGTTTTCGTTTTCGAGTTTGATCGAGGAAAGAAAGATAGAGAGATGGTTGAGAGACATATTGCCTATATAAGTTGAAACAAGTTTATGATTAGTCTTTGGTTTAGGATTTAAGTTTTATTAAGACTTTTATAAAATCCAAAGGTGTTATAAACCAAACGATAATTTACTCCCTCAAGAGAAGGCCGCAAAAAATCTCCTTTTATAAGTAAATGACACATCATTAATGCTAAGCCAAGATGTCAATACATCTATTTTGACTAGCCACCTTGTAAATTGGTTTGATCACTCACATCCTTTCGCAGAGCCTCAAGGGAGGATTACTAGGGATTGAGCCTAAGTGTGCAACCAACCACTTAGTCCAAAAGGTCAACTTTGAAAAACAATCCCCCGAGCGGAGGCCTTGCCATCATCGTCTCACTCTCGGACGTAGCCCATTGAGCAATGATCGAAGCAATAACGCCTTGGAGTACTCCCATTTAAGTGAGGGTCGCAAGAGCGGCTCTTAGTCCCACGTTAATTGCTTCTTTCATTAGTGTTGGGGATCGTGGGTTACAAACAACAAGTATAACCCTCCCACTTAGTTTTTGGAGTTGGTTCATCGACTCTTATAAGTTCGGAAACAAATTTCCTAGTTAGAGAGCGACAGAACGGACAACTAGAAGAGAATCCTCGATCGACATGTTCAGAGTAGTATTAGTGCATAAAGGCACAAGGTACATACTCGATCTTTTCCTATTTTCTATTTCGGGAAAGTGCATGAGGGAAGTGTGAACTTCAACTCACTCGAACACTTGAAAGTTTGAGATTACACATCTTTTTATTTTTCGGCTTGTCTACAAACAGACCTCCCACTCAAATTTTCAAGAGCATATAGATTTTGAACATATGTGATATAGATATAGTTTTGAAAACATTTTGAAAACTTATTTGATTTGGATGACAAAATATTTTCAAGTTTGAAAGTGAAAACGGTTTTTCAAAATTCAAACTAGTTTTGTAAAAATTCAAGAATCATTAAATTTAGATTTTTGAGCAGAGAGTTATGCCACTTTTTATGCGGGTTTACTCCAGCTCGAAGAAAAAGAAATAATTAAAGCTCGGTCCTTTTTAGGTGCGAATAAGAATCGAGTGTAACGGAACGTTTTATGAAGGTTGTTAAAGCTTTTATTTGTGTTTTATTAGCAAGGTAATAACAAGGCATAAAAGAAACAACAACAAGCATAAAACGATTCAAGTAAAAATAAGAAACTAGTAAGATAAGAAAACTAGTCACAAAATTTTACTCGATTCTAATGTGTTTTAAAAACATCCCAAAGTCATAGAAAATCAACATGGTTTTTAATTTAAAGGCAAGAGCAATAAATTAAAAAAAAATCTAAGATAACAATTCTAACTTGTCACAAAATTAGTAAACTTTCGAAAACGATTTTCAAGCTCATAATTTTAAAAACATGTACATGCATCTCTTTGACCATAGCTCTTATACCATTTGTTGGAATTGATCTAGCGTTTAAGAGAATGATTAAACGCTTCGGGAAGCGGCGGAATTTTAAAAAATTTCTTTTCAAGTAAAAACAGTTTTTACTAACCTAGACAAAGAAGCAAGTACATGTAATTAAAAAACAATATGAGCTAAGAGTTTACTAACCTTTCTTGAAGCTTGAACTTTGAAGAAGCTTTTGGAAAGTTTGCAACGCTCGTCTCCCCTCACAGCACGTCTCTTTCTTTCCTCGGCACCTCGAGCAACCACGAAAGTTTCAATCACTAAATCACTCGAAATAAATGAATTAGTGAGTGGGCACTTTTAAACACTACGACTTAAGAACAAGTCTTGAAGTCGTAGAGCTAAACACTAGGTCGAGTGTGGACCTAGGTGCCAAAACAAGAATAATCGAAAATAAACTAGAGAGAGAGAGAGGAGTTTCGGCCACAATGTCTAGAGAGAGAGTCTCTCAATCTCTAACTTGTGTGGAATGAGAAAACTATGAGAATGAGGGCCCTATTTATAGGAGAAGGGTTAGCCTTAGAAATGGGAGTTTCCTCTTTTTTCCAAGCATTCATGAGCAATCCCTTATTGCCCTTTTTCTCCATATGCGCCCAACATCTCATTCCCTTAAGGGATTTGTTTCCTAATTTGTTCCTTCTCTAGGTTGGCCGATTCCCATGTGCATCCATATGCAAATTTGTTTCCTCTTTTTCTTTTGGCAAGTATCTTGATACATTTATGCACAAAATATTCTCTTTCTCTTGGGTATTTTGGGCGCCCATCTCTCATCTAGAAGGAGCTTCTAGAAGCTTGTTCATTTGTTCATGACAACATGAGAAAAGCCCATTAAGAATATTCAATAAAATTCTTATGAAATGAAATTAATTCACAAGGCCCAATAATCAAGTCATGGCCGAGTGACATTAAGTCATCAAATGAACTTGTCAAAAAATTTATTGACATTCATTTCATCCTATGTCTCAAAAGACAAAAATACCCTTTTGACAATTTTCGTTCTTGTTTTGACTTAGCTTCCAGTTTAACTATTCCTATCGATGTGATTCGTGACAGTGACCTCATGGATCCAAATGAACAAAGCTTGAGCTAAACACTTGGACTCAAAAGTTCACAAACCTTTTCCAAGTTTAGCTTAATGCCAACTGACTCCACTAAAGAGTTGACACTGAAAATCTCTCGGTTCAAATGAATTTATTTTCTACTCAAGAATTCGACCTAATTATGATGAGCGGATCCACTGAATATTATCTATGTTTACCCTTCATGAATGTCATCAGCTAGTCGGGATTTACTAAATTACCATTTTACCCTTCTAGCTGTTATTTCCTCAACTCCTTTGTCGCTTGTGAATAAGTTAGAAACAATGTTGTTGTCGCAGTTTTTCGGACAACGATTTAGGAGTCGCAGACGGTCAGACCCAAGGCCGGACCAAGTGGTCTCGTCTTGACTCGAGCTTGTCAGACTTGGTGTCCCAAGTCGTCCCTTAGCTGTCTGTGGTATCTGTCTCGTCCAGGCACCTGAAAAGCAAGCAGAAAAGGTGTGAACTACAAAGGGGAAACAGAGGGGTTGCCTCTGTTTACCTCTCCGACGCTCAACATTAGTAGGATTGAGGTGGTTTGTAGAGGGTTTAGTTTTTAGGGGTCGAGACTTGAGAGAAACGAGCGAGGTACGAGTTCGACAGTGTTTCAGTACTCAAATTCGGATTACCTGAACTAGGGGAGCGGCCCCTGTATTTATAGGCAGCCAAGGGGTGGTTTAAAGACCCCTTGGCTGAGTGAGCAAGTTTGGGTCGGCCATTGGCCGGATGAAGGGTTGGGTCGGCCAATGGCCGAGTGAGGAGTCTTGGCCGGATGAAGGTCCACTCGGCCATTGGCCGAGTGAACTGCTGGAAGGTTCACTCGGCCAATGGCCGAGTGAACTGCATGGCCGGCTGAAGGGTTCACTCGGCCATTAGCCGAGTGAACTGCCGGAAGGTTCACTCGGCCAATGGCCGAGTGAACTGCCTTGGTGGCTGGAGGGTTCACGCGGCCATTGGCCGAGTGAACTGCTGGAAGGTTCACTCGGCCAATGGCCGAGTGAACTGCCTTGGTGGCTGGAGGGTTCACTCGGCCATTGGCCGAGTGAACTGCCCAATGGCCCAGTGAGCCATTTGACCCAGTCAATGGCCGAGCAAGGCGTTTGACTTGGCCATTGGTTTTGGCCGAACCCTGGTTGAGTCAGGGTTTCGCCGCCCAAGACATCGTACTAGCCACGTGGGTCGAAGAGATGCCTTCGTTCCCGTTGGCCCTAGACGGGCCGACAACATTAGCCCCCCAAGTTTCCGGTCGAGCGTAGGTCGAGTGGAAACTCAAAATCTACGCTTTTATGCGGATGCGGGGTGAATGCTCTCGGGTTTGCATCACGGGGAACGGCCTTTGCGCGTCACGAGGGACGACCTTTGTGCGTCACGAGGGACGGCTTTTATGCGCCACGAGGGACAGCCTTTGTGCGTCACGAGAGACGGCTTTCGTGCGTCGCGAGGGACGGCACTTGTGCGTCGCGAGGGACGGATTCTGTGCGTCACGAGGGACGGCTTTTGTGCATCACGAGGGACGGCTTTTGTGCGTCACGAGGGATGGCTATTGTGTGTCACGAGGGACGGCTCTTGTGCGTCGCGAGGGACGGCTTTTGTTGCGCGTGGCTTATTTTCTCGACTTACCGACGAAGGCATAATCGACTTGCACGTCTTTGTTGTGCGCGGCTTATTTTCTCGACCTACCAGTGACGGCGTGATCGATTAGCACGACTTGGGCCTCGGGGGGCCTCGGTGTCACGTTTGTGTGATCTGGTTTTCCGCACACGCTGGCTAGACCAGATACGCCCTGGCGGACGCAAGCCTTGAACCCATTTGTAACTCGTTGCCCATCGGCTCACGAGCAGGGCGGCGAGCGTGATGCCACATTTGTGTGGCCAGGTTTCCCGTGGACGCTGGCCAGACCAGATACGCCCAGCGGACGCAAACCTTGAACCCATTTGTAACTCGTTGCCTATCGGCCCACGAGCTGGGCGGCGAGCGCGATGCCACATTTGTGTGGCGAGGTTTCCCGTGGACGCTGGCTAGATCAGATACGCCCAGCGGACGCAAACCTTGAACCCATTTGTAACTCGTTGCCTATCGGCCCACGAGGTGGGCGGCGAGCGCCATGCCACATTTGTGTGGCGAGGTTTCCCGTGGACGCTGGCTAGACCAGATACGCCCAGCGGACGCAGACCTTGAACCCATTTGTAACTCGTTGCCTATCGGCCCACAAGCTGGGCGGCGAGCGCAATGCCACATTTGTGTGGCGTGGTTTCCCGTGGACGCTGGCTAGACCAGATACGCCCAGCGGACACAGACCTTGAACCCATTTGTAACTCATTGCCTATCGGCCCACGAGTTGGGCGGCGAGCGCAATGCCACATTTGTGTGGCGAGGTTTCCCGTGGACGCTGGCTAGACCAGATACGCCCAACGGACGCAGACCTTGAACCCATTTGTAACTCGTTGCCTATCGGCCCACGAGCTGGGCGGCGAGCGCAATGCCACATTTGTGTGGCGAGGTTTCCCGTGGACGCTGGCTAGACCAGATACGCCCAGCGGACGCAGACCTTGAACCCATTTGTAACTCGTCGCCTATCGGCCCACGAGCTGGGCGGCGAGCGCAATGCCACATTTGTGTGGCGAGGTTTCCCGTGGACGCTGGCTAGACAAGATACGCCCAGCGGACGCAGACCTTGAACCCATTTGTAACTCGTTTCCTATCGGCCCACGAGCTGGGCGGCGAACGCAACGCCACATTTGTGTGGCGAGGTTTCCCGTGGACGCTGGCTAGACCAGATATGCCCAGCGGACGCAGACCTTGAATCCATTTGTAACTCGTTGCCTATCGGCCCACGAGCTGGGCGGCGAGCGCAATGCCACATTTGTGTGGCGAGGTTTCCCGTGGACGCTGGCTAGACCCATTTGTAACTCGTTTCCTATCGGCCATTCTTGTCGTCATCTCCCTGGGGGTTTTGGACGCGGATGGTGAGCTTGGAGCATCGCTCTCGGGGCCTAGAAGTTGAGCTCCCCCGTGTACCTTTCGACACTTATCGTCTTGGCGTGGTCGCCCCAGGGTGTCCCCTCGAGGGCGCGTGCGGGTGCTCATCAGAAAGTTGACGTTTCGACGCGGCCGCCCGAGGGTGTCCCCTTGGAAGCGTGCGCGTGTGTCCACTTTCGTGAATAGCGTGGTCGAGGTTGGTCTCGTGGTTGATGTCGTCGACGTTGTTGGAGTCGAGGGGGTCGGCGATGAGCGCGCCGGTGACGCCGGGGCGGTCTAGGAGTTCGGCGAGCCTTCGAGCCGCGTCCTCTCGGACTGCGGCCTCGAGGTCATTCGTCGGGTCTCGGGGCTGGCTCTCATTATCATGAGGTTGCCCTTCGAGACGGTGCGCGGAGCTTTGGAGGTCGCGCCTCGAGCTAGTCGCTCGGGCGCCCACGGAGGTGGCGGGGATACGACTCATCTCTCGAGAGTCGTAGGTGTAGTGACAGAGGAATGGAAGGGAGAGCGTCGAGGTCCCCTTCTTCTAGCGCCAAAATGTTGTCGCTGATTTTTGGATAACTATTTAGGAGCCCAGAGTGGTTAGACCTAAGGCCGGACCAAGTGGTCTCACTCCGGCTCGAGCGTGTCGGTCTTGGTGTCCCAAGTCGTCCCTTAGCTGTCTGTGGTATATGTCTCGTCCAGGCACCGGAAAAGCAAGAAGAAAAGGTGTGAACTACAAAGGGGAAACAGAGGGGTTGCCTCTGTTTACCTCTCCGACGCTCAACATTAGTAGGATTGAGGTGGTTTGTAGAGGGTTTAGTGTTTAGGGGTCGAGACTTGAGAGAAACGAGCGAGGTACGAGTTCGACAGCGTTTCAGTACTCAAATTCGGATTACCTGAACTAGGGGAGCGGCCCCTGTATTTATAGGCAGCCAAGGGGTGGTTTGAAGACCCCTTGGCCGAGTGAGCAAGTTTGGGTCGGCCATTGGCCGGCTGAAGGGTTGGGTCAATGGCCGAGTGAGGAGTCTTGGCCGGATGAAGGTCCACTCGGCCATTGGCCGAGTGAACTGCATGGCTAGCTGAAGGGTTCACTCGGCCATTGGCCGAGTGAACTGCTGGAAGGTTCACTCGGCCAATGGCCGAGTGAACTGCATGGCCGGCTGAAGGGTTCACTCGGCCATTGGCCGAGTGAACTGCTGGAAGGTTCACTCGGCTAATGGCCGAGTGAACTGCCTTGGTGGCTGGAGGGTTCACTCGGCCATTGGCCGAGTGAACTGCCCAATGGCCCAGTGAGCCATTTGACCCAGTCAATGGCCGAGCAAGGCGTTTGACTTGGCCATTGGTTTTGGCCGGCCCCTGGTTGAGTCAGGGTTTCGCCGCCCAAGACCTCGTACTAGCCACGTGGGTCGACCTAGACGGGCCGACAACAAATGTATTGACGAGGAGCTAACAAGTCACATTGTTTCATCCAAAAGAGTCAGGACTCAATTTGGACACTGGCCAGTTCATTTATTCACACTCCAAGGAACAAAGCATGAGGTGACATGCATTGCATTTCAGCAATCTTGTACATGAATTCCATATCTATGAGAACTTCACAAAGTTACTCATGACATACTCACAACTTAGTACTTCACCAATAGGCCCTGTTCGGAATCACATAGTGAGTCCGAACTCTGACTTTCTCAAATGAGAATACTAAGGTGTGAAATGACATGTCTCATTTCAGGATTAAGGTAAGCATGATGCAATTCATACATAGTGACTTCGAGACATAAGAGGTTAAATGGTTTGTTCTTATCTTGTCTCTAGAAGTGCACTGGTCAATTCAGTACCTTGGAAAGATACCTAGAAGAACTATAGAGTCTCCAACTCTCAATGCCTCATAACCAGACATTATAGATTCTTCTAACAATCATACTGAGGTCAATAGTCCTTTGACCCTTAGATTGCGAATATATCGTTTTAAGCAAACTACGAAGAGTTTGTTCATGCAAATCTACATTTGTCTCTTCATAAGTTGTTAAGTTTGTTTATTGACTAAAAGACTAAGGTTTTATCATAAAGCTTCAAACAAAGAAAGAATGAATGAACGTTTCAACTTTATTAATGAATGAATAGGCAATTACAAGCAAGAGTCTTCATGAGACTTTATTACATCAAATGTACAAAATAAAGATTACAACTCTTCTTGTAGGCACCATTGACAACAGCAGCGCGCCGCGCCAGCAATGCAGTGCGCCGCGCCAGGCAGGCGCGCGCGGCTCCAAGACGGGCCCGCGCCGTGGGCTCCATGCGCCGCGCATCCATGCGCCGCGAGTCCTGCGCCGCGCATCCCGCGCCGCGCCCAGTGACCTGCGCGCCGCGCGTTGTGCGCCGCACTTTGTGCGCCGCGCGCTCCGTGGGCCTCCAAATGATGCCGCGCGCGTTCCTAGTCCCACATGGACGAAAAAGAAGCCTTCTAAGGCCCCCAAACACCTATATAAACCCCCTCCCATTGAGGGGAAAGCCATCCCATTCTTTCTTAAGGAACTTGAGACTTCTCTCTGCTTTTCTGGATGCAACCCTTGGCCTGAAGCAGATTCTCCTCGATTTCTCGTTCTCAGAGATTCTGAAGCGCTTTCCGGGGACTCCCGAGTACCGCCTCTCTTGATCGAACGATTAATCTTGAGCCCACGAGTGCTCTAACGGTTTTCGACTGAAAATCGCCTACGCGTCTAGCACCCTAGACGCGTCCACCATTTTTGACAAGAAATCGCCTACGCACGCCTTTGTTGAGCACGCCTCGTCTCCTTTGTTGAGCACGCCTCTCCACCAAGGCTCCGCGCCTCATACTGCGTCTCACACGCTTGAACTACATTCTGACCTGATCCCACACACGGGTACGTAGGCAGCCGACAACCAAGGCACGGTCACTCCTCCTCCCCACCCCTTTCCTCTCCCGAGAGGCGGGTTGATTGGAGAAAACCCTAGCTCGAGACTATCGAGTTCACACTCTTGGCCCGGGTGCGATCACTTGGTCCGGCCTTGGATCGAACCGCCCGAGGTTTTAAATAGTTGTTCATTTTCGTGCGACAACATCAATCTTGGGCCGACCATTGGTTTGGGCCGGCCAATGGTCGAGTCAATCTTGGGCCGACCATTGGTTTGGGCCGGCCAATGGCCGAGGCAAGGTTTTACCGTCCGGTGGCCATTCAAAGCCTTGCGCTGGTCGTGTGGGTTGAGTCTTGGTGCGTCGCATGGGACGGCTTTTGTGCGTCGCGAGGGACGGCTTTTGTGCGTCGCGAGGGACGGCTTTTGTGCGTCGCTAGGGACGGCTTTTGTGCATCGTGAAGGACGGCCTTTGTGAGTCGCGAGGGACGGCTTTTCTGCGTCGCGAGGGATGGATTTTGTGCGTCGTGAGGGACGGCTTTTGTTTTACGTGTCTTATGTTCTCGACATGCTATCGTGATCGATTCGCACAGTGTTTGTTGATGCGCGTCTTATTTTCTCGATTTACCAATGAAGGCGTAATCAATTTGCACGTCTTGTCGGTGCATGGATTATTTTCTCGACTTACCAATGAAGGCGTAATCGATTCGCATGGCTTGGCGGTGCGTGGCTTATTTTCTCGACTTACCAATGAAGGCGTAATTGATTTGCACGGCTTTGTTGGTGGTGCGCGGCTTATTTTCTCGACTTACCAATGAAGGCGTAATCGATTTGCACGTCTTGTCGGTGTTGTCAATGGTGCCCACAAGAAGAGTTGTAATCTTTATATTCTACATTTGATGTCATAAAGTCTCATGAAAACTCTTGCTTGTAATTGCTTATTCATTAATAAAAAAAAGTTGAAACGTTCATTCAATCTTCCTTGTTTGAAGCTTTATGATAAAACCTTAGTCTTTAGTCCATAAACAAACTAAACAACTTACGAAGAGACAAATGTCGATTTGCATGAACAAACTCTTCGTAGTTTGCTTAAAACGATATATTCGCAATCTAAGGGTCAAAGGACTATTGACCTCAGTATGATTGTTAGGAGAATCTATGATGTCTGGTTATGAGGCATTGAGAGTTGGAGACTCTATAGTTCTTCTAGGTATCTTCCGAAGGTACTGAATTGACCAGTGCACTTCTACAGACAAGATAAGAACAAACCATTTAACCTCTTATGTCTCGAAGTCACTACGTATGAATTGCATCGTGCTTACCGTAATCCTGAAATGAGACATGTCATTTCACACCTTAGTATTCTCATTTGAGAAAGTCAGAGTTCGGACTCACTATGTGATTCCGAACAAGGCCTATTGGTGAAGTACTAAGTTGTGAGAATGTCATGAGTAACTTTGTGAAGTTCTCATAGATATGGAATTCATGTACAAGATTGCTAAAATGCAATGTATATCACCTCATGCTTTGTTCCTTGGAGTGTGAATAAATGAACTGGCCAGTGTCCAAATTGAGTCTTGACTCTTTTGGATGAAACAATGTGAATTGTTAGCTCCTCGTCAATACATTGTTTCTAACTTATTCACAAGCGGCAAAGGAGTTGAGGAAATAACAGCTAGATGGTTAAAATGGTAATTTTGTAAATCCCGACTAGCTGATGATATTCATGAAGGGTAAACACTGATAATATTATGTGGATCCACTCATTACAATTAGGTTGAAATTCTTGAGTAGAAAATAAATTCATTTGAACCGAGAGATTTTCAGTGTCAACTCTTTAGTGGAGTCAGTTGACATTAAGCTAAACTTGGAAAAGGTTTGTGAAATTTTGAGTCCAAGTATTTTAGCTCAAGCTTTGTTCATTTGGATCCATGAGGTCACTGTCACGAATCACATCGATTAGGAATAGTTAAACTGGAAGCTAAGTCAAAACAAGAACGAAAATCGTCAAAAGGGTATTTTTGTCTTTTGAGACATAGGATGAAATGAATGTCAATAAATTTTTTTGACATGGTCATTTGATGACAAGTAACACTCGGCCATAATAAGATTAATTGGGCCTTGTGGATTAATTTCATTTCATAAGAATTTTAATGAAAATTCTTAATGGGCCTTTTTCATGTTGTCCTGAACAAAATGGAAAAGCTTCTAGAAGCCCCTTCTAGAAGGTGATAGGCGCCCATAATACCCAAAGCAAGAGAGAATATTTTGTGCCTAAATTTATCAAGATACTTGCCAAAAGAAAAAGAGGAAACAAATTTTCTCTATGAGGAAACAAGTATTTCGGCCAAGGCAACCAAGAAGGAAACAAAAGAGGAAACTAATCCCTTGGGGATTGACTTGAGGTAGGCGCCCATTTTGGAGATTTGGGCAATAAGGGATTGCTCATAAAGGCTTGGAAAATAAGAGGAAACTACTTCTTTCCAAGGCCAACCCTTCTCCTATAAATAGGACCCTCATTCCTCTCATTCCATTCATTCCAAAGTTTTAGAGATTTGAGAGACTCTCTCTCTAGAACCTTGGCCGATCCTCTCTCTCTCTCTCTCTCTCTCTCTTCAATTTCGTTTTATTGTATTGGCACCTAGGTCCTCATTTGACCTAGAGTTTAGCTCTGCGACTTCAAGACTCGTTCTTAAGTCGTAGTGTTTAAAAGTGCCCACTCACTGATTCCTTTATTTCGAGTGATTTAGTGATAGAAACTTTCATGGTTGCTCGAGGTGCCGAGGAAAGAAAGAGAGACGTGCTGCGAGGGGAGACGAGCGTTGCAAACTTTCCAAAAGCTTCTCAAAGTTCAAGCTTCAAGAAAGGTTAGTAAACTTCTATGCTCATTATAGTTTTTATTTATATGTACTTGCTCTTTGTCTAGGTTAGTAAAAACCGTTTTTACTTGAAAATAAAATTTTTAAAATTCCGCCGCTTAACGAAGCGTTAAACTTTTTCTTAAACCATAGATCTATTCCAACAAATGGTATCAGAGCTATGGTCAAAGATTAGCATGTACATGTATTTAAAAATATGAGCTTGAAAATCGTTGTCGAAAGTTTACTAATTTTGTGACAAGTTAGAATTGTTATCTTAGATTTTTTTTTTAATTTATTGCTCATGCCTTTAAATTAAAAATCATGTTGATTTTCTATGAGTTTGGGATGTTATTAAAACACATTAGAATCAGTTCTAAAAGTTTTTATTTATTTATATTGAAAAAACGTGTTTTAAAGGTTTGAGAAATTTCGAGTAAATTTTTTGTGATTAGTTATATTGTCTTGCTAGTTTCTTTTATTTACTTGAATCGTGTTATGCATGTTATTATTTCTTTTATGCCTTGTTATTACCTTGCTAATAAAACACAAATAAAAGCTTTAACAACCTTCATAAAACGTTCCGTTACACTCGATTCTTTTTCGCACCTAAAAAGGACCAAGCTTTAATTATTTCTTTTTCTTCGAGCTGGAGTAAATCCGCATTAAAAGTGGCATAACTCTCTGCTAAGAAATCGAAATTTAATGATTATTGAATCAAATTAAAGCTCTGTCTGTCCTCTGTCCAATGCCACCAGTTTTAGGTCAAAAGGACATCGGAGCTACCAGTTATGGCGATTTTACTCCGAGGTGCGCTGCTGTTCCGAAACTCCAGTTTTTTTTAGAATTCCGGATTTTCAACCCCACTACCATGAGTTATAGAACTCTAATGAGAAAAATTTCTTGAGCAAAAATGTTTTTCATAAGATTATAAACATGATGTGTAAGATTAAAATGTTTTGATTTTTGAAAGTTTAATTGAAATTGAATTTTTACTAAACTAGTTTGAATTTTGAAAAATCGTTTTCACTTTCAAACTTGAAAAATATTTTGTCATCCAAATCAAATAAATTTTCAAAATGTTTTCAAAACTATATCTATATCACATATGTTCAAAATCTATATGCTCTTGAAAATTTGAGTGGGAGGTCTCCTTGTAGACAAGCCGAAAAATAAAAAGATGTGTAATCTCAAACTTTCAAGTGTTCGAGTGAGTTGAAGTTCACACTTCCCTCACGCACTTTCCCGAAATAGAAAATAGGAAAAGATCGAGTATGTACCTTGTGCCTTTATGCACCAACACTGCTCTGAACATGTCGATCTAGGATTCTCTTCTAGGTGTCCGCTCTATCGCTCTCTAACTAGGAAATCCGTTTCCGAACTTATAAGAGTCGATGAACCAACTCCAAAAACTAAGTGGGAGGGTTATACTTGTTGTTTGTAACCCGCGATCCCCAACACTAATGAAAGAAGCAATTAACGTGGGACTAAGAGCCGCTCTTGCGACCCTCACTTAAATGGGAGTACTCCAAGGCGTTCATGCTTCGATCATTGCTCAATGAGCTACGTCCGAGAGTGAGACGATGATGAGAAGGCCTCCCCTTGGGGGATTCTTTTTCAAAGTTGATCTTTTGGACTAAGTGGCTCAATCCCTAGTAATCCTCCCTTGAGGCTCTGCGAAAGGATGTGAGTGATCAAACAAATTTAAAAGGTGGCTAGTCAAAATTGATGTATTGACATCTTGGCTAAGCATTAATGATGTGTCATTTACTTATAAATGGAGATTTTTTGCGGCCTTATCTTGAGGGAGTAAATTATCGTTTGGTTTATAACACCTTTGGATTTTATAAAAGTCTTAATAAAACTTAAATCCTAAACCAAAGACTAATCATAATCTTGTTTCAACTTTTATAGGCAATATGTCTCTCAACCATTCTTTCCTCGAATAAACTCGAAGGCGACAATTACGTCGACTGGAAACGTAACCTCGACATAGTCCTTACTGTCGACAAGCACAAATGGGTTCTCACCACCCTCTGTCCTCAAACGAATGAGATTCGACGCAAGAGGAAAAAGACGCCCTGGCGGCCTAGCTTCGATCCGATGAGATTGCGAGGTGCTATATTTTGGCATCGATGAACAATGTGTTGCAACAACAACATCGTGATTACAAAACTTCCATCGATATGCTCTACAATCTCCATGAGATGTTTGGAGGGCAAGGACGTCAAGCTAGGCAACAAGCGGTCCGACAATTCATGAACTGTCGTATGAAGGCTGGAACTCCCGTTATAGATCATATGATGCTGATCATTAGCTATCTAAACGAAATGGAGATCCTTGGATCTGAGATTGATGGCGAGACTAAAATAGATATGATCTTGGATACTCTCCCCGAAACCTTTGATACCTTCAAGTTGAATTATTCCATGAACAAGCTAGAGTACACTGTTACCGAGCTCATGAAGGAACTTCAAACCGCTGAGGCACTCACTAAGAAAAAGAGGGCTCTAGGAGAGGTACATGCTACTGCCTCCACCTCTGGATATAAGAAGAGACCTCGCAAGACTGAGAAGAAGAACCAACCTTAGGTTCAAACGAAGAAGAAGGCGCCAAAGGCTCTGAAGGTGGATAAGTCTAACGACAAATGCCACCACTGCAATGAGCTTGGTCACTGGCGTAGGAACTGTCCTGCCTACCTCAAAACCAAAGTAAAAGGTATTGTACTTGTTACTCAAGCTTGTTTAGTAGCTGATAATGTATCATCGTGGATTATTGACTCCGCTGCTACTAACCATATTTGCTGCTCCTTAACTGGTTTTAGGAAAAGCAAAACCTTAGAGGATGGCGACTTCTGCTTCAAGTGGGGTGATGGGAGCGTGGTGTCTGCGAAGGCTGTGGGATCCGTGACACTATCTTTTGATGATCGCACTTTAAATTTGAATAATGTTTATTATGTTCCTTCCTTTGGGAAAAACCTAATATCTGTTGCTCAACTTTTAGAGCAAAATTATTATTTAAAGTTTATAAAGAATGGAATTCGTATTTCTTTTTCTAATTCTTTTGTCACTGATGCATGTATGAAGAATGGTCTTTTTTACATCTATCCCACTCAACCTTCTCTTTTAGACACCGAAATATATAATGATCTAATTAGGGAGCCAAAGAGGATCAAACTTTCTGAATCCTCCGATCTAACAAAATCAACATACCTATGGCACTTAAGACTTGGTCATATAAGTCTAGATAGGATTAAGAGACTTGTGAGGGACGGTCCACTCCAAGCCTCTACAATAGGTTCACTACCTACTTGTGAATCCTGCATAGACGGAAAAATGACTAAGCGACCTTTCTCCGATAAGGGTCGAAGAGCCACTGAGTTGCTGGAACTAGTACATTCTGATGTATGTGGTCCGCTCAGCCAACATGCACGTGGAGGATACGAATACTTCGTTACCTTCACCGATGATTACTCACGATACGGGTTTGTCTATTTGCTCAAAGACAAATCCGAGACCTTTAACGTATTTAAAGTCTTTAGGGCTTTAGTGGAAAAGCAAACTGGCAAAGTGATCAAAACCCTTCGATCTGATCGAGGTGGTGAGTATATGTGTGGAGAGTTCGATGACTTTCTTAAAGAAGAAGGTATAGCTTCTCAGCTTACCGCACCTGGCACACCTCAACAAAAAGGAGTGTCAGAGAGAAGAAACCGAACTCTTATGTAGATGGTTAGATCAATGATGAGTTACTCATCACTCCCTCTTTCCTTTTGGGGATATGCCCTCGAAACAGCCGCTTATATTCTGAACCAAGTTCCGTCCAAGACGGTTCCTGGTACTCCTTATGAATGATGGACTGGCCGTAAAGTGAATCTTGGCGGCATCAGAATTTGGGGTTGCCCTGCACACAATATTAAAGTTTTTTATCTCGTTATTTGCCAATGATACCATGTATTTTCGAAGAAATCCGAGTTTGAGTCAATTTTAATATTTTTTGTGCTTCATTGTGATTGACTAGTGGTCTGAGTAACACAATTTCGGTTGATTTTTCCCATTTATGCACACAGGTCCGTCCCGGGTTTTGAGTAGTCTCTTAGAGGTTCGATCACATCTTTAAATGTCTTTTAGCTCACGAACACTAAGAACCGCTCTAGCCCTCTTCGAGGTGAAATGACCTGACACGAACCTAGGAAAAATGACATAGGCCTTCATTTGGACCGATCAGAGCCAAAAAGCCAACCCGTAATACTTCCTTGAGCACCCTTTCAGAATAAGCCGAACGATTAATCCTTTCTCGATACTTAGTCAAAAAAAGCCGAGCCAATAATATTTCAAATCCCACAAAGAACTCCGTTAACTTAGCGACTCTTGAGTCAATTCTTTCGATTTTGTGACATGTTTTTCGACTAGTCTCTACGTGTTTTATAGTTCATTAGACACCACGCCGGTGATTGTTCGTGTTTATTTTTATTGTTTTGTATAAAAAAAAGAAAAAAAAAAGAAAAGAAAAAGAAAAGAAAAAAAGGAAAAAGGGAGAAAAAGAAAAAACTACAAAAAAAGTGTTTAATTTATGCGTTTTATTATTTATTTGTATTAGTTTTTGGCGTGGTATTCTGTGACATTAGTTTTAGAGACTAGACGTTGCATAGTCAAAGTTTGGGGGGAAAACATTGAGAAGTAAAGACTTAGAAAAAAAATGTTCTCGAAAGGCGAAATTTGTGCCATGAACGTGGGAATGAGTGAGTAATTTATATCATGTGAAAGTTGGTGAGTTTGGTGAGATTGAGTCGCTAGGTTGACGTTTTAGCCACATTTTGATCATATCCTACCGTTGACCCTAGCGTAACATTACAAGCCGACAAAGCCCTATTGATTTCCTCGGTAAGTGTCTTGCATTAGTGGAGAGTGAGCGGCGAAAAGCATTATGGTGTTCGATTCACATTCATCTCATTATTATTTGAGCATATGACATTAGAAGACGTGAACGAACATATTGAGTTGACCTCTCTTTCTTTCGGGACATATTTCACACACGGGGGATTTTGATCGGGAACGTGTTGCAAAAGGCCATTTAGTCAATCTAATTATTTTTTTTTGGTTTCATATGATGATTGACTTTGATTCGGAAATTTTTGTACGTTGAGACATTTAACTAACACATGACATTGTTGCTAAACTTTGTGATCACCATTCGTTTTTAGTGTAACTTCTTTGGTGTGTTTATTTTATTTTCTAGTTTTTTTTTGTGTTGCTTGAGGACAAGCAACGGTTAAAGTTTGGGGGTATTTGATGAGTGCATTTTATACGTACAAATCACTCGTTCCCGAACATGAATCGAAGCGAATCCTTAAGCGTTTTGATATATTTTGTGTTTTTTATTTGTTTTTATAGGTTTTCATGATCAAAAAGTGTTTCGAGGGCAATGGAGCAACTTTGGGATGATTTGAAGATTTTTCGGACGAGTTAGAGCTAATCAAGAAACATGGCGTCTTCTTCTGCATGATTTGAGATTTTTAAGTGATGATTCTGGATAAAATCTTTCCATCATTGGATAGAGCTATCTCTTAGCTTTCCAACGCATATTTATTTGTGAAAATCGGACATCGGAGCAAGAAGATACGGCCAAAACAAAAACAGTGTGCGCGTCCGGAAGAATCCTCGCGCCGCGAGGAAAATGTGCGCGCCGCGAGGATCTCCAGACTATCAGTGGGCGCCGCGAGCATTTGACACGCGCGCCGCGTGTTCCTTCGGGTTTTGACGTAATTTCTTTCCATTTTTGATGTTTTTTTGCTATTTGAACCATTCTAAAGGCCCAATATGCTCCGAAAATCACCCATTGACATATATATTCGAATTTAAGCTCTCAAAAACACATCTTCCCTTTTGTTTAAGTTTCTATTTTATTGTTTTGTTGTTCTTGAGAGCTTTTGAAAGAGGAAAAAAGGCGTTCTTCAACGGAATTGACAACCCGACGAGTTCTCCTTCTCCGAATTCATTTGTTCTTCTTTCTTCTCTTCTTTTATTTATTTTATTGCTCTAAATTATTGTTGAACATCAATTTTAGTTAATGTGAATTCTATTTTGGTTTCAATCTTTATTTTATTGCTTTTAATTATTCTGTTATGTTTAGCGTTGATTATGAACATCATTAGAGGCTAAGTTTCTTATGAGGTTGCGATGTAGCCGGGATTGATAATGGTTGGGGGGCTCGTTAGGGTTAGATAATTGTTGTTTGCTTCATTATTATGGACTGCTTGATATGAATTGTTCCTTATGTTTTCTAATGCTTGATCACCATTAGAGTTGTTATCTAGGATTGTTTAGCTACTCGAGAGAGAGTAAATAATCGTGCTTTTGTTCATGCCTTCAAAGTTGATTGTTTTAATCGTTTGAACTCTTGTTTCATTGCGTGTGATTGTTTTAATAGGATTAGATGCCGAGAGGATAATAATCCGTCAATTACATAGGTTTGCTAGAACACTCGAGAGAGGCTAGTGAATAATTTTGATAGAGTGAGATTAGCATCCGTATGAGTAGATTTTGTTGTTCAAACCTGAAACCCCCAACCTAATTAGTTCCGGTGAAATCGCGACCCCTACATTCTCTTCTTGCAAAACTCGTATTTAACTCTCTGCTTTAGTTTTATTATTGCTGTTGTTACTTCCATCTTCTTAATTTTACTTGGAGTTAATTATCATCAAGTTTTAGGAAATCGCTGTTTCACTAGTCTCTGTGGGTACGATACTCGAATTTACATTCTATATTACTAGAGCGACACAAGTACGCTTGCGTGCGCGAGTTAATTTCGCAACAAGCATGCTTAGTATCTGATAATGTATCAACGTGGATTCTTGACTCCACTGCTACTAACCATATTTGTTGTTCCTTAACTGGTTTTAAGAAAACCAAAAGCGTGGAGGAAGGCGACTTCTGTTTCAAATGGGGTGATGGGAGCCTGGTGTCTGCGAAGGCTGTGGTATCTGTGACGCTGTCTTTTGAAAACCGCACTTTAAACTGGAATAATGTTTATTTTATTCCTACCTTTGGGAAGAACTTAATATCCGTTGCTCGTCTTCTTGAGCAAGATTATTGCTTAAAGTTCATTAAGAATGGAATTCGTATTTCGTTACCTGATAATTATTTTGTCACTGATGCATATATGAAGAATGCTCTTTTCTACATCTATCGCACTCAACCTTCTCTTTTAGACACCGAAATAGATAACGATCTAATTAGGGAGCCAAAGGGGATCAAACTTTCTGAATCCTCGGATCTAACTGTTAGGAATATTGCCCACTTGAAGATAATGAATAAATGATTACTAAATTCGATAATAAGATTACTTTATTAGCATTATATGATTAGTGGGTTGAGTTCTAAACAATTAGAATCAATAACAACTATCTTCCATAGCCTCCATATTAAACTGAGTCACGTGCTCGGCACCTGAGCTCGGGCGGTGTGCTAAGACATGGTCGATGACTGATATATGCCTGGAAAGCTATATCTAAAGTCATATATGTGGAACACATAGGTGAAGGGTGATCACTATGTGGGAGCATTCTACACTTGTGGTAAGTGTACGACTTGGACAGGTCTTGGTGTAGATGTGTCGTTTAAGGACCGTTACGACACACTAACCGAGGTCACTATGATGGTCACAGTGAGACTTGATCTAAATCCTGAAGTGATCATGGACACTGGGTTATGTTACTGAGCTCTTTGACTCATTCGCTAAAAGGCTATTCATGCTAATCACAGCTTATGTCTTGGGAGTTTTCTCAGAGCATAATTCGAGTGGGAAGTGATTTACAGATACGGAATCCAGCCTTCCTGAAAGAAGGTTAATGTTCACTCACCTAAGGGTTGATTGCAGAACCGATAGATTGCTAGCACTTTCGAAGTAAGTAACGTTCGAAAGAATCTTTCGCTGGGGAAGCAACAATGCTTAGGGCTGATATGTATCAAGAGAAGTATAACGGATAAATTGACTTCTCTTGACACGGGTTGAACCTGGAGGATCTTGATCACGAACTGACTATATCAGTGGACACTCGTCACGATGAGTAAATATAATTCTAGTATAAAGGAGAGTTCAGTCTTGGCTTACAAGGTGGAGTATTTGACCAAGATTAGACGAATCGATGGACAAAAGAGAAAGGACTATTTCGTCTTTTTCATCGGATTTGTTAAGCTCCTATTACTAGGTCCATAGTCCCCGATTCGGCTCTGATAAAGGCGGATAAGAACTTTCTTGTAATAATGTTTATCATTATTAATCTCACTTGCTGTAATTGTGATTGACAGTATTAATTCTGGAAAACGGGTATTCGCAGAATTAAATAAATATTTATGGTAGAATTGTTTATTTATTGTTTGATCAAGTAAATAAAAAATTATTAATTATTTGTTTATTGTTGGACCAAGTAAATAAATAATTAATTGGGTTTTAAGCAATTGGGCCTTGCACAAAATATGAAAGTCGGATTTAGGGTTTTGGCACTAGGGTTTGCGCAAATCCCCTTGGCCGTGTGCCTAAAAACCGATTTTTATAATATTGGTATTTACCAATATTTTCTCTTTAGTTGTTTAAATAAAGGAGAGAGAATAATATAAGATATTTTCCTATATTTTCTCCTTATTTAAAGGAGAGTATTTAGGAGAATATTTAGGAGAATATTTAGGAGAAAATTTAGGAGAATAATATATTCTCCTTTATTATCTCACTAAATAAATTATTCTCTATTTAAATATCCCATAGATATTGATATGATGGATGAGTGAAAAAGTAGGATTCACTTGTTGAGATCCAAGGGCCTAGATTAAATCCTCTGGTGTGAACACAATAAAAGGAAATAAAATATTCTGGAAGATTCCATGAATATCTCCTTTTACTACTATAAATAGGGGTTCATGAGAAGGCAAAAATAAGTAATTTTTTGAAGCAATTTTTGGTGAAAATTTCGTGCTCTCTAGCCTACCTTGGCCGAGCACTTCACTTCTCTTCCCCTCGGAAAATTCGTTTCCATTCTTAGTCAAATAAGAGCGAGATCTCGAAACACCTAGTTTCGTGATCTAGTGAGATAAAGAATGTGCCCACTCATCTTTCTTATTCGCCTCGGAGATTACGTTTCGGAAGACTAAGGTGTCATCCTCGAGTCCTTCATCAAGACGTTCAAGACGAAGACGGATTGTGAAAGCTTTCAGTACGTGAGCCAAAAACTGTAAGTATTCGTTTTCGCTCTATATCGGTGGCTTGACTTATATGCTCTCGTGAATTAAATTAATTAAACATAACTAGATCTTGTTAATTATAACCATAATTTAATTGGCTTATGATCAGCGTAATTAATTATTTTTCCGCATTAATATGGTTATATGGTGGAATCATCTCAAAAGAGGCGCGTCGGAGCGATCGTTCGTGTCCGATGCGCGCTCGATCCACCAACACTAACAAAATCAACATACCTGTGGCACTTAAGACTTATTCATATCAGTCTAGATAGGATTAAGAGACTTGTGAGGGACGGTCCACTCCAGGCCTCTGCAATAGGTTCACTACCTACTTGTGAATCCTGCATAGAAGGAAAAATGACTAAGCGACCTTTCTCCGATAAGGGTCGAAGAGCCACTGAGTTGCTGGAACTAGTACATTCTGATGTATGTGGTCCGCTCAGCCAACATGCACGTGGAGGATACAAATACTTCGTTACCTTCACCGATGATTACTCACGATATGGTTTTGTCTATTTGCTCAAACACAAATTCGAGACCTTTAACGTATTTAAGGTCTTTAGGGCTTTAGTGGAAAAGCAAACTGGTAAAGTGATCAAAACCCTTCGATCTGATCGAGGTGGTGAGTATATGTCTGGAGAGTTCGATGAATTTCTTAAAGAAGAAGGTATCGCTTCTCAGCTTACCGCACCTGGCACACCACAACAAAACGGAGTGTCAGAGTGAAGAAACCGAACTCTTATGGAGATGGTTAGATCAATGATGAGTTACTCATCACTCCCTCTTTCCTTTTGGGGATATGCCCTCGAAACAGCCACTTACATTCTGAACCAAGTTCCGTCCAAGACGGTTTCTGGTACTCCCTATGAACGATGGACTGGCCGTAAAGTGAATCTTGGCCGTATCAAAATTTAAGGTTGCCCCGCACACGTGCTAAGGCAAAAGACTAGCAAGTTGGCTAGTAGGTCAGAATTGTGTTTGTTCGTTGGATATCCAAAGGAAACCAAGGGTTTTACTTTCTATAGTCCCGAGGACGATAAGACTTTCGTTAGCACGAATGCTCGTTTCCTTGAGGAGGACTTTATGAAGGATGCAAAACCTAGAAGCAAAATTGTGCTTGAAGAAAAGTTGGGTGAGGAAGCTTGTACCTCATCAATAAGAACTGTTCTTACCCCAATTGAAACACAACCTAACTCTTCAGAATCTCGTCAAGTAGTACTTCGACGTAGTGGGAGGGCTACTCAAAATCCAGAGAGGTACATGTCCTATGGAGACTCTCTCGTAGCCGTCTCTGACATGGATGATCCTGTTTCCTATAGCAAAGCAATGGCTTGTTCTAAATTAAACCTTTGGCTTGACGCCATGAAAGTTGAAATGCACTCGATGTATGTCAACAAAGTCTGGAAACTTATAGACCATCCTGAAGGGATTAAACCCGTAAGGTGTTAGTGGATATAGTAGAAGAAAAGGGGTCCGGATGGGAACGTCGAGACGTTCAAAGCACGACTTGTGGCTAAGGGTTATACCCAACAAGAAGGGATTGACTATGAAAAAAACCTTCTCGCCAGTCGCGATGCTTAAATCCATCCGCATACTCCTATCCATGCGTCAATTGTGACCGACAATGGTGCGCAATTCGACAACGCCCGTGTTAGAGAAATCTGCGCCCAACTAGGGATCATTAAGACGTTCTCGTCCCCGCGACATCGAAAGGCTGCTAACGGCCAAGTGGAGCTTGTCAACAAGACGATCAAAAGCAACCTCAAGAAAAAGCTCGAGGCCAAGAAGGGCGACTGGGCTGAGGAACTACCATTCATCACATGGGCCTACCGAACGACTATTCAAAACGCCACCGGAGAGACCCCCTTTTCCCTAGCTTTTAGGGTTGAGGCAGTGGTCCCCGTGGAAATTGAGGTCCCCACTTACCGAGTCGACACTTTCGAAGAGAAAGAAAACAACAAAGCCATGTGCCTCGAGCTGGATCTAATCGACGAGAAAAGATCCGAGGCTCTCACCCGACTTGCCGCACAAAAGCGCAAAGTCGATAAATACTATAACGCAAAATCAAAAGGCGAATCTTCGTCATTGGCAGCCTTGTACTCAGAAGCGTGTTCCAAAACACCCAAGTGCAAGGCGCCAGTGTCCTGGGCCCGAATTGGGAAGGACCATATAGAGTTCGCCAAGTCATACATGACGGAACCTATTATATCGAACACACGGACGGGACCCGATCCGACATCCTTGGAATGCCGAACACTTGAGGCAGTACTACTAGTGACTAGCATTTAGTCCATTTATTGCTTTGATTTCCCTAATTCAATAAGGCCCATGTGCCAATGTTTGAGGATGTTATCTATTCGCAATAATAATAATAAAGTCTGAGGTTTTTCTCTCTTACAAAATCTGATTTATTAAGTTTTTAGTTATCAAGGCATGACTTGTACACTAAATACTTGCGGGGCTAGCGATTCCTGCGACGTACACTAAAAAATAAACGGTCGAAGAAACAAAACCTTAAGCCCCCCGCACACACACGAGAACACGGGCTTAGGAAGCTCGAACCCCAACGGCCCTACGAGCACATAGGTTTGAGTAAAGTCGTCGACCTATATCGATGCCCCTTCGGTCGCCAATTGGCACGAAGTGAGATCGCCAGATACACACTTAAGTCCCCCGCGCACACACGGGTATTGTCAATGGTGCCCACAAGAAGAGTAGTAGTGTCTATTTATGTACATTTGATGTAATATAGTCTCACGAAGACTCTTGCTTGTAATTGCTTATTTATTAATAATATTTGAAACGTTCATTCATTCTTCCTTGTCTGTTTGAAGCTTTATGATAAAACCTTAGTCTTTAGTCCATAAACAAACTTAACAACTTATGAAGAGACAAATGTAGATTTGCATGACCAAACTCTTCGTAGTTTGCTTAAAACGATATATTTGCAATCTAAGGGTCAAAGGACTTTTGACCTCAGTATGATTGTTAGGAGAATCTATGATGTCTGGTTATGGGACATTGAGAGTTGGAGACTCTATAGTTCTTCAAGGTATCTTATGAAGATACTAAATTGACCGTGCACTTCTAGAGACAAAATAAGAACTGTTGTCGGCCCGTCTCGGACCGACGAGGACAAAAGCGTCAATTCAACCCACACGATCGGCGCAAGGCTTTGAATGGCCACCAGACGGCAAAACCTTGCCTCGGCCATTGGCCAGCCCATGATTGACTCGACCATTGGCCGGCCAAAACAATTGGTCGGCCCAAGATTGACTCGGCCATTGGTCGGCCCAAACCAATGGCCGACCCAAGATTGACTCGGCCATTGGCCGGCCCAAACCTTTGGCCGGCCAATGGCCGACTCAAGTTTCACTCGGCCATTGGCCGGCCCAAACCTTTGGCCGGCCAATGGCCGGCCCAACCTTTGCCCGACCAATGGCTGACCCAAAATCTCACTCGGCCAAGGTGTGCCCCAATCATCCCTTGGTCGCCTATAAATATAGAGGTCCGTCCTCTCCCAAAAGGTAATCCATTTTTTAGTCCCAAAACGCTGTCGAACTCATACTTCACTCGTTTCACTCATCTTTGGCCTCTAAACACCTAAACCATCTTATCCACCTCAATCTCACTAATGTTGACAGTAAGAGAGGTAAACAGAGGCAACCCCTCTGTTTTCCCTTCTTAGTTCACGGTTCTCTTATCTTTTTCAGGTGTGCCGGCGAGCTCAGGGACCATTGATAGCTAAGGGAAGACTCGAGACATCGAGTCCGACACGCTCAAGCCAAAGCGAGACCACATGGTCCGGCCTTGGGTCTAACCGCTTGAGGCTTCTAAATCGTTGTCCGAAAACGAGCGACAACATTTTGGCGCTAGAAGGAGGGGATCTCCCGACCTTGGCGATGTTGGATTTGATCTAGGGTTTAAGAAAAAGATTAAACGCTTCGGGAAGCGGCGGAATTTTAAAAAATTTCTTTTCAAGTAAAAACAGTTTTTACTAACCTAGACAAAGAAGCAAGTACATGTAATTAAAAACTAATATGAGCTAGAAGTTTACTAACCTTTCTTGAAGCTTGAACTTTGAAGAAGCTTTTGGAAAGTTTGCAACGCTCGTCTCCCCTCGCAGCACGTCTCTCTTTCTTTCCTTGGCACCTCGAGCAACCACGAAAGTTTCTATCACTAAATCACTCGAAAAGAAGGAATCAGTGAGTGGGCACTTTTAAACACTACGACTTAAGAACGAGTCTCGAAGTCGCAGAGCTAAACACTAGGTCAAGTGAGGACCTAGGTGCCAAGATAATAAAAAATCAAAAACAAACTAGAGAGAGAGAGAGAGGATTTTCGGCCACAAGTTCTAGAGAGAGAGTCTCTCAAATCTCTTAAACTTGGATGAAATGAAATGTGAGGAAATGAGGCTCCTATTTATAGGAGAGGTCTCACCTTCTATAAGGTAGTTTCCTCTTCTATAGAATATCACATATTCATGAGCCAATTACCTCTTTTCCCACTTGAGATGCTCGGCCAACATAGGCTTCAATAAGCCTTGGATTTGTTTCCAATTTTGTTTCAAGCCTTGCTTTGTCTCTCTCTTGGCCGAAGTTATGCTTTCCTTCTAGAGGGAATTTGTTTCCTCTTTTTCTTTTGGCAATTATCTTGATACATTTATGCACAAAATAAACTCTCTTTCCTTGGGTATTATGGGCGCCTATTCTCATCTAGAAGGAGCTTCTAGAAGCTTCTTCATTTGTTCATGACAACATGAGAAAAGCCCATTAAGAATTTTCAATAAAATTCTTATGAAATGAAATTAATTCACAAGGCCCAATGATCAAGTCATGGCCGAGTGACATTAAGTCATCAAATGAACTTGTCAAAAAATTTATTGACATTCATTTCATCCTTTGTCTCAAAAGACAAAAATACCCTTTTAACTATTTTCGTTCTTGTTTTGACTTAGCTTCCAGTTTAACTATTCCTATCGATGTGATTCGTGACAGTGACCTCATGGACCCAAATGAACAAAGCTTGAGCTAAACACTTGGACTCAAAAGTTCACAAACCTTTTCCAAGTTTAGCTTAATGCCAACTGACTCCACTAAAGAGCTGACACTGAAAATCTCTCGGTTCAAATGAATTTGTTTTCTACTCAAGAATTCGACCTAATTATGATGAGCGGATCCACTGAATATTATCTATGTTTACCCTTCATGAATGTCATCAGCTAGTCGGGATTTACTAAATTACCATTTTTCCCTTCTAGCTGTTATTTCCTCAACTCCTTTGTCGCTTGTGAATAAGTTAGAAACAATGTATTGACGAGGAGCTAACAAGTCACATTGTTTCATCCAAAAGAGTCAGGACTCAATTTGGACACTGGCCAGTTCATTTATTCACACTCCAAGGAACAAAGCATGAGGTGACATACATTGCATTTCAGCAATCTTGTACATGAATTCCATATCTATGAGAACTTCACAAAGTTACTCATGACATACTCACAACTTAGTACTTCACCAATAGGCCTTGTTTGGAATCACATAGTGAGTATACTAAGGTGTGAAATGGCATGTCTCATTTCAGGATTAAGGTAAGCATGATGCAATTCATACATAGTGACTTCGAGACACAAGAGGTTAAATGGTTTGTTATTATATTGTCTCTAGAAGTGCACTGGTCAATTCAGTACCTTCGGAATATACCTAGAAGAACTATAGAGTCCCAAACTCTCAATGCCTCATAACCAGACATCATAGATTCTTCTAACAATCATACTGAGGTCAATAGTCCTTTGACCCTAAGATTGCGAATATATCGTTTTAAGCAAACTACGAAGAGTTTGTTCATGCAAATCTACATTTATCTCTTCGTGAGTTGTTAAGTTTGTTTATGGACTAAAAGACTAAGGTTTTATCATAAAGCTTCAAACAAAGAAAGAATGAATGAACGTTTCAACTTTATTAATGAATGAATAGGCAATTACAAGCAAGAGTCTTCATGAGACTTTATTACATCAAATGTACAAAATAAAGACTACAACTCTTCTTGTGGGCACCATTGACAACAGGCGACACATTCCCTCTACTACTCTTCTTCTACCTTCGACGACAAAACTCTCGATAGATGAGTCAATTGTCCGTCACCACCGTGGCCGACCGAGCGACTAGCTCGAGATACGCCTTGGGAAGCTTGGCACGCCGGATTCGGAATCAAGGGCCTCGTGATAACGAGAGCCAACCGCTCTAACAAGCCATCCATGAACTGGCCGGCGACGCCAATGACGCTCTCCGTGAAGACACGGCCCGGAGACTCTCTGAACTTCTCGAGTGGCCAGGGGTGAATGGCACACTCATCGCCGACCTCCTCGGCTATGGCACCGAGGATGACGTCAACCACGACGAGAAAGACCCCAACTATGTGGCGAAATAAAAAACCAACGAGACTAACCTCGACCACGTTATTCACGAAAGGGAACGCACGCGAACGCCTTCAATGGGACACCCTCAGGCGACCGCATCCAAGCGCCAACCGTCAAGTGAACACGCACATGCGTCCTCGAGGGGACATCCCCAAGTGATCGCGTCAAGGCATCAAAGATCGCGCAACACCCGAGGACGCTCAATCTCGGGGTCCCAAAAGGGATGCTTCGAGCTCACCATCCGCGTCCAAAACCCCCGGATGGATGATGACATCGATAGTCGCGGCGTCCATCGAGGACGTCACTTGAATGACATACCCTCCAAGGGTAATAGGAACGGCCAACGGGGACTTGAGAGACCGCCTCAATTCCCAAAGAGAGAACCATGGGAGCGACTTGAGAGAAAAACTCAACGCCCGACGCGAGATCGCGAGAGAGACCATCTTGGGACACCAACCACCCAAAGTTGTTGATCGAGTATCCAACAAGAAGCGTGTCACCGCACTTGTGGCACCGGCCGTCGGTCCCGACTCGCGAAGAAAAAGGCGCAGAAATGGTCAGGTCCCCAATGACCTTCCTTCTTCGACCCCGAAGTAGTCCTTCGTCCCTCTCAACACGACACCCGACAGGATCCTGAGCTGACACAATGAGAAGCTAGGATCTCCGCCTCCAATGAAGAGGGACCCTACAACGCGGGACATGAGCAAACAATGAGAATATCACCGAGACCACGGACACCTGACGGCTGAATGCTACCAACTTAGGAAGCAAATTGATTTCCTGATTCGAGGCGGGAATCTCAAAGAATTCATCGCATGCGCTAGCAAGGTGACAATCCCGGCTGAGTGCCCGACTAACCGAAGGGAGAGTACGTCATCAGCACTACAACAGCCTCCACGGCAGGCAACTACTGTGAAACCTCGAGCATGAGAGCAAAGAGACGATGAGCGCAGTTCATCGACTAAAGAACAAGCTCCCACCATCTACGGCCACGACCGACACAGTTTTTTCCATTAAATTCGTGCCTGAACTTGCTCGACTCTGTGATCGTTTTATTCCAAATATGTTGTTTTCCTTTTCCTAAAAAAGGCCAAGTGCGAAGGCAAGCTGTAAACAACCTTTTCATTTCAATTAAATGTTGTCCTACCCATTGTCAAGTATTATTGCATATCCCCTACACGAGAGTTTCCTGTTTTCCGTCTCACAAACACAAGAAACTCGGGGGGCTAATGGGGAACAATACTCAATGAAACCCTCAAAACCAAAAAGCAAAAGTTTAACGAAGTCTCAAGGGGCCGATGGTTAGGCCGGAGGTTCCAAAGAGAAACGATCCCCATTCACGAGTCGACTAACTAGTCCTCGTGTCAACGTTACACATGACTCCTCGAGTTGAGTTCGGAGTCCACGAGTCGACTGATAAGTCCTCGTGCCGACTCAACACATGACTCCTCGAGTTCACTCCTCGAGTTGAGTTCCGAGTCCACGAGTCGACCGATAAATCCTTGTGCCGACTCAATACGTAACTCCTCTGGTTGAGTTAACTCCTCGAGTTGAGTTCCGAGTCCACGAGTCGACTGATAAGTCCTCGTACCGACTCAATTCATAACTTCTCGAGTTGAGTTTCCGAGTCCACGAGTTGATAGATGACTCCTCCTGCTGACTCAATACATAACTCATCGGGTTGAGTTAACTCCTCGAGTTGAGTTCCGAGTCCACGAGTCGACTGATAAGTTCTCGTGCCGACTCAATATATAACTCCTCGAGTTGAGTTTGTTGTCAATGGTGCCCACAAGAAGAGTAGTAGTGTCTATTTATGTACATTTGATGTCATATAGTCTTACGAAGACTCTTGCTTGTAATTGCTTATTCATTAATAAAAGTTGAAACGTTCATTCAATCTTCTTTGTTTGAAGCTTTATGATAAAACCTTAGTCTTTTAGTCCATAAACAAACTTAACAACTTACGAAGAGACAAATGTAGATTTGCATGAACGAACTCTTCGTAGTTTGCTTAAAACGATATATTCGCAATCTTAGGGTCAAAGGACTATTGACCTCAGTATGATTGTTAGAAGAATCTATGATGTCTGGTTATGAGGCATTGAGAGTTTGGGACTCTATAGTTCTTCTAGGTATCTTCCGAAGATACTGAATTGACCAGTGCACTTCTAGAGACAATATAAGAACAAACCATTTAACCTCTTATGTCTCGAAGTCACTATGTATGAATTGCATCATGCTTACCTTAATCCTGAAATGAGACATGTCATTTCACACCTTAGTATTCTCATTTGAGAAAGTCAAAGTTCGGACTCACTATGTGATTCCGAACAAGGCCTATTGGTGAAGTACTAAGTTGTGAGTCTGTCATGAGTAACTTTGTGAAGTTCTCATAGATATGGAATTCATGTACAAGATTGCTGAAATGCAATGTATGTCACCTCATGCTTTGTTCCTTGGAGTGTGAATAAATGAACTGGCCAGTGTCCAAATTGAGTCCTGACTCTTTTGGATGAAACAATGTGACTTGTTAGCTCCTCGTCAATACATTGTTTCTAACTTATTCACAAGCGACAAAGGAGTTGAGGAAATAACAGCTAGAAGGGTAAAATGGTAATTTAGTAAATCCCGACTAGCTGATGACATTCATGAAGGGTAAACATAGATAATATTCAGTGGATCCGCTCATCATAATTAGGTCAAATTCTTGAGTAGAAAATAAATTCATTTGAACCGAGAGATTTTCAGTGTCGGCTCTTTAGTGGAGTTAGTTGACATTAAGCTAAACTTGGAAAAGGTTTGTGAACTTTTGAGTCCAAGTGTTTAGCTCAAGCTTTGTTCATTTGGGTCCATGAGGTCAGTGTCACGAATCACATCGATAGGAATAGTTAAACTGGAATCTAAGTCAAAACAAGAACGAAAATTGTCGAAAGGGTATTTTTGTCTATTGAGACATAAGGATGAAATGGATGTCAATAAATTTTGACAAGTTCATTTGATGACTTAATGTCACTCGGCCATAATATGATTAACTGGGCCTTGTGAATTAATTTCATTTCATGAGAATTTTATTGAAAATTCTTAATGGGCCTTTCTCATGTTGTCATGAACAGATGAAGAAGCTTCTAGAAGCTCCTTCTAGAGAGACTTGGGCGCCTACCCTAATAGAGAAATAGGAGAGTTTATTTTGTCCATAAATGTATTTAGATACTTGCCAAAAGAAAAAGAGGAAACAAATTTCCTCCAAGAGGAAAGTGGGAATCGGCCAAGAGAGAGACAAGGCAAGGCATGGAACAAAATAGGAAACTATTCCAAGACTTAATGAAGTCTATTTTGGCCGAGCTTCTCAAGGAAAAGAATAAGGGTTATTTTGCTCATGAATATGTGATATTCTATAGAAGAGGAAACTACCTTATTGAAGGTGAGACCTCTCCTATAAATAGGAGCCTCATTTCCTCACAATTAAATCATCCAAGTTTAAGAGATTTGAGAGACTCTCTCTCTAGAACTTTGGCCGAAAATCCTCTCTCTCTCTCTCTAGTTTATTTTCGATTATTTCTTGTCTTGGCACCTAGGTCCTCACTCGACCTAGTGTTTAGCTCTGCGACTTCGAGACTCGTTCTCAAGTCGTAGTGTTTAAAAGTGCCCACTCACTGATTCCTTCTTTTCGAGTGATTTAGTGATAGAAACTTTCGTGGTTGCTCGAGGTGCCGAGGAAAGAAAGAGAGACGTGCTGCGAGGGGAGACGAGCGTTGCAACTTTCCAAAAGCTTCTACAAGGTTCAAGCTTCAAGAAAGGTTAGTAACTTTAATAGCTCATATTAGTTCTTATTTACATGTACATGCTCTTGTCTAGGTTAGTAAAAACTAGTTTTACTTAAAAAGAAAATTTTTAAAATTCCGCCGCTTAACGAAGTGTTAAACTTTTTCTTAAACCCTAGATCGATTCCAACAGAGTTCACTCCTCGAGTTGAGTTCCGAGACCATGACTTGACTGATAAGTCCTCGTGCCGACTCAATACATAACTCCTTGGGTTGAGTTAACTCCTCGAGTTGAGTTCCGAGTCTACAAGTCGACTGATGACTCCTCGTGCCGACTCAATACATAATTCCTCGAGTCGACTGATAAGTCCTCGTGTCGACTCAATACATAACTCCTCGAGTTGAGTTTCGATTCCACGAGTCGACTGATGACTCCTCGTGCCGACTCAATACATGACTCCTCGAGATGAGTTTACTCCTCGAGTTGAGCTCCGAGTCCACGAGTTGCCTGACAAGTCCTCATGCCGACTCTACAATTGACTCCTCGGGTTGAATTCAATCCTCGAGTTGAGTTCCGAGTCCACGAGTCGACTGACAAGTACTCGTGCCGACTCTACACTTGACTCCTCGAGTTGAGGTCACTCTTCGAGTTGAGTTCCGAGTCCACGAGTCGACTGATAAGTCATCGTGACGACTCTACGCTTGACTCCTCGAGTTGAGGTTGCTCCTCGAGTTGACTTCTGAATCCACGGGTCGACTTATAAGTCCCCGTGCCGACTCTACACATGACTCCTCGAGTTGAGTTCACTCCTCGAGTTTAGTTTCGGGTCCACGAGTCGACTGATAAGTCCTCGTGCCGACTCTACACATGACTAGCCCTCGAGTCGACCTTACGCGTAACTCCTCGAGTCGATTCTATTCCTCGAGTTAAGTCCCAAACCAACGAATCGACTTGAAAGTCCTCGTGTCAGACATGCACAACTTCTTGACTCACCAATAACCGATAGACTCACAAGTCTCGATGAAAAATCTACGTGCTCTCCTACAAGCAGTAGAAAAATCTCCCTAATGACGTGCTTAAGTCGCCCCTAACGGCGCACCAAAATTCGCTCTACGACACTCTCGTGAGAGAAAAAATGGGCCAATTGAGTCCCTAATGTGACACGCGCGCCGTGGCGTCACACTCATAAGGGCACAAGACTCAACCCGAAAATGCGACTAGTGCACTAAGGTGCCACACTCGCCGGGGGATCAAGTCTACACCCAACCCCGCCTATCAGATGACACGCGCACCCAAGGGTGCCACGCTCATAAGGTGGTGTGGTCGCGCTCGCCACCCAGCTCATGCGCCGATATGCAACGAGTCACATATGGGTTTCAAAGGCATGCGCCCACCGGACGAAACTGGTCTAGCCAGCGTCCACGAAAAACCCGATCACGCTATGTGGCACTGAGGCCCTTCGAAGCCCAAGACGTGAAAATCGATTACGCCTTCATTGGTAAGTCGAGAAAAAAAAAGCAACGCACCGACAAGACGTGTAAATCGATTACGCCTTCATTGGTAAGTCGAGAAAATAAGCCGCGCACTACCAACAAAGTCGTGCAAATCGATTACGCCTTCATTGGTAAGTCGAGAAAATAAGCCACGCTCCGCCAAGCTGTGCGAATCGATTACGCCTTCATTGGTAAGTCGAGAAAATAAGCCACGCACCGACTGTTGGAATAGATCTAGGGTTTAAGAAAAAGTTTAACGCTTCGTTAAGCGGCGGAATTTTAAAAATTTTCTTTTCAAGTAAAAACGGTTTTTACTAACCTAGACAAAGAGCAAGTACATATAAATAAAAACTATAATGAGCATAGAAGTTTACTAACCTTTCTTGAAGCTTGAACTTTGAGAAGCTTTTGGAAAGTTTGCAACGCTCGTCTCCCCTCGCAGCACGTCTCTCTTTCTTTCCTCGGCACCTCGAGCAACCACGAAAGTTTCTATCACTAAATCACTCGAAATAAAGGAATCAGTGAGTGGGCACTTTTAAACACTACGACTTAAGAACGAGTCTTGAAGTCGCAGAGCTAAACTCTAGGTCAAATGAGGACCTAGGTGCCAAAACAATAAAACAAAATTGAAGAGAGAGAGAGAGAGAGAGAGAGGATCGGCCAAGGTTCTACAGAGAGAGTCTCTCTAATCTCTAAAACTTTGGAATGAATGGAATGAAAGGAATGAGGGTCCTATTTATAGGAGAAGGGTTGGCCTTGGAAAGAAGTAGTTTCCTCTTATTTTCCAAGCCTTTATGAGCAATCCCTTATTGCCCAAATCTCCAAAATGGGCGCCTACCTCAAGTCAATCCCCAAGGGATTAGTTTCCTCTTTTGTTTCCTTCTTGGTTGCCTTGGCCGAAATACTTGTTTCCTCATAGAGGAAATTTGTTTCCTCTTTTTCTTTTGACAAGTATCTTGATACATTTATGTACAAAATATTCTCTCTTGCTTTGGGTATTATGGGAGCCTATCACCTTCTAGAAAGGGCTTCTAGAAGCTTTTCCATATTGTTCATGACAACATGAAAAAGGCCCATTAAGAATTTTCATCAAAATTCTTATGAAATGAACATAATCCACAAGGCCCAATTAATCTTATTATAGCCGAGTGTTACTTGTCATCAAATGACCATGTCAAAAAAATTTATTGACATTCATTTCATCATATGTCTCAAAAGACAAAAATACCCTTTTGACAATTTTCGTTCTTGTTTGACTTAGCTTCCAGTTTAACTATTCCTAATCGATGTGATTCGTGACAGTGACCTCATGGATCTAAATGAACAAAGCTTGAGCTAAAATACTCGGACTCAAAAGTTCATAAACCTTTTCCAAGTTTAGCTTAATGTCAACTGACTCCACTAAAGAGTTAACACTGAAAATCTCTCGGTTCAAATGAATATATTTTCTACTCAAGAATTCAACCTAATTGTAATGAGTGGATCCACAGATTATTATTAGTGTTTACCCTTCATGAATATCATCAGCTAGTCGGGATTTACAAAATTACCATTTTACCCTTCTAGTTGTTATTTCCTCAACTCCTTTGTCGCTTGTGAATAAGTTAGAAACAATGTATTGACGAGGAGCTAACAAGTCACATTGTTTCATCAGAAAGAGTCAAGACTCAATTTGGACACTGGCCAGTTCATTTATTCACACTCCAAGGAACAAAGCATGAGGTGATATACATTGCATTTCAGCAATCTTGTACATGAATTCCATATCTATGAGAACTTCACAAAGTTACTCATGACATTCTCACAACTTAGTACTTCACCAATATGCCTTGTTCGGAATCACATAGTGAGTCCGAACTCTGACTTTCTCAAATGAGAATACTAAGGTGTGAAATGACATGTCTCATTTCAGGATTAAGGTATGCACGATGCAATTCATACGTAGTGACTTCGAGACATAAGAGGTTAAATGGTTTGTTCTTATCTTGTCTCTAGAAGTGCACTGGTCAATTCAGTACCTTCGGAAGATACCTAGAAGAACTATAGAGTCTCCAACTCTCAATGCCTCATAACCAGACATCATAGATTCTTCTAACCATCATACTGAGGTCAATAGTCCTTTGACCCTTAGATTGCGAATATATCGTTTTAAGCAAACTACGAAGAGTTTGTTCATCCAAATCTACATTTGTCTCTTCGTAAGTTGTTTAGTTTGTTTATGGACTAAAGACTAAGGTTTTATCATAAAGCTTCAAACAAAGAAGATTGAATGAACGTTTCAACTTTTTTTTTATTAATGAATAAGCAATTACAAGCAAGAGTCTTCATGAGACTTTATTACATCAAATGTAGAATATAAAGATTACAACTCTTCTTGTGGGCGCCATTGACAACAAAGTCCCACTTGACTCAAAGAAGATGTGTGTTACCGGTCAGTCTCGGTCCGGTAGATCGACGACGGCCACGCTGGCGGCCGTCCTGAGCCCGGCGCTCGTCCGGGGCCGGCACTCGCCGTGGCCGGCTCTCCACGGCCGGCCCTCCAAGACCGGCGCTCCAGGACCGGCTCTCCAGGGCCGGCGCTCCAGGACCGGCCCTCCACGGCCGGCGCTCCAAGGCCGGCTCTCCACGGCCGGCGCTCCAAGGCCGGCCCTCCACGGCCGGCCCTCCAAGACCGGCCCTCCACGGCCGGCGCTCCAAGGCCGGCCCTCCTCGGCCGGCGCTCCAAGGCCGGCCCTCCTCGGCCGGCGCTCCAAGGCCGGCCCTCCACGGCCGGCGCTCCAAGGCCGGCCCTCCACGGCCGGCGCTCCAAGGCCGGCCCTCCACGGCCGGCGCTCCAAGGCCGGCCCCCCTCGGCCGGCGCTCCAAGACCGGCCCCCCTCGGCCGGCGCTCCAAGGCCGGCCCTCCACGGCCGGCGCTCCAAGGCCGGCCCTCCACGGCCGACGCTCCAAGGCCGGCCCTCCACGGCCGGCGCTCCAAGGCCGGCCCTCCAAGGCCGGCCCTCGGCCAAGGGGTTCCTAAAACACCTCTTGGCCGCATATAAATATGAGGGTCTCTCCCTCGACCCAGGTAATCCGAATTTGAGTGCTGAAACGCTGTCGAACTCGTACCTCGCTCGTTTCTCTCAAGTCTCGACCTCTAAACACTAAACCCTCTACAAACCACCTCAATCCTACTAATGTTGAGCGTCGGAGAGGTAAACAGAGGCAACCCCTCTGTTTCCCCTTTGTAGTTCACACCTTTCTCCTCACGTTTCAGGTGTTTGGACGAGATAGAGATCATCTACGGCTAAGGGACGGCTTGGGACACCAAGCCCGACACGCTCGAGTCGAGACGAGACCACTTGGTCCGGCCTTGGGTCTAACCGTCTACGACTCCTAAATCGTTGTCCGAAAAACTGCGACAACATTTTGGCGCTAGAAGGAGGGGATCTCTCGACCTTGACGACGCATTCCCTCTACCAGTTTTCTCCCTTTGTTCTCACGACTCTCGAGAGATGAGTCACATTCCCACTACCTCCGCGGGTACCCGAGCGACGAGCTCGAGGTACGGTCTTCGATGCCTCGCACATCGTCTTGAAGGGCAACCTCGCGATAGCGAGAGCCAGCCCCAAGACCCGATGATTGACCCCGAGGCCGTACTCCGAGAGGACACGGCCCGGCGGCTTGCGGAGCTCCTTGACCGCCCCGGCGTCGACGGTTCGCTCATAGCCGACCTCCTCGGCTATGACGTTGAAGATAGGTCCGCCAAAGACTACTCCGACTCCGAATATGTGGGGGAGTCGAGGACCAATGAGGCAACGCCTAGCCTCGCCCCTTCGCGGCCCGAGAGGCCCAACGACGCTTTGGCCGGACCGTCGCACATAGCGCGGCAGCAGGCACGGTCACATTCCCGGGGACTCGCCCCCTCGGTTTCAAGAGGTGGCCGGACACGGCCCCTCGCCGAGGAGAGAGCGACTCTGGTAGATGATGGGGCCGACAGCCGAAGCGCCCGCCGGACGGCCCGACCAAGGGCGACCTCACCTCGCCCCGCACCGAGTGCGGACCTTAGAGAGCGCTTGACGGCGCAGAGAAACTCCCGAGGGGAGGATCTCCGCCAAAGCTAAACTCTCGAAGGGACGCGCTCCCCGCCGCAACTCTCGGCCGGCCGCAGGCCAATGTCGTGGACTAAGCGTCCAACGAACACCAACCGGTGACTCCCGTGGCCCCGACGATCGGCCCCGCTAACGGGCTCGACATGGTCACGATGATTCAAAGCCTCCAGAATCAAATCATCGAAATGAGGGAGTCGGGGAGGCAAAGGCCGTACGGAGGGATCGAGGAATCATACTCTCCATTCGCCGCGCAAATCCTCGCGCAACCATGCGTGGGGAACTTCAAGTTACCGTCCATTCCCCCCTACGATGGACGTACGGACCCCTACTTCCACGTCCAACACTATGAGATGTGGATGACTATGCAGGGGCAGGCGGACGCCACCCTCTGCCAAGCCTTCAGCCTGACCCTCACAGGCTCGGGGTTTGAATGGTTCCGAAGCTTGAGGCCGGGAAGCATCCCGTCTTTCCGGGCCTTGCGAGAGGCTTTCCTCGCCCGATTCGCCACCCTCGTGGCGCAAAAGAAGCCGAAGACCCACCTCCTCTCTATCCGACAAGGAAGAGACGAGACGTTGAGACAATACCTCGCTCGCTTCACCGAGGAGTCTCACAAGGTCGAAGGGTTCGACGACAGGGACGCCATCACGGCGATCACCGAGGGAGTGCGCACGAGCGACTTCCTCAAGTCTATTGTTGGCCAAGTCCCGCGTGACATGGCGGAGCTAATGACAAGAGCCCGCACATACATGGGAGTCGAGGACTATCTCGATGGCCGAGATGGCCGAAAGGCAGGAGGACAGGGGAGTCGCCGCCGCGACGATCGAGATGAAGATCGTCCCGACCCCCGAAAGAGGAGGAATAAGGGAAGCCAGGCCCCTAACGGCCGTTCCCTCCCCGGGCCGAAGCCGTCGCATGTCGACAGCTTCCGGAGGTTCTCGCCATTCACTCCTCTGAACACTCCGCCGGAGCGAATCCTAGCTCTACACCGTGACAAGTTGGGGAGCCCGACCCCGCTCACGAAGGATCCCGCCAAGAGGGATCAAAGCAAGTACTGTGACTACCATCAAGATCACGGGCACCTGACATCCGAATGCTATCAACTCAAGCGTCAGATTGAGGCCCTGATTCAAGATGGGAAGCTGAAAGAGTACGTCCTGAGAACTATCGGGACGGCCGCGGCGCACGGAGGTCGCCCGCGGCAAGGGAAGAAAGGCCCGGCGACGGTGACTGTCACGGACCGAGCGACAAACGAAGAGCCGGAGAGCTCGCAACTTCACGTCGTGGGTGCAATCTTGGGTGGCCCGGAGTTCGGAGACTCGGCTACGCAAAGGAAGAAGTACGTGCGCGAAGTTTCCCAAGGGAAAATAGCGCACTACATCAACCACACGTACGAGGTCCCTCCTCCGGCCCCCTTCGAGTCCATGTTCTTCACCGGACAAGAGGCAGCGCGAGTTCTCCATCCACACAATGACGCGATAGTCGTCTCTGCCCCGGTCGCCAACAACCTCGTCCGGAGAATCCTGATCGACAATGGGAGCTCCGCCGACATAATCTTCAAATCTGCGCTGGACAGGATGAAGCTATCCGGGGTAAGACCGACCCCGATCTCGACCCCGCTCTTCGGCTTCTCTGGGGAGAGGGTTATGACGGAGGGAACTATCGACCTCCCGGTTACCTTCGGTACGCCGGGGGGGCTCGAGGTTACCCACATCGTGTCGTTCCTGGTGGTGGATCAGCCCTCGGCTTACAACATCATCGTCGGCCGCCCGACTCTCAATCGGTTGAAGGCCATAACGTCCACGTACCACCTGATGATGAAGTTCCCGACCGATAAAGGGATCGCCGTGATGTTGGGAGACCAATCCATGGCGAGGATGTGCTACATCCAGGGCGTGGACGGAAAAAGGGAAAGTGAAGGTGGTGAGCACCGTCTTCCAACTCGGAGACAAATTCCCGTGCAAGTTAGAGGAAGGAGGCACCTTCGGAGAGCTAGACCAAAGGGACGAAGTCGAGCGTCGAAAGGTGGAGACACCGGACGACCTCGTTCCCGTCGTGTTGGACGATGCCAAACCTGACCAAGTAGTCAAGGTAGGCGCCCAACTCCCGTCTGAGACCCGAATCGAGCTCGCCGCTTTCCTCCGAGAGCACAAAGATGTCTTTGCGTGGACACACGCCGACATGCCGGGGATCGACCCCGAGATCATGGTTCATTGTCTCAACGACGACAAGAGGGTGGCCGAGCGCGTTCAACCGCGACGGGCGTTCAGTGGGGAGAGGTACCAAGCCATTGGTGAAGAGGTTGACAAACTTCTCGCCGCCGACTTCATCAGGGAGGCGGAGCACCCCAAGTGGGTGTCCAACGTGGTGATGGTCAAGAAGCCAAACGGGAAGTGGCGGATCTGTATCGATTACAAAGATCTCAACAAAGCCTGCCCGAAAGACAGCTTCCCTCTTCCGAGGATCGAGCAGCTCGTGGATGCCACGGCGGGCCACGAGTTGCTGAGCTTCATGGACGCCTATTCAGGCTACAACCAGATCCGCATGCACGAGCCGGATCAGATCAAGACCACCTTTGTTACGAACCGCGGACTCTACTGTTACAAGGTCATGCCCTTTGGCCTCAAAAACGCGAGAGCAACGTATCAAAGGTTGGTGAACCGCATGTTCGCCAATCAAATTGGCAAGACTATGGAGGTCTACGTGGATGACATGCTTGTCAAAAGCCTCAAAGCCCACGACCACGTTCGAGACCTTAGGGAAATGTTCACGATTTTGCGGCGCTACAAGATGAAGCTTAACCCCAACAAGTGCGCTTTCGGGGTCGAGTCTGGAAAGTTTCTGGGCTACATGGTGAGCCGCCGCGGGATCGAGGCTAATCCCGAGAAGATTAAGGCGATCTTAGAGATGAGGTCGCCGCAAAAGGTCAAAGAAGTTCAAAGCTTGACGGGAAGGATCGCCGCCCTGACGCGATTTGTTTCCAAAGCCACTGACAGGTGCGAACCATTCTTCAAGGCACTGAAGAAGACCGACGGGTTCGTGTGGACGGAGGAGTGCGAGGAAGCATTCCGCGATATGAAAGCCTATTTCACCTCCCCCCCGTTCCTCGCAAAGCCGAAGAATGGCGAAACCTTATTCCTCTACCTCGCAGTTTCCGATAGGGCCGTGAGCGCGGTTCTCATACGCGAAGAAGACAAGGTGCAATGGCCAGTCTACTATGTTAGCAAGGCGCTCCTCGACGCCGAAACACGATACCCCGAGATCGAGAGACTGTCCCTCGCCCTCGTCATGAGGGCGAGAAAGCTCCGGCCCTACTTCCAGGCGCACCCCATCGTGGTCCGCTCGGGGCATCCCATCGAGAAGGCCCTTCAAAAAGGGACCTCCTCTCGAATGGCGATATGGTCCCAAGAGCTGGGCGAATACGGGGTCGAGTTCCAAGCGAGAACCGCCATTAAGGGTCAGGCCCTCGCCGACTTCATCGCCGAGTTCACGAGCGCGCCCCCAACCAACGAGGGCGACGAAAGAAGTAAGACCGCGGAAGACAAGGAGGACGACCATAGCGAGTCGTCAAGGAAGAGAACCAACGACCCGATAGGGCCGGTCTGGGACTTGCACGTGGATGGCGCGTCAAACGCCCGGGGGGCTGGCGCCGGCGTTGTGCTCACAAATCCCGATAGGGAAAAGCTGAGGTACGCCCTGCGGTTCGAGTTCAAGGCTTCCAACAACGAGGCAGAGTACGAGGCTCTGATTGTTGGCTTGGAGCTAGCGAACAAGTTCGGCGCCCAAAACCTGCGCATCCATTGCGACTCGCAATTGATCGTGAATCAGGTTAAGGGCGACTACGCCGCAAAGGAGCCACACATGATCGCCTACTTGTCCAAGGCCCAAAAGAACTTGGAGGCCCTGTCGTGGTTCGAGATCGTCCAGGTCCCTCGAGAGGCGAACGTTGACGCCGACGCCCTAGCTCGCCTCGCGTCTGGGATAGACGAGGAAGGCGAGGGCAGCGTCCCAATCGAAGTGTTGACCCGACCCTACGTCTCGAGAGGCGACGTCGGGGTCATTGACGAGACTCCGCCTCCCTCATGGATGACCCCGCTCGTGGAATTCCTTAAACGAGGAGTCGTCCCCGAGGATAAAGAAGAAGCTAGAAAGCTGAGAAGCCTAGCCCCAAAGTACACGATGAGGGAGGATAGTTTGTTCAAGAGAGGCTACTCCATGCCCCTTCTCCGTTGCCTGACCGAGGTGGAGGCGAGGAAAGCGCTCCACGAGGTGCATGAGGGGGTGTGCGGTAACCACGCCGCCGGGCAATCTTTGGCATTGAAGTTGCTAAGACTTGGATATTTCTGGCCAACCTTGAAAAAGGACTCCCACGAGTGGGCCAAGAAGTGTGACAAGTGCCAAAGGTTCGCCCATATTCCGCGCCAAGCACCGGCCCCTTTGTGTCCGATTGTCGTGCCGCGACCTTTCGCGAAGTGGGGAATCGACCTCATCGGCGAGCTACCTACGGCCCCGAGACAATACAAGCACGCGATCGTGGCTATCGATTACTTCACGAAGTGGGTAGAGGCTGAACCGCTAGCAAAGATCACCGAGGCAAACACGACAAGCTTCATTTGGAGAAACATCATCTGCCGCTTCGGGATCCCTGCGTCAATTGTAACCGACAACGGAAAACAATTCGACAATGCGCGCCTCCGAGAAATGTGCGAACAGCTTGGCATTAGCAAGACTTTCTCCTCTCCCCGCCATCCCCAAGCCAACGGTCAAGTCGAGGCGGTGAATAAGACGATCAAGGAGAACCTGAAGAAGAAGCTGGAGGCAAGAAAGGGGGCTTGGGCTGACGAACTCCCCATGGTCTTATGGGCATACCGCACCACCGCCCGAAACGCGACCGGCGAAACCCCTTTCGCTCTCGCGTTCGGCGTCGAGGCTGTGGTACCCGTCGAGATCAAGTTGCCAACCTTGCGCATCGAGGAGTACGACGAAGCCGCCAACGATGACGCGATCAGGCTCGAGCTAGACCTCATAGACGAAAGGAGGGCGGACGCACTTACCCGGCTTGCTGCGCAGAAGAGGAAGGTCGAGAAGTACTACAACTCAAAGATCAAGCTGCGGAAGTTCGCCGACGGGAGCCTCGTTCTTCGAAGGGTGTTCCAAAACACCAAAGTGCAAGGTGCGGGAGTTCTAGGCCCCACCTGGGAAGGCCCATACCGTGTGCGCCGAGCCATCCACAATGGCACGTACGAGCTCGAGAACATGGAGGGACTCGTGTTCACACACCCGTGGAATGCGGAGCATCTCCGACAATATTACCAGTAGACGTTCATTCGTCCTTTTTTCGCTTTTTGTCTTCATGTAATTTTCGATTCTAGCGAAGTCAATTTTAAATTTCAAGTTTGGCCAAAGGCCTGGGATGTAATTTTTGAACCATTTCGATAATTTAATGAATTACATTTCACTTCAAAACATTGTATCTTAGTTTCTAGCCTCCTCTACGAGCACCCAAGAAACTCGGGGGGCTGAGGGGGATAGGGCGAGAGTAACGGGCTCGCTTACTCCACTTTCCACGCGCCAAGCGGTAACAAAACACCCGTAAATCGGATCCGCGCACCGGATCTCCAACTTCGTACCCTCCTCGTGCGACGCTCTCGCACGGGTCGAGGCCGTATGCCGAGAGATAGCAAAACGTCGATGAGTTGGATCCGCGCACCGGACCTCTGGCCTCGCACGTCTTTTGCTGCGACCCTCTCGTGCACCGATGCACCTTGCGCACCGATAGGCGGCAAGGCATCGATGGATCACGTCCGCGCACCGGATTGTCGATCTCGGCAGCCAAAACCCAAAACGTGACACGCGTACCAACGAGTACCACGCTCACTGGGAGCTGCAAACCCATCCCGATACGCACGCCGATAGGTAGCGTACTCGCCGGAGGATGAGCGCGACGGCCACCCAGCTCGCGCACGCCGATAGGCAGCGAGTCACGAATGGATGGCCGGAAATCACACCCGCCGGATAAACTGGTCTAGCCAATGTCCGCGGGAAACTTCGCCGCCAAATGCGGCAGTAAGCCGTGCCAACCGGTTACGCTAAGCATAGTAAGCCGGGCTCGTAAGACACGCACTATTCAAATCGCGCAAATCGATTACACTAAGCGTAGCAACCCAATAAGAAAAGTACGAAAGTACGACGCAAACATAACAATAATCCGAAAGAAAGCACAAAGCGAGCGCTAAACAAGTGCACGGAAAAACCAAAGAAAACTTGGCTACTCCGAGCCATAATCGACCTGCTCTTCGTCGTCCTCAAGGTGAGGGGCGCCCGACCCGCCAACGGTTCCTCCACCAGACCGACAGTTTGACGACTGAGCGGCCTCCGCAGGGACTTCGGGAGGCAGGTCGTCCTCCAAGGGAGGAAACATGGCGTCAAAGAAGGAAAATGTGATCCCTCGAGACGCGTTCTCCTCCGCGGTCGCATCCTTGACCCGCATGGCCACCTCGTAACGAGCCACCTCTAGCGAGAGATCCCAGTCCTCCTCCAACTCTGTCTTCGATCGCACGGCGTCGTCCTTCTCCTCGATGAGGGTCTGCACCTCCGCCCGCAGGGTTTCCCTCTCCCTCTCGGCCCTGACCCGGGAGATCTCGCTTGCCGACAATCGGGCGTGGACAATGTTCAGTTCTTCATCTCGGCTCGAGAGGGCCGCCTGGAGTTTCTTGGTCTCCCCTAAGAAAGTCTCGGCCGCCTGCTCAACCTTCTCCCGAGACGCCTTCTCGGCCGCCGCCTTCTCACGAGCTCGCTTTAGTTCCTCCTCAAGCGCTTGGAATTCTTGGACGGGGCGGGCCCCCGCCAAGGCAGCGGCATGGGCGGCCGCTGTATCCTCCTTGTCTTTTTCCATGATCTGCATGCGACGCAGCAAGTCCCGGAGAATGCGGTCGCTCCGTTCTTGGCGTGCGAGCATCTGTGGAAGCAAACAACGTACATGTAATCGAAATAAGCACAACAAATCGCAAATGAGGAAAACAAGCGAGTCATACCTTTCGGGCATCGCCGATCCCGCTCTGTAAATGCTCAAGGTCGCTCACCGTCAGGAGACTCTTGAAATCCCGTAGTGAGGTTTCAAGGATCCCCTGAGAGCATCGGTCCCTCAGCTCCGCCGCCTCCGCCAGGAGCATCGACTCCATGCCATCTGGCGTCGCCGACGTATGAGCGCGCTTGTGGCCGGAGGACGAGCCGGGAAGGATCGTCGACGACGGTCGCTTATTCGAGGAGTTCGCCTCGGTCCTCGCCCGCGTTGGAAGCCCCCCATGGCGGGCCTCAGCTTGTGGTTGAGCCGCGATCACGGCCTCGGCGTCGGGCGCCACCCTTGGTGCCTGCGTGCGTGGTCGGTGTCGTCGGGTCATCGTATCTGAAAAAGATGAAGAGGTGACAGGTTAGAGTGCAATACAATGGAATATACATTAACTAGAAGCTTGTGTGCGGTTGGTACCCCCCACGTCAGGGGGAGGAGCAGACGAGCCCCCCGCCTCTGATTCGGGGTCCTCCGTAGCCTCCGCGGCGAGGCCCGAGCTCGGAAGGGCGTCGTCTCCAGGCGGGAACCACCCAGTCCTTGCCATTAGGTCTGGGGACTCGAAGTGCGGTCCTTGTCGCCTCGATTCCGGGAGCGCCCTGATCACCGCGTGAAGCTCAGAGCTTTCGATATCGCCCATAGGTGGAAAATCAGCCGCAAGACCAAAGAAGAGAGGCGCGACCCCGAAGGCTGATTCGGATACCCATATCCAAGGGTATCGGTGCTTCGAATTAACGTTGCTGACGATGACGAAGCGCTTGCGATGTAGCGCTTGGTAGAAGCCCGGCTTCCCCGGCACCCCTCGTATCGTCATGAGGTCCTGGATGTCGTCGGCGGTGACAGCCCTCTTCTTCGCCCGGTAAAGCATCATGTGGCACGCTGCGACCACCCGATAGAAGGCCGGAGACATCTGTAAGGCGTGCACCCCCAGTCGAACTAGCAACTCCTGGATAACCGGCTGGAAAGGCAACCTTAGCCCACCGCGGAGGCTCGCCTCGTGGACCGCGGCGTACCCCCTTCGAGGGCGGGACGGAAGATCGTCAGGCAACGGTCTGAGGATTGACACAGAGTCCGGGATGCTGTAGCGCTTCCTGAGGCTCTTGAAGCTGACGATGGAGATCAGGCTCGGGACATCGACGCCCGAGCAGTCAAAGTTACCCCGCACGGCTGACTCTCCTACCGGGAAGGATGAGGTCCGCGTTTCCTCTTGCGCAGTAGAGGAAAGTCCCCTCGCCGCGGGTGCTGCACGACGGCTCGACGAGTCGCCGGAGTGCCCGGAGTCTGGGGCGGTGCCCGGGCGCTCGATCGGCTGCCGGCCGGCCGGGTCACTGTCATCGGGCCGGCTCGTCCTGTGGCCGGCGACGTCCTCTCCTGCGTGCGCGTCAAGCCCGAGGACCCAGCCCGCCACCTGGCTAGGTGGCTCCTCCACGCGCGGCCCCGGCGACCTCCGGCCTTCGGCGCACGCGCTAGGCCCGTCGGCCCGGCCCGGCTCTCGGCCAGTCGAGTCTCCGGCGTTTGAGGCTTGCCCGGGCGTCCCGGCGTTCAGCCCAGGCGCGTCCTGCCCGCCGGCCCGGCCCAGCTCGCGGGTTGCTGGGTCCTCCTCGCGCGCCTGTCGCCCAGCGGCCCTGTCCGGCCTTCGGCCGGTTGGGCCCTCCTCGCGCACGTCGGCCCGGCCCGACTCCCGGCCGGCTGCAGTCTCCTCACCTAGGCCCGGCCCGTTGGGCCCTAGGGTTTGCAGGGCCACCAGGATGGCCGCCTCTCCCTCTCCGGCGTTGGGCGGCCGGCACTCCTCCTGTCCGGCGCCGCCGACCCCTCCTGCAGCGTCGGCCGCCGCCGGCGGCGCTCCCCCGACGTAGACGCGCTCCAGCCCGGCTGGGGCCGACCCGCCTGGGCTCCCATGGTCGCCGACCACCTGCAGCGCAGCCCCACCCGAGGGGGTGGGGTCCCCCCTGATGCCAACGCCGCCCCGGGCGGCGCTCCTCTGCGCCAGCGCGTCCTCGCCGGCGTCGGCCTCGCCAGACGCGTCGCCCGCGTCCTCCACGACCGGCTCGGCCCCCCCGGGACGAGGGACGTCTCCCCCAAGTCTGGGTTCGCCCCAGACGGCGCCGACTCGGCCGGGCCCGGCCTCCTCCACGCCGGCGTCGGCCTCCTCGGTCTGGTCGGCGTGCTCCCCGGTCGGGATCGTCGCGCGCGACTCTTCTGGCGCGATCCCGGGGCTGGGTCCAGCGCAGACGGTGCCGACCCAGCCAGGCGCGACTCCCCCGGCGTTGGCGGCGACCTGCGCAGCGCCGCCGGTCTCCTGGGCGGTCGCCCCTGCGCGCGCGGCCTCCATGGCGCGTCCCTCGGCCAAGCCGGCCTCGTGCTGGTCGGCCCGGCTGTCCCCGGCGGCTGGTGCCATCAGGCCGGCGCTCTCCTGCCGGCGCTGGCCGTCTCCGGCACGCGCGCCCTCACCCTCGTCGGCCAGCCACGCTTCAACCAGTGAAAGATCCTCTCCGGTCATCTCAATAGCGTTGAACGAACGCGATGAGTGTCGAGTGTTGGATGGTGTTGATGGGGGCGAAAATTGAGCCCAAAAAGCATCCAAATCCACGTGGTTTTCCTCAAACAAGTCGTGTAAGCCATCGTCAACGGTCCCACATCCCGGGTCAATGGGGTCCATGGCGCGAATAACGAAGCGAGCACGATCGACAAAAAATATAATAATAAAAATAACATGAAAGGACGTCGGAGCATACCTCTTGACGGCGGGCTTCTCCGATGGGCCAACGTCGGACTCTGAGTTTACCACGCGATTTACAATCGATGATAAACTCGGGGGGCTAATGTTACCGGTCCGTCTCGGTCCGGTAGATCGACGACGGCCACGCTGGCGGCCGTCCTGAGCCCGGCGCTCGTCCGGGGCCGGCACTCGCCGTGGCCGGCTCTCCACGGCCGGCCCTCCAAGACCGGCGCTCCAGGACCGGCTCTCCAGGGCCGGCGCTCCAGGACCGGCCCTCCACGGCCGGCGCTCCAAGGCCGGCTCTCCACGGCCGGCGCTCCAAGGCCGGCCCTCCACGGCCGGCCCTCCAAGACCGGCCCTCCACGGCCGGCGCTCCAAGGCCGGCCCTCCTCGGCCGGCGCTCCAAGGCCGGCCCTCCTCGGCCGGCGCTCCAAGGCCGGCCCTCCACGGCCGGCGCTCCAAGGCCGGCCCTCCACGGCCGGCGCTCCAAGGCCGGCCCCCCTCGGCCGGCGCTCCAAGACCGGCCCTCCTCGGCCGGCGCTCCAAGGCCGGCCCTCCACGGCCGGCGCTCCAAGGCCGGCCCTCCATGGCCGGCGCTCCAAGGCCGGCCCTCCACGGCCGACGCTCCAAGGCCGGCCCTCCACGGCCGGCGCTCCAAGGCCGGCCCTCGGCCAAGGGGTTCCTAAAACACCTCTTGGCCGCCTATAAATATGAGGGTCTCTCCCTCGACCCAGGTAATCCGAATTTGAGTGCTGAAACGCTGTCGAACTCGTACCTCGCTCGTTTCTCTCAAGTCTCGACCTCTAAACACTAAACCCTCTACAAACCACCTCAATCCTACTAATGTTGAGCGTCGGAGAGGTAAACAGAGGCAACCCCTCTGTTTCCCCTTTGTAGTTCACACCTTTCTCTTCACGTTTCAGGTGTTTGGACGAGATAGAGATCATCTACGGCTAAGGGACGGCTTGGGACACCAAGCCCGACACGCTCGAGTCGAGACGAGACCACTTGGTCCGGCCTTGGGTCTAACCGTCTACGACTCCTAAATCGTTGTCCGAAAAACTGCGACAACAATGTGTGTAGTCTTTCATGCCTAATCCCTCTCGATGTTGGTCGAAGACCTTGTTCGCTAGGGCCTTTGTGAATGGATCTGCTAGGTTGTCCACCGTTGAGATCTTCTTCACTTCCACGTCTCCGCGCTGCACAATATCTTGAATCAAATGTTATTTCCTCTCAATATGCTTAGAGCACTTATGGCTTCGAGGTTCCTTTGAGTTAGCGACAGCCCCACTATTATCACAATAAAGGGTCATGGGCTCGTCGACGTTTGGAACAATTTCCAAATACTTAAGGAATTTTCTAAGCCATACAGCCTCTTTGGATGCTTCACAAGCAGCCACATATTCTGCTTCCATTGTGGAGTCAGCAATGGAAGATTGCTTAATACTTCTCCACACAACAGCTCCACAATTAAGGATGAACACAGATCCTGAAGTGGATTTCCTGGAATCCTTATACGCTTGAAAATCGGAGTCGGTATATCCCATCATAGTCAGGTCAGTACCTGAGTATGTAAGCATCAAGTTCCTAGTTCTTCGAAGATACTTAAGAACATGCTTAACAGCAATCCAGTGCTCGGGTCCAGGGTTGGATTGGAAACGGCTAACTACGCAAACGGCGAAACAGATGTCAGGTCTAGTGCAAAGCATAGCATACATGAGGCTTCCTACGGCAGAGGCGTAAGGAATTTTTCTCATGTCTTCAATCTCTTGTGTAGTCTTGGGAGACTGGTCCTTAGAGAGTGAAACTCCATGCCTAAAGGGTGTTTGACCCTTCTTGGAGTCTTGCATCGAGAAGCGATCCATCACCTTATCAATAAAAGAGGCTTGAGAGAGCGACAGGGTCCGGTTTTTCCTATCTCGAAAGATTTGGATCCCCAGAATGTACGCGGCTTCTCCTAGATCCTTCATATCGAATTGCTTTGCCAGCCAGACCTTAACCTCAGATAACTTACCCACGTCATTACCAATGAGTAGTATATCATCGACATATAGCACCAGAAACACAACTTTGCCTTCGTGTATTAACTTGTAAACACAAGGCTCATCTATTGACTGTTCAAAGCCGAAGCTTTTCACAGTTTCATCGAATCTGATATTCCATGACCTAGATGCTTGCTTTTATCCATAAATGGACTTAAGCAACTCACAAACCTTGATCTCTTGACCTTCTTCCACGAAACCGTCTGGTTGAGCCATGTAAATGCGCTCGTCAAGATTGCCATTCAGAAAGGCTGTCTTGACATCCATTTGCCAGATCTCATAGTCGAGAGCTGCAGCTATGGATAGGAGTATGCGGATGGATTTAAGCATCGCGACTGGCGAGAAGGTTTCTTCATAGTCAATCCCTTCTTGTTGGGTATAACCCTTCGCCACAAGTCGTGCTTTGAACGTCTCGACGTTCCCATCAGGACCCTTTTTCTTCTTGTATATCCACTTACACCCTACGGGTTTAATCCCTTCAGGAAGGTCTACAAGTTTCCAGACTTTGTTGACATACATCGAGTGCATTTCAACTTTCATGGCATCAAGCCAAAGGTTAGATTCAGAACAAGCCATCGCTTGGCTATAGGAAACAGGATCATCCATGTCAGAGACGGCTACAAGAGAGTCTCCATAAGACATGTACCTATTAGGCTTTTGAGTAGCCCTCCCACTACGTCTAAGTACTACTTGACGAGATTCTGATGAGTTAGGTTGTGTTTCAGTTGGGGTAAGAATAGTTCTTACAGATGAGGTAGAAGCTTCCTCACCCAACTTTTCTTCAAGCACAATTTTGCTTCTAGGTTTTGCATCCTTCATAAAGTCCTCCTCAAGGAAACGAGCATTCGTGCTAACGAAAGTCTTATCGTCCTCGGGACTATAGAAGATGAAACCTGTATTCCATATCGATTATTTTTTCTTCAATTTTTTCACTGATGAAGTATCGGTCGATCTCGATATGGTTTGTTCTGTCATGATGGACTGGATTTTTGGCTATGCTGAGAGCAGCTTGATTATCGCAAAAGAGCTTGATTGGACCTTCGGTGATGATCTTGAGGTCGTCGAGAACTTTCTTCAGCCAGATGCCTTCACATACTCCACTTGCTAAGGACCTGAGCTCGGCTTCATCACTGCTTCTTGAGACAACAGACTGCTTCTTGCTTCTCCAGGTAACAAGATTTCCCCAGACGTATGTGCACATGCCTGATGTTGATCGTCTGTCTGGAACATATCCGGCCCAGTCTGCATCTGTGAATACTTCGACACCTCGACATCGTCTTTTCTTGAAGGAGAGACCAGTCCCTGGGGCAGATTTGAGGTATTGGAGAATCCTCATGACTGCGTCCATGTGAGTTTCTGAGGGATTACTCATGAATCGACTTACGATACTCACTGCGAATCCAATATCTGGTCTCGTGTGAGTTAGGTAGATGAGTTTTCCTACGAGCTGCTGAAATCTTTCTTTGTCGGTGGCGGCCTCGTTGGTGCGAGCTAGAAGTTTCACATTGGCATCCATCGGAGTGTCAACTGGTTTGCAGCCAAGCATGCCAGTTTCTTTGAGGAGATCCAACGTGTACTTGCGCTGCGAAACAGAGATGCCCTTTTCTGATCGAGCTACCTCCATGCCGAGGAAGTATCGTAGGCTGCCGAGGTCCTTGACTTCGAACTCAGATGACAAAGTTTGCTTCAGCCTCCTGATCTCTTCCAGGTCGTCTCCGGTGATGACAATATCGTCCACATACACACTAAGAATGGTGTGCTTGCCTTGTGTGGAGATTTTTGAGAAGAGTGTTGGATCAGCTTGACTATGCTCGTAGTCACAACGTTTGAGCACGTTGGTGAATTTTCCGAACCATGCTCGAGGGGACTGTTTTAGTCCATATAGTGACTTCTTGAGTTTGCAAACTTTGTTGCCTCCTTGATCTTTGTCAAATCCTGGTGGGAGTTGCATGTAGACTTCCTTTTCCAATTCGTCGTTTAGAAAAGTATTCTTTACATCGAGTTGGATGAGAGGCCAATCTAAGTTGGCTGCTTGTGAAAGGAGGATTCTGATGGTATTGAACTTTGCAACTGGAGCGAATGTTTCTTGATAGTCAATGCCATACGCCTGCGTGTACCCTTTTGCGACAAGCCGGGCTTTGTATCTCTCCACTTTCCCATCTGGATTGTGTTTGATGGTTAAGAGCCATCTACATCCAACAGTTCGCTTGCCTGGTGGTAGCTCGACGATATCCCACGTATCATTCTTTTCGAGGGCTTGGATCTCAGCATGACTTGCGTCTCGCCACACGGAACTTTGAAGGGCTTCCTCGATGGAGTTCGGCACTTTTCCTTCATCTAACTTCGCCACATAGGCTTGGTAGCTCGTAGATAAATTCCCATTGTACACGTAATCTGCCATACTGTATTGAGCACACGACCGAGGAGGTTTTCTCAATGCAATGGGTAAGTCTGGAGATTCGATGTTACCTTGTTCATTAGTGTCGTGGTTCAGGTTCGGAGAGACATCTTGGTCGCGAGCTTGTACCGGACTCTGGGTGATATTTAGTTCGCATGGAGAGGGTTCAGAGGCTTGCGAGCTGGGAATTTCTTGAACATGTGAGGTCGGCGAGCTAGGAATTTCTGGAACATGTGAGGTCGGATTTTGAGGCGAGCTGGGCGAGCTAGGAATTTTTGGAGAAGGAGAGGTCGAATTTTGAGGCGAGCTGAATTCTGGGTTTATGATGAGCCAATTTGGGAAGTCATTTTCGTCATTCTCCCCCTGACGAGCTGAATTGGCGAAGTAAGGACTGAACTCATGAAAAGATACGTCCATTGAGACTATGAATTTTTTTGATCGGGGTTCATAGCATTTGTAGCCTTTCTGGGTTGCTAAATAGCCAAGGAAGATGCATTTGAGCGATTTTGGTTCAAGTTTACCTTGGCCATAAGAATGGGTGAAGACTGAACAGCCGAACACTTTCGCAGGTAGGGTTGAGATGAGTCGACAGTGAGGGTATGTCTCTAGAAGGACTTGAGATGGGATTTTATAGCCAAGGACACGAGATGGCATTCTGTTTATGAGGTAGGTGGCTGTGAGGACAGCTTCTCCCCAAAAATGAGATGGGACGTTTGAGGAGAACATGATGGCTCGGGCGACCTCGAGAATGTGTCGATTTTTCCGCTCGGCTACCCCATTTTGTTGCGGGGTATGAATGCACGAGCTGGAGTGAATTATGCCATGTGTTTTGAAGAAATCGCCGAGCTCAGAACTAAAGTAATCTCGAGCGTTGTCAGTGTGGATAATTTGAATGGATGTGTCGAACTGTGTTTGGATCATTTTGTGAAAGGTTTTGAATAGATTGGATGTTTCAGAATTTTATTTCATCATGTATATCCAACTGAGTCTAGTGTGGTCGTCAACAAAGAGAAGGAACCATCGAACTCCAGTGATATTGGGAACTTTTGAGGGCCCCCATATATCACTGTGAATTGTGGCTAAAGGACGAGATGGTTTGTACGAGGTGGGGTGATATGAGCTTCGAGAATGTTTGGCGAACTCACACATGTCACACTGAATGGAATTGATATTTTTATTGATAAACAAAGAAGGAAACACTAGTACAAAAAACAGCATTGGGTGCGACTTTTTTCGCACCTGAAAGTCAATTTTCGCACCCAATGATACCTTTAGGTGCGACTTTTTCGCACCCGAAAGTTCGCACCTAAAGGTCATGGGTGCGACTGGTCGCACCCGAAGGTCATTACTTTTAGGTGCGGTTTTTCGCACCTATATTCGCACCCATAAGTCAGAAAAGATGTGCGAAAAAGTCTGCGGGAAGGCCATTGGGTGCGACTATTCGCACCCGTTGGCCTACCCGCCAAATTTTTGGGTGCGACCAGTCGCACCCGTTGGCCTACCCGCCAAATTTTTCGGTGCGACCAGTCGCACCCGTTGGCCTACCCGCCTAATTTTTGGGTGCGACCATTCGCACCCGTTGGCCTACCCGCCAAATTTTTGGGTGCGACCAGTTGCACCCGTTGGCCAACATTAGTTTTTTTTTTAATTTTATTTATTTATTATGCTTATGAATTCTATAATTGTAATAAAATAATATGTACTAAATAGTTTATTAATTAGAAAATTCATTAACTAATATTCATAATAATAATAAAAACTAACCATTAGTTGTTCGATTACAATAATTATTATAATGTACGACAAATAATTTAAAAAAAATGTTCATTCTTTTCCCTTTCCTTTTACTCGGTCTGTAAACCACTCCTTGAACATTTTACTCCCTCTTCCGCCAAATCTTGCTCCAAAACTGCTGCTACCTCCTCGTCCACTGCCGCTCGTACGCTCACTGCCGCTCGTACGCTCTCGCTGGAATTCTGCTGAAGCTGGCGGCGTCGTCTAAGCATCTGCCATTGAAACTGATGGCGGCGTTGTCTGATGCATAGGGTGCATCTGAGGTGACGGGTACATTTGAGGCGACGGCGTCGTCTAAGGCATCTGTGGCATCGTGCCGGGCGACATCTGAGGCATCTGTGGCATCGTGCCGGACGACATCTGAGGCAAGGGTGAAAACTGCTGCGTGAACGTGTACATTTGTCGCTGCATCTCCTCCATCTGTTGTTGGTTGGCTCGCCTCATCTCATCCATAGCGAGTTGTTGTGCCACCACCTGAGCTTGGAGCTCGCCAACCACTGGATCTGGAACGCGGCGCCGCGACGAGCCTGAGCCTGACGACGAGCTTTCGTCCTGAGCCTGAGCAATAGCTCAAGTTGATCTCGGGACCGTTGGACCTATTCCAACGTACCAATCTTGACAGTTCCCGAGAATTTCTAGCATTGCGTGCTCCTCTGCATCGTCCTGCTTAAAGACTACGCCTTGCTCTTCTGCTTGTCGCTGAGGATCCGCCAGTAGAGTAACTATCCGCGCCTTTACACATAAAAAAAATTATTAAAAATTAATTATTATGTAAGTAACATAATCTTAATTATCACATATGACTTACATGTGCTCGTCTCACCCAATCTGTCGTCCATTTACCTTTTCTATTATGGTGTTTTTGCTCCCACGTCGTTAACGCGGAGCCCAAAGTCCCATCCTTACTCTGCAATTGTTATGAAAATATAAGTATTGAATTTATTTCAAATTAAGTATTTCAAAATTAGAATAACTTACGTTCAAATGACGATGAGCCAAGAAAGAAAGAGATCCTTGAGTCGACCTCGTCTTCTTCTTCTTCGAATTCTCCTTGTTGCGATTAGACTTTTTCTGCAAATAATTAATTTTGTCATTATTCAATCTGATAAAGATATTGTGATTTATTACAATCATACATTACGTACCTTCCAATCGTCAGTTGCGAACTCGTCTACCTCCGCCTCTCAATCCTCTTTCTTATATCCCGGTGGTGTTTCCGCCTTAGCGTTTTCTGTGCTCCCACAAAACTCCAACCTGAACTTCTCTGATAGCTTGGACTTCTGGTTGCGTCGCCTGATCTTGGCATTCCGAATGATAGTCTGATCAATCCTATTCTGATAGCAATCCACAGGCAGATCCTCGCCGGTGTTAGGTTCCGTGTACACAAATCTGAACTCCGAATGAAGTGCGCTCAAAATAGCAGCCAACATCTGGGGCGTTACTTCACTCCAATCACGAGTCGTAGGCGGGATATGTGATTTCACCAAAGAACCGAGGCGGTTGTTAAATAGTCCAACCTTTTTATTTTCTTTCCTTATCTCTTGATAGAAGGTTTGGTTTATTGGGTCCCACTTGACCACCTTCGCACCCGGTACACCCTGTGTTGCTCGCGCCGACGTCGAGCCGGTTGTTGGTCCCCTTGATTTCTTAGGACCTTGGGAATCAGGTTCATGTGGCGGACCATGAGAATCCGGTCTCTGTGGCGAATCTCCACCAGAACCTGAAGAGGTCGACATCCTATAAAATGAAAACAACATTTGTAAATTGACATCGTATAAAATAAAACAACATTTGAGAACATACATCACAAAACAAAAGGAAACAACATCATACAAAAACGTGGGTGACACCACGGATATATTTTATTATAAAACCTCACATATGGCGGAGGAAAACACATAGATAGTTCTCATTCATCGTCATCACTACCTATATCAACATCAACATCAACATCAACACCTTCTCCCTCAAAAACGATGCATTCCTCATGATCATCATCGTCTTCCTCACCATCGTCAACGATATTTACTAGCTCAGCATCTTCGATTTCATGTCGATGATTCAGACGATCGATGTTTGACAATTCTATTGTCAACGGAATCGAGGCTGAGGTGGTGGGGTCGACTTCAGGAACGTCCCAAATCCCTCGATGATTGCATTCCTGAACGATTTCCCAGTTACCACCTAAAACAAGATCTTTGATGTAAAAGACTTGTTTCGCCTGAATTGCGAGTATGTACGGCTCCTCTGTAAACAACTGTTTCGCCGTAAAAGCACTCGTTTTTCCAGTAGTCTTATCGTTGTGAACTAGTCGCCGAGAATCGTGCTTGTCATCGTACCATATACATTTGAATAATACAACACGACAGTCGTACCTATAATTCAGCACCAAGACGTCTTCCATCCGACCGTAGTAAGTGAAATCATCCACATGCACACATACACCACTATTTTGAGTGACTCGTTGATTATCGCGACGATGAGTAATGAACTTCACGCCGTTAACAAAGTGTTGTCGCCATTTTTCGGACAACTATTTAGGAGCCACAGGCGGTTAGACCCAAGGTCGGACCGAGTGGTCTCGCCCGGGCTCGAGCGTGTCGGACCTGGTTGCCCAGGTCTTCCCTTGGATGTCGGTGGTGTCTGAGCTCGCTGGGGTACCTGGAAAGGATGAGAGAACCGTGAGCAAAAAAGGGAAAACAGGGGGGGTGCCCCTGTTTACCTCTCCGACGCTCAACATTAGTGGGATTGAGGTGGATAATAGAGGGTTTAGGTGTTTAGAGGCCGAGACTTGAGAGAAACGAGCGAGGTACGAGCTCGGCAACGTTTCAGTACTCAAGAATGGATTTTTGGATTACCTTTTGAAGAGAGTGGGCGTCTCGTATTTATAGGCGACCAAAGGGGTCATTGGTGGGCCCCTTGGCCGAGTGAAGCAAATGGCCGAGTATAGCCCTTGGCAAAGGATAATGCAGGTTGACGTCAGTGGCATGTCCTAGGGAGAGGATAATGCGGGTTGACGTCAGTGGCATGTCCTTGGCAGAGGATAATGTAGGCTGGCGTCAGCGGCATGCCCTTTGGCAGAGGATAATGTAGGCTGGCGTCAGCGGTATGTCTTTTGGCAGAGGATAATGTAGGCTGGCGTCATTGGCGTGTTCCTTCGCCGAGGATGGGCCTCTGACACCGAGGTTGAGCTCGACCAAGGGCGAGCTGACGAGCTCGACCGAGCGAAGTGACGAGTTCGACCAAGGACGAGCTGACGAGCTCGACCGAGCGAAGTGACAAGCTCGACCAAGGGCGAGCTGACGACCTCGACTAAGGGCGAAGTGATGAGCTCGACCAAGGGCGAGCTGACGAGCTCGACTAAGGGCGAGCTGACGAGCCCGACCAAGGGTGAAGGGACGAGCTCGACCAAGGGCGAGCTGACGAGCTCGACCGAGCGAAGTGACGAGTTCGACCAAGGGCGAGCTGACGAGCTCGACTAAGCGGAGCGAAGTGATGAGCTCGACCAAAGGCGAGCTGACGAGCTCGACTAAGGGCGAAGTGATGAGCCCGACCAAGGGCGAAGGGACGAGCTCGACCAAGGGCCATTTTGACGAGCTCGACCAAGGGCGAGCTGACGAGCTCGACCGAGCGAAGTGACGAGTTCGACCAAGGGCGAGCTGACGAGCTCGACTAAGTGGAGCGAAGTGATGAGCTCGACCAAAGGCGAGCTGACGAGCTCGTCCAGGGGCGAAGGGACGAGCTCGACCAAGCGAAGGGGCGAGCTCGACCAGGCGAGCTCGACCAAGCGAAAGGGCGAGCTGAGGCCGAGGTCGGCCTCGCGGGGCCGAGCTCGGTTTTTGGGCCGAGGCTGTCGGGCCGGCCCTCGTCTGAACAGGCCCACGGGCCGATCAATGGCCAGGGCAAGTCAGACCGCTTTTTCCCCTATGACTGGTCGCGATTGGGACTGGGCCGATAACACAAAGCAGCATGGATATTGATAAGCGACTTGAAGGGAACCGATAGAAAGCAAGTAGATCTCGTCAGACACGTCAGAGCCACTAGCTTTCATTTCAAAAATCTGGTTATTACGAAACAAAGTATTGATTAGCACTTGTGTGTTTATAAAAAAACGGGTTATTGTGTTATTACCTTGTTCGCAAACCAATCTTTGAATCCGTTTCTATGCTCCGCTTCAATATCGCGAACTCCAGATTCGTTCAGGAAATCCAAGTGCTCGATGTTGCATGTTTAGAACATTGCTTAAACAAAATACAACAATGAAATAAGTTAGAGAAGCAAGTGGATCGATTACTTACACCAAATACGGATCCACTTCATGACAGTTGGTATAGATGTACCACTCCGCTTTTTCTCTTTGCTCATCGTCTAATACTATCGCGTTCATCATCCCATAAGGCACACACATCTCGGATCGAAAAACGGAGAGCTCTCGCAGTTGAACTTCTTCAACTACTTTCTTATCTTCAATATACCTTGCAATGAACGTTAGAGCTTCTTCTACAACATAAGCTTCTGCAATAGAGCCTTCGGGTCTAGCTCTATTTTTGACAAAATGTTTTAACGTCCCAAGGTATCTCTCAATAGGGTACATCCACCGCATATGCACCGGGCCGCCGTGCAACGCTTCCTCTGGTAGATGCATCGCCACGTGAACCATGATCGTGAAAAAAGCAGGTGGAAATATCATCTCAAGCTTACATAAGATCTCGACGATAGACTCTTGCGCTCTTTCAAGATCTTCGTCTCTTAATGTTCTCGAACTTATCAACTTGAAAAAGTTGCAAAGCTCAGTGATCGTATCATGTATTGGTTGTGGCACAAAAGGACGAATACCAAGAGCCAACAATCTTTGCAAGATCACGTGGCAATCATGCGACGTCAAACCTTTGAGCTTCCCATCAGTTGTCACATTTTTTTTTAAATTCCCACCGAGACCATCGGGAAATTTGACAGATTTTAAGTACTCTGTAAATCGCTGTCTCTGCTCAAGGGTCAAAATGTACGATGCTCGCGGTTTGTAATACCCACCCCCATTTGGTTCCAAGTGCAAAGCGGTCTAGATGCCCAAGTCCATCAAGTCAAGCCTCGCCTTCTCGGTGTAAAAGTTCTTCTTTTCCAAGCTGAGCATCGTCCTGAGAAGATTCTCACACACGTTCTTCTCTACGTGCATCACGTCCATGTTGTGTTTCAACTGCGACTCAGACCAGTACGACAACTCGTAAAAGATGCTTTTCTTGGTCCAATTCAGTTCGCACTCAGCCCGCTTTCGTTTTTTGCTTACAGAGGCAGCGTGTTTGCCAGTAGTCGTGCAAGAAACACCAGCCAACTGAGCGAGTATGTCTTGCGAAGTCAACTTCTCGGGTTTATTTCGTTTCTCGTGCTTATCTTTGTAGTGATCGTTGCTTTTCCTCAATCGGTGACGCCTTTTTAAGAACCGACGATGGTCGTAGTAGACGATCCTGTTTCTGACTTTTAGGGACGGCGTGTCAAAGTTGCACGTAGGGCAAGCGAGATACCCCTGGCCGCTCCATCCCGATAAATACGATCTAGCCGGAAAATCGTTTATCGTCCAAAGTAACGCGGCACGAAACCGAAACACTTCATATCTGGCTCCATCACCAACGCGGACTCCATTCTCCCACAGTTCTTTCAGCTCTTCAACCACAGGCTGCAAAAAAACGTCCATATCTTTTCCTGGTGAATGGGGCCCCGGGATCAGAAGCGTGAGCATCAGGTACTCTTTCTTCATGCACAACCAAGGCGGCAAGTTGTACGCCGTAAATACTATAGGCCACATGTTGTATGATAGGTTCATATCCCCAAACGGGTTGAATCCATCCGCAGCTAGCCCAAGCCGCACGTTCCGAGGCTCTGCAGCAAAACCTGGGTATCTATCGTCCAAATTCTTCCACGCTGTACCATCAGCAGGATGTCGTAGAACGCCAGCTTCCCTGACGCGATCTCTTTCGTGCCACTGCATATGAAGCGCCGTGTGTCGAGATGCGTACAGTCGCTTCAATCGATCTTTCAAGGGAAAATATCGCAATATCTTCTGCGGTATCTTCTTACCAGTTGGCTTCCATCTACTCTCGTTACATATCGGGCACACGTCGACGTTCGCGAGATGTTTTCGGAATAGGACACAGTCATTAATGCACGCGTCGATCATCTCGTATCCCATGCCAAATCGCTTCAGCTTTGCTTTTGCCTCGTAGTGCTTCTCCGGTATTCGATTACCGGCTGGATGAGACTTCCTCAAAAGCTGCAGCAGTTCTGTGAACGACTTGTTCGTCCAATGGTTCGTGACTTTAAGGTGCATCAACTGAAGCAAGAATGACGACGACGAAAACTCCTTGCATCCAGGGTACAATTCCGCTTCCAACTCAGCGAACAAGTCTTCCACTTGCTCCTCCGCACGCACATCGCTCGGAGCCGGCTCCGTAACACCATCGAAATCCTCGTGATCTCTTATATCCTCCACAGCAGCATGTATTCCTCCTACTCCTCTCTGGGCTGTTTCTCCGATGGGGACTTCTTCAAGATGACCGACGGAACGCACGACCTCGCAATGATGATACCATTCTGTGTAGCCCGGGGTAAACCCTTTGTTTAGCAGATGATGCCTTACAACTCCAATGTCGTGCCATCTCACGTTGTTGCAAGGCTTGCATGGACATCGATATTCGTAATTATCGTTCGAAAATCTTCTTGCAGCGTAGATAAATTCATTAACTCCGATTTTATACTGCAAGGACAACCGATTGTTCTCGGTGATCCAATCTCTACTTGGATTGGACATTGATTTCGCTAAACGAAAGAGAAAAAGAACAATTATTAAGAGTTGTTGCTAAATGACGAAGACGAATGAAGTCGATTACTTATGTTGGCAATGATGCCGAATAGTGCGGCTTAAAAGTTATTGCTAAGGGACGAAGAACTATAAAGGTGAAATTATGAATTTTATGTTATTTGAAGTCGAATTGAAAAAATTAGGGTTTTGAGAATAATTGGTTGGAAACTCTACCGAAATTTCAATTACATGATTAACAATGTTAATAATTATATCAAATTAATTTCAATTACATTAACAATTTTACCAATTTTACTAATTATATCAAATTAATTTCAATTACATAATTAACAATTTTTATAATTCTATCAAATTAATTTCAATTACATAATTAACAATGTTATCAAACTAACTACATTATTAATACATATATACATATAAAAAACTATTTAATTACCTAACTAATTAACAATTAGACTAATTATACTAATTATACTAATTACAATTAATCTAAAGTAATTAAAAAACACAATTAAAAGGACTACGAGAGGCTAACCTGTAGGCGGGACTTGAGCACGGCGAGGCTGCGAGAGGCACGACGGTGCTGCGACGGGATTTGAAGCGCGCGGGTCTCGAGCAGCTTGGCGGGACAGCGGCGGTGCTGCAACGGTGCTGCGACGGGAGTTGAAGCGCTCACTCAGGTGCTGGGACAGCAGCTTGACGGGAATTAAAAAAAAATAAAAATACACACACTCAGAGTACTTAAACACACATACACACACTCAGACTTATTTGTATAGATGAAGCAAGAGAGGCTGCAACTAGAGAGACTCACGGACACACACTCAAGTGCAGCAGAGGCTTCGAGGGGTCGCGCGAGGAAGAGGCCGGTCCAGAGGGTCTCCGGGGCTGGTCGTCGGAGGAGTGGTCCGAGGCTGAGAGAGAGAGGACCGGTAGTGGTGGCGGTCGGAGGCTGAGAGAGAGAGCGTAGTGGTGGCGGTCGGAGGCTGAGAAAGTGGTAGTGGTGGCGGCGACGGGGGTCGGAGTGGTGGCGGCGACAGGGGTCGGAGAAATTGCAGAAGAGTTTCGGAGAGAGAGAGAATAAGGGTTTTGGTGTTTGGCTCGGGCAAAAATGAAAACCAAGCAGCTTTTTATAGAGAAATTTGAATTTGGGTGCGACTAAGTCGCACCCAATGACTTGTGTCAATGATTTCGGGTGCGACAAGGTCGCACCCAATGACATTTGTAAAAAAAAAAAAGGGCGAAGTTTGGCCGCAGAAAAATTTAGGTCATTTAGGTGCGACTTCGTCGCACCTAAAAGTATTAACACACTTTTGGGTGCGATAAGTCGCACCCAAATTCAAAAAAATTCGCGAAATTTTTACAGCGCTTAATTGATTTTTGGGTCCGACTATTCGCACCTAAAAGTCTTTTTGGTGCGACTTTTAGGAACGATAAGTTGCACCCAAAAGTCATCCGCACCGAAAAACTGTATTTGTAGTAGTGAAACATTCTTTTGAGATACATGAAATTTGGATGCCCTAGTCTAAGGTGATGGAGCATGATCTCTTTGTACTGGGGTGAATGTTGGGCGAGCTGACACATGGCGGGCTGATCTGGCTTGATGATATAGAGTCCGGTACTCAGCTCGGCATTACCAATCTGTCTCCCCGTGACCTGTTCCTGAAACACACATGAACTTCCATCAAAAATAGTTCGGCACTTAGAGTCTTGGTTGATCTTATGCACAGATAAGAGATTGCATTGTAGTTGAGGCACAAAGAACACCGAGTCTAGCCTCATGGACTTCGTCAAGACAACGGTGCCAATACCGGTGACTTGAGTTTTGGCTCCGTTGGCGATGGTGACTGATATGCTTTTATTGCAAGCGGAGTAAGTTGTGAACAGATTTCGATTACCAGTCATGTGATCAGTGGCACCGGAGTCGACAATCCATGCTGTGGGATTCTCTAAGCTTACATTGAGGGCTCTAGGAGAGTTACCTAGAGGGCCAATGCCCGAGTGTTCTCCACTGAGTTGGACTTGTTGAAGAAGTTTCTGGAGAATAGCGAGCTGGTCGTTGCTGAAGGGGGAGGAGTCTGAGGTCGAGGTCGAGGCAGCGGACGAGGTGGATACTAAGTTTCCAACTGAGTTAGGATCCTTAGTATCTTGGGTTGACTTCGAGCTCGGTGGTTTCCCATGCAGCTTCCAGCAGGTTTCTCGGAGGTGTCCAGGTCGTCTGCAATGATCGCAGTAGGGGCGAGGTCTGCGAGGTTTCTCTGTTGAGACGCGGGCTGCAAGAACTTCGTCTCCATGTGTGGTGAGGGCGGACGAGTCTGAGGATGAGCCTGGAAGTGAGCTCGGTTTGATAACTCCCAGCATGAGTTTCCTCCTGCTTTCCTCGTGTCTGACCGCGGAGAAGGCTTCACGGAGATATGGTAGTGGTTTTGTACTAAGTATCCGACCTCTGACCTCATCAAGGTCTTGGTTGAGGCCGGATAGTAGTTTAAACACACGTTTGGTCTCCACTATCCTGCGGTAGATTTTTGAGTCTTCGGGGCTGGTCCACTGGTGCTGATCGTAGAGGTCGATCTTCTGCCATAGATGTGTGAGCGAGCTGAAGAACTGAGTAACAAACATCTCTCCTTGACGTAGGTCGTGGAGAGTATTCTCAGTTTCAAACAGCTCGGACATATCTTCTGAGTTGGAGAAGATTTCTCCAGCTGCTTGCCAGATTTCTGCTGCCGTTCGGTAAAGGAGGAAGGTTTCTCCGATTTCGGGGAGCATAGAGTTTATGAGCCAGGACATCACCATGTTGTTTTCGGCCTTCCAACTCTTGAACGTCGGATCTTCGATCACACGAGATGAGGCCACGCCTGTGAGGTAGTCATCTTTACCTCGTCCCGATATGAACATGAGCACAGATTGGGACCACTGTAGGAAGTTGTGGCCATTGAGTTTGTGGCTGGTGATATGTTGGGAGAAGGATTCAGATGGCGACTGAGTGGGCGTGGTCTGAGTGGAGTTCATGATGGTTGATTTTCCCTGCTCTGATACCATGTTGAAGTTTAGAGAGAGAAGATAAAGAAAGAGAGAATCGGAGAAGAGAGAGAGTGTTCCGAGACTTTGAATATTTCTTGTATTTAATATTAATTTGTATCACCTATTTATACATAAGGTGGGTACAAGAGAGAGTGTAATAAATACATGTGTAAAAACTATTTCTAGGAAAAAGAGAATAATAAATATACACAGAGAGCAAGACATCGGAAATAACGTGAGAAATAAATGCGACGATTTCCCATGAGGAATGAGTTTCAAGGAGAGGACTTCCGAGGCAAGTTCGACGCGGAAGGGCGAGCTGACGAGTTCGACGCGGAAGGGCGAGCTGACGAGCTCGATTTCAACATTATCACATATAAGCAATCACCAAACAAAATAAAGAAAATAAAAATTAAATAAAAAAACAACCAAATCTAACAGAAATCCCCCACAAAGTAGTTCATCCCCCCAAACTGAATCTCTACATTGTCCTCAATGTATTAAAAAAACGCGGGAGACAAAGAACTTACCTCGCGGGGGTGGTAGAACTCCCATACTCGTCTCCGCCGCGCTCAGGCAGCGGTGGATCTTCTTTTACGCGCTCTTTCTTCCTCCATACCTCTTTGAAAGGTTCCGGCCAATGTCCTCACCATGGCTTGGATGGAGACTTCGGCTTTGCACCCTTGCTCTCACTTTTTGTTGATTTTTCTGGAGGAGCACGTGGCAGAGGTGTGGGTGGTGGAGTAGTGACTTCGTCAGTCTCGAGGACGTAGACCTCTTCTTTTTCCTTCTTGCACTTTCGGGTTTTATAGATCCCGAACGTCTCTTCCTCGTTATTCACGCGAGTCATCAGCTCGCCTTTTTGAACGTCTATACGAACACCGCAAGTGGCTAAGAAAGCTCTTCCAAAGAGAATGGGGATATCGCGATCCTCGTCCATGTCGATGACGTAGAAATCGATCGGAAAAGTGAATTTTACGACTTTTACGAGGAGGTCTTCCACAAAGCCGCGCGGGTGCCTTACGGTCCGATCTGCCAGTTGGAGAGTGGTGCGCGTGGGCTTTAGTTCACCCACCCCGAGTTTGTTGAAGACGGCCGACGGCATGAGGTTCATGCCCGAACCTAGATCACACAAAGCGTTCTCGATATAGATGTCTCCAATAGTGCACAGCAATGTGAACTTGCCCGGGTCTTCTAACTTTGGCGGTAGATCGTGTTTTAGAAGTGCGCTACACTCGGCAGAAAGCGCCACCGTGAGCCTTTGCGGGAACGGAAGTGGCATCTCATAGATATGGACCGACGAGGGCGGCTTAGGAGCTTTGGTGACCAGGGCAACCTCTTCTTCTTCTTTCTTCGGGCTCTCGATGACTGCAACGTGCTGATGTGAAATGGCATTGCAATGCTCCCTTGGATTTACTTCGGAGGTTCTTGGAAGTGTGCCTTGGGGTCGTATGTGGATAGCAGTGGCGAGTTGCCCCACTTGCGTCTCGAGATTTCGGATCTGAGCCAATTGGTTCGAGAGTGCCGTCTTCGTTTCGTTCATGAAATCGGTGGTTGAATTCACGAAGGCAGTCGTCGACATGGCCAGATTAGCTACGAGCTCCTCCAGATTGATCTCGTTCTTGTAAGCTAGCAATGGTGGGGCTTGATATGGCAGTGGACGGGGCTGATTCTGAGGCGGTCGAGGCTGAGCTTGCGGTGCGGGTTGCATCGGCATGTTATTCTAGGGACCGCGCCATCCCCCATTATGATAGTTATTCCTCGGGCCTTGATTGTAGTTGTTATAATTCTGGTTGGGCGGCCGATTGTTGACGAAATTTGCTTGTGGGCCATTGTCCCCTGGCGCGCACTCATCGCTAGAATGAGGGCCGGCACACCAGAAGCACGGCTCGGGAGTAGGGGCTTGGACAGCTTGAACTGTAGCTTTCTGCTCATGGAGCGTTTTGGTGAGGTCCGCCACCTGTGCCGCGAGAACTTTTATCAATTCCATCTCGGGCGTGACTGGCTCGCGCTTCTAAATCCTTCGCACGGAAGGACATTGGTCGTTGTGTTGTCAATGGTGCCCACAAGAAGAGTTGTAATCTTTATTTTGTACATTTGATGTAATAAAGTCTCATGAAGACTCTTGCTTGTAATTGCCTATTCATTCATTAATAAAGTTGAAACGTTCGTTCATTCTTTCTTTGTTTGAAGCTTTATGATAAGACCTTAGTCTTTTAGTCCATAAACAAACTTAACAACTTACGAAGAGACAAATGTAGATTTGCATGAACAAACTCTTCGTAGTTTGCTTAAAACGATATATTCGCAATCTTAGGGTCAAAGGACTATTGACCTCAGTACGATTGTTAGAAGAATCTATGATGTCTGGTTATGAGGCATTGAGAGTTGGAGACTCTATAGTTCTTCTAGGTATCTTCCGAAGGTACTGAATTGACCAGTGCACTTCTAGAGACAAAATAAGAACAAACCATTTAACCTCTTATGTCTCGAAGTCACTATGTATGAATTGCATCATGCTTACCTTAATCCTGAAATGAGACATGCCATTTCACACCTTAGTATTCTCATTTGAGAAAGTCAGAGTTCGGACTCACTATGTGATTCCTAACAGGGCCTATTGGTGAAGTACTAAGTTGTGAGTATGTCATGAGTAGCTTTGTGAAGTTCTCATAGATATGGAATTCATGTAAAAGATTGCTGAAATGCAATGTATGTCACCTCATGCTTTGTTCCTTGGAGTGTGAATAAATGAACTGGCCAGTGTCCAAATTGAGTCCTGACTCTTTTGGATGAAACAATGTGACTTGTTAGCTCCTCGTCAATACATTGTTTCTAACTTATTCACAAGCGACAAAGGAGTTGAGGAAATAACAGCTAGAAGGGTAAAATAAAAATTTAGTAAATCCCGACTAGCTGATGACATTCATGAAGGGTAAACATAGATAATATTCAGTGGATCCGCTCATCATAATTAGGTCGAATTCTTGAGTAGAAAATAAATTCATTTGAACCGAGAGATTTTCAGTGTCAGCTCTTTAGTGGAGTCAGTTGGCATTAAGCTAAACTTGGAAAAGGTTTGTGAACTTTTGAGTCCAAGTGTTTAGCTCAAGCTTTGTTCATTTGGGTCCATGAGGTCACTGTCACGAATCACATCGATAGGAATAGTTAAACTGGAAGCTAAGTCAAAACGAGAACGAAAATAGTCAAAAGGGTATTTTTGTCTTTTGAGACAAAGGATGAAATGAATGTCAATAAATTTTTTGACAAGTTCATTTGATGACTTAATGTCACTCGGCCATGACTTGATCATTGGGCCTTGTGAATTAATTTCATTTCATAAGAATTTTATTGAAAATTCTTAATGGGCCTTTTCTTATGTTGTCATGAACAAGTGAAGAAAATTCTAGAAGCCTTTTCTAGTGAATATAGGCGCCCAAATACCCTAGAGATAGAGAGAATATTTTGTGCCTAAATGTATGAAGATACTTGCCAAAAGAAAAATAGGAAACAAATTTCCTCTAAGGGAAATAAGTGGTAGGCGCCGGAGTAGAGAAAGAAGCAAGGCAATGAACAAAAAAGGAAACAAATCCAAGCCTTCTAGAAGGCTGCCTTGGCCGAGTGTCTCATAGAGGAAAAGAGGAAATTGGCTCATGAATATGTGATATTCTATAGAAGAGGAAACTACCTTATTGAAGGTGAGACCTCTCTTATAAATAGGAGCCTCATTCTTCTCATTTTTCTCATTCCACATAAGTTAGAGATTCAGAGCTTCTCTGTCTAGACCTTGTGGTGGCCGAACTCCTCTCTCTCTCTCTCTCTAGTTTATTTTCGATTATTCTTGTTTTGGCACCTAGGTCCTCACTCGACCTAGTGTTTAGCTCTGCGACTTCAAGACTTGTTCTTAAGTCGTAGTGTTTAAAAGTGCCCACTCACTGATTCCTTTTATTTCGAGTGATTTAGTGATAGAAACTATCGTGGTTGCTCGAGGTGCCGAGGAAAGAAAGAGACACGTGCTGCGAGGGGAGACGAACGTTGCAAACTTTCCAAAAGCTTCTTCAAAGTTCAAGCTTCAAGAAAGGTTAGTAAACTCTTAGCTTATAATAGTTTTTAATTACATGTACTTGCACTTGTCTAGGTTAGTAAAAACCGTTTTTACTTGTAAAAGAAATTTTTTAAAATTCCGCCGCTTCCCGAAGCGTTTAATCTTTTTCTTAAACCCTAGATCAATTCCAACACGTTGTTGTACGCGAGTTCCTCGAGGATGGCATGAGCTTCTTCCTCGGTCTTTTGGTAGAAGGATCCTCCTGTGGCGGTGTTGACAAGGGTGCGCGATGAAGGAGAAAGGCCGCCATAGAAAATTTGCACCATCATCCACCCTTGGATGCCATGGTTAGGACACTTCCGCTGCAGCTCCTTGAAGCGTCCCCAAGCTTCAAATAAAGACTCACCCTCAAACTGGGAGAACGAATGGATTTCGTTACGCCTCTTATGCATCTTCTCGAATGGGAAGAACTTCGAGATGAACTTCACGCGCAAGTCCACCCACGAAGTGATGGAGCCAGGAGGGAGCGAGTTGAGCCAAGTTTTGGCTCGATCCCACAGTGAGAACGGGAAAAGGCGGAGGCGGATCACTTCGTCAGAGATGTTGTGGAGCTTGAACGTGTTACTGATCTCGACGAAGTTGGTAAGATGGTCTTGCGGGTCTTCGGCCGGTGATCCCGAAAATTGGGATTGTTGCACCATATGGATCACGCCGGTCTTGATTTCAAAATTCTGATTATCCGCAAGAACTGGAAAAACAATGGTCGATTGTGTGGCATCGGTCGGAGGTAACCCATATTGGAATATGGTCTTGGGCTCCTCGGCGTTGTTCTTGTTGTCTTCCATTACTCGTTCCTTTGATTCTTTTCGATTTTTCCTACAAAATTTTTCGATCTCGGAGTTTATTGGAACGAGAGCTGATGACCCGTCTTTTCGCATACACCTTCAAAAGCAAGAAAGTAACACAAAAAGTTAGAAAACAAAAATTAAGAAATTAAATAGCAAGAGCAAGTAAATTCAATCGCTATTGTAAACTAGTCCCCGGCAACGCCGCCAAAAACTTGTTGCGAAATTAACTCGCGCACGCAAGCGTACGTGTGTCACTCATGTAATATAGAATGTAAATTCGAGTATCGTACCCACAGAGACTAGTGAAACAGCGATTTCCTAAAACTTGATGCTAATTAACTCTAAGTAAAATTAAGAAGATGGAAGTAACAAAAGCAATAATAAAACTAAAGCAGAGAGTTAAATACGAGTTTTGCAAGAAGAGAAGGTAGGGGTCGCGATTTCACCGGAACTAACTAGGTTGGGGGTTTCGGGTTTGAACAACAAAATCTACTCCTATGGATGCTAATCTCACTCTATTAAAATTATTCACTAGCCTCTCTTGAGTGTTCTAGCAAACCTATGTAATTGACGGATTATTATCCTCTCGGCATCAAATCCTATTAAAATAATCACACGCAATGAAACACGAGTTCAAATGATTACATAAATTTCATAGATTTCTACTAACCTAGGATCAACTATGAAGACATGAACAAAAGCACGATTATTTACTCTCTCTCGAGTAGCTAAACAATCCTAGATAACAACTCTAATGGTGATCAAGCATTAGAAAACATAAGGAACAATTCATATCAAGCAGCCCATAATAATGAAGCAAACAACAATTATCTAACCCTAACGAGCCCCCCAACCATTATCAATCCCGGCTACATCGCAACCCCATAAGAAACTTAGCCTCTAATGGTGTTCATAATGAACGCTAAATATATCAGAATAATTAAAAGCAAGAAAATAAAGATTGAAACCAAAATAGAATTCACATTAAATAAAATTGATGTTCAACAATAATTTAGAGCAATAAAATAAATAAAAGAAGAGAAGAAAGAAGAACAAATGAATTCGGAGAAGGAGATCTCGTCGGGTTGTCAATTCCGTTGAAGAACGCCTTTTTCCTCTTTCAAAAGCTCTCAAGAACAACAAAACAATAAAAGAGAAACTTAAACAAAAGGGAAGATGTGTTTTTGAGAGCTTAAATTCGAATATAAATGTCAATGGGTGATTGTCGGAGCATATTGGGCCTTTAGAATGGTTCAAATAGACAAAAAACATCAAAAATGGAAAGAAATTCCGTCAAAACCTGAAGGAACGCGCGGCGCGCGTGTCAAATGCTCTCGGCGCACACTGGTAGTCTGGAGATCCTCGCGGCGCGCACGTTTTTCCTCGCGGCGCTAGGATTCTTCCGGACGCGCACACTGTTTTTGTTTTGGCCGTATCTTCTTGCTCCGATATCTGATTTTCGCAAATAAATATGCGTTGGAAAGCTAAGAGATATCTCTATCCAATGATGGAAAGAATTTATCCAGAATTATCATTTAAAAATCTCAAATCATGCAGTAGAAGACGCCATGTTTCTTGATTAGCTCTAACTCGTCCGAAAAATCTTCAAATCATCCCAAAGTTGCTTCATTGCCCTCAAAACACTTTTTGATCATGAAAACCTATAATAACAAATAAAAAACACAAAATATATCAAAAAACTTAAGGATTCGCTTCGATTCATGTCCGGGAACGAGCGATTTGTACGTATAAAACTCACTCATCAATGCTTCGGTAATTAGTACAATACTATGTTCCTTTGCTTTGAGGTAGGTTGGACAGTTCTTCTTATCGGCCTTGTGAAGTCTCTTGTTAGATCTAGAGGCGGAGGCTTTGTGCTCAGTAGCATGTGCCTCTCCTTGATTCCTCTTTCTCTTAGTGAGACCTTCAGCAGTGTGAAGCTCCTTTATAAGCTCGGTAATAGTGTACACTAGCTTGTCCATGGAGTAGTTCAGCTTGAAGGTATCAACAGACTCAGGGAGAGTTTCTAAGATCATATCTATGATATTCTTCCCTTTAATCTCAGATCCTAGGATTTCCAATTCATTCAGATAACTAATGATCAGTATCATAAGGTCTCTGACAGGAGTCCCAGCCTTCATGTGACAGTTCATAAACTGTCGGACTGCTTGTTGCCTTGCTTGACGCCTTTGCCCTCCAAAAACTCTCATGGAGATTGTAGAGCATGTCGGCGGCAGTCTCGATGTCACGATGTTATTGTTGCAACACATTGTTCATTGATGCTAAGATATAGCACCTCACAATCTCATCGGAGCAGAGCCAGGCCGCCAAGGCATCTTTGTCCTCTTGAGTCGAATCATCATTTGTCAGAGGAGGACACGGGGTGGTGAGTACCCATTTGTGCTTGTTAAAGATAGGTATTATGTCGAGGTTACGTTTCGTAGTTTTTGTTTTCGTGTTTGTTCGAGGAAAGGATGATTGAGAGATGGTTGAGAGACATGTTGCTTAACTAAGTTGAAACAAGTTTATGATTAGTCTTTGGTTTAGGATTTAAGTTTTATTTAAGACTTGATAAAATCCAAAGGTGTTATAAACCAAACGATAATTTACTCCCTCAAGAGAAGGCCGCAAAAAATCTCCATTTATAAGTAAATGACACATCATTAATGCTTAGCTAAGATGTCAATACACCAATTTTGACTAGCCACCTTTTAAATTGGTTTGATCACTCACATCCTTTCGCAGAGCCTCAAGGGAGGATTACTAGGGATTGAGCCTAAGTGTGCAACCAACCACTTAGTCCAAAAGGTCAACTTCGAAAAACAATCCCCCAAGGGGAGGCCTTGTCATCATCGTTTCACTCTCGGACGTAGCTCATTGAGCAATGATCGAAGCAAAAACGCCTTAGAGTACTCCCATTTAAGAGAGGGCCACAAGAGCGGCTCCTAGTCCCACGTTAATTGCTTCTTTCATTAGTGTTGGGGATCGTGGGTTACAAACAACAAGTATAACCCTCCCGCTTAGTTTTTCGAGTTGGTACATCGACTCTTATAAGTTCGGAAACGTTTTCCTAGTTATAGAGCGATAGAGCGGACAACTAGAAAAGAATCCTAGAAGTTCATGTCCAGAGCAGTGTTAGTGCATAAAGGCACAAGGGACATACTCGGATCTTTTCCTATTTTCTATTCGGGGAAAGTGCATGAGGGAAGTGTGAACTTCAACTCACTCGAACACTTGGAAGTTTAAGATTACACATCTTTTTTATTTTTCGGCTTGTCTATGAAGAGACCTCCCACTCAAATTTTCAAGAGCATATAGATTTTGAACATATGTGATATAGATTTAGTTTTGAAAACATTTTGAAAACTTATTTGATTTGGATGACAAAATATTTTCAAGTTTGAAAATGAAAACGGTTTTTCAAAATTTAAACTAGTTTTGTAAAAATTCAATTTAAATTAAACTTTAAAAAATCAAAACATTTTAATCTTTCACATTATGTTTATAATTTTATGAAAAACATTTTTGGTCAAGAAAATTTTCTCATTAGAGTTCTATAACTCATGGTAGTGGGGCTGAAAATCCGGATTTCTAAAAAAACTGGACTTTCGGCACAGCCGCGCACCTCGGAGTAAAATCGCCATAACTGGCGGCTCCGATTTCCTTTTGACCCAAAACCGGTGGCATTGGAAAGAGGACAGACAGATCTTTAATTTGATTCAAGAATCATTAAATTTAAATTTCGGAGCAGAATAAGGCTCACCTAGGAGAGGTCTCACCTTCAATAAGGTAGTTTCCTCTTCTATAGAATATCACATATTCATGTGCAAATATTGCCTTATTCCCTCATGAGTCACACGGCCAAGGCAGCCTTCTAGAAGGCTTGGATTTGTTTCCTTTTTTGTTCCTTGCCTTGACTTTGACTCTCTTGATACATTTATGCACAAAATATTCTCTCTTTTCCCTTGGGTAGTAGGCGCCCAACATCTTCTAGAAAAGGCTTCTAGAAGCTTTTCCATTTGTTCATGACAACATGAAAAATGCCCATTAAAAATTTTCAATAAAATTCTTATGAAATGAAATTAATTCACAAGGCCCAATAAAACTAATTTTGGCCGAGTGATTCATGTCATTAAATGACCATGTCAAAAAATTTATTGACATTCATTTCATCCTATGTCTCAACAGACAAAAATACCATTTTGACAATTTTCATAAAACTTGTCTCATTTTTGTTTTGACTTAGCTTCTAGTTTAACTATTCCTACTCGATGTGATTTGTGACAGTGACCTCATGGATCCAAATGAACAAAGCTTGAGCTAAACACTTGGACTCAAAAGTTCACAAACCTTTTCCAAGTTTAGCTTAATGTCAACTGACTCCACTAAAGAATTGACACTGAAAATCTCTCGGTTCAAATGAATTTGTTTTCTACTCAAGAATTCAACCAAATTATGATGAGCGGATCCACTGAATATTATCTATGTTTACCCTTCATGAATATCATCAGCTAGTCGGGATTTACAAGATTACCATTTTACCCTTCTAGCTGTTATTTCCTCAACTCCATTGTCGCTTGTGAATAAGTTAGAAACAATGTATTGACGAGGAGCTAACAAGTCACATTGTTTCATCCAAAAGAGTCAGGACTCAATTTGGACACTGGCCAGTTCATTTATTCACATTCCAAGGAACAAAGCATGAGGTGATATACATTGCATTTCAGCAATCTTGTACATGAATTCCCTATCTATGAGAACTTCACAAAGTTACTCATGACATTCTCACAACTTAGTACTTCACCAATAGGCCCTGTTCAGAATCACATAGTGAGTCCGAACTCTGACTTTCTCAAATGAGAATGCGTAAGCTGTGAAATGGCATGTCTCATTTCAGGATTAAGGTAAGCATGATGCAATTCATACGTAGTGACTTCGAGACATAAGAGGTTAAATGGTTTGTTCTTATTTTGTCTCTAGAAGTGCACTGGTCAATTCAGTACATTCGAAAGATATCTTGAAGAACAATAGAGTCTCCAACTCGCAATGCCCCATAACCAGACATCATAGATTCTCCTAACAATCGTACTAAGGTCAATAGTCATTTGACCCTTAGATTGCGAATATATCGTTTTAAGCGAACTACGAAGAGTTTGTTCATGCAAATCTACATTTGTCTCTTCGTAAGTTGTTAAGTTTGTTTATGGACTAAAGACTAATGTTTTATCATAAAGCTTCAAACAGACAAGAAAGATTGAATGAACATTACAAGCAAGAGTCTTCATGAGACTTTATTACATCAAATGTATAAAATAAAGACTACAACTCTTCTTGTGGGCACCATTGACAACAGGATCTACCAGCGGAGTGGTTCCCACAGATGCCCTCGTGAATTTCGCGGAGGACCTTAGTCGACTCGACGCTATCGAGGCATTGGAGCAGTGGGGTTGAGTACTTGCGCTTGTATAAGGCTTCGCCTCTTAACACATACTAAGATGCGAGGGCTTTTAGCCTTTCGGCTTCGTTGCGGTCATCGGGGAGTATCCCTCCTCGCAAGAAGTTCGTAAGAGGAGCCATCCAAGTCGGATGAGCGGTACTCTCGATTGTTCCAACCTCGCCGTGTGAGACGGACGGTTGCGAGAGAGACTCGACCGGGATAGTTCTTAACCCGTCTTCGGTGATACCGGAGCCGAGGCGAGCGAGAGCATCAGCCTCGGCGTTCTCTTCTCTCGGGATTTGGATGATCTCAAACCAAGATCGGTCCGTGCACGGGCTGTCCGTCGGGTGGTCCGGCCGGCGTGAAATGTTTTTGTTTCTCCGGTTTCCCGAAAACGACCGGTAACAATAGTAACGGTATTTTGATCCTTGGTTTAAATTATTGATAAAGGAATTAATGACATAGAGTAAAAATAATGATGCGAAGTAAATTTAGATAAAGTTCCCATTTGAAATGTAATTATTGTTAGTTTAAGACTTCGTCCAATATTTGACTGAATAAAATACTAATTTAGATCACCAAGAAACTCCAATCGGGCCAGACCTATCCCGCCCGACCAGTAAAAAAATTGACCGTAGAGAATGAATCAAAGAAACTTAATTAGTCTAGGCCCATCTTGGCTCAAGAGAATCTCGCGAGGGTCAAACTTGAACGACAAGCTTGAAGTAATGGCTCAAATTAATAAAGTCATTATGATGTAAACAACTCATATTGAATGACGTGTAATATTTTAGACGACGTTCAATTATTGAGTGTTGTCTAATTTTTCTTCTACAAAATCATGCGTGTCCAACAATACACAACACCTATGAAAACATCACCAAGCAAAAGAATAAAATTGAAGTGCCGTTGATTAACTTGAGAGATTTTTGGATGCAGTTAATTTGTGGTAGCTAGTGTAGTTAGCAATATGTCACAACATGTTGCAGAATGTGTGACATTTATTTATTTATTTTTTAAATGACCCAACATCATCCTAACAACACTAATTAGTACTTTTAACAATGTAGAAGACAAAAAGAATAATAAATGTAAAATATTATCTACTAAGATAAAATATGTGTTTCTCCACAAAAAAAAAAAAGAAAAAAAAAAAAAAGAAAGAGGATAGAATATGATGTGTACAAGGTTTTTATCTCCGACACGATAGGAATATGATTGTACTTCTTTCACTTTATTTTTATTTTAATTGTATTTCACTAAACTCGATCTTGATATCTTGTACTTCTACGATGATAAATTATGTCTTTATCACTTTTTTTTTACACAAGTGGAAAGACCGGTGATTAAAGAAGTACTTGCATTGTAACTTTTTCTCCAGTTTCTTTTACTTTTAATGGTTTTTTTATTCGAAAGATGATTATTCGCAACGCCGCTTAGATCTCATTATTAATACATGTGTTTTCTCCATTGTGGAAACTTCTCAACTACTAAACTACATTGACTGTACCTTTTTTATTATTATTATTTTAATTTACTTAAATCAATTTAGAAGTTAGCAACTACGAGACTATAATGTTTTCACGTAAACTTATAGCTCTTAATCCTTACATGGTGTACGCCTATAATGAATATTAAATCTAAAGACAAGATATATAATATATAGCCATATTTACAATTAGCTATTTAATCATTTTTAGTAAATATTTGATAAATAGCTAATATTTATCAAATATTCACTATAAGTTATTTACGAAATTAGAAGAGCAAACATGGGAATTGTAGATCGTCCACATTTTTCTACGTCATCATATATGGTTATTTACTAAAAATTTATTATATAGCTATTTAAAAGTGTAAATATTACTAATTTGCTAATTATATAATTAATAAAACTATTGGTTTCGGTACATCACGTGTTCTTTATCCCTTGCGTGCAAACATGTCACTTGGCATCTATAAAAGGGTGAAATATAAATGATTCCAGAATGCATTTTACTAGCCCACATTAGAGAGAGAGATAGAGAGAGAGAGAGAGAGAGAGAGAGAGAGAGAGAGAGAGAGAGATGGTGGCTGAACTCCCACCGAGCGTGAAAGAGCTATGGAAAGAGTGGAACATAAGGAGCATAATTCTGTTCAGCCTGGGGCTGCAGACATTTCTGATATTTGTGGCCCCGGCTCGTAAGCGAGCCTCGGCTAAGCCGATCTTATACCTTCTGTGGACGGCGTACTTGCTGGCGGACTGGGCCGCCAACTTCGCGGTGGGCCACATCTCGAGCTGGCAGAACGATTCGGGCTCAGACAATCACCATTTCTTCGAGAAGCACAAGAGCGACATCATCAAGGCCTTCTGGGTCCCGTTCCTCCTCGTTCACCTCGGCGGGCCCGACACCATAACTGCCTACGCCCTTGAGGATAATGCACTATGGATCAGGCACTTGTTTGGCCTCATCACTCAGGTTTTCATTCTTCACGCACTTACTATATATACCGTACCATAACATGCTTAACTAATTTAGCATTGGATGCATAGATGGCTAACTTCTATCTAGCTAAGTGGCAGAAGCGTATTATACCTACATAATGAAATCCTAGACCCTCTGCTAACTTTAATTATAAAAGTTGATTAAGTCTATCAATATTTTGAAATTAAATAGCCGTTGAATTTTTGTGATAAAAAATTTAATAAATTCTATTAAAAATGATACTCAAATGAAAAAAAAAAAAAAAATCGCTCATTAAATAAACGTTACAAGACTAATAGTATGATGACACTTTTTTCTTATTAGAAAATTAGTTTAAAAACCATGGTTTTAGAATTCTAGCCCTAAATTATTTCAAAGTTGGTTTAAAACGCTACCAATAATTTTTGTTTTGAAATGCAGCATCTAAGTTTGTTCTTTTTGGCACTGCGCCATGGTTTTAGTTCTACTTTATGAATACAAAATTTGTTAGGTTCTAGCGACGGTGTACGTGTTCATCCAAACGATCCCAGACAACGAGCTGTGGATCCCGACAGCTCTAATGTTCATGGCCGGGATCATAAAGTACACTGAGCGGACACGGTCCCTGTACCTAGCCAGCCTGAACCGCTTTCGTGAATCAAGCCAAAACTACACCAAGCTCATTGAGGAGTACAACTCTAATAGGGCCGCAGGGCTACCAACCCGCATTGAAATGATTCCCGAGCCCATCAAGGACCTCGAGCCCATCAAGGACCTCGAGCCCTTTTCCACCGAGATACCGAACCTCACTGAGATCGACCTTGTCAACTACGCACACTATTACTACGTTGTCTTCCGTAGACTCATGAACGTCGACTCGCGCTTCAGTTTCCATGAGCGCAACGAAAGCCGTTTGTTCTTTCTGCGCCGGTAAGGTGACTTTTGGGCTTCATATTGATTACTCTTTTGACCTCAAGTTAGCAGGATTACAATATTGAACCTTTCTGTTTTGTTTCGTTCTCCATGGCCTTCTCAAAAAATGGTTCGATTAATATTGCATTTTAGTATTAATAATTGAAAATTAGATTCTTATAGTTAACTAGATTGTCACCTCATCAAATTTGACTAATTTATAATCTTATTATGACTTGTCACATCATTAAAACTGGCTAATTTTTAATTATTAACCAAATGTTGTTTAAAATGCAATTCACAAATTTATGTTATTCAAATAGTTATAATTTGTATTTTATTCCGAAAAGTAAAGTAAAAAAATGCAAAATACAAAATTTTTAAAGTACCTTTATGCTCAGGAAACCCGTCGAAGTCTTTAGGGTGATGGAGGTGGAGCTCAACTTCATGTACGAAGTGTTGTTCACCAAAGTTGTTGTAGTCCATACCACAGCCGGCTACGTTTTCCGGTCCATTGCCTTTGTCGCAGTGGTTGCCACGCTGGCGATCTTCTTCAAGCTCGACAAGGATGGGTACGAGCATTTCGACGTGTGGGCGACCTACTTGTTGCTCTACGGGGCGATAGCCCTCGATGTGATAGCCATGTTCATGGTAATCTTTTCGGACTGGACGGTCGTGAGTCTCCAGAAGTACCTCAAGAAACGGGACACGTTTTTGGAGAAACTATTCACGGGCTTCTTGAGGCTGCATAGACCCAGCTGGATCCCCAAAGAGAATGGCGAAAAGAGATCTTGTTTTGGTGGTGTATTGAGGAAGTTAATGTATCGCCGCTGGTCGGAGACTGTCTTGCGGTACAATCTCATTACGTACTGCCTGAAGGAAAACCCGGATTTTTATTCCCCAGAAGGGAGTACTTCGGACACCAACTTCTCCTGGTACAAGACTCTAACGAAGAGTGTGAAATGGATGAGTGACCAGGCTATCGACTACTTGGGACTGAGAAATGTTGTAAACGAGTGGAAATACGCCAAGGCCACCAACTTCTCAAAAAGCCTGTGGAGCTTCGTGTACCAGGAGATCAAGGGGAAGGCCAGCGATGCGAAGGACCCCAAGAGCATAAGGCGGATATTAGAGGCGAAAGGTACATACGTCCTCGAGGAATACAACTGGACCGTCCGCGACACCAAGAATCTCGCCCCCTATATTGATGACGTGGCGTATGACGAGGGCGTCCTTCTGTGGCACATCGCCACCGAGCTTTGCGTCCAAGAAGATCTTGATTCCAAAACGGCCCTGGTATTGACAACAACTCAAAGTCTGGATTTTTATATTATTCTTTTTAAATAGGCTTTTTTTTGGCTTCGTTATGTCCCTTGACATTTGCAGACGTGCACTTTTGCTTTTATACATTTTCAGTCGTTGGAAAAAATTCCTTCAGATTTAGAAAAAAATGCACATTTTAGACAAGTTACTAAGCTTAAATTAGCAATTAATATAACTAATTATTCCTTAAGCATTTTAATAGAGACAAAAAAACTGTAACTTATCTAGTTATAGTTTTTGTAAGTTTACTTTGATTTTTAAATACCAAATTTACCTTTTTTTTTATCCTTTTGTTTTCTAATATTTAGTTTAAAATCCCGTACGTCAAATTGATACAAATATACTTTCTTTCGTGCATTTTTAGCATACGTTAAAATTATAATTAAATTATTTTAAAAAAATAAATAGCAAGATACATGCGTCATGGGGACGTAAATAAGAGTTAAGCTATTTTTTTAATATTCGCAAAATTAGGTTATAATTTTAATAGAAAATAGTCATTTGATTAGTTACAACAGTTTATTCTAATTAAAAATTAAAACAATTAGGGTGAAAAGAGCACCCTGTTAACTAGTGATGATATGTTACAAAATGTCATTATAATGGTTTCATAGAGTACGAAGCCGGAGCAGGAGGAGGAGCAGAAGCGGAAAGAGCAGGAGCAGCGGGATCTGAGCAAGACGCTGTCGGAGTACATGGTGTACCTGCTGGTCCTGCAGCCCAATATGATGTCCGCAGTGGCCGGGATCGGGCAGATCCGTTTACACGACACAGCCGACGAGGCCAAGAAGTTCTTTGCTAGCAAAAGTTTCGGTGCAGACACAGCCGTCAAGGGGCTCGGGGCGGACAAGCAACGCAAGGCGTGCAAAGCCCTGTTGGAGGAGTTCACGGATGTGGAGCCATGGATCGTGAAGGGGAAACGCAGCCAGTCGGTGCTGTTGAAGGCGTGCCGGCTCGCGAAGGAGCTGAGGAAGTTCGAAGGCGAGAAGTGGACCGTCATGAGCAAGGTTTGGGTGGAGATGATGGCGTACGCCGCGACCCACTGCAGCCCCGAGACCCACGCGCAGCTGGTCAGTAAGGGCGGGGAGCTTATCACCTTCGTTTGGCTGCTTATGGCTCATTTTGGGTTTGGTCACCAATTCCAGATCGAGGGACACCACAGGACCAAGCTCATCATTAAAAAGTAGATTTAGTTTTTATTCATAAATGAAATTATAAATAATATTATTATGTGCTTAGTATGCATTTTGTATTAGTTTATATGTTAGTTTAGAGTCTAAGCTAACTCTGTTTTATATGTTTTTTTTTACCCTCTATCTATCTAATCCAACCTAAAAGACTTTATTGTATTGGCTCGTAAAGCGTGTAGCTTTACTCAGCTCTACATATAGCTGATTCGTCAGCATTAATATTAATAAAAAATGACTATGTTGTCCCATATGGCAGGTGTGTCACCTCAACTTTCAGATATATTTTAATGATATTCAAACCTTTTTTTTTCTAACACATTGTCCTATGTGGCAGGTGCACATATTCGTAACGTGAATCTTAAATCAATGTGAATCATACATAGGAAACTTCATTGGGCTTAGTAATTGAATTAATATCAAGATTAGACTTTAATTAATTTTGAAAAATATTCAAAAATGAACTTTTGTACCATAATCGGACAAAAATACCACTGTGAACAATATTTGAACTCATTCTCTCTCTCTCTCTCTCTCTCTCTCTCTCTCTATTTCACTCGAAAACTCAAAAAAAAACACTCCTATTATCTTGTACGATGGCATACGATCTTGTACGAGCCGGTACGATATAATACGATAGAGGACGATGGTATACGATGGAGATGCTTCAAACTCCAACGGCGGTGGAACTCATAAATCTCGAGCTCAAAAATCATCTAAAAATGTAAGTTTTCAACTAATTTCTTGTTAAATGTCATTGTAAATAGTAGAATAGGGTTTAGGACTTAGTATTAATCTTATTTGAGTTTATTTGGATCGGATTTAGAAAGTTAGAGTTTAAATTTGGGGCTGGAATATGATGAGACGATCGATGCTATACGATGTCGTACGATGCGGTACGATAAGTCTAGGTTTTTCAAAGATTTTTGTCGAACGATGTCATACAATATCGTACGATGCTGTACGATGTGATACGATAGTGTACGATGCTGTACGATGGTTTTGAAAATGTTCAAATTTTTTTTGTCATACGATGCCATACGATGTTGTACGATGTCATATGATGCTTTATGATTCTGACATAATTTTGTCGTTTTTTAGGAGAATTTGAACTATATCTACAATGTGTCATTCCCGGGTCGTATCACGTACGGTGGTACCGGTATCTTAAAGCTTATTAGGAGGAGATTTGAAGAGCTGAAGATAAATGATCGAGTAATCGGCACTCCGTTCGAGCAATTTTTTAGTTTCTCTCCGGTGCTCGTACATACTATTCTTCAGCGACACACGGGGAGATACAGTTTGGAATAGGCCGAAAAAGAGTAAGATTCGGACGCCTCGAGTACTCCCTCATCTGTGGGTTGAGCTACGAAGATGGTTCGTCTAAGGCCGGACAAGACGAGCGCAAAAGCGACCGATTGATCACTTGTACCTAAATAGCGTCGTCGGATGCAAGTTGAGCGCGTTGATCAACGCGTCAACATATGTTAGAGCTAGGGCGATGTCTTCAAGCTCGGCCTCGTGCTATTGATGTATGGGTATCTTCTGGGGCAGCCGGCCAACAAAGTCATCGAGGAAATGTGGCAGAAATTTTTGTACATAGTTGAAGACCTCGCCTTCTTGTTCAAGATGCCTTGGAGAAATATAAGTTTGTCGGAGACGTATTCCAGCCTCTCGGTCAACCTGAAGCACTATCACGAGACGTTGGTGAAGAAGTTGAAGGAGAAGCCGGACGTCGCTCAGAAAGAGGCGAAGTACACGTTGACGGGTAATCTTCATACCCTTCATTACTGGGCGTACGAAGATATCCCAGAGATCGGGATGAGATTCTGGTCAAACCAAAGAATTCGAATGTCCATGATGCATTCGTGGTCCAGCAACGTCGTGATAATGGGCAAAGACATCGAGGCCGTCTTGAATAAAAAAACGGTAACTTGTAATTATTTAACTTTTATTAAATTTATTTTACACTATTTTGGAATATTAATAATTGTTTTTGGTTTTGTAGGTGGGCCTTCTGCATATGCTGAGACCAAGGGCAACAGAGAAATAATTTTTCACTCTCCTCGGGACGCGGACGAGCAAATGTCTGTATCCGATAGACGTCAAGGGAGAAGACGCGACAGATCCGCGCAATATCGATGAAGAAATAGATCGAGTTGCGACTGCCGCGGAGGAGGCTGATGTCATCGTCGAAGACTCTGTTGCGATTTTTCCGTACGCAAGTGCACGTAGTCGCTCAAGTAGTAGAGTTCGTAAGTACGAGTCGATCCCATGAGGAAAATATTTAATTAAATTGACAAGATTACTAGCACGAATTGAACCCAATGATTTGATGATTATGATGGTTATCAAAACAAACGAAAATTAAAAACAATTAAAATACGAAAGATTACGATAGTGAGAAAGCAAGAACTATGGCTTCACAAGTTATTCCTATGGTTTGGATTCAGGAATTACGCATAAAACACACACTCTTATGTTTGCTAATCACGTTCACGATAATGGTAATCTAAGATTTCTCTCGAACATCTAAGAATCTAAACCTTTGCCGGGATATCCTCTCTCGATCTCAACCCCTAAAAACAATGGCTAGCATTAAAAACAAGAACGTTCACACGACTCCGAAACAGCCTAGCTATTCCTAGCCTAGGAATGTATCCCGGTAAATTAATCCTTGTGCACGACTAACCTAATCTCTTCCGAGCATTAAGCAATCCTAATACCATGAACACGGTAGCTAATCGAATTCAAGCATTACACACGGAATTAAAATAAACAAACATTATAGAGCATATGAACATTAATTTGACATGAATGAATCCATAACCATATTCCTAACTTGTTACACCATAGCCCTTAAAGAATTTAGTGCATGATTGAACGGAAAATAAACGGCGATGAATATAAAAGCAAACATGACTAAAAACTGAATTATATTAATAAAAAACGGGAGTTCCAAAGATTCAGATAATAGAGATAAAAACTGTGAATGATGAAAACGAGAATTGTGGCGACGATGATCCTCTCTGAATGCTTCTTCTCTCCCGGGATTTTTGCGGCCGAATGAAAACAAAACTAAAAGCAAAAGTAAAGATATGTTTCTAAATAAACTAAAGTGTTTTTGTAGGTTTCCTAGGTTTTTCGGAGCTCATATGGGCCGTCGGATCGTATCCAACGGCTTGGATTACAATTAAAACGCGCGACAAATAAGTTGGACTCGGGGCCTGTGCGCCGCACAGGTCTTTTCTGGGCAGCCTGTGCGCCGCACACAAAACGCACAGGAGAACGCACAGGCTCTTCAAATGGCTGTGCGCCGCACAGGGACCGCACAGGGCAAACGCACAAGACTCTGTAAGTTTGTGCGTTGCCTCGCGGGTCCGATTCACCTTGAACCACCTATCTTGAGCTCCGAGTGTCGGAATAGAGATCCGAAAGATGTTCTGAACTCCTTGTGATTGCCCCGTTGTCGTCGAATGCTTTATTTGTCATCTTTGAAACTCCAAACTCTGAAAATTAAGAAAAACACTCCAAAACATATGAAAATGTTCTCGAACTAACTTCTTTTCACTTCCGAGAGTACAAACAAACACGTTTATAACGCGCTTATCAAATACCCCCAAACTTGAATTTGTTGGAATTGATCTAGGGTTTAAGAAAAAGATTAAACGCTTCGGGAAGCGGCGGAATTTTAAAAAAATTCTTTACAAGTAAAAACAGTTTTTACTAACCTAGACAAAGAGCAAGTACATGTAATTAAAAACTAATATGAGCTAGAAGTTTACTAACCTTTCTTGAAGCTTGAACTTTGAAGAAGCTTTTGGAAAGTTTGCAACGCTCGTCTCCCCTTGCAGCACGTCTTTCTTTCTTTCCTCGGCACCTCGAGCAACCACGAAAGTTTCTATCACTAAATCACTCGAAATAAAGGAATTAGTGAGTGGGCACTTTTAAACACTACGACTTAAGAACAAGTCTTGAAGTCGCAGAGCTAAACACTAGGTCGAGTGAGGACCTAGGTGCCAAAACAAGAATAATCGAAAATAAACTAGAGAGAGAGAGAGAGAGGAGTTTCGGCGACAAGTTCCAGAGAGAGAGTCTCTCAAATCTATTAAACTTGGATGAATGAAATGTGAGGAAATGAGGCTCCTATTTATAGGAGAGGTCTCACCTTCTATAAGGTAGTTTCCTCTTCTATAGAATATCACATATTCATGAGCTAATTTCCCTATTTCCTTTATTGAGTCACACGGCCAAACTAGGCTTCAATAAGCCTTGGATTTGTTTCCTATTTTGTTCCATGCCTTTGACTCTCTCTTGGCCGAAATTCCTAATGCATGCATATGCAAATTTGTTTCCTCTTTTTCTTTTGGCAAGTATCTTGATACATTTATGCACAAAATAATCTCTCCTATTTCTCTATAGGGTAGGCGCCCAAGTCTCTCTAGAAGGAGCTTCTAGAAGCTTCTTCATTTGTTCATGACAACATGAGAAATGCCCATTAAGAATTTTCAATAAAACTCTTATGAAATGAAATTAACTCACAAGGCCCAATGATCAAGTCATGGCCGAGTGACATTAAGTCATCAAATGAACTTGTCAAAAAAAATTATTGACATTCATTTCATCCTATGTCTCAAAAGATAAAAATACCCTTTTGACAATTTTCGTTCTTGTTTTGACTTAGCTTCCAGTTTAACTATTCCTATCGATGTGATTCGTGACAGTGACCTCATGGACCCAAATGAACAAAGCTTGAGCTAAACACTTGGACTCAAAAGTTCACAAACCTTTTCCAAGTTTAGCTTAATGCCAACTGACTCCACTAAAGAGCTGACACTGAAAATCTCTCGGTTCAAATGAATTTGTTTTCTACTCAAGAATTCGACCTAATTATAATGAGCGGATCCACTGAATATTATCTATGTTTACCCTTCATGAATGTCATCAGCTAGTCGGGATTTACTAAATTAGCATTTTACCCTTCTAGCTGTTATTTCCTCAACTCGTTTGTCGCTTGTGAATAAGTTAGAAACAATGTATTCACGAGGAGCTAACAAGTCACATTTAACCTCTTATGTCTCGAAGTCACTATGTATGAATTGCATCATGCTTACCTTATAGTCCTTTGTCGCTTGTGAATAAGTTAGAAACAATATATTCACGAGGAGCTAACAAGTCACATTGTTTCATCCAAAAGAGTCAGGACTCAATTTGGACACTGGCCAGTTCATTTATTCACACTCCAAGGGACAAAGCATGAGGTGACATACATTGCATTTCAGCAATCTTGTATATGAATTCCATATCTATGAGAACTTCACAAAGTTACTCATGACATACTCACAACTTAGTACTTCACCAATAGGCCCTGTTCGGAATCACATAGTGAGTCCGAACTCTGACTTTCTCAAATGAGAATACTAAGGTGTGAAATGACATGTCTCATTTCAGGATTAAGGTAAGCATGATGCAATTCATACATAGTGACTTCGAGACATAAGAGGTTAAATGGTTTGTTCTTATCTTGTCTCTAGAAGTGCACTGGTCAATTCAGTACCTTCGGAAGATACCTAAAAGAACTATAGAGTCTCCAACTCTCAATGCCTCATAACCAGATATCATAGATTCTTCTAACAATCGTACTGAGGTCAATAGTCCTTTGACCCTAAGATTGCGAATATATCGTTTTAAGCAAACTACGAAGAGTTTGTTCATGCAAATCTACATTTGTGTCTTCGTAAGCTGTTAAGTTTGTTTATGGACTAAAAGATTAAGGTTTTATCATAAAGCTTCAAACAAGGAAGATTGAATGAACGTTTCAACTTTATTAATGAATGAATCGGCAATTTCAAGCAAGAGTCTTCGTAAGACTATATGACATCAAATGTACATAAATAGACACTACTACTCTTCTTGTGGGCACCATTGACAACAAACTCCCACTTGACTCAAAGAAGATGTGAGTACTCCTACATGCCTAATCCCTCTCGAAGTTGGTCGAAGACCATGTTCGCTAGGGCCTTAGTGAATAGATCTACCAGAGATCTACTTCACCTCCACGTCTCCGCGTTGCGCGATCTCTCGAATCAAATGGTATTTCCTCTCAATATGCTTAGAGCGCTTATGGCTTCTAGGTTCCTTTGAGTTAGCGACAGCCCCACTATTATCACAATAAAGGGTCATGGGCTCGTCGACGTTTGGAACAACTTCCAAATACTTAAGGAATTTTCTAAGCCATACAGCCTCTTTGGATGCTTCACAAGCAGCCACATATTCTGCTTCCATTGTGGAGTCAGCAATGCAAGATTGCTTAATACTTCTCCACACAACAGCTCCACCATTAAGGATGAACACAGATCCCGAAGTGGATTTCCTGGAATCCTTATCCGCTTGAAAATCGGAGTCGGTATATCCCGTCATAGTCAGGTCAGTACCTGAGTATGTAAGCATCCAATTCCTAGTTCTTCGAAGATACTTAAGAACATGCTTAACAGCAATCTAGTGCTCGGGTCCAGGGTTGGATTGGAAACGGCTAGCTACGCCAACGGCGAAACAGATGTCAGGTCTAGTGCAAAGCATAGCATACATGAGGCTTCCTACGGCAGAGGCATAAGGAATTTTCCTCATGTCTTCAATCTCTTGTGCAGTCTTGGGAGGCTGGTCCTTAGAGAGTGAAACTCCATGCCTAAAGGGTGTTTGGCCCTTCTTGGAGTCTTGCATCGAGAAGCGATCCATTACCTTATCAATATAAGATGCTTGAGAGAGCGACAGGGTCCGGTTTTTCCTATCTCGAAAGATTTGGATTCCCAGAATGTACGCGGCTTCTCCTAGATCCTTCATATCGAATTGCTTTGCCAGCCAGACCTTAACCTCAGATAACTTACCCACGTTATTACCAATGAGTAGTATATCATCGACATATAGTACCAGAAACACAACTTTACCTTCGTGTATTAACTTGTAAACACAAGGCTCATCTATTGACTGTTCAAAGCCAAAGCTCTTTACAGTTTCATCGAATCTAATATTTCATGACCTAGATGCTTGCTTTAATCCATAAATGGATTTAAGCAACTCACAAACCTTGGTCTCTTGACCTTCTTCCACGAAACCGTCTGGTTGAGCCATGTAAATGCGCTCGTCAAGATTGCCATTCAGAAAGGCTGTCTTGACATCCATTTGCCAGATCTCATAGTCGAGAGCTGCAGCTATGGATAGGAGTATGCGAATGGATTTAAGCATCGCGACTGGAGAGAAGGTTTCTTCATAGTCAATCCCTTCTTGTTGGGTATAACCCTTCGCCACAAGTCGTGCTTTGAACGTCTCGACGTTCCCATCAGGACCCATTTTCTTCTTGTATATCCACTTACACCCTACGGGTTTAATCCCTTCAAGAAGGTCTACAAGTTTCCAGACATTGTTGACATACATCGAGTGCATTTCAACTTTCATGGCGTCAAGCCAAAGGTTTGATTCAGAACAAGCCATCGCTTGGCTATAGGAAACAGGATCATCCATGTCAGAGACGGCTACAAGAGAGTCTCCATAAGACATGTACCTGTCAGGCTTTTGAGTAGCCCTCCCACTACGTCGAAGTACTACTTGACGAGATTCTGATGAGTTAGGTTGTGTTTCAGTTGGGGTAAGAACAGTTCTTACAGATGAGGTAGAAGCTTCCTCACCCAACTTTTCTTCAAGCACAATTTTGCTTCTAGGTTTTGCATCCTTCATAAAGTCCTCCTCAAGGAAACGAGCATTCGTGCTAACGAAAGTCTTATCGTCCTCGGGACTATAGAAAATGAAACCTTTGGTTTCCTTTGGATATCCCACAAACAGGCACAATTCTGACCTACTAGCCAACTTGCTAGTCTTTTGCCTTAGCACATGTGCAGGGCAACCCCAAATTCGGATGTGGCCCAAACTTACTTTACGGCCAGTCCATCTTTCATAAAGAGTACCAGGAACCATTTTAGACGGAACTTGGTTCAGAATGTAAGCGGCTGTTTCGAGGGCATATCCCCAAAAGGAAAGAGGGTGTGATGAGTAACTCATCATTGATCTAACCATCTCCATAAGAGTTCGGTTTCTTCTCTCTGACACTCCGTTTTGTTGATGTGTGCCAGGTGCGGTAAGCTGAGAAGCGATACCTTCTTCTTTAAGAAAGTCATTGAACTCTCCAGACATATACTCAACACCTCGATTAGATCGAAGGGTTTTGATCACTTTGCCAGTTTGCTTTTCCACTAAAGCCCTAAAGACCTTAAATACGTTAAAGGTCTCGGATTTGTGTTTGAGCAAGTAGACAAACCCATATCGTGAGTAATCATCGGTGAAGGTAACGAAGTATTCGTATCCTCCACGTGTCTGTTGGCTGAGCGGACCACATACATCAGAATGTACTAGTTCCAGCAACTCAGTGGCTCTTCGACCCTTATCGGAGAAAGGTTGCTTAGTCATTTTTCCTTCTATGCAGGATTCACAAGTAGGTAGTGAACCTATTGCAGAGTCTTGGAGTGGACCATCCCTCACAAATCTCTTAATCCTATCTAGACTGATATGACCAAGTCTCAAGTGCCAGAGGTATGTTGATTTTGTTAGATCGGAGGATTCAGAAAGTTTGATCCTCTTTGGCTCCCTAATTAGATCATTATCTATTTCGGTGTCTAAAAGAGAAGGTTGAGTGGGATAGATGTAGAAAAGAGCATTCTTCATACATGCATCAGTGACAAAAGAATTATCAGGGAACGAAATACGAATTCCATTCTTAATAAACTTTAAACAATAATCTTGCTCACGAAGACGAGCAACGGATATTAAGTTCTTCCCAAAGGTAGGAACAAAATAAACATTATTCAAGTTTAAAGTGCGGTCTTCAAAAGACAGCGTCACGGATCCCACAACCTTCGCGGACACCAGGCTCCCATCACCCCATTTGAAACAGAACTCGCCTTCCTCTAAGCTTTTGGTTTTCTTGAAACCATTCAAGGAACAACAAATATGGTTAGTAGTAGCGGAGTCAAGAATCCACGTTGATACATTATCAGCTACTAAGCATGCTTCTGTAACTAGTACAATACTATGTTCCTTTGCTTTGAGATAGGCAGGACAATTCTTTTTATCGGCTTTGTAAGGTCTGTTCTTAGTTCCAGAGGCGGAGGCTTTTTGCTCAGTAGCATGTGCCTCTCCTTGATTCCTCTTTCTCTTAGTGAGACCTACAGCAGTGTGAAGTCCCTTCATAAGCTGGGTAACAGTGTACTCTAGCTTGTTTATGAAGTAGTTCATCTTGGAGGTATCAAGAGATGCGGGGAGAGTTTCTAAGATCATATCTATGATGTTCTTCCCATCAATCTTAGACCCTAGGATTTCCATTTTACTTAGATGACTAATGATCAATATCATAAAGTCTCCAATAGGAGTCCTAGCCTTCATATGACAGTTCATAAACTGTCGGACTGCTTGTTGCCTTGTTTGACGCCTTTGCCCTCCAAACATCTCAAGGAGATTGTAGAGCATGTCAGCGGCAGTCTCGATGTCACGATGTTGCTCTTTAAGCACATTGTTCATAGATGCCAAGATATAGATCCTCACAATCTCATCGGATCGAAGCCAGGCCGCTAAGGCGTCATTGTCCTCTTGAGTTGAATCATCATTCGTCAGAGGAGGACACGGGGTGGTGAGTACCCATTTGTGCTTGTTAACGGTAGGTATTATGTCAAGGTTACGTTTCGAATCTATGTAGTTTTCATTTTCGTGTTTGATCGAGGAAAGAAAGATTGAGAGATGGTTGAGAGACATATTGCCTAATTAAGTTGAAACAATTTTATGATTAGTCTTTGGTTTAGGATTTAAGTTTTATTAAGACTTTTATAAAATCCAAAGGTGTTATAAACCAAACGATAATTTACTCCATCAAGAGAAGGCCGCAAAAAATCTCCTTTTATAAGTAAATGACACATCATTAATGCTAAGCCAAGATGTCAATACATCTATTTTGACTAGCCACCTTGTAAATTGGTTTGATCACTCACATCCTTTCGCAGGGCCTCGAGGGAGGATTACTAGGGATTGAGTCTAAGTGTGCAACCAACCACTTAGTCCAAAATGTCAACTTTGAAAAACAATCCCCCAAGGGGAAGCCTTGCCATCATCGTCTCACTCTCGGACGTAGCTCAATGAGCAATGATCAGAGCAAAGCGCCCTTGAGTACTCTCATTTAAGAGAGGGCCACGAGGGTGACTCTTAGTCCGGCGACACTTGCACTTTTCATTAGTGTTGGGGATCGTGGGTTACAAACAACAAGTATAACCCTCCCACTTAGTTTTTGGAGTTGGTTCATCGACCCTTATAAGTTCGGAAACAAATTTCCTAGTTAGAGAGTAACAGAGCGGACAACTAGAAGAGAATCCTAGATCGACATGTTCAGAGTAGTATTAGTGCATAAAGGCATAAGGTACATACTCGATCTTTTCCTATTTTCTATTTCAGGAAAGTGCGTGAGGGAAGTGTGAACTTCAACTCACTCGAACACTTGAAAGTTTGAGATTACACATCTTTTTATTTTTCGGCTTGTCTACAAAGAGACCTCCCACTCAAATTTTCAAGAGCATATAGATTTTGAACATATGTGATATAGATATAGTTTTGAAAACATTTTGAAAACTTATTTGATTTGGATGACAAAATATTTTCAAGTTTGAAAGTGAAAACGGTTTTTCAAAATTCAAACTAGTTTTGTAAAAACTCAATTTCTATTAAACTTTCAAAAATCAAAACATTTTAATCTTACACATCATGTTTATAATCATATGAAAAACATTTTTGCTCAAGAAAATTTTCTCATTAGAGTTCTATAACTCATGGTAGTGGGGTTTGAAAATCCGGATTTCTAAAAACTGGAGTTTCGGAACAGCCGCGCACCTCGGAGTAAAATCGCCATATCTGGCGGCTCCGATGTCTTTTTGAGCCGAAACCGGTGGCATTGGACAGAGGACAGACAGAACTTTAATTTGATTCAAGAATAATTAAATTTCGATTTCTGAGAAGAGAGTTATGACACTTTTAATGCGGGTTTACTCCAGCTCGAAGAAAAAGAAATAATTAAAGCTTGGTCCTTTTTAGGTGCATAAAAGAATCGAGTGTAACGGAACGTTTTATGAAGGTTTATAAAGCTTTTATTTGTGTTTTATAAGCAAGGTAATAACAAGGCATAAAAGAAATAACAACAAGCATAAAACGATTCAAGTAAAAATAACAAACTAGTAAGACAAGAAAACTAGTCACAAAAGTTTACTCGAAATTTCTCAAACCTTTAAAACACGTTTTTCAATATAAAAAATTAAAAACTTTTAAAACTGATTCTAATGTGTTTTAAAAACATCCCAAACTCATAGAAAATCAACATGATTTTTAATTTAAAGGCATGAACAATAAATTAAAAAAAAAAATCTAAGATAACAATTCTAACTTGTCACAAAATTAGTAAACTTTTGAAAACGATTTTCAAGCTCATAATTTTTAAATACATGTACATGCTAATCTTTGACCATAGCTCCGATACCATTTGTTGGAATTGATCTAGGGTTTAAGAAAAAGATTAAACGCTTCGGGAAGCGGCGGAATTTTAAAAAACTTCTTTACAAGTAAAAACAGTTTTTACTAACCTAGACAAAGAGCAAGTACATGTAATTAAAAACTAATATGAGCTAGAAGTTTACTAACCTTTCTTGAAGCTTGAACTTTGAAGAAGCTTTTGGAAAGTTTGCAATGCTCGTCTCCCCTCGCAGCACGTCTCTCTTTCTTTCCTCGGCACCTCGAGCAACCACGAAAGTTTCTATCACTAAATCACTCGAAATAAAGGAATTAGTGAGTGGGCACTTTTAAACACTACGACATAAGAACAAGTCTTGAAGTCGCAGAGCTAAACACTAGGTCGAGTGAGGACCTAGGTGCCAAAACAAGAATAATCGAAAATAAACTAGAGAGAGAGAGAGAGGAGTTTCGGCCACAAGTTCTAGAGAGAGAGTCTCTCAAATCTCTTAAACTTGGATGAATGAAATGTGAGGAAATGAGGCTCCTATTTATAGGAGAGGTCTCACCTTCTATAAGGTAGTTTCCTCTTCTATAGAATATCACATATTCATGAGCTAATTTCCCTATTTCCTTTATTGAGTCACACGGCCAAACTAGGCTTCAATAAGCCTTGGATTTGTTTCCTATTTTGTTCCATGCCTTTGACTCTCTTTTGGCCGAAATTCCTAATGCATGCATATGCAAATTTGTTTCCTCTTTTTCTTTTGGCAAGTATCTTGATACATTTATGCACAAAATAATCTCTCCTATCTCTCTATAGGGTAGGCGCCCAAGTCTCTCTAGAAGGAGCTTCTAGAAGCTTCTTCATTTGTTCATGACAACATGAGAAAGGCCCAAAGGCATGGAACAAAATAGGAAACAAATGAAGATAGGAGTGACATGAAATGAAATTAACTCACAAGGCCCAATGATCAAGTCATGGCCGAGTGACATTAAGTCATCAAATGAACTTGTCAAAAAAATTTATTGACATTCATTTCATCCTATGTCTCAAAAGACAAAAATACCCTTTTGACAATTTTCGTTCTTGTTTTGACTTAGCTTCCAGTTTAACTATTCCTATCGATGTGATTCGTGACAGTGACCTCATGGACCCAAATGAACAAAGCTTGAGTTAAACACTTGGACTCAAAAGTTCACAAACCTTTTCCAAGTTTAGCTTAATGCCAACTGACTCCACTAAAGAGCTGACACTGAAAATCTCTCGGTTCAAATGAATTTGTTTTCTACTCAAGAATTCGACCTAATTATAATGAGCGGATCCACTGAATATTATCTATGTTTACCCTTCATGAATGTCATCACCTAGTCGGGATTTACTAAATTACCATTTTACCCTTCTAGCTGTTATTTCCTCAACTCCTTTGTCGCTTGTGAATAAGTTAGAAACAATGTATTGACGAGGAGCTAACAAGTCACATTGTTTCATCCAAAAGAGTCAGGACTCAATTTGGACACTGGCCAGTTCATTTATTCACACTCCAAGGAACAAAGCATGAGGTGACATACATTGCATTTCAGCAATCTTGTACATGAATTCCATATATATGAGAACTTCACAAAGTTACTCATGACATACTCACAACTTAGTACTTCACCAATAGGCCCTGTTCGGAATCACATAGTGAGTCCGAACTCTGACTTTCTCAAATGAGAATACTAAGGTGTGAAATGACATGTCTCATTTCAGGATTAAGGTAAGCATGATGCAATTCATACATAGTGACTTCGAGACATAAGAGGTTAAGTGGTTTGTTCTTATCTTGTCTCTAGAAGTGCACTGGTCAATTCAGTACCTTCGGAAGATACCTAGAAGAACTATAGAGTCTCCAACTCTCAATGCCTCATAACCAGACATCATAGATTCTTCTAACAATCGTACTGAGGTCAATAGTCCTTTGACCCTAAGATTGCGAATATATCGTTTTAAGCAAACTACGAAGAGTTTGTTCATGCAAATCTACATTTGTCTCTTCGTAAGCTGTTAAGTTTGTTTATGGACTAAAAGACTAAGGTTTTATCATAAAGCTTCAAACAAGGAACATTGAATGAACGTTTCAACTTTATTAATGAATGAATAGGCAATTTCAAGCAAGAGTCTTCGTAAGACTATATGACATCAAATGTACATAAATAGACACTACTACTCTTCTTGTGGGCACCATTGACAACAGAATTGTCGCTAGTCCTCGAGCGATAAAATAAAACAAAATCACACAAAAGCAATAAACCTTAAAAATGGTAGAACTTGGTGTATCACGCCTCGACCAATAATCGTTTGCCTCAACCATAATGCGTAGACTTACATACATGTGAGAATTCATGATTTTAAACTTCAAGTCAACTACTAAATGCGAAAGAAAGATTACAAGCTCGAGTTACCTTGACCGTTTTTCAATGCTTTCGATCTCGCTCACTCTCGACTCCCAAGGCTTTGCAACTCTTCCAACCCCTCTCAATAAACACTCTCATGCCTAATTTCGTGAATTTCGGCTCAACACACCCATACGCCCCCTCTTCTCCCTTAGTCTCCACTAATTTACACACATCATTTCTAGTCAATCGGTAAGTCTTTAAGGCTTGTAATGTTAGGCTTAGGTCACGGGTAGATATGGATATTTTCACGGCTCATGGTTATGCTAACTAGGGTCACTAATCACCTCCTTAGACTCGCTCGAACTCTCATCCAAGTCAAAACTACTCGTTTAAACACCGTCAACAAACTCAAAACAAATAAACATAATTTACAAAATGCTAAAGACGAGCGTTCTTCATTGCATTTTATTTTACTTTTTCTTTCTTTTTTTTTTCTCTTCTTTTTTTTTTCTTTTCTTTTTTTTTCTCTTTTTTTTTTTTTACATAGTGAATGAATAAAAACAACGACGGATTCCACGAGCTTTTGACATTTTTTTTGTGACTCGGAAGATCGTTCTACGAACAAGTCATATAGAAGTGAAAAAGCGATGAAGTCCTATCTAGCTTAACGGGTTCATTGTGGGAATGTCTTCTTTGGTTAAGCTCATTTAGTGACTTAGAACGAGATGGGTCGTGTTTGGCTTTTTCTAAAAAGGGTTCTAATGGATATCCATGATCGGGTCGGCTTTTTAGGTCTACATGGCTCATCCTAATGCTTACTTCATTTCGACATAGATTAGTGTGTAATTTATTTCGCCTCGATTAGGAATTAGAGGAGGTTCTAGTGTGTTGTGGGTGTTTTCAATCAAGTGATCAGTCAAGTTACTATCCAAGGTTACCTAAAGGGTCGAGACATGCATCATTCGGGTCAAATATGGAAACTCTAGAACTCGACAAATTCTTTCTCACCTAGTAGTTCATGAACAAATCTCACCTCTAAAGCTAAGGCATTACAATATCATCGGCAAACAATATAACAATCAATCGAGACAATTCACACCAATTTCTACCTAAAAACCTCACAAACAAAAAAAAAATTTATCCTAGTATATACAAATCCACAAAACAAGAACCCCCCCAAACTTAAAATCTACATTGTCCCCAATGTAGTTTAATGAGCACAAATGGGAAGAAAACTTATCTTGCGGGGGTGGTCGAACTCCCCTACTCGTACGGTGGCGGATGTGGTGAATGGTGGTATGGTGGTTGGTCGTACGGCGGGGTGGGAATGTCTCCATAGTATGGCAGTGGTTGCTCGTAGGGGGTCGAGAGACGCGAAGGATAAGCCGGGAAGGGGGAGTAGTACGTGGATGCACTTCCCGTGTCGGGTGGTGGAGGTGCGTAGCGCGAGACCCATGTATCGTAGGCCTCCTCTTGAAATCGATGGTACTCGGTGCTTCGCTCTCCATACTCGATGTTGAAGGCGTCGATTCGATTGAGTCGGTAGTCCATGTGGTTGAAGCGTTCATCTTGCCTATCGAACCGTTGAGCCACATAATCATGGAGCTCTCTGTTGTGCCCATCTAGGCGTTCCACAGTGGTGGTGAGCCGGTCCATCCTCTCGAGCAGTTGCTCGTAGTACGCATCGGTGGTGCCGCATTGATGTTGCTCGCTTGGACCGGCTTGGTCATCTCCTCATTCTCTCGTCTCATCTTCTTCTTCTTCTTCGTCCTCGGAGTCGGAGTTGCGATCGTCTTCGTAAAAGCCTTGGCCATTTGGTTTGGCCGTACCCAACGATGTATCGTGAAGGGTTTGGATAAAGGCCGAGTTGATCTTCTGGCCCGTGTTGCCGTATTCATCATTGTTGAAGAAGACAACTCTCGCACTCCTACACATGTCGGTGATGAGGCCGGGAAAACCCATGTTCGAGTTCCCGGGTGTGCTTGCAATCGACTCCATTTGTTTCCGGATGATCTTCCCCACATTGAGTGCATGGCCGACCACAATGGCATAGAGGACCATTGCCCTATCTTTTGTCGGCTCGTGGTTTCGCGTGTGTGGCATGAGGTTGGAATCGATAAAGTGTGACCAAGCACGAGCGAAGCAATTGGCATAAACCACGGGGAGTGCTCTCGCTGCATTTCGACCTGGGTTTAGTCTCCACAGCCTATGGCCCTTTTTGATAAGGGTACGGATGATGTCATCGAGCGGCGGGTTCCTCTCGTGGTTATCGAACCACGTCATTTTCACTTCAGGGATTTCAAGGTGTTCGTTGATGTCGTCGGGAGAAATTGATACATTAACTCCCCGGACTTTCACCGTCGTGGCCCCGCTGAGAACGACACTCAAGTTCGCGTAGAACTCTCGCACCACCGATAGGTTTGGCTTCGTATTGATCGTGGTGAACCCTTGCCAATGCCGCGCTTGGATTTGTTGGAGGATGTGGCCACAGAGGTTGGCGTCATCGGTGACATTGATTTCTCTCTCCGGTATGTAGTTCCGCGTGACGAGCTTATTGTATGCCACATCCGCTCCCGGTTGAAGTCTCCGGGCAATCGCGGTGCTCGATCTGACCGCTGAGGAAGGAGAAGGCGCACTTGACAGAGCTTGGTTCTTCTTCGCTTTCTTCGTTCTCCGGCTTGTCGACATACTACACATAACACCAACAACACACGTTAAGTCCATGCACGCTCTCGGGTCTCGGTACTGTCAACCTAACCCGAGACCACACAACCTATCAAATCACTCCCAAATATAACAATTTCTTATTCAAACTCATAATCCATACTTTATAAACATATGCCAAACACAAATCACTTCGAATTAACGCTACAAACTTCACCAATTTCATTCGGACATTTTTACGAACACGTAGTGGGCAAGCCAAAAAAATGATGAGAATGGCACAATAATGAATCAAACTTGCCCGCAAACGATTATAATCAATGAAATGAAAGTCCTAAACACTCATATAACTCAATGCAAGCAATGAAATTCGAAGAAATTAAGAATCGGAAACTTACGTGATTCGGGAGAAATGATGAACGAATGCACAAATCGACGTAGATCGAAGAAATAAAATAAAGATTGATGTTACACGAGTGTTGGTGGTGTTGATTTAGGTGTTAATTTCGTGAAAAAGTGACAGATTTGAGTGTAGAAAATGTTAGAGGCGGAGGGGAAGGGAGAAGAGTTGGAGTGGTTTTGAAAAAAATGAAAAAATTAAACTTAAACCACTTTTAAAGAGTCTGTCGCGGGCCTGTGCGCCGCACAGGTGTTTTCTGGGTATCTGTGCGTCGTACAGGCCTTTATGTGCGCCGCACAGACCCTTTTTTTTTTAATAATACTAAAAACTAAAGTAACTTCGAAAACATGATTTTTTTTTTAATTTATAAAAAATTAAAATGCGACGAAAGAAGAATCACGGGTTGCCTCCCGAGAAGCGCTATAGTTAACGTCAAATAGCTTGACGGGGTACCGAGTTATGCGTGAATGTCGAGGTAGGCCACGGTCTTCTCACTCTCGAAGAGTCCACCGTTGTATGGCTTGATCCGCTGTCCGTTCACCGAGAAAATGGCTCCACTTTTGCTCTCGAGTTCGAACCAACCCGACGCGAATGCTTGCTTGACTTTGAACGGGCCAGACCATCGTGACTTGAGCTTTCCCGGAAATAGCTTGAGCCGAGAGTGGAAGAGCAACACTTGTTGGCCCGGTAGGATCTCCTTCGGCACTATATTATTATCGTGCCACGCCTTCGTTTTCTCTTTATAGATCTTTGCGTTCTCGTAGGCGTTGAGACGAAACTCGTCGAGCTCGTTTAGTTGAAGGAGTCGTTGCTGCCCCGCGGCATGGTGGTCGAAGTTGAGCGCCTTCATAGCCCACATGGCCTTGTGCTCGAGCTCGACCGGGAGATGGCACGCCTTGCCATAGATGAGCCGGTACGGGGACATTTATATCGGTGTCTTGAAGGCCGTCCGGTACTCCCATAGTGCGTCGTCGAGCTTGTGAGCCCAATCTTTGAGCGAGCTTCCCATCGTCTTCTCTAGAATCTTCTTCATTTCACGGTTAGACACCTCGGCTTGCCCGTTGGATTGCGGATGGTATGCCAATGCCCTCCGATGCGTGACACTGTACTTCTTGAGTAGGGCTTCGAATTTCCGATTGCAAAAATGGGAGCCTCCATCGCTCACAATCGCTCTCGGTGTGCCATGCCAGGTGAAGATGTTTTGCTTGAGGAAGCGGAGCACCACTTTTCTATCGTTCGTCGGCGTCGCTTTTGCTTCAACCCACTTCGACACGTAGTCGACAGCAAGGAGGATGTACTTATTCCCATAGGACGATGGGAAGGGCCCCATGAAGTCCATCCCCTACACGTCGAACGGCTCTATCTCCATGATGTTCGTGAGTGGCATCTCGTTCCGATTCGACATGTTGCCCGTCCGTTGGCATCGATCGCATGCCTCGACGAAAGTACCACAATCCTTGAAGAGTGTTGGCCAATAGAAGGCGCTTTGGAGGACTTTTGCCGCCGTTTTGTTTGGCCCGAAGTGTCCTCCGCACTCTAGTGTATGGCAGTGGCGGAGTACGGAGAGCATCTCGTCTTCTGGTACGCATCGTCTGATCACCAAATCGGCACACTGCCGGTATAAGATCGGCTCCTCCCAATAGTATCGCCGAGCATCGGAGAGGAACTTCTTTCGTTGGTGGTAAGTGAGCTCTTGTGGTAAAAGGTCGGCTGCAAGGTAGTTGACGAAGTTGGCATACCAAGGCGGGGTAATCACTTGCACAGCCATCACCTTCTCGTCTCTGAAGTTATCGTCGATCGGCTCTTTACGGTCGGGGACGTGGGCGAGATCTTCAAGGCGGGAGAGGTTATCGGCGACGAGGTTCTCTGTTTCCTTCTTGTCTCGAATCTCGAGGTCGAACTCTTGAAGGAGTAGCACCCACCGGATTAGTCGTGGTTTCGCGTCTTTCTTCGTTATCAAGTATCTAATGGCTGCGTGGTCGGTGTAGACGATGACTTTGTTGCCAATGACATAGGGCCGAAACTTGTCAAAGGCGAAGACGACGGCAAGAAGCTCTTTCTCGGTGGTGGCATAGTTCAGCTGAGCGTCGTTGAGAGTTCGGCTTGCATAGTAAATGGCGTGGAATGCCTTCTCTCTTCGCTACCCCAAAACCGCACCTACGGCGAAGTCGCTCGCGTCTGTCATGATCTCGAATGGTGCATCCCAATCGGGGGCGACTATAATCGGGGACGAGCTGAGTTTTGCCTTTAGTGTGTTGAACTTCACACTCCTTTGTGAACTCGAACTTCATGTCCTTCTCTAGGAGACTACATAGGGGCTTCGTGATCTTCGAGAAGTCCTTGATAAACCTCCGGTAGAAGCCTGCGTGTCCCAGGAAACTCCTCACTCCCTTGACCGAGATTGGCGGTGGTATCTTTTCGATCGTGGAAATCTTTGCTCGGTCAACCTCCAGCCCCTCTGACGACACTCGATGGCCTAGTACGATCCCCTCTTTGACCATAAAATGGCATTTTTCCCAGTTGAGGACTAGATTCGTCTCCACGCATCTGTCTATTACCTTGGACAAGTTCTCGAGACAAACATCGTAAGTAGAACCGAAAACAGAGAAATCGTCCATGAATACCTCAATTGATCGCTCGATCATGTCGGAGAAAATTGCCATCATACACCTTTGAAACGTTGCCGGTGCGTTACACAATCCGAAAGGCATTCGCCGAAAAGCGAATGTGCCATACGGACATGTAAATGTGGTCTTCTCCTGGTCCTCTGGGGCGATGGCGATCTGATTGTAGCCGGAATAACCATCCAGGAAGCAATATTACTCATGGTCGGCGAGCCGATCGAGCATCTGGTCGATGAACGGGAGCGGGAAGTGGTCTTTCCGAGTGGCTGTGTTAAACTTCCTGTAGTCCATGCAAATTCGGTGTCTGGTGACGGTTCGAGTTGGGATGAGCTCGTTGTTGTCGTTCTTTACCACCGTCATGCCACCTTTCTTTGGAACGCACTGGACTGGGCTGACCCATGAGCTATCGGAGATCGGGTAAATGACTCTAGCGTCGGGCCACTTAAGAATTTCCTTACGCACCACCTCTTTCATCGCTGGGTTCAGCCTTCGTTGGTGCTCTACCGATGGCCGACAGTTGTCCTCCATGAGGATGCGGTGCGTGCAATAAGATGGACTTATCCCTTTGATATCGGAAAGAGTCCATCCGATTGCAGGCATGCGGGATCGCAACACTCTCAACAACTTGTCTTCCTCTTCAGTATTGAGGTGGGCGGAGATGATGACCAGAAGTGTCTCCTTATCGCCGAGGTATGCGTAGCGGAGATGCGCAGGTAGCTCTTTCAATTCTATCTTCGGGGCCTCCTCAATCGATGGTTTTACGCGCTTTGTGCTTTCTCCCAGCTCCTCGAAGTATTTTCTTTTGTTTGCTTCGAACCCGTTCATGTAATTCGCGTAATCTAGTGCTGAACATTTAAACAAACTCGTTAGCGAATTCACATGAGTTAAGAAGACATACCTCTAGTGGATCCTCCGGGCGAAGGGTGTGATCGTCGATGGCTGCGTCGCAGAGGTCTACCCGGAATATGTCATCACTTGCCTTCGGGTACTTCATCGACTTGAACACGCTGAAAACTACCTCCTCGTCTTGAACCCGTAATTTCAGCTCGCCTTTCTGGACATCAATCAAGGCTCCTCCGGTGGCTAGGAATGGTCTTCCCAAGATGATGGGAATGTCTCTATTTCCTCCATATCGAGAACAACGAAATCAGCCGGGAAGATGAATTTGTCCACCTTGACAAGGATATCCTCGATCACGCCTCGGGGATGCTTTATGGACCTATCCGCCATTTGAAGCGTCACTCTTGTGGGCTTCACTTCTCCAATGTTGAGCTTCTGGAAGATGGAGTACGACATGAGGTTGATGCTTGCTCCCAAGTCACACAGTGCCTTTTCGAAGTGGGCGTCTCGTGCATGGAACGGTGAAGCTTCCCGGATCCTTGAGCTTTAGAGGGAGCTTCCTCTGGAGAATCGCCCTGCACTCCTCCGAAAGTGCAATGGTGCTGCAATCCTCGATCTTGCGCTTGTTAGAGAGGATGTCCTTCAAGAATTTGGCGTAGTTTGGCATCTGCTCAATGGCTTCAGCGAACGGGATGTTTATTTGGAGCTGCTTGAAGATGTCTAGGAACTTCCCGTATTGCTTATTGAGCTTCACCTTCTTTAGTCACTCTGGGAATGGTATCTTAACTGGAGGAATCACCGGGGGTGCTGGAATCTCCGGGGCTGCGGGCTTTACTTCGTCCTCCGATGCTTTCTCCTTCCTTTTGTCGGAGTTGTCGACTACTAGCCCACTACGAAGCGTGATGGCATTGCACTGATTTTTTGGATTAGGCTCGGAATTGCTCGGGAGCGTGCCTTGTGGCCTTGTGTTGATTGTCGTGGCCAACTGTCCCATCTGTGCTTCGAGGTTACGCATCACCGCGTCTTGATTCTGCATATACGTCTGCGTTCGGGACATGAAGGCTATGAACATCTCCTTCATTTCATCCTTAGGGGCGGGCTGATTTTGTTGTTGTGGCTGGAACCCCCTTTGGTGTTGTTGCTGCCCTTGTTGTTGATTTTGGAACCCCCGGGGCGGTCCTTGATTCAGGAACCCTTGTTGATGTTGTTGTTGTTCTTGAGGCTGCGGTTTCCATGCCAAATTTGGGTGGTTGTTCCGTGCACCTGAGTAGTAGTTGTTGGAGTTTTGGAACGTTGGACGATTGTAGTTCCCCACGAAATTTGCATTCTCGGATTGACACTCGTTTGCGTTTGGGCAGTCGTCGGTGAAGTGAGGCCTGTTACACCAGAAACATGGCTCTGGTGCCGAGTGCACCGCATGGGCTGTGACTTGCATCTCCTTCAACTGCTTCTTAAGTTCCGCCAATTCAGCCGTCACTGCTCTAATTGCTTCCACATCAGGTGTGGATGTCGTGGCATTCGAGGATGCTGGGGGTGGCTTCATGATCCGCTTCACCACCGAGCATTGGTCATTGCCTCGTGCCAGCTCGTTTAGGAGTTCCTGGAACTCTGTGGGTGTCTTAGTTAGCACCGTGCCTCCTGCCGCGGTGTTCACCAAAGTTTTCGTGGATGAGAGCAGCCTGTAGTAGAATATCTGAAGCTGGATAGGAAGGGTGACGCCGTGATGTGGGCACTTTCTCAGCATCTCTTTGAAGCGAGCCCATGCTTCGTGTAGAGATTCGCCTTCCCATTGTCCGAAACTATGGATCTCGTTTCTGTTGGAATTGATCTAGGGTTTAAGAAAAAGTTTAACGCTTCGCAAAGCGGCGGAATTTTAAAAATTTTCTTTTCAAGTAAAAACAGTTTTTTACTAACCTAGACAAAGAGCAAGTACATATAAATAAAAACTAGTATGAGCTAAGAAGTTTACTAACCTTTCTTGAAGCTTGAACTTTGAGAAGCTTTTGGAAAGTTTGCAATGCTCGTCTCCCCTCGCAGCACGTCTCTCTTTCTTCCTCGGCCACTCGAGCAACCACGATAGTTTCTGTCACTAAATCACTCGAAATAAAAGGAATCAGTGAGTGGGCACTTTTAAACACTACGACTTAAGAACGAGTCTTGAAGTCGCAGATCTAAACTCCAGGTCAAATGAGGACCTAGGTGCAAAAAACAATAGAACGAAATTCACTAGAGAGAGAGAGGAGAGGGGCGGCCAAGTTCTAGAGAGAGAAGCTCTCTATCTCTAAAACTTTGGAATTAGAAAAATGAGAAGAATGAGGCTCCTATTTATAGGAGAGGTCTCACCTTCAATAAGGTAGTTTCCTCTTCTATAGAATATCAAATATTCATGAGCCAATTTCCTTTTCTTCTCCTTCATTTGGGCGGCCAAGACTTGTCAAGTAAGTCCTTGGATTTGTTTCCTCTTTTATTTGCTTCTCTCTTGACTCATTTGGGCGCCCACCTTGGTTTCCCCTTAGGGGAAATTTGTTTCCTCTTTTTCTTTTGGCAAGTATCTTGATACATTTATGCACAAAATATTCTCTCTTTATTTGGGTATGTTGGGCGCCTATACCATCTAGAAAAGGCTTCTAGAAGCTTTTCCATTTGTTCATAACAACATGAAAAAGGCCCATTAAGAATTCTCAATAAAATTCTTATGAAATGGAATTAATCCACAAGGCCCAATTAATCTTATTATGGCCGAGTGTTACTTGTCATCAAATGACCATGTCAAAAAAATTTATTGACATTCATTTCATCCTATGTCTCAAAAGACAAAAATACCCTTTTGACTATTTTCGTTCTTGTTTTGACTTAGCTTCCAGTTTAACTATTCCTAATCGATGTGATTCGTGACAGTGACCTCATGGATCCAAATGAACAAAGCTTTAGCTAAAATACTTGGACTCAAAAGTTCACAAACATTTTCCAAGTTTAGCTTAATGTGAACTGACTCCACTAAAGACTTGACACTGAAAATCTCTCGGTTCAAATGAATTTATTTTCTACTCAAGAATTCAACCTAATTATGATGAGCGGATCCACAGAATATTATCAGTGTTTACCCTTCATAAATATCATCAGCTAGTCGGGATTTACTAAATTACCATTTTACCCTTCTAGCTGTTATTTCCTCAACTCCTTTGTCGCTTGTGAATAAGTTAGAAACAATGTATTGACGAGTAGCTAACAAGTCACATTGTTTCATCCAAAAGAGTCAGGACTCAATTTGGACACTGGCCAGTTCATTTATTCACACTCCAAGGAACAAAGCATGAGGTGATATACATTGCATTTCAGCAATCTTGTACATGAATTCCATATCTATGAGAACTTCACAAAGTTACTCATGACATTCTCACAACTCAGTACTTCACCAATAGGCCCTGTTCGGAATCACATAGTGAGTCCGAACTCTGACTTTCTCAAATGAGAATACTAAGGTGTGAAATGACATGTCTCATTTCAGGATTAAGGTAAGCACGATGCAATTCATACGTAGTGACTTCGAGACATAAGAGGTTAAATGGTCTGTTCTTATCTTGTCTCTAGAACTGCACTGGTCAATTCAGTACCTTCGGAAGATACCTAGAAGAACTATAGAGTCTCCAACTCTCAATGCCTCATAACCAGACATCATAGATTCTCCTAACAATCATACTGAGGTCAATAGTCCTTTGACCATTAGATTGCGAATATATCGTTTTAAGCAAACTACGAAGAGTTTGTTCATGCAAATCTACATTTGTCTCTTCGTAAGTTGTTTAGTTTGTTTATGGACTAAAGACTAAGGTTTTATCATAAAGCTTCAAACAAGGAAGATTGAATGAACGTTTCAACTTTTTATTAATGAATAAGCAATTACAAGCAAGAGTCTTCACGAGACTTTATTACATCAAATGTAGAATATAAAGATTACAACTCTTCTTGTGGGCACCATTGACAACAGTTTCGTAGTCGGGCTGTCTTCTCGAACGGGAAGAACTTGGCGAAGAAGACATTGCAGAGGTCTTCCCATGATTCAATGGAGTCGGCGGGTAGCGACTTGAGCCAAGACTTTGCTCGGTCGCGTAGAGAGAAAGGGAATAATCGAAGACGAATGGCATCAGTACTGATATTATGGATTTGGAAAGTATCGCATAATTCATTGAAGTTTGCGATGTGCTCATTCGGATCTTCATTGGGGGCTCCCGAGAATTGATTCTGTTGAACCATGTTAATCATCCCCAATTTGATCTCGAAGCTTCGATTCCCTTCAACCGATGGATTCTTGATCGCCGAGCGATACTCTTGGACCGTGGGTTGCACATACTCCATGAGTGGTCGTTCGGGTGCAGGTTCTGCCATCGTTGATTGTGTCTTCTTTGCTCGTCGATTATGTTTGCAGGTTTTCTCGATTTCAGGGTCGATCGGAAGAAGACTCGATTCACCGTCCTTTCGCATGCACATTCACAAAAGCAAAAGAGAACACGAAACTAGATGAATACAAAAGAAATAAAAGAAGTTCAAATAGTAAACTAGTTGATCTAATCTTAATTAAAACAAAATTCCCCGGCAACGGCGCCAAAAACTTGTTGCGATTTTTCCGTACGCAAGTGCACGTAGTCGCTCAAGTAGTAGAGTTCGTAAGTACGAGTCGATCCCACGAGGAAAATGTTTAATTAAATTGACAAGATTACTAGCACGAATTGAACCCAATGATTTGATGATTATGATGGTTATCAAAACAAACGAAAATTAAAAACAATTAAAATACGAAAGATTACAATAGTGAGAAAGCAAGAACTATGGCTTCACAAGTTATTCCTATGTTTTGGATTCGGGAATTACGCACAAAACACACACTCTTATGTTTGCTAATCACGCACACGATAATGGTAATCTAAGATTTCTCTCGAACATCTAAGAATCTAAACCTATGCAGGGATATCTTCTCTCGATCTCAACCCCTAAAAACAATGGCTAGCATTAAAAAACAAGAACGTTCACACGACTCCGAAACAGATTCCTAGCCTAGGAATGTATCCCGGTAAATTAATCCTTGTGCACGACTAACCTAATCTCTTCCGAGCATTAAGCAATCCTAATACCATGAACACGGTAGCTAATCGAATTCAAGCATTACACACGGAATTAAAATAAACAAACATTATAGAGCATATGAACATTAATTTGACATGAATGAATCCATAACCATATTCCTAACTTGTTACACCATAGCCCTTAAAGAATTTAGTGCATGATTGAACGGAAAATAAACGGCGATGATTATAAAGCAAACATGACTAAAAACTGAATTATATTAATAAAAACGGAGGTTCCAAAGATTCAGAGAATAGAGATAAAAACTGTGAATGATGAAAACGAGAATTGTGGCGACGATGATCCTCTCTGAATGCTTCTTCTCTCCCGGGATTTTTGCGGCCGAATGAAAACAAAACTAAAAGCAAAAGTAAAGATATGTTTCTAAATAAACTAAAGTGTTTTTTGTAGGTTTCCTAGGTTTTTCGGAGCTCATATGGGCCGTCGGATCGTGTCGAACGGCTTGGATTACAATTAAAACGCGCGACAAATAAGTTGGACTCGGGGCCTGTGCGCCGCACACCCCTTCCTGTGCGCCGCACAGGTCTTTTCTGGGCAGCCTGTGCGCCGCACACAAAATGCACAGGAGAACGCACAGGCTCTTCAAATGGCTGTGCGCCGCACAGGGACCGCACAAGACTCTGTAAGTTTGTGCGTTGCCTCGCGGGTCCGATTCACCTTGAACCACCTATCTTGAGCTCCGAGTGTCGGAATCGAGATCCAAAAGATGTTCTGAACTCCTTGTGATTGCCCCGTCGTCGTCGAATGCTTTATTTGTCATCTTTGAAATTCCAAACTCTGAAAATTAAGAAAAACACTCCAAAACAAATGAAAATGCTCTCAAACTAACTTCTTTTCACTTCCGAGAGTACAAACAAACACGTTTATAACGCGCTTATCAGACTCCGATGACGAACACGTGTTAGACACTCCACGTGTTCGTCGTGCCAGTCCGGAAGCTCGCCCACTTCCTTTCCCTAGTGTCGATATCGCTGAGAATTCCGCTCCCGAAGCCGGCTCGAGGCCCGCAGTGACCCATCGGCCCGACGTTCCCGAGCCGTTTGTCATAACACGAGAAACGTGGGAAGAACTACGGCAATCGCAGGGGATGGTCTTACACGCTCTTAACACGAACGGGCATAGAATCAAGCAAATTAGGCGGGGCCAGGTATAAAATTTAATTTTAAGTTTATTTTTAATTTAATATTTAAATTTTAAGTTTGAAATTAGATTGTTAAATTGAATTTAGGTTTTAGACATAAGTTTAAATTGAATTTAAGTTTTAAGTTTATTTTATTTTGGGAAAATAACACATATATACCCTGTGTTTTAGTGAAATGTCGAGTTTAACATTTGGTTTTCAAAAATGTCGAGTTCGTACCTTCTGTTTAACTAAAATGACGAAATTATACCCTTTGTTTAACTAATATGACGCAATTATACCCTGAAATAGATAACAGTATCAAAAATCTCCCTTTCATTGATATTAACTCTTTTATAAGAAAAACCGAATCAAATCAAAACTAGTACCCTGATTTTCAAATTCCCAATTTTGAAACAAAATTAACCTTAAATTGAAATTAAATAATAAAATTCATATCTCCGAATAAATTAGTTCATTCCGTGTTCGAATTGCAACTCTAAATCCTTGATTATATGTTCGGATTTGTGATTTTGATGACTATCAACTCTCGATTTTTACCCATTTGCATCTTTTTGTGTTTTTCACGACCAAGAGACTGTTGTTTATTTTTTAGTTCTTAAATAAATTACATACATGACGTGAATGAATAAAGATAATTAATGTTTAAATATAAATATTATAGTAAACGTCAATGAAAATTCAATAACAAGAAGATTCGTGGTGCTGTTGTCTATTTCATGGTATAATTACGTTATTTTAGTTAAACAGATCGTATAATTTCGTCATTTTAGTTAAATAGAGGGTATGAACTAGACATTTTTGAAAACCAAAGGTTAAACTCGACATTTCACTAAAACACATGGTATATTTGTGTCATTTTCCCTTTTATTTTTAGTTTAAGTTTTAAATTTTAAGTTAGAAGTTAAATTATTATATATAATTTAAGTTTTAGAGTTAAGTTTAAATTGAATTTAAGCTTAAGTGAAGTTTAAATTTCGTTTAATTTTTAGAGTTAATTTTAAATTGATTTTAAGTTTGAAGTTATGTTTATTTTTAGTTTAAGTTCTAAATTTTAAGTTTGGATTTAAGTTTTAGAGTAAAGTTTAAATTGAATTTAAGTTTAAATTTAGTTTAAATTTTAGAGTTAACTTGAAATTGCATTTAAGTTTAAAGTGAAGTTTAAATTTAGTTTAAGTTTAAGGGTTAATTATAAATTTAATTTTTGAAGTTATAAGAAATTTTATTAAAGTTTTGTAACAAGTTTAAATTTTATTGAAGTTTTGTGACGAGTTTAAATTTCATTAAAGTTTTGTGACATGTTTAAATTTTGTGACTTGCAGATTCGAATGTCGGAGAGGCTGAACGTCGTCTTCACGGACTTACGGGCTTGCCTGGGGGTGATATTCCCACGACTCAAGCTGAAGGTGTCGTCGTCCCCGAAGACCTCTTCTTCATCCTCCTCATCCTCTTTCATCTTCTAAAAAGTCGGCGTCTTCATTACCCGCGCTGTCTTCTTCGCAACCCCAGTCGTCGAAGAAGCCCCCTGCTTCTTCATCTCAAAGCGGGACGTCTTCATCGAAGCGTTCTTCTAAAAGGTCGGTGTCTTCCTCGAGGCCTTCTACGTCGTCTTCCAGTCCTCGTCGTTCAGACGTTCTGGAAAATCAACTCATGCTCACTACCCCGCTTAAAAGGAAAATAGGAGAGGCACAAAAAACTCCCACACGTGCAGAGTGTGAGGTGCGACAGAAGACGATGCATTGGGACGCGTTCACTGATCCGATGAAGCCGAAGTACGCATAAAAGCAGATCCGTGCGTTCAACCCATTGAAGGACGCGAAGGAAAAGGATTTTAATCCTTTCGTGAAGTGGATGCGGTCGTCGAAGTGGAACGACAAATTCTTGGGTTCTGTTCGCCTTAAGACTCGCGACGCGGATCCGAAGTTCTTCAAGACGTTCTTGGAGTCAACGAAACGGCTACACGATTCGGTACGTTATTTGTTATAATTCGCATTCCCTTCTAATTTAAAGTAACATTATATGTTTGTTATTTCGTAGCATATTGATGCCATACTGTGCATGCTTCGGGCTCGCCAATGAGCGCTCGACAGATATCGGCAAGACGTCCGAATCATGGATTGTCGGTGGGTCAAGCACGTACGGCCGATTCATGACGGAAAGAGCGAACAAGAAGAAGGCCATTGAACTGGGGACATAGCCCGAGCCCGTGGAATGGGACATGAGGGCGGTGATTACCCCGATGAGTGGGTATCGAGACGCCGATGTTTTGCCGTGGACGGGCGCTCGCGAGATCCTGTTCGTAGTCAACTTCAAGAACCTTCATTGGTTCACATTCTGGGTTGACATCGAGGAGTGGACCATTACCGTCCTCGATTGCTAGAAGGACCTCGTGCAGACGACGGGTAATCAGAACGACTTTAATGAGATGATGGAATAACGTAAAAGTTTATTTATGGTTATCACAATTAAAAGGTTTAATTATGGTTATTAAGATTATTATGTTTATTGATTGGTTGTTAAAATGTTTATTTATGCATAATTGGACTCGAGTACTGCCTAGGGTTGTGTCCATAGGTGGTTTCTTCAGCGACCATCGTATGTCGTATCGGGAGCTGAACGAGGGCAAAATTTGTTTCCGTCCTCTGACATGGCTAGTCGATCAAACGGTCCCACAATGTGCTTACAAGTAAACATGTTTAAAGTTTTTTTTTACAAGTTTAAAGTTTGTGACATGTTTAGATTTTTATTAACTTTTATACAACTTTTTTTGACAAGTTATTTTATACAAGTTTTTTGGACAAGTTAAGTTATTTTATACAAGTTTTTATTTATTGACAAGTTATTTTATACAACTTTTTATTAAGAAAAAAGTTTTTTCCATAGTATTATTAAGAAATAGACATTTCTTCTCCAAATCATCATTCCCTATACAAAGACTAGATCAATATTCAATGAAAGCCCTTCACACACCAAACAACAAAAAAAACCATTACAAATTTCACACAAAAACAAAAACAAAAAGCGAGCTGAGATCTTCTTCGTTGTCATCTATATTAACGGCCATTGTATTATTGTCTTCATAAGCTATACATTTCAAAATAGACTCGCACTGAAGAGTTCTTCTCTTCTTTATCTTCAAATCATTCCCGCCACATTCTTCATCGTATCCCAGTTCCAGATCATCACCAAATACATATAAGCACAATAGATATTTTCCCTAATATCCTATATAAAAACAACGTTTATATAATCAATAACATTGAAATTCAGTACACAAGAAGTTTTAGACTTTTACCGTTATCCAGAAAAGAAAGCTCTGGCCCACCAATCGACACCAACTTCTTCGAGATACTTTGCCATCTCGACATCTTTCTGTCTCAACTGTCTAAAATTAGCTTTGAATGCTATTTTACTGAAGGCGTAAGCATCATCATCCAATGCCCTATCTTGAACTTGTGTTGGACATTCAGTTGTAAATAATGGTAACATGCTCCGTGAGGGATACCAGAAAACACAACCTCGACACCATGTATATGATGCTAACGTGGTGATTGGATATGAACGTGAAATTAGGTACGTCTTCACCGATAGCTTCTCGCAATCTTCTCAAAAACCAAATCCAAGAAGCATGACACTCGCTATCTACAACTCCAAATGCAAGTAGATATAATTATAAATTCGCATCCATTGCAATTGCGCAAAGCAATTGTCCGCCGTATTTTGTCTTAAAAAATGCATCATCCAATGATATGACCGGCCGGCATGCTTTGAAGCCTATACGACACGCCTTAATAGAAAAGAAAGCATACTTGAATTTGTCACTATCTCGCACAAAGTTTGTTAACGTCCCGGGATTCTTTTGCTTCAACACGTACAGCCAAGACAGTAACATCTGGTAGGATTGTTCCGGTGTACCCCACACGTACCCAATAGCTTTCTCTTTGGATCTCCAATCTTTCAGATACGATATATTCACACCCCATCTTGTCTTCACTTCTTTCTTGACCTTATGCGCCGAATACTCCTCCATAGAGCTAATTGAGTACTTGTCTTTAAATACTTGACCGATGACCCACGGTGCAGCTCCTCGATGGCCCTCTGTTTGAACAACAGACGCACATGAGTCTTTAACCTCGCACGACGTAATCTCCCACATATCAAACCACTGCACGACACCCCTCAACCTCCACGTGCATTTCTCGTCTTTGCATAAAACATACCATCTCCTTTTCGAAGACGATTTCACTCTAAGTTCGTATTTATTTTTCACGCGTATAGGTGGATATGTTTCTTCAATTCAAGTTTGTTTTCAAACTGCTGCCCAATATATATTTCTTCTGAGCTACCTGTTACTTTCAAAGGTTAGTTAAACAATAACTTAACAGATTTTACATGAAAATTTAAATCCACTTGAGATCTAAATTACATGTAGAAGAATTACTTGGATAATGACTCGGTTCTTCCTTCACAACATCATCGGCGATGAAATCGGGTGCTTTCCATGAATAAGGGACGATAGGTGATCCGATCATCGGAGGCTCACGCTAACATTGACCCGATGGTTCACAATGACCCGCTGGTACAATAAAAGTTTCCACAAACTCTTCATATTATTCCGGATTGGCGAATTCTTTAAATTCTTCACCTCTACCATTGTTATCTCCATCATCTCTGTCACTATTTTCTTCATCACCTTGTCACCTTCGTATTCATCACATTCGCGACCTTCGTATTCATCACCTTCGCCACCTTTGTATTCATCATCTTCGTCACTATTGTGTCCATCATATTCGTCAGTGTTGTGATTACAGTCTCCATCACGCATGTATACTTCATCACCATTTTCGGCACCCTTGTACTCGTTAAAAAATTCATCGTCACAGCCACCGTCTTCATTTTCAATTATAGGATCATTTTATCGATCCTCGATAACAAGAGTATTTCGTCTCTTCTTTGGTTCATTGCGAGACACCCTTCCAACTTCCACATCTTTCCCTTTACATACTCCTCGATACGCAATAGGCGCAATGATCTATTTCCGTACCAAACTTACACAAAGTGGAAATCTATTACGATATTTGTGCTTCATAAAATACAAAACATCACCATTTTCCTTCATCACCATTTTCCTTTAAAACAGCAGGATCCATCGGAATCGTACCCATTGTGTATGGGACTTCGAGTTTTAAGTCGAACGCGAATCTGTGTAACTCGAGCTTTTTGTATATAGAATCTACCAACTCCATGTACGTTATCTCTTTCAGAACTGCGAATGCACGCGTATCTGCATTGGTGAACCTCCATAAGTGTTCTTCCTTCTCCCAAGTGTCGTTAACCATGATAAAAACTGCAAAAAAGTCAATCTATGAAAAATTAGCTTATCCATCATACAACATCGTACAACATGATACAACATTCCATCGTACAAAATCGTACAACATCGTACATACCATAATTTTTGTTCCAAATTTCATCATGCAAAAAAATTTAAATCTCATCCTACCATATCGTATACCATCGTACAAAAAAGTTAAAACCCAGACTTTTGACTATTTTTTTTTCAGATTTGATCGATTTTTATCACTACATTCTATCATATACAATCAAAAGTTATTTAAAATGATTAAGTTCGTAATCTTACCCATGATTCCTTGAAATCCACTTAAGTAGATAGGATTTGAGAGAGGGAGAGAAGATTGAAGTGTTCAAATTAATTAATTTTATGAGTGGATGAGGTATAGATAATCAGAGAGGTATTTTTGTCTGTTTTTTGTACAAAAGTCCATTTCTGCATATTTTTCTAAGTTAGGATCTAAGCTTGATATTAGTTCAATTATTAAGCCCAATTAATGAAAATTCTCTATCAAAATGCCCTCGAGTATAAATACTAACCTTATTTTTTATTTTTTATTTTATAATTACAAATACCCACACAAGAAAGAAAAGGAAAAATAGATACATAAAAATAAAAATACAGAGAGACAAAAGTAGAGAGAGAGAGAGAGAAAAAAAAAAACATTTCGTCGAAGACGAAGAAAAATAAAGGGATTGGCTAAAGATTTCGTTGGAGCTAGTCTCAACCATCGTTGACTATTTCCCCATGATCGAAAAAGTGCATTACGCCATATACAAATAATAATTTCAAATAAAATTCCCCACGCAATTTAAAAAACAATAGTAATTCGTTCATGTTGTCAGTCGTTCTCGAAAAACCTGAAATATTAAATTTCGCGCGACTTGCACGAAATTCCGATCTCTAAAGGTCCAACGGGCCGGGTCACTCAAAAAATCCACTGAGGTCCACAGACGGAAAATGCCTATCCAAACGGCCCGAAAAGTCCAAGCCCAATCTGTTGGAATCGATCTAGGGTTTAAGAAAATAATTAACGCTTCGGTAAGCGGCGGAATTTTAAAAATTTTCTTTTACAAGTAAAAACAGTTTTTACTAACCTAGACAAAGTGCAAGTACATGTAATTAAAAACTATTATAAGCTAAGAAGTTTACTAACCTTTCTTGAAGCTTGAACCTTGAAGAAGCTTTTGGAAAGTTGCAACGCTCGTCTCCCCTCGCAGCACGTCCCTCTTTCTTTCCTCGGCACCTCGAGCAACCACGAAAGTTTCTATCACTAAATCACTCGAAATAAAGGAATTAGTGAGTGGGCACTTTTAAACACTACGACTTAAGAACGAGTCTTGAAGTCGCAGAGCTAAACACTAGGTCGAGTGAGGACCTAGGTGCCAAAACAAAAAAAATCGAAAATAAACTAGAGAGAGAGAGAAGAGGGGCGGCAACCACAAGTTCTAGAGATAGAAGCTCTCAAATCTCTTAAACTTGGATGAATTGAATTGTGAGGAAATGAGGCTCCTATTTATAGGAGAGGTCTCACCTTCTATAAGGTAGTTTCCTCTTCTATAGAATATCACATATTCATGAGCCAATTACCTCTTTTCCCACTTGAGATGCTCGGCCAACATAGGCTTCAATAAGCCTTGGATTTGTTTCCTATTTTGTTCCAAGCCTTGCTTTGACTCTCTCTTGGCCGAAGTTATGCTTTCCTTCTAGAGGAAATTTGTTTCCTCTTTTTCTTTTGGAAAGTATCTTGATACATTTATGCACAAAATAAACTCTCCTTCCTTAGGTATGTTGAGCGCCCAACATGTCTCTAGAAGGAGCTTCTAGAAGCTGCTTCATTTATTCATGAGAACATGAAAAAGGCCCATTAAGAATTTTCAATAAAATTCTTATGAAATGAAATTAATTCACAAGGCCCAATGATCAAGTCATGGCCGAGTGACATTAAGTCATCAAATGAACTTGTCAAAAAAATTTATTGACATTCATTTCATCCTTTGTCTCAAAAGAAAAAAAATACCCTTTTGACTATTTTCGTTCTGCGTTTTGACTTAGCTTCCAGTTTAACTATTCCAATCGATGTGATTCGTGACAGTGACCTCATGGACCCAAATGAACAAAGCTTGAGCTAAACACTTGGACTCAAAAGTTCACAAACCTTTTCCAAGTTTAGCTTAATGCCAACTGACTCCACTAAAGAGCTGACACTGAAAATCTCTCGGTTCAAATGAATTTATTTTCTACTCAAGAATTCAACCTAATTATGATGAGCGGATCCACTGAATATTATCTATGTTTACCCTTCATGAATGTCATCAGCTAGTCGGGATTTACTAAATTACCATTTTACCCTTCTAGCTGTTATTTCCTCAACTCCTTTGTCGCTTGTGAATAAGTTAGAAACAATGTATTGACGAGGAGCTAACAAGTCACACTGTTTCATCCAAAAGAGTCAGGACTCAATTTGGACACTGGCCAGTTCATTTATTCAAACTCCAAGGAACAAAGCATGAGGTGACATACATTGCATTTCAGCAATCTTGTACATGAATTCCATATCTATGAGAACTTCACAAAGTTACTCATGACATACTCACAACTTAGTACTTCACCAATAGGCCCTGTTCGGAATCACATAGTGAGTCCGAACTCTGACTTTCTCAAATGAGAATACTAAGGTGTGAAATGGCATGTCTCATTTCAGGATTAAGGTAAGCATGATGCGATTCATACATAGTGACTTCGAGACATAAGAGGTTAAATGGTTTGTTCTTATCTTGTCTCTAGAAGTGCACTGGTCAATTCAGTACCTTCGGAAGATACCTAGAAGAACTATAGAGTCCCCAACTCTCAATGCCTTATAACCAGACATCATAGATTCTTCTAACAATCATACTGAGGTCAATAGTCCTTTGACCCTAAGATTGCGAATATAGCGTTTTAAGCAAACTAGGAAGAGTTTGTTAATGCAAATCTACATTTGTCTCTTCGTAAGTTGTTTAGTTTGTTTATGGACTAAAAGACTAAGGTTTTATCATAAAGCTTCAAACAAAGAAAGAATGAATGAACGTTTCAACTTTATTAATGAATAGATAGGCAATTACAAGCAAGAGTCTTCATGAGACTTTATTACATCAAATGTACAAAATAAAGATTACAACTCTTCTTGTGGGCACCATTGACAACACAATCTCCCACATGGAGCAGGGAATCGCCATTGCACACTCGTTGAAAGGACCGCACGCGCTGTGCGCAGAGCACCTGGTGGTGCCGCGCTCGCGAACTAGAGCGCCGTGCTAGTGCACGCCCGCTCACTGTATGCACGCCTGAAGCCCACCACCCATTCCCTAGGTGCGTCCAGATGCCATCCTAGGCCTCCTCATTCACTACAAATACCTCATTCTCAGTGAGGGGGAGAGACACATTCATTCCTCTCCAAGATTACTCACTCTCAGAGTTCTAAAACGCTGCCGGAGATTTTCTTATCACAATTTCTTGTAATCGAATGCTTAATCTAGCCCATAGGCTGCGCTCAGGGTTTTCTACTGAAAATCCCTTACGCGTCCAATGCACAAGCTGCGTCTGAGATTTTACGCGTCCAACGCACAAAGCTACATTTGGAAGTGTCTATTGAGAATCTCATGCGTGTCCAAAGGGAGAAAACACACATTTTCTCTTGGGTCACTCAATCCTAGTGCACTGAGACATCGCCGAGGACTCCTCCGTCGAGCAAACCTCACAGCTCCACGCCTCATACAACGTATACACACACTTTGAACTACATTTTGACTTGATCCCGCAATGCGAGTACGTATGCAACTCAGAAGAAATGCAGTCACGCCCTCCATTCACCCCATTTTCTCCTCAGAGAACACCTCCAACTGGAGAAACCTCAACTCGAGACTTTCGAGTTCACAAAGTCCAATTTCTGTCGAATAGTTACCTTGGCTCGGGTGCGGCCATGACTCGAACCACCCAAAGCCTTAAATCGTTGTTTATTTTCGTGCGATAACATTCAGGTGCTCGAAGGAGGGGACTTCCCGACTTGCGCATCCAAAATCCCTTCTAATCATCTTCTTCTTTTCTTTTGAAAACTCCGCTTTCTCGGACTTGAGAAAAAATGAGTAATCAACCACCCATGCGTTCTGAGGGTGTTTACAACCCCGATAACGCTACTGTGACCAAAAAAATATTTCTTGCACTCCCGAGCACGTGGTGAAAAAGAGTCGCTCCCCGAAGAGAGCTCGACCCGCTCACCATCTCCATCTCTAGATAGTTGGGACGACCGCATCAGGTGTTGGAATAGATCTCTGATTAAGAAAAGATTTATCGCTTCTAGCAAGCGGCGAAATATAAATTATTTCTTTAAAAATTCGTAAAACGCTTTATTACCTAGACAAAGTGTATGAGCATATAATTTAAATTTTTTAAAACTACATTTAGTTTTTGTTATCAATGGTGCCCACAAGAAGAGTTGTAATCTCTATTTATGTACATTTGATGTAATATAGTCTTATGAAGACTCTTGCTTGTAATTGCTTATTCATTAATAAAAGTTGAAACGTTCATTCATTATTCCTTGTTTGAAGCTTTATGATAAAACCTTAGTCTTTAGTCCATAAACAAACCTAACAACACATAAAGAGACAAATGTAGATTTGCATGAACAAACTCTTCATTATATATTCGCAATCTAAGGGTGAAATGACTATTGACCTCAGTACGATTGTTAGGAGAATCTATGATGTCTGGTTATGGGACATTGAGAGTTGGAGACTTTATAGTTCTTCTAGGTATCTTCCGAAGGTACTGAATTGACCAGTGCACTTCTAGAGACAAGATAAAAACAAACCATTTAACATCTTATGTCTCGAGGTCACTACGTATGAATTGCATCATACTTACCGTAATCCTGAAATGAGACATGTCATTTCATAGCTTACGTATTCTCATTTGAGAAAGTAAGAGTTCGGACTCACTATGTGATTCCGAACATGACCTATTGGTGAAGTACTAAGTTATGAAGATGTCATGAGGAACTTTGTGAAGTTCTCATAGATATGGAATTCATGTACAAGATTGCTGAAATGCAATGTATATCACCTCATGCTTTGTTCCCTGGAATGTGAATAAATGAACTGGCCAGTGTCAAAATTGAGTCCTGACTCTTTTAGATGAAACAATGTGACTTGTTAGCTCCTCGTCAATACATTGTTTCTAACTTATTCACAAGCGACAAAGGAGTTGAGGAAATAACAGCTAGAAGGGTAAAACGGTAATTTTGTAAATCTCGACTAGCTGATGATATTCATGAATGGTAAACATAGATCATATTCAGTGGATCCACTCATTACAATTAGGTTGAATTCTTGAGTAGAAATTAAATTCATTTGAACCAAGAGATTTTTAGTGTCAACTCTTTAGTGGAGTCAGTTGACATTAAGCTAAACTTGGAAAAGGTTTGTGAACTTTTGAGTCCAAGTATTTTAGCTCAAGCTTTTTTCATTTGGATCCATGAGGTCACTGTCACAAATCATATCGAGTAGGAATAGTTAAACTAGAAGCTAAGTCAAAACAAGAAAGAGACAAATTTTACGAAAATTATCTAAAGGGTATTTCTGTCCTTTTGGACATGGGACGAAATGAATGTCAATAAATTTTTTGACATTATCATATGATGACAAATGAAAAAATCACTCGGCCATGATGAGTTCATTGGGCCTTGTTGATTAATTTCATTTCATAGAATTTTACTTGAAAATTCTTAATGGGCTTTTCTTTTGTTGTCATGAACAAGTGAAGAAAAATCTAGAAAGCCCTTCTAGAAGGTCTATGGCCGTCCAACCCTATAGAAAAAGGAGAGTTTATTTTGTGCATTAATGTATGAAGATACTTGCCAAAAGAAAAAGAGGAAACAAATTTCCTATATGAGGAGAAGGGATTTTCGGCCAACGCAAGGAGAGAACAAAAGAGAAAACAAATCCAAGGCTTCTAGAAGCCCCTCTTGGCCGTGTGAAATAAAGGGAAAGAAAGGAGGAAACTACCTTATTGAAGGTAAAACCTCTCCTATAAATAGAGCCCTCATTCTTCACATTTCATTCATCCCAAGTTTTAGAGATTGAGAGCATCTCTCTCTAGCTTGGCCGCCCCTTCCCTCTCTCTCTCTCTAAATTTTCTTTCATTTTTGTTTTGGCACCTAGGTGCTCATTTGACCTAGTGTTTTTAGCTCTTCGACTTTGAGACTTGTTCTCGAGCCAACGTGTTTAAAAGTTCCCACTCATTAATTCCTTTTCTCTCGAGTGATTTTAGTTATAGAAACTGTCGTGGTTGCTCGAGTTGCCGAGGAAAGAAGAGAGACGTGCTGCGAGGGGAGACGATCGTTTTCAACCTTCCGAAGGCTCAACAACGTTCAAGCTGTTGGAATTGATCTAGGGTTTAAGAAAAAGTTTAACGCTTCGGGTAAGCGGTAGAATTTTAAAAAACTTCTTTTGACAAGCAAAACGATTTTACTAACCTAGACAAAGAGCAAGTACACGTAAATAAAAACTATTATGAGCATTAAAAATTTACTAACCTTTTTAGAAGCTTGAACGTTGATGAGCCTTCGGAAGGTTTAAAACGTTCGTCTCCCCTCGCAGCACATCTCTCTTCTTTCCTCGCCAACTCGAGCAACCACGAAAGTTTCTATCACTAAAATCACTCGAGAGAAAATGAATTAGTGAGTGAGCACTTTTAAACACGACGACTCGAGAACAAGTCTCAAAGTCGAAGAGGTAAAAACGCTAGGTCAAATGTGGACCTAGGTGCCAAAACAAAAACCGAAAATAACTAGAGAGAGAGAGAAGAGGGCGTCCAAGGTTCTAGAGAGAGAGACTCTCAATCTCTTAAACTTTGGAATGAATAAAATGAGAGGAATGAGGCTTCTGTTTATAGGGGAGGGATCACCTTCAATAAGGTAGTTTCCTCTTCTATTGAATATCACATATTCATGAGCAAAATTTGCTCTTCTCCCTATTAAGTCACACGGCCATATACAATCCAAGCAAGTCATTGGATTTGTTTCACTACTACAAATGTTGGATTATACAACCCACTTTCTACAACGCTTAACATAAGCGTTGTAGAAACTAGGGATTCTACAACGCTTAACATAAGCGTTGTAGAAACTTAGTGTTTCTACAATGCTTATGACTAAGCGTTGTAGAATCCAGGTGTTTCTACAACGCTTTTGGATAAGCATTGTAGAATCTGGGTGATTCTACAACGCTTTTGTAAAGCGTTGTAGAAGAACTTAAATTTCAGATTTCCCACAATGTTAACACCATCCGTTGTAGAACCGTCGTCGTGGCACCATGTGATTTTTGCCGCGGCGAAAACTTTCTACAATGCAAGTTCAAAGCGTTGTAGAAGGATGGACCTCGCCGCGGCACGATTTAAACCTCGCCGCGGCAAAGCATTCTACAACGCTTTTTATAAGCGTTGTAGAATACAGTGGCCGCGGCGATGGTCATCTCTCGCCGCGGCGAGATTATGTCGCCGCGGCTGGAAATATACTCCGCCGCGGCGAGAAGGATACCGTGGCCTAGCAGTTTTTTATGAAACTGCCTCGCCGCGGCGATGAAGGACTCCCGCCGCGGCGAGAGGATCCTACAACGGTTATAAAATCCGTTGTAGGATCTCCTCGCCGCGGCGAAGACATATTCTCGCCGCGGCGAGGTTTTTAGGTTTTCACTATATAAACCCATTTTCAGTTTTTTTTCTCATTCTCCTCAAAATACAAACGCGAGACAAACTATTTCGGCCGAGTCTGTCTTCATTTTCTCTTCCAAATTCCCTCGCCACGTCCTCGCCGCCCCGATTTCTCGCCGTTGCCTTGTCCTCGCCGCCATTCTCGCTCGCCACATCCTCGCCGCCATTCTCGCTCGCCACGTCCTCGCCGCCCAACTCCCTCGCGCGTCTCTCTCTCACCGCCTCTCACTCTCTCTTTAAAGGTATGATTTTCTAAGTTTTTAAGGTGGTTATTGATTTAATTTCGTGTTGTTGATATGGATTTCGTGTTTTTGAATATGGATTTCAGGTTATTTCCCCGAGTTGCATGTTGTGGTTATTGATTTAACAAAATTAGGGTTATTGATTTAAGGTGGTTATTGATTTAACAAAATTAGGGTTTTTTATTTTATTATGAATGAATTTGAGTTAGAATTTGTGTTAGAATGAATTTGAGTTAGAATTTGTGTTAGAATTTGTGTTAGAATGAATTTGAGTTAGAATTTGTGTTAGAATGAATTAGAGTTAGAATTTGTGTTAGAATGAATTTGAGTTCGAATTTGTGTTAGAATGGAATTGTTTATGAATTTGATATTGTTATGTTTAAATGAAGTTGGAATTGATATAGAATTTGTGATTGTTGTGACATTGTTAGTATTTAAAATGGTTATGTTGATTGTAGATGTCGAGATTGAATTTTTTATGATTATGCTTTGTGAAGGTGAACAATGGTTCGAACAAAAAATCCGGCGGGCGCCACGGCTCCGAGCACTTCCAAAGGTCCTAGTAAAAGTAAAGGTAAGCGAGCTCGTCAACCGTCCCCTGAAGCAGATTATAACACAAGTATCTTCACCAGCAAGGCCGCGGAGGATCGTTACGACAAAATCTCGTCGCGCAGTGTGATCCCTGAGCGGGGATTCAATGTGAGCTCTAACACCGATATAGGAGTATCAATCCGCAACAGTATTCAAGGTCATGACTGGGTGAAGTATTGTGCCGTTCCCGAGTTCGAGGCGAACTTAAACTTCGTGTACAAATTCTACGCAAACTTACCAGATCACAATGGAGATGTTGTGACGGTCCGAGGTAGACCGGTCGATGTGAGCGTCGAAGCGATCAACGATTTTCTTGGGACCCCAGATGTGCCTTTCGAGAATGAAGGCTATCGGGAATGGTTGAGAACTTGCAGCCATGAGGAGATGGCGAGGTTGCTGTGCATTCCAGGAGAGGATTGGGTCCTTGAGAAAGGGAAAAGGGTACTCAAGCGTGACCAACTCACTAGGATTGCTAAAGCTTGGATTTACTTTGTTTGCGCTCGCCTCTATCCGATCAAGCACTTCACCACTCTTGACGAGGGTCGTATCCAGGTGTTGTTCTGCATCATAAAAGGTCATTCTATCAACGTCGGTCGATTCATCTACAATTGGATGAAGAGTCTAGACTATACTAATGAACGACACGGTTTGCCATATCCGTCGATCATTACCGGCCTTTGTACCAATGCGGGGGTAGGACGCTCGAAAAGGGATACGATCAAGGGTCCTATGGGGCCTATTACGAATAACATCATCGATCGCTACAAGATTAGGGAGGAACCACAAGCGGAGGAAGCGGCGGAAGAGGAGGAGGAAGGGGAAGAGGGACCACCAGTCAACGAGCCTCGATTGTTCTTACCAGCACCTCCGGTAGTCGACCCCGCCACCATCGACTACATAGCTCAATGCTCCAACTATCTCATCGGCGGGTTCCAACACACGCAACAGTACATGCACCAACAAGCGGAGTATGGCGCCTCTCACATCAACCAACTGAACGATCTCTACTCTCGGTGGGACATCAACTAAGAGAACCAGGTGTTATTTCCTCCATATCCTCAATACTCCGATTATCCGTACCCACCACCACAGTGGCCACCGCATATGGCACCTCCTCAATATCCGGCGCACTCACCACCACCACCACCACCGAATGACGACTAAACCAACAACACCAACTTTAAATTTTAAATTTAAGACTCGTTTGGTTTCTTTAAGCTTCATTTTAAATTTAAATTAAGACTCGCATGATTTGTTTATGTTAATTGTTATGTTTAAGACTCGTGTTTTAGTTAATATGTGTTTGAGACTTGATTAATATTTAAAGATTGTGAAATCTGAATGCGTGATGGTTTTTTTTATTTGAATGATAATTTTTCCGTTGAAAACCAGGTTTAAAATGGGAAAGAAAGTAAAAATGTGTAGACTGAGGTGATTATATTCTAATCTCGCCGCGGCGACTTAGAAATTTTGCCGCGACGTATAACGTTCGCCGCGGCGTGTTTTCTACCTCACCGCGGCGAGGCATTCTACAACGCTTTTCAAAGCGTTGTAGAAAGTTTTCGCCGCAGCGACACTTACACATCGCCGCGGCGAGAAACATACCGAGAGCATGCATATTTGAAAACATAACCTTGCCGCGGCGACTTGATTTTCTCACCGTGGCAAGTTTATCTCGCCGCGGCGACATTACATCGTCGCCGCGGCGAGAGATTCTACAACGCTTTTCAAAGCGTTGTAGAAATTCTTCGCCGCGGCGAAAAGTAAACATCGCCGCGGCGAGACACTTACCGAGAGCATGCATTTTTTAAAACATAACCTCGCCGCGGCGGCATAGTTTTCTCGCTGCGGCGACAACATGTCGCCGCGGCGCAAATACAACATAGCCACGGCGAGAAACTTACCGAGAGCCTTCATATTTGAGAACATATGCTCGCCGTGGCGACATAATTTTCTCGCCGCGGCGAAATTATATAATCGCCGCGGCGAGATGTCCTACAATGCTTATTAAGCGTTGTAGAAACTTTTCGCCGCGGCGGACAACATACATAGCCGCGGCAAGAGTCTAGAAATGATATTGTAAATTTAAACACTATAGAAATGTTTACCATAAGAGAATAACATAAAATCCAAAATGAAAATACATTGTTAACTGTTCTAAATCAAACAAAAATAGGATCTATATCCTTACGAAGTAGATGAGAAACATCGTCATCATCAAAATCATCCATCTCTTGATCAATAGGAGGTAATCCCGATGTGAACGGTGGAATGCTAGACATGTCTTCATCTTCTTCATCATTACCATTTCTCGCTTTCATATGAACTACTAACGATAACTCTGGATTGGCTGGATCCGAAACATAAGACACTTGAATTGCTTGCGAAGCCAAAATAAATGAATCATTCTCGTAGCCAATCCGTCTAAAGTCGACAACTGTAACTCCGTCATTATCAACTTTAACATGATTATTATCTGCCCATTTGCACTTGAATAAAGCGACTCGCAACCCGCAATAATCAAGTTCCCAAATGTCTTCAATGTATCCATAATAGTTCATAAAAGCATGTTTTGGATTCTTATCTTTGGCCGACGAAACATGTAATGCTTCGGCAAACAATGTAACACCACTATTTTGAACGGGATGCTTGTTGTCTCTATCTCTTGTGTAAAATGTAAAACCATTAACAGACCAAGCAGTGTACCTTGTAACCATTGAGGAAGGCCCGCCAGATAGTTTACTCAATGTAGAAGAATGTCCTGCCTCTTTAAATAATTGTTTTCCAAGCCAGTTCTGAAACAAACGGTTGTGCTCTTCTTGTAACCATTTTTCATTTCTGCCTTTCTTTGGATTATTCACTCTCAACTCATTCAAATGAATATCCACAAATGGCGTGACCTCAGAAACGTTGTGTAGCACATGGAGACCGGCTTGCTGCCATTCTTTTCGGTTGACACTCGAATAGGTACCTATAAATAAAAACATACTTAAACAAGAACGCATCATAATTTAAAGTAACAAATAAAGTGTCAAAAACATACCTGTAGATAGAGCTTTTGAATCAAAATTGGTGTTTTTGGGTACCCCAATTTCATATGCTTTAGCTAAATACTCAGAACAAAACTCAACCGACTCTTCTGCTATGTAATTTTCAACTATGCTTCCTTCGGGCCTATTGTAGTTCTTCACGTAGCTTTTCAACACTTTCATGTAACGTTCGATTGGATACATCCACCGTAAAAATACGGGCCCGCATAATTTCACTTCACGTACCAAGTGGACGGTTAAATGAACCATGATTTCGAAAAACGAAGGTGGAAATAACTTTTCGAGCAAGCAGAGAGTTTTCACCAATTCTGACTGCATTAAATCTAGGCGAGTAGGATCGATGACCTTCGAGCAAATTGAGTTAAAGAATACACATATCTTTGATATTGCGAATCTCACATCTTTTGGCACGATTCCTCGCAAAGCAAGAGGCAACATTTGTTGTAGCAGTACATGACAATCGTGAGTCTTCATTCCAATAAGTCTCAAATCTTTCAAAGACACGAACCTCTTATAGTTTGATGAATGACCATCGGAGACTTTAATAGAAGCAAACCAGGTACACAACTTCTTCTTCTCCTTTCGATCTAGAGTGTACTTTGCCGGTGGCAATTTTATTTTTTTTCCACCACCATCTTGGGGATGCAAAATGCTTCTTATATTCATGTCTTTGAGATCCATTCGAGATTTTAATCCGTCTTTCGATTTATTTGGATCATCAAGAAGCGTACCGATAAACGATTCACACACATTTTTCTCGATGTGCATAACATCCAGACAATGCCGAACATAGTGTGACTTCCAATAAGGAAGGTCGTAGAAAATCGATTTCTTCTTCCAAGGATTCTCTTTGAAGGATTCTTTAGTACTAGCACTCCGCTTTCTTTTCCCAAGCACTTCATTGACGTTTTTAACCATCTCATAGACATCTTCACCAGACAAAATTCTAGGAGGCGGTCGTTCTTCTGTATTTCCATCAAATGCCTGTTTCAACCTTCTATATGAGTGATGTCTTGGTAAAAATCTTCTATGACCAAGAAAAATGGTCTTCTTACCATGCTTCAACCTGATGGAAGATGTGTCTTTCATGCAAATCGGACAACCAATCGAGCATTTCACAGAGTATCCTGACAAGTTTCCATAGGCAGGAAAGTCGTTAATAGTCCACATTAACATTGCCCTTAAGTTGAACGAATCTCCACGGTAAGCGTCTTTGACTTCTATCCCTTTCTCCCATAACATCTTCAAATCATCGACCAATGGTGCCAAATAAACATCGATATCATTTCCTGGTTGATTCGGTCCTGAAATCAGAAGCGTTAACATCAAGAACTTTCTCTTCATACATAGCTTTGGAGGGAGATTGTAGTTCACGAGTATAACCGGCCAAACACTATATTTACTGCTCATCATGCTGAACGGGTTCATACCATCAGACGCTAGACCAAGGCGCAAATTTCGAGTATTAACACTGAAATCCGTATACTCTAAATCGAAGGATTTCCATTGTGAAGCATCAGCAGGATGTCTCAACATACCATCATCGATACGCTTTTCGGAGTGCCAAACCATGTTCTTCGCGTGTTTGACACTATTAAACATTCGACGGAAGCGCGGCATTGGAGGAATGTACCATAATGACTGAAATATATTGAAAGAAAATCAATAATTAATAATGAATATGAGCTACATGTATTTCTTAATCAAATAATGAAAATGTACGTACCTTGACTGGAACTCCTTTAACCCCATTACATGGAATTTTACCCTTCTTCCACCTTGACTCTTTGCACGTCGGACATTCATTCAGATCTTCATACTCATGTCTATATAAAACACAATCATTTGGGCACGCATGAAATTTCTCGTACTTCATGCCTAATGTGCCCAAAGTCTTCTTCGCTTCATACATACTTAAAGGAACTTTATTATCTTCCGGAAATGCTTCTTTTAGTGTTTCCAACAATAGAGTAAAACTAGTGTTTGTCCAACCGCCCGACGCCTTTAAATGAAATAATGTAACTAGAAACGACAACTTCGAAAAGCTTGTACACCCTTCATATAATGGTGTCTCCGCATCATTCATCATGGACTCAAACAATTCCGGTCGCTCAACAAAATCATCCTCCAAATCGTTCATCATTCTGCACATATCATCAATATCATCTTCAACATCATTGTTATCCTCGTTTACCGTAGAACGAAAAACCTCACCATGGTAGTACCATCTTTGATACGAGGTCATTATTCCATATACAAATAAATGGGTCCGAACGACATCAATCGAAAAAATGTCTATGATTTCCACATTGAATACAAGGACAACGCATAGATTTCACATCTACCATGTTCTCTCTAGCAAAATCACAAAACTCATCTACACCTTTACGATATATCTCGTTTAATCTATTCTCCCACATCCACTTTCTCATCTTCATAGAAAACCCTAATTATATAAAAAAAAAAAACTCATTCTAATTAGTAAACTATCAAGAGAACAACATTTGGAGAAAATTAAAGAAGAACTTACTAGATTTGGATGTGTAGATGAGACTTGTAAATGAGAACGCAGTAGAATGAGTCGAAATGGTGCTGGAAATATTTTTCGAGAGGTTATGAGAGTTCTAAGTGAAAAAAAAGAGAGATGAGAATATATATGCCTCGTGTTTCTCGCCGCGGCGAAAATATGACTTCGCCGCGGCGACGACTTTCTACAACGGTTTACATAACCGTTGTAGAAACAACTCACCGCGGCGGACATTACACGTCGCCGCGGCGCCATCCAACCAATAAATTTCCGCCGCGGCGATGTACAAACTTTGCCTCGGCGATGTTTATTCGCCGCGGCGGGAAATAGATTTCGCCGCGGCGCAAAACTTACCGAGAGGATGCTTATTTGAAATTCTGTTCTCGCCGCGGCGAGATATATTTCTCGCCGCGGCGTAATTTTCTGGGTTTGTCTCGCCGCGGCGGACTTTACACGTCGCCGCGGCGAGACTTCTACAACGCTTATTATAAGCGTTGTAGAAACAACTCGCCGCGGCGGGAATTACACGTCGCCGCGGCGAGAACATTTAGGGTTAGGAGTCTCAACTCGCCGCGGCTAGGAATATTTCTCGCCGCGGCGTAACTTTTCTGGGTTTGTCTCGCCGCGGCGGACTTTACACGTCGCCGCGGCGAAACTTCTACAACGCTTATTCTAAGCGTTGTAGAAACAAGTCGCCGCGGCGAGACTTCTACAACGCTTATAATAAGCGTTGTAGAAGCCTTTTAAAACCAAAAATTTTCATTTTTTTTAAACTTCCCGCCTATTTTTCAGACTTAAGCGTTTTTTTCCCATATTTGTCATTCATATTTCATTCTCTTCTACTTCTCCATTCTTCTTCTTCTCTCCCCGCCCATCTCTCTCTCTCTTCTCGCCGTCCTTCTCTCTCCGCCCCCCTTTCTCTCTTCTCGCCGTCCCTCTCTCTCCGGCCCTCACCCTCTCTTCTCGCCGCCCCTCTCTCTCCGGCCCTCACCCTCTCTTTTCCCCGCCCATCTCTCTCCGGTCCTCACTCTCACTCCTCATAGCCTCCGCCTTGACCCCGCCCAGCCTCCACCTCACCTTGACCCCGCCTCGCCTGCACCTCGCCCTTGCCCCGCCTGCACCTCGCCCTTGCCCCGCCTCCACCTCGCCTCTCGCTCGCCACGTCCTCGCCTCGACCGGGTATGTTATTTCCCAACTTTTTTTTGAATTTAATTTGATTTATGTTATTAATTAGTTAGAATTTGGTATTTATTTGAAGTTAGGAAGAATTTGTATTGGATTTTAGTATATTGGATGTGAATTCGTTTTATTTGAGTTTGATATTGATTTGAAGTTGTATTTGAGTTGGAATCGGATTGGATTGGAGTTAGAAATTGAGATTATGTTTTGAATTTTGTATATTAGATTCCATGTCGTCCACTACTACTACTTCTAGCGGTAGTGGTAATAGAAAAATTAGAAGACAACTAGCGCTTAACTCCGATGAACAAGGAAAACGAAGAAACACTCTTATGGGTCGGGTTAATAAGGCTAAAACACTTGGTAAAAAAATCCCGGTACAATTTGATGATAAAGGGCAACCAATGGGTAAAGAGGGTGATGAGTTGTCGAGTTACTTTGGCGTGTTAGCAAGAGAACACGTTCCACTTTCGATGCGTGATTGGAGATGTAAAGACAACGCCCAAATTAAAGAACAGATTTGGAACAAAATGCAAGAAGGATTTACGATTCCTATCGAACAAAAACACGATTGCCTTATGAGAGTCGGAGAAGCGGCAAGGTTATTTCGTTATGAGATATACAACGATCTACTCAAAGACATAATCAACGAACCAATCGCCTTAAAGAGACCGGCTTGTATTTTGAAATTCTATACAAGTATCACCGAAGAAGATTGGATAGCATTTGTTGAGTATAGACGAACCGAAATGTTCAAACAAACATCGGAACATGGGAAATCAAATATCGGAAAAAGTTTGTACAAATCTCGAACGGGCCGAAATGGATATCGAAAGCTTGATCAAGAAAAGGTTAGATTCTTTTTTTTTTCTTTTAGTTATTCCAAATGTTGCAATTATTTTTTAATTTATTATAAAATTACTTCTTACTAGCATGACGAAACGGGAGAATGGCCTACGAAAGAGGAACTTTGGATTGACTCGCGAATGAAAGATGTAGATAACTACAAGGATGAGAAAGACAAATTGATGGGAGAAAAAATCGTAAGTTCTTTACCTTTGTTATAAAAATTAACCTTGTAATTTTATTTTCAAATAATTTTATGTGTAGAAAACGTTATCACAACAAGCATCGCAAGGGACATGGTTGCCGGAATCGGGAAAGAGCGTTTTGCAAGAAGCTTTGGGAACGTCGTGAGTTTGCGGTCAATCCAAACACACGTCGCGTTTTAAGTACTTTGTTCCTCCAACGCCCAACGAAGAAGCAATGAAGATGCGTCGGGAAATGAGCGAGTTAAAGTCTTTGGTGATGAAGGCCTTCGGTGGAAATGGTAGCATTAATGTCGGAGATGCTAATGTTGAGTCGCCTAGTGTCGAGCGTGTGGAAGAGAATCTCAACGCGAAGGTTGTTGATGATAAAGAGATGACAAATGTCGGAGATGCTAATGTCGAGTCGCCTAGTGTCAACGAAACGGTCTCTTTAGGTATGTTTAATTTTTTTTTATCTATTTATTAATAAAGATAAATGTTTTGGTATTAAGTTATTGATAATATTCTTGATTCACTTAGAACACGACGATGTTGATGATCGTCCGAAGATCGATCCTATCATTGTTGATGATCGTCCGAAGATCGATCCTATTGTTGTTGAAAAACCCAATAGTGTTCGTGCTAGTTGCTCATTGAATCCAACCACCCCGGTGACACCGACTTCGGATGAAAGCCTCGAGTGTCTTCTTTTTATAGATGATGTTGTGAAAGGAGGCACGATTCATGTTGCAAATGGGCGAGCATACGTAAATGGGAGCGTCCTTCACTCTTTACCTTTGGAGGAAGGAAATGTACGTGTGACCGTTTTGGGGGTTTTGATTAAAAAAGAAAAATTGCCAATTCCCACCGAAGAAGCTCAAACCATTGAAGATGCAATAGGAGGATTTGTCTCGTGGCCGAAGAGATTGATCGAAGTGGACACGGGAATAGAGAGTCGCGGTCCGGTTGTCAAACAACTCTCAAAGCTCGGTTTAGAGAGTGAACCTAGCATCGATGATACTAAGAAGATTCCGTACAAGGTGATTAATCCAAAGTTTCGATTGCTCGCTCAACATGCCAACAAAGTAATGTTACCGGAAGGGGATGTGATTATGGTCAATGTTAGTCCAAGTCTCGCGGCTATCCCGATTCCGGTGTCATTTGAAGATGTTTCCGACTTTTTACAATACTTGGAAATTGGCGCGGGGAGCATAACGGTCTATATGGAGTAAGTGTTTTCTTTATATGCGTTTTTAATATAAATATTCAATATTTAGTGTTTTGATCAATCAAATACTTGTTTGTCATAGCTATCTACGCACGAGGCTAGAAAAGGCGAAGAAGAGTCGAAATTATTGTTTTATAAATCCGGGCTTAAGTTCGTACATCGAAAACAACGACGAGGACGCTTATTTGTCAAAACGAGTCAAGGACGTTGGAAACATAGTACGAAAATGCAAATTTGGTGAACTAGCTTTGATGCTGTACAATAAAGGTGCGCATTGGATGCTCGTTGTCCTCGACCCTTGGAGAGATAGTGCTATGTTCTTCGACCCATTAAGAAATAAAATTCCAATCGATTTAACTCGATTGATAAAAAGGTAATATTTTGATTTTTTAAACTATTTTTATTATAAATCATTGTAGAGGTTTTTTCTCTTATGATTTTCGTGTTATAGGGTTTTTGTGGATTTCAAGCTCGAGCACCAAATCGCCAATAATAACGGACAGTCAACGTACATCAAGGCTTGGAACGCTCCGAGACAAACCGGAAACACGGAATGCGGGTATTTTGTTATTTCGTATATGCGCGATATAGTCGTATGAGGTGTAGGAAAATTAGAAAGTAAGAAAAACTATACAAAAGAGGATTTAGAGAGAGTTAGGGAAGAATGGGTAACTTATGTACAAACATTTATTAATTGTGATGATTAGTTAGTTTTTATATTCAATTTTGGATTTGTTTTAGATGTAAATATTTCTTTTGAATGTTTTGAAGATGTATATATTATTTTTTGGATTGAAGGTTATTTTCAGGTATCATATTTTTTAAACCGGGTTTAGTACGTGTAAAAAATGATTTCAGGTTCAAAATAAAGTCTTCGCCGCGGCGACTTAGAAATTTCGCCGCGGCGTATAACGTTTGCCGCGGCGAAAAATAAGAGTCGCCGCGGCAAAAAAGATACCAAGAGCACATTATTCATGCATCAAAAACCCGCCGCGGCGACGTTTTAGTTTCGCCGCGGCGATATACACCTCGCCGCGGCGAAACTAAAACGTCGCCGCGGCGGGTTTTTAAAAAAATATTCATAAAACTTCTACAACGGATCTTCAATCCGTTGTAGAATCATGTCGCCGTGGCGTGGAACGTACTTCGCCGCGGCACACAACTCGCCACGGCGACGTATTATTTCCGCCGCGGCGACATGATTCTACAACGGATTGAAGATCCGTTGTAGAATTTCTCGCCGCGGCGAGAAATATACTTTGCCGCGGCGAGATGTTTGAAAACATTTAAAAATTACACAATGGATTCAAACCATTGTAGAAGCTTCTACAACGCTTAAATATCCGTTGTAGAAGCTTAGTTTCTACAACGGATCATTAAGCGTTGTAGAAAGCTATTGGATTCTACAACGGATCATTAAGCGTTGTAGAAGCTTCTACAACGCAAGATTCTACAACGCTTAATAAGCGTTGTAGAAACATTCTACAACTGTTTTTAAGCGTTGTAGAATCCTAGTTTTGTAGTAGTGTTTCCTCTTTTATTTTGCTCTCTCCTTGCCTTAGTTGGCCGCCCATATCCCTTCCTTGTATAGAAAATTTGTTTCCTCTTTTACTTTTAGCAATTATCTTCATACATCAATGCATAAATAAACTCTATCTTTTTCTCTATGTTGGCCGAAATTAAGGGCTTCTAGAAGGAGCTTCTAGATGTTTCTTCATTTGTTCATGATAACAAAAGAAAATCCCATTAAGAATTTTCAAGTAAAATTCTATAAAATGAAATTAATCCTCAAGGCCCAAATTCATCAATATGGCCGAGTGGTTTAGTTCATTTGTCATCATATGACAATGTCAAAAAATTTATTGACATTCATTTCGTCTTATGTCCAAAAAGACAAAAATACCCTTTAGACAATTTTCGTTCTTGTTTTGACTTAGCTTCTAGTTTAACGATTCCTACTCGATATGATTTGTGACATTGATCTCATGGATCTAAATGAACAAAGCTTGAGCTAAAATACTTGGACTCAAAGTTCACAAACCTTTTCCAAGTTTAGCTTAATGTCAACTGACTCCACTAAAGAGTTGACACTGAGAATCTCTTGGTTCAGATGAATTTATTTTCTAATCAAGAATTCAACTAAACTGTGATGAGTGGATTCACTGAATATTATCTATGTTTACCCTTCATGAATATCATAAGCTAGTCGAGATTTACAAAATTACCGTTTTACCCTTCTAGCTGTTATCTCCTGAACTCCTTTGTCGCTTGTGAATAAGTTAGAAACAATGTATTGACGAGGAGCTAACAAGTCACATTGTTTCATCCAAAAGAGTCAGGACTCAATTTGGACACTGGCCAGTTCATTTATTCACACTCCAAGGAACAAAGCATGAGTTCACAACTTAGTACTTCACCAATAGGCCGCGTTCGGAATCACATAGTGAGTCCGAACTCTGACTTTCTCAAATGAGAATACGTAAGCTGTGAAATGGCATGTCTCATTTCAGGATTAAGGTAAGCACGATGCAATTCATACGTAGTGACTTCGAGACATAAGAGGTTAAATGGTTTATTCTTATCTTGTCTCTAGAAGTGCACTGGTCAATTCAGTACCTTCGGAAGATACCTAAAAGAACTATAGAGTCTCCAACTCTCAATGCCTCATAACCAGACATCATAGATTCTCCTAACAATCGTACTGAGGTCAATAGTCCTTTGACCCTTAGATTGCGAATTTATCGTTTTAAGCAAACTACGAAGAGTTTGTTCATGCAAATCTACATTTGACTCTTCGTAAGTTGTTAGGTTTGTTTATGGACTAAAGACTAATGTTTTATCATAAAGCTTCAAACAGACAAGAAAGAATGAATGAACGTTTCAACTTTATTAATGAATAAGCAATTACAAGCAAGAGTCTTCGTGAGACTTTATTACATCAAATGTACAAAATAAAGACTACAACTCTTCTTGTGGGCACCATTGACAACAAACTCCCACTTGACTCAAAGAAGATGTGTGTAGTCCTTCATGCCTAATCCCTCTCGATGTTGGTCGAAGACCTTGTTTGCTAGGGCCTTGGTGAATTGATCTGCTAGGTTGTCCATCGTTGAGATCTTCTTCACTTCCACGTCTCCGCGCTGCACGATCTCTCGAATCAAATGGTATTTCCTCTCAATATGTTTAGCGCGCTTATGGCTTCGAGGTTCCTTTGTGTTAGCGACAGCCCCACTATTATCACAATAAAGGGTCAAGGGCTCGTCGACGTTTGGAACAACTTCCAAATACTTAAGGAATTTTCTAAGCCATACAACCTCTTTGGATGCTTCGAAAGCAGCCACATATTCTGCTTCCATTGTGGAGTCAGCAATGCAAGTTGCTTAATACTCCTCCATACAATAGCTCTACCATTAAGGATGCACAGATCCCGTAGTGGATTTTCTGGAATCCTTATCCGCTTGAAAATCGGAGTCGGTATATCCTGTCATAGTCAGGTTAGTACCTGAGTATGTAAGCATAAAGTTCCTAGTTCTTCGGAGAAACTTGAGAACATGCTTGACAGCAATCCAGTGCTTTGGTCCAGCGTTGAATTGAAAACGGCTAACTACGCCAATTACGAAACAGATATTAGGTCTAGTGCAAAGCATGGCATACATGAGACTTGCTACGGCTGAGGCGTAAGGAATTTTTATCATGTCCTCAATCTCTTGTGCAGTCTTGGGAGACTGGTCCTTAGAGAGTGAGACTCCATGCCTAAAGGGTGTTTGACCCTTCTTGGAGTCTTGCATCGAGAAGAGGTCCATACGCTTATCAATATAAGATGCTTGAGAGAGCGACAAATTCCGTATTTTCCTATCTCGAAAGATTTGGATCCCCAAAATGTACGCGGCTTCTCCTAGATCCTTCATATCGAATTGCTTTGCCAGCCAGACCTTAACCTCAGATAACTTATCGACATCATTACCTATGAGTAATATATCATCGACATATAGTACCAGAAACACAACTTTACCTTCGTGCATTAACTTGTAAACACACGGTTCATCTATTGACTGCTCAAAACCGAAGCTATTTACAGTTTCATCGAATCTAATATTCCATGACCTAGATGCTTGCTTTAATCCATAAATGGAATTAAGCAACTCACAAAACTTGGTCCCTTGACCTTCTTCAACGAAACCATCTGGTTGAGCCATATAAATGCGCTCGTCAAGATTGCCATTCAGGAAGGCAGTCTTGACATTCATTTGCCAGATCTCATAGTCGAGAGCTGCAGCTATGGATAGAAGTATACGGATGGATTTAAGCATCGCGACTGGCGATAAGGTTTCTTCATAGTCAATCCATTCTTGTTGGGTATAACCCTTAGCCACAAGTCTGATTTGAACGTCTCGACGTTCCCATCCGGACTCCTTTTCTTCTTGTATATCCACTTACAACCTACGGGTTTAATCCCTTCAGGAAGGTCTACAAGTTTCCAGACTTTGTTGACATACATCGAGTGCATTTCAACTTTCATGGCGTCAAGCCAAAGGTTTGATTAAGAACAAGCCATTGCTTGGCTATAGGAAACAGGGTCATCCATGTCAGAGACGGCTACGAGAGTGTCTTCATAGGACATGTACCTGTCAGGCTTTTGAGTAGCCCTCCCACTATGTCGAAGTACTACTTGATGAGATTCTGATGAGTTAGGTTATGTTTGAGTTGGGGTAAGAACAGTTCTTACAGATGTGGTAGAAGCTTCCTCACCTAACTTTTCTTCAAGCACAATTTTGATTCTAGGTTTTACATCTTTCATAAAGTCCTCCTCAAGGAAACGAGCATTCATGCTAACGAAAGTCTTATCGTCATCGGTACTATAGAAAATGAAACCTTTGGTTTCCTTTGGATATCCCACAAACAGGCACAATTCTGACCTACTAGCCAACTTGCTAGTCTTTTGCCTTAGCACATGTGCATGGCAACCCCAAATTCGGATGTGGCCCAGATTTACTTTACGGCCAGTCCATCGTTCATAAGGAGTACCAGGAACCGTTTTAGACATAACTTGGTTCAGAATGTAAGTGGCTGTTTTGAGGCCATATCCCCAAAAGGAAAGAGGGAGAGATGAGTAACTCATCATTGATCTAACAATCTCCATAAGAGTTCGGTTTCTTCTCTCTAACACTCCGTTTTGTTGAGGTGTACCAGGTGCGGTAAGCTAAGAAGCGATACCTCCTTCTTTAAGAAAGTCATCGAACTCTCCAGACATATACTCACCTCCTCGATCAGATCGAAGGGTTTTGATCACTTTGCCAGTTTACTTTTCCACTAAAGCCCTAAAGACCTTAAATACGTTAAAGGTTTCGGATTTTTGTTTAGGCATATAGATAAAACCGTATCTTGAGTAATCATCAGTGAAGGTAACGAAGTATTTGTATCCTCCACGTGCCTGTTGACTGAGCGGACCACATACATCAGAATGTACTAGTTCCAGCAACTCAGTTGCTTTTCGACCCTTATTAGAGAAAGGTCGCTTAGTCATTTTTCCTTCTATGCAGGATTCACAAGTAGGTAGTGAACCTATTGCAGAGGATTGGAGTGGACCGTCCCTCACAAGTCTCTTAATCCTGTCTAGACTGATGTGACCAAGTTTTAAGAGCCAGAGATATGTTGAGTTTGTTAGATCAGAGGAATCATAAAGTTTGATCCTCCTTGGCTCCCTAACTAGATCATTATCTATTTCGGTGTCTAAAAGAGAAGGTTGAGTGGGATAAATGTAAAAAAGAGCATTCTTCATACATGCATCAGTGACAAAAGAATTATCAGGAAATGAAATACGAATTCCATTCTTAATGAACTTTAAACAATAATCTTGCTCAAGAAGATGAGAAACGGATATTAAGTTCTTCCCCAAGGTAGGAACAAAATAAACATTATTCATGTTTAAAGTGCGGTCTTGAAAAGACAGCGTCACATATCGCACAGCCTTCGCAGACACCAGGCTCCCATCACCCCATTTGAAACAGAAGTCACATTCCTCTAAGCTTTTTGGTTTTCTTGAAACCGGTCAAGGAACAACAAATATGGTTAGTAGCAGCGGAGTCAAGAATCCACGTTGATACATTATCAGCTACTAAGCATGCTTCGGTAATTAGTACAATACTATTTTCCTTTGCTTTGAGATAGGCAGGACAGTTCTTCTTATCGGCCTTGTGAGGTCTCTTCTTAGATCCAGAGGCGGAGGCTTTGAGCTCAGTAGCATGTGCCTCTTTTTGATTCCTTTTCTCTTAGTGAGACCTTCCGCAGTGTGAAGCTCCTTCATAAGCTCGGTAACAATGTACTCTAGCTTGTTCATGGAGTAGTTCAGCTTGAAGGTATCGAAAGATTCGGGGAGAGTTTCCAAGTTCATATCTATTTTGGTCTCCCTATCAATTTCGGATCCTATGATTTCTATCTCATTTAGGTAACTAATGATCATCATCATATGGTCCCTATCAGGAGTCCCAGCCTTCATGCGATAGTTCATAAACTCTCAACTGCTTATTGTCTGGCCTGACGCCCTTGGTTTCCAAACATCTCATGGAGATTGAAGAGCATGTCGGCGGAAGTCTCTATATCACGATGTTGTTGTTGAAACACATTGTTCATAGATGCTAAGATATAGCACCTCATAATCTCATCGGATCGGAGCCAAGCCGCCAAGGCGTCTTTGTCCTCTTGAGATGAATCATCATTCGTTTGAGGAGGACACGGGGTGGTGAGTACCCATTTGTGCTTGGTAATGGTAAGGACAATGTCGAGGTTACGTATCCATTTAACGTAGTTTTGGTTTCGAGTTTGTTCGAGAAAAGGATGATTGAGAGATGTTTGAGAGACTTGTTGCTTAATTAAGTTGAAACAAGTTTATGATTAGTCTTTGGTTTAGGATTTAAGTTTGTTTAATTTTTTAGGATGAGCAAGACATGAAAAATCCAAAGGCCTTATGAACGAAATGACACTTTACTCCTTCGAGGGAAGGTCGCAATGAGTCTCCTTTCATAAGTAAATGACTCATCATTAATGCATAGCCAAGATGTCAGAACATAAAATTTGACTAGCCACCTTATAAAAAAGTTTGATCACTCACATCCTTTCGCAGGGCCTCGATGGAGGATTACTAGGGATCGAGTCTAAGTGTGTAACCAACCACTTAGTCCAAAAGATCAACTTTGAAAAACAATCCACCGAGGGGAGGTCTTGTCTCATTGTCTCACTCTCAGACTTAGCTCATTGAGCAATGACCAGAGCAAAGCGCCGTTGAGTACTATCATTTAAGAGAGGGCCACGAGGGTGACTCTTAGTCTGGAGAAAATTACTCTTTTCATTAGTGTTGGGGATCGTGGGTTGTAAACAACAAATATAACCCTCCCACTTAGTTTTTAGAAAAGGCACATCGTCTCTTATAAGTTCGGAAACAAATTTCCTTGTTATAGAGCGATAGAGTGGACAACTAGAAAAGAATCCTAGATCTTCTTGTTCAGAGTAGTGTTAGTGCATAAGGGCAGAAGGTACATACTCGGATCTTTTCCTATTTTCTATTCGGGAAAGTGCATGAGGGAATTGTGAACTTCAACTTACTCGAACACTTGAAAGTTTGAGATTACACATCTTTATTTTTCGGCTTGTCTACGAAGAGACCTCCCACTCAAACTTTCAAGAGCATATAGATTTTGAACATATATATGTGATATAGATATAGTTTTGAAATTTTTTTGAAAACTTATATGATTTGGATGACAAAATATTTTGAAGTTTGAAAATGAAAACGAGTTTTCAAAATTCAAACTAGTTTCGTAAAAAAATTAAATTTCAATTAAACCTTCAAAAATCAAAACATTTTAATCTTTCACATTATGTTTATAATCTTATAAAAACATTTTTTCTCAAGAAAATTTTCTCATTAGAGTTCTATAACTCATGGTAGTGGGGCTGAAAATCCGGATTTCTACAAAACTGGACTTTCAGAACAGCCGCGAACCTCGGAGTAAAATTGCCATAACTGTCGGCTCCGATGTCTTTTTGACCCAAAACCGGTTGCATTGGAAAGAGGACAGACAGACCTTTAATTTGATTCAAAAAATAATTAAATTTAGAATTCTGAGCTGAGAGTTACGCCACTTTTACTGCGGGTTTTCTTAAGCTCATAGAAAACTGGAAATAATTAAAGGTCGGACTTTGAGTGCGAAAAAAGAATCGAGTGTAACGGAACGTTTTAGGAAGTTGTTAAAGCTTTTATTTGTGTTTTATTAACATGGTAATAACATGATATAAAAGAAATAACAACAAGCATAAAACGATTCAAGTAAATAAAAGAAACTAGTAAAACAAGATAACTAGTCACAAAATTTACTCGAAATTTTCTCAAACTTAAAAACACGTTTTTCAATATAAAAAATTAAAAACTTTTACTAACCTAGATAAAGAGCAAGTAAACGTAAATAAAAACTATTATGAGCATTAAAAATTTACTAACCTTTTTAGAAGCTTGAACGTTGATGAGCCTTCGGAAGGTTGAAAACGTTCGTCTCCCCACGCAGCACATATCTCTTCTTTCCTCGCCAACTCGAGCAACCACGAAAGTTTCTATCACTAAAATCACTCGAGAGAAAAGGAATTAGTGAGTGAGAAATTTTAAACACGACGACTCGAGAACAAGTCTCAAAGTCGAGGAGCTAAAAACGCTAGGTCAAATGTGGACCTAGGTGCCAAAACAAAAACCGAAAATAACTAGAGAGAGAGAGAGAAGGGGGCGGCCAAGGTTCTAGAGAGAGAGAGGATCACCTTCAATAAGGTAGTTTCCTCTTCTATAGAATATCACATATTCATGAGCAAAATTTGCTCTTCTCCGTAGTATGTCACACGGCCATATACAATCCAAGCAAGTCATTGGATTTGTTTCCTCTTTTATTTTGCTCTCTCCTTGCCTTAGTTGGCCGCCCATATCCCTTCCTTGTATAGAAAATTTGTTTCCTCTTTTTCTTTTGGCAAGTATCTTCATACATCAATGCATAAAATAAACTCTCTCTTTTTCTCTATGTTGGCCGAAATTAAGGGCTTCTAGAAGGAGCTTCTGGATGTTTCTTCATTTGTTCATGATAACATAAGAAAAGCCCATTAAGAATTTTCAAGTAAAGTTCTATGAATTAAATTAATCCTCAAGGCCCAAATTCATCAATATGGCCGAGTGGTTTAGTTCATTTGTCATCATATGACAATGTGAAAAAATTTATTGACATTCATTTCGTCTTATGTCCAAAAAGACAAAAATACCCTTTAGACAATTTTCGTTCTTGTTTTGACTTAGCTTCTAGTTTAACTATTCCTACTCGATATGATTTGTGACAGTGTCCTCATGGATCCAAATGAACAACGCTTAAGCTAAAATACTTGGACTCAAAAGTTTACAAACCTTTTCCAAGTTTAGCTTAATGTCAACTGACTCCACTAAAGAGATGACACTGAGAATCTCTTGGTTCAGATGAATTTATTTTCTACTCAAGAATTCAACTAAACTGTGATGAGTGGATCCACTGAATATTATCTATGTTTACCCTTCATGAATATCATTAGCTAGTCGAGATTTACAAAATTACTGTTTTACCCTTCTAGCTGTTATTTCCTCAACTCCTTTGTCGCTTGTGAAAAAGTTAGAAACAATGTATTGACAAGGAGCTAACAAGTCACATTGTTTCATCTAAAAGAGTCAGGACTCAATTTGGACACTGGCCAGTTCATTTATTCACATTCCAGGGAACAAAGCATGAGGTGATATACATTGCATTTCAGCAATCTTGTACATGAATTCCATATCTATGAGAACTTCACAAAGTTACTCATGACATCTTCATAACTTAGTACTTCACCAATAGGTCCTATTCGGAATCACATAGTGAGTCCGAACTCTGACTTTCTCAAATGAGAATACGTAAGCTATGAAATGACATGTCTCATTTCAAGATTAAGGTAAGCATGATGCAATTCATACGTAGTGACCTCGAGACATAAGATGTTAAATGGTTTGTTCTTATCTTGTCTCTAGAAATGCACTGGTCAATTCAGTACATTCGTAAGATACCTAGAACAAATATAGAGTCTCCAACTCTCAATGTCCCATAACAAGACATCATATATTAGTTTAAGCAAACCATGAAGAGTTTGTTCATGCAAATCTACATTTGTCTCTTCATGTGTTGTTAGGTTTGTTTATGGACTAAAGACTAAGGTTTTATCATAAAGCTTCAAACAAGGAATAATGAATGAACATTTCAACTTTTGTTAATGAATAAGAAATTACAAGCAAGAGTCTTCATAAGACTATATTACATCAAATGTACATAAATAGAGATTACAACTCTTCTTGTGGGCACCATTGCCAACAAACTCCCACTTGACTCAAAGAAGACGTGTGTAGTCCTTCATGCCTAATCCCTCTCGATGATGGTCGAAGACCTTGTTCGCTAGGGCCTTGGTGAATTGATCTGCCAGGTTGTCCACCGTTGAGATCTTCTTCACTTCCACGTCTCCTCTCTGCACGATCTCAAATGGTATTTCCTCTCAATATGTTTAGAGCGCTTATGGCTTCGAGGTTCCTTTGAGTTAGCGACAGCCCCACTATTATCACAACAAAGGGTCAAGGGCTCGTCGACGTTTGGAACAACTTCCAAATACTTAAGGAATTTTCTAAGCCATACAGCCTCTTTGAATGCTTCGAAAGCAGCCACATATTCTGCTAACGAAAGTCTTCCTCAAGGAAACGAGCGTTCGTGCTAACGAAAGTCTTGTTGTCCTCGGGACTATAGAATGTGAAACCTTTTGTTTCCTTTGGATATTCAACAAACAGACACAATTCTGACCTACTAGCCAAGTTGCTAGTGTTTTGCCTTAGCAGATGTGCATGGCAACCCTAAATTCGGATGTGGCCTAGATTTATTTTATGGCCAGTCCATCGTTCATAAGGAGTACAAGGAACCGTTTTAGACGAAACTTGATTCAAAATGTAAGCTGTTGTTTCGATGGCATATCCCCAAAAGGAAAGAGGGAGTGATGAGTAACTCATCATTTATCTAACCATCTCCATTAGAGTTCGGTTCCTTCTCTCTGATACTCCGTTTTGTTGAGGTGTGCCAGGTGCTATAAGCTGAGGAGCGATACCTTCTTCTTTAAGAAAGTCATCGAACTCTCCAGACATTAACGCACCACCTCGATCGGATTGAAGGGTTTTGATCTGTTTGCCAGTTTGCTTTTCCACTAAAGCCCGGAAGACCTTAAATACGTCAAAGGTCTCGGAGTTGTGTTTGAGCAAATAGACAAAATTGTATCTTGAGTAATCATCGGTGAAGGTAACGAAATATTCGTATCCTCCCCATGCATGTGTACTGAGCAGACCAAACACATCAGAATGTACGAGTTCTAACAACTCAGTGGCTCTTCGACCCTTAGCAGAGAAAGGTCGCTTGGTCATTTTTCCTTCTATACAAGATTCACAAGTAGGCAATGAACCTATTGTAGAGGTTTAGAGTGGACCGTCCCTCGCAAGTCTCTTAATCCTGTCTAGACTGATATGACCATGTCTTAAGTGCCAGAGATATGTTTATTTTATTAGATCAGAGGAACTCAGTGACTCTAAAAGCGAAGGTTGCGTGAGATAAATGTAATAGCGAGCATTCTTCATACATGCATCAATCGCGAAAGAATTATTGGAAAGAGAAATTCAAATTTCATTCTTAATAAACTTTAAACAATAATCTTGCTCATAAAGACGAGCAACAGATATCAAGTTCTTCCCGAAGGAAGGAACAAAATAAATATTATTCAAATTTAAAGTTCGATTTTCGAAAGATAGTGTCACTGATCCCACGGCCTTTGCCTTCCACCGAGCTCTCATCACCCCATCTAAAAGAGAATTCACCTTCCTATAACCTTTTCGTTTTCTTGAAACCAGTTAAGGAACAACAAATATGGTTAGTAGCAGTAGAGTCAAGAATCCACGTTGATACATTATCAACAACTAAGCATGGTTCGGTAATAAACACATTACTATTTTCCTTTGCTTTGAGGTAGGCAGGACAGTTCTTCTTCTCGGCCTTGTGAGGTCTCTTCCTAGATCCAGAGGTGGAGGCTTTGTGCTCAGTAGCATGTGCCTCTCCTTGATTCCTCTTTCTCTTAGTGAGACCTTCAGCAGTGTGAAGCTCCTTCATAAGATCGATAACAGTGTACTCTAGCTTATTCATGGAGTAGTTCAGCTTGAAGATATCGAAAGATTCGGGGAGAGTTTCCAAGATCATATTTATTTTAGTCTCCCCATCAATCTCTGATCCTAGGATTTCCATTTCATTCAGTTAACTAATAATCATCCTCCTATGGTCTCTGAAAGGAGTCCCAGTCTTCATGCGATAGTTCATAAACTGTTTGACTGCTTGTTGTCCGGCCTGAGGCCCTTGCCCTCCAAACATCTCATGGAGATTGTAGAGCATGTCAGCGGCCATCTTTATGTCACGATGTTGCTGTTGCAACACATTGTTCATCGATGCTAAGATATATCACCTTGCAATCTCACCGGAGCGGAGCCAGGCCGCCAAGGCGTCTTAGTTCTCTTGAGTCGAATCATCATTTGTTTGAGGTGTACACGGGGTGGTGAGTACCCATTTGTCCTTGTCAACGGTAAGGACAATGTCGAGGTTACGTTTCCAGTCCACGTAATTCTCGCCTTCGAATTTGTTTTAGGAAAGGATGGTTAAGAGAGAATTGATCTAGGAAAGGATGAGTTGAAACAAGTTTATGATTAGTCTTTTGTTGGAATTGATCAAGGGTTTAAGAAAAATTTTAACGCTTCGTTAAGCGGCGGAATTTTAAAAATTTTCTTTTCAAGTAAAAACAGTTTTTTTACTAACCTAGACAAAGAGCAAGTACATGTAATTAAAAACTATTATGAGCTAAGAAGTTTACTAACCTTTCTTGAAGCTTGATCTTTGAGAAGCTTTTGGAAAGTTCGCAACGCTCGTCTCCCCTCGCAGCACGCCTCTCTTTCTTTCCTCGGCACCTCGAGCAACCACGAAAGTTTCTATCACTAAATCACTCGAAATAAATGAATTAGTGAGTGGGCACTTTTAAACACTACGACTTAAGAACGAGTCTTGAAGTCGCAGAGCTAAACACTAGGTCAATTGAGGACCTAGGTGCCAAAACAAAAAAGTCGAAAATAAACTAGAGAGAGAGAGGAAGGGGCGGCAACCACAAGTTCTAGAGAGAGAGGCTCTCAATCTCTAACTTATGTGGAATGAATAGAATGAGAGGAATGAGGGTCCTATTTATAGGTGAAGGGTTGGCCTTGGAAAGAAGTAGTTTCCTCTTATTTTCCAAGCCTTAATGAGCAATCTTTTATTGCCCATTCCTATCCAAGATAGGCGCCCACCTCAAGCAAATCCCCAAGGGATTAGTTTCCTCTTTTGTTCTCTCTTGGTTGCCTTGGCCGAAATTCCCTATACAAGTATAGGAAATTTGTTTCCTCTTTTTCTTTTGGCAAGTATCTTGATACATATATGCACAAAATATTCTCTCTTCCTATGGGTATGTTGGGCGCCCAAATGGTCTCTACAAGGAGCTTCTAGAAGCTTCTTCATTTGTTCATGACAACATGAGAAAGGCCCATTAAGAATTTTCAATAAAATTCTTATGAAATGAAATTAATTCACAAGGCCCAATAATCAAGTCATGGCCGAGTGACATTAAGTCATCAAATGAACTTGTCAAAAAATTTATTGACATTTATTACATCATATGTCTCAAAAGACAAAAATACCCTTTTGATAATTTTCGTTCTTGTTTTGACTTAGCTTCCAGTTTAACTATTCCTACTCGATGTGATTCGTGACAGTGACCTCATGGACCCAAATGAACAAAGCTTGAGCTAAACACTTGAAAATCTTTCGGTTTAAATGAATTTATTTTCTACTCAAGAATTCAACCTAATTATGATGAGCGGATCCACTGAATATTATCTATGTTTACCCTTCATGAATGTCATCATCTAGTCGGGATTTACTAAATTACCATTTTACCCTTCTAGCTGTTATTTCCTCAACTCCTTTGTCGCTTGTGAATAAGTTAGAAACAATGTATTGACGAGGAGCTAACAAGTCACATTGTTTCATCCAAAAGAGTCAGGACTCAATTTGGACACTGGCCAGTTCATTTATTCACACTCCAAGGAACAAAGCATGAGGTGACATACATTGCATTTCAGCAATCTTGTACATGAATTCCATATCTATGAGAACTTCACAAAGTTACTCATGACATTCTCACAACTTAGTACTTCACCAATAGGCCCTGTTCGGAATCACATAGTGAGTCCGAACTCTGACTTTCTCAAATGAGAATATGTAAGCTGTGAAAGGGCATGTCTCATTTCAGGATTAAGGAAGCATATGATGCAATTCATACATAGTGACTTCGAGAGATAAGAGGTTAAATGGTTTGTTCTTATCTTGTCTCTAGAAGTGCACTCGTCAATTCAGTACCTTCGGAAGATACCTAGAAGAACTATAGAGTCTCCAACTCTCAATGCCTCATAACCAGACATCATAGATTCTTCTAACAATCGTACTGAGGTCAATAGTCCTTTGACCCTAAGATTGCGAATATATCGTTTTAAGCAAACTACGAAGAGTTTGTTCATGCAAATCTACATTTGTCTCTTCGTAAGTTGTTAAGTTTGTTTATGGACTAAAAGACTAAGGTTTTATCATAAAGCTTCAAACAAAGAAAGAATGAATGAACGTTTCAACTTTATTATTAAATGAATAGGCAATTACGAGCAAGAGTCTTCATTAGACTTTATTACATCAAATGTACAAAATAAAGACTACAACTCTTCTTGTGGGCACCATTGACAACAAACTCCCACTTGACTCAAAGAAGATGTGTGTAGTCCTTCATGCCTAATCCATCACGATGTTGGTCGAAGACCTTGTTCGCTAGGGCCTTGGTGAATGGATCCGCGAGGTTATCCACCGTTGAGATCTTCTTCACTTCCACGTCTCCGCGCTGCACGATCTCTCGAATCAAATGGTATTTCCTCTCAATATGCTTAGAGCGCTTATGGCTTCTAGGTTCCTTTGAGTTAGCGACAGCCCCACTATTATCACAATAAAGGGTCATGGGCTCGTCGACGTTTGGAATAACTTCCAAATACTTAAGGAATTTTCTAAGCCATACAGCCTCTTTGGATGCTTCACAGATCCCGAAGTGGATTTCCTGGAATCCTTATCCGCTTGAAAATCGGAGTCGGTATATCCCGTCATAGTCCGGTCAGTACCTGAGTATGTAAGCATCAAGTTCCTAGTTCTTCGAAGATACTTAAGAACATGCTTAACAGCAATCCAGTGCTCGGGTCGAGGGTTGGATTGGAAACGGCTAACTATGCCAATAGCGAAACAAATGTCAGGTCTAGTGCAAAGCATAGCATACATGAGGCTTCCTACGGCAGAGGCGTAAGGAATTTTCCTGATGTCTTCAATCTTTTCTGCAGTCTTGGGAGACTGGTCCTTAGAGAGTGAAACTCCATGCCTAAAGGGTGTTTGGCCCTTCTTGGAGTCTTGCATCGAGAAGCGATCTATCACCTTATCAATATAAGATGCTTGAGAGAGCGACAGGGTCCGGTTTTCCTATCTCGAAAGATTTGGATCCCCAGAATGTACGCGGCTTCTCCTAGATCCTTCATATCGAATTGCTTTGCCATCCAGACCTTAACCTCAGATAACTTACCCACGTCATTACCAATGAGTAGTATATCATCGACATATAGCACCAGAAACATAACTTTGCCTTCGTGTATTAAATTGTAAACACAAGGCTCATCTATTGACTGTTCAAAGCCGAAGCTTTTCACAGTTTCATCAAATCTGATATTCCATGACCTAGATGCTTGCTTTAATCCATAAATGGACTTAAGCAACTCACAAACCTTGGTATCTTGACCTTCTTCCATGAAACCGTATGCTTGAGCCATGTAAATGCGCTCGTCAAGATTGCCATTCAGAAAGGCTGTCTTGGCATCCATTTGCCAAATCTCATAGTCGAGAGCTGCAGCTATGGATAGGAGTATGCGGATGGATTTAAGCATCGCGACTGGCGAGAAGGTTTCTTCATAGTCAATCCCTTCTTGTTGGGTATAACCCTTCGCCACAAGTCGTGCTTTGAACGTCTCGACGTTCCCATCAGGACCCCTTTTCTTCTTGTATATCCACTTACACCCTACGGGTTTAATCCCTTCAGGAAGGTCTACAAGTTTCCAGACTTTGTTGACATACATCGAGTGCATCTCAACTTTCGTGGCGTCAAGCCAAAGGTTTGATTCAGAACAAGCCATTGCTTGGCTATAGGAAACAGGATCATCCATGTCGGAGACGGCTACAAGCCATTGCTAGTCTTTTGCCTTAGCACGTGTGCAGGGCAACCCCAAATTCTAATGCGGCCAAGATTCACTTTACGGCCAGTCCATCGTTCATAAGGAGTACCAAGAACCGTTTTGGACGGAACTTGGTTCAGAATATAAGCGGCTGTTTCGAGGGCATATCCCCAAAAGGAAATAGGGAGTGATGAGTAACTCATCATTGATCTAACCATCTCCATAAGAGTTCGGTTTCTTCTCTCTGACACTCCGTTTTGTTGAGGTGTGCCAGGTGCGGTAAGCTGAGAAGCGATACCTTCTTCTTTAAGAAAGTCATCGAACTCTCCAGACATATACTCACCACCTCGATCAGATCAAAGGGTTTTGATCACTTTGCCAGTTTGCTTTTCCACTAAAGCCCTAAAGACCTTAAATACGTTAAAGGTCTCGGATTTGTGTTTGAGCAAATAGACAAAACCATATCGCGAGTAATCATCGTTGAAGGTAACGAAGTATTCGTATCCTCCACGTGCCTGTTGGCTGAGCGGACCACATACATCAGAATGTACTAGTTCCAGCAATTCAGTGGCTCTTCGACCCTTATCGGAGAAAGATCGCTTAGTCATTTTTCCTTATATGCAGGATTCACAAGTAGGTAGTGAACCTATTGCAGAGGCTTGGAGTGGACCGTCCCTCACAAGTGCCAGAGGTATGTTGATTTTGTTAGATCGGAGGATTCAGAAAGTTTGATCCTCTTTGGCTCCCTAATTAGATCGTTATCTATTTCGGTGTCTAAAAGAGAAGGTTGAGTGGGATAGATGTAAAAAAGATCATTCTTCATACATGCATTAGTGACAAAAGAATTAGAAAAAGAAATACGAATTCCATTCTTTATAAACTTTAAATAATAATCTTGCTCGAAAAGTTGAGCAACAGATATTAGGTTTTTCCCGAAGCAAGGAACATAATAAACATTATTCAAATTTAAAGTTCGATCTTCAAAAGATAGCATCACGGATCCCACAGCCTTCGCAGACACCATGCTCCCATCACCCCACTTGAAGCAGAAGTCGCCATCCTCTAAGCTTTTGCTTTTCCTAAAACCAGTCAAGTAGCAGCAAATATGGTTAGTAGCAGCGGAGTCAATAATCCACGATGATACATTATCAGCTACTAAACAAGCTTCAGTAACAAGTACAATACCTTTTACTTTGGTTTTGAGGTAGGCAGGACAGTTCCTACGCCAGTGACCAGGCTCATTGCAGTGGTGGCACTTGTCTTTAGACTTGTCCAGCTACGGAGCCTTTGGCGCCTTCTTCTTCGTTTGAACCTTAGGTTGGCTCTTCTTCTCGGCATTGCGAGGTCTCTTCTTAGATCCAGAGGTGGAGGCAGTAGCATGTACTTCTCCTTGAGCACTCTTTTTCTTAGTGAGTGCCTCAGCGGTTTGAAGTTCCTTCATGAGCTCGGTAACAGTGTACTCTAGCTTGTTCATGGAATAATTCAACTTGAAGGTATCAAAGGTTTCGGGGAGAGTTTCCAAGATCATATCTATTTTAGTCTCCCCATCAGTCTCGGATCCAAGGATCTCCATCTCGTTTAGATAGCTAATGATCAGCATCATATGATCTCTAACGGGAGTTCCAGCCTTCATACGACAGTTCATGAATTGTCGGACCGCTTGTTTCCTAGCTTGACGTCCTTGCCCTCCAAACATCTCATGGAGATTGTAGAGTATATCGGTGGCAGTTTCGTAATCACGATGTTGTTGTTGCAACACATTGTTCATCGATGCCAGAATGTAGCACCTCGCAATCTCATCGGATCGAAGACAGGCCGCCAGGGCGTCTTTTTCCTCTTGCGTCGAATCTTCATTCGTTTGAGGACATAGGGTGGTGAGTACCCATTTGTGCTTGTCGACAGTAAGGACTATGTCAAGGTTACATTTCCAGTCGACGTAATTGTCGCCTTCGAGTTTATTCGAGGAAAGAATGGTTGAGATACATATTGCCTATAAAAGTTGAAACAAGTTTATGATTAGTCTTTGGTTTAGGATTTAAGTTTTATTAAGACTTTTATAAAATCCAAAGGTGTTATAAACCAAACGATAATTTACTCCCTCAAGAGAAGGCCGCGAAACATCTCCATTTATATGTAAATGACACATCATTAATGCTAAGCCAAGATGTCAATACATCAATTTTGACTAGCCACCTTTTAAATTGGTTTGATCACTCACATCCTTTTGCAGAGCCTCAAGGGAGGATTACTAGGGATTGAGCCTAAGTGTGCAACCAACCACTTAGTCCAAAAGGTCAACTTTGAAAAACAATCCCCCAAGGGGAGGCCTTGCCATCATCGTCTCACTCTCGGACGTAGCTCATTGAGCAATGATCGAAGCAATAACGCCTTGGAGTACTCCCATTAAAGTGAGGGTCGCAAGAGCAGCTCTTAGTCCCACGTTAATTGCTTCTTTCATTAGTGTTGGGGATCGTGGGTTACAAACAACAAGTATAACCCTCCCACTTAGTTTTTGGAGTTGGTTCATCGACTCTTATAAGTTTGGAAACAGATATCCTAGTTAAAGAGCGATAGAGCGGACAACTGGAAGAGAATCCTAGATCGACATGTTCAGAGCAGTATTAGTGCATAAAGGCACAAGGTACATACTCTATCTTTTCCAATTTTCTATTTCGGGAAAGTGCGTGAGGGAAGTGTGAACTTCAACTCACTCGAACACTTGAAAGTTTGAGATTACACATCTTTTTATTTTTCGGCTTGTCTACAAAGAGACCTCCCACTCAAATTTTCAAGAGCATATAGATTTTGAACATACGTGATATAGTTATAGTTTTGAAAACTTATTTGATATGGATGACAAAATATTTTCAAGTTTGAAAGTGAAAACGGTTTTTCAAAATTCAAACTAGTTTTGTAAAAACTCAATTTCAATTAAACTTTCAAAAATCAAAACATTTTAATCTTACACATCATGTTTATAATCATATGAAAAACATTTTTTCTCAAGAAAATTTTCTCATTAGAGTTCTATAACTCATGGTAGTGGGGTTTGAAAATCCGGATTTCTAAAAACCTGGAGTTTCAGCACAGCCGCGCACCTCGGAGTAAAATCGCCATATCTTGCGGCTTCGATGTCCTTTTGAGCCGAAACCGGTGGCATTGGACAGAGGACAGACAGAGATTTAATTTAATTCAAGAATCATTAAATTTCGATTTCTGAGCAGAGGGTTATTCCACTTTTAATGCGGGTTTACTCTAGCTCGAAGAAAAAGAAATAATTAAAGCTTGGTCGTTTTTAGGTGCGAAAAAGAATCGAGTGTAACAGAACGTTTTATGAAGGTTGTTAAAACTTTTATTTGTGTTTTATTAGCAAGGTAATAACAAGGCATAAAAGAAATAACAACAAGCATAAAACGATTCTAGTAAAAATAAGAGACTAGTAAAACAAGAAAACTAGTCACAAAATTTTACTCGAAATTTCTCAAACCTTTAAAACACGTTTTTCAATATAAAAAATTAAAAACTTTTAGAACTGATTCTAATGTGTTTTAAAAACATCCCAAACTCATAGAAAATCAACATGATTTTTAATTTAAAGGCAAGAGCAATAAATTAAAAAAAATCTAAGATAACAATTCTAACTTGTCACAAAATTAGTAAACTTTCGAAAACGATTTTCAAGCTCATATTTTTAAATACATGTACATGCTAATCTTTGACCATAGCTCTGATACCATTTGTTGGAATTGATCTAGGGTTTAAGAAAAAGTTTAACGCTTCGTTAAGCGGTGGAATTTTAAAAAATTTCTTTTCAAGTAAAAACAGTTTTTTTTTACTAACCTAGACAAAGAGCAAGTACATGTAATTAAAAACTATTATGAGCTAAGAAGTTTACTAACCTTTCTTGAAGCTTGATCTTTGAGAAGGTTTTGGAAAGTTCGCAACGCTCGTCTCCCCTCGCAGCACGCCTCTCTATCTTTCCTCGGCATCTCGAGCAACCACGAAAGTTTCTATCACTAAATCACTCGAAATAAAGGAATTAGTGAGTGGGCACTTTTAAACACTACATCTTAAGAACGAGTCTTGAAGTCGCAGAGCTAAACACTAGGTCAATTGAGGACCTAGGTGCCAAAACAAAAAAGTCGAAAATAAACTAGAGAGAGAGAGGAAGGGGCGGCAACCACAAGTTCTAGAGAGAGAGGCTCTCAATCTCTAACTTATGTGGAATGAATAGAATGAGAGGAATGAGGGTCCTATTTATAGGTGAAGGGTTGGCCTTGGAAAGAAGTAGTTTCCTCTTATTTTCCAAGCTTTAATGAGCAATCTTTTATTGCCCATTCCTATCCAAGATAGGCGCCCACCTCAAGCAAATCCCCAAGGGATTAGTTTCCTCTTTTGTTCTCTCTTGGTTGCCTTGGCCGAAATTCCCTATACAAGTATAGGAAATTTGTTTCCTCTTTTTCTTTTGGCAAGTATCTTGATACATATATGCACAAAATATTCTCTCTTCCTATGGGTATGTTGGGCGCCCAAATGGTCTCTACAAGGAGCTTCTAGATGCTTCTTCATTTGTTCATGACGTCATGAGAAAAGCCCATTAAGAATTTTCAATAAAATTCTTATGAAATGAAATTAATTCACAAGGCCCAATAATCAAGTCATGGCCGAGTGACATTAAGTCATCAAATGAACTTGTCAAAAAATTTATTGACATTCATTTCATCATATGTCTCAAAAGACAAAAATACCCTTTTGACAATTTTCGTTCTTGTTTTGACTTAGCTTCCAGTTTAACTATTCCTACTCGATGTGATTCGTGACAGTGACCTCATGGATCCAAATGAACAAAGCTTGAGCTAAACACTTGGACTCAAAAGTTCACAAACCTTTTCCAAGTTTAGCTTAATGCCACTAAAGAGTTGACACTGAAAATCTCTCGGTTCAAATGAATTTATTTTCTACTCAAGGATTCAACCTAATTATGATGAGCGGATCCACTGAATATTATCTATGTTTACCCTTCATGAATGTCATCAGCTACTCGGGATTTACTAAATTACCATTTTACCCTTCTAGCTGTTATTTCCTCAACTCCTTTGTCGCTTGTGAATAAGTTAGAAACAATGTATTGACGAGGAGCTAACAAGTCACATTGTTTCATCCAAAAGAGTTAGGACTCAATTTGGACACTGGCCAGTTCATTTATTCACACTCCAAGGAACAAAGCATGAGGTGACATACATTGCGTTTCAGCAATCTTGTACATGAATTCCATATCTATGAGAACTTCACAAAGTTACTCATGACATTCTCACAACTTTGTACTTCACCAATAGGCCCTGTTCGGAATCACATAGTGAGTCCGAACTCTGACTTTCTCAAATGAGAATACTAAGGTGTGAAATGACATGTCTCATTTCAGGATTAAGGTAAGCATGATGTAATTCATACATAGTGACTTCGAGACATAAGAGGTTAAATGGTTTGTTCTTATCTTGTCTCTAGAAGTGCACTGGTCAATTCAGTACCTTTGGAAGATACCTAGAAGAACTATAGAGTCTCCAACTCTCAATGCCTCATAACCAGACATCATAGATTCTTCTAACAATCGTACTGAGGTCAATAGTCCTTTGACCCTAAGATTGCGAATATATCGTTTTAAGCAAACTACGAAGAGTTTGTTCATGCAAATCTACATTTGTCTCTTCGTAAGTTGTTAAGTTTGTTTATGGACTAAAAGACTAAGGTTTTATCATAAAGCTTCAAACAAAGAAAGAATGAATCAACGTTTCAACTTTATTATTAAATGAATAGGCAATTACAAGCAAGAGTCTTCATGAGACTTTATTACATCAAATGTACAAAATAAAGACTACAACTCTTCTTGTGGGCACCATTGACAACATCTTTTGGTTTAGGATTTAAGTTTGTTTAAGTTTTTAGGATAAACAAGACAGGAAAAATCCAAAGGTGTTATGAACGAAATGACAATCTACTCCTTCGAGGGAAGGCCGCAAAGAGTCTCCTTTCATAAGTAAATGACTCATCATTAAGGCATAGTCAAGATGTTAATACATCAAATTTGACTAGCCACCTTGTAAAAAAGTTTGATCACTCACATCCTTTCGCAGGGCCTTGAGGGAGGATTACTAGGGATTGAGTCCAAGTGTGTAACAAACCACTTAGTCCAAGAGATCAACTTTGAAAAAAAAAATCCACCGAGGGGAGGCCTTGTTTCATTGTCTCACTCTCAGACGTAGCTCTTTGAGCAATGATCAGAGCAAAGTGTCATTGAGTACTCTCAGTTTAGAGAGAGCCACGGGGATGACTCTTAGTCTGGCGATAATTGCACTTTTTATTAGTATTAGGGATCTTGGGTTGCAAACAACAAATATAACCCCCCATCTTAGTTTTTAGAGTTGGCACATCATCTCTTATAAGCTCAATGAAATCTGGACAGAAATTCCGAGTAGAGAGATACGTCCCTTTTAAAGTAGGTATTCTTAAGCTCAATGAAATCTTGACAGAAATTCGGTCGGGACTTAAGTGCAAAAGATTTAGGTGTAACAGAACGCTTTATTAAGTTGTTAAGTCTTTTAGATGTGTCTTATTAACATTATAATAGTATAGCACAAAAGAAAGTAACAACAAAAATAAAACGAGCGAGTAAATTAGCAAAGCAAGCAAGACTATATTACTTGTCACAAAATTACCCGAAATTTCTCAAACTTATCAAAACATGATTTTGATTATGAAATAATTAAAAACTTTTAGAATTGATTCTAATGTGTTTTAATATCATCCCAAAGGCATAGAAAATCAACATGCTTTTAATTTAAAGACAAGAGCATTAAATTAAAAAAAAAATCTAAAAGAACAATTCTAGCAAAACCATTACTCGAGTAAAATTATGAAAATGATTTTCAAACTCATTTTTCAAATTATATGCACATGCTTATACTTTGACCATAGCTCTGATACCATTTGTTGGAATAGAACTAAGATTAAGAAAAGATTTATCGCTTCTAGCAAGCGGCGGAATATAAAATATTTCTTTAAAAATTTGTAAAATGTTTTACTACCTAGACAAAGTGCTGAGCATATAATTTAAAATTTTTAAAACTACATTTAGTTTTTACTCGGTACCAACCTTGAATGGAGCTTGAACGTTGAGAAACCTTAGGAAGGCTGAAATGCTCGTCTCCTCATGCAGCTCGCCTTTCCCACTTATCCTTTTGAACCCGTGAGTAACCATGAAAGTTTCAACCACTAGAGTCTTTGAGTATGGTTAGGATTTAGTATGTCGGCACTTTTAAATACGATGACTCAAGAACTAGTCTATGACCCAAAGAGCTAAAACAAGACGCTAGGTCTAATGAGGACCTAGGTGCCAAAACAAAAGGGACAAGAAGAGATAGAGAGATAGAGGGTGGGCGGCCAACAATCTAGAGAGAGAAGCTCCCAATCTCAAAATTGTGTGTTGTGAATGAGGTGGGGTATTTATAGGAGGAGGTTTGCCTTGAAAAGGTAGATTCCTCTTCTCTATTGAATATCACATATTCATGATAAAATCATGTTTCCTCTTCTCTACCGCACTTGCACGTCCAACATGCCTTTATGGCATTTGGATTTGTCTCGTCATTTGCTTTTCCTCTCTCCTTGGCCGCCCCCTTGTTTTCCTTCTAGAGGAAATTTGTTTCTTTTTTTTTTCTTTTGGCAAGTATCTTCATACATCAATGCACAAAATAATCTCTCTTTCCTCTCTATGTTGGACTGTTTGGAGCTTCTAGAACAAGATTCTAGATGTTTCTTCATTTGTTCATGACAACATAGGAAAAGCCCATTTAGAATTTTCACATAAAATTCATTGAAATGAAATTCAATCCTCAAGGCCCGATTCATCAATATGGCCGTGTGACTTGAAATTCATTGTCATCATATGACAATGTCAAAAAACTTATTTATTGACATTCATACCATCCTATGTCCAAAAGGACAAAATTACCCTTTAGACAATTTTCGTAAAACTTGTCCAGTTCTTGTTTTTACTTAGCTTTCTTGTTTAACCAATCCTACTCTAATGACTTGTGGTAGTGATCTCATGGATCCAAATGAACAAAGCTTGAGCTAGCATACTTGGACTCAAAAGTTCACAAACCTTTTCCAAGTTCTAGCTTAATTTCAACTGACTCCACTAAAGAGTTGACACTGAAATCTCTCGGTTCAAATGAATATATTTTCTACTCAAGAATTCTACTTAATTGTAATGAGTGGATCCATTGAATATTATCTATGTTTACCCTTCATGAATATCATCAACTAGATTGGATTAACAAAATTACCATTTTACCCTTCTAGTTGTTATTTCCTCAACTCCTTTGTCGCTTGTGAATAAGTTAGAAACAATGTATTGACGATGAGCTAACAAGTCACATTGATTCATCCAGAAGAGTCATGACTGAATTTGGACACTGGCCAGTTCATTTATTCACATTTCAAGGAACAAAGTATGAGGTGATATACATTGCATTTCAGCAATCTTGTACATGAATCCCATATCTGTGAGATCTTAACAAAGTTACTCATGACATTTTCATAACTTAGTACCTCACCAATAAGTCTTGTCTATATCACATAGTGAATCTAGAACTCTGACTTTCTCAAATGAGAATACATAAGCTATAAAATAACAGGTCTCATTTCAGGATTGAGGTAAGCACGATGCAATTCATACATAGTGACTATGAGACATAAGAGGTTAAATGGTTTGTTCTTATTCTGTCTCTAGAAGTGCATTGGTCAGTTTAGTACCTTCGGAAGATACCTAGGAAGAACTATAGAGTCTCCAATTCTCTACGTCTCATAACCAGACATCATAGATTCTCCTAACAATCATACTGAGATCAATAGCCCTTTGATCCTTAGATTGTGAATATACTGTTTTAAGCAAACCATGAAGAGTTTCTTCATGCAAATCTATATTTGACTCTTCATTTGTTGTTAGATTTGTTTAAGGACTAAAGACTATAGTTTATCATAAAGCTTCAAACAAACAAGAAAGAATGAATGAACATTTCAACTTCTATTAATTATTCAGCAGTTACAAGGAAGAGTCTTCGTGAGACTTCGTTACATTAAATGTACATAATTAATGACTACTACTCTTCTTGTGGGCACAATTGACAACATCAGGGAGTTGGAGGAGGATATCCACCAACTAAAGGCGACAAATGTAAGGTCCCACAACTGACTGGCTGCAAAACGACCTATGTATTGCACGGAAATCTCCAACGGAGAACCTGAAAACCTCAATATGGAAAGTCGCGACCGAGACCCTGATTACAAGGGTCTTGATGATTCTGACGATATCTTGACTTCTCTCACTAAGTACGGGTCATCAACACATAATCATCTGAATCATCAAGACCCTCGTAATCAGGGTCGCGGTCGCGACTTTCCTTAATGAGGTTTTCAGGTTCCCCGTTGGGGATTACTGTGCTATGCATAGGTCGTTCTGCAGCCAGTTAGATGTGGTACCTTGCATTTGTCGCCTTTAGTTGGCGGATATCCTCCTCTTATTCCCTGATGTTGTCAATTTTTCCCAGAAGAAGAGTAGTAGTCATTACTTATGTACATTTGATGTAATGAAGTCTCACGAAGACTCTTGCTTGTAACTTCTGAATAAGTAATAAAAGTTAAAACGTTAATTCATTCTTCCTTGTCTGTTTGAAGCTTTATGATAAACTATAGTCTTTATTCCTTAAACAAACCTTACAACAAATGAAGAGTCAAATATAGATTTGCATGAACAAACTCTTCATGGTTTGCTTAAAACAATATATTCATAATCTAACGATCGAAGGACTATTGATCTTAGTATGATTGTTAGGAAAATCTATGATGTCTGGTTATGAGACATAGAGAGTTGGAGACTCTATAGTTCTTCCTAGGTATCTTCTGAAGGTATTGAATTGACCAGTGCACTTTTAGAAACAGAATAAAAACAAACCATTTAACCTCTTATGTCTCGAAGTCACTATGTATGAATTGCATGATGTTTACGTCAATCCTGAAATGAGACATGTATCTCATAGCTTACATATTCTCGTTTGAGAAAGTTAGAGTTCTAGATTCACTATGTGATATAGACAAGACCTATTGGTGAAGTACTAATTTATGAAGATGTCATGAAAAACTTTGTGAAGATGTCATGATCAACTTTGTGAAGATCTCATAGATATGGAATTCATGTACAAGATTGCTGAAATGCAATGTATATCACCTCATGCTTTGTTCCTTGGAATGTGAATAAATGATTTGGCTAGTGTCCAAATTGAGTCATGACTCTTTTGATGATTCTATGTGAATTGTTAGCTCCTCGTCAATATATTGTTTCTAACTTATTCACAAGCGACAAATGAGTTGAGGAAATAACAACTAGATGGGTAAAATGGTAATTTTGTAAATCCCATCTAGTTGATGATATTCATGAAGGGTAAACATAGATAATATTCAATGGATCCACTCATTAAAATTAAGTAGAATTCCCGAGTAGAAAATATATCCATTCGAACCGAGAGATTTCAGTGTCAACTCTTTAGTAGAGTCAGTTCACATTAAGCTAGAACTTGGAAAAGGGTTGTGAACTTTTGAGTCCAAGTATGCTAGCTCAAGCTTTGTTTATTTTAATCCATGAGGTCACTACCACAATTCATTATAGTAGGATTAGTTAAACAAGAAGGCTAAGTCAAAACAAGTTCAAATGTTGAACTAGACAAGTTTTACGAAAATTGTCTAAATGGTAATTTTGTCCTTTTCGACATAGGATGGTATGAATGTCAATAAATAAGCTTTATTCATTGTCATATGATGACAATGAATTTGGACCACACGGCCATAATTAAGGAATTGGGCCTTGAGGATTGAATTTAATTTCATGGAATTTTATGTGAAAATTATAAATGGCTTTTTCTTATGTTGTCATGAATAAATAAAAGAAGGATCTAGAAGCTTGTTCTAGAAGGTCCAATTTCATGCACCATCAAGAGAGAAAGTGACTTATTTTGTGCATTGATGTATGAAGATACTTGCCAAAAGAAAAAGAGGAAACAAATTTCCTCTAAGAGGAATTGAAATGGGCAGCCAAGAGAGAGAAATACAAATGAGGAAACAAATCCAAGGACTTGAATGCACTAGCTTGTACGTCTAAGGGGCGAGAAGAGGAAACAAGATTTGCTCATGAATATGTGATATTCAATAGAAAAGAGGAAACTACCTTTTCAAGATAATCCTCCTCCTATAAATACCTCACCTCATTCACAATTCATAACACACAATTTTAGAGATTGAGAGCTTCTCTCTCTAACCTTGTTGCCGCCCACCTCTATCTCTCTCTCTCTCTCTCTCTCTCTAGCTCTCTTCTTGTTATTTTGTTTTGGCACCTAGGTCGTCATTAGACCTAGCGTTTTGTTTTAGCTCTTTGGCTCATAGACTAGTTCTTGAGTCATAGTGTTTAAAAGTGCCCACACACTAAATCCAACCTAAACTCTAAAGACTATAGTGGTAGAAACATTCGTGTTTACTCACAGGTTCAAGAAGATTAGTGCGAGAGGCGAGCTGTGTTGAGAGACGAGCGTTTCAAACTTCCTAAGTCTTTTCAACGTTCAAGCTCCATTCAAGGTTGGTACCGAGTAAAAACTAAAAGTAGTTTTAAAATTTTAAATTATATGTTCATGAACTTTGTCTAGGTTGTAAAAACGTTTTATGAGTTTTTAAAGAAATTTTTTATATTCCGCCGCTTGCTAGAAGCGATAAATCTTTTCTTAACCCTAGATCTATTCCAACACCCCAACGGGGAAAAGTTACTGTACGCCTTCCACTACGTATTATAGGACTCCAACAACGAGGCCGAATATGAAGCCTTTATCATAGGGGTAGAGCTGTTAGGAATATTGTCCACTAGAAGATGATGATTACTAAATAAGATAATAAGTTACTTTATTAGTATAATATGATTAGTGGGTTGAGGTCTGATAAAATTCAGAATCAATAACAACTATCATCCGTAGTCTCCGTAACAAACTTAGTCGCATGCTAGGCATCCTAGTTCGGGCGCTGAACTAAAACAAGGTTGATGACTGATATACGCCTGGAATGCCTCATCTAAAGTAATATATGTAGAACATGAGTGAAGGTTGATCACTTAGTGGGAGCATTCTACACCTTTGGTAAGTGTACGACCCGGACAAAAACTTTGGTTTGAATAGATGTGTCGTTTAAGGACCGTTATGATGCATTAGCCGAGGTCGCTTATGATGGTCACATTGACGCTTGATCTAAATCCTGAAATAGTCATGGACTTCTAGGTCATGTTACCGGGTTCTTTGATTCAACACGTTACTAATGAAACCCTGACTAAATAGGTGTTTTGGGAAGTTGAGACATGATCGTATTTAATTGATTCGTTCTAGTAATTAAATTTTTTTTTTTATATGGTTTGAATGGATTTATATTGTGATATGAAATTCATACAATTCAAAATATGATATGTGAATTGTGATTCGTGGGTTGATCATAAATTTTTTTATTCTCGCTTTTCTAGATTTTTTTTTCTTAAACTCGAAATTCAAATTATATAGGTTTTTTGTAATTTTTATTATTATACTTGTTGTAATCTTATGGTCACGAAATTCGGAGAGACACTTATCCACTACGAAATTTACATGATGGTCCAAAGGAGAGCTACCAAGATGGAAGGATTATGACGCTTTGACGACGAGATGCAATTTTTTTTTATAATCTTGTCAAAAAGGCTGCCCCCTAGCATTTTGACCTCTCGGCCATGATGCCTTCATGGGTTCATGGTCTGAACTAACTTGTTGAGCCCTATCTTGGCAAGTGGGCTCAAGGATTAGACCGGGTCACAGCCCACTAGCCCGGTGGGCCCAAGGCCCAACCAAAATAAAAAATTACCGAAAAATTAGTTTTTTGAAGTTTTATTTGAAATAATTATACGGGCTGGGCCCTAATAAGTTTTATTTAAACATTGAAAAATAAGTGATTTTGATATCGATTTATTTTTCTAAAGGACATTTGAATAGGCCTTATTCAATAAATTATTTTTGGGACAAACTAAAAAAAATAAATAAATTTTGAGATTGATTTAATTTTCAAATGAGACATAGGAATGTGCTCTATATGAATCCATGAACTAATGTGATTAGGTTAATCTAGTTAGTATTTATTAAAGAACCAAATAGGAAACGATCAAACCGAATCAAAACATACTTGCTTGCTCGTGCTTGTTTATTTAATTGCTTATGCCATGCTTGTTAGATATAACTTAAAAATTGTTTTTCGTGGGTTGTGCTTATCATGAGCTTTCATTTACTAAATTAAGTTATCTAATTGGATTAGGATAGTTTTATCTAAGTTATCTAATTTGGCCGCGGAAAAATTTAGGATATTTGGGTGCGACTTCGTCCCACCCAATACCCTGTGTCAGTACTTTTGGGTGCGAAAAGTCGCACCTAATTATATTTTTACCAAAAAGAGGGGGAAAGTTGGCTGCTAATATGTTTTCAGACTATGGGTGCGACTACGTCGCACCTAATAGTTTTGACAAAGTATTGGGTGCGACTAAGTCTCACCCAAAAGTTTTGACAGACTTTTGGGTGCGAAAAGTCGCACCCAAAGTTAAAAAAATCAGCGAAGATTTTCCAATGCTTGTTTGAGTTTTGGGTGCGAAAAGTCGCACCTGAAAGCCTCATTTGGTGCGAATTTTGGGTGCGAAAAGTCGCACCCGAATGTCTTCCGCACCGGAAAACAGTATTTGTAGTAGTGTTTGTAACCAAGACGATAAGAGGCTAAGCTTGGGGGTTATTAAAAGACGATATCTTCCCTCTTCGCTGGAAGCTTTTTCGTGGAGGAATACTGTATGGATAATCAAGACTAGAATGTCACGAATTCCTAAACACTAAGCTATATCGAAACTTAACTGTTTTTAAGGATAGCTTAGTAACACTCGAGTTTTTAATATGATTTAGTTAATTCGAGTGGATCACCTAGTTTAATGTTAATGCGATGAGAAAATTAAAATACTGAAAGTATATTAGTTATAGCCCTCCAACATTGCCACAACACCCCGAGGATGAAAGATCCCAGCTCGATCGACGGTTTTTTTAAAACACGGTGATCTGTTTCTAAGGACGTGCTTTTCTGATTCCAATAACAAGGTTGTGTCTTTGACTATAGGCGGGAGGGTTGAATCGGCGTGTACTGGCTAAGTCAGTGCATTTGGGCTAAAGTTTTTCTGTCGAAATGTTGGGTCGACTCATGCATGAATCCAACCGGTGATTGCTCATGTCGTCAAAGATTCCTAATTATTGGTAGTTAGTGAACATAGTTATGAAGTGTACATGAACCATGATTGTTCACTAATCTGAGATGATTCTCGTTTTCACTAGGTGCACTCCGTTACGCCACCATAGTGGGACGGACTATAGCTATTAGTGGCTTACCATGTAATATAAAAACTAGGTTCTTTTATTTAGTATTTTATCCTGTGCTTGGTTGCATTATGTTTTTATTTTCCTAAATATTATTGATAGTTTATTTCTTTTCATATTATTGATATATATGTACTTTTATATTTTAGTAATCATGTCGAACTCTATGATGGCCCTGTATTCGAAAGACGTCGTGACTGGTGAAAACTTCCCGAAATGGAATTCTAACCTGAATATTGTGCTACTGAGTAAAAGCATTCGCTTTATTCTCACTTAAGAGAGACTTGCCTTTCCGACATCAAGTTCATCCCGAAACCAAAAGGTTGATTTTGATAAGTGGACTATGGCTAACAACAATGCCATAGCCTACATGTTTGGGTTGCATTGCGAACAAAGTTGTAAGGAAAGGAGACTGCTGTGGATATCCTTGACTCGCCGCAGGAAATGTTTAGGATGCAGAGCGAGCAAGCTCGCGTTGAACTCACCCGTAAATGCACTAGCACTAGGATTATTGCGGGGACACCTGTGAGGGAACATGTCATGAAGATGACTAACTACTTCACAGAAGCTGAACTTCATGGGGCTATGATGGATGAGGTCACTCCGTTGAGAATTTTCCTGAATTCCCTTTCTAATGACTTCAAACAGTTCATGTCAAACTATATAATGAATAAGTTGACGTGCCTTAGCTATTGAATAAGTTACAGAATTTCGAGTCTATCACTTGACAAGGAAAGAACAAAGGGTCGGCTATGTATGCTGACAAAAGTTCTTTGCCAAAAGCCAAGAAGAAGTTGACTTCTGGTGCTGGGCCATCAAAGGCACGTCCTAGTACTTCGAAGGGGAGAGGTCCCACTAATAAGGAAAGGAGAAACTTCAACAGAAGTGGAAAAGGAAAAAGAAAAGAAGCGTGAAATGGTGGGCAAGTGCCACCACTACGACACTGAAGGACGTTGGAGAAGGAATTGCCCTTTGGACTTGGCCGAGCTTGAAAAGAACAAGAAGAATGCTGGTATAGTACCTTAAAAGTCATGATATCCTAAAATCGTTTTTGAGGATAATTATTCATGAGCATACTTCTTTTCTTGTTGCAGATTAGATATGGAGGAACATATTGGTGTTGTAGAGCTTGTTGAACAATGTCGAATTCAAGCCCGAATTGTAGAGAAGCTCATGCTCCAGTTGAAGATCTAAAAATTTCTCACTATTCTTATTACTTTCATTTTTGGATTTATTTTTGAACATGAGATGTGTCGCTTATAATCCGAGGTTTTCTTGATTGTAGTCTTTTAAGACTATTCCAGATAAGATGAATCTTTTCTTTCTTTATGTTTTATTACATTATTTATAAACAAATGTTGTGTCATTAAATATTTATCTACTTGTATTTGAATGCGTTAAATTGCTTTTGTGATATTGATATATGGATGAATGTTTAAGCCTTAAATTGGAATATAGAAAATGAAGGACACATGTTTCCGTTCATTAACTATATAGTTGCACAATAATATATTATCCGATTTAACAATCTCTGTTAGAATTTTAATTAGCATTTATTGCTTTATTAAAATTTCTATAATAAATGTGTTTTTGATATAATAAGAACTATTTAGAACTCTGGTAATGTCTAAATAATTATCTCATACCGACAAATGATTTGTGTGATTAAGATATAATAAAGTAACACAACTTTATTGTTAGTGTTGATGATACATTGACTGAGTAGGAGGATCTTTTAAGAAAACCTAGACACTCAGGTTCAATAACTAAGTGGGAGCTTCCTTAAATGAAACCTGGTCACAAGAAATAATTTAGTGGGAGCATCCTTGGTTGGATCATAGTCACTGGAATCATATTATTGAGTGGGAGCATCCTTTAAAGGATTCTAGCCATGCTTTTTCAAGGCATTAAATGGGCGCATCTTTATAAGAATCTCGCTATTATTGAACAATGCAATGATAGCAATGTTCTTCACAGGACTATAACCATCATTTATGATGGAATCCTTTAAAATGGATTAGTATTACTATCATGACAATAATATGAATGGAAGTGTAATTAATTATTGACTTACCATATATAATCAGTTAATAAATGGGAGCATCCACTACTACAAAACTAGGATTTGACAACGCTAAAAAACAGTTGTGGAATGATTCTACAATGCTTGTCAAGCGTTGTAGAATCCTGCGTTGTAGAAGCTTCTACAACGCTTAAATATCCGTTGTAGAATCTAAGAGCTTTCTACAACGCTTAAATATCCATTGTAGAATCCAAGATTCTAGAACAGATATCTGGAACCTCCTACAACGGTAGACATCCATTGTGCAGTTTTCAAATAATTAAAAAACACTTGCCGCGGCGACGTATAATTTGCGCCGCGGCGAGATGCTTCTACAACGAATATTTTATCCGTTGTAGAAGCATCTCGCCGTGGCGAAAATTATACGTCGCCGCGGCGCACATCTCGCCGCGGCGACGTCATATCTTAGCCGCGGAGAAAGGTTTCTACAAGGCATATCCATGCATTGTAGAAAGGGCATGCATTTTTCTTTAAAATTCTCGCTGCGGCGAGAGTAAGATTTCTTATTTTCCTGCTCTCGGTATCTTTTCTCGCTGTGGCGAATAATATTTCTCACCGCGGCGAGAAATATAGGTCGCCGTGGCGAGAATCATATTTTTTAATCCAAAATCTGTTTGTACATGGTACTGAAACCCGTTGTAAAAAACTGGCACATGAAAATAACCTTCAATCCAAAAAATAATATCTACATCTTCAAAACATTCAAAAGAAAATATTTACATCTAAAACCAATCCAAAATTTAATAAAAAAACTAACTAATCATCACAATTAATAAATGTTTGTACATAAGTTACCCATTATTCCCTAACTCTCTCTAAATCCTCCTTTGTATAGGATTTCTTATTTTCTAATTTTCCTACACCTTCTACGACTATATCGCGTATATAAGATGTTGGAATTGATCTAGGGTTTAAAAAAAAGATTATACGCTTCGGGAAGCGGCGGAATTTTAAAAAATTTCTTTACAAGTAAAAACAGTTTTTACTAACCTAGACAAAGAGCTAGTACATGTAATTAAAAACCAATATGAGCATAGAAGTTCACTAACCTTTCTTGAAGCTTGAACTTTGAAGAAGCTTTTGGAAAGTTTGCAACACTCGTCTCCCCTCGCAGCATGTCTCTCTTTCTTTCCTCGGCACCTCGAGCAACCACGAAAGTTTCTATCACTAAATCACTCGAAATAAAGGAATTAGTGAGTGGGCACTTTTAAACACTACGACTTAAGAACGAGTCTTGAAGTCGCAGAGCTAAACACTAGGTCGAGTGAGGACCTAGGTGCCAAAACAAGAAAAATCGAAAATAAACTAGAGAGAGAGAGAAGAGGGGCGGCAACCACAAGTTCTAGAGAGAGAAGCTCTCAATCTCTAACTTATGTGGAATGAGAAAAATGAGAAGAATAAGGCTCCTATTTATAGGAGAGGTCTTACCTTCAATAAGGTAGTTTCCTCTTCTATAGAATATCACATATTCATGAGCCAATTTCCTCTTTTCCTCTAAGACATACTCGGCCAAGGTAGGCTTCATTAAGCCTTGGATTTGTTTCCTATTTTGTTCCATGCCTTGCCTTTTATCTCATGTGGCCGAAGTTCCTTATGCATCCTTATGCAAATTTTTTTCCTCTTTTTCTTTTGGCAAGTATCTAAATACATTTATGCACAAAATAAACTCTCCTATTTCTCTATAGGGTAGGCGCCCAACATGTCTCTAGAAGGAGCTTCTAGAAGCTTCTTTATTTATTCATGAGAACATGAAAAAGGCCCATTAAGAATTTTCAATAAAACTCTTATGAAATGAAATTAATTCACGAGGCCCAATGATCAAGTCATGGCCGAGTGACATTAAGTCATCAAATGAACTTGTCAAAAAAATTATTGACATTCATTTCCTTCTTTCTCTCAAAAGACAAAAATACCCTTTTGACTATTTTCGTTCTTGTTTTGACTTAGCTTCCAGTTTAACTATTCCTATCGATGTGATTCGTGACAGTGACCTCATGGACACAAATGAACAAAGCTTGAGCTAAACACTTGGACTCAAAAGTTAACAAACCTTTTCCAAGTTTAGCTTAATGCCAACTGACTCCACTAAAGAGTTGACACTGAAAATCTCTCGGTTCAAATGAATTTATTTTCTACTCAAGAATTCAACCTAATTATGATGAGCGGATCCACTGAATATTATCTATGTTTACCCTTCATGAATGTCATCAGCTAGTCGGGATTTACTAAATTACCATTTTACCCTTCTAGCTGTTATTTCCTCAACTCCTTTGTCGCTTGTGAATAAGTTAGAAACAATGTATTGACGAGGAGCTAACAAGTCACATTGTTTCATCCAAAAGAGTCAGGACTCAATTTGGACACTGGCCAGTTCATTTATTCACACTCCAAGGAACAAAGCATGAGGTGACATACATTGCATTTCAGCGATCTTGTACATGAATTCCATATCTATGAGAACTTCACAAAGTTACTCATGACATTCTCAAAACTTAGTACTTCACCAATAGGCCCTGTTCGGAATCACATAGTGAGTCCGAACTCTGACTTTCTCAAATGAGAATACTAAGCTGTGAAATGGCATGTCTCATTTCAGGATTAAGGTAAGCATGATGCAATTCATACATAGTGACTTCGAGACATAAGAGGTTAAATGGTTTGTTCTTATCTTGTCTCTAGAAGTGCACTGGTCAATTCAGTACCTTCGAAAGATACCTAGACGAACTATAGAGTCTCCAACTCTCAATGCCTCATAACCAGACATCATAGATTCTTCTAACAATCATACTGAGGTCAATAGTCCTTTGACCCTTAGATTGCGAATATATCGTTTTAAGCAAACTACGAAGAGTTTGTTCATGCAAATCTACATTTGTCTCTTCGTAAGTTGTTTAGTTTGTTTATGGACTAAAAGACTAAGGTTTTATCATAAAGCTTCAAACAAAGAAAGAATGAATGAATGTTTCAACTTTATTATTAAATGAATAAGCAATTACAAGCAAGAGTCTTCGTAAGACTATATGACATCAAATGTACATAAATAGACACTACTACTCTTCTTGTGGGCACTATTGACAACATAAGAAATCACAAAATACCCGCATTCCGTGTTTCCGGTTTGTCTCGGAGCGTCCCAAGCCTTGATGTACGTTGATTGCCCGTTACTATGGGCGTTTTGGTGCTCGAGCTTGAAATCCACAAGAACCATATATAACACGGAGATTATAAGAGAAAAACCACTAGAACGATTTATAATAAAAATTATTTAAGAAATCAAAATATTACATTTTTATCAATCGAGTAAAATAGATTGGGATTTTATTTCTCAACGGGTCGAAGAACATAGCACTATCTCTCCAAAGGTCGAGGATAACGAGTATCTAATGATTATCTTGGTTATACGGCATCAAAACTAGTTCACCAAATTTACATTGTCGTACCACTTTTCCAACGTCCTTGACTCGTTTTGTCAAATAAGCGTCCTCGTCGTCATTTACGATGTACAAACTTAAGCTCGGATTTATAAAACAATAGTTTCAAGTCTTCTTCGCCTTTTCTAGCCTCGAGCGCAGATAGCTATGACAAACAAATATTTAGTTGATCAAAACACTAATTCTTCGATATTAATGCTACCATTTCCACCGAAGGCTTTCTTCACCAAAGATTTCAACTCGCTCATCTCCCGACGCATCCTAATTAATTCTTCGTTCGGCGTTGGAGGAACACAGTACTTGAAACACGAAGTGTGTTTGGATTGACCGCAAACTCGCGACGTTCCCAAAGCTTCTTACAAAATGCTCTTTCCCGATTCCGGCACCCATGTCCCTTGCATTGCTTGTTGTGATAATGTTTTCTACACACAAAATTGTTTGCAAATAAAATTACAAGATTAATTGTTATAGCAAATGTAAAGTACTTACGATTTTTTCTCCCATTAGTTTGTCTTTCTCATCCTTGTAGTTATCTACGTCTTTCATTCGCGAGTCAATCCAAAGTTCCTCTTTCGTACGCCATTCCCCCGTTTCTTCGTGCTAGTAAGAAGTAATTATACAATAATTAAAAAAAATGGCAAATTTGGAATAACTAAAAATAAATAAACGAACCTAACCTTTTCTTGATCAAGCTTTCGATATCCATTTCAGCCCGTTCGAGATTTGTACACCCTTTTTCCGGTATTTGCTTTCCCATGTTCCGATGTTTGTTTGAACATTTTGGTTCGTCTATACTCCACAAATGCTATCCAATCTTCTTCGGTGACACTTGTGTAGAATTTCAAAACACAAGCCGGTCTCTTTAAGGCGATTGGATCGTTGATGATGTCTTTGCGTAGATCTTTGTATAACTCATGACGAAATAACCTTCCCGCTTCTCCGACTCTCATAAGGCAATCGTGATTTTGTTCAATAGGAATCGTAAATCCTTCTAACATATCGTTCCAAATCCGTTCTTTAATTTGATTATACTCTTTACATCTCCAATCGCACATCGAAAGTGGAACATATTCTCTAGCTAGCACGCCAAAGTAACTCGACAACTCGTCACCCTCCTTACCCATTGGTTGTCCCTTATCATCAAATTGTACCGAAATGTTTTTACATAGATTTTTGACCTTATTAACCCGACTCATAAGAGTGTAATTTCTTCTTTTTCCTTTTTCATCGGAATTTAACACTAGTTGTCTTCTAATTTTTCTTTTACCACTATCGCTACAAGTAGTAGTAGTGGACGACATTGAATCTAATAAACAAAATTCAAAACATAATTTAAATTTTCAACTCAAATGTAATCAAAATTTCAACTCAAATGTAATCAAAATTTCAACTCAAACCCTAAACAAAAACATAATTTGAAACTTAATTCAATCTAATGTAAAAAATATTCTGAACTTAAATCAATATCAAGCTCAAATCCAATCACAATATAAACTCAAATCCAATCCGATTCTAAACAAAAACACAATTTCAATCTCAATTCAATCTAATATCAAATATCTTTCTAACCTCAAATAAATATCAAACTCAAATTCAACAAACTCAAATCCAATACAATATCTTCTTAATTTCAAATCAATATCGAATTCACACTAAATAAGTCCATGTAAAAATGTTCAAAAACATTACCCAGAGTTGGACGAGCACAAGGGCGGCGAAGAGAGGGCAGCGAGATGAGGGCCGGAGAGGTGATGGCCAAAGGCGGCGACGTGAGGGTTGGAGGGCAGCGAGGGAGGGCGCGAGCGCGGCAAGGGTGGGCGCGCGGGCGAGTTGAGCGCCGGAGGGCAGCAAGAGAGGGCGACACGGAAAGGTGAGGGAGAGGGCGGGGGCGTGAGGGTGGCGCAGTGAGGTGAGGGCCGGAGAGAGAGAGAGAGAGCGGGGCACCGAGGAGATGAGTGAGGGACGGCGATGACGGCGAGGGACGGCGTGTGGCAAGGTGAGGGCTGGAGGGCGGCGAGAGAGTGGCGGGGCACGAGAGAGATGAGTGGAGAGAGCGATGAGAAGAATGAAGTAGAAGATGAATGAGAATAAGGAAAAATGAAAAAAAAAACGCTTAAGTATAGAAAATGAAATGGGCGGGTAGTTTAAAAAATTGAAATTTTCAGATTTTAAAATGCTTCTACAACGCTTATTATAAGCGTTGTAGGATCTCGCCGTGGCAAGGTTGATTTCTCGTTGCGGCGAGATGCTTCTACAACGCTTATTCTAAGCGTTGTAGGAGCTTCACCGCAGCGACAACAAATTCTCGCCGCGACGAAACTTACCCAGAAAACTCTTGCCGCGGCGACAATTTGCCTTCGCCAAGGTGAGACTAACCCTAGATGTCCTCCCCGCACCGGTTTACAAATCTCGTCGCGGCGTCACTCTTCTACAACTCTTACCTCAAGCATTGTAGGATCCTCGCTGCGGTTAAAGTAATACTGTCGCCGCGGCAGACAATGTATGTTGCCACAGCGATGCCATGTTTCTGAAACATAGTGCTCTCGGTAAGTGTCTCGCCGCGACAAAGACGTGTTCTCACCGTGGCGTATGAGGCATGCCACAGCGAGATGTGTACCTCGACGCGTCGACATAATTTTTTAGCCGCGGCGAGGAGTTTCTACAATGCTTATAGAAGCGTTGTAGAATGTCCTCGCCACAGTGACGTATAAATGTCGCCGCGGCGAGTGGCACGAGACTGATGATATATATTCTCATTTCTCATCTTTTTCACTTAGAACTCGCATAACCTCACTCGAAAAATATTTCCAGTACCTTTTCGACTCATTCTCCCGCGTCCTCGTTTACTAGTCTCATCTACACATTCAAATCTTGTAAGTTCTTCTTTAACTTGTTCCAAATGTTGTTCTCTTGTTAGTTTACTAATTATAATGAGCAAATTTTGGTATAATTAGGGTTTTTCTATGAAGATGAGAAAGTGGATGTGGGAGAATAGATTGAACGAGATATATCGCAAAGCTGTGGATGAGTTTTGTGATTTTACTATAGAGAACAAGGAAGATGTGAAATATATTCATTGTCTTTGTATTCAATGTGGAAATCATAGACATTTTTCGATTGATGTCGTTCGGACCCATTTGTGTGCATATGGAATAATGACCTCGTATCAAAGATGGTTCTACCATGGTGAGGTTTTTTGTTCTACGGGAAACGAGGATGATGTTGAAGATGATATTGATGATATGTGCGGAATGATGAATGATTTAGAGGATGATTTTGTTGAGCAACCGAAATTGTTTGAGTCCATGATGAATGATGCAGAGACACCATTATATTAAGGGCGTACAAGCTATCCGAAGTTGTCATTTTTAGTTACATTATTTCATTTGAAGGCGTCGGGCGGTTGGACAAACACTAGTTTTACTCTATTGTTGGAAACACTGAAAGAAGCCTTTCCGAAAGACAATAAAGTACCTTTAAGTATGTATGAAGCAAAGAAGACTTTGGGTACATTAGGCATGAAGTACGAGAAATTTCATGCGTACCCAAATGATTGTGTTTTATATAGACACAAGTATGAAGATCTAGATGAATGTTTGACGTGCAAAGAGTCACGATGGAAGAAGGGTAAAATTCCATGTAACGGGGTTAAAGGAGCTCCAGTCAAGGTACGTACATTTTCATCACTTGATTAGGAAACACATGTAGCTCATAGTCATTATTTATTATTGATTTTCTTTAAATATATTTTAGTCGTTATGGTACATTCCTCCAATGTCGTCCTTTCGTCGAATGTTTAATAGTGTCACACACGCGAAGAACATGGTTTGGCACTCCGAAAAGCGTATCTATGATAGTATGTTGAGACATCCTGCTGATGCTGCACAGTGGAAATCATTCGATTTAGAGTATAAGGATTTCAGTGTTGATACGCGAAATTTGCATCTTGGTCTAGCTTCTGATGGTATGAACCCATTCAGCATGATGCGCAGTAAATACAATGTTTGGCCGGTTATACTTGTGAACTATAATCTCCCTCCAAAGCTGTGTATTAAGAGAAAGTTCTTGATGTTAACACTTTTGATTTCAGGACCGAATCAACTAGGAAATGATATTGATGTCTATTTGGCACCGTTGGTCGATGATTTGAAGATGTTATGGGAGAAAGGGATGGAAGTCAAAGACGCTTACCGGGGAGATTCGTTCAAGTTAAGGGCAATGTTAATTTGGACTATTAATGATTTTTCGGCCTATGAAAACTTGTCAGGATACTCTGTGAAATGCTCGATTGGTTTTCCGATTTGCATGAAAGACACATCTTCCATCCATTTGAAGCATGGTAAGAAAACTGTTTTTCTTGGTCATAGAAGATTTTTACCAAGAGATCACTCGTATAAAAGATTGAAACATGCATTTGATGAAAATTCAGAAGAAAGACCCCCTCCTAGAATTTTGTTTTGGTGAAGATGTCTATGAGATGGTTAAAAACGTCAATGAAGTGCTTGGGTAAAGAAAGCGGAGTGCTAGTACTAAAGAATCATTCAAAGAGAATCCTTGGAAGAAGAAATCGATTTTCTGCGACCTTCCTTATTGGAAGACACACTACTGTTGGAATTCATGTAGGGTTTAAGAAAAAGTTTAACGCTTCGGTAAGCGGCGGAATTTTAAAAAATTTCTATTACAAGTAAAACAATTTTTACTAACCTAAACAAAGAGCAAGCACATGTAAATAAAAACCTAATATGAGCATAGAAGTTTACTAACCTTTTTAGACGCTTGAACGTTGAGAAGCTTTTGGAAAAAGGTTGCAACGTTCGTCTCCCCTCGCAGCACGTCTCTCTTCTTTCCTCGGCAACTCGAGCAACCACGAAAGTTTCTATCACTAAATCACTCGAGAGAAAAGGAATTAGTGAGTGGGCACTTTTAAACACTACAACTTAAGAACGAGTCTTGAAGTGGAAGAGCTAAACTCTAGGTCAACTGTGGACCTAGGTGCCAAAACAAAAATCGAAAATTAACTAGAGAGAGAGAGAGGATCGGCCAAGTTCTAGAGAGAGAGTCTCTCAAATCTCTAAAACTTGGATTATTGAAATGTGAAGAATAAGGCTCCTATTTATAGGAAAGGTCTCACCTTCAATAAGGTAGTTTCCTCTTCTATAGAATATCACATATTCATGAGCAAATATTGCCTTATTTCTTCATGAGTCAAACGGCTAAGCCAGCCTTCTAGAAGGTTTGGATTTGTTTCATTTTTTGTTCCTTGCCTTGCCTTGACATCCATATGCAAATTTGTTTCCTCTTTTTCTCTTGGCAAGTATCTTGATACATTTATGCACAAAATATTCTCTCTTTCTCTTGGGTAGTGAGCGCCCAACATGCTCTCGTCTAGAAGCTTCTTCATTTGTTCATGACAACATGAGAAAGACCCATTAAGAATTTTCAATAAAATTCTTATGAAATGAAATTAATCTACAGCGCCCAATTAATCTAATTTGGCTGAGTGAAATTAAGTCATCAAATGACCTTGTCAAAAAAATTTATTGACATTCATTTCATCCTATGTCCAAAAGGACAAAAATACCCTTTTGACAATTTCCATAAAACTTGTCTCGTTTTTGTTTTGACTTAGCTTCTTGTTTAACTATTCCCACTCGATATGATTCGTGACAGTGACCTCATGGATCCAAATGAACAAAGCTTGAGCTAAACACTTGGACTCAAAAGTTCACAAACCTTTTCCAAGTTTAGCTTAATGTCAACTGACTCCACTAAAGAGTTGACACTGAAAATCTCTCGGTTCAAATGAATTTATTTTCTACTCAAGAATTCAACCAAATTATGATGAGCGGATCCACTGAATATTATCTATGTTTACCCTTCATGAATGTCATCAGCTAGTCGGGATTTACAAGATTACCATTTTACCCTTCTAGTTGTTATTTCCTCAACTCCTTTGTCGCTTGTGAATAAGTTAGAAACAATGTGTTTGACGAGGAGCTAACAAGTCCCATTGTTTCATCCAAAAGAGTCAGGACTCAATTTGGACACTGGCCAGTTCATTTATTCAAACTCCAAGGAACAAAGCATGAGGTGACATACATTGCATTTCAGCAATCTTGTACATGAATTTCATATCTATGAGAACTTCACAAAGTTGCTCATGACATTCTCACAACTTAGTACTTCACCAATAGGCCCTGTTCGGAATCACATAGTGAGTCCGAACTCTGACTTTCTCAAATGAGAATACGTAAGCTGTGAAATGGCATGTCTCATTTCAGGATTAAGGTAAGCACGATGCAATTCATACGTAGTGACTTCGAGACATAAGAGGTTAAATGGTTTCTTCTTATCTTGTCTCTTAAAGTGCATTGGTCAATTCAGTACCTTCGGAAGATACCTAGAAGAACTATAGAGTCTCCAACTCTCAATGCCTCATAACCAGACATCATAGATTCTCCTAACAATCGCACTGAGGTCAATAGTCCTTTGACCCTTAGATTGCAAATATATCGTTTTAAGCAAACTACGAGGAGTTTGTTCATGCAAATCTACATTTGTCTCTTCGTAAGTTGTTAGGTTTGTTTATGTTGGAATCGATCTAGGGTTTAAGAAAAAGTTTAACGCTTCGTTAAGCGGCGGAATTTTAAAAATTTTCTTTTTAAGTAAAACTAGTTTTTACTAACCTAGACAAGAGCATGTACATGTAAATAAAAACTAATATGAGCTATTAAAGTTACTAACCTTTCTTGAAGCTTGAACCTTGTAGAAGCTTTTGGAAAGTTGCAACGCTCGTCTCCCCTCGCAGCACGTCTCTCTTTCTTTCCTCGGCACCTCGAGCAACCACGAAAGTTTCTATCACTAAATCACTCGAAAAGAAGGAATCAGTGAGTGGGCACTTTTAAACACTACGACTTGAGAACGAGTCTCGAAGTCGCAGAGCTAAACACTAGGTCGAGTGAGGACCTAGGTGCCAAGACAAGAAATAATCGAAAATAAACTAGAGAGAGAGAGAGAGGATTTTCGGCCAAGTCTAGAGAGAGAAGCTCTCAATCTCTAAAACTTTGGATGAATTGAAAATGAGAAGAATGAGGCTCCTATTTATAGGAGAGGTCTCACCTTCAATAAGGTAGTTTCCTCTTCTATAAAATGAGCCAATTTCCTCTTTCTTTTCCTTGAGCAGCTCGGCCAAAATAGACTTCATTAAGTCTTGGAATAGTTTCCTATTTTGTTCCATGCCTTGCCTTGTCTCTCTCTTGGCCGAATTCCATATAGCATCCTCATGCAAATTTGTTTCCTCTTTTTCTTTTGGCAAGTATCTTGATACATTTATGCACAAAATATTCTCTCTTGGTTGGGTATGTTGGGCGCCTATGTCCTTCTAGAATGGGCTTCTAGAAGCTTTTCCATTTGTTCATGACAACATGAAAAAGGCCCAATAAGAATTTTCAATAAAATTCTTATGAAATGAAATTAATTCACAAGGCCCAATGATCAAGTCATGGCCGAGTGAAACATGTCATAAAATGACCTTGTCGAAAATTTATTGACATTCATTTCATCGTTTGTCTCAAAAGACAAAAATACCCTTTTCACTATTTTCGTTCTTGTTTTGACTTAGCTTCCAGTTTAACTATTCCTATCGATGTGATTCGTGACAGTGACCTCATGGACCCAAATGAACAAAGCTTTAGCTAAACACTTGGACTCAAAAGTTCACAAACCTTTTCCAAGTTTAGCTTAATGCCAACTGACTCCACTAAAGAGCTGACACTGAAAATCTCTCGGTTCAAATGAATTTATTTTCCACTCAAGAATTCGACCTAATTATGATGAGCGGATCCACTGAATATTATCTATGTTTACCCTTCATGAATGTCATCAGCTAGTCGGGATTTACTAAATTACCATTTTACCCTTCTAGCTGTTATTTCCTCAACTCCTTTGTCGCTTGTGAATAAGTTAGAAACAATGTATTGACGAGGAGCTAACAAGTCACATTATTTCATCCAAAAGAGTCAGGACTCAATTTGGACACTGGCCAGTTCATTTATTCACACTCCAAGGAACAAAGCATGAGGTGACATACATTGCATTTCAGCAATCTTGTACATGAATTCCATATCTATGAGAACTTCACAAAGTTACTCATGACAGACTCACAACTTAGTACTTCACCAATAGGCCTTGTTCGGAATCACATAGTGAGTCCGAACTTTGACTTTCTCAAATGAGAATACTAAGGTGTGAAATGGCATGTCTCATTTCAGGATTAAGGTAAGCATGATGCAATTCATACATAGTGACTTCGAGACATAAGAGGTTAAATGGTTTGTTCTTATATTGTCTCTAGAAGTGCACTGGTCAATTCAGTACCTTCGGAAGATATCTAGAAGAACTATAGAGTCTCCAACTCTCAATGCCTCATAACCAGACATCATAGATTCTTCTAACAATCATACTGAGGTCAATAGTCCTTTGACCCTAAGATTGCGAATATATCGTTTTAAGCAAACTACGAAGAGTTTGTTCATGCAAATCTACATTTGTCTCTTCGTAAGTTGTTAAGTTTGTTTATGGACTAAAAGACTATGGTTTTATCATAAAGCTTCAGACAAGGAAGATTGAATGAACGTTTCAACTTTATTAATGAATGAATAGGCAATTACAAGCAAGAGTCTTCATGAGACTTTATTACATCAAATGTTCAAAATAAAGACTACAACTCTTCTTGTGGGCACCATTGACAACAAACTCCCACTTGACTCAAAGAAGGTGTGTGTAGTCCTTCATGCCTAATCCCTCACGATGTTGGTCGAAGACCTTGTTCGCTAGGGCCTTGGTGAATGGATCTGCGAGGTTGTCCACCGTTGAGATCTTCTTCACTTCCACGTCTCCGCGCTGCACGATCTCTCGAATCAAATGGTATTTCCTCTCAATATGCTTAGAGCGCTTATGGCTTCTAGGTTCCTTTGAGTTAGCGACAGCCCCACTATTATCACAATAAAGGGTCATGGGCTCGTCGACGTTTGGAACAATTTCCAAATACTTAAGGAACTTTCTAAGCCATACAGCCTCTTTGGACGCTTCACAAGCAGCCACATATTCTGCTTCCATTGTGGAGTCAGCAATGCAAGATTGCTTAATACTTCTCCACACAACAGCTCCACCATTAAGGATGAACACAGATCCCGAAGTGGATTTCCTGGAATCCTTATCCGCTTGAAAATCGGAGTCGGTATATCCCGTCATAGTCAGGTCAGTACCTGAGTATGTAAGCATCAAGTTCCTAGTTCTTCGAAGATACTTAAGAACATGCTTAACAGCAATCCAGTGCTCGGGTCCAGGGTTGGATTGGAAACGGCTAACTACGCCAACGGCGAAACAGATGTCAGGTCTAGTGCAAAGCATAGCATACATAAGGCTTCCTACGGCAGAGGCGTAAGGAATTTTCCTCATGTCTTCAATCTCTTGTGCAGTCTTGGGAGACTGGTCCTTAGAGAGTGAAACTCCATGCCTAAAGGGTGTTTGACCCCTCTTGCAGTCTTGCATCGAGAAGCGATCCATCACCTTATCAATATAAGATGCTTGAGAGAGCGACAGGGTCCGGTTTTTCCTATCTCGAAAGATTTGGATCCCCAGAATGTACGCGGCTTCTCCTAGATCCTTCATATCGAATTGCTTTGCTAGCCAGACCTTAACCTCAGATAACTTACCCACGTCATTACCAATGAGTAGTATATCATCGACATATAGTACCAGAAACACAATTTTGCCTTCGTGTATTAACTTGTAAACACAAGGCTCATCTATTGACTGTTCAAAGCCGAAGCTCTTTACAGTTTCATCGAATCTAATATTCCATGACCTAGATGCTTGCTTTAGTCCATAAATGGATTTAAGCAACTCACAAACCTTGGTCTCTTGACCTTTATTCACGAAACCGTCTGGTTGAGCCATGTAAATGCGCTCGTCAAGATTGCCATTCAGAAAGGCTGTCTTGACATCCATTTGCCAGATCTCATAGTCGAGAGCTGCAGCTATGGATAGGAGTATGCGGATGGATTTAAGCATCGCGACTGGCGAGAAGGTTTCTTCATAGTCAATCCCTTCTTGTTGGGTATAACCCTTTGCCACAAATCGTGCTTTGAACGTCTCGACGTTCCCATCAGGACCCCTTTTCTTCTTGTATATCCACTTACACCCTACGGGTTTAATCCCTTCAGGAAGGTCTACAAGTTTCCAGACTTTGTTGACATACATCGAGTGCATTTCAACTTTCATGGCGTCAAGCCAAAGGTTTGATTCAGAACAAGCCATCGCTTGGCTATAGGAAACAGGGTCATCCATGTCGGAGACGGCTACAAGAGAGTCTCCATAAGACATGTACCTGTCAGGCTTTTGAGTAGCCCTCCCACTACGTCTAAGTACTACTTGACGAGATCCTGATGAGTTAGGTTGTGTTTCAGTTGGGGTAAGAACAGTTCTTACAGATGAGGTAGAAGCTTCCTCACCCAACTTTTCTTCAAGCACAATTTTGCTTCTAGGTTTCGCATCCTTCATAAAGTCCTCCTCAAGGAAACGAGCATTCGTGCTAACGAAAGTCTTATCGTCCTCGGGACTATAGAAAGTAAAACCTTTGGTTTCCTTCGGATATCCTACAAACAGGCACAATTCTGACCTACTAGCCAACTTGCTAGTCTTTTGCCTCAGCACGTGTGCAGGGCAACCCCAAATTCGGATGCGGCCAAGATTCACTTTACGGCCAGTCCATCGTTCATAAGGAGTACCAGGAACCGTTTTGGACGGAACTTGGTTCAGAATGTAGGCGGCTGTTTCGAGGGCATATCCCCAAAAGGAAAGCGGGAGTGATGAGTAACTCATCATTGATCTAACCATCTCCATAAGAGTTCGGTTTCTTCTCTCTGACACTCCGTTTTGTTGAGGTGTGCCAGGTGCGGTAAGCTGAGAAGCGATACCTTCTTCTTTAAGAAAGTCATCGAACTCTCCAGACATATACTCACCACCTCGATCAGATCGAAGGGTTTTGATCACTTTGCCAGTTTGCTTTTCCACTAAAGCCCTAAAGACCTTAAATACGTTAAAGGTCTCGGATTTGTGTTTAAGCAAATAGACAAACCCATATCTTGAGTAATCATCAGTGAAGGTAACGAAGTATTCGTATCCTCCACGTGCCTGTTGGTTGAGCGGACCACATACATCAGAATGTATTAGTTCCAGCAACTCAGTGGCTCTTCGACCCTTATCGGAGAAAGGTCGCTTAGTCATTTTTCCTTCTATGCAGGATTCACAAGTAGGTAGTGAACCTATTGCAGAGGCTTGGAGTGGACCATCCCTCACAAGTCTCTTAATCCTATCTAGACTTATATGACCAAGTCTTAAGTGCCAGAGGTATGTTGATTTTGTTAGATCGGAGGATTCAGAAAGTTTGATCCTCTTTTGCTCCCTAATTAGATCGTTATCTATTTCGGTGTCTAAAAGAGAAGGTTGAGTGGGATAGATGTAAATAAGACCATTCTTCATACATGCATCAGTGACGAAAGAATTAGAAAAAGAAATACGAATTCCATTCTTTATAAACTTTAAATAATAATCTTGCTCGAAAAGTTGAGCAACAGATACTAGGTTTTTCCCAAAGGAAGGAACATAATAAACATTATTCAAATTTAAAGTTCGATCTTCAAAAGATAGCGTCACGGATCCCACAGCCTTCGCAGACACCACGCTCTCATCACCCCACTTGAAGCAGAAGTCGCCATCCTCTAAGCTTTTGCTTTTCCTAAAACCAGTCAAGGAGCAGCAAATGTGGTTAGTAGCAGCGGAGTCAATAATCCACGATGATACATTATCAGCTACTAAACAGGCTTCAGTAACAAGTACAATACCTTTTGCTTTGGTTTTGAGGTAGGCAAGACAGTTCCTACGCCAGTGACCAGGCTCGTTGCAGTGGTGGCACTTGTCTTTAGACTTGTCCACCTTCGGAGCCTTTGGCGCCTTCTTCTTCGTTTGAACCTTAGGTTGGTTCTTCTTCTCGGCATTGCGAGGTCTCTTCTTAGATCCAGAGGTGGAGGCAGTAGCATGTACTTCTCCTTGAGCCCTCTTTTTCTTAGTGAGTGCCTCAGCGGTTTGAAGTTCCTTCATGAGCTCGGTAACAGTGTACTCCAGCTTGTTCATGGAATAATTCAACTTGAAGGTATCAAAGGTTTCGGGGAGAGTTTCCAAGATCATATCTATTTTAGTTTCCCCATCAATCTCAGATCCAAGAATCTCCATCTCGTTGAGATAGCTAATGATCAGCATCATATGATCTCTAACGGGAGTTCCAGCCTTCATACGACAGTTCATGAATTGTCGGACCGCTTGTTGCCTAGCTTGACGTCCTTGCCCTCCAAACATCTCATGGAGATTGTAGAGCATATCGGTGGCAGTTTCATAATCACGATGTTGTTGTTGCAACACATTGTTCATCGATGCCAAAATGTAGCATCTCGCAATCTCATCGGATCGAAGCCAAGCCGCCAGGACGTCTTTCTCCTCTTGCGTCGAATCATCATTCGTTTGAGGACAGGGGGTGGTGAGAACCCATTTGTGCTTGTCGACAGTAAGGACTATGTCGAGGTTACGTTTCCAGTCGACGTAATTGTCGCCTTCGAGTTTATTCGAGGAAAGAATTGTAGAGAGAGGGTTGAGAGACATATTGCCTATAAAAGTTGAAACAAGTTTATGATTAGTCTTTGGTTTAGGATTTAAGTTTCATTAAGACTTTTGTAAAACCCAAAGGTGTTATAAACCAAACGATAATTTACTCCCTCAAGAGAAGGCCGCAAAAAATCTCCATTTATAAGTAAATGACACATCATTAATGCTAAGCCAAGATGTCAATACATCTATTTTGACTAGCCACCTTGTAAATTGGTTTGATCACTCACATCCTTTCGCAGAGCCTCAAGGGAGGATACTAGGGATTGAGCCTAAGCGTGCAACCAACCACTTAGTCCAAAAGATCAGCTTTGAAAAACAATCCCCCAAGGGGAGGCCTTGCCATCATTGCATCACTTTCGGACGTAGCTCATTGAGCAATGATCGAAGCAATAACGCCTTGGAGTACTCACATTTAAGTGAGGGTCGCAAGAGCGGCTCTTAGTCCCACGTTATTGCATCTTTCACTAGTGTTGGGGATCGCGGGTTACAAACAACGAATATAACCCTCCCACTTAGTTTTTGGAGTTGGTTCATCGACTCTTATAAGTTCGGAAACAAATTTCCTAATTAGAGAGCGACAGAGCGGACAACTAGAAGAGAATCCTAGATCGACATGTTCAGAGCAGTATTAGTGCATAAAGGCACAAGGTACATACTCGATCTTTTCCTATTTTCTATTTCGGGAAAGTGCGTGAGGGAAGTGTGAACTTCAACTCACTCGAACACTTGAAAGTTTGAGATTACACATCTTTTTATTTTTCGGCTTGTCTACAAGGAGACCTCCCACTCAAATTTTCAAGAGCATATAGATTTTGAACATATGTGATATAGATATAGTTTTGAAAACATTTTGAAAACTTATTTGATATGGGTGACAAAATATTTTTCAAGTTTGAAAGTGAAAACGGTTTTTCAAAATTCAAACTAGTTTTGTAAAAACTCAATTTCAATTAATCTTTCAAAAATCAAAACTTTTAATCTTTACACATCATGTTTATAATCATATGAAAAACATTTTTGCTCAAGAAAATTTTCTCATTAGAGTTCTATAACTCATGGTAGTGGGGTTTGAAAATCCGGATTTCTAAAAAACTGGAGTTTCAGACAGCCGCGTACCTCGGAGTAAAATCGCCATATCTGGCGGCTCCGATGTTCTTTTGAGCCGAAACCGGTGGCATTGGACAGAGGACAGACAGAGCTTTAATTTGATTCAAGAATCATTAAATTTCGATTTCTGAGCAGAGAGTTATGCCACTTTTAATGTGGGTTTACTCCAGCTCGAAGAAAAAGAAATAAATTAAAACTTGGTCCTACTTAGGTGCGAAAAAGAATCAAGTGTAACGGAACGTTTCAAGATGTTGTTTAAAGCTTTTATTTATGTTTTATTAGCAAGGTAATAACAAGGCATAAAAGAAATAACAACAAGCATAAAACGATTCAAGTAAAAATAAGAAACTAGCAAGGTAACAAAACTAGTCACAAAATTTTACTCGAAAATTCTCAAACCTTTAAAACACGTTTTTCAATATAAAAAATTAAAAACTTTTAGAACTGATTCTAATGTGTTTTAACATCATCTCAAACTCATAGAAAATCAACATGGTTTTTAATTTAAAGGCATGAGCAATAAATTAAAAAAAAATCTAAGATTACAATTCTAACTTGTCACAAAATTAGTAAACTTTCGAAAACGATTTTCAAGCTCATAATTTAAAAACATGCACATGCATTCCTTTGACCATAGCTCTGATACCATTTGTTGGAATCGATCTAGGGTTTAAGAAAAAGTTTAACGCTTCGTTAAGCGGCGGAATTTTAAAAATTTTCTTTTTAAGTAAAACTAGTTTTTACTAACCTAGACAAGAGAATGTACATGTAAATAAAAACTAATATGAGCTATTAAAGTTACTAACCTTTCTTGAAGCTTGAACCTTGTAGAAGCTTTTGGAAAGTTGCAACGCTCGTCTCCCCTCGCAGCACGTCTCTCTTTCTTTCCTCGGCACCTCGAGCAACCACGAAAGTTTCTATCACTAAATCACTCGAAAAGAAGGAATCAGTGAGTGGGCACTTTTAAACACTATGACTTGAGAACGAGTCTCGAAGTCGCAGAGCTAAACACTAGGTCGAGTGAGGACCTAGGTGCCAAGACAAGAAATAATCGAAAATAAACTAGAGAGAGAGAGAGATGATTTTCGGCCAAGTCTAGAGAGAGAAGCTCTCAATCTCTAAAACTTTGGATGAATTGAAAATGAGAAGAATGAGGCTCCTATTTATAGGAGAGGTCTCACCTTCAATAAGGTAGTTTCCTCTTCTATAAAATGAGCCAATTTCCTCTTTCTTTTCCTTGAGAAGCTCGGCCAAAATAGACTTCATTAAGTCTTGGAATAGTTTCCTATTTTGTTCCATGCCTTGCCTTGTCTCTCTCTTGGCCGAATTCCATATAGCATCCTCATGCAAATTTGTTTCCTCTTTTTCTTTTGGCAAGTATCTTGATACATTTATGCACAAAATATTCTCTCTTGGTTGGGTATGTTGGGCGCCTATGTCCTTCTAGAATGGGCTTCTAGAAGCTTTTCCATTTGTTCATGACAACATGAAAAAGGCCCAATAAGAATTTTCAATAAAATTCTTATGAAATGAAATTAATTCACAAGGCCCAATGATCAAGTCATGGCCGAGTGAAACATGTCATAAAATGACCTTGTCGAAAATTTATTGACATTCATTTCATCGTTTGTCTCAAAAGACAAAAATACCCTTTTCACTATTTTCGTTCTTGTTTTGACTTAGCTTCCAGTTTAACTATTCCTATCGATGTGATTCGTGACAGTGACCTCATGGACCCAAATGAACAAAGCTTTAGCTAAACACTTGGACTCAAAAGTTCACAAACCTTTTCCAAGTTTAGCTTAATGCCAACTGACTCCACTAAAGAGCTGACACTGAAAATCTCTCGGTTCAAATGAATTTATTTTCTACTCAAGAATTCGACCTAATTATGATGAGCGGATCCACTGAATATTATCTATGTTTACCCTTCATGAATGTCATCAGCTAGTCGGGATTTACTAAATTACCATTTTACCCTTCTAGCTGTTATTTCCTCAACTCCTTTGTCGCTTGTGAATAAGTTAGAAACAATGTATTGACGAGGAGCTAACAAGTCACATTGTTTCATCCAAAAGAGTCAGGACTCAATTTGGACACTGGCCAGTTCATTTATTCACACTCCAAGGAACAAAGCATGAGGTGACATACATTGCATTTCAGCAATCTTGTACATGAATTCCATATCTATGAGAACTTCACAAAGTTACTCATGACAGACTCACAACTTAGTACTTCACCAATAGGCCTTGTTCGGAATCACATAGTGAGTCCGAACTTTGACTTTCTCAAATGAGAATACTAAGGTGTGAAATGACATGTCTCATTTCAGGATTAAGGTAAGCATGATGCAATTCATACATAGTGACTTCGAGACATAAGAGGTTAAATGGTTTGTTCTTATATTGTCTCTAGAAGTGCACTGGTCAATTCAGTACCTTCGGAAGATACCTAGAAGAACTATAGAGTCTCCAACTCTCAATGCCTCATAACCAGACATCATAGATTCTTCTAACAATCATACTGAGGTCAATAGTCCTTTGACCCTAAGATTGCGAATATATCGTTTTAAGCAAATTACGAAGAGTTTGTTCATGCAAATCTACATTTGTCTCTTCGTAAGTTGTTAAGTTTGTTTATGGACTAAAAGACTATGGTTTTATCATAAAGCTTCAGACAAGGAAGATTGAATGAACGTTTCAACTTTATTAATGAATGAATAGGCAATTACAAGCAAGAGTCTTCATGAGACTTTATTACATCAAATGTTCAAAATAAAGACTACAACTCTTCTTGTGGGCACCATTGACAACAGTTTATGGACTAAAGACTAATGTTTTATCATAAAGCTTCAAACAGACAAGAAAGAATGAATGAACGTTTCAACTTTATTAATGAATAAGCAATTACAAGCAAGAGTCTTCATGAGACTTTATTACATCAAATGTACAAAATAAAGACTACAACTCTTCTTGTGGGCACCATTGACAACAAACTCCCACTTGACTCAAAGAAGATGTGTGTAGTCCTTCATGCCTAATCCCTCTCGATGTTGGTCGAAGACCTTGTTCGCTAGGGCCTTGGTGAATTGATTTGCTAGGTTCTCCACCGTTGAGATCTTCTTCACTTCCACGTCTCCGCGCTACACGATCTCTCGAATCAAATGGTATTTCCTCTCAATATGTTTAGAGCGCTTATGGCTTTGAGGTTCCTTTGAGTTAGCGACAGCCCCACTATTATCACAATAAAGGGTCATGGGCTCGTCGACGTTTGGAACAACTTCCAACTACTTAAGGAATTTTCTAAGCCATACAACCTCTTTGGATGCTTCAAAAGCAGCCACATATTCTGCTTCCATTGTGGAGTCAGCAATGCAAGATTGCTTAATACTTCTCCACACAACAGCTCCACCATTAAGGATGAACACAGATCCCGAAGTGGATTTCCTGGAATCCTTATCTGCTTGAAAATCGAAGTCGGTATATCCCGTCATAGTCAGGTCAGTACCTGAGTATGTAAGCATCAAGTTCCTTGTTCTTCGAAGATACTTAAGAACATGCTTAACAGCAATCCAGTGCTCGAGTCCAGGGTTGGATTGGAAACGGCTAACTACGCCTGTTGTCGGTCGTTTTCGGAAAACCCGAGAAGCCAAGAAGGCACGCCGCTGAAAGGACCGATGGTCAGGCCGGAGGTCCTGAAGAGCGGCAAGTCTTCAAGCCCTCGCCTAAACTCTTGACTCCTTGAGTCGAGCCTAGCCCCTCGAGTTGAGACTTGAGCCGGCTCCCCGAGTTGTGCCTCGCTCCTCAGGTTGAGCCTTGAGTCAGTCTCTTCGAGTCGAGCTTCGCTCCTCGAGTCGAGCCTTGAGTCAGTCTCCTCGAGTCGAGCTTCGCTCCTCGAGTCGAGTCACTCTCGTCAAGTGGAAACCTTCATATTTCATGTGGAAAGAATGATATTCGAAGACCCCTAAAGGCCCGCAAGAGTCCGGCAAGACGAGCCATTCACCGCGCGCACAGCACGCTGCGCCAGCCAGCCGTGCAGCAAGCAGCGCGCGTCGCCAGCATGGTAGCGCGCCACGCGCCCCATGAGTCGCGCATCCTGTGCCGCGCATCCCGTGCCGCGCCCAGTGACCTGCGCGCCGCAACCCCTACGCTGCGCGACGCGCGCCGCGTGTTGTGCGCCGCGTGCGCCGTGCGCCTCCAATTGATGGTGCGGGCATTCCTAGTCCCACATGGACGAAAAAGAAGCCTTCTAAGGCCCCCAAACACCTATAAATACCCCTCTCATTGAGTGGAAAGGCATCCCATTCATTCTCAAGGAACTTGAGACTTCTCTCTACTTCTCTGGATGCCATCCTTGGCCTGAAGCAGATTCTCCTCGATTTCTCGTTCTCACAGATTCTGAAGCGCTTTCCGGGGACTCCCGAGCGCCGCCTCTCTTGATCGAACGATTAATCTTGAGCCCACGAGTGCTCTAACAGTTTTCGACTGAAAATTGCCTACGCATCTAACACCCTAGATGCGTCCACCATTTCTGACAAGAAATCGCCTACGCGTCCGGCATTTCCAACTAGGAATCGCCTACGCGTCCGGAGTCTCCGCCACAACAAGGAACTCTTGACTTAGAGTCTTCCACGTCTCCAAAAGAGAGAAAACACACATTCTTTCTCGCATACGCGATCTCCGAAGTTCTGAGACGTCGCAGAGGACTCCTTCGCGCCTCGTCTCCTTCGTTGAGCACGCTTCTCCACCAAGGCTCCGCGCCTCACACTGCGTCTTACACGCTTGAACTACGTTCTGACCTGATCCCACACACGAGTACGTAGGCAGCCGACAACCAAGGCACGGTCACTCCTCCTCCTCACCCCCTACCTCTCCCGAGAGGCGGGTTGATCGGAGAAAAACCCTAGCTCGAGACTATCGAGTTCACACTCTTGGCCCGGGTGCGATCACTTGGTCCGGCCTTGGAACGAACCGCCCGAGGTATATAATAGTTGTTCATTTTGTGCGACAACATTTTGGCGCTAGAAGGAGGGGACTTCCCGACCTATTCAGCCCGAAATCCCTTCTGTTCATCTTCTTCTTTTCTTCTGCGAACTCAACTTTCTCGAACTTGAGAAACGATGAGTAGCCAACCACCCGTACGTTCTGAGGGCATGAACAACCCCGAAAACGTCACTGGGACCAAGAAATGCTTCTTGCGCTCCCGAGCGCATGGTGACGAAGAGTCGCTCCACGAAGAGAGCTCGACCCGCTCACCATCTTCATCTCCTGATAGCAGGGACGACCGCATCATGGAGTTGGAGGAGAATATCCGCCAACTAAAGGCGAAGAATGCGAGGTACCACAGCCGACTGGCTGCGAAGCAACCCGCGCATGACACAATTATCCCCAATGGGGATCCTGAGAACCTCAACGAGGAAAGCCGTGACCGCGACCCTGATTACGAGGGTACTGGCGATTCGGAGGATATCGAGACTTCTCTCACGAAGGACGGGGAACACCCCGCCGTGTTTGAAGCCAGTCCTTCGAATCCCCTACCCCATACAGGCGACGCGCCGGCTGCTTCTCAAGAGGGAAATTCCCGACGTTCGGCCCTCGACCGACTAGGTCAAAGGGAGAATGTTACGGAGAGTCAGGGCACGCGGAGAGCGCGCCGTCGCAGACGAAGCCTGCGCCTCCGTACGACCAGCCCTGATCTTAGGGATCACCTCACCTCCCAACGCATTGAGCGTGGCGATGATTTAAGAGAGCGACTAAGCTCTCGGCCAAACATCCCCGTAGCAGCCCCAACTAACGGGAACCGCCGCACGGGTCAAGGGTCAAATGAAAGATGACAGGTGACTCCTCCCGAACAGGGAGTTACTCCGACTACCGGTTTCGATGTGATCACAATGATCCACAATCTTCGAAATGAAGTACGAGATCTCCGAGAACACGGAATAGGCGGAAGTGCCTATGGGGTCGTTGAGGAGAAGTCCTCGCCTTTCACGGCTCAGATACTGGCCGAGGTATGCACGGGAAATTTCAAACTCCCAAACCTCGCTCCCTATGATGGAAAAGCGGATCCCGCTTACCATATCCAACACTATGAAACCTGGATGACGATGCAGGGTGTCGCTCCCGGCGCCATGTGCCAAGCTTTTAGTCTTACCCTCGCCGGACCCGGCTTCGAGTGGTTCAAGAACTTAAGGCCGGGAAGCATCCGATCCTTCAAAGAACTGAAGGACATGTTCCTAGCACGATTCGCTACATCAATGGTCCAAAAGAAGACCAAGATGTACCTGTGGTTAATCAGGCAAGAGGATGGCGAGTCTCTTAGACGATACCTCGCCCGATTCACTGAAGAATCGAATAAGGTCGACCGCTTCGACGACAAAGACGCAATCACTGCCATCATTGAAGGCTTGCGCACAAGTGACTTCCTTAAGTCCATCGTCGACCGTGTCCCTTCTACCATGGCCGAGTTAATGACTCGAGCCAAGACCTTCATGGGAGTCAAAGATTACCTCGATGGTCGCAAGGGCAATGATCAAAGCCCTCAACACCGAGACGAGCCTAGCAACGAGCAAGGAAACTCCCGTAAAAGGCGAAACAGAGGAGGTCAGACTTTTAATAGACGACCTCCGATGCCCCAGAAGCCGCGACTTGCGGAAGACTTTAAGGGCTACTCGTCGTTCACACCGTTGAACACAACGCCGGATCAAATCCTGGCTTTGGCGCGTGACAAGTTCACTGCCCCGGCTCCAATGAGCAAAGACCCCGCGACTCGCGACCGGTCTAGATATTGCGAGTTCCATCAGGAATACGGTCACCTGACCTCCGAGTGCCACAGTCTTAAAAGGCAGATCGAGGCATTGATCCAACGGGGTGAGCTGAAAGAGTTCGTGTTACGCATGATTAGCGCTGCGGACCCCACCACAAACAGACCACAGTCTGGCAAGGGAGGAGGAACAGCCGCTTCTGCCGACCGAACCACGGCTACCGCCGACGCCAATCCATAACTCCACGTTGTGACCACCATACTGGGCGGTCCACAAGATGGAGACTCAGCCCGACATCGGAAGAAATTCCTGAGGGCCGCGTCCCAAGGAGACGCTGCTATGCACGTCAACCTCACCTACGAGGAACCTCCGTCCGTACCTCACGAGACGATGTATTTCACCAACGAAGAGGCCAAGCGAGTTGTGCATCCGCACAATGACGCGATTGTGCTCAAAGCCCAAGTGGCTAATAACTTGGTGAAAAGGGTTCTCAACGACAACGGCAGTGCTGCCGACATAATATTCAAGTCCACCTTAGAGCGCATGAAGCTCGGGGGGCTATGCCCAACTCTGACCCAAACACCTTTATTCGGGTTCACTGGGGAGAGAGTCATGACCGAAGGCATCATCGATTTGCCGGTCACCTTCGGAACTCCCGGAGGCATTGAAGTCGTTCACATGGTCCCATTCCTAGTGGTCGATCAAGAGTCGCCCTACAATGTAATCATTGGGCGACCCACGCTGAACCGGCTAAGGGCCATTACTTCAACATACCACCTACTGGTGAAGTTCCCCACCGTGGATGGAATCGGCATCATGGCTGGAGACCAATCCCAAGCCAGAGTATGCTACATCCAAGGAATCGATGAAAAGACCGCTAGAAAGATGGTTAACACGATCTCCCGAATCATAGATAGCGTCGAGTCGACCAAGGTCCTCCGTGAAATCCACGAAGACCTCTGCATGACACTCAAGTGCAAGGCGCCGACGTCTTCATCCCAAACAGGGAGGGACCCCACAAAGTCTGCCAAGTCATACATGACGAGACACACTACATCAAATACACGGACACCGATCCGTCGCCTGTGGAATGCGGAACACTTGAGAAAGTACTACCAGTAGCCAGCGCTTCCCCCCATTTTATTTCTTTGCTTTCCAACATTCAATAAGGCCTACGAGACAATGTTTTAGGATTTCCTATTTTTGCAATATTAATAAAGTTCGATGTTTTTCTTTCAAAATCCACTTTATCAAAGATTTTCAGTCATCAAAATACGATCGTAAACCCAAAAACTCGGGGGGCTAGTCACATAGGCAACGGCAAGTACACTCAAAACCCTCAAGAAAGTACGCTCCACAAAAAGAAAGAACGCTCCACCAAAACAAAACACCCGAACACAAACGGGAACGAGCGTTCAACTAAGACGCCTTCGCGGCGTGCCGTAAGACATCCACGAGATGCAGGCTAAGACGCCTCCGTGGAGCGCCATAAGCCATCCCCGAGATGCAGGCTAAAGACGCCTCCGCGGCGCGCCGTAAGCCATCCCCGAGATGCAGGCTAAGACGCCTCCGCGGTGCGCCATAAGCCGTCCCAGAGATGCAGGCTAAGACGCCTCCGCGGCGCGCCATAAGCCATCCCAGAGATGCCGGCTAAGACGCCTCCGCGGCGCGCCACAAGCCATCCCAGAGATGCAGGCTAAGACGCCTCCGCGGCGCGCCACAAGCCATCCCAGAGATGCAGGCTAAGACTCCTCCGCGGCGCGCCACAAACCATCCCAGAGATGCAGGCTAAGACGCCTCCGCGGCCCGCCATAAGCCATCCCAGAGATGCAGGCTAAGACGCCTACATGGCGCACCTAAGACGCCTGCATGGCGCACTTAAGACGCCTGCATGGCGCAACCAAGCCGTCACTCGTGACGCACGTAAGACCCCTACATGGCGCACGTAAGACGCCTACATGGCGCAACCAAGTCGTCCCTCGCGACGCACCTAAGACGCCTACATGGCGCACGTAAGACGCCTACATGGAGCAACCAAGTCGTCCCTCGCGACGCACCTAAGACGCCTACATGGCGCACTTAAGACGCCCACATGGCGCAACCAAGTCGTCCCTCACGAAGCACCTAAGACGCCTACATGGTGCACCTAAGACGCCTACATGGTGCAACCAAGCCGTCACTCGCGACGCACCTAAGACGCCTACATGGCGCACCTAAGACGCCTACATGGCGCACGTAAGACGCCTACATGGCGCAACCAAGTCGTCCCTCGCGACGCACCTAAGGTGCCTACATGGCGCACTTAAGACGCCCACATGGCGCAACCAAGTCGTCCCTCGTAACGCACCTAAGTAACCTACATGCCGCATCTAGGCCATCCCTCACGACGTGCCTACGATGCCTAAAACAACGTACAGAGCCATCTCTAACGACGCGCTCTAAGTCACCACAAGGCATTGCATATGATGACCAACCGCAACGCACCTGAACCGCCACACTAGGCACAGTTCATGCTATCTCCGCCACCGCCGACTGAGCACGATCACACCCGCCTTGGGAGACTCTCCATTTCGTGCGAGCTAATCAAAGCTTCTCGTAAAAACTAGCAAACTCCGCCTCTGAGCGAGAACCTCGCTCAGCCTGAGCTAGCTGAGACTTCACTCGAGCAAGCTCCTCCTGGAAGAGTCCTAGGCAACAAATGAGGTCGTGTAGAACCTCCTCGAGTCGAGTCATTCTCCTCGAGTTGAATCTCGCTCCTTGAAACGAGTCAATTTCCTCGAGTCGAGACACGCTCCTCGAGTCGAGTCAGTCTCCTCAAGTCGAGCATCGCCCCTTAAGTCGAGTCGCCCTCCTTGGGTCGAGCCTTGCCCCTCGAGTCGAGTCATTCTCCTCAAGTCGAGCATCGCTCCTCAAAGTCGAGTCGCTCTCCTTGAGTCGAGTCTTGCTCTTTGAGTCAAATCATTCTCCCCGAGTCGAGCATCGCTCCTTAAGTCGAGTCGCTCTCCTTGAGTTGAGCCTTGCTCCTCGAGTCAAGTCGTTCTCCAGGAGTCGAGCATCGCTCCTTAAGTCGAGCAGCCCTCCTTGAGTCGAGTCTTGCCCCTCGAGTCGAGTCATTCTCCTTGAGTCAAGCATCGCTCCTTAAAGTCGAGTCGCTCTCCTTGAGTCGAGCCGTGCTCCTCGAGTCAAGACATCCTCCTCAAATCAAGCCATGCTCCTCGAGTCGAGTCACTCTCCTCGAATCATCCCCCTCGAGTCGAGCATCACTCATCAAGTCATTCTCGCCGAGTTGACTCTTGCTCCTCGAATCGAGTCATACTCCCCGAGTTGGGCATCGCCCCTCGAGTAGAGTCATATTCCTTAAAGTCCAGCTAATCTCCTTGACTCGAGCCTAGCCCCTCGAGTTGAGACTTGAATCGGCTCCCCGAGTCAAGCCTAGCCCCTCGATTTGAGACTTGAGTCGGCTCCCCCAGTTGAGCTTCGCTCCTCGAGTTGAGACTTGATTCAGTCTCCTCGAGTCGAGCTTCGCTCCTCGAGTCGAGCCTTGAGTCAATCTCCTCGAGTTGAGTTTCGCTCCTCGAATCGAGCCTTGAGTCAGTCTCCTCGAGTCGAGTCCCGCTCCTCGAGCAATCACCTGGAGCGACGTGAAGAACAGGTTAGCCAAAGCAGAGACCCGCGCTCACGTCTGGGGAATAAGGGCCGATCTTCCGAACGCAGACGGAGAAGCGTCGCCAGGGCTGGGATGGCGGATGCCCCGTGAGACCGACTTATGCTTGGTGCGCGGTCAAACTTTGAGTGTTGACCCCCGAGCAGTCGAAGCCCTCCGGTGCGGCAGAGCCTTCCGCCAGGTACCACTCCGTCTCCTCAGAGCATCGGCCCACAGCATCAGCCTCCGTCTCCGAGACCTCGGAACGAGCACGCCTCTGCGAAATGCAAAAGTGCAGTCGCCTTCAAAGCTGGCCGAGATGGACGCCATGATCTTCCCCTAATTGGTCACGATTACACGATCGTCTCCCTGCTATTCACAATCGAGTCCCACGGACTCCGCTTGAAAATATCCTTAAACAAAACGTGACTTTACCAAAAGACCAACATACTGCGACACGCTGGTACGCCTCTGCACAAATGCACGCCCTACTTGCGCGTGCAGATCCCCTTTGCTCCGGGGCTAGAGCGACGGACGCAAACGCGTCTGCCTCGCCCACGTCGAGCTACGTCTCCTATCCGCTTGGATCCTCCTCCACGTGTCGATCACACGCTCGTGTCGAGAGAGACGGAAAAGCGAGAGAGAGCACTAGCAATTGTGAGAATATTCTTTATAACCACAAAAGCTTCGTGACAGTAAAGCTCTGGGAAGTCTATTTTCCTCAAACACCCGACGGAAACAACTAAAAGTTCACCGCCCGGGGCCTCCCGAGCAATGAACTTGGGGGGCTAATGTTGTCGGTCGTTTTCGGAAAACCCGAGACGCCAAGAAGGCACGCCGCTCAAAGGGCCGATGGTCAGGCCGGAGGTCCTGAAGAGCGGCAAGACTTCAAGCCCTCGCCCAAACTCTTGACTCCTTGAGTCGAGCCTAGCCCCTCGAGTTGAGACTTGAGTCGGCTCCCCGAGTTGAGCCTCGCTCCTCGAGTTGAGACTTCATACAGTCTCCTCGAGTCGAGCTTCGCTCCTCGAGTTGAGCCTTGAGTCAGTCTCCTCGAGTCGAGCTTCGCTCCTCGAGTCGAGCCTTGAGTCAGTCTCCTCGAGTCGAGCCTTGAGTCAGTCTCCTCGAGTCGAGCTTCGCTCCTCGAGTCGAGTCACTCTCGTCAAGTGGAAACCTTCATATTTCACGTGGAAAGAATGGTATTCGAAGACCCCTAAAGGCCCGCAAGAGCCCGGCAAGACGAGCCATTCACCGCGCGCACAGCACGCTGCGCCAGCCAGCCGTGCAGCAAGCAGCGCGCTGCGCCAAGACGCGCCCGTGCCGCGCGCCCTATGCGCCGCGCATCCTGCGCCGCGCATCCCGCGCCGCGCCGCGCATCCCGCCCCCTGCGCCGCGCGACGCGCGCCGCGTGTTGTGCGCCGCGCGCGCCGTGCGCCTCCAATTGATGGTGCGCGCGTTCCTAGTCCCACATGGACGAAAAAGAAGCCTTCTAAGGCCCCCAAACACCTATAAATACCCCTCTCATTGAGGGGAAAGGCATCCCATTCATTCTCAAGGAACTTGAGTCTTGTCTCTGCTTCTCTGGATGCCATCCTTGGCCTGAAGCAGATTCTCCTCGATTTCTCGTTCTCAGAGATTCTGAAGCGCTTTCCAGGGACTCCCGAGCGCCGCTTCTCTTGATCGAACGATTAATCTTGAGCCCACGAGTGCTCTAACGGTTTTCGACTGAAAATCGCCTACGCGTCTAGCACCCTAGACGCGTCCACCATTTCTGACAAGAAATCGCCTACGCGTCCGGCATTTCCAACTAGGAATCGCCTACGCGTCCGGAGTCTCCGCCACAACAAGGAACTCTTGACTTAGAGTCTTCCACGTCTCCAAAAGAGAGAAAACACAAATTCTCTCTCGCATACGCGATCTCCGAAGTTCTGAGACGTCGCCGAGGACTCCTCCGCGCCTCGTCTCCTTCGTTGAGCACGCTTCTCCACCAAGGCTCCGCGCCTCACACTGCGTCTTACACGCTTGAACTACGTTCTGACCTGATCCCACACACGGGTACGTAGGCAGCCGACAACCAAGGCACGGTCACTCCTCCTCCTCACCCCCTACCTCTCCCGAGAGGCGGGTTGATCGGAGAAAAACCCTAGCTCGAGACTATCGAGTTCACACTCTTGGCCCGGGTGCGATCACTTGGTCCGGCCTTGGATCGAACCGCCCTAGGTATATAATAGTTGTTCATTTTTGTGCGATAACAACGCCAACGGCGAAACAGATGTCAGGTCTAGTGCAAAGCATAGCATACATGAGGCTTTCTACGGCAAGGCGTATGGAATTTTCTCCATGTCTTCAATCTCTTGTGCAGTCTTGGGAGACTGGTCCTTAGAGAGTGAAACTCCATGCCTAAAGGGTGTTTGGCCCTTCTTGGAGTCTTGCATCGAGAAACGATCCATCACCTTATCAATATAAGATGCTTGAGAGAGCGACAGGGTCCGGTTTTTCCGATCTCGAAAGATTTGGATCCCCAGAATGTACGCGGCTTCTCCTACATGCTTCATATCGAATTGCTTTGCCAGCCAGACCTTAACCTTAGATAATTTACCCACATCGTTACCTATGAGTAATATATTATCGACATATAGTACTAGAAACACAAGTTTGCCTTCGTGTATTAACTTGTAAACACAAGGCTCCTCTATTGACTGTTCAAAGCTGAAGCTTTTCACAGTTTCATTGAATCTAATATTCCATGACCTAGATGCTTGCTTGAGTCCATAAATGGACTTAAGTAACTCACAAACTTTGGTCTCTTGACCTTTATCCACAAAACCGTCAGGTTGAGCCATATAAATGCGCTCGTCAAGATTGCCATTCAAGAAGGTCGTCTTGACATCCATTTGCCAGATCTCATAGTCGAGAGCTGCATCTATGGATAGAAGTATGCGGATGGATTTAAGCATCACAACTGGTGAGAGGTTTCTTCATAGTCAATCCCTTCTTGTTGGGTATAACCCTTAGCCACAAGTCGTGCTTTGAACGTCTCGACGTTCCCATCCGGACCCCTTTTCTTCTTGTATATCAACTTACACCCTACGGGTTTAACCCCTTCAGGAAGGTCTATAAGTTTCCAGACTTTGTTGACATACATCGAGTGCATTTCAACTTTCATGGCGTCAAGCCAAAGGTTTGATTCAGAACAAGCCATCGCTTGGCTATAGGAAACAGGGTCATCCATGTCGGAGACGGCTACGAGAGAGTCTCCATAAGACATGTACCTGTCAGGCTTTTGAGTAGCCCTCCCACTACGTCGAAATACTACTTGACGAGATTCTGAAGAGTTAGGTTGTGTTTCAGTTGGGGTAAGAACAGTTCTTACAGAGAGGTAGAAGCTTCCTCACCCAACTTTTCTTCAAGCACAATTTTGCTTCTAGGTTTCGCATCCTTCATAAAGTCCTCCTCGAGGAAACGAGCATTCGTGCTAACGAAAATCTTATCATCCTCAGGACTATAGAAAATACCTTTGGTTTCCTTTGGATATCCCACAAACAAGCACAATTCTGACCTACTAGCCAACTTGCTAGTCTTTTGCCTTAGCACGTGTGCAGGGCAACCCCAAATTCTGATGCGGCCAAGATTCACTTTACGGCCAGTCCATCGTTCATAAGGAGTACCAGGAACCGTCTTGGACGGAACTTGGTTCAGAATATAAGCGGTTGTCTCGAGGGCATATCCCCAAAAGGAAAGAGGGAGTGATGAGTAACTCATCATTGATCTAACCATCTCCATAAGAGTTCGGTTTCTTCTCTCTGACACTCCGTTTTGTTGAGGTGTGCCAGGTGCGGTAAGCTGAGAAGCGATGCCTTCTTCTTTAAGAAAGTCATCGAACTCTCCAGACATATACTCACCACCTCGATCAGATCGAAGGGTTTTGATCACTTTGCCAGTTTGCTTTTCCACTAAAGCCCTAAAGACCTAAAATACGTTAAAGGTCTCGGATTTGTGTTTGAGCAAATAGACAAAACCATATCGTGAGTAATCATCAGTGAAGGTAACGAAGTATTCGTATCCTCCACGTGTCTGTTGGCTGAGCGAACCACATACATCAGCATGTACTAGTTCTAGGAGCTCAGTGGCTCTTCGACCCTTATCGGAGAAAGGTCACTTAATCTTTTTCCCTTCTATGCAGGATTCACAAGTAGGTAATGAGCCTATTGCAGAGGCTTGGAGTGGACCGTCCCTCACAAGTCTCTTAATCCTGTCTAGACTGATATGACCAAGTCTTAAGTGCCATAGGTGTGTTGATTTTGTTAGATCGGAGGATTCATAAAGTTTGATCATCTTTGGCTCCCTAATTAGATCATTATCTATTTCGGTGTCTAAAATGGAAGGTTGAATGGGATAAATGTAAAAAAGACCATTCTTCATACATGCATCAGTGACAAAAGAATTAGAAAAAGAAATACGAATTCCATTCTTCATAAACTTTAAATAATAATCTTGCTCTAAAAGTTGAGCAACATATATTAGGTTTTTCCCAAAGGAAGGAACATAATAAACATTATTCAAATTTAAAGTGCGATCTTCAAAAGATAGCGTCACGGATTCCACAGCCTTCGCAGACACCACGCTCCCATCACCCCACTTGAAGCAGAAGTCGCCATCCTCTAAGCTTTTGCTTTTCCTTTCGCTTTGGTTTTGAGGTAGGCAGGACAATTCCTACGCCAGTGACCAGGCTCATTGCAGTGGTGGCACTTGTCGTTAGACTTGTCCACCTTCAGAGCCTTTGGCACCTTCTTCTTCATTTGAACGTTAGGTTGTTTCTTCTTATCGGCTTTGCGAGGTCTCTTCTTAGATCCAGAGGTGGAGGCTGTAGCATGTACCTCTCCTTGAGCCCTCTTTTTCATAGTGAGTCCCTCAGCGGTTTGAAGTTCCTTCATGAGCTCGGTAACAGTGTACTCTAGCTTGTTCATGGAAGCTTGAAGGTATCAAAAGTTTCGTGGAGAGTTTCCAAGATCATATCTATTTTAGGCTCCCCATCAATCTCAGATCTAAGGATCTTCATTTCGTTTAGATAGCTAATGATTAGCATCATATGATCTCTAACGGGAGTCCCAGCCTTCATGCGACAGTTTATAAACTGTCGGACCGTACTAGCTTGACGTCCTTGCCCTCCAAACATCTCACGGAGATTGAAGAGCATATTGGTGGCAGTTTCGTAATCACGATGTTGTTGTTGTAACACATTGTTCATAGATTCCAAAATGTAGCATCTCGCAATCTCATCGAATCGAAGCCAGGCGGCCAGGGCGTCTTTTTCCTCTTGTGTCGAATCTTCATTCGTTTGAGGACAGGGGGTGGTGAGAGCCCATTTGTGCTTGTCGACAGTAAGGACTATGTCGAAGTAACGTTTCCAATTGACGTAATTGTCGCCTTCGAGTTTATTCGAGGAAAGAATTGTTGATAGAGGGTTGAGAGACATTATGCCTATAAAAGTCGAAACAAGTTTATGATTACTCTTTGGTTTAGGATTTAAGTTTTTTTAAAACATTTGATAAAATCCAAAGGTGTTATAAACCAAACGATAATTTACTCCTTCGAGGGAAGGCCGCAAAAAATCTCCATTTATAAGTAAATGACACATCATTAATGGTTAGCCAAGATGTCAATACACCAATTTTGACCAGCCACCTTTTAAAGTGGTTTGATCACTCACATCCTTTCGCAGAGCCTCGAGGGAGGATTACTAGGGATTGAGTCTAAGTGTGTAACCAACCACTTAGTCCAAAAGATTGACTTTGAAAAACAATCCGCCGAGGGGAGGTCTTGTCTCATTGTCTCACTTTCGGACTTAGCTCATTGAGCAATGATCAGTGCAAAGCGCCCTTGAGTACTCTCATTTAAGAGAGGGCCACGAGGGTGACTCTTAGTCTAGCGACAATTGGACTTTTCATTAGTGTTGGGGATCGTGGGTTACAAACAACAAATATAACCCTCCCACTTAGTTTTTGGAGTTGGTACATCGACTCTTATAAGTTCGGAAACGGTTTTCCTAGTTATAGAGAGATAGAGCGGACAACTAGAAAAGAATCCTAGAAGTTCATGTTCAGAGCAGTGTTAGTGCATAAAGACACAAGGGACATACTCGGATCTTTTCCTATTTTTCTATTCGGGGAAAGTGCATGAGGGAAGTGTGAACTTCAACTCACTCGAACACTTGGAAGTTTGAGATTACACATCTTTTTATTTTTTCGGCTTGTCTACGAAGAGACCTCCCACTCAAATTTTCAAGAGCATATAGATTTTGAACATATGTGATATAGATATAGTTTTGAAAACATTTTGAAAACTTATTTGATTTGGATGACAAAAATTTTCAAATTTGAAAACGAAAACGGTTTTTGCTGAAGAAAATTTTCTCATTAGAGTTCTATAACTCATGGTAGTAGGGTTTGAAAATCCGGATTTCTAAAAAACTGGAGTTTCAGCACAGCCGCGTACCTCGGAGTAAAATATCCATAACTGGTGGCTCAGATGTCCTTTTGACCCGAAACAGATGGCATCGGAAAGAGGACAGACAGCCTTTAATTTGATTCAAGAATCATCAAATTTTGATTTTTGAGCAGAGAGTTATGCCACTTTTACTGCGGGTTTTACTCCAGCTCGAAGAAAAAGAAATAAATAAAGTTCGGTCTTTTTTTGTGCGAAAAAGAATCGAGTGTAACGGAACGTTTTAGGAAGTTGATAAAGCTTTTATTTGTGTTTTATTAGCAAGGTAATAACATGAAATAAAAGAAATAACAACAAGTATAAAACGATTCAAGTAATTAAAAAAAACTAGCAAGACAATATAACTAGTCACAAAATTTACTCGAAATTTTCTCAAACTTTTAAAACACGTTTTTCAATATAAAAAATTAAACATTTTTAGAACTGATTCTAATGTGTTTTAAAAACATCCCAAAATCATAGAAAAACAACATGATTTTTAATTTAAAGGCAAGAGCAATAAATTAAAAAAAAAAATCTAAGATAACAATTCTAACTTGTCACAAAATTAGTAAACTTTCAAAAACGATTTTCAAGCTCATATTTTTAAATACATGTACATGCAAATCTTTGACCATAGCTCTGATACCATTTGTTGGAATTGATCTAGGGTTTAAGAAAAAGTTTAACGCTTCGGTAAGCGGCGGAATTTTAAAAAATTTCTTTTACAAGTAAAACAGTTTTTACTAAACTAGACAAAGAGCAAGCACATGTAAATAAAAACCTAATATGAGCATAGAAGTTTACTAACCTTTTTAGACGCTTGAACGTTGAGAAGCTTTTGGAAAAAGGTTGCAACATTCGTCTCCCCTCGCAGCACGTCTCTCTTCTTTCCTCGGCAACTCGAGCAACCACGAAAGTTTCTATCACTAAATCACTCGAGAGAAAAGGAATTAGTGAGTGGGCACTTTTAAACACTACGACTTAAGAACGAGTCTTGAAGTCGAAGAGCTAAACTCTAGGTCAAATGTGGACCTAAGTGCCAAAACAAAAATCGAAAATTAACTAGAGAAAGAGAGAGAGGATCGGCCAAGTTCTAGAGAGAGAGTCTCTCAAATCTCTTAAACTTGGATTATTGAAATATGAAGAATAAGGCTCCTATTTATAGGAGAGGTCTCACCTTCAATAAGGTAGTTTCCTCTTCTATAGAATATCACATATTCATGAGCAAATATTGCCTTATTTCTTCATGAGCCACACGGCCAAGGCAGCCTTCAAGAAGGCTTGGATTTGTTTCATTTTTTGTTCCTTGCCTTGCCTTGACTCTACTTGTCCGATTCCCTTAGTGCATCCATATGCAAATTTGTTTCCTCTTTTTCTTTTGGCAAGTATCTTGATACATTTATGCACAAAATATTCTCTCTTTCTCTTGGGTAGTAGGCGCCCAACATGCTCTCTAGAAGGAGCTTCTAGAAGCTTCTTCATTTGTTCATGACAACATGAGAAAGGCCCATTAAGAATTTTCAATAAAATTCTTATGAAATGAAATTAATCCACAAGGCTCATTTTATCTAATTTGGCCGAGTGACATTAAGTCATCAAATGACATTGTCAAAAAAATTTATTGACATTCATTTCATCCTATGTCCAAAAGGACAAAAATACCCTTTTGACAATTTTCATAAAACTTGTCTCGTTTTTGTGTTGACTTAGCTTCTAGTTTAACTATTCCTACTCGATGTGATTCGTGACAGTGACCTCATGGATCCAAATGAACAAAGCTTGAGCTAAACACTTGGACTCAAAAGTTCACAACCTTTTCCAAGTTTAGCTTAATGTCAACTGACTCCACTAAAGAGTTGACACTGAAAATCTCTCGGTTCAAATGAATTTATTTTCTACTCAAGAATTCAACCAAATTATGATGAGCGGATCCACTGAATATTATCTATGTTTACCCTTCATGAATGTCATCAGCTAGTCGGGATTTACAAGATTACCATTTTACCCTTCTAGCTGTTATTTCCTCAACTCCTTTGTCGCTTGTGAATAAGTTAGAAACAATGTATTTGACGAGGAGCTAACATGTCACATTGTTTCATCCAAAAGAGTCAGGACTCAATTTGGACACTGGCCAGTTCATTTATTCACACTCCAAGGAACAAAGCATGAGGTGACATACATTGCATTTCAGCAATCTTGTACATGAATTCCATATCTATGAGAACTTCACAAAGTTGCTCATGACATTCTCACAAGTTAGTACTTCACCAATAGGCCCTGTTCGGAATCACATAGTGAGTCCGAACTCTGACTTTCTCAAATGAGAATACGTAACCTGTGAAATCGCATGCCTCATTTCAAGATTAAGGTAAGCACGATGCAATTCATACGTAGTGACTTCGAGACATAAGAGGTTAAATGGTTTGTTCTTATCTTGTCTCTAGAAGTGCACTGGTCAATTCAGTACCTTCGGAAGATACCTAGAAGAACTATAGAGTCTCCAACTCTCAATGCCTCATAACCAGACATCATAGATTCTCCTAACAATCGTACTGAGGTCAATAGTCCTTTGACCCTTAGATTGCGAATATATCGTTTTAAGCAAACTACAAAGAGTTTGTTCATGCAAATCTACATTTGTCTCTTCGTAAGTTGTTAGGTTTGTTTATGGACTAAAGACTAATGTTTTATCATAATGCTTCAAACAGACAAGAAAGAATGAATGAACGTTTCAACTTTATTAATGAATAAGCAATTACAAGCAAGAGTCTCCGTGAGACTTTATTACATCAAATGTACAAAATAAAGACTATAACTCTTCTTGTGGACTCCATTGACAACAACTACGTCCGGCATTGTCTGGTTGGTATGCACATCGAGAAAAAAATTTGCGAATCGCTTATTAGTACACTTCTTGATGATCCAAATAAATCAAAAGATGGAATAAAATCTTGATTGGATCTCAAAGAGATGAATATAAGAAGCATTTTGCCTCCCGAGGAGGAGGGTGGGAAAAAAAATTACCACCGACAAAGTACACTCTAGATCGAAAGGAGAAGAAGAAATTGTGTAACTATTTTGCTTCTATTAAAGTCTCCGAAGGTCATTCGTCAAACTATAACAGGTTCGTGTCTTTGAAAGATTTGAGGCTTATTGGAATGAAGACGCACGACTGTCATATGCTGCTACAATAAATGTTGCCTCTTGCTTTGCGAGGAATTGTGCCAAAAGATGTGAGATTTGCAATATCAAAGATATGTGTATTCTTTAACTCGATTTGCTCGAAGGTCATCGATCCAACTCGATTGAATTTAATGCAGTCATAATTGGTGAAAACTCTGTGCTTGCTCGTAAAGTTCTTTCCACCTTCGTTTTTTTTACATCATGATCCACTTAACCATCCACTTGGTACGTGAAGTGAAATTAGGTCGGCCCGTGTTTTTACGGTGGATGTATCCAATCGAACGTTATATGAAAGTGTTGAACAGCTACGCGAAGAACTATAATAGGCCGGAAGGAAGCATAGTTAAAAATTACATAGCAGAAGAGTCGGTTGAGTTTTGTTTTGAGTATTTAGCTAAAACAGACGAAATTGGGGTACCCAAGAACACCAATTTTGATTCAAAAGCTCTATATACAGGTATTTTTTTTAAACTTTATTTTTTTATTTAAATTATATATGAACATTCTTTTTAAGTATTTGTTTCTTTATAGGTACTTATTCGTGCGTCAACCGAAAAGAATAGGAGCAAGCCAGTCTACATGTGCCACACAACGTTTCCGAGGTGACGCCATTTGTGGATATTCATTTGAATGAATTGAAAATGAATAATCCAAAGACGGGTAGAAATGAAAAATGGTTGCAAGAAGAGCACAACCGTTCGTTTCAAAATTGGCTTGCAAAACGCTTATTTAAAGAGGCAGGACATTCATTTGCATTGAGTAAACTATCTGGCGGGCCTTCCGCAATGGTTACAAGGTACACTTCTTGGTCTGCTAATGGTTTTATATTTTTTACAAGAGAACGAGACGACAAGAATCCCGTTCAAAATAGTGGTGTTACATTGTTTGCCGAAGCTTTATATGTTTCGTCGGCCAAAGATAAGAATCCAAAACATGCTTTCATGAACTATTACGGATACATTGAAGATATTTGAGAACTTGATTATTGCGGGTTGCGAGTCGCATTATCTAAGTGCAAATGGGTAGACAATAATCACGTTAAAGTTGATAATGAAGGAGTTACAATTGTCGACTTTAGACGGATTGACTACGAGAATGATTCATTTATTTTGGCTTCGCAAGCAAGTCAAGTGTTTTATGATTCGGATCCCGCTAATCATGAGTTATCGTTAGTGGTTCATATGAAAGCGAGAAACGGTAACGAAGAAGAAGACGAAGACATGTCTAGCATTCCTCCGTTCACATCGGGATTACCGCCTATTGATCAAGAGATGGATAATTTTGATGATGACGATGTTTCTCATCTACTTCGTAAGGATATACATCCTATTTTTGTTTGATATTGAACATTCAGATAATGTATTTCATTTTGGATTTTATGTTATTCTCCTGTGAAAAACGTTATTTTTCATTCAAAATTTCTCTCTACAATGTCATTTAAATTAAATTACATTTCCGCGATAGCGCCGCCGCTGAGTATAACACTCGGCGCGGCAGGAACATCTCACCGCGGCAATATACAACACCCACCGCGGAGACAACCTTTCAACAACGCTACATAAAAGCGTTGTAGAAGACTTGCCGCGGCAACGTATATTCCCCGCCGCGGCGAGTGTAGTACGCCGCGGCTGAAATATTACTTCGCCGCGGTGAGATCAGTTTTAAAAAACACAAACTCTTGGTATAAAAAAATAGGATCTCGCAACGGCGACGACCATTCCATGTCGCGGCACAGTTGCATTGCTGCGGCGGGAATTGTACATCGCCGCGGCGAGATCCTGTGTTTTTATACCGAGAGTCTGTGTTTTTTAAAAACTGGCCTCGCCGCGGCGACTTGATTGGTTCACCGCGGCGAGGACCTTCTACAACGCTTTTATAAGCGTTGTAGAAACACTCGTTGTGGCTAAGTATAAAATGCGCCTCGGCAGGATAGTCACGCCGCGGCGAGAAATGTACCTAGCCGCGGCGATGATGGACTCCAACGACCACATCATTCACATTTTCACTTTTTTTCCCATATTAAACATGTTCTCCAACTAAAAATGATCATTCAAATAAAATTTCTACAATCAATGAAACAAACCAAACGAGTCTTAAACATAACATCAAGTTTCAAACACACATGAAATAAAACACACCAAACGAGTCTCAAACATAGGATCAAGTTTCAAACACACATTAAATAAAACAAACCAAACGGGTCTTAAACATGAACTTAAACAAACCATACTTGTCTTAAACGTAAAACAAATCAACATAAATCAAACAAAGTTGTCTTAAAATTTTACTCGTCATTCGGTGGTGGTGGTGGTGGTGGTGGTGGTGATGAGTGCGCCGGATAGTGAGGAGGTACCATATGTGGTGGCCACTGCGATCGTGGGTATTGATAATTGGAGTACTGAGGATATGGAGGAAATAACACTTGATTCTCCTGGTTGACGTCCCACCGAGAGTAGAGATCGTTCAATTGATTGATTGGAGAGGCGCCATACTCATCTTGTTGGTGCATGTACTGTTGCGTGTGTTGGATCCCGCGAACGAGAAAGTTAAAGCAATGAGCAATGTAGTCGATGGTGGCGGGGTCGACTACCGGAGGTGCTGGTAAGCAAAATAGGGGCTCGTTGACTGGTGGTTCTTCTTCCTCCTCTTCCTCCGCTTCCTCTGCTTCCTCCGCTTGTAGTTCCTGCCTAATCTTGTACCGATCGATAATGGAATCCGTAATAGGCCCCATTGAATCTTGATCGTATCCCTTTTTGAGCGTGGTACCCCCGCATTTGTACCAAGGCTAGTAATGATCGACGGATATGGCAAACAATGTCGTTCATTATCATAGTCGAGTTTCTTCATCCAAGTATAGATGAATCAACCATCGTTAATATAATGGCCTTTAACAATGCAGAACAACACCTAGATACGATCCTCGTCGAGAGTGGTGAAGTGCTTGATCGGATAGAGATGAGCGTAAACAAAGTAAATCCACGCTTTAGCGATCCTAGTGAGTTTGTCACGCTTGAGTACCCATTTTCCTTTTTAAGTGACCCAATCCTCTCCCGGAATGCACAACACCCGCGACATCTCCTAATGGCTGCCACTTCTTAGCCATTCTCGATAGCCATCGTTCTCGAAAGGCACATCTGGGGTCCCAAGAAGATCGTTGATAGCTTTGACACTCATATCGACCGGTTTCCTACGGACCGTCACAACATCACGTTTGGAGTCCGACAAGTTTGCGTAGAATTCGTACACGAAGTTTACGTTCGCATCGAACTCGGTACTGCATAGTACCTCCCCCAATCATGACCAACTATGTTGTTGCGGATTAGCTTTCCTATATCCGACGTATTGCTCACATTGAATCCTCTCTCAATGATCACATTACAGGGCAAGATTTTGCCGTAGCGTTCCTCCGCGACCTTGGTAGTAAAAATACTCGAGTTGTATTCCTCTTCGGGAGACTGTTGATGAGGTCGCTTACTTTTTCCTTTACTCTGACCTCTGCAAGAGCTCGAAGCCGTGGAACCCGCCGTATTTTTAGTTCGACGCATTTTCAAGCTGCTACAAAACATAATCATAAACAATTCTGAAATTAACATTACCATTTTAAATACTAACCATGTCACACATATAACAAATTCTATATCAATTCCAACTATATTTAACCATGACAAATTCATAAAACAATTCCAACAATCACAAATTCATAAACAATTCGACCAATCACAAGTTCATAAACAATTCGACCAATCACAAATTCATAAACAATTCAATCTCAACATTAATCAACATAACCATTTTAACCACTAACCTATGTCACAATATGTCAAACACAATCAAGATATTTCAATCTAACTCAAATTCTCATTCTATCACAAATTCATTCATAATATGTCAAACAAAATGCTAATTTCGTGTTCTAAACAAAGAAAATCAAACAAAACCCTAAATTTGTGAATTAAGAAAATCAAACAATATGCAATTCGGGTAAACAACACGAAATCCATATCAACAATACGAAATTAAATCTATAACCACCTTAAAAAACTTTGAAAATCATACCTTACAATGTTTAGAAGAGAGAGAGGCGGCAAGAGAGAGAGGGGCGCGAGAGAGAGGGTCGGCGAGGACTTGGCGAGAGAGAGATGGCGGCGAGGACAAGGCGACGGTGAGATTTGGGGCGGCGAGGACGTGGCGAGGGATTTTGGAAGAAAAAAATTGGACAGAATTGGCCGAAAATGGTTGTCTCGCGTGTGGGTTTTTGAAAAAATGAGGAAAAAATTGAAAACGGCCTTTTATAGTTAAAACCTTAAACGATTCGCCGCGGCGAGAATATGTCTTCGCCGCGGTGAGGTGATCCTACAACGGATATTAAAACCATTGTAAGAGCATCTCGCCGCGGCGAGATTCCTTCCTCACCGCGGCGAGGTAGTTTCTTAAAAATTGCTTGGCCACACCAAGTTTCTACAACGCTTATGTTAAGCGTTGTAGAATCTCTAGTTTCTACAACACTTATTTTAAGTGTTGTAGAAAGTTGGTTGAATAATCCAACATTTTTAGTACTGATCTTTAATTAGAATCCTGCCGCTATTGTACGAAATTAAAGATAGCTTAATCCTTTATAGGATTAAATACATCATTTACGATGGAATTCTTAATTGAATCTAAAAAGCTATTAAATCGAACAATAAATGGAAATATGATTGACTTGCCATTAAGATGAAAGAATCCATTAATGGATCCTTGTCGTTATCATCACCGATGTCTTTCATTAAATGAAAGATTTGATCTTTAGTAATAAAAATCAAACTAACTTGTCTTAAGTCATAAAACCAAGTTTTAGTAGATCAGCCTGTCAAGTAATTAGCTTGAAGGAATAGAGAGATCTATAAATTGAACAATGAATGTGTTCAAGCTTTGTAGAAGCTGTTTGGTACTTAAGGGATTAAACCCTTGAGAAGAGACATTGGCAACGATGTTGCTCTTCTCTCTGATACCATGAACCAGTTCATTTGGGATCTTATATAAAATAAGATGAACTGTCCTTTGAGAAGCATGTTCTGTTGGCTGGTTGACATTGGATCAAAATAGTTATAACTACTAAACCTTTTTGAAAGAACAAAAGGTAGATCCTTAAGAAGTGATGGTTCATGGATTTTGTTGTGATCGATATTCTTTGAATAATCGATAAGTGTTATTCTTATATACGTGTCATTAAGATCGTTATTATCGTTGAGTGATAGACTTAATAATGACACAAGTAAATTGACTAGGCTAAACAAATTTTGAAACTTGAGGTTTAGAAAAGACAAGCTCGTTCCATGAAGTCTCAAACATACTTATTATGATAAGGTATGAGCTCCATGTTGAGGCTAAAAGACATTGTCATTAAAAGGACTAAATATTGGACCTTTGACAATGACGAATTTCCGAGAATACTAACGATTGTCGTGAACACTGTAAATTTCTGGAAATAGTGAGATACTTAGTTATTTTAGTTAATTGTAAATCCTTAAAGTCATGTGTATTGAATATGCCTTGACTAACTAAGATGCACAATAAATAACCAAGTAATGGAAGAAAGTCAATAAATTTCTTATTGAAACATATTTAATCATACTATGGTTAGTGGTGATGAGACCTGAGCATGCACAAGTGCAAACTGAAATGGTACCAAGAAATGTACAGCAACGAATAGGGTGACTTCATATCTTTAGATATGAAGTCTGGTGTATAGTCTGAAACATGTAAAGTGTTAACATGTTCTAAAGTAAATTGATTTATTATGAACAAGTTGAGTTGACTTTGAAAGGTAAGTCAGAGAACACTTGCATGAATGCATGGACTCTGGATATATAAGGGATGTAAGTCGAATCGACATAATTTGTGGAGTATGATAAAATTGAAAATCCATATGATGGGAATCTCAATCCTGGGCCAAACTTCTGAAACTATCTCCACGATGGCTAAGAGTTAAATGGCTGATGGTAACTTATCTTCTCTAGTCAAAGTGGGAGATTGTTAGGAATATTGCCCACTAGAAGATGTTGATTACTAAATAAGATAAGAAATTACTTTTCTAGTATAATATGATTAGTGGGTTGAGGTCTGATAAAATTCAGAATCAATAACAACTATCATCCGTAGTCTCGTATCAAACTGAGTCGCATGTTGGGCATCCGAGTTCGGGCGGTGAAGTAAAACAAGGTCGATGACTGATATGTGCCTCGAAAGCATTATCTAAAGTCATATATGTAGAACATGAGTGAAGGTTGATCACTTAGTGGGAGCATTTTGCACTTTTGGTAAGTTTACGACCCGGACAGACTTTGGTTTGGATAGATGTGTCGTTTAAGGACCGTTACGAAACACTAGCCGATGTCGCTTATGATGGTCACAGTGATGCTTGATCTAAATCCTGAAGTAATCATGGACTTCTAGGTCATGTTATTGGGTTCTTTGATTCACCACGTTAAAGGCTAATGAAACGCTGACTAAATAGGTGTTTGGGGAAGTCTGGACATGATCGTAGAAGAAAGTGATTTACAGATACGGAATCCAGCCTTTCTGAAAGAAGGTAAATGTTCTCTCACCTAATGGTTAATTTCAGAACCGATAGATTGCTAGCACTTCCGAAGTTGGCTTACGTTCGGAAGAATCTTTCACTGAGGAATCAACTGTGCTTAGGATATATGTGTAACGAGAAAGGTATAACAGAACAAATTGACCTATCTCGATACGGGTTGAACATGGAGGATCATGATCACGTACTGACTAAATAAGTGGACACTCGTCACGATGAGTAAATATAATTCTAGCATTATGGGAGAGTTTAGTCTTGGCTTACACGATGGAGTACTAACCAAGATTAGAGAAAACGATACGTAAAAGAGAAAGGACTGTTTCGTGTTTTGATCGAGTTTGTAAAGCTTCAAATACTAGGTCCATAGTCCCTGATTCGGCTTCGATAAAGGTGGATAATAACGTTCATATAATAATAGTTTCATTGTTAAGTCTCACTTGGTGTAATTGTGACTCACATCATTAATTCTGAAAAAACGGGTATTTGCGAAATTAAATAATTATTTATTGTAAAATTGTTTATTTATTGTTGGATCAAGTAAATAAGCAATTCATAAGTTATTTATTTATTGTTGGATCAAGTAAATAAATAATTTTGGATTTTTGGGCTGGGCCTTGTGCTGAAGAAAAAATTTACCACCTCCCTACCAAGAGGTTGACGATTTATTGATACCGGTTTTATACCACTTTATTCTCTTTATTTGTTCCTAAAATAAAGGAGAAAAATATAGGAAATTAGTTATTTCCCTATATTCTTTCCTTATATTTAGGAGAATAATTAGGAGAAATATTTTCCTATATTCTCTCTTGGTGTGTCCGATCCTCTTCCCCTCGGAATTGCTTCAATTTCATTCTTAAAAAAATAAGAGAGAAAGATCTGAAACTCATTAATCTTATCTTCCTCGAAGACTACGTTTCAGAAGACTACAGTGTCATCAACACGACAAGAAGGAATCCGAGTGTTTCAGAGTCATACCAAAGGTCTGATCGTGAGGAGTCTTTTATAGACTGAAGACAGATTATGAAAGCTTGAAGATTCAGTTTGTGGGCCCAAATTTCTAAGTCTTCTGAACTTGTCATTAAATTTATCGGTTGCTTGACATATTGTGTTTCCTCTCATTAAATAACGTAAATCTAGATCTTGTTTACTTAATAACCATGTTTTAATTTCCTTATGATAGCGTAATTAATATTTCCCCCATTTAAATGGTTGTTTGAGGTGCAATAATCACCACCAAGAGCTACCACAAAAGCTCTGTACCAAAAACCTGCGAATACACTGCGACTTGCAGTTGATCGTAAACTAGGTTAAAGGCGATTATACCGCAAAGGTGCCCCACATGGTCACTTACCTGATGAAGACAAACTCCAAACTCGATGCCTTCTCTTGATTAGAGATCTTCCAGATCCCGAGAGAACAGAATTATGAGGCTGACACTCTTTCTCGCCTTGGATCTGGCATCGACGAAGATGGATTGTAGACTATCCCAATCGAATCTCTACCATGATTGTCCGTCTCCCGAGATGAAACCATAGAGGATACGCCTCATCCAAGTTGGACTCCCCAAATATCGAAGGAAGCCAACAAATTGAGAGCCCTAGCATCCAAGTACATAGTTTGAGATGACGTACTCTATAAGCGCGGTTACTTAACGCCGCTCCTCCGATGCCTCAATAGCGTCGACTCGACCAAGGTTTTCCTCGAAATACACAAAGGCAACTGTGATCTTCCTCGCACTCAAAGTGCTCAAGGAAGGCTATTTTTGGCCTACCATGAAGAAAGATGCCTGCCAATGGGTGAGTCACTGTGATAAGTGCCAACGCTTCTCCAACATCCCAAGACAGTCACCGACTCCACTGAGTAGCATCGTTGTCCCACGACCCTTCGCCAAATGGGGTGTGGACATCATTGGCAAGCTCTCGAGAGCGCCAAGACAATACGAATACTCCACCGTCGCCATCGACTACTTCACCAAATGGGTGGAAGCCGAGCCACTTGCCAAAATAACCGAGGCAAATACGGAAACTTCATCTGGAAGAACATCATCTGCCGACACGGCATCCCCGCCTTGATTGTGATCGAAAATGGTACACAATTCGACAACGCGCGAGTAAGAGATATTTGCGATCAACTAAAGATCAGCAAGACGCTCGTTCTCCTCGTCGTGTCATCCACAGGCCAATGGCCAAGTTGAAGCAGTCAACAACATTATAAAGAGAAATCTTAAAAAGAAGCTCGAAGACAAAAAAAGGCGCCTGGGCCGAAGAGCTACCATTCATCTTATGGGCTTACTAGACGACCTCCCGAAATGCTAATGGGGAAACCCCATTCTCCCTCGCATACGAGATCGAAGGTGTGGTGCCGATCGAAACCGAGATCCCCACATTCCGAGTTGAGACTTTCAACAAGAAAAACAACGACGAGGTATTGCGCCTAGAGTTGGAGTTAATCGACATTAAGAGATCAGATGCACTTATCCGTCTCGCTGCGCAAAAGCACAAAGTCAAAAAAGTACTACAACTCCAAGATCAAAAGGCGAACCTTCGCCATCGGAAGCCTTGTACTAAGGCGAGTGTTTCAAAACACCCAAGTACAGGGCACCGACATCCTCAACCCAAATTGGGAAGGACCCTACAGAGTCCCTCAAGTCTTACATGACGGGACCTACTACATCGAGTACACAGACGGGACCACGATCCGTCACCCATGGAATACGGAACACTAGAGGCAGTACTACAAGTAGCCAAAGCTCCCCTCCTTTTTATTTCTTTTTTTTCCCAAATTCAATAAGGCCTACGAGCAATTGTTTTAAGAATTCAAATTTTTCGCAAGATTAATAAAGTTCGAGGTTTTCCTTTCAAAATCCACTTAATCAAAGTTTTTCGGTCATCAAGATAACGCTTGTAAACCCAAAATCTTGGAGGGCTAGTGACATATGCAACGCCTGAGGAGATCCTCAAGAAAGTATGCCCCACCAAAACAAATACTCAAGTCTTAACCCGAACACAAACGGGAACAAATGCCTAACTCTCTACAGCTAGTTGAGCAACCTCCTCCGCCAAAGAGTCCCGCTCGTGCTTCGCTCGGACGCATGCATCCTCGCTTGACGTAAGATGGCTCTGTATGATGTTCACCTCATCCGTTCAAGTGTCCAACTGGCATTGAAGGTCATGCACCTCGCTCTGGAAAACTTCCATCGACCGAGTCGCCACATCAAGAGCTTGACGCTCTATAGTCAACTCTCTTGCCATCTTCGTCACCGCTGATAGGGCACGATCACACCGGCCTTAGACGACTTCTAGTTCCATGCGAGTCTCTAGTAGCTACTCGCGAATACCCGTAAACTCCGCCCTTGAGTGAGAACCCCTTCTCGGCACGAGTTAGTTGAGATTTTGCTTGAGCAAGCTCCTCCTGGATGAGTCTCAAGCACCTAAAAGCGATCAGAAGAACAAGTAATCAAAAGCGAAACCGTTGCAAAAGGGTGCGGTGAAACAAGTAGACGGAAACTTACCCTCTGGGCATCAGAAATGCCGTTGCAAAAGAGCCGACTCCGGCAACGCCACCAAAGTTCCATAACCTATTCCTTCGGTACGCTCGGAGCATCCAAGCCAGACACTCGGCCAAGCGCGCAAGACTTTGATGCGTCGCGCGTCCCGTGTCAACCACGTTGATCACGAGGCAGGGCGCAACTTCTCCCGATGCACCACGTCAACCAGCTCCCTCGTCCGTGCCACACCAAGTCGACGCGCGCACCTCCTCCCGCTCCATAGGCTGAGTGACAGGCGCAGTCGCGCCCGCCTCGCCCACTTTGAGCCACTGCTCGACTCCACTTGGATCCCCCTCCATGTGTACGGGAATCTTCTCCAATCTAAAAAATAGATCGCCCTCTGCATGCTCAGAGTCCTGAATCAAGTGAGAAAAATACACCTCGGAATCTTTGTTTGAGAAGGGGAATGGAATTTCTATTATGCACTAGTGTAGAGAGAGACAGAAAAGTGAGAAAAAGCACATGTAGTTGTGAAAAATATGTAGAACTGTGCTCTTATTTATAGGCACATAGGGGAGGGGGGTGGAAAAGTTGGATTCCAAAAGTAGGAATCCTAATCCTACTCCAACAAGGGAGGAAAAAGGAAGCAAGAAAAAGAGGAAAAATCCTCTTTCGGCCGACCACGCAACGCGCGTGCAAAGCTACCCGCGCGCCGCGCCAGTCCGACACGCAACGCGCCCCCTCCGAAAAAGAAGAAAAAAAAGAGAGGAAGTTTTCGCGACGACGAAGCTCGTGGAAATCAATTTTTCGCAAACACCCGGCGTAAAACAACTAAAGTTCATTGCCCGGATCTTCCGAGCGACGAACTTAGGGTGCTAATATTATCGGTCGTTCTCGAAAATCCCACGAAGTCCACTGACGGGAAAGGCCCATCCAAACGGCCTAAAACGTTCAAGCCCAAGCTCCCACATGGAGCAGGGAGTCACCATCGCGCGCTCCTCACAAGAGCACGCAGAGAACCTGGAGCGCCGCTCCCACCAACCGGCGTGCCGCGGCAGTGCGGGCCCACTCGCTGCGTGCGCTCCTCGAAATCGCCTCGCGCGCCCGAGACCCGTGGCCCACTCCCCGGGGTGCGTCCAGAGGCCCTCCTAGGCCTCATTCATTATAAATACCCCATCTCGGTGTGAAGGAGAGACACATTCATTCCTTTCCAATATTACTCGCTCTTAAAGTTCCGAAACACCGCCGGAGACATTCTGAGGATAATTTCCTCTAATTGAGCGCTTAATCTAGCGCACAGCTGCGCTCAGGGTTTTCTACTGAAAATCCCCTACGCGTCAAACACACAAGCTCCGAAACACCGCCGGAGACAAATGTAGATTTGCATGAACAAACTCTTCGTAGTTTGCTTAAAACGATATATTCGCAATCTAAGGTCAAAGGACTATTGACCTCAGTACGATTGTTAGGAAAATCTATGATGTCTGGTTATGGGGCATTGAGAGTTGGAGACTTTATAGTTCTTCTAGGTATCTTCCGAAGGTACTGCATTGACCAGTGCACTTCTAGAGACAAAATACGAACAAACCATTTAACCTCTTATGTCTTGAAGTCACTACGTATGAATTGCATCGTGCTTACCTTAGTCCTGAAATGAGACATGCCATTTCACAGCTTACGTATTCTCATTTGAGAAAGTCAGAGTTCGGACTCACTATACGATTCTGAACAAGACCTATTGGTGAAGTACTAAGTTGTTAAGATGTCATGAGTAACTTTGTGAAGTTCTCATAGATATGGAATTCATGTACAAGATTGCTGAAATGCAATGTATATCACCCCATTCTATGTTTCCTTGGAATGTGAATAAATGATTTGGCCAGTGTCCAAATTGAGTCTTGACTCTTTTGGATGAAACAATGAGACTTGTTAGCTCCTCGTCAATACATTGTTTCTAACTTATTCACAAGCGACAAAGGAGTTGAGGAAATAACAGCTAGAAGGGTAAAATTGTAATTTTTTAGGGTAAACATAGATAATATTCAGTGGATCCACTCATTACAATTAGGTTGAATTCATGAAGGGTAAAGATAGGTAATATTCAGTGGATCCACTCATTACAATTAGGGTGAATTCTTGAGTAGAAAATGAATTCATTTGAACCGAGAGATTTTCAGTGTCAACTCTTTAGTGGAGTCAGTTGACATTAAGCTAAACTTGGAAAATGTTTGTGAACTTTTGAGTCCAAGTATTTAGCTCAAGCTTTGTTCATTTGGATCCATGAGGTCACTATCACAAATCACATCGTGTAGGAATAATTAAACTAGAAGCTAAGTCAAAACAAGAACGAGACAAGTTTTACGAAAATTGTCGAAAGGGTAATTTTGTCTTTTTGGACATGGCATGAAATGAATGTCAATAAATTTTTCTGACATGGTCATATGATGATTTAAATCACTCGGCCATGATGTGTTCATTGGGCCTTGTGAATTTATTTCATTTCATAGAATTTGTTGTCGTACAAAAATGAACAACTATTGAAAACCTCGGGCGGTTCGATCCAAGGCCGGACCAAGTGATCGCACCCGGGCCAAGAGTGTGAACTCGAAAGTCTCGAGCTAGGTTTTCTCCGACCAACCTGCCTCTCGGGAGAGGTAGGGGGTGAGGAGGAGAAGTGACCGTGCCTTGGGTGTCGGCTGCCTACGTAACCGTGCGTGGGATCAGGTCAGAACGTAGTACAGGGTGTATGTAACAAAGTGTGAGGCGTAGAACCTTGGTGGAGAAGCGTACTCAAAAAAGGAGACGGGGCGCAAGGAGTCCTCGGCGGCGTCTCAGAACCTCGGAAATTGCGTACGCGTCTACCGTGTTAGACGCGCGAGGGGAACTCTAGTCGAGAACCCTAGGGGCGTGCTTGAGCACCGGGGGGCGTTCGGTCAGAGGGAGCGACGTCTGGGAACTTCCCTTGAGTTCTTCGGAACCTCTGAGAACGGGAGAGACTTATGAGAATGCTTCAGACCAAATATGGCATCAAGAGAAGTAGAGGAGAGTGAGAAATCGAGCGTATCGATAGGATATGAAGGGATGGCTTCCCTCTCAGTGAGAGGGGGTTTATATAGGCGTTTGGGGACCCTAAGGGGGTCCTTCGTCGCCAATGTGGGACTCAGGACGCGCACCTTTCCAAGAGGAGGCGACCAAAGGAGCAGCGGCGCACCACGCGCGGCGCACGGCGCGCGGGCTGCGCCGCTCAACGCGCGGCGCGACCTTGCCTGGGCGCGGTGCAGCCAGCGTGGTGCGCGCCGGGTTGTCCCTTTGTGGCTTTTCACGACCGTCGTCCTTCCGGGCCCGTTGAGTTGTTGTGAGCTTTGTATTTCGGGTTTATGACACAAATGTGTGTTCGACGGATAGGATTCGAGTCGAGGCTCGACTCGCGGAGCGAGGCTCGACTTCAGGAGACTGACTCAAGGTTTGACTCGAGGAGCGAAGCTCGACTCGAGGAGACTGACTCAAGGCTCGACTCGAGGAGCGAAGCTCGACTCGAGGAGACTGAATCAGTCTCAACTCGAGGGGAGAGGGTCGACTCGAGGACCGACTCAAGTCTCGACTCGAGAGGCTAGGCTCGACTCAAGGAGTCAAGAGTTCGGGGCAAGGGCTCGAAGGTTCGACGCTCTTCAGGACCTCCGGCCTGACCATCGGCCCTTTGAGCGACGCGTCTTCTGGGCGTCTCGGGTTTTCTGAAAACGACCGACAACATTAGGCCCCCAAGCTCGTCGCTCGGGAGGTTCCCAGCGATGAACTTTTTGTCTTTTCAGTTGGGTGTTTGAGGAAAATATTTTCCAAGTCCCGTCGCCCAAGGAAAATTTTCCTTTTTTTTTTGCGTAGCCGCGCTGCGCGCGCCCTGGACGGTGTAGCGCACGGTTTGTGCAGCGCGACCTGCGCGGCGCGCGGGCTTGGCACGCGGCGCTCCCCGTGCGCGGGCTTGGCACGCGGCGCTCCCCGTGCGCGGGAAATCTGACTTTTTCGAGTTTTTCCTCCGTTTTTCCCCTTGTGGGAGTAGGATTTGGACTCCTACCCCCCTAGGAGTCTATAAATAGACCCCCCCTCTCTATTATTCTTCCACTTTATTTTTTCTCTCTCTTTCTACACTTTTTTTTCTTTTCTATCGCTTGCATTATGGATATTCATTCCCTTTTCTCAACTGAGGGTCCCGAGATTGATTTCTCTCTCTTGTTTCGGGACTCTGAACATGTAGAGGACGATCTCTTCGCAGGATTGGGGGAAGTTCCTTTGCATGTGGAAGAGAATCCAAGTGGAGTGGAACAGTGGCTTGAAGAAGGCGAGCCGGGCGCGACCGTGCCTGTTGCTCAGCCTCAAGTAGAGTGCGCGCCACCTGGGCGCGGAGCAGGCGGGGGGGTCGATCATCTGCGTCCGGGGACCCTGCTCCTCGCCTCATGATCAACTTGGCCGGCGAGGGGGCTCGCGACAAGGCCTGCCCTAACGTGCCAAAGTCCGGCTTGGATTCTTGTGGCACGCCGGGAGACATTGCGGGCATGGATGCAGTGACTCCGCTAGAGTCGGTCCTCGACGAGATTGGCTGCGTGGACGATTTTGGTCCCGAGTCCAAAGATCTCGGAGGTGATTCGGAGACATGTCCGGGGACCAAAGGCCTCGCATCGGAGTGTCCCGAAACGCCGTCGGCGGCTGCCGCGGCCGTGCCGGAGGGCGGGGGCCCTTCCGTGGAGCCAGGGGGTTCTCAGCCTGAGACCCCTGAAGCAGAGGCGATAGTGTCGGCGAGGTCGCTTGCTAGGACGGAGTGGTATCCCGAGGAGGGCTTTGTTGCTCCCGAGGGCTTCGATTGTTCGGGGTTCGATGCTTCGAGCTCGCTCACCTACCGAACATTTATCGGTCTCAGGGAGGCATTCACCATTCCATCGTCCGTGGAGCTCCTCCGTCCCTTACAGGGCGACCGTCCTTTCCGTCCTCACCGTGGGTTTGCCACAGTTTCGGTTGCGAGTCTCAACTGCGGGTTGCGGCTTCCGTTCCAACCCATCGTCCAGCAGCTCCTCGCGCGACTGGGGGTGCATGCTTGCCAGATGAGTCCGGCGTTTTACCGCATCGTGGCGATGTGCCACATGGAGTGACATTGCCAAACTAAGCGGGTGATGACCGTGAGCGACTTTCGCAATCTCATCGCGGTCTTCCCTACGCCCGGGCAACCTGGTTTCTTCATGGCCCGCGATCGTCGGAACACTAAGCTGATCACGGACTCGGAGAAATGTAACCAAAGACCGTGGGTGTGGGTCTCGGCGGAGGCCTTTGGTGACGCGCCGCTTCGAGTTGGTCCCTTGGCCGAGTTTTCTGCTGACGCAGGGGCCGACGATCTCGACTTCATGAAGGAGATCCAGGGAATGTCTGAGGCTCGGAAGGCTGTCAAACGATTTCGTTTGCCTGAGCTGATGGCTTCCACCGGGTGGTTCCCGCCCTTTCCTCCTAGCCGTGGCGACAGTCAGCGGACTGAAAGTGCTCCCAGCGCCGCATCATTTCTCTCGAGCGGCGGCCTTCCAGGTATGTCGACGTTTCGCACTTTCTGTTTTTGCTCTTAGTTTCGGGTTTTTGACTTTGTCGCTTTTGTAGTGTCTTCGGCTAGGGCGAGGGCTCGAGCGCGCTTGGCGAAGGCTTCCCGGGACCCAAAGTCATTGGCGGTGGTCCGTTCTCGGATTGCCGCGCGGAATGGTCGGGAGAGACCCGATACCGCTCATCCGACGGAGAGTGGCCCTCTCTCTTCTTTGAAGCGACCCTCCTCCTCGGCTCTACCAGACACGTCTTCGGACTCGAAGCGCGTAAATTCGATGGTCGACGTGGAGGCCGCAGAGGTTAGGGGGGAATGTTCCCTGGGTCTCACTCAATCTTCGATGAAGATGTGGAAGAGCGTCGTGGCTAGCAGCGACGTGGAGTTCTATCGTCACGGCGTTTCTGATGCTCAGAGAGTGAGTTTCTCATACCTTGTCTGTTTTAGGGCTTTGCCTTTTGCTGAATTGTCTTTTTGCCTTCTCAGGTGCTTGCTCGAGCGACCCGGGGCGAAAAGATCCTTCACGACCTCATCAGACGGATGAGCCTTGCGCAAGAGGAGCTTGCTTAAGCGAAGTCTCAGCTGGCCCGTGCCGAGCGAGGTTCTCACTCAAAGGCAGGAGCTCGAGGGAGGGGGATCTCGAGAACAACCACGAGCTCTCCACCAGCAAACTCACTTCCTCCACGGAAGACCACAAAAAATCAAAGCCAACAATTTCCTCTCTGGAAAACAAAAGAAATAAAAAGAGATTCCACTTTGGTCTTCATCTCAGACTCTCCACCGAGAAGAAAAGTCAGAGAAAAGAAAAAAAGAGAAGAGAGAGGTGAAATGAAAGAGAAGGAGACGGCGGCCACATTGGCGCTCTCGGCAACGACCGTGACTCTTGTGACACCGACGCCCGCCGAAGCCTCGAATCTCGTCGGCACTGCACATCTGTTCGGCCCCAGCACGCGCGAGCCGACTCCGGTGCTCGATGAAGCTTCCATCCCAGCCGACGCTGCAGATCCAGCCGACCCCGGCGCTCGCGAACCAGCTCCGACGCCCGTTGAAGCCTCCATCCCAGCCGACGCTGCAGATCCAGCCGACCCCGGCGCTCGCGAACCAGCTCCGATGCCCGCTGAAGCCTCCATCCCAGCCGACGCTGCAGATCCAGCCGACCCCGGCGCTCGTGAACCAGCTCCGACGCTCGCCGAAGCCTCGACTCCCACCGGCGCTGCAGATCTGTTCGGCCCCAGCGCGTGCAAGCCGACTCCGGTGCTCGCCGAAGCTTCCATCCCAACCGGCGCTGCAGATCTGTTCGGCCCCAGCACGTTCTCCCTTCCATTCCACAATTTCGCTACTTCTACGACTCTCAAGAGATGAGTCGTGTCCCCGCCACCTCCGTCGGTGCCCGAGCGACTAGCTCGAGGCACGACCTCTGAAGCCCCGCGCACCATCTCGAAGGGCAACCTCATGATAATGAGAGCCAGCCCCGAGACCCGACGAATGACCCCGACGCCGCAGTCCGAGAGGACACGGCTCGGAGGCTCGCCGAGCTCCTAGACCGCCCCGGCGTCACCGGCACGCTCATCGCCGACCTCCACAACGCTTTTCACGAAAGGGGATGCACACGCACGCTTCCAAGGGGACACCCTCGGGCGACCGCGTCTAGACGTCAACTTACTAATGGGCACACGCACGCGCCCTCGAGGGGACACCCTCGGGCGACCACGCCAAGGCGTCAAGTGTCGAGTAATACTCGGGGATGCTCGACCTCCAACACGAGAGTTTCTTGGCCTTTGTCTCACAAACGCAAGAAACTCGGGGGGCTAATAGGGAGCAATAACTCGAAACAACTCAAAAACAAAAAAAATAAAAGTATAACAAAGCCGCAAAGGGCCGATGGTTCGGCCGGAGGTCCCAGAGAGAGACGGTCTACACACTTCTCCTCGAGTCGAGTTCACTCCTCGAGTCGAGTACCGAGTCCACGAGTCGACAAGCTACTCCTCGTGCCGACTCTACGTTTATCCTCTAGTTGAGTTCACTCCTCGAGTCAAGTACCGAGTCCACGAGTCGACAAGCTACTCCTCGTGCCGACTCTACGTTTCTCCTAGAGTTGAGTTCACTCCTCGAGTCGAGTACCGAGTCCACGAGTCGACAAGCTACTCCTCATGCCGACTCTACGTTTCTCCTCGAGTTGAGTTCACTCCTCGATTCGAGTACCGAGTCCACGACTCAACAAGCTACTCCTCGTGCCGACTCTACGTTTATCCTCGAGTTGAGTTCACTCCTCGAGTCGAGTACCTGGTCCACGAGTCGACAAGCTACTCCTCGTGCCGACTCTACGCTTCTCCTCGAGTCGAGTTCACTCCTCGAGTCGAGTACCGAGTCCACGAGTCGACAAGCTACTCCTCGTGCCGACTCTACGTTTATCCTCGAGTTGTGTTCACTCCTCGAGTCGAGTACCGAGTCCACGAGTCGACAAGCTACTCTTCGTGCCGACTCTATGTTTCTCCTCGAGTGGAGTTCACTCCTCGAGTCGAGTACCGAGTCCACGAGTCGCCAAGCGACTCCTCGTGCCGACTCTACATTTATCCTCGAGTTGAGTTCACTCCTCGAGTCGAGTACCGAGTCCACGAGTCGACAAGCTACTCCTCGTGCCGACTCTAGGTTTCTCCTCGAGTTGAGTTCACTCCTCGAGTCGAGTACCGAGCCCATGAGTCGACAAGCTACTCCTCGTGCCGACTCTATGTTTCTCCTCGAGTTGAGTTCACTCCTCGAGTCGAGTACCAAGCCCACGAGTCGACAAGCTACTCCTCGTGCCCACTCTACGTTTCTCCTCGAGTTGAATTCGCTCCTCCAGTCGAGTACCGAGTCCACGGGTCGATAAGGTACTCCTCGTGCCGACTCTAAGTTTCTCCTCGAGTTGAGTTCACTCCTCGAGTCGAGTACCGAGTCCACAAGTCGACAAGCTACTCCTCGTGCCGACTCTACGTTTCTCCTCGAGTTGAGTTCACTCCTCGAGTCGAGTACCTAGTCCACGAGTCAACAAGCTACTCCTCGTGCCGACTCTACGTTTCTCCTTGAGTTGAGTTCACTCCTCGAGTCGAGTACCAAGTCCACGAGTCGACAAGCTACTCCTCGTGCCGACTCTACATTTCTCCTCGAGATGAGTTCATTCCTCGAGTCGAATTCGAGTCCACGAGGCTATTGATACTCCTCGTGCCGACACTACGCTTCTCCTAGAGTCAAGTTCACTCCTCGAGTCGAGTACCGAGCCCACGAGTCGACAAGCTACTCCTCGTGCCGACTCTACGTTTCTCCTCGAGTTGAGTTCACTCCTCGAGTCAAGTACCGAGCCCACGAGTCGACAAGCTACTCCTCGTGCACACTCTACGTTTCTTCTCGAGTTGAATTCGCTCCTCGAGTCGAGTACCGAGTCCACGGGTCGATAAGGTACTCCTCGTGCCGACTCTAAGTTTCTCCTCGAGTTGAGTTCACTCCTCGAGTCGAGTACCGAGTCCACGAGTCGACAAGCTACTCCTCGTGCCGACTCTACGTTTCTCCTCGAGTTGATTTCACTCCTCGAGTCGAGTACCTAGTCCACGAGTCGACAAGCTACTCCTCGTACCGACTCTACGTTTCTCCTTGAGTTGAGTTCACTCCTGGAGTCGAGTACCAAGTCCACGAGTCGACAAGCTACTCCTCGTGCCGGCTCTACATTTCTCCTCGAGATGATTTCATTCCTCGAGTCGAATTCGAGTCCACGAGTCGATTGATACTCCTCGTGCCGACTCTACGCTTCTCCTAGAGTCGAGTTCACTCCTCGAGTCGAGTACCGAGCCCACGAGTCGACAAGCTACTCCTCGTGCCGACTCTACGTTTCTCCTCGAGTTGAGTTCACTCCTCGAGTCGAGTACCGAGTCCACGAGTCGACAAGCTACTCCTCGTGCCGACTCTACGTTTCTCCTCGAGTCGAGTTCACTCCTCGAGTCGAGTACCGAGCCCACGAGTCGACAAGCAACTCCTCGTGCCGACTCTACGGTTCTCCTCGAGTTGAGTTCACTCCTCGAGTCGAGCACCGAGCCCACGAGTCGACAAGCTACTCCTCGTGCCGACTCTACGTTTCTCCTCAAGTTGAATTCGCTCCTCGAGTCGAGTACCGAGTCCACGGGTCGATAAGCTACTCCTCGTGCCGAGTCTAAGTTTCTCCTCGAGTTGAGTTCACTCCTCGAGTCGAGTACCGAGTCCACGAGTCGACAAGCTACTCCTCGTGCCGACTCTACGTTTCTCCTCGAGTTGAGTTCACTCCTCGAGTCGAGTTCCTAGTCCACGAGTCGACAAGCTACTCCTCGTGCCGACTCTACGTTTCTCCTCGAGTTGAATTCGCTCCTCGAGTCGAGTACCGAGTCCACGGGTCGATAAGCTACTCCTCGTGCCGACTCTAAGTTTCTCCTCGAGTTGAGTTCACTCCTCGAGTCGAGTACCGAGTCCACGAGTCGACAAGCTACTCCTTGTTGTCGCACGAAAATGAACAACTATTTAAAACCTCGGGCGGTTCGATCCAAGGCCGGACCAAGTGATCGCACCCGGGCCAAGAGTGTGAACTCGATAGTCTCGAGCTAGGGTTCTCTCCGATCAACCCGCCTCTCGGGAGAGGTAGGGGGTGAGGAGGATGGGTGACCGTGCCTTGGTTGTCGGCTGCCTACGTACCCGTGCGTGGGATCAGGTCAGAACGTAGTTCAAGCGTGTGTGACGCAGTATGAGGCGTGGAGCCTTGGTGAAGAGGCGTGTTCGACGAAGGAAACGGGGCGCGAGGAGTCCTCGGCCGCGTCTCAGAACTTCGGAGATCGCGTACGCGTCTAGCGTGTTAGACGCGCGAGGGTAGCTCTAGTTGAGAACCCTAGGGGCGTGCTTGAGCACCGGAGAACGTTCGGTCAAAGGGAGCGACGTCCGGGAAGTTCCCGTGAGTGCTTCGGGACCTTTGAGAACGAGGGAGAGAGAAGAGAACCTGCTTCAGGCCAAATATGGCATCCAGAGAAGCAGAGAAATCGAGCGTGTCGATAAGAGATGAAGAGAATTATTAGATATTCTTGGATATCTTGGGATGGCTTTCCCCTCAATGGGAGAGGGTATTTATAGGTGTTTGGGAGCCTTAGAAGGTCCCTTTTTCGTCCATGTGGGACTAGGAATGCGTGTGGCATCAAGTGGAGGCGCACGGCGCGCGCGGCGCACAAAGGGCGGCGCACAACGCGCGGCGCGCGGCGCGCGGCGCAGGGGGCGCGGCGCGCGGGTCACTGGGCGCGGCGCGGGACGCGCGGCGCAGGACGCGCGGCGCAGGGTTCCTTGACCGGCGCGGCGCGCTGCCTGGCCGGCGCGGCGCGCTGCCTGCTGCCCGGCTGGCCGGTGCAGCGCGTTGCGTGCGCAGTGAGCGGCTCGTCTCGCCGGGCTCTTGCGGGCCTTCGAATGCCATTCTTCTCACGTGAAATATGAAGCTTTCTACTTGATGAGAGCGACTCGATCCGAGGGGCAAGGCTCGGCCCGGCGAGAGCGACTAGCGACTTGATTCGAGGAGTGACTCGAGGATGACTCGAGGCTTGACTCGAAAGTGACTCGAGGCTCGACTCGAGGGACAATTAAAGGCTCGACTCGAGGAACCACTCAAGGCTCGACTCGAGGAGCGAAGCTCGACTCGAGGAGATTGACTCAAGGCTCGACTCGAGGAGCGAAGCTCGACTCGAGGAGTCAGGAGTTTGGGCGAGGGCTTGAAGATTTGCCGCTCTTCAGGACCTCCGGCCTGACCATCGGCCCTTTGAGCGACGTGCCCTCTCGGCGTCTCGGGTTTTCCGAAAACGACCGACAACATTAGCCCCCCAAGTTCGTCGTTCGGGAGGCGTCCCAGCGATGAACTTTTTGTTCTTCTAGTTGGGTGTTTGAGGAAAATGTTTCCCGTGCCTTGTGACCCCGAGGAAAATTTTTTCCTCTTCTCTTTTTCTTTCTTTTCTCTTTTTTTTTTTTTTTTTTTTTTTTTTTTTTTTTTTTTTTTTTTTTTTTTTTTCAGGTGGTGGCCGCGCGGCGCGCGCCCTGGACGGCGCGGCGCGCGGTCTGCGCTGCACGACCCGCGCGGCGCGCGGGCTTGGCGCGCGGCGCGCCCCGTGCGCGGGGCTGGGTCGCTTCGCGCGGGAGAACTCCGACTTTTTGGAGTTTCTACTCCGATTTTGCTCCTTGTGGGAGTAGGATTTCGACTCCTATCCCCCTAGAAGTCTATAAATAGACCTCCCCCCTTCCCTTCACTCCTCACATTATTTTTTCTCTTTTCTTACGCTTGTCTTCTTCTTTTACGTTTGCATTATGGGTGTCCCTCCCCTTTTCTCAGCTGAGAGTCCCGAGATTGATTTCTCTCTCTTGTTTCAGGGTTCTGAACACGCAGAGGATGATCTCTTCGCGGGATTAAGGGAGGTTCCTCTGCACGTGGAAGAAAATCCGAGCGGAGTAGAGCAGTGGTTGGAGGAAGGCGAGCTGGGTGCGACCGTGCCCGCTGCTCAGCCTCTCGAAGAGTGCGTGCCAACTGGGCACGGTACAGGCGGGGAGTTTGATCGTCCCGCGTCCGGGGAGCCTGCCCCTCGCCTCGTGATCAACTTAGTTGGCGGGGGGGTCCGTGACAAAGTTCGCCTCGACGCGCCGCAGTCCGACTTGGGCTTTCAAGGCGCGCCGGGAGATGTTACGGACGCGGATGCGGTGACTCCGCTAGAGTCGGTTCTCGACGAGATAGACTGCGTGGACGACTTTGGTCCCGAGTCTGAAGATCCCGGAGGTGAGTCAGAGACATGCCCGGGGGCCGAAGGCCTCGCATCGGAGTGTCCCGAGGTACCGTCGGCAGCTGCCGTGGTCGTGTCGGAGGGCGGGGACCCTTCCGTGGAGCCAGGGGATTCTCAGCCCGAGACCCCTGACGCGGAGGCGTTGGTATCGGCGAGGTCGCTCGCTAGGACGGAGTGGTATCCCGAGGAGGGCCTTGCTGCTCCCGAGGACTTCGATTGTTCGGGGGTTGATGCTTCGAGCACGCTTACCTACCGGACATTCGTCGGTCTCCGGGAGGCTTTTGCCATTCCGTCATCCGTGGCGCTTCTCCGTCCTTTAAAGGACGACCGTCCTTTCCGGCCTCGTCGTGGTTTCGCCGCAGTTTCAGTTGCGAGTCTTAACTGCGGGTTGCGGTTGCCGTTTCAACCCATCGTTCAGCAGCTTCTCGCCCGTCTGGGGGTGCACGCATGTCAGATGAGCCCGGCATTCTACCGCATAGTGGCGATGTGCCATATGGAGTGGTATTGCCAGACCGAGCGGGTGATGACCGTGAGTGATTTTCGCAACCTCGTCGCGGTCTTCCCTGCGCCCGGGCAGCCCAGTTTCTTTGTGGCCCGCGATCGACGGAATACTAAGCTGATCATCGATTCAGAGAAGTACAATCGACGACCGTGGGTGTGGGTCTCGGCGGAGGCTTTTGGTGACGCCCCGCTCCGGTTCGGCCCCTTGTCCGAGTTTCCTGCTAACGAGGGGGCCGATGATCTCGACTTTGTGAAGGAGATCCGGGGAATGTCGGAGGCTCGGAAAGCCGTTGAACGATTTCGTTCTCCTGAGCTGATGGCTTCCACTGGGTGGTTCCCGCCGTTTCCTCAGCGGACCGGGGGTACCCCAAGTGCCGCATCATCTCTCTCGAGCGGCGATCCTCAAGGTATGTTGACGTTTCGTATTTTTGCTTTTGTTTTTAGCTCAAGGTTTTGACTTTGTCGCTTTTGCAGTCTCTTCGGCTAGGGCGAGGGCTCGGGCTCGTCTAGCGAAGGCTTCCCGGGACCCGAAGTCGTTGGCGGCGGTTCGCCGTCGGATTGCTGCGCGGGATGGTCTGGAGAAACTCGATACCGATCATCGGGCGGAGAGCGGTCCTCGCGCTTCCTTGAAGCGACCTTCCTCCTCGGCTTTGCCAGACACGTCTTCGGACTCTAAGCGCGTGAATTCGATGGTCGACGTGGAGGCCGCGGAGGTTAGGGGGGGAATGTTCCCTGGGCCTTGCTCAATCTTCGATGAAGATGTGGAAGAGCGTTGTGGCCAGCAGTGACGTAGAGTTCTTTCGTCACGGCGTTTCCGATGCACAGAGAGTGAGTTTCCCTTGCCTTATTTGCGATGAATCTGTCTTCCGCTAAACTGTCTCTTTGCCTTCTCAGGTGCTTGCTCGAGCGACCCGGGGCGAGAAGATCCTTCACGACCTCATCAGGCGGATGAGTCGCGCTCAGGAGGAGCTTGCTCAAGCGAAGTCTCAGTTGGCTCACGCCGAGCGAGGTTCTCACTCAAAGGCGGAGTTTGCGAGTCTCCGCGAGCAGCTTCAGGAGGCTCGCGTGGAACTGGGAGTTACCCGCGGCAAGTGCGACCGCGCTCAGGCGGCGGTGGCGAAGATGGCTGAGGAGCTAACGACGGAACGTCAAGCCCTTGAAGTGGCGACTCGATCGACGGAGGTCTTCCGGAGCGAAGCGCGGGACCTTCGACGTCAGTTGGAATCGCGCACGGAAGAAGTTGGCATTCTTCAGGGCCAGCTTACATCGAGTGAGGCTGCCCGTGTTCGTGCGGAGCGTAAGCGTGACTCCTTGGCGGAGGAGGTGGCTCGGGTCACCGAGGAGAAAGCCGCGGCGGAGCAGCTTGCGTCCGACCTTCAGGACGACTTTGATGTCGGAGTCGAGGAGGCAAGGCACGCAGCGGCGGTGGAGTGTCGGGACGCCACAGCTGCCGAGAATGTTTCTCGGGGGGTCACCTTCGACTTCTTCGACTCGCTTTTCCCACCACTTGACGGGGCCGACCCTGTGGGCGACGATCCCGCCGAGTGACCGTTTTCTTTCTTTATTTTTCCTGCGCAAATGTTTTAGCGCGTGCTTTTTAGGTTTTTCCGTTCAGCGCACTTGTCTTAGCGCTTGCTTACTAGGATATTTCCCTTTAGCGCACTTGTCTTAGCGCATGCTTTCTAGGTTTTGAGGCAGTTGCCCCTTTCTTTTATGAGGAGTTATCCATTTATTTTTATGAATGTTTTCGCACACTTATCTTCTACGGCATGCATGGATGGTCACTTGTTTGTGTCAATGATTTTGTCCATCCTTTTATCTCAGCAGGATACTTTTTCAAACACGCCAGTCACTTGGATGGTTTGTGTTCTTAAGCATTTTCAACTGCGAGTCAGCCATGCTATGTAGGTGTGTTACGTGCGCCGGATTGCGCCACGTGGGCGTCTCAAATCGCGCCATGTAGGCATCTTAGGTTGCGCCATATAAGCGACTTACGTGCGCCATGTAGGCGTCTTACGGGTTGCGCCATGTAGGCGTCTTATGGGCTGCGCCTTTAAGCGACTTACGTGCGCCATGTAGGCGTCTTAGGTTGCGCCATGTAGGCGTCTTACGGGCTGCGCCTTTACGCGACTTACGTGCGCCATGTAGGCGTCTTAGGTTGCGCCATGTAGGCGTCTTACGGGCTGCGCCTTTACGCGACTTACGTGCGCCATGTAGGCGTCTCGGGTTGCGCCATGTAGGCGTCTTACGGGCTGCGCCTTTACGCGGCTTACGTGCGCCATGTAGGCGTCTTAGGTTGCGCCATGTAGGCGTCTTACGGGCTGCGCCTTTACGCGACTTACGTGCGCCATGTAGGCGTCTTGGGTTGCGCCATGTAGGCGTCTTACGGGCTGCGCCTTTACGCGACTTACGTGCGCCATGTAGGCGTCTCGGGTTGCGCCATGTAGGCGTCTTACGGGCTGCGCCTTTACGCGGCTTACGTGCACCATGTAGGCGTCTTAGGTTGCGCCATGTAGGCGTCTTACGGGCTGCGCCTTTACGCGACTTACGTGCGCCATGTAGGCGTCTTAGGTTGCGCCATGTAGGCGTCTTACGGACTGCGCCTTTACGCGACTTACGTGCGCCATGTAGGCGTCTTGGGTTGCGCCATGTAGGCGTCTTACGGGCTGCGCCTTTAAGCGGCTTACGTGCGCCATGTAGGCGTCTTAGGTTGCGCCCTGTAGGCGTCTTACGGGCTGCGCCTTTACGCGACTTACGTGCGCCATGTAGGCGTCTTAGGTTGCGCCATGTAGGCGTCTTACGGGCTGCGCCTTTACGCGACTTACGTGCGCCATGTAGGCGTCTTGGGTTGCGCCATGTAGGCGTCTTACGGGCTGCGCCTTTACGCGACTTACGTGCGCCATGTAGGCGTCTTGGGTTGCGCCATGTAGGCGTCTTACGGGCTGCGCCTTTACGCGACTTACGTGCGCCATGTAGGCGTCTTAGGTTGCGCCATGTAGGCGTCTTACGGGCTGCGCCTTTACGCGACTTACGTGCGCCATGTAGGCGTCTTGGGTTGCGCCATGTAGGCGTCTTACGGGCTGCGCCTTTACGCGACTTACGTGCGCCATGTAGGCGTCTTAGGTTGCGCCATGTAGGCGTCTTACGGGCTGCGCCTTTACGCGACTTACGTGCGCCATGTAGGCGTCTTGGGTTGCGCCATGTAGGCGTCTTACGGGCTGCGCCTTTACGCGACTTACGTGCGCCATGTAGGCGTCTTAGGTTGCGCCATGTAGGCGTCTTACGGGCTGCGCCTTTACGCGACTTACGTGCGCCATGTAGGCGTCTTAGGTTGCGCCATGTAGGCGTCTTACGGACTGCGCCTTTACGCGACTTACGTGCGCCATGTAGGCGTCTTGGGTTTTTTTGGTGGAGCGTGTTCTTTTGAGAGTTTCCTTACCATAGCTAGCCCCCCTAAGTTTTTTGGGTTATAAGTTAAATGTTGATAACCAGAAAACTTGCATAAAACGAAATTGAAATGGAAAACTTGAGTTTTATTACTTTTGCGAAAGAAAAAACTTGCGAGAAAATTTAAATCCTAAAACATTGGCTCGTAGGCCTTATTGAAAATGGAAATAAAAAGTGATAAAAAAGCGGGGGACGCTAGCTACTGATAGTACTGCCTCAAGTGCTCCGCGTTCCACGGGTGGCGAATCGGAGTCCCGTCCGTGTGCTCGATGTAGTATGTCCCGTCGTGAATGACTTTGCGGACTCTGTAAGGGCCTTCCCAGTTTGGGCCTAGGACGCCGGCGCCTTGGACTTGTGTGTTTTGGAACACTCGTCTGAGGACAAGGCTTCCGACGGCAAAGGTTCGCCTTTTGATTTTGGAGTTGTAGTATCTTTCGACCTTGCGTTTCTGTGCGGCGAGGCGTCTGAATGCTTCCGCCCTCTTTTCGTCGATCAGGTCCAACTCAAGGCGCATGGCCTCGTTGTTTTCCGCTTCGTCGAACGTGTCGACTCGGAACGTGGGTATCTCGGTTTCGATTGGAACCACAGCCTCGACCCCATATGCAAGGGAGAATGGCGTCTCGCCGGTGGCGTTTCGCGCGGTTGTCCTATACGCCCATAGGACGAATGGTAATTCATCGGCCCAGGCGCCTTTCTTGTCTTCGAGCTTCTTTTTCAGGTTGCTCTTGATAGTCTTGTTGACTGCCTCGACTTGGCCGTTGGCCTGAGGATGTCGCGGCGAGGAGAAGGTCTTGCTGATCTTCAGTTGATCGCAGATATCTCTTACTCGCGCGTTGTCAAATTGTGCCCCGTTGTCGGTCACAATCGAGGCGGGGATACCGTGCCTGCATATGATGTTCTTCCAGATGAAGTTCGTCGTGTTTGCTTCAGTTATTCTGGCAAGCGGCTCGGCCTCTACCCACTTAGTGAAGTAGTCGATGGCGATAATGGCGTACTCGTATTGCCTTGGCGCTCTAGGGAGCTTGCCAATGATGTCCACGCCCCACTTAGCAAAGGGACGTGGGACAACGATGCTGCTTAATGGGGTCGGGGGCTGTCGCGGAATTTCCGCGAAGCGCTGGCATTTATCGCAACGCCTTGCCCATTCGCAAGCATCTCGCTTCATGGAAGGCCAGAAATAGCCTTGCTTGAGCGCTTTGAGCGCAAGGGAAGTTCCAGCGGCGTGGTTTCCGCAGATGCCCTCATGGATTTCGCGGAGGACCTTGGTCGACTCAACGCTATCGAGGCATCGGAGCAGCGGTGTCGAATAACCGCGCTTATAGAGCGTGCCCTCACGGAGCGTGTATTTGGATGCTAAGGCCCTCAATTTATCGGCTTCCTTGCGGTCTTCGGGGAGTTCCCCTCTTCGCAAAAACTCGACAATTGAGTCCATCCAAGTGGGCTGAGATGCCACTTCTATGGTCCCGACTTCGTCTCGGGAGACGGATGGTCGTGGGAGAGATTCAATGGGCACAGTCCCCAATCCGTCTTCGTCGATGCCAGATCCGAGGCGAGCAAGCGCATCAGCCTCCGAATTTTGTTCTCTCGGGATTTGGTGAATCTCGAACCAAGAGAAAGCCTCGAGTTTGGAGTTCGTCTTAGCCAGGTATGCGACCATGTTGGGCTCCTTGGCGATGTAATCTCCCTTAACCTGGTTTACGATCAACTGCGAGTCGCAGTGTATTCGCAGGTTATGGGAGCCGAGCTTCTGTGCTAGCTCTATCCCTACAATGAGCGCTTCGTATTCAGCTTCATTGTTGGAGGCTTGGAAGCCGTAGTGGAGGGCATATCGCAGCTTTTCCCCATCGGGGTTAATTAGGATTATTCCGGCGCCAGCCCCCCGAGCATTAGATGCCCCGTCTACGTATAACTCCCAGATGGGACCCGTTGGGTCTACCTTCCTTTTCCGAGTTAGCTTGTTATCGTTTAAGTCAGTTTCTGCTCTTCCCATATCGGGAGCGTAGGAGAATTCTGCCACGAAGTCGGCTAAGGCCTGCCCCTTTATAGCCGTTCTTGGGTGGAACTCAATCCCGTACTCGCTCAATTCTTGGGACCAGATCGCCATGCGAGTCGACGTTCCCTTTTGAAGAGCTTTACCGATTGGATGCTCAGTTCGCACCGCGATTGGGTGAGCTTGGAAGTACGGTCGTAGCTTCTTAGCTGCCGTTACGAGAGCCAGAGAAAGTTTCTCAATCTCGGTATAGCGTGTTTCCGCGTCGAGTAAGGCCTTGCTTACGTAGTAGATTGGCCATTGGACCTTGTTCTCCTCGCGGACAAGGACGGCGCTTACAGCTCTTTCAGAGACGGCGAGATACACGTACAGCGTCTCGCCCTCTTTTGGTTTAGAGAGGAATGGTGGGGACCCAAAGTAAGCCTTCATTTCTTGGAAGGCACTTTCGCATTCGTCTGTCCACTCAAAGCCGTCCGTCTTCTTCAGAGCTTTGAAGAACGGTTGACACTTGTCGGTGGCTTTAGACACGAAGCGTGTCAGAGCGGCAATCCGACCGGTCAGGCTTTGCACTTCTTTGACTCGTCTTGGCGACTTCATTTCAAGGAGTGCCTTGATTTTTTCCGGGTTCGCTTCTATGCCTCGTCGGCTGACGATATAACCAAGGAACTTTCCGGATTCAACCCCAAATACGCATTTGTTGGGGTTGAGCTTCATTTTATATCGGCGGAGGATTGTGAACATCTCCCTAAGGTCGCGTACGTGGTTAGTTGCCAGCAGGCTTTTAACGAGCATGTCGTCCACGTATACTTCCATTGTCTTGCCGATTTGATCGGCGAAGATCCGATTTACCAAGCGTTGGTATGTTGCTCCCGCGTTCTTAAGACCGAAAGGCATGACCTTGTAACAGTAGAGACCTCGATCAGTGACAAAGGTTGTCTTAATTTGATCGGGCTCGTGCATTCGAATTTGGTTGTAGCCTGAATAGGCGTCCATGAAGCTTAGGAGTTCATGGCCGGCCGTGGCGTCCACCAGTTGTTCGATGCGCGGGAGTGGAAAGCAATCCTTAGGGCAGGCTTTGTTAAGATCTTTGTAATCTATACAAATTCGCCACTTCCCGTTGGGCTTTTTTACCATTACCACGTTGGCGACCCACTTGGGGTACTTAGCCTCTCGAATGAAGTTTGCGGTGAGGAGTTTCTCGACCTCTTCATTTATGGCCAGGTATCGTTCTGGGTTGAACGTTCGTCTAGCCTGCACTTTTTCGGCGACCTTTGGGTCATCGTTCAATCGGTGCACTATTACCTCGGGATCGATTCCGGGCATGTCCGCATGAGTCCACGCAAAAACATCCTTGAACTCCCTAAGGAAGGCGGTAAGCTGAGTTTTGATGGCGAGTGGAAGTCGGGTGCCGATTTTTACAACTTGATCAGGCTTCGACTCGTCCAGGACGATTGGCACAAGATCATCGGAGGTTTCCACTTTAAGTCTTTCGATTTCATCACGGGGGTCAAGTTCTCCGAACTTCCTTGCATCCCTCAGGTTGCATGGGTAATCGTCTTCCAGTTGGAAGATTGTGTTGACCGCTTTTCCCGCGGACTTGCCATCAACTCCTTGCACGTAGCATATTCTGGCTTGGGATTGGTCTCCAGCCATGATGCCAATTCCCCCTTCGGTGGGGAACTTCACCAGTAGGTGATACGTGGAAGTGATTGCCCTCAGCCGGTTCAACGTGGGTCGCCCAATGATTAAGTTGTAGGGCGACTCTTGATCGACCACTAGGAATGGGACCATGTGAACGGCTTCGATTCCTCCAGGGGTTCCAAAGGTGACCGGCAGGTCGATGATGCCCTCAGTCATAACCTTTTCCCCAGTGAACCCAAACAATGGCGTTTGGGTCGGAGTCGGGCGCAGCCCCCCGAGCTTCATGCGCTCTAGGGTGGACTTGAAGATTATGTCGGCAGCGCTGCCGTTATCGATGAGAACCCTTTTCACCAAGTTATTGGCCACTTGGGCTTTGAGCACGATCGCGTCATTGTGCGGATGCACAACTCGCTTGGCCTCTTCATTGGTGAAATACATCGTCTCGTGAGGCACGGACGGAGGTTCTTCATATGTGAAGTTGACGTGCATAGCAGCGTCTTCCTGAGACACGGCCCTAAGGAATTTCTTCCGTTGACGGGCCGAATCCCCATCCTGTGGACCTCCCAGTATGGTGGTTACCACGTGCAGTTGTGGGTTGGCGTTGGCAGTAACCGGGGTTTGGTTGGCAGAGGCGGCTGCTCCTCCTCCTTGACCAGACTGCTGTCTGTTCGCGGTGGGGCCCGCAGCGCCAATCATGCGCAACACGAACTCCTTCAGCTCGCCCCGTTGGATCAGAGCCTCGATTTGCCTTTTGAGGTTGTAGCATTCCGAGGTCAAATGACCATATTCCCGATGGAACTCACAATACCTGGACCGATCGCGAGTTGCGGGATCCTTCTTCATTGGAGCCGGGGGCGTGAACTTGTCACGTGCCAGAGCCAAGATCCTTTCCGGCGCCGTGTTCAGCGGCGTGAACGACGAGTACCCTTTGAAGTTTTCCGCAAGTCGCGGTTTCTGAGGTACAGGGAGTTGGTTGTTAGGAACCTGGTTCCCCTTGTTTCGCCTCTTACGAGGTTCGTTCTGCTCGCGGATAGGTTCTTCCCGACGGCGAGAGCTTTGATTAGTGCTCTTGCGGCCGTCGAGGTAGTCTTCGACTCCCATGAAGGTCTTAGCTCGAGTCATTAACTCGGCCATGGTGGAAGGGACACGGCCGACGACAGACTTGAGGAAGTCACTCGTACGCAAGCCTTCTATGATAGCGGCAATTGCGTCACTGTCGTCAAAGCGGTCGACCTTGTTTGACTCTTCTGTGAATCGGGCGAGGTATCGTCTAAGAGACTCGCCACTCTCTTGCCTGATTGACCACAGGTACATCTTGGTTTTCTTTTGGACCATAGACGTAGCGAATCGTGCTAGGAACATGTCCTTCAGGTCTTTGAACGAGTGGATGCTTCCTGGTCTCAAGTTTTTGAACCACTCAAAGCCGGGTCCGGTGAGGGTCAAACTAAAGGCTTGGCACATGGCACCAGGAGAAACACCCTGCATCGTCATCCAGGTTTCATAGTGCTGGATGTGGTAAGCAGGATCTGCTTTCCCATCATAGGGAGCGAGGTTCGGGAGCTTGAAATTCCCCGTACAAACCTCAGCCAATATCTGAGTAGTGAAAGGCGATGAGTTCTCCTCAACGACTCCGTAGGCGCTTCCACCTATTCCGTACTCTCGGAGATCTCGTACCTCATTTCGAAGGTTGTGGATCATAGTGACCACATCGAGACCGGTTGTTGGAGTAACCCCTTGATCGGGAGGAGTCACCTGCAGCCTCTCGTTAGACCCCTGTCCTGCGCGGCGGTTCCCGTTAGTTGGGGCTGCCAGCGGGATGTTGGGTCTAGAGCTTAGTCGCTCTCTCAGATCATTGCCACGCCCCATGCGTTGAGCAGTGAGGTGGTCCCTAAGATCAGGGCTGGCCGTATGAAGGCGCCGGCTCTGCTTGCGATGTTGCGCTCTCCGCGCGCCCTGACTTTCCGCAACATTCTCCCTCGGACCTAGTCGGTCGAGGGCTGAACGTCGGGAATTCCCCTCTTGAGAAGCTACCGGCGCATCGCCTGTTCGGGGTAAGGGATTTGACGGACCGGCTTCAAACACGGCGGGGAGTCCCCCGTCCTTCGTGAGAGAAGTCTCGACATCCTCCGAGTCACCATTATCCTCATAATCAGGGTCGCGGCTTTCCTCGTTGAGGTTCTCAGGGTCCCCGTTGGGGATCGTCGTGTCACGCATAGGTTGCTTCGCAGCCAGTTGGCGGTGATACCTTGCGTTCCTCGCCTTCAGTCGGCGGATACTCTCCTCCAATTCCGTGATGCGGTTGTCCCTGCTATCAGGAGATGGAGATGGTGAGCGGGTCGAGCTCTCTTCGTGGAGCGACTCTTCGTCACCATGCGCTCGGGAGCGCAAGAAGTATTTCTTGGTCTTAGCGACGTTTTCGGGGTTGTTTGCGCCCTCAGAACGTATGGGTGGTTGGCTACTCATCGTTTCTCAAGTTCGAGAAGGTTGAGTTCGCAGAAGAAAAGAAGAAGATGAATAGAAGGGATTTCGGGCTGAATAGGTCGGGAAGTCCCCTCCTTCTAGCGCCAAAATGTTGTCGCACGAAAATGAACAACTATTTAAAACCTCGGGCGGTTCGATCCAAGGCCGGACCAAGTGATCGCACCCGGGCCAAGAGTGTGAACTCGATAGTCTCGAGCTAGGGTTCTCTCCGATCAACCCGCCTCTCGGGAGAGGTAGGGGGTGAGGAGGATGGGTGACCGTGCCTTGGTTGTCGGCTGCCTACGTACCCGTGCGTGGGATCAGGTCAGAACGTAGTTCAAGCGTGTGTGACGCAGTATGAGGCGTGGAGCCTTGGTGAAGAGGCGTGTTCGACGAAGGAAACGGGGCGCGAGGAGTCCTCGGCCGCGTCTCAGAACTTCGGAGATCGCGTACGCGTCTAGCGTGTTAGACGCGCGAGGGTAGCTCTAGTTGAGAACCCTAGGGGCGTGCTTGAGCACCGGAGAACGTTCGGTCAAAGGGAGCGACGTCCGGGAAGTTCCCGTGAGTGCTTCGGGACCTTTGAGAACGAGGGAGAGAGAAGAGAACCTGCTTCAGGCCAAATATGGCATCCAGAGAAGCAGAGAAATCGAGCGTGTCGATAAGAGATGAAGAGAATTATTAGATATTCTTGGATATCTTGGGATGGCTTTCCCCTCAATGGGAGAGGGTATTTATAGGTGTTTGGGAGCCTTAGAAGGTCCCTTTTTCGTCCATGTGGGACTAGGAATGCGTGTGGCATCAAGTGGAGGCGCACGGCGCGCGCGGCGCACAAAGGGCGGCGCACAACGCGCGGCGCGCGGCGCGCGGCGCAGGGGGCGCGGCGCGCGGGTCACTGGGCGCGGCGCGGGACGCGCGGCGCAGGACGCGCGGCGCAGGGTTCCTTGACCGGCGCGGCGCGCTGCCTGGCCGGCGCGGCGCGCTGCCTGCTGCCCGGCTGGCCGGTGCAGCGCGTTGCGTGCGCAGTGAGCGGCTCGTCTCGCCGGGCTCTTGCGGGCCTTCGAATGCCATTCTTCTCACGTGAAATATGAAGCTTTCTACTTGATGAGAGCGACTCGATCCGAGGGGCAAGGCTCGGCCCGGCGAGAGCGACTAGCGACTTGATTCGAGGAGTGACTCGAGGATGACTCGAGGCTTGACTCGAAAGTGACTCGAGGCTCGACTCGAGGGACAATTAAAGGCTCGACTCGAGGAACCACTCAAGGCTCGACTCGAGGAGCGAAGCTCGACTCGAGGAGATTGACTCAAGGCTCGACTCGAGGAGCGAAGCTCGACTCGAGGAGTCAGGAGTTTGGGCGAGGGCTTGAAGATTTGCCGCTCTTCAGGACCTCCGGCCTGACCATCGGCCCTTTGAGCGACGTGCCCTCTCGGCGTCTCGGGTTTTCCGAAAACGACCGACAACACTCCTCGTGCCGACTCTACGTTTCTCCTTGAGTTGAGTTCACTCCTCGAGTCGAGTACCAAGTCCACGAGTCGACAAGCTACTACTCGTGCCGACTCTACATTTCTCCTCGAGATGATTTCATTCCTCGAGTCGAATTTGAGTCAACGAGTCGATTGATACTCCTCGTGCCGACTCTATGCTTCTCCTAGAGTCGAGTTCACTCCTCGAGTCGAGTACCGAGCCCACGAGTCGACAAGCTACTCCTCGTGCCAATTGTACGTGTCTCCTCGAGTTGAATTCACTCCTCGAGTCGAGTACCGAGTCAACGAGTCGACAAGCTACTCCTCGTGCCGACTCTACGTTTCTCCTCGAGTTGAGTTCACTCCTCGAGTCGAGTACCGAGCCCACGAGTCGACAAGCAACTCTGTTGGAATCGATCTAGGGTTTTAGAAAAAGTTTAACGCTTCGTTAAGCGGCGGAATTTTAAAAATTTTCTTTTTAAGTAAAACTAGTTTTTACTAACCTAGACAAGAGCATGTGCATGTAAATAAAAACTAATATGAGCTATTAAAGTTACTAACCTTTCTTGAAGCTTGAACCTTGTAGAAGCTTTTGGAAAGTTGTAACGCTCGTCTCCCCTCGCAGCACGTCTCTCTTTCTTTCCTCGGCACCTCGAGCAACCACGAAAGTTTCTATCACTAAATCACTCGAAAAGAAGGAATCAGTGAGTGGGCACTTTTAAACACTACGACTTAAGAACGAGTCTCGAAGTCGCAGAGCTAAACACTAGGTCGAGTGAGGACCTAGGTGCCAAGACAAGAAATAATCGAAAAAAAACTAGAGAGAGAGAGAGAGGATTTTCGGCCAAGTTCTAGAGAGAGAGTCTCTCAAATCTCTTAAACTTGGATGAATGAATTGTGAGGAAATGAGGCTCCTATTTATAGGAGAGGTCTCACCTTCAATAAGGTAGTTTCCTCTTCTATAGAATATCACATATTCATGAGCAAAATAACTCTTATTTCCCACTTGAGAAACTCGGCCAAACAAGTCTTCTAGAAGCCTTGATTTGTTTCCAATTTTGTTCATGGCTTGCCTTTTCTCTCAACATGGCCGATTCCCTTATTCCTCTTGGAGGAAATTTGTTTCCTCTTTTTCTTTTGGCAAGTATCTAAATACATTTATGCACAAAATAAACTCTCTTTCTCTTAGGTATTTGGGCGCCCAACATGTCTCTAGAAGGAGCTTCTAGAAGCTTCTTCATTTATTCATGAGAACATGAAAAAGGCCCATTAAGAATTTTCAATGAAATTCTTATGAAATGAAATTAATTCACAAGGCCCAATGATCAAGTCATGGCCGAGTAAAACATGTCATAAAATGACCTTGTCAAAAAATTTATTGACATTCATTTCATCCTTTGTCTCAAAAGACAAAAAAAACCCTTTTAACTATTTTTGTTCTTGTTTTGGCTTAGCTTCCAGTTTAACTATTCCTATCGATGTGATTCGTGACAGTGACCTCATGGACCCAAATGAACAAAGCTTTAGCTAAACACTTGGACTCAAAAGTTCACAAACCTTTTCCAAGTTTAGCTTAATGCCAACTGACTCCACTAAAGAGCTGACACTGAAAATCTCTCGGTTCAAATGAATTTGTTTTCTACTCAAGAATTCGACCTAATTATAATGAGCGGATCCACTGAATATTATCTATGCTACCCTTCATGAATGTCATCAGCTAGTCGGGATTTACTAAATTACCATTTTACCCTTCTAGCTGTTATTTCCTCAACTCCTTTGTCGCTTGTGAATAAGTTAGAAACAATGTATTGACGAGGAGCTAACAAGTCACATTGTTTCATCCAAAAGAGTCAGGACTCAATTTGGACACTGGCCAGTTCATTTATTCACACTCCAAGGAACAAAGCATGAGGTGACATACATTGCATTTCAGCAATCTTGTACATGAATTCCATATCTATGAGAACTTCACAAAGTTACTCATGACATACTCACAACTTAGTATTTCACCAATAGGCCCTGTTCGGAATGACATAGTGAGTCCGAACTCTGACTTTCTCAAATGAGAATACTAAGGTGTGAAATGGCATGTCTCATTTCAGGATTAAGGTAAGCATGATGCAATTCATACATAGTGACTTCGAGACATAAGAGGTTAAGTGGTTTGTTCTTATCTTGTCTCTAGAAGTGCACTGGTCAATTCAGTACCTTCGGAAGATACCTAGAAGAACTATAGAGTTCCTAACTCTCAATGCCTCATAACCAGACATCATAGATTCTTCTAACAATCATACTGAGGTCAATAGTCCTTTGACCCTAAGATTGCGAATATATCGTTTTAAGCAAACTACGAAGAGTTTGTTCATGTAAATCTACATTTGTCTCTTCGTAAGTTGTTAAGTTTGTTTATGGACTAAAAGACTATGGTTTTATCATAAAGCTTCAGACAAGGAAGATTGAATGAACGTTTCAACTTTATTAATGAATGAATAGGCAATTACAAGCAAGAGTCTTCGTAAGACTATATGACATCAAATGTACATAAATAGACACTACTACTCTTCTTGTGGGCACCATTGACAACAAACTCCCACTTGACTCAAAGAAGATGTGAGTAGTCCTACATGCCTAATCCCTTTCGCAGTTGGTCGAAGACCATGTTCGCTAGGGCCTTGGTGAATGGATCTTCCAGAGATCTACTTCACTCCACGTCTCCGCGTTGCGCGATCTCTCGAATCAAATGGTATTTCCTCTCAATATGTTTAGAACGCTTATGGCTTCAAGGTTCCTTTGAGTTAGCGACAGCCCCACTATTATCACAATAAAGGGTCATGGGCTCGTCGACGTTTGGAACAACTTCCAAATACTTAAGGAATTTCTTAAGCCATACAGCCTCTTTGGATGCTTCACAAGCAGCCACATATTCTGCCTCCATTGTGGAGTCAGCAATGCAAGATTGCTTAATACTCCTCCACACGACAGCTCCACCATTAAGGATGAACACAGATCCCGAAGTGGATTTCCTGGAAGCCTTATCCGCTTGAAAATCGGAGTCGGTATATGCCGTCATAGTCAGGTCAGTACCTGAGTATGTAAGCATCAAGTTCCTAGTTCTTCGAAGATACTTAAGAACATGCTTAACAGCAATCCAGTGCTCGGGTCCAGGGTTGGATTGGAAACGACTAACTACGCCAACGGCGAAACATATATCAGGTCGGGTGCAAAGCATAGCATACATGAGGCTTCCTACGGCAGAGGCGTAAGGAATTTTCCTCATGTCTTCAATCTCTTGTGCAGTCTTGGGAGACTGGTCCTTAGAGAGTGAAACTCCATGCCTAAAGGGTGTTTGACCCCTCTTGCAGTCTTGCATCGAGAAGCGATCCATCACCTTATCAATATAAGATGCTTGAGAGAGCGACAGGTTCCAGTTTTTCCTATCTCGAAAGATTTGGATCCCCAGAATGTACGCGGCTTCTCCTAGATCCTTCATATCGAATTGCTTTGCCAGCCAGACCTTAACCTCAGATAACTTACCCACGTCATTACCAATGAGTAGTATATCATCGACATATAGTACCAGAAACACAACTTTACCTTCGTGTATTAACTTGTAAACACAAGGCTCATCTATCGACTGTTCAAAGCCAAAGCTTTTTACAGTTTCATCGAATCTAATATTCCATGACCTAGATGCTTGCTTTAGTCCATAAATGGATTTAAGCAACTCACAAACCTTGGTCTCTTGACCTTTATCCACGAAACCGTCTGGTTGAGCCATGTAAATGCGCTCGTCAAGATTGCCATTCAGAAAGGCTGTCTTGACATCCATTTGCCAGATCTCATAGTCGAGAGCTGCAGCTATGGATAGGAGTATGCGGATGGATTTAAGCATCGCGACTGGCGAGAAGGTTTCTTCATAGTCAATCCCTTCTTGTTGGGTATAACCCTTTGCCACAAGTCGTGCTTTGAACGTCTCGATGTTCCCATCAGGACCCCTTTTCTTCTTGTATATCCACTTACACCCTACGGGTTTAATCCCTTCAGGAAGGTCTACAAGTTTCCAGACTTTGTTGACATACATCGAGTGCATCTCAACTTTCATGGCGTCAAGCCAAAGGTTTGATTCAGAACAAGCCATTGCTTGGCTATAGGAAACAGGATCATCCATGTCAGAGACGGCTACAAGAGAGTCTCCATAAGACATGTACCTGTCAGGCTTTTGAGTAGCCCTCCCACTACGTCGAAGTACTACTTGACGAGATTCTGATGAGTTAGGTTGTGTTTCAGTTGGGGTAAGAACAGTTCTTACAGATGAGGTAGAAGCTTCCTCACCCAACTTTTCTTCAAGCACAATTTTGCTTCTAGGTTTCGCATCCTTCATAAAGTCCTCCTCAAGGAAACGAGCATTCGTGCTAACGAAAGTCTTATCGTCCTCGGGACTATAGAAAGTAAAACCTTTGGTTTCCTTCGGATATCCTACAAACAGGCACAATTCTGACCTACTAGCCAACTTGCTAGTCTTTTGCCTCAGCACGTGTGCAGGGCAACCCCAAATTCGGATGCGGCCAAGATTCACTTTACGGCCAGTCCATCGTTCATAAGGAGTACCAGGAACCATTTTGGATGGAACTTGGTTCAGAATGTAGGCGGCTGTTTCGAGGGCATATCCCCAAAAGGAAAGCGGGAGTGATGAGTAACTCATCATCGATCTAACCATCTCCATAAGAGTTCGGTTTCTTCTCTCTGACACTCCGTTTTGTTGAGGTGTGCCAGGCGCGGTAAGCTGAGAAGTGATACCTTCTTCTTTAAGAAAGTCATCGAACTCTCCAGACATATACTCACCACCTCGATCAGATCGAAGGGTTTTGATCACTTTGCCAGTTTGCTTTTCCACTAAAGCCCTAAAGACCTTAAATACGTTAAAGGTCTCGGATTTGTGTTTAAGCAAATAGACAAACCCATATCTTGAGTAATCATCAGTGAAGGTAACGAAGTATTCGTATCCTCCACGTGCTTGTTGGTTGAGTGGACCACATACATCAGAATGTATTAGTTCCAGCAACTCAGTGGCTCTTCGACCCTTATCGGAGAAAGGTCGCTTAGTCATTTTTCCTTCTATGCAGGATTCACAAGTAGGTAGTGAACCTATTGCAGAGGCTTGGAGTGGACCATCCCTCACAAGCCTCTTAATCCTATTTAGACTGATATGACCAAGTCTCAAGTGCCATAGGTATGTTGATTTTGTTAGATCGGAGGATTCAGAAAGTTTGATCCTCTTTGGCTCCCTAATTAGATCATTATCTATTTTGGTGTCTAAAAGAGAAGGTTGAGTGGGATAGATGTAGAAAAGAGCATTCTTCATACATGCATCAGTGACAAAAGAATTATCAGGAAACGAAATACGAATTCCATTCTTAATGAACTTTAAACAATAATCTTACTCACGAAGACGAGCAACGGATATTAAGTTCTTCCCAAAAGTAGGAACAAAATAAACATTATTCAAGTTTAAAGTGCGGTCTTCAAAAGACAGCGTCACGGATCCCACAGCCTTCGCGGACACCAGGCTCCCATCACCCCATTTGAAACAGAACTCGCCTTCCTCTAAGCTTTTGGTTTTCTTGAAACCATTCAAGGAACAACAAATATGGTTAGTAGCAGCGGACTCAAGAATCCACGTTGATACATTATCAGCTACTAAGCATGCTTCGGTAACTAGTACAATACTATGTTCCTTTGCTTTGAGATAGGCGGGACAGTTCTTTTTATCGGCCTTGTAAGGTCTCTTCACAGTTCCAGAGGCGGAGGCTTTTTGCTCAGTAGCATGTGCCTCTCCTTGATTCCTCTTTCTCTTAGTGAAACCTACAGCAGTGTGAAGTTCCTCCATAAGCTTGGTAACAGTGTACTCTAGCTTGTTAATGGAGTAGTTCATCTTGAAGGTATCAAGAGATGCGGGGAGAGTTTCTAAGATCACATCTATGACATTCTTCCCATCAATCTCAGATCCTAGGATTTCCATTTTACTCAGATGACCAATGATCAATATCATAAAGTCTCCTATAGGAGTCCTAGCCTGCATATGACAGTTCATAAACTGTCGGACTGCTTGTTGCCTTGCTTGACGCCTTTGCCCTACAAACATCTCAAGGAGATTGAAGAGCATGTCAGCGGTAGTCTCGATGTCACGATGTTGCACTTTCAGCACATTGTTCATAGATGCCAAGATACAGCACCTCACAATCTCATCGGATCGAAGCCAGGCCGCTAAGGCGTCATTGTCCTCTTGAATTGAATCATTATTCGTCAGAGGAGGACACGGGGTGGTGAGTACCCATTTGTGCTTGTTAACGGTAGGTATTATGTCGAGGTTACGTTTCGAATCTACGTAGTTTTTGTTTTTGAGTTTGATCGAGGAAAGAAAGACTGAGAGATGGTTGAGAGACATATTGCCTATATAAGTTGAAACAAGTTTATGATTAGTCTTTGGTTTAGGATTTAAGTTTTATTAAGACTTTTATAAAATCCAAAGGTGTTATAAACCAAACGATAATTTACTCCCTCAAGAGAAGGCCGCAAAAAATCTCCTTTTATAAGTAAATGACACATCATTAATGCTAAGCCAAGATGTCAATACATCTATTTTGACTAGCCACCTTGTAAATTGGTTTGATCACTCATATCCTTTCGCAGAGCCTTAAGGAAGGATACTAGGGATTGAGCCTAAGTGTGCAACCAACCACTTAGTCCAAAAGATCAGCTTTGAAAAACAATCCCCCAAGGGGAGGCCTTGTCATCATTGCATCACTCTCGGACGTAGCTCATTGAGCAATGATCGAAGCAATAACGCCTTGGAGTACTCACATTTAAGTGAGGGTCGCAAGAGCGGCTCTTAGTCCCACGTTATTGCATCTTTCACTAGTGTTGGGGATCGCGGGTTACAAACAACGAGTATAACCCTCCCACTTAGTTTTTGGAGTTGGTTCATCGACTCTTTTAAGTTCGGAAACAGATTTCCTAGTTAGAGAGCGACAGAGCGGACAACTAGAAGAGAATCCTAGATTGACATGTTCAGAGCAGTATTAGTGCATAAAGGCACAAGGGACATACTCGATCTTTTCCTATTTTCTATTTCGGGAAAGTGTGTGAGGGAAGTGTGAACTTCAACTCACTCGAACACTTGAAAGTTTGAGATTACACATCTTTTTATTTTTCGGTTTTGTCTACAAAGAGACCTCCCACTCAAAATTTCAAGAGCATATAGATTTTGAACATATGTGATATAGATATAGTTTTGAAAACATTTTGAAAATTTATTTGATTTGGATGACAAAATATTTTCAAGTTTGAAAGTGAAAACGGTTTTTCAAAATTCAAACCAGTTTTGTAAAAATTCAATTTCAATTAATCTTTCAAAAATCAAAACTTTTAATCTTTACACATCATGTTTATAATCATATGAAAAACATTTTTGCTCAAGAAAGTTTTCTCATTAGAATTCTATAACTCATGGTAGTGGGGTTTGAAAATCCGGATTTCTAAAAAACTGGAGTTTCAGACAGCCGCGCACCTCGGAGTAAAATCGCCATAACTGGCGGCTCCGATGTCCTTTTGAGCCGAAACCGGTGGCATTGGACAGAGGACAAACAGAGCTTTAATTTGATTCAAGAATCATTAAATTTCGATTTCTGAGCAGAGAGTTATGCCGCTTTTAATGCGGGTTTACATTCCAGCTCGAAGAAAAAGAAATAAATTAAAGCTTTGTCCTTTTAGGTGCGAAAAAGAATCGAGTGTAACGGAACGTTTTATGAAGTTTTTTAAAGCTTTTATTTGTGTTTTATAAGCAGGGTAATAACATAAAAATAAAAGAAATAACAACATGCATAAAACGATTCAAGTAAATAAACGAAACTAGCAAGAAAACAAAACTAGTCACAAAAATTACTCGAAAATTCTCAAACCTTTAAAACACATTTTTCAATATAAAAAATTAAAAACTTTTAGAACTGATTCTAATGTGTTTTAACATCATCGCAAACTTATAGAAAATCAACATGGTTTTTAATTTAAAGGCATGAGCAATAAATTAAAAAAAAATCTAAGATTACAATTCTAACTTGTCACAAAATTAGTAAACTTTCGAAAACGATTTTCAAGCTCATAATTTAAAAACATGCACATGCATTCCTTTGACCATAGCTCTGATACCATTTGTTGGAATCGATCTAGGGTTTTAGAAAAAGTTTAACGCTTCGTTAAGCGGCGGAATTTTAAAAATTTTCTTTTAAGTAAAACTAGTTTTTACTAACCTAGACAAGAGCATGTGCATGTAAATAAAAACTAATATGAGCTATTAAAGTTACTAACCTTTCTTGAAGCTTGAACCTTGTAGAAGCTTTTGGAAAGTTGTAACGCTCGTCTCCCCTCGCAGCACGTCTCTCTTTCTTTCCTCGGCACCTCGAGCAACCACGAAAGTTTCTATCACTAAATCACTCGAAAAGAAGGAATCAGTGAGTGGGCACTTTTAAACACTACGACTTAAGAACGAGTCTCGAAGTCGCAGAGCTAAACACTAGGTCGAGTGAGGACCTAGGTGCCAAGACAAGAAATAATCGAAAAAAAACTAGAGAGAGAGAGAGAGGATTTTCGGCCAAGTTCTAGAGAGAGAGTCTCTCAAATCTCTTAAACTTGGATGAATGAATTGTGAGGAAATGAGGCTCCTATTTATAGGAGAGGTCTCACCTTCAATAAGGTAGTTTCCTCTTCAATAGAATATCACATATTCATGAGCAAAATAACTCTTATTTCCCACTTGAGAAACTCGGCCAAACAAGTCTTCTAGAAGCCTTGATTTGTTTCCAATTTTGTTCATGGCTTGCCTTTTCTCTCAACATGGCCGATTCCCTTATTCCTCTTGGAGGAAATTTGTTTCTTCTTTTTCTTTTGGCAAGTATATAAATACATTTATGCACAAAATAAACTCTCTTTCTCTTAGGTATTTGGGCGCCCAACATGTCTCTAGAAGGAGCTTCTAGAAGCTTCTTCATTTATTCATGAGAACATGAAAAAGGCCCATTAAGAATTTTCAATGAAATTCTTATGAAATGAAATTAATTCACAAGGCCCAATGATCAAGTCATGGCCGAGTAAAACATGTCATAAAATGACCTTGTCAAAAAATTTATTGACATTCATTTCATCCTTTGTCTCAAAAGACAAAAAAAACCCTTTTAACTATTTTCGTTCTTGTTTTGGCTTAGCTTCCAGTTTAACTATTCCTATCGATGTGATTCGTGACAGTGACCTCATGGACCCAAATGAACAAAGCTTTAGCTAAACACTTGGACTCAAAAGTTCACAAACCTTTTCCAAGTTTAGCTTAATGCCAACTGACTCCACTAAAGAGCTGACACTGAAAATCTCTCGGTTCAAATGAATTTGTTTTCTACTCAAGAATTCGACCTAATTATAATGAGCGGATCCACTGAATATTATCTATGCTACCCTTCATGAATGTCATCAGCTAGTCGGGATTTACTAAATTACCATTTTACCCTTCTAGCTGTTATTTCCTCAACTCCTTTGTCGCTTGTGAATAAGTTAGAAACAATGTATTGACGAGGAGCTAACAAGTCACATTGTTTCATCCAAAAGAGTCAGGACTCAATTTGGACACTGGCCAGTTCATTTATTCACACTCCAAGGAACAAAGCATGAGGTGACATACATTGCATTTCAGCAATCTTGTACATGAATTCCATATCTATGAGAACTTCACAAAGTTACTCATGACATACTCACAACTTAGTATTTCACCAATAGGCCCTGTTCGGAATGACATAGTGAGTCCGAACTCTGACTTTCTCAAATGAGAATACTAAGGTGTGAAATGGCATGTCTCATTTCAGGATTAAGGTAAGCATGATGCAATTCATACATAGTGACTTCGAGACATAAGAGGTTAAATGGTTTGTTCTTATCTTGTCTCTAGAAGTGCACTGGTCAATTCAGTACCTTCGGAAGATACCTAGAAGAACTATAGAGTTCCTAACTCTCAATGCCTCATAACCAGACATCATAGATTCTTCTAACAATCATACTGAGGTCAATAGTCCTTTGACCCTAAGATTGCGAATATATCGTTTTAAGCAAACTACGAAGAGTTTGTTCATGCAAATCTACATTTGTCTCTTCGTAAGTTGTTAAGTTTGTTTATGGACTAAAAGACTATGGTTTTATCATAAAGCTTCAGACAAGGAAGATTGAATGAACGTTTCAACTTTATTAATGAATGAATAGGCAATTACAAGCAAGAGTCTTCGTAAGACTATATGACATCAAATGTACATAAATAGACACTACTACTCTTCTTGTGGGCACCATTGACAACAAACTCCTCGTGCCGACTCTACGTTTCTCCTCGAGTTGAGTTCACTCCTCGAGTCGAGTACCGAGTCCACGAGTCGACAAGCTACTCCTCGTGCCGACTCTACGTTTCTCCTCGAGTTTAGTTCACTCCTCGAGTCGAGTACCGAGTCCACGAGTCGACAAGCTACTCCTCGTGCTGACTCTACGTTTCTCCTCGAGTTGAGTTCACTCCTCGAGTCGAGTACCGAGCCCACGAGTCGACAAGCAACTCCTCGTGCCGACTCTATGTTTCTCCTCGAGTTGAGTTCACTCCTCGAGTCGAGCACCGAGCCCACGAGTCGACAAGCTACTCCTCATGCCGACTCTACGTTTTTCCTCAAGTTCAATTCGCTCCTCGAGTCGAGTACCGAGTCCACGGGTCGATAAGCTACTCCTCGTGCCGAGTCTAAGTTTTTCCTCGAGTTGAGTTCACTCCTCGAGTCGAGTACCGAGTCCACGAGTCGACAAGCTACTCCTCGTGCCGACTCTACGTTTCTCCTCGAGTTGAGTTCACTCCTCGAGTCGAGTTCCTAGTCCACGAGTCGACAAGCTACTCCTCGTGCCGACTCTACGTTTCTCCTCGAGTTTAGTTCACTCCTCGAGTCGAGTACCGAGTCCACGAGTCGACAAGCTACTCCTCGTGCCGACTCTACATTTCTCCTCGAGATGAGTTCATTCCTCGAGTCGAATTCGAGTCCACGAGGCTATTGATACTCCTCGTGCCGACTCTACGCTTCTCCTAGAGTCAAGTTCACTCCTCGAGTCGAGTACCGAGCCCACGAGTCGACAAGCTACTCCTCGTGCCGACTCTAAGTTTCTCCTCGAGTTGAGTTCACTCCTCGAGTCGAGTACCGAGTCCACGAGTCGACAAGCTACTCCTCGTGCCGACTCTACGTTTCTCCTTGAGTTGAGTTCACTCCTCAAGTCGAGTACCAAGTCCACGAGTCGACAAGCTACTACTCGTGCCGACTCTACATTTCTCCTCGAGATGATTTCATTCCTCGAGTCGAATTCGAGTCAACGAGTCGATTGATACTCCTCGTGCCGACTCTACGCTTCTCCTAGAGTCGAGTTCACTCCTCGAGTCGAGTACCGAGCCCACGAGTCGACAAGCTACTCCTCGTGCCAACTGTACGTGTCATCTCGAGTTGAATTCACTCCTCGAGTCGAGTACCGAGTCAACGAGTCGACAAGCTACTCCTCGTGTCGACTCTACGTTTCTCCTCGAGTTGAGTTCACTCCTCGAGTCGAGTACCGAGCCCACGAGTCGACAAGCAACTCCTCGTGCCGACTCTACGTTTCTCCTTGAGTTGAGTTCACTCCTCGAGTCGAGTACCGAGCCCACGAGTCGACAAGCAACTCCTCGTGCCGACTCTACGTTTCTCCTCGAGTTGAGTTCACTCCTCGAGTCGAGCACCGAGCCCACGAGTCGACAAGCTACTCCTCGTGCCGAGTCTACGTTTCTCCTCAAGTTGAATTCGCTCCTCGAGTCGAGTACCGAGTCCACGGGTCGATAAGCTACTCCTCGTGCCGAGTCTAAGTTTTTCCTCGAGTTGAGTTCACTCCTCGAGTCGATTACCGAGTCCACGAGTCGACAAGCTACTCCTCGTGCCGACTCTACGTTTCTCCTCGAGTTGAGTTCACTCCTCGAGTCGAGTTCCTAGTCCACGAGTCGACAAGCTACTCCTCGTGCCGACTCTACGTTTCTCCTCGAGTTGAATTCGCTCCTCGAGTCGAGTACCGAGTCCACGGGTCGATATGCTACTCCTCGTGCCGACTCTAAGTTTCTCCTCGAGTTGAGTTCACTCCTCGAGTCGAGTAACGAGTCCACGAGTCGACAAGCTACCCCTCGTGCCGACTGTACGTTTCTCCTTGAGTTGAGTTCACCTCCTCGAGTCGAGTACCAAGTCCACGAGTCGACAAGCTACTCCTCGTGCCGACTCTACATTTCTCCTCGAGATGATTTCATTCCTCGAGTCGAATTCGAGTCAACGAGTCGATTGATACTCCTCATGCCGACTCTACGCTTCTCCTAGAGTCGAGTTCACTCCTCGAGTCTAGTACCAAGCCCACGAGTCGACAAGCTACTCCTCGTGCCGACTCTACGTGTCTCCTCGAGTTTAGTTCACTCCTCGAGTCGAGTACCAAGTCCACGAGTCGACAAGCTACTCCTCGTGCCGACTCTACGTTTCTCCTCGAGTTGATTTCACTCCTTGAGTCGAGCACCGACCCCACGAGTCGACAAGCTACTCCTTGTGCCGACTCTACGTTTCTCCTCAAGTTGAATTCGCTCTTCGAGTCGAGTACCGAGTCCACGGGTCGATAAGCTACTCCTCGTGCCGAGTCTAAGTTTCTCCTCGAGTTGAGTTTACTCCTCGAGTCGAGTACTGAGTCCACGAGTCGAAAAGCTACTCCTCGTGCCGACTCTACGTTTCTCCTCGAGTTGAGTTCACTCCTCGAGTCGAGTTCCTAGTCCACGAGTCGACAAGCTACTCCTCGTACCGACTCTACGTTTCTCCTCGAGTTGAATTCGCTCCTCGAGTCGAGTACCGAGTCCACGGGTCGATAAGCTACTCCTCGTGCCGACTCTAAGTTTCTCCTCGAGTTGAGTTCACTCCTCGAGTCGAGTACCGAGTCCACAAGTCGACAAGCTACTCCTCGTGCCGACTCTACGTTTCTCCTCGAGTTTAGTTCACTCCTCGAGTCGAGTACCGAGTCCACGAGTCGACAAGCTACTCCTCGTGCCGACTCTACGTTTCTCCTCGAGTTGAGTTCACTCCTCGAGTCGAGTACCGAGCCCACGAGTCGACAAGCAACTCCTCGTGCCGACTCTACGTTTCTCCTCGAGTTGAGTTCACTCCTCGAGTCGAGCACCGAGCCCACGAGTCGACAAGCTACTCCTCGTGCCGACTCTACGTTTCTCCTCAAGTTGAATTCGCTCCTCGAGTCGAGTACCGAGTCCACGGGTCGATAAGCTACTCCTCGTGCCGAGTCTAAGTTTTTCCTCGAGTTGAGTTCACTCCTCGAGTCGATTACCGAGTCCACGAGTCGACAAGCTACTCCTCGTGCCGACTCTACGTTTCTCCTCGAGTTGAGTTCACTCCTCGAGTCGAGTTCCTAGTCCACGAGTCGACAAGCTACTCCTCGTGCCGACTCTACGTTTCTCCTAGAGTTGAATTCGCTCCTCGAGTCGAGTACCGAGTCCACGGGTCGATATGCTACTCCTCGTGCCAACTCTAAGTTTCTCCTCGAGTTGAGTTCACTCCTCGAGTCGAGTAACGAGTCCACGAGTCGACAAGCTACCCCTCGTGCCGACTCTACGTTTCTCCTTGAGTTGAGTTCACTCCTCGAGTCGAGTACCAAGTCCACGAGTCGACAAGCTACTCCTCGTGCCGACTCTACATTTCTCCTCGAGATGATTTCATTCCTCGAGTCGAATTCGAGTCAACGAGTCGATTGATACTCCTCGTGCCGACTCTACGCTTCTCCTAGAGTCGAGTTCACTCCTCGAGTCGAGTACCGAGCCCACGAGTCGACAAGCTACTCCTCGTGCCGACTCTACGTGTCTCCTCGAGTTGAGTTCACTCCTCGAGTCGAGTACCAAGTCCACGAGTCGACAAGCTACTCCTCGTGCCGACTCTACGTTTCTCCTCGAGTTGATTTCACTCCTTGAGTCGAGCACCGACCCCACGAGTCGACAAGCTACTCCTTGTGCCGACTCTACGTTTCTCCTCAAGTTGAATTCGCTCTTCGAGTCGAGTACCGAGTCCACGGGTCGATAAGCTACTCCTCGTGCCGAGTCTAAGTTTCTCCTCGAGTTGAGTTCACTCCTCGAGTCGAGTACCGAGTCCACGAGTCGAAAAGCTACTCCTCATGCCGACTCTACGTTTCTCCTCGAGTTGAGTTCACTCCTCGAGTCGAGTTCCTAGTCCACGAGTCGACAAGCTACTCCTCGTACCGACTCTACGTTTCTCCTCGAGTTGAATTCGCTCCTCGAGTCGAGTACCGAGTCCACGGGTCGATAAGCTACTCCTCGTGCCGACTCTAAGTTTCTCCTCGAGTTGAGTTCACTCCTCGAGTCGAGTACCGAGTCCACAAGTCGACAAGCTACTCCTCGTGCCGACTCTACGTTTCTCCTCGAGTTTAGTTCACTCCTCGAGTCGAGTACCGAGTCCACGAGTCGACAAGCTACTCCTCGTGCCGACTCTACGTATCTCCTCGAGTTGAGTTCACTCCTCGAGTCGAGTACCGAGCCCACGAGTCGACAAGCAACTCCTCGTGCCGACTCTACGTTTCTCCTCGAGTTGAGTTCACTCCTCGAGTCGAGCACCGAGCCCACGAGTCGACAAGCTACTCCTCGTGCCGACTCTACGTTTCTCCTCAAGTTGAATTCGCTCCTCGAGTCGAGTACCGAGTCCACGGGTCGATAAGCTACTCCTCGTGCCGAGTCTAAGTTTTTCCTCGAGTTGAGTTCACTCCTCGAGTCGATTACCGAGTCCACGAGTCGACAAGCTACTCCTCGTGCCGACTCTACGTTTCTCCTCGAGTTGAGTTCACTCCTCGAGTCGAGTTCCTAGTCCACGAGTCGACAAGCTACTCCTCGTGCCGACTCTACGTTTCTCCTCGAGTTGAATTCGCTCCTCGAGTCGAGTACCGAGTCCACGGGTCGATATGCTACTCCTCGTGCCAACTCTAAGTTTCTCCTCGAGTTGAGTTCACTCCTCGAGTCGAGTAACGAGTCCACTAGTCGACAAGCTACCCCTCGTGCCGACTCTACGTTTCTCCTTGAGTTGAGTTCACTCCTCGAGTCGAGTACCAAGTCCACGAGTCGACAAGCTACTCCTCGTTCCGACTCTACATTTCTCCTCGAGATGATTTCATTCCTCGAGTCGAATTCGAGTCAACGAGTCGATTGATACTCCTCGTGCCGACTCTACGCTTCTCCTAGAGTCGAGTTCACTCCTCGAGTCGAGTACCGAGCCCACGAGTCGACAAGCTACTCCTCGTGCCGACTCTACGTGTCTCCTCGAGTTGAGTTCACTCCTCGAGTCGAGTACCAAGTCCAAGAGTCGACAAGCTACTCCTCGTGCCGACTCTACGTTTCTCCTCGAGTTGATTTCACTCCTTGAGTCGAGCACCGACCCCACGAGTCGACAAGCTACTCCTTGTGCCGACTCTACGTTTCTCCTCAAGTTGAATTCGCTCTTCGAGTCGAGTACCGAGTCCACGGGTCGATAAGCTACTCCTCGTGCCGAGTCTAAGTTTCTCCTCGAGTTGAGTTTACTCCTCGAGTCGAGTACCGAGTCCACGAGTCGAAAAGCTACTCCTCGTGCCGACTCTACGTTTCTCCTCGAGTTGAGTTCACTCCTCGAGTCGAGTTCCTAGTCCACGAGTCGACAAGCTACTCCTCGTACCGACTCTACGTTTCTCCTCGAGTTGAATTCGCTCCTCGAGTCGAGTACCGAGTCCACGGGTCGATAAGCTACTCCTCGTGCCGACTCTAAGTTTCTCCTCGAGTTGAGTTCACTCCTCGAGTCGAGTACCGAGTCCACAAGTCGACAAGCTACTCCTCGTGCCGACTCTACGTTTCTCCTCGAGTTGAGTTCACTTCTCGAGTCGAGTACCTAGTCCACGAGTCGACAAGCTACTCCTCGTGCCGACTCTACGTTTCTCCTTGAGTTGAGTTCACTCCTCGAGTCGAGTACCAAGTCCACGAGTCGACAAGCTACTCGTCGTGCCGGCTCTACATTTCTCCTCGAGATGAGTTCATTCCTCGAGTCGAATTCGAGTCCACGAGGCTATTGATACTCCTCGTGCCGACTCTACGCTTCTCCTAGAGTCAAGTTCACTCCTCGAGTCGAGTACCGAGCCCACGAGTCGACAAGCTACTCCTCGTGCCGACTCTACGTTTCTCCTCGAGTTGAGCTCACTCCTCGAGTCTAGTACCGAGCCCACGAGTCGACAAGCTACTCCTCGTGCCCACTCTACGTTTCTCCTCGAGTTGAATTCGCTCCTCGAGTCGAGTACCGAGTCCACGGGTCGATAAGGTACTCCTCGTGCCGACTCTACGTTTCTCCTCGAGTTGAGTTTACTCCTCGAGTCGAGTACCGAGTCCACGAGTCGAAAAGCAACTCCTCGTGCCGACTCTACGTTTCTCCTTGAGTTGAGTTCACTCCTCGAGTCGAGTACCGAGTCCACGAGTCGACAAGCTACTCCTCGTGCCGACTCTACGTTTCTCCTCGAGTTTAGTTCACTCCTCGAGTCGAGTACCGAGTCCACGAGTCGACAAGCTACTCCTCGTGCCGACTCTACGTTTCTCCTCGAGTTGAGTTCACTCCTCGAGTCGAGTACCGAGCCCACGAGTCGACAAGCAACTCCTCGTGCCGACTCTACGTTTCTCCTCGAGTTGAGTTCACTCCTCGAGTCGAGCACCGAGCCCACGAGTCGACAAGCTACTCCTCGTGCCGACTCTACGTTTCTCCTCAAGTTGAATTCGCTCCTCGAGTCGAGTACCGAGTCCACGGGTCGATAAGCTACTCCTCGTGCCGAGTCTAAGTTTTTCCTCGAGTTGAGTTCACTCCTCGAGTCGATTACCGAGTCCACGAGTCGACAAGCTACTCCTCGTGCCGACTCTACGTTTCTCCTCGAGTTGAGTTCACTCCTCGAGTCGAGTTCCTAGTCCACGAGTCGACAAGCTACTCCTCGTGCCGACTCTACGTTTCTCCTCGAGTTGAATTCGCTCCTCGAGTCGAGTACCGAGTCCACGGGTCGATATGCTATTCCTCGTGCCAACTCTAAGTTTCTCCTCGAGTTGAGTTCACTCCTCGAGTCGAGTAACGAGTCCACGAGTCGACAAGCTACCCCTCGTGCCGACTCTACGTTTCTCCTTGAGTTGAGTTCACTCCTCGAGTCGAGTACCAAGTCCACGAGTCGACAAGCTACTCCTCGTGCCGACTCTACATTTCTCCTCGAGATGATTTCATTCCTCGAGTCGAATTCGAGTCAACGAGTCGATTGATACTCCTCGTGCCGACTCTACGCTTCTCCTAGAGTCGAGTTCACTCCTCGAGTCGAGTACCGAGCCCACGAGTCGACAAGCTACTCCTCGTGCCGACTCTACGTGTCTCCTCGAGTTGAGTTCACTCCTCGAGTCGAGTACCAAGTCCACGAGTCGACAAGCTACTCCTCGTGCCGACTCTACGTTTCTCCTCGAGTTGATTTCACTCCTTGAGTCGAGCACCGACCCCACGAGTCGACAAGCTACTCCTTGTGCCGACTCTACGTTTCTCCTCAAGTTGAATTCGCTCTTCGAGTCGAGTACCGAGTCCACGGGTCGATAAGCTACTCCTCGTGCCGAGTCTAAGTTTCTCCTCGAGTTGAGTTTACTCCTCGAGTCGAGTACCGAGTCCACGAGTCGAAAAGCTACTCCTCGTGCCGACTCTACGTTTCTCCTCGAGTTGAGTTCACTCCTCGAGTCGAGTTCCTAGTCCACGAGTCGACAAGCTACTCCTCGTACCGACTCTACGTTTCTCCTCGAGTTGAATTCGCTCCTCGAGTCGAGTACCGAGTCCACAAGTCGACAAGCTACTCCTCGTGCCGACTCTAAGTTTCTCCTCGAGTTGAGTTCACTCCTCGAGTCGAGTACCGAGTCCACAAGTCGACAAGCTACTCCTCGTGCCGACTCTACGTTTCTCCTCGAGTTGAGTTCACTCCTCGAGTCGAGTTCCTAGTCCACGAGTCGACAAGCTACTCCTCGTACCGACTCTACGTTTCTCCTCGAGTTGAATTCGCTCCTCGAGTCGAGTACCGAGTCCACGGGTCGATAAGCTACTCCTCGTGCCGACTCTAAGTTTCTCCTCGAGTTGAGTTCACTCCTCGAGTCGAGTACCGAGTCCACAAGTCGACAAGCTACTCCTCGTGCCGACTCTACGTTTCTCCTCGAGTTGAGTTCACTTCTCGAGTCGAGTACCTAGTCCACGAGTCGACAAGCTACTCCTCGTGCCGACTCTACGTTTCTCCTTGAGTTGAGTTCACTCCTCGAGTCGAGTACCAAGTCCACGAGTCGACAAGCTACTCGTCGTGCCGGCTCTACATTTCTCCTCGAGATAAGTTCATTCCTCGAGTCGAATTCGAGTCCACGAGGCTATTGATACTCCTCGTGCCGACTCTACGCTTCTCCTAGAGTCAAGTTCACTCCTCGAGTCGAGTACCGAGCCCACGAGTCGACAAGCTACTCCTCGTGCCGACTCTACATTTCTCCTCGAGTTGAGCTCACTCCTCGAGTCTAGTACCGAGCCCACGAGTCGACAAGCTACTCCTCGTGCCCACTCTACGTTTCTCCTCGAGTTGAATTCGCTCCTCGAGTCGAGTACCGAGTCCACGGGTCGATAAGGTACTCCTCGTGCCGACTCTACGTTTCTCCTCGAGTTGAGTTTACTCCTCGAGTCGAATACCGAGTCCACGAGTCGAAAAGCAACTCCTCGTGCCGACTCTACGTTTCTCCTTGAGTTGAGTTCACTCCTCGAGTCGAGTACCGAGTCCACGAGTCGACAAGCTACTCCTCGTGCCGACTCTACGTTTCTCCTCGAGTTTAGTTCACTCCTCGAGTCGAGTACCGAGTCCACGAGTCGACAAGCTACTCCTCGTGCCGACTCTACGTTTCTCCTCGAGTTGAGTTCACTCCTCGAGTCGAGTACCGAGCCCACGAGTCGACAAGCAACTCCTCGTGCCGACTCTACGTTTCTCCTCGAGTTGAGTTCACTCCTCGAGTCGAGCACCGAGCCCACGAGTCGACAAGCTACTCCTCGTGCCGACTCTAAGTTTCTCCTCAAGTTGAATTCGCTCCTCGAGTCGAGTACCGAGTCCACGGGTCGATAAGCTACTCCTCGTGCCGAGTCTAAGTTTTTCCTCGAGTTGAGTTCACTCCTCGAGTCGATTACCGAGTCCACGAGTCGACAAGCTACTCCTCGTGCCGACTCTAAGTTTTTCCTCGAGTTGAGTTCACTCCTCGAGTCGATTACCGAGTCCACGAGTCGACAAGCTACTCCTCGTGCCGACTCTACGTTTCTCCTCGAGTTGAGTTCACTCCTCGAGTCGAGTTCCTAGTCCACGAGTCGACAAGCTACTCCTCGTGCCGACTCTACGTTTCTCCTCGAGTTGAATTCGCTCCTCGAGTCGAGTACCGAGTCCACGGGTCGATATGCTACTCCTCGTGCCAACTCTAAGTTTCTCCTCGAGTTGAGTTCACTCCTCGAGTCGAGTAACGAGTCCACGAGTCGACAAGCTACCCCTCGTGCCGACTCTACGTTTCTCCTTGAGTTGAGTTCACTCCTCGAGTCGAGTACCAAGTCCACGAGTCGACAAGCTACTCCTCGTGCCGACTCTACATTTCTCCTCGAGATGATTTCATTCCTCGAGTCGAATTCGAGTCAACGAGTCGATTGATACTCCTCGTGCCGACTCTACGCTTCTCCTAGAGTCGAGTTCACTCCTCGAGTCGAGTACCGAGCCCACGAGTCGACAAGCTACTCCTCGTGCCGACTCTACGTGTCTCCTCGAGTTGAGTTCACTCCTCGAGTCGAGTACCAAGTCCACGAGTCGACAAGCTACTCCTCGTGCCGACTCTACGTTTCTCCTCGAGTTGATTTCACTCCTTGAGTCGAGCACCGACCCCACGAGTCGACAAGCTACTCCTTGTGCCGACTCTACGTTTCTCCTCAAGTTGAATTCGCTCTTCGAGTCGAGTACCGAGTCCACGGGTCGATAAGCTACTCCTCGTGCCGAGTCTAAGTTTCTCCTCGAGTTGAGTTTACTCCTCGAGTCGAGTACCGAGTCCACGAGTCGAAAAGCTACTCCTCGTGCCGACTCTACGTTTCTCCTCGAGTTGAGTTCACTCCTCGAGTCGAGTTCCTAGTCCACGAGTCGACAAGCTACTCCTCGTACCGACTCTACGTTTCTCCTCGAGTTGAATTCGCTCCTCGAGTCGAGTACCAAGTCCACGGGTCGATAAGCTACTCCTCGTGCCGACTCTAAGTTTCTCCTCGAGTTGAGTTCACTCCTCGAGTCGAGTACCGAGTCCACAAGTCGACAAGCTACTCCTCGTGCCGACTCTACGTTTCTCCTCGAGTTGAGTTCACTTCTCGAGTCGAGTACCTAGTCCACGAGTCGACAAGCTACTCCTCGTGCCGACTCTACGTTTCTCCTTGAGTTGAGTTCACTCCTCGAGTCGAGTACCAAGTCCACGAGTCGACAAGCTACTCGTCGTGCCGGCTCTACATTTCTCCTCGAGATAAGTTCATTCCTCGAGTCGAATTCGAGTCCACGAGGCTATTGATACTCCTCGTGCCGACTCTACGCTTCTCCTAGAGTCAAATTCACTCCTCGAGTCGAGTACCGAGCCCACGAGTCGACAAGCTACTCCTCGTGCCGACTCTACGTTTCTCCTCGAGTTGAGCTCACTCCTCGAGTCTAGTACCGAGCCCACGAGTCGACAAGCTACTCCTCGTGCCCACTCTACGTTTCTCCTCGAGTTGAATTCGCTCCTCGAGTCGAGTACCGAGTCCACGGGTCGATAAGGTACTCCTCGTGCCGACTCTACGTTTCTCCTCGAGTTGAGTTTACTCCTCGAGTCGAATACCGAGTCCACGAGTCGAAAAGCAACTCCTCGTGCCGACTCTACGTTTCTCCTTGAGTTGAGTTCACTCCTCGAGTCGAGTACCGAGTCCACGAGTCGACAAGCTACTCCTCGTGCCGACTCTACGTTTCTCCTCGAGTTTAGTTCACTCCTCGAGTCGAGTACCGAGTCCACGAGTCGACAAGCTACTCCTCGTGCCGACTCTACGTTTCTCCTCGAGTTGAGTTCACTCCTCGAGTCGAGTACCGAGCCCACGAGTCGACAAGCAACTCCTCGTGCCGACTCTACGTTTCTCCTCGAGTTGAGTTCACTCCTCGAGTCGAGCACCGAGCCCACGAGTCGACAAGCTACTCCTCGTGCCGACTCTACGTTTCTCCTCAAGTTGAATTCGCTCCTCGAGTCGAGTACCGAGTCCACGGGTCGATAAGCTACTCCTCGTGCCGAGTCTAAGTTTTTCCTCGAGTTGAGTTCACTCCTCGAGTCGATTACCGAGTCCACGAGTCGACAAGCTACTCCTCGTGCCGACTCTAAGTTTTTCCTCGAGTTGAGTTCACTCCTCGAGTCGATTACCGAGTCCACGAGTCGACAAGCTACTCCTCGTGCCGACTCTACGTTTCTCCTCGAGTTGAGTTCACTCCTCGAGTCGAGTTCCTAGTCCACGAGTCGACAAGCTACTCCTCGTGCCGACTCTACGTTTCTCCTCGAGTTGAATTCGCTCCTCGAGTCGAGTACCGAGTCCACGGGTCGATATGCTACTCCTCGTGCCAACTCTAAGTTTCTCCTCGAGTTGAGTTCACTCCTCGAGTCGAGTAACGAGTCCACGAGTCGACAAGCTACCCCTCGTGCCGACTCTACGTTTCTCCTTGAGTTGAGTTCACTCCTCGAGTCGAGTACCAAGTCCACGAGTCGACAAGCTACTCCTCGTGCCGACTCTACATTTCTCCTCGAGATGATTTCATTCCTCGAGTCGAATTCGAGTCAACGAGTCGATAGATACTCCTCGTGCCGACTCTACGCTTCTCCTAGAGTCGAGTTCACTCCTCGAGTCGAGTACCGAGCCCACGAGTCGACAAGCTACTCCTCGTGCCGACTCTACGTGTCTCCTCGAGTTGAGTTCACTCCTCGAGTCGAGTACCAAGTCCACGAGTCGACAAGCTACTCCTCGTGCCGACTCTACGTTTCTCCTCGAGTTGATTTCACTCCTTGAGTCGAGCACCGACCCCACGAGTCGACAAGCTACTCCTTGTGCCGACTCTACGTTTCTCCTCAAGTTGAATTCGCTCTTCGAGTCGAGTACCGAGTCCACGGGTCGATAAGCTACTCCTCGTGCCGAGTCTAAGTTTCTCCTCGAGTTGAGTTCACTCCTCGAGTCGAGTACCGAGTCCACGAGTCGAAAAGCTACTCCTCGTGCCGACTCTACGTTTCTCCTCGAGTTGAGTTCACTCCTCGAGTCGAGTTCCTAGTCCACGAGTCGACAAGCTACTCCTCGTACCGACTCTACGTTTCTCCTCGAGTTGAATTCGCTCCTCGAGTCGAGTACCGAGTCCACGGGTCGATAAGCTACTCCTCGTGCCGACTCTAAGTTTCTCCTCGAGTTGAGTTCACTCCTCGAGTCGAGTACCGAGTCCATAAGTCGACAAGCTACCCCTCGTGCCGACTCTACGTTTCTCCTTGAGTTGAGTTCACTCCTCGAGTCGAGTACCAAGTCCACGAGTCGACAAGCTACTCCTCGTGCCGATTCTACGTTTCTCCTCGAGTTGATTTCACTCCTTGAGTCGAGCACCGACCCCACGAGTCGACAAGCTACTCCTTGTGCCGACTCTACGTTTCTCCTCAAGTTGAATTCGCTCTTCGAGTCGAGTACCGAGTCCACGGGTCGATAAGCTACTCCTTGTGCCGAGTCTAAGTTTCTCCTCGAGTTGAGTTTACTCCTCGAGTCGAGTACCGAGTCCACGAGTCAAAAAGCTACTCCTCGTGCCGACTCTACGTTTCTCCTCGAGTTGAGTTCACTCCTCGAGTCGAGTTCCTAGTCCACGAGTCGACAAGCTACTCCTCGTACCGACTCTACGTTTCTCCTCGAGTTGAATTCGCTCCTCGAGTCGAGTACCGAGTCCACGGGTCGATAAGCTACTCCTCGTGCCGACTCTAAGTTTCTCCTCGAGTTGAGTTCACTCCTCGAGTCGAGTACCGAGTCCATAAGTCGACAAGCTACTCCTCGTGCCGACTCTACGTTTCTCCTCGAGTTGAGTTCACTTCTCGAGTCGAGTACCTAGTCCACGAGTCGACAAGCTACTCCTCGTGCCGACTCTACGTTTCTCCTCGAGTTGAGTTCACTCCTCGAGTCGAGTACCAAGTCCACGAGCCGACAAGCTACTCGTCGTGCCGGCTCTACATTTCTCCTCGAGATGAGTTCATTCCTCGAGTCGAATTCGAGTCCACGAGGCTATTGATACTCCTCGTGCCGACTCTACGCTTTTCCTAGAGTCAAGTTCACTCCTCGAGTCGAGTACCGAGCCCACGGGTCGACAAGCTACTCCTCGTGCCGACTCTACGTTTCTCCTCGAGTTGAGCTCACTCCTCGAGTCTAGTACCGAGCCCACGAGTCGACAAGCAACTCCTCGTGCCGACTCTACGTTTCTCCTCGAGTTGAATTCGCTCCTCGAGTCGAGTACCGAGTCCACGGGTCGATAAGGTACTCCTCGTGCCGACTCTACGTTTCTCCTCGAGTCGAGTACCGAGTCCACGAGTCGAAAAGCAACTCCTCGTGCCGACTCTACGTTTCTCCTTGAGTTGAGTTCACTCCTCGAGTCGAGTACCGAGTCCACGAGTCGACAAGCTACTCCTCGTGCCGACTCTACGTTTCTCCTCGAGTTTAGTTCACTCCTCGAGTCGAGTACCGAGTCCACGAGTCGACAAGCTACTCCTCGTGCCGACTCTACGTTTCTCCTCGAGTTGAGTTCACTCCTCGAGTCGAGTACCGAGCCCACGAGTCGACAAGCAACTCCTCGTGCCGACTCTACGTTTCTCCTCGAGTTGAGTTCACTCCTCGAGTCGAGCACTGAGCCCACGAGTCGACAAGCTACTCCTCGTGCCGACTCTACGTTTCTCCTCAAGTTGAATTCGCTCCTCGAGTCGAGTACCGAGTCCACGGGTCGATAAGCTACTCCTCGTGCCGAGTCTAAGTTTTTCCTCGAGTTGAGTTCACTCCTCGAGTCGATTACCGAGTCCACGAGTCGACAAGCTACTCCTCGTGCCGACTCTACGTTTCTCCTCGAGTTGAGTTCACTCCTCGAGTCGAGTTCCTAGTCCACGAGTCGACAAGCTACTCCTCGTGACGACTCTACGTTTCTCCTCGAGTTGAATTCGCTCCTCGAGTCGAGTACCGAGTCCACGGGTCGATATGCTACTCCTCGTGCCGACTCTAAGTTTCTCCTCGAGTTGAGTTCACTCCTCGAGTCGAGTAACGAGTCCACGAGTCGACAAGCTACCCCTCGTGCCGACTCTACGTTTCTCCTTGAGTTGAGTTCACTCCTCAAGTCGAGTACCAAGTCCACGAGTCGACAAGCTACTACTCGTGCCGACTCTACATTTCTCCTCGAGATGATTTCATTCCTCGAGTCGAATTCGAGTCAACGAGTCGATTGATACTCCTCGTGCCGACTCTACGCTTCTCCTAGAGTCGAGTTCACTCCTCGAGTCGAGTACCGAGCCCACGAGTCGACAAGCTACTCCTCGTGCCAACTGTACGTGTCTCCTCGAGTTGTATTCACTCCTCGAGTCGAGTACCGAGTCCACGAGTCGACAAGCTACTCCTCGTGCCGACTCTACGTTTCTCCTCGAGTTGAGTTCACTCCTCGAGTCGAGTACCGAGCCCACGAGTCGACAAGCAACTCCTCGTGCCGACTCTACGTTTCTCCTTGAGTTGAGTTCACTCCTCGAGTCGAGTACCGAGTCCACGAGTCGACAAGCTACTCCTCGTGCCGACTCTACGTTTCTCCTCGAGTTTAGTTCACTCCTCGAGTCGAGTACCGAGTCCACGAGTCGACAAGCTACTCCTCGTGCCGACTCTACGTTTCTCCTCGAGTTGAGTTCACTCCTCGAGTCGAGCACCGAGCCCACGAGTCGACAAGCTACTCCTCGTACCGACTCTACGTTTCTCCTCGAGTTGAATTCGCTCCTCGAGTCGAGTACCGAGTCCACGGGTCGATAAGCTACTCCTCGTGCCGACTCTAAGTTTCTCCTCGAGTTGAGTTCACTCCTCGAGTCGAGTACCGAGTCCACAAGTCGACAAGCTACTCCTCGTGCCGACTCTACGTGTCTCCTTGAGTTGAGTTCACTTCTCGAGTCGAGTACCTAGTCCACGAGTCGACAAGCTACTCCTCGTGCCGACTCTACGTTTCTCCTTGAGTTGAGTTCACTCCTCGAGTCGAGTACCAAGTCCACGAGTCGACAAGCTACTCGTCGTGCCGGCTCTACATTTCTCCTCGAGATGAGTTCATTCCTCGAGTCGAATTCGAGTCCACGAGGCTATTGATACTCCTCGTGCCGACTCTACGCTTCTCCTAGAGTCAAGTTCACTCCTCGAGTCGAGTACCGAGCCCACGAGTCGACAAGCTACTCCTCGTGCCGACTCTACGTTTCTCCTCGAGTTGAGCTCACTCCTCGAGTCTAGTACCGAGCCCACGAGTCGACAAGCTACTCCTCGTGCCCACTCTACGTTTCTCCTCGAGTTGAATTCGCTCCTCGAGTCGAGTACCGAGTCCACGGGTCGATAAGGTACTCCTCGTGCCGACTCTAAGTTTCTCCTCGAGTTGAGTTCACTCCTCGAGTCGAGTACCGACTCCACGAGTCGACAAGCTACTCCTCGTGCCGACTCTACGTTTCTCCTCGAGTTGAGTTCACTCCTCGAGTCGAGTACCTAGTCCACGAGTCGACAAGCTACTCCTCGTGCCGACTCTACGTTTCTCCTTGAGTTGAGTTCACTCCTCGAGTCGAGTACCAAGTCCACGAGTCGACAAGCTACTCCTCGTGCCGACTCTACATTTCTCCTCGAGATGATTTCATTCCTCGAGTCGAATTCGAGTCCACCAGTCGATTGATACTCCTCGTGCCGACTCTACGCTTCTCCTAGAGTCGAGTTCACTCCTCGAGTCGAGTACCGAGCCCACGAGTCGTCAAGCTACTCCTCGTGCCGACTCTACGTTTCTCCTCGAGTTGAGTTCACTCCTCGAGTCGAGTACCGAGTCCACGAGTCGACAAGCTACTCCTCGTGCCGACTCTACGTTTCTCCTCGAGTTGAGTTCACTCCTCGAGTTGAGTACCGAGCCCACGAGTCGACAAGCAACTCCTCGTGCCGACTCTACGTTTCTCCTCGAGTTGAGTTCACTCCTCGAGTCGAGCACTGAGCCCACGAGTCGTCAAGCTACTCCTCGTGCCGACTCTACGTTTCTCCTCAAGTTGAATTCGCTCCTCGAGTCGAGTACCGAGTCCACGGGTCGATAAGCTACTCCTCGTGCCGAGTCTAAGTTTTTCCTCGAGTTGAGTTCACTCCTCGAGTCGATTACCGAGTCCACGAGTCGACAAGCTACTCCTCGTGCCGACTCTACGTTTCTCCTCGAGTTGAGTTCACTCCTCGAGTCGAGTTCCTAGTCCACGAGTCGACAAGCTACTCCTCGTGACGACTCTACGTTTCTCCTCGAGTTGAATTCGCTCCTCGAGTCGAGTACCGAGTCCACGGGTCGATATGCTACTCCTCGTGCCGACTCTAAGTTTCTCCTCGAGTTGAGTTCACTCCTCGAGTCGAGTAACGAGTCCACGAGTCGACAAGCTACCCCTCGTGCCGACTCTACGTTTCTCCTTGAGTTGAGTTCACTCCTCAAGTCGAGTACCAAGTCCACGAGTCGACAAGCTACTACTCGTGCCGACTCTACATTTCTCCTCGAGATGATTTCATTCCTCGAGTCGAATTCGAGTCAACGAGTCGATTGATACTCCTCGTGCCGACTCTACGTTTCTCCTCGAGTTGAGTTCACTCCTCGAGTCGAGTACCTAGTCCACGAGTCGACAAGCTACTCCTCGTGCCGACTCTACGTTTCTCCTTGAGTTGAGTTCACTCCTCGAGTCGAGTACCAAGTCCACGAGTCGACAAGCTACTCCTCGTGCCGACTCTACATTTCTCCTCGAGATGATTTCATTCCTCGAGTCGAATTCGAGTCCACCAGTCGATTGATACTCCTCGTGCCGACTCTACGCTTCTCCTAGAGTCGAGTTCACTCCTCGAGTCGAGTACCGAGCCCACGAGTCGTCAAGCTACTCCTCGTGCCGACTCTACGTTTCTCCTCGAGTTGAGTTCACTCCTCGAGTCGAGTACCGAGTCCACGAGTCGACAAGCTACTCCTCGTGCCGACTCTACGTTTCTCCTCGAGTTGAGTTCACTCCTCGAGTTGAGTACCGAGCCCACGAGTCGACAAGCAACTCCTCGTGCCGACTCTACGTTTCTCCTCGAGTTGAGTTCACTCCTCGAGTCGAGCACTGAGCCCACGAGTCGACAAGCTACTCCTCGTGCCGACTCTACGTTTCTCCTCAAGTTGAATTCGCTCCTCGAGTCGAGTACCGAGTCCACGGGTCGATAAGCTACTCCTCGTGCCGAGTCTAAGTTTTTCCTCGAGTTGAGTTCACTCCTCGAGTCGATTACCGAGTCCACGAGTCGACAAGCTACTCCTCGTGCCGACTCTACGTTTCTCCTCGAGTTGAGTTCACTCCTCGAGTCGAGTTCCTAGTCCACGAGTCGACAAGCTACTCCTCGTGACGACTCTACGTTTCTCCTCGAGTTGAATTCGCTCCTCGAGTCGAGTACCGAGTCCACGGGTCGATATGCTACTCCTCGTGCCGACTCTAAGTTTCTCCTCGAGTTGAGTTCACTCCTCGAGTCGAGTAACGAGTCCACGAGTCGACAAGCTACCCCTCGTGCCGACTCTACGTTTCTCCTTGAGTTGAGTTCACTCCTCAAGTCGAGTACCAAGTCCACGAGTCGACAAGCTACTACTCGTGCCGAGTCTACATTTCTCCTCGAGATGATTTCATTCCTCGAGTCGAATTCGAGTCAACGAGTCGATTGATACTCCTCGTGCCGACTCTACGCTTCTCCTAGAGTCGAGTTCACTCCTCGAGTCGAGTACCGAGCCCACGAGTCGACAAGCTACTCCTCGTGCCAACTGTACGTGTCTCCTCGAGTTGTATTCACTCCTCGAGTCGAGTACCGAGTCCACGAGTCGACAAGCTACTCCTCGTGCCGACTCTACGTTTCTCCTCGAGTTGAGTTCACTCCTCGAGTCGAGTACCGAGCCCACGAGTCGACAAGCAACTCCTCGTGCCGACTCTACGTTTCTCCTTGAGTTGAGTTCACTCCTCGAGTCGAGTACCGAGTCCACGAGTCGACAAGCTACTCCTCGTGCCGACTCTACGTTTCTCCTCGAGTTTAGTTCACTCCTCGAGTCGAGTACCGAGTCCACGAGTCGACAAGCTACTCCTCGTGCCGACTCTACGTTTCTCCTCGAGTTGAGTTCACTCCTCGAGTCGAGCACCGAGCCCACGAGTCGACAAGCTACTCCTCGTACCGACTCTACGTTTCTCCTCGAGTTGAATTCGCTCCTCGAGTCGAGTACCGAGTCCACGGGTCGATAAGCTACTCCTCGTGCCGACTCTAAGTTTCTCCTCGAGTTGAGTTCACTCCTCGAGTCGAGTACCGAGTCCACAAGTCGACAAGCTACTCCTCGTGCCGACTCTACGTGTCTCCTTGAGTTGAGTTCACTTCTCGAGTCGAGTACCTAGTCCACGAGTCGACAAGCTACTCCTCGTGCCGACTCTACGTTTCTCCTTGAGTTGAGTTCACTCCTCGAGTCGAGTACCAAGTCCACGAGTCGACAAGCTACTCGTCGTGCCGGCTCTACATTTCTCCTCGAGATGAGTTCATTCCTCGAGTCGAATTCGAGTCCACGAGGCTATTGATACTCCTCGTGCCGACTCTACGCTTCTCCTAGAGTCAAGTTCACTCCTCGAGTCGAGTACCGAGCCCACGAGTCGACAAGCTACTCCTCGTGCCGACTCTACGTTTCTCCTCGAGTTGAGCTCACTCCTCGAGTCTAGTACCGAGCCCACGAGTCGACAAGCTACTCCTCGTGCCCACTCTACGTTTCTCCTCGAGTTGAATTCGCTCCTCGAGTCGAGTACCGAGTCCACGGGTCGATAAGGTACTCCTCGTGCCGACTCTAAGTTTCTCCTCGAGTTGAGTTCACTCCTCGAGTCGAGTACCGACTCCACGAGTCGACAAGCTACTCCTCGTGCCGACTCTACGTTTCTCCTCGAGTTGAGTTCACTCCTCGAGTCGAGTACCTAGTCCACGAGTCGACAAGCTACTCCTCGTGCCGACTCTACGTTTCTCCTTGAGTTGAGTTCACTCCTCGAGTCGAGTACCAAGTCCACGAGTCGACAAGCTACTCCTCGTGCCGACTCTACATTTCTCCTCGAGATGATTTCATTCCTCGAGTCGAATTCGAGTCCACCAGTCGATTGATACTCCTCGTGCCGACTCTACGCTTCTCCTAGAGTCGAGTTCACTCCTCGAGTCGAGTACCGAGCCCACGAGTCGTCAAGCTACTCCTCGTGCCGACTCTACGTTTCTCCTCGAGTTGAGTTCACTCCTCGAGTCGAGTACCGAGTCCACGAGTCGACAAGCTACTCCTCGTGCCGACTCTACGTTTCTCCTCGAGTTGAGTTCACTCCTCGAGTTGAGTACCGAGCCCACGAGTCGACAAGCAACTCCTCGTGCCGACTCTACGTTTCTCCTCGAGTTGAGTTCACTCCTCGAGTCGAGCACCGAGCCCACGAGTCGACAAGCTACTCCTCGTGCCAACTGTACGTGTCTCCTCGAGTTGTATTCACTCCTCGAGTCGAGTACCGAGTCCACGAGTCGACAAGCTACTCCTCGTGCCGACTCTACGTTTCTCTTCGAGTTGAGTTCACTCCTCGAGTCGAGTACCGAGCCCACGAGTCGACAAGCAACTCCTCGTGCCGACTCTACGTTTCTCCTTGAGTTGAGTTCACTCCTCGAGTCGAGTACCGAGTCCACGAGTCGACAAGCTACTCCTCGTGCCGACTCTACGTTTCTCCTCGAGTTTAGTTCACTCCTCGAGTCGAGTACCGAGTCCACGAGTCGACAAGCTACTCCTCGTGCCGACTCTACGTTTCTCCTCGAGTTGAGTTCGCTCCTCGAGTCGAGTACCGAGCCCACGAGTCGACAAGCAACTCCTCGTGCCGACTCTACGTTTCTCCTCGAGTTGAGTTCACTCCTCGAGTCGAGCACCGAGCCCACGAGTCGACAAGCTACTCCTCGTACCGACTCTACGTTTCTCCTCGAGTTGAATTCGCTCCTCGAGTCGAGTACCGAGTCCACGGGTCGATAAGCTACTCCTCGTGCCGACTCTAAGTTTCTCCTCGAGTTGAGTTCACTCCTCGAGTCGAGTACCGAGTCCACAAGTCGACAAGCTACTCCTCGTGCCGACTCTACGTTTCTCCTCGAGTTGAGTTCACTTCTCGAGTCGAGTACCTAGTCCACGAGTCGACAAGCTACTCCTCGTGCCGACTCTACGTTTCTCCTTGAGTTGAGTTCACTCCTCGAGTCGAGTACCAAGTCCACGAGTCGACAAGCTACTCGTCGTGCCGGCTCTACATTTCTCCTCGAGATGAGTTCATTCCTCGAGTCGAATTCGAGTCCACGAGGCTATTGATACTCCTCGTGCCGACTCTACGCTTCTCCTAGAGTCAAGTTCACTCCTCGAGTCGAGTACCGAGCCCACGAGTCGACAAGCTACTCCTCGTGCCGACTCTACGTTTCTCCTCGAGTTGAGCTCACTCCTCGAGTCTAGTACCGAGCCCACGAGTCGACAAGCTACTCCTCGTGCCCACTCTACGTTTCTCCTCGAGTTGAATTCGCTCCTCGAGTCGAGTACCGAGTCCACGGGTCGATAAGGTACTCCTCGTGCCGACTCTAAGTTTCTCCTCGAGTTGAGTTCACTCCTCGAGTCGAGTACCGACTCCACGAGTCGACAAGCTACTCCTCGTGCCGACTCTACGTTTCTCCTCGAGTTGAGTTCACTCCTCGAGTCGAGTACCTAGTCCACGAGTCGACAAGCTACTCCTCGTGCCGACTCTACGTTTCTCCTTGAGTTGAGTTCACTCCTCGAGTCGAGTACCAAGTCCACGAGTCGACAAGCTACTCCTCGTGCCGACTCTACATTTCTCCTCGAGATGATTTCATTCCTCGAGTCGAATTCGAGTCCACCAGTCGATTGATACTCCTCGTGCCGACTCTACGCTTCTCCTAGAGTCGAGTTCACTCCTCGAGTCGAGTACCGAGCCCACGAGTCGTCAAGCTACTCCTCGTGCCGACTCTACGTTTCTCCTCGAGTTGAGTTCACTCCTCGAGTCGAGTACCGAGTCCACGAGTCGACAAGCTACTCCTCGTGCCGACTCTACGTTTCTCCTCGAGTTGAGTTCACTCCTCGAGTTGAGTACCGAGCCCACGAGTCGACAAGCAACTCCTCGTGCCGACTCTACGTTTCTCCTCGAGTTGAGTTCACTCCTCGAGTCGAGCACCGAGCCCACGAGTCGACAAGCTACTCCTCGTGCCAACTGTACGTGTCTCCTCGAGTTGTATTCACTCCTCGAGTCGAGTACCGAGTCCACGAGTCGACAAGCTACTCCTCGTGCCGACTCTACGTTTCTCTTCGAGTTGAGTTCACTCCTCGAGTCGAGTACCGAGCCCACGAGTCGACAAGCAACTCCTCGTGCCGACTCTACGTTTCTCCTTGAGTTGAGTTCACTCCTCGAGTCGAGTACCGAGTCCACGAGTCGACAAGCTACTCCTCGTGCCGACTCTACGTTTCTCCTCGAGTTTAGTTCACTCCTCGAGTCGAGTACCGAGTCCACGAGTCGACAAGCTACTCCTCGTGCCGACTCTACGTTTCTCCTCGAGTTGAGTTCGCTCCTCGAGTCGAGTACCGAGCCCACGAGTCGACAAGCAACTCCTCGTGCCGACTCTACGTTTCTCCTCGAGTTGAGTTCACTCCTCGAGTCGAGCACCGAGCCCACGAGTCGACAAGCTACTCCTCGTACCGACTCTACGTTTCTCCTCGAGTTGAATTCGCTCCTCGAGTCGAGTACCGAGTCCACGGGTCGATAAGCTACTCCTCGTGCCGACTCTAAGTTTCTCCTCGAGTTGAGTTCACTCCTCGAGTCGAGTACCGAGTCCACAAGTCGACAAGCTACTCCTCGTGCCGACTCTACGTTTCTCCTCGAGTTGAGTTCACTTCTCGAGTCGAGTACCTAGTCCACGAGTCGACAAGCTACTCCTCGTGCCGACTCTACGTTTCTCCTTGAGTTGAGTTCACTCCTCGAGTCGAGTACCAAGTCCACGAGTCGACAAGCTACTCGTCGTGCCGGCTCTACATTTCTCCTCGAGATGAGTTCATTCCTCGAGTCGAATTCGAGTCCACGAGGCTATTGATACTCCTCGTGCCGACTCTACGCTTCTCCTAGAGTCAAGTTCACTCCTCGAGTCGAGTACCGAGCCCACGAGTCGACAAGCTACTCCTCGTGCCGACTCTACGTTTCTCCTCGAGTTGAGCTCACTCCTCGAGTCTAGTACCGAGCCCACGAGTCGACAAGCTACTCCTCGTGCCCACTCTACGTTTCTCCTCGAGTTGAATTCGCTCCTCGAGTCGAGTACCGAGTCCACGGGTCGATAAGGTACTCCTCGTGCCGACTCTAAGTTTCTCCTCGAGTTGAGTTCACTCCTCGAGTCGAATTCGAGTCCACGAGGCTATTGATACTCCTCGTGCCGACTCTACGTTTCTCCTCGAGTCGAGTACCGAGTCCACGAGTCGACAAGCTACTCCTCGTGCCGACTCTACGTTTCTCCTCGAGTTGAGTTCACTCCTCGAGTCGAGTACCTAGTCCACGAGTCGACAAGCTACTCCTCGTGCCGACTCTACGTTTCTCCTTGAGTTGAGTTCACTCCTCGAGTCGAGTACCAAGTCCACGAGTCGACAAGCTACTCCTCGTGCCGACTCTACATTTCTCCTCGAGATGATTTCATTCCTCGAGTCGAATTCGAGTCCACCAGTCGATTGATACTCCTCGTGCCGACTCTACGCTTCTCCTAGAGTCGAGTTCACTCCTCGAGTCGAGTACCGAGCCCACGAGTCGTCAAGCTACTCCTCGTGCCGACTCTACGTTTCTCCTCGAGTTGAGTTCACTCCTCGAGTCGAGTACCGAGTCCACGAGTCGACAAGCTACTCCTCGTGCCGACTCTACGTTTCTCCTCGAGTTGAGTTCACTCCTCGAGTTGAGTACCGAGCCCACGAGTCGACAAGCAACTCCTCGTGCCGACTCTACGTTTCTCCTCGAGTTGAGTTCACTCCTCGAGTCGAGCACCGAGCCCACGAGTCGACAAGCTACTCCTCGTGCCAACTGTACGTGTCTCCTCGAGTTGTATTCACTCCTCGAGTCGAGTACCGAGTCCACGAGTCGACAAGCTACTCCTCGTGCCGACTCTACGTTTCTCTTCGAGTTGAGTTCACTCCTCGAGTCGAGTACCGAGCCCACGAGTCGACAAGCAACTCCTCGTGCCGACTCTACGTTTCTCCTTGAGTTGAGTTCACTCCTCGAGTCGAGTACCGAGTCCACGAGTCGACAAGCTACTCCTCGTGCCGACTCTACGTTTCTCCTCGAGTTTAGTTCACTCCTCGAGTCGAGTACCGAGTCCACGAGTCGACAAGCTACTCCTCGTGCCGACTCTACGTTTCTCCTCGAGTTGAGTTCACTCCTCGAGTCGAGTACCGAGCCCACGAGTCGACAAGCAACTCCTCGTGCCGACTCTACGTTTCTCCTCGAGTTGAGTTCACTCCTCGAGTCGAGCACCGAGCCCACGAGTCGACAAGCTACTCCTCGTACCGACTCTACGTTTCTCCTCGAGTTGAATTCGCTCCTCGAGTCGAGTACCGAGTCCACGGGTCGATAAGCTACTCCTCGTGCCGACTCTAAGTTTCTCCTCGAGTTGAGTTCACTCCTCGAGTCGAGTACCGAGTCCACAAGTCGACAAGCTACTCCTCGTGCCGACTCTACGTTTCTCCTCGAGTTGAGTTCACTTCTCGAGTCGAGTACCTAGTCCACGAGTCGACAAGCTACTCCTCGTGCCGACTCTACGTTTCTCCTTGAGTTGAGTTCACTCCTCGAGTCGAGTACCAAGTCCACGAGTCGACAAGCTACTCGTCGTGCCGGCTCTACATTTCTCCTCGAGATGAGTTCATTCCTCGAGTCGAATTCGAGTCCACGAGGCTATTGATACTCCTCGTGCCGACTCTACGCTTCTCCTAGAGTCAAGTTCACTCCTCGAGTCGAGTACCGAGCCCACGAGTCGACAAGCTACTCCTCGTGCCGACTCTACGTTTCTCCTCGAGTTGAGCTCACTCCTCGAGTCTAGTACCGAGCCCACGAGTCGACAAGCTACTCCTCGTGCCCACTCTACGTTTCTCCTCGAGTTGAATTCGCTCCTCGAGTCGAGTACCGAGTCCACGGGTCGATAAGGTACTCCTCGTGCCGACTCTAAGTTTCTCCTCGAGTTGAGTTCACTCCTCGAGTCGAATTCGAGTCCACGAGGCTATTGATACTCCTCGTGCCGACTCTACGTTTCTCCTCGAGTCGAGTACCGAGTCCACGAGTCGACAAGCTACTCCTCGTGCCGACTCTACGTTTCTCCTCGAGTTGAGTTCACTCCTCGAGTCGAGTACCTAGTCCACGAGTCGACAAGCTACTCCTCGTGCCGACTCTACGTTTCTCCTTGAGTTGAGTTCACTCCTCGAGTCGAGTACCAAGTCCACGAGTCGACAAGCTACTCCTCGTGCCGACTCTACATTTCTCCTCGAGATGATTTCATTCCTCGAGTCGAATTCGAGTCCACCAGTCGATTGATACTCCTCGTGCCGACTCTACGCTTCTCCTAGAGTCGAGTTCACTCCTCGAGTCGAGTACCGAGCCCACGAGTCGTCAAGCTACTCCTCGTGCCGACTCTACGTTTCTCCTCGAGTTGAGTTCACTCCTCGAGTCGAGTACCGAGTCCACGAGTCGACAAGCTACTCCTCGTGCCGACTCTACATTTCTCCTCGAGTTGAGTTCACTCCTCGAGTTGAGTACCGAGCCCACGAGTCGACAAGCAACTCCTCGTGCCGACTCTACGTTTCTCCTCGAGTTGAGTTCACTCCTCGAGTCGAGCACCGAGCCCACGAGTCGACAAGCTACTCCTCGTGCCAACTGTACGTGTCTCCTCGAGTTGTATTCACTCCTCGAGTCGAGTACCGAGTCCACGAGTCGACAAGCTACTCCTCGTGCCGACTCTACGTTTCTCTTCGAGTTGAGTTCACTCCTCGAGTCGAGTACCGAGCCCACGAGTCGACAAGCAACTCCTCGTGCCGACTCTACGTTTCTCCTTGAGTTGAGTTCACTCCTCGAGTCGAGTACCGAGTCCACGAGTCGACAAGCTACTCCTCGTGCCGACTCTACGTTTCTCCTCGAGTTGAGTTCACTCCTCGAGTCGAGTACCGAGTCCACGAGTCGACAAGCTACTCCTCGTGCCGACTCTACGTTTCTCCTCGAGTTGAGTTCACTCCTCGAGTCGAGTACCGAGCCCACGAGTCGACAAGCAACTCCTCGTGCCGACTCTACGTTTCTCCTCGAGTTTAGTTCACTCCTCGAGTCGAGCACCGAGCCCACGAGTCGACAAGCTACTCCTCGTGCCGACTCTACGTTTCTCCTCAAGTTGAATTCGCTCCTCGAGTCGAGTACCGAGTCCACGGGTCGATAAGCTACTCCTCGTGCCGAGTCTAAGTTTCTCCTCGACTTGAGTTGACTCCTCGAGTCGAGTACCGAGTCCACGAGTCGACAAGCTACTCCTCGTGCCGACTCTACATTTCTTCTCGAGATGAGTTCATTCCTCGAGTCGAATTCAAGTCCACGAGGCTATTGATACTCCTCGTGCCGACTCTACGCTTCTCCTAGAGTCAAGTTCACTCCTCGAGTCGAGTACCGAGCCCACGAGTCGACAAGCTACTCCTCGTGCCGACTCTACGTTTCTCCTCGAGTTGAGTTCACTCCTCGAGTCTAGTACCGAGCCCACGAGTCGACAAGCTACTCCTCGTGCCCACTCTACGTTTCTCCTCGAGTTGAATTCGCTCCTCGAGTCGAGTACCGAGTCCACGGGTCGATAAGGTACTCCTCGTGCCGACTCTAAGTTTCTCCTCGAGTTGAGTTCACTCCTCGAGTCGAATACCGAGTCCACGAGTCGACAAGCTACTCCTCGTGCCGACTCTACGTGTCTCCTCGAGTTGAATTCACTCCTCGAGTCGAGTACCGAGTCCACGAGTCGACAAGCTACTCCTCGTGCCGACTCTACGTTTCTCCTCGAGTTGAGTTCACTCCTCGAGTCGAGTACCGAGCCCACGAGTCGACAAGCAACTCCTCGTGCCGACTCTACGTTTCTCCTCGAGTTGAGTTCACTCCTCGAGTCGAGTACCGAGTCCACGAGTCGACAAGCTACTCCTCGTGCCGACTCTACGTTTCTCCTCGAGTTGAGTTCAATCCTCGAGTCGAGTACCGAAACCACGAGTCGACAAGCTACTCCTCGTGCCGACTCTACGTTTCTCCTCAAGTTGAATTCGCTCCTCGAGTCGAGTACCGAGTCCACGGGTCGATAAGGTACTCCTCGTGCCGACTCTAAGTTTCTCCTCGAGTTGAGTTCACTCCTCGAGTCGAATACCGAGTCCACGAGTCGACAAGCTACTCCTCGTGCCGACTCTACGTGTCTCCTCGAGTTGAATTCACTCCTCGAGTCGAGTACCGAGTCCACGAGTCGACAAGCTACTCCTCGTGCCGACTCTACGTTTCTCCTCGAGTTGAGTTCACTCCTCGAGTCGAGTACCGAGCCCACGAGTCGACAAGCAACTCCTCGTGCCGACTCTACGTTTCTCCTCGAGTTGAGTTCACTCCTTGAGTCGAGCAACGACCCCACGAGTCGACAAGCTACTCCTTGTGCCGACTCTACGTTTCTCGTTAAGTTGAATTCTCTCTTCGAGTTGAGTACCGAGTCCACGGGTCGATAAGCTACTCCTCGTGCCGAGTCTAAGTTTCTCCTCGAGTTGAGTTTACTCCTCGAGTCGAGTACCGAGTCCACAAGTCGACAAGCTACTCCTCGTGCCGACTCTACGTTTCTCCTCGAGTTGAGTTCACTCCTCGAGTCGAGTTCCTAGTCCACGAGTCGACAAGCTACTCCTCGTACCGACTCTACGTTTCTCCTCGAGTTGAATTCGCTCCTCGAGTCGAGTACCGAGTCCACGGGTCGATAAGCTACTCCTCGTGCCGACTCTAAGTTTCTCCTCGAGTTGAGTTCACTCCTCGAGTCGAGTACCGAGTCCACAAGTCGACAAGCTACTCCTCGTGCCGACTCTACGTTTCTCCTCGAGTTGAGTTCACTTCTCGAGTCGAGTACCTAGTCCACGAGTCGACAAGCTACTCCTCTTGCCGACTCTACGTTTCTCCTTGAGTTGAGTTCACTCCTCGAGTCGAGTACCAAGTCCACGAGTCGACAAGCTACTCCTCGTGCCGACTCTACATTTCTCCTCGAGATGATTTCATTCCTCGAGTCGAATTCGAGTCCACGAGTCGATTGATACTCCTCGTGCCGACTCTACGCTTCTCCTAGAGTCGAGTTCACTCCTCGAGTCGAGTACCGAGCCCACGAGTCGACAAGCTACTCCTCGTGCCGACTCTACGTTTCTCCTCGAGTTGAGTACACTCCTCGAGTCGAGTACCGAGCCCACGAGTCGACAAGCAACTCCTCGTGCCGACTCTACGTTTCTCCTCGAGTTGAGTTCACTCCTTGAGTCGAGCACCGACCCCACGAGTCGACAAGCTACTCCTTGTGCCGATTCTACGTTTCTCGTTAAGGTGAATTCTCTCTTCGAGTTGAGTACCGAGTCCACGGGTCGATAAGCTACTCCTCGTGCCGAGTCTAAGTTTCTCCTCGAGTTGAGTTTACTCCTCGAGTCGAGTACCGAGTCCACGAGTCGAAAAGCTACTCCTCGTGCCGACTCTACGTTTCTCCTCGAGTTGAGTTCACTCCTCGAGTCGAGTTCCTAGTCCACGAGTCGACAAGCTACTCCTCGTACCGACTCTACGTTTCTCCTCGAGTTGAATTCGCTCCTCGAGTCGAGTACCGAGTCCACGGGTCGATAAGGTACTCCTCGTGCCGACTCTAAGTTTCTCCTCGAGTTGAGTTCACTCCTCGAGTCGAGTACCGAGTCCACAAGTCGACAAGCTACTCCTCGTGCCGACTCTACGTTTCTCCTCGAGTTGAGTTCACTTCTCGAGTCGAGTACCTAGTCCACGAGTCGACAAGCTACTCATCGTGCCGACTCTACGTTTCTCCTCGAGTTGAGTTCACTCCTCGAGTCGAGTACCAAGTCCACGAGTCGACAAGCTACTCGTCGTGCCGACTCTACATTTCTCCTCGAGATGAGTTCATTCCTCGAGTCGAATTCGAGTCCACGAGGCTATTGATACTCCTCGTGCCGACTCTACGCTTCTCCTAGAGTCAAGTTCACTCCTCGAGTCGAGTACCGAGCCCACGAGTCGACAAGCTACTCCTCGTGCCGACTCTACGTTTCTCCTCGAGTTGAGTTCACTCCTCGAGTCTAGTACCAAGCCCACGAGTCGACAAGCTACTCCTCGTGCCCACTCTACGTTTCTCCTCGAGTTGAATTCGCTCCTCGAGTCGAGTACCGAGTCCAAGGGTCGATAAGGTACTCCTCGTGCCGACTCTAAGTTTCTCCTCAAGTTGAGTTCACTCCTCGAGTCGAGTACCGAGTCCATGAGTTGACAAGCTACTCCTCGTGCCGACTCTACGTTTCTCCTCGAGTTGAGTTCACTCCTCGAGTCGAGTACCTAGTCCACAAGTCGACAAGGTACTCCTCTTGCCGACTCTACGTTTCTCCTTGAGTTGAGTTCACTCCTCGAGTCGAGTACCAAGTCCACGAGTCGACAAGCTACTCCTCGTGCCGACTCTACATTTCTCCTCGAGATGATTTCATTCCTCGAGTCGAATTCGAGTCCACGAGTCGATTGATACTCCTCGTGCCGACTCTACGCTTCTCCTAGAGTCGAGTTCACTCCTCGAGTCGAGTACCGAGCCCACGAGTCGACAAGCTACTCCTCGTGCCGACTCTACGTTTCTCCTCGAGTTGAGTACACTCCTCGAGTCGAGTACCGAGCCCACGAGTCGACAAGCAACTCCTCGTGCCGACTCTACGTTTCTCCTCGAGTTGAGTTCACTCCTTGAGTCGAGCACCGACCCCACGAGTCAACAAGCTACTCCTTGTGCCGACTCTACGTTTCTCGTTAAGTTGAATTCTCTCTTCGAGTTGAGTACCGAGTCCACGGGTCGATAAGCTACTCCTCGTGCCGAGTCTAAGTTTCTCCTCGAGTTGAGTTTACTCCTCGAGTCGAGTACCGAGTCCACGAGTCGAAAAGCTACTCCTCGTGCCGACTCTACGTTTCTCCTCGAGTTGAGTTCACTCCTCGAGTCTAGTACCGAGCCCACGAGTCGACAAGCTACTCCTCGTGCCCACTCTACGTTTCTCCTCGAGTTGAATTCGCTCCTCGAGTCGAGTACCGAGTCCACGGGTCGATAAGGTACTCCTCGTGCCGACTCTAAGTTTCTCCTCGAGTTGAGTTCACTCCTCGAGTCGAATACCGAGTCCACGAGTCGACAAGCTACTCCTCGTGCCGACTCTACGTGTCTCCTCGAGTTGAATTCACTCCTCGAGTCGAGTACCGAGTCCACGAGTCGACAAGCTACTCCTCGTGCCGACTCTACGTTTCTCCTCGAGTTGAGTTCACTCCTCGAGTCGAGTACCGAGCCCACGAGTCGACAAGCAACTCCTCGTGCCGACTCTACGTTTCTCCTCGAGTTGAGTTCACTCCTCGAGTCGAGTACCGAGTCCACGAGTCGACAAGCTACTCCTCGTGCCGACTCTACGTTTCTCCTCGAGTTGAATTCAATCCTCGAGTCGAGTACCGAGTCCACGAGTCGACAAGCTACTCCTCGTGCCGACTCTACGTTTCTCCTCAAGTTGAATTCGCTCCTCGAGTCGAGTACCGAGTCCACGGGTCGATAAGGTACTCCTCGTGCCGACTCTAAGTTTCTCCTCGAGTTGAGTTCACTCCTCGAGTCGAATACCGAGTCCACGAGTCGACAAGCTACTCCTCGTGCCGACTCTACGTGTCTCCTCGAGTTGAATTCACTCCTCGAGTCGAGTACCGAGTCCACGAGTCGACAAGCTACTCCTCGTGCCGACTCTACGTTTCTCCTCGAGTTGAGTTCACTCCTCGAGTCGAGTACCGAGCCCACGAGTCGACAAGCAACTCCTCGTGCCGACTCTACGTTTCTCCTCGAGTTGAGTTCACTCCTTGAGTCGAGCAACGACCCCACGAGTCGACAAGCTACTCCTTGTGCCGACTCTACGTTTCTCGTTAAGTTGAATTCTCTCTTCGAGTTGAGTACCGAGTCCACGGGTCGATAAGCTACTCCTCGTGCCGAGTCTAAGTTTCTCCTCGAGTTGAGTTTACTCCTCGAGTCGAGTACCGAGTCCACAAGTCGACAAGCTACTCCTCGTGCCGACTCTACGTTTCTCCTCGAGTTGAGTTCACTCCTCGAGTCGAGTTCCTAGTCCACGAGTCGACAAGCTACTCCTCGTACCGACTCTACGTTTCTCCTCGAGTTGAATTCGCTCCTCGAGTCGAGTACCGAGTCCACGGGTCGATAAGCTACTCCTCGTGCCGACTCTAAGTTTCTCCTCGAGTTGAGTTCACTCCTCGAGTCGAGTACCGAGTCCACAAGTCGACAAGCTACTCCTCGTGCCGACTCTACGTTTCTCCTCGAGTTGAGTTCACTTCTCGAGTCGAGTACCTAGTCCACGAGTCGACAAGCTACTCCTCTTGCCGACTCTACGTTTCTCCTTGAGTTGAGTTCACTCCTCGAGTCGAGTACCAAGTCCACGAGTCGACAAGCTACTCCTCGTGCCGACTCTACATTTCTCCTCGAGATGATTTCATTCCTCGAGTCGAATTCGAGTCCACGAGTCGATTGATACTCCTCGTGCCGACTCTACGCTTCTCCTAGAGTCGAGTTCACTCCTCGAGTCGAGTACCGAGCCCACGAGTCGACAAGCTACTCCTCGTGCCGACTCTACGTTTCTCCTCGAGTTGAGTACACTCCTCGAGTCGAGTACCGAGCCCACGAGTCGACAAGCAACTCCTCGTGCCGACTCTACGTTTCTCCTCGAGTTGAGTTCACTCCTTGAGTCGAGCACCGACCCCACGAGTCGACAAGCTACTCCTTGTGCCGATTCTACGTTTCTCGTTAAGTTGAATTCTCTCTTCGAGTTGAGTACCGAGTCCACGGGTCGATAAGCTACTCCTCGTGCCGAGTCTAAGTTTCTCCTCGAGTTGAGTTTACTCCTCGAGTCGAGTACCGAGTCCACGAGTCGAAAAGCTACTCCTCGTGCCGACTCTACGTTTCTCCTCGAGTTGAGTTCACTCCTCGAGTCGAGTTCCTAGTCCACGAGTCGACAAGCTACTCCTCGTACCGACTCTACGTTTCTCCTCGAGTTGAATTCGCTCCTCGAGTCGAGTACCGAGTCCACGGGTCGATAAGGTACTCCTCGTGCCGACTCTAAGTTTCTCCTCGAGTTGAGTTCACTCCTCGAGTCGAGTACCGAGTCCACAAGTCGACAAGCTACTCCTCGTGCCGACTCTACGTTTCTCCTCGAGTTGAGTTCACTTCTCGAGTCGAGTACCTAGTCCACGAGTCGACAAGCTACTCATCGTGCCGACTCTACGTTTCTCCTCGAGTTGAGTTCACTCCTCGAGTCGAGTACCAAGTCCACGAGTCGACAAGCTACTCGTCGTGCCGACTCTACATTTCTCCTCGAGATGAGTTCATTCCTCGAGTCGAATTCGAGTCCACGAGGCTATTGATACTCCTCGTGCCGACTCTACGCTTCTCCTAGAGTCAAGTTCACTCCTCGAGTCGAGTACCGAGCCCACGAGTCGACAAGCTACTCCTCGTGCCGACTCTACGTTTCTCCTCGAGTTGAGTACACTCCTCGAGTCGAGTACCGAGCCCACGAGTCGACAAGCAACTCCTCGTGCCGACTCTACGTTTCTCCTCGAGTTGAGTTCACTCCTTGAGTCGAGCACCGACCCCACGAGTCAACAAGCTACTCCTTGTGCCGACTCTACGTTTCTCGTTAAGTTGAATTCTCTCTTCGAGTTGAGTACCGAGTCCACGGGTCGATAAGCTACTCCTCGTGCCGAGTCTAAGTTTCTCCTCGAGTTGAGTTTACTCCTCGAGTCGAGTACCGAGTCCACGAGTCGAAAAGCTACTCCTCGTGCCGACTCTACGTTTCTCCTCGAGTTGAGTTCACTCCTCGAGTCTAGTACCGAGCCCACGAGTCGACAAGCTACTCCTCGTGCCCACTCTACGTTTCTCCTCGAGTTGAATTCGCTCCTCGAGTCGAGTACCGAGTCCACGGGTCGATAAGGTACTCCTCGTGCCGACTCTAAGTTTCTCCTCGAGTTGAGTTCACTCCTCGAGTCGAATACCGAGTCCACGAGTCGACAAGCTACTCCTCGTGCCGACTCTACGTGTCTCCTCGAGTTGAATTCACTCCTCGAGTCGAGTACCGAGTCCACGAGTCGACAAGCTACTCCTCGTGCCGACTCTACGTTTCTCCTCGAGTTGAGTTCACTCCTCGAGTCGAGTACCGAGCCCACGAGTCGACAAGCAACTCCTCGTGCCGACTCTACGTTTCTCCTCGAGTTGAGTTCACTCCTCGAGTCGAGTACCGAGTCCACGAGTCGACAAGCTACTCCTCGTGCCGACTCTACGTTTCTCCTCGAGTTGAATTCAATCCTCGAGTCGAGTACCGAGTCCACGAGTCGACAAGCTACTCCTCGTGCCGACTCTACGTTTCTCCTCAAGTTGAATTCGCTCCTCGAGTCGAGTACCGAGTCCACGGGTCGATAAGGTACTCCTCGTGCCGACTCTAAGTTTCTCCTCGAGTTGAGTTCACTCCTCGAGTCGAATACCGAGTCCACGAGTCGACAAGCTACTCCTCGTGCCGACTCTACGTGTCTCCTCGAGTTGAATTCACTCCTCGAGTCGAGTACCGAGTCCACGAGTCGACAAGCTACTCCTCGTGCCGACTCTACGTTTCTCCTCGAGTTGAGTTCACTCCTCGAGTCGAGTACCGAGCCCACGAGTCGACAAGCAACTCCTCGTGCCGACTCTACGTTTCTCCTCGAGTTGAGTTCACTCCTTGAGTCGAGCAACGACCCCACGAGTCGACAAGCTACTCCTTGTGCCGACTCTACGTTTCTCGTTAAGTTGAATTCTCTCTTCGAGTTGAGTACCGAGTCCACGGGTCGATAAGCTACTCCTCGTGCCGAGTCTAAGTTTCTCCTCGAGTTGAGTTTACTCCTCGAGTCGAGTACCGAGTCCACAAGTCGACAAGCTACTCCTCGTGCCGACTCTACGTTTCTCCTCGAGTTGAGTTCACTCCTCGAGTCGAGTTCCTAGTCCACGAGTCGACAAGCTACTCCTCGTACCGACTCTACGTTTCTCCTCGAGTTGAATTCGCTCCTCGAGTCGAGTACCGAGTCCACGGGTCGATAAGCTACTCCTCGTGCCGACTCTAAGTTTCTCCTCGAGTTGAGTTCACTCCTCGAGTCGAGTACCGAGTCCACAAGTCGACAAGCTACTCCTCGTGCCGACTCTACGTTTCTCCTCGAGTTGAGTTCACTTCTCGAGTCGAGTACCTAGTCCACGAGTCGACAAGCTACTCCTCTTGCCGACTCTACGTTTCTCCTTGAGTTGAGTTCACTCCTCGAGTCGAGTACCAAGTCCACGAGTCGACAAGCTACTCCTCGTGCCGACTCTACATTTCTCCTCGAGATGATTTCATTCCTCGAGTCGAATTCGAGTCCACGAGTCGATTGATACTCCTCGTGCCGACTCTACGCTTCTCCTAGAGTCGAGTTCACTCCTCGAGTCGAGTACCGAGCCCACGAGTCGACAAGCTACTCCTCGTGCCGACTCTACGTTTCTCCTCGAGTTGAGTACACTCCTCGAGTCGAGTACCGAGCCCACGAGTCGACAAGCAACTCCTCGTGCCGACTCTACGTTTCTCCTCGAGTTGAGTTCACTCCTTGAGTCGAGCAACGACCCCACGAGTCGACAAGCTACTCCTTGTGCCGACTCTACGTTTCTCGTTAAGTTGAATTCTCTCTTCGAGTTGAGTACCGAGTCCACGGGTCGATAAGCTACTCCTCGTGCCGAGTCTAAGTTTCTCCTCGAGTTGAGTTTACTCCTCGAGTCGAGTACCGAGTCCACAAGTCGACAAGCTACTCCTCGTGCCGACTCTACGTTTCTCCTCGAGTTGAGTTCACTCCTCGAGTCGAGTTCCTAGTCCACGAGTCGACAAGCTACTCCTCGTACCGACTCTACGTTTCTCCTCGAGTTGAATTCGCTCCTCGAGTCGAGTACCGAGTCCACGGGTCGATAAGCTACTCCTCGTGCCGACTCTAAGTTTCTCCTCGAGTTGAGTTCACTCCTCGAGTCGAGTACCGAGTCCACAAGTCGACAAGCTACTCCTCGTGCCGACTCTACGTTTCTCCTCGAGTTGAGTTCACTTCTCGAGTCGAGTACCTAGTCCACGAGTCGACAAGCTACTCCTCTTGCCGACTCTACGTTTCTCCTTGAGTTGAGTTCACTCCTCGAGTCGAGTACCAAGTCCACGAGTCGACAAGCTACTCCTCGTGCCGACTCTACATTTCTCCTCGAGATGATTTCATTCCTCGAGTCGAATTCGAGTCCACGAGTCGATTGATACTCCTCGTGCCGACTCTACGCTTCTCCTAGAGTCGAGTTCACTCCTCGAGTCGAGTACCGAGCCCACGAGTCGACAAGCTACTCCTCGTGCCGACTCTACGTTTCTCCTCGAGTTGAGTACACTCCTCGAGTCGAGTACCGAGCCCACGAGTCGACAAGCAACTCCTCGTGCCGACTCTACGTTTCTCCTCGAGTTGAGTTCACTCCTTGAGTCGAGCACCGACCCCACGAGTCGACAAGCTACTCCTTGTGCCGATTCTACGTTTCTCGTTAAGTTGAATTCTCTCTTCGAGTTGAGTACCGAGTCCACGGGTCGATAAGCTACTCCTCGTGCCGAGTCTAAGTTTCTCCTCGAGTTGAGTTTACTCCTCGAGTCGAGTACCGAGTCCACGAGTCGAAAAGCTACTCCTCGTGCCGACTCTACGTTTCTCCTCGAGTTGAGTTCACTCCTCGAGTCGAGTTCCTAGTCCACGAGTCGACAAGCTACTCCTCGTACCGACTCTACGTTTCTCCTCGAGTTGAATTCGCTCCTCGAGTCGAGTACCGAGTCCACGGGTCGATAAGGTACTCCTCGTGCCGACTCTAAGTTTCTCCTCGAGTTGAGTTCACTCCTCGAGTCGAGTACCGAGTCCACAAGTCGACAAGCTACTCCTCGTGCCGACTCTACGTTTCTCCTCGAGTTGAGTTCACTTCTCGAGTCGAGTACCTAGTCCACGAGTCGACAAGCTACTCATCGTGCCGACTCTACGTTTCTCCTCGAGTTGAGTTCACTCCTCGAGTCGAGTACCAAGTCCACGAGTCGACAAGCTACTCGTCGTGCCGACTCTACATTTCTCCTCGAGATGAGTTCATTCCTCGAGTCGAATTCGAGTCCACGAGGCTATTGATACTCCTCGTGCCGACTCTACGCTTCTCCTAGAGTCAAGTTCACTCCTCGAGTCGAGTACCGAGCCCACGAGTCGACAAGCTACTCCTCGTGCCGACTCTACGTTTCTCCTCGAGTTGAGTACACTCCTCGAGTCGAGTACCGAGCCCACGAGTCGACAAGCAACTCCTCGTGCCGACTCTACGTTTCTCCTCGAGTTGAGTTCACTCCTTGAGTCGAGCACCGACCCCACGAGTCAACAAGCTACTCCTTGTGCCGACTCTACGTTTCTCGTTAAGTTGAATTCTCTCTTCGAGTTGAGTACCGAGTCCACGGGTCGATAAGCTACTCCTCGTGCCGAGTCTAAGTTTCTCCTCGAGTTGAGTTTACTCCTCGAGTCGAGTACCGAGTCCACGAGTCGAAAAGCTACTCCTCGTGCCGACTCTACGTTTCTCCTCGAGTTGAGTTCACTCCTCGAGTCTAGTACCGAGCCCACGAGTCGACAAGCTACTCCTCGTGCCCACTCTACGTTTCTCCTCGAGTTGAATTCGCTCCTCGAGTCGAGTACCGAGTCCACGGGTCGATAAGGTACTCCTCGTGCCGACTCTAAGTTTCTCCTCGAGTTGAGTTCACTCCTCGAGTCGAATACCGAGTCCACGAGTCGACAAGCTACTCCTCGTGCCGACTCTACGTGTCTCCTCGAGTTGAATTCACTCCTCGAGTCGAGTACCGAGTCCACGAGTCGACAAGCTACTCCTCGTGCCGACTCTACGTTTCTCCTCGAGTTGAGTTCACTCCTCGAGTCGAGTACCGAGCCCACGAGTCGACAAGCAACTCCTCGTGCCGACTCTACGTTTCTCCTCGAGTTGAGTTCACTCCTCGAGTCGAGTACCGAGTCCACGAGTCGACAAGCTACTCCTCGTGCCGACTCTACGTTTCTCCTCGAGTTGAGTTCAATCCTCGAGTCGAGTACCGAGTCCACGAGTCGACAAGCTACTCCTCGTGCCGACTCTACGTTTCTCCTCAAGTTGAATTCGCTCCTCGAGTCGAGTACCGAGTCCACGGGTCGATAAGGTACTCCTCGTGCCGACTCTAAGTTTCTCCTCGAGTTGAGTTCACTCCTCGAGTCAAATACCGAGTCCACGAGTCGACAAGCTACTCCTCGTGCCGACTCTACGTGTCTCCTCGAGTTGAATTCACTCCTCGAGTCGAGTACCGAGTCCACGAGTCGACAAGCTACTCCTCGTGCCGACTCTACGTTTCTCCTCGAGTTGAGTTCACTCCTCGAGTCGAGTACCGAGCCCACGAGTCGACAAGCAACTCCTCGTGCCGACTCTACGTTTCTCCTCGAGTTGAGTTCACTCCTTGAGTCGAGCAACGACCCCACGAGTCGACAAGCTACTCCTTGTGCCGACTCTACGTTTCTCGTTAAGTTGAATTCTCTCTTCGAGTTGAGTACCGAGTCCACGGGTCGATAAGCTACTCCTCGTGCCGAGTCTAAGTTTCTCCTCGAGTTGAGTTTACTCCTCGAGTCGAGTACCGAGTCCACAAGTCGACAAGCTACTCCTCGTGCCGACTCTACGTTTCTCCTCGAGTTGAGTTCACTCCTCGAGTCGAGTTCCTAGTCCACGAGTCGACAAGCTACTCCTCGTACCGACTCTACGTTTCTCCTCGAGTTGAATTCGCTCCTCGAGTCGAGTACCGAGTCCACGGGTCGATAAGCTACTCCTCGTGCCGACTCTAAGTTTCTCCTCGAGTTGAGTTCACTCCTCGAGTCGAGTACCGAGTCCACAAGTCGACAAGCTACTCCTCGTGCCGACTCTACGTTTCTCCTCGAGTTGAGTTCACTTCTCGAGTCGAGTACCTAGTCCACGAGTCGACAAGCTACTCCTCTTGCCGACTCTACGTTTCTCCTTGAGTTGAGTTCACTCCTCGAGTCGAGTACCAAGTCCACGAGTCGACAAGCTACTCCTCGTGCCGACTCTACATTTCTCCTCGAGATGATTTCATTCCTCGAGTCGAATTCGAGTCCACGAGTCGATTGATACTCCTCGTGCCGACTCTACGCTTCTCCTAGAGTCGAGTTCACTCCTCGAGTCGAGTACCGAGCCCACGAGTCGACAAGCTACTCCTCGTGCCGACTCTACGTTTCTCCTCGAGTTGAGTACACTCCTCGAGTCGAGTACCGAGCCCACGAGTCGACAAGCAACTCCTCGTGCCGACTCTACGTTTCTCCTCGAGTTGAGTTCACTCCTTGAGTCGAGCACCGACCCCACGAGTCGACAAGCTACTCCTTGTGCCGATTCTACGTTTCTCGTTAAGTTGAATTCTCTCTTCGAGTTGAGTACCGAGTCCACGGGTCGATAAGCTACTCCTCGTGCCGAGTCTAAGTTTCTCCTCGAGTTGAGTTTACTCCTCGAGTCGAGTACCGAGTCCACGAGTCGAAAAGCTACTCCTCGTGCCGACTCTACGTTTCTCCTCGAGTTGAGTTCACTCCTCGAGTCGAGTTCCTAGTCCACGAGTCGACAAGCTACTCCTCGTACCGACTCTACGTTTCTCCTCGAGTTGAATTCGCTCCTCGAGTCGAGTACCGAGTCCACGGGTCGATAAGGTACTCCTCGTGCCGACTCTAAGTTTCTCCTCGAGTTGAGTTCACTCCTCGAGTCGAGTACCGAGTCCACAAGTCGACAAGCTACTCCTCGTGCCGACTCTACGTTTCTCCTCGAGTTGAGTTCACTTCTCGAGTCGAGTACCTAGTCCACGAGTCGACAAGCTACTCATCGTGCCGACTCTACGTTTCTCCTCGAGTTGAGTTCACTCCTCGAGTCGAGTACCAAGTCCACGAGTCGACAAGCTACTCGTCGTGCCGACTCTACATTTCTCCTCGAGATGAGTTCATTCCTCGAGTCGAATTCGAGTCCACGAGGCTATTGATACTCCTCGTGCCGACTCTACGCTTCTCCTAGAGTCAAGTTCACTCCTCGAGTCGAGTACCGAGCCCACGAGTCGACAAGCTACTCCTCGTGCCGACTCTACGTTTCTCCTCGAGTTGAGTTCACTCCTCGAGTCTAGTACCAAGCCCACGAGTCGACAAGCTACTCCTCGTGCCCACTCTACGTTTCTCCTCGAGTTGAATTCGCTCCTCGAGTCGAGTACCGAGTCCAAGGGTCGATAAGGTACTCCTCGTGCCGACTCTAAGTTTCTCCTCAAGTTGAGTTCACTCCTCGAGTCGAGTACCGAGTCCATGAGTTGACAAGCTACTCCTCGTGCCGACTCTACGTTTCTCCTCGAGTTGAGTTCACTCCTCGAGTCGAGTACCTAGTCCACAAGTCGACAAGGTACTCCTCTTGCCGACTCTACGTTTCTCCTTGAGTTGAGTTCACTCCTCGAGTCGAGTACCAAGTCCACGAGTCGACAAGCTACTCCTCGTGCCGACTCTACATTTCTCCTCGAGATGATTTCATTCCTCGAGTCGAATTCGAGTCCACGAGTCGATTGATACTCCTCGTGCCGACTCTACGCTTCTCCTAGAGTCGAGTTCACTCCTCGAGTCGAGTACCGAGCCCACGAGTCGACAAGCTACTCCTCGTGCCGACTCTACGTTTCTCCTCGAGTTGAGTACACTCCTCGAGTCGAGTACCGAGCCCACGAGTCGACAAGCAACTCCTCGTGCCGACTCTACGTTTCTCCTCGAGTTGAGTTCACTCCTTGAGTCGAGCACCGACCCCACGAGTCAACAAGCTACTCCTTGTGCCGACTCTACGTTTCTCGTTAAGTTGAATTCTCTCTTCGAGTTGAGTACCGAGTCCACGGGTCGATAAGCTACTCCTCGTGCCGAGTCTAAGTTTCTCCTCGAGTTGAGTTTACTCCTCGAGTCGAGTACCGAGTCCACGAGTCGAAAAGCTACTCCTCGTGCCGACTCTACGTTTCTCCTCGAGTTGAGTTCACTCCTCGAGTCGAGTTCCTAGTCCACGAGTCGACAAGCTACTCCTCGTACCGACTCTACGTTTCTCCTCGAGTTGAATTCGCTCCTCGAGTCGAGTACCGAGTCCACGGGTCGATAAGGTACTCCTCGTGCCGACTCTAAGTTTCTCCTCGAGTTGAGTTCACTCCTCGAGTCGAGTACCGAGTCCACAAGTCGACAAGCTACTCCTCGTGCCGACTCTACGTTTCTCCTCGAGTTGAGTTCACTTCTCGAGTCGAGTACCTAGTCCACGAGTCGACAAGCCACTCATCGTGCCGACTCTACGTTTCTCCTCGAGTTGAGTTCACTCCTCGAGTCGAGTACCAAGTCCACGAGTCGACAAGCTACTCGTCGTGCCGACTCTACATTTCTCCTCGAGATGAGTTCATTCCTCGAGTCGAATTCGAGTCCACGAGGCTATTGATACTCCTCGTGCCGACTCTACGCTTCTCCTAGAGTCAAGTTCACTCCTCGAGTCGAGTACCGAGCCCACGAGTCGACAAGCTACTCCTCGTGCCGACTCTACGTTTCTCCTCGAGTTGAGTTCACTCCTCGAGTCTAGTACCAAGCCCACGAGTCGACAAGCTACTCCTCATGCCCACTCTACGTTTCTCCTCGAGTTGAATTCGCTCCTCGAGTCGAGTACCGAGTCCACGGGTCGATAAGGTACTCCTCGTGCCGACTCTAAGTTTCTCCTCAAGTTGAGTTCACTCCTCGAGTCGAGTACCGAGTCCACGAGTTGACAAGCTACTCCTCGTGCCGACTCTACGTTTCTCCTCGAGTTGAGTTCACTCCTCGAGTCGAGTACCTAGTCCACAAGTCGACAAGCTACTCCTCTTGCCGACTCTACGTTTCTCCTTGAGTTGAGTTCACTCCTCGAGTCGAGTACCAAGTCCACGAGTCGACAAGCTACTCCTCGTGCCGACTCTACATTTCTCCTCGAGATGATTTCATTCCTCGAGTCGAATTCGAGTCCACGAGTCGATTGATACTCCTCGTGCCGACTCTACGCTTCTCCTAGAGTCGAGTTCACTCCTCGAGTCGAGTACCGAGCCCACGAGTCGACAAGCTACTCCTCGTGCCGACTCTACGTTTCTCCTCGAGTTGAGTACACTCCTCGAGTCGAGTACCGAGCCCACGAGTCGACAAGCAACTCCTCGTGCCGACTCTACGTTTCTCCTCGAGTTGAGTTCACTCCTTGAGTCGAGCACCGACCCCACGAGTCGACAAGCTACTCCTTGTGCCGACTCTACGTTTCTCGTTAAGTTGAATTCTCTCTTCGAGTTGAGTACCGAGTCCACGGGTCGATAAGCTACTCCTCGTGCCGAGTCTAAGTTTCTCCTCGAGTTGAGTTTACTCCTCGAGTCGAGTACCGAGTCCACGAGTCGAAAAGCTACTCCTCGTGCCGACTCTACGTTTCTCCTCGAGTTGAGTTCACTCCTCGAGTCGAGTTCCTAGTCCACGAGTCGACAAGCTACTCCTTGTGCCGACTCTACGTTTCTCGTTAAGTTGAATTCTCTCTTCGAGTTGAGTACCGAGTCCACGGGTCGATAAGGTACTCCTCGTGCCGACTCTAAGTTTCTCCTCGAGTTGAGTTCACTCCTCGAGTCGAGTACCGAGTCCACAAGTCGACAAGCTACTCCTCGTGCCGACTCTACGTTTCTCCTCGAGTTGAGTTCACTTCTCGAGTCGAGTACCTAGTCCACGAGTCGACAAGCTACTCATCGTGCCGACTCTACGTTTCTCCTCGAGTTGAGTTCACTCCTCGAGTCGAGTACCAAGTCCACGAGTCGACAAGCTACTCGTCGTGCCGACTCTACATTTCTCCTCGAGATGAGTTCATTCCTCGAGTCGAATTCGAGTCCACGAGGCTATTGATACTCCTCGTGCCGACTCTACGCTTCTCCTAGAGTCAAGTTCACTCCTCGAGTCGAGTACCGAGCCCACGAGTCGACAAGCTACTCCTCGTGCCGACTCTACGTTTCTCCTCGAGTTGAGTTCACTCCTCGAGTCTAGTACCAAGCCCACGAGTCGACAAGCTACTCCTCGTGCCCACTCTACGTTTCTCCTCGAGTTGAATTCGCTCCTCGAGTCGAGTACCGAGTCCACGGGTCGATAAGGTACTCCTCGTGCCGACTCTAAGTTTCTCCTCAAGTTGAGTTCACTCCTCGAGTCGAGTACCGAGTCCATGAGTTGACAAGCTACTCCTCGTGCCGACTCTACGTTTCTCCTCGAGTTGAGTTCACTCCTCGAGTCGAGTACCTAGTCCACAAGTCGACAAGGTACTCCTCTTGCCGACTCTACGTTTCTCCTTGAGTTGAGTTCACTCCTCGAGTCGAGTACCAAGTCCACGAGTCGACAAGCTACTCCTCGTGCCGACTCTACATTTCTCCTCGAGATGATTTCATTCCTCGAGTCGAATTCGAGTCCACGAGTCGATTGATACTCCTCGTGCCGACTCTACGCTTCTCCTAGAGTCGAGTTCACTCCTCGAGTCGAGTACCGAGCCCACGAGTCGACAAGCTACTCCTCGTGCCGACTCTACGTTTCTCCTCGAGTTGAGTACACTCCTCGAGTCGAGTACCGAGCCCACGAGTCGACAAGCAACTCCTCGTGCCGACTCTACGTTTCTCCTCGAGTTGAGTTCACTCCTTGAGTCGAGCACCGACCCCACGAGTCGACAAGCTACTCCTTGTGCCGACTCTACGTTTCTCGTTAAGTTGAATTCTCTCTTCGAGTTGAGTACCGAGTCCACGGGTCGATAAGCTACTCCTCGTGCCGAGTCTAAGTTTCTCCTCGAGTTGAGTTTACTCCTCGAGTCGAGTACCGAGTCCACGAGTCGAAAAGCTACTCCTCGTGCCGACTCTACGTTTCTCCTCGAGTTGAGTTCACTCCTCGAGTCGAGTTCCTAGTCCACGAGTCGACAAGCTACTCCTTGTGCCGACTCTACGTTTCTCGTTAAGTTGAATTCTCTCTTCGAGTTGAGTACCGAGTCCACGGGTCGATAAGGTACTCCTCGTGCCGACTCTAAGTTTCTCCTCGAGTTGAGTTCACTCCTCGAGTCGAGTACCGAGTCCACAAGTCGACAAGCTACTCCTCGTGCCGACTCTACGTTTCTCCTCGAGTTGAGTTCACTTCTCGAGTCGAGTACCTAGTCCACGAGTCGACAAGCCACTCATCGTGCCGACTCTACGTTTCTCCTCGAGTTGAGTTCACTCCTCGAGTCGAGTACCAAGTCCACGAGTCGACAAGCTACTCGTCGTGCCGACTCTACATTTCTCCTCGAGATGAGTTCATTCCTCGAGTCGAATTCGAGTCCACGAGGCTATTGATACTCCTCGTGCCGACTCTACGCTTCTCCTAGAGTCAAGTTCACTCCTCGAGTCGAGTACCGAGCCCACGAGTCGACAAGCTACTCCTCGTGCCGACTCTACGTTTCTCCTCGAGTTGAGTTCACTCCTCGAGTCTAGTACCAAGCCCACGAGTCGACAAGCTACTCCTCGTGCCCACTCTACGTTTCTCCTCGAGTTGAATTCGCTCCTCGAGTCGAGTACCGAGTCCACGGGTCGATAAGGTACTCCTCGTGCCGACTCTAAGTTTCTCCTCAAGTTGAGTTCACTCCTCGAGTCGAGTACCGAGTCCATGAGTTGACAAGCTACTCCTCGTGCCGACTCTACGTTTCTCCTCGAGTTGAGTTCACTCCTCGAGTCGAGTACCTAGTCCACAAGTCGACAAGGTACTCCTCTTGCCGACTCTACGTTTCTCCTTGAGTTGAGTTCACTCCTCGAGTCGAGTACCAAGTCCACGAGTCGACAAGCTACTCCTCGTGCCGACTCTACATTTCTCCTCGAGATGATTTCATTCCTCGAGTCGAATTCGAGTCCACGAGTCGATTGATACTCCTCGTGCCGACTCTACGCTTCTCCTAGAGTCGAGTTCACTCCTCGAGTCGAGTACCGAGCCCACGAGTCGACAAGCTACTCCTCGTGCCGACTCTACGTTTCTCCTCGAGTTGAGTACACTCCTCGAGTCGAGTACCGAGCCCACGAGTCGACAAGCAACTCCTCGTGCCGACTCTACGTTTCTCCTCGAGTTGAGTTCACTCCTTGAGTCGAGCACCGACCCCACGAGTCAACAAGCTACTCCTTGTGCCGACTCTACGTTTCTCGTTAAGTTGAATTCTCTCTTCGAGTTGAGTACCGAGTCCACGGGTCGATAAGCTACTCCTCGTGCCGAGTCTAAGTTTCTCCTCGAGTTGAGTTTACTCCTCGAGTCGAGTACCGAGTCCACGAGTCGAAAAGCTACTCCTCGTGCCGACTCTACGTTTCTCCTCGAGTTGAGTTCACTCCTCGAGTCGAGTTCCTAGTCCACGAGTCGACAAGCTACTCCTCGTACCGACTCTACGTTTCTCCTCGAGTTGAATTCGCTCCTCGAGTCGAGTACCGAGTCCACGGGTCGATAAGGTACTCCTCGTGCCGACTCTAAGTTTCTCCTCGAGTTGAGTTCACTCCTCGAGTCGAGTACCGAGTCCACAAGTCGACAAGCTACTCCTCGTGCCGACTCTACGTTTCTCCTCGAGTTGAGTTCACTTCTCGAGTCGAGTACCTAGTCCACGAGTCGACAAGCCACTCATCGTGCCGACTCTACGTTTCTCCTCGAGTTGAGTTCACTCCTCGAGTCGAGTACCAAGTCCACGAGTCGACAAGCTACTCGTCGTGCCGACTCTACATTTCTCCTCGAGATGAGTTCATTCCTCGAGTCGAATTCGAGTCCACGAGGCTATTGATACTCCTCGTGCCGACTCTACGCTTCTCCTAGAGTCAAGTTCACTCCTCGAGTCGAGTACCGAGCCCACGAGTCGACAAGCTACTCCTCGTGCCGACTCTACGTTTCTCCTCGAGTTGAGTTCACTCCTCGAGTCTAGTACCAAGCCCACGAGTCGACAAGCTACTCCTCATGCCCACTCTACGTTTCTCCTCGAGTTGAATTCGCTCCTCGAGTCGAGTACCGAGTCCACGGGTCGATAAGGTACTCCTCGTGCCGACTCTAAGTTTCTCCTCAAGTTGAGTTCACTCCTCGAGTCGAGTACCGAGTCCACGAGTTGACAAGCTACTCCTCGTGCCGACTCTACGTTTCTCCTCGAGTTGAGTTCACTCCTCGAGTCGAGTACCTAGTCCACAAGTCGACAAGCTACTCCTCTTGCCGACTCTACGTTTCTCCTTGAGTTGAGTTCACTCCTCGAGTCGAGTACCAAGTCCACGAGTCGACAAGCTACTCCTCGTGCCGACTCTACATTTCTCCTCGAGATGATTTCATTCCTCGAGTCGAATTCGAGTCCACGAGTCGATTGATACTCCTCGTGCCGACTCTACGCTTCTCCTAGAGTCGAGTTCACTCCTCGAGTCGAGTACCGAGCCCACGAGTCGACAAGCTACTCCTCGTGCCGACTCTACGTTTCTCCTCGAGTTGAGTACACTCCTCGAGTCGAGTACCGAGCCCACGAGTCGACAAGCAACTCCTCGTGCCGACTCTACGTTTCTCCTCGAGTTGAGTTCACTCCTTGAGTCGAGCACCGACCCCACGAGTCGACAAGCTACTCCTTGTGCCGACTCTACGTTTCTCGTTAAGTTGAATTCTCTCTTCGAGTTGAGTACCGAGTCCACGGGTCGATAAGCTACTCCTCGTGCCGAGTCTAAGTTTCTCCTCGAGTTGAGTTTACTCCTCGAGTCGAGTACCGAGTCCACGAGTCGAAAAGCTACTCCTCGTGCCGACTCTACGTTTCTCCTCGAGTTGAGTTCACTCCTCGAGTCGAGTTCCTAGTCCACGAGTCGACAAGCTACTCCTTGTGCCGACTCTACGTTTCTCGTTAAGTTGAATTCTCTCTTCGAGTTGAGTACCGAGTCCACGGGTCGATAAGGTACTCCTCGTGCCGACTCTAAGTTTCTCCTCGAGTTGAGTTCACTCCTCGAGTCGAGTACCGAGTCCACAAGTCGACAAGCTACTCCTCGTGCCGACTCTACGTTTCTCCTCGAGTTGAGTTCACTTCTCGAGTCGAGTACCTAGTCCACGAGTCGACAAGCTACTCATCGTGCCGACTCTACGTTTCTCCTCGAGTTGAGTTCACTCCTCGAGTCGAGTACCAAGTCCACGAGTCGACAAGCTACTCGTCGTGCCGACTCTACATTTCTCCTCGAGATGAGTTCATTCCTCGAGTCGAATTCGAGTCCACGAGGCTATTGATACTCCTCGTGCCGACTCTACGCTTCTCCTAGAGTCAAGTTCACTCCTCGAGTCGAGTACCGAGCCCACGAGTCGACAAGCTACTCCTCGTGCCGACTCTACGTTTCTCCTCGAGTTGAGTTCACTCCTCGAGTCTAGTACCAAGCCCACGAGTCGACAAGCTACTCCTCGTGCCCACTCTACATTTCTCCTCGAGTTGAATTCGCTCCTCGAGTCGAGTACCGAGTCCACGGGTCGATAAGGTACTCCTCGTGCCGACTCTAAGTTTCTCCTCAAGTTGAGTTCACTCCTCGAGTCGAGTACCGAGTCCATGAGTTGACAAGCTACTCCTCGTGCCGACTCTACGTTTCTCCTCGAGTTGAGTTCACTCCTCGAGTCGAGTACCTAGTCCACAAGTCGACAAGGTACTCCTCTTGCCGACTCTACGTTTCTCCTTGAGTTGAGTTCACTCCTCGAGTCGAGTACCAAGTCCACGAGTCGACAAGCTACTCCTCGTGCCGACTCTACATTTCTCCTCGAGATGATTTCATTCCTCGAGTCGAATTCGAGTCCACGAGTCGATTGATACTCCTCGTGCCGACTCTACGCTTCTCCTAGAGTCGAGTTCACTCCTCGAGTCGAGTACCGAGCCCACGAGTCGACAAGCTACTCCTCGTGCCGACTCTACGTTTCTCCTCGAGTTGAGTACACTCCTCGAGTCGAGTACCGAGCCCACGAGTCGACAAGCAACTCCTCGTGCCGACTCTACGTTTCTCCTCGAGTTGAGTTCACTCCTTGAGTCGAGCACCGACCCCACGAGTCGACAAGCTACTCCTTGTGCCGACTCTACGTTTCTCGTTAAGTTGAATTCTCTCTTCGAGTTGAGTACCGAGTCCACGGGTCGATAAGCTACTCCTCGTGCCGAGTCTAAGTTTCTCCTCGAGTTGAGTTTACTCCTCGAGTCGAGTACCGAGTCCACGAGTCGAAAAGCTACTCCTCGTGCCGACTCTACGTTTCTCCTCGAGTTGAGTTCACTCCTCGAGTCGAGTTCCTAGTCCACGAGTCGACAAGCTACTCCTCGTACCGACTCTACGTTTCTCCTCGAGTTGAATTCGCTCCTCGAGTCGAGTACCGAGTCCACGGGTCGATAAGGTACTCCTCGTGCCGACTCTAAGTTTCTCCTCGAGTTGAGTTCACTCCTCGAGTCGAGTACCGAGTCCACAAGTCGACAAGCTACTCCTCGTGCCGACTCTACGTTTCTCCTCGAGTTGAGTTCACTTCTCGAGTCGAGTACCTAGTCCACGAGTCGACAAGCCACTCATCGTGCCGACTCTACGTTTCTCCTCGAGTTGAGTTCACTCCTCGAGTCGAGTACCAAGTCCACGAGTCGACAAGCTACTCGTCGTGCCGACTCTACATTTCTCCTCGAGATGAGTTCATTCCTCGAGTCGAATTCGAGTCCACGAGGCTATTGATACTCCTCGTGCCGACTCTACGCTTCTCCTAGAGTCAAGTTCACTCCTCGAGTCGAGTACCGAGCCCACGAGTCGACAAGCTACTCCTCGTGCCGACTCTACGTTTCTCCTCGAGTTGAGTTCACTCCTCGAGTCTAGTACCAAGCCCACGAGTCGACAAGCTACTCCTCGTGCCCACTCTACGTTTCTCCTCGAGTTGAATTCGCTCCTCGAGTCGAGTACCGAGTCCACGGGTCGATAAGGTACTCCTCGTGCCGACTCTAAGTTTCTCCACAAGTTGAGTTCACTCCTCGAGTCGAGTACCGAGTCCACGAGTTGACAAGCTACTCCTCGTGCCGACTCTACGTTTCTCCTCGAGTTGAGTTCACTCCTCGAGTCGAGTACCTAGTCCACAAGTCGACAAGCTACTCCTCTTGCCGACTCTACGTTTCTCCTTGAGTTGAGTTCACTCCTCGAGTCGAGTACCAAGTCCACGAGTCGACAAGCTACTCCTCGTGCCGACTCTACATTTCTCCTCGAGATGATTTCATTCCTCGAGTCGAATTCGAGTCCACGAGTCGATTGATACTCCTCGTGCCGACTCTACGCTTCTCCTAGAGTCGAGTTCACTCCTCGAGTCGAGTACCGAGCCCACGAGTCGACAAGCTACTCCTCTTGCCGACTCTACGTGTCTCTTCGAGTTGAGTTCACTCCTCGAGTCGAGTACCAAGTCCACGAGTCGACAAGCTACTCCTCGTGCCGACTCTACGTTTCTCCTCGAGTTGAGTACACTCCTCGAGTCGAGTACCGAGCCCACGAGTCGACAAGCAACTCCTCGTGCCGACTCTACGTTTCTCCTCGAGTTGAGTTCACTCCTTGAGTCGAGCACCGACCCCACGAGTCGACAAGCTACTCCTTGTGCCGACTCTACGTTTCTCGTTAAGTTGAATTCGCTCTTCGAGTCAAGTACCGAGTCCACGGGTCGATAAGCTACTCCTCGTGCCGAGTCTAAGTTTCTCCTCGAGTTGAGTTTACTCCTCGAGTCGAGTACCGAGTCCACGAGTCGAAAAGCTACTCCTCGTGCCGACTCTACGTTTCTCCTCGAGTTGAGTTCACTCCTCGAGTCGAGTTCCTAGTCCACGAGTCGACAAGCTACTCCTCGTACCGACTCTACGTTTCTCCTCGAGTTGAATTCGCTCCTCGAGTCGAGTACCGAGTCCACGGGTCGATAAGCTACTCCTCGTGCCGACTCTAAGTTTCTCCTCGAGTTGAGTTCACTCCTCGAGTCGAGTACCGAGTCCACAAGTCGACAACCTACTCCTCGTGCCGACTCTACGTTTCTCCTCGAGTTGAGTTCACTTCTCGAGTCGAGTACCTAGTCCACGAGTCGACAAGCTACTCCTCGTGCCGACTCTACGTTTCTCCTCGAGTTGAGTTCACTCCTGGAGTCGAGTACCAAGTCCACGAGTCGACAAGCTACTCGTCGTGCCGACTCTACATTTCTCCTCGAGATGAGTTCATTCCTCGAGTCGAATTCGAGTCCACGAGGCTATTGATACTCCTCGTGCCGACTCTACGCTTCTCCTAGAGTTAAGTTCACTCCTCGAGTCGAGTACCGAGCCCAAGAGTCGACAAGCTACTCCTCGTGCCGACTCTACGCTTCTCCTAGAGTCAAGTTCACTCCTCGAGTCGAGTACCGAGCCCACGAGTCGACAAGCTACTCCTCGTGCCGACTCTACGTTTCTCCTCGAGTTGAGTTCACTCCTCGAGTCTAGTACCAAGCCCACGAGTCGACAAGCTACTCCTCGTGCCCACTCTACGTTTCTCCTCGAGTTGAATTCGCACCTCGAGTCGAGTACCGAGTCCACGGGTCGATAAGGTACTCCTCGTGCCGACTCTAAGTTTCTCCTCAAGTTGAGTTCACTCCTCGAGTCGAGTACCGAGTCCATGAGTTGACAAGCTACTCCTCGTGCCGACTCTACGTTTCTCCTCGAGTTGAGTTCACTCCTCGAGTCGAGTACCTAGTCCACAAGTCGACAAGGTACTCCTCTTGCCGACTCTACGTTTCTCCTTGAGTTGAGTTCACTCCTCGAGTCGAGTACCAAGTCCACGAGTCGACAAGCTACTCCTCGTGCCGACTCTACATTTCTCCTCGAGATGATTTCATTCCTCGAGTCGAATTCGAGTCCACGAGTCGATTGATACTCCTCGTGCCGACTCTACGCTTCTCCTAGAGTCGAGTTCACTCCTCGAGTCGAGTACCGAGCCCACGAGTCGACAAGCTACTCCTCGTGCCGACTCTACGTTTCTCCTCGAGTTGAGTACACTCCTCGAGTCGAGTACCGAGCCCACGAGTCGACAAGCAACTCCTCGTGCCGACTCTACGTTTCTCCTCGAGTTGAGTTCACTCCTTGAGTCGAGCACCGACCCCACGAGTCGACAAGCTACTCCTTGTGCCGACTCTACGTTTCTCGTTAAGTTGAATTCTCTCTTCGAGTTGAGTACCGAGTCCACGGGTCGATAAGCTACTCCTCGTGCCGAGTCTAAGTTTCTCCTCGAGTTGAGTTTACTCCTCGAGTCGAGTACCGAGTCCACGAGTCGAAAAGCTACTCCTCGTGCCGACTCTACGTTTCTCCTCGAGTTGAGTTCACTCCTCGAGTCGAGTTCCTAGTCCACGAGTCGACAAGCTACTCCTCGTACCGACTCTACGTTTCTCCTCGAGTTGAATTCGCTCCTCGAGTCGAGTACCGAGTCCACGGGTCGATAAGGTACTCCTCGTGCCGACTCTAAGTTTCTCCTCGAGTTGAGTTCACTCCTCGAGTCGAGTACCGAGTCCACAAGTCGACAAGCTACTCCTCGTGCCGACTCTACGTTTCTCCTCGAGTTGAGTTCACTTCTCGAGTCGAGTACCTAGTCCACGAGTCGACAAGCCACTCATCGTGCCGACTCTACGTTTCTCCTCGAGTTGAGTTCACTCCTCGAGTCGAGTACCAAGTCCACGAGTCGACAAGCTACTCGTCGTGCCGACTCTACATTTCTCCTCGAGATGAGTTCATTCCTCGAGTCGAATTCGAGTCCACGAGGCTATTGATACTCCTCGTGCCGACTCTACGCTTCTCCTAGAGTCAAGTTCACTCCTCGAGTCGAGTACCGAGCCCACGAGTCGACAAGCTACTCCTCGTGCCGACTCTACGTTTCTCCTCGAGTTGAGTTCACTCCTCGAGTCTAGTACCAAGCCCACGAGTCGACAAGCTACTCCTCGTGCCCACTCTACGTTTCTCCTCGAGTTGAATTCGCTCCTCGAGTCGAGTACCGAGTCCACGGGTCGATAAGGTACTCCTCGTGCCGACTCTAAGTTTCTCCACAAGTTGAGTTCACTCCTCGAGTCGAGTACCGAGTCCACGAGTTGACAAGCTACTCCTCGTGCCGACTCTACGTTTCTCCTCGAGTTGAGTTCACTCCTCGAGTCGAGTACCTAGTCCACAAGTCGACAAGCTACTCCTCTTGCCGACTCTACGTTTCTCCTTGAGTTGAGTTCACTCCTCGAGTCGAGTACCAAGTCCACGAGTCGACAAGCTACTCCTCGTGCCGACTCTACATTTCTCCTCGAGATGATTTCATTCCTCGAGTCGAATTCGAGTCCACGAGTCGATTGATACTCCTCGTGCCGACTCTACGCTTCTCCTAGAGTCGAGTTCACTCCTCGAGTCGAGTACCGAGCCCACGAGTCGACAAGCTACTCCTCTTGCCGACTCTACGTGTCTCTTCGAGTTGAGTTCACTCCTCGAGTCGAGTACCAAGTCCACGAGTCGACAAGCTACTCCTCGTGCCGACTCTACGTTTCTCCTCGAGTTGAGTACACTCCTCGAGTCGAGTACCGAGCCCACGAGTCGACAAGCAACTCCTCGTGCCGACTCTACGTTTCTCCTCGAGTTGAGTTCACTCCTTGAGTCGAGCACCGACCCCACGAGTCGACAAGCTACTCCTTGTGCCGACTCTACGTTTCTCGTTAAGTTGAATTCGCTCTTCGAGTCAAGTACCGAGTCCACGGGTCGATAAGCTACTCCTCGTGCCGAGTCTAAGTTTCTCCTCGAGTTGAGTTTACTCCTCGAGTCGAGTACCGAGTCCACGAGTCGAAAAGCTACTCCTCGTGCCGACTCTACGTTTCTCCTCGAGTTGAGTTCACTCCTCGAGTCGAGTACCTAGTCCACGAGTCGACAAGCTACTCCTCGTGCCGACTCTACGTTTCTCCTCGAGTTGAATTCGCTCCTCGAGTCGAGTACCGAGTCCACGGGTCGATAAGCTACTCCTCGTGCCGACTCTAAGTTTCTCCTCGAGTTGAGTTCACTCCTCGAGTCGAGTACCGAGTCCACAAGTCGACAACCTACTCCTCGTGCCGACTCTACGTTTCTCCTCGAGTTGAGTTCACTTCTCGAGTCGAGTACCTAGTCCACGAGTCGACAAGCTACTCCTCGTGCCGACTCTACGTTTCTCCTCGAGTTGAGTTCACTCCTCGAGTCGAGTACCAAGTCCACGAGTCGACAAGCTACTCGTCGTGCCGACTCTACATTTCTCCTCGAGATGAGTTCATTCCTCGAGTCGAATTCGAGTCCACGAGGCTATTGATACTCCTCGTGCCGACTCTACGCTTCTCCTAGAGTTAAGTTCACTCCTCGAGTCGAGTACCGAGCCCAAGAGTCGACAAGCTACTCCTCGTGCCGACTCTACGCTTCTCCTAGAGTCAAGTTCACTCCTCGAGTCGAGTACCGAGCCCACGAGTCGACAAGCTACTCCTCGTGCCGACTCTACGTTTCTCCTCGAGTTGAGTTCACTCCTCGAGTCTAGTACCAAGCCCACGAGTCGACAAGCTACTCCTCGTGCCCACTCTACGTTTCTCCTCGAGTTGAATTCGCTCCTCGAGTCGAGTACCGAGTCCACGGGTCGATAAGGTACTCCTCGTGCCGACTCTAAGTTTCTCCTCAAGTTGAGTTCACTCCTCGAGTCGAGTACCGAGTCCACGAGTTGACAAGCTACTCCTCGTGCCGACTCTACGTTTCTCCTCGAGTTGAGTTCACTCCTCGAGTCGAGTACCTAGTCCACAAGTCGACAAGCTACTCCTCTTGCCGACTCTACGTTTCTCCTTGAGTTGAGTTCACTCCTCGAGTCGAGTACCAAGTCCACGAGTCGACAAGCTACTCCTCGTGCCGACTCTACATTTCTCCTCGAGATGATTTCATTCCTCGAGTCGAATTCGAGTCCACGAGTCGATTGATACTCCTCGTGCCGACTCTACGCTTCTCCTAGAGTCGAGTTCACTCCTCGAGTCGAGTACCGAGCCCACGAGTCGAAAAGCTACTCCTCTTGCCGACTCTACGTGTCTCTTCGAGTTGAGTTCACTCCTCGAGTCGAGTACCAAGTCCACGAGTCGACAAGCTACTCCTCGTGCCGACTCTACGTTTCTCCTCGAGTTGAGTACACTCCTCGAGTCGAGTACCGAGCCCACGAGTCGACAAGCAACTCCTCGTGCCGACTCTACGTTTCTCCTCGAGTTGAGTTCACTCCTTGAGTCGAGCACCGACCCCACGAGTCGACAAGCTACTCCTTGTGCCGACTCTACGTTTCTCGTTAAGTTGAATTCGCTCTTCGAGTCGAGTACCGAGTCCACGGGTCGATAAGCTACTCCTCGTGCCGAGTCTAAGTTTCTCCTCGAGTTGAGTTTACTCCTCGAGTCGAGTACCGAGTCCACGAGTCGAAAAGCTACTCCTCGTGCCGACTCTACGTTTCTCCTCGAGTTGAGTTCACTCCTCGAGTCGAGTTCCTAGTCCACGAGTCGACAAGCTACTCCTCGTACCGACTCTACGTTTCTCCTCGAGTTGAATTCGCTCCTCGAGTCGAGTACCGAGTCCACGGGTCGATAAGCTACTCCTCGTGCCGACTCTAAGTTTCTCCTCGAGTTGAGTTCACTCCTCGAGTCGAGTACCGAGTCCACAAGTCGACAAGCTACTCCTCGTGCCGACTCTACGTTTCTCCTCGAGTTGAGTTCACTTCTCGAGTCGAGTACCTAGTCCACGAGTCGACAAGCTACTCCTCGTGCCGACTCTACGTTTCTCCTCGAGTTGAGTTCACTCCTCGAGTCGAGTACCAAGTCCACGAGTCGACAAGCTACTCGTCGTGCCGACTCTACATTTCTCCTCGAGATGAGTTCATTCCTCGAGTCGAATTCGAGTCCACGAGGCTATTGATACTCCTCGTGCCGACTCTACGCTTCTCCTAGAGTTAAGTTCACTCCTCGAGTCGAGTACCGAGCCCAAGAGTCGACAAGCTACTCCTCGTGCCGACTCTACGTTTCTCCTCGAGTTGAGTTCACTCCTCGAGTCTAGTACCAAGCCCACGAGTCGACAAGCTACTCCTCGTGCCCACTCTACGTTTCTCCTCGAGTTGAATTCGCTCCTCGAGTCGAGTACCGAGTCCACGGGTCGATAAGGTACTCCTCGTGCCGACTCTAAGTTTCTCCTCAAGTTGAGTTCACTCCTCGAGTCGAGTACCGAGTCCACGAGTTGACAAGCTACTCCTCGTGCCGACTCTACGTTTCTCCTCGAGTTGAGTTCACTCCTCGAGTCGAGTACCTAGTCCACAAGTCGACAAGCTACTCCTCTGGCCGACTCTACGTTTCTCCTTGAGTTGAGTTCACTCCTCGAGTCGAGTACCAAGTCCACGAGTCGACAAGCTACTCCTCGTGCCGACTCTACATTTCTCCTCGAGATGATCTCCTTCCTCGAGTCGAATTCGAGTCCACGAGTCGATTGATACTCCTCGTGCCGACTCTACGCTTCTCCTAGAGTCGAGTTCACTCCTCGAGTCGAGTACCGAGCCCACGAGTCGACAAGCTACTCCTCTTGCCGACTCTACGTGTCTCTTCGAGTTGAGTTCACTCCTCGAGTCGAGTACCAAGTCCACGAGTCGACAAGCTACTCCTCGTGCCGACTCTACGTTTCTCCTCGAGTTGAGTACACTCCTCGAGTCGAGTACCGAGCCCACGAGTCGACAAGCAACTCCTCGTGCCGACTCTACGTTTCTCCTCGAGTTGAGTTCACTCCTTGAGTCGAGCACCGACCCCACGAGTCGACAAGCTAATCCTTGTGCCGACTCTACGTTTCTCGTTAAGTTGAATTCGCTCTTCGAGTCGAGTACCGAGTCCACGGGTCGATAAGCTACTCCTCGTGCCGAGTCTAAGTTTCTCCTCGAGTTGAGTTTACTCCTCGAGTTGAGTTTACTCCTCGAGTCGAGTACCGAGTCCACGAGTCGAAAAGCTACTCCTCGTGCCGACTCTACGTTTCTCCTCGAGTTGAGTTCACTCCTCGAGTCGAGTTCCTAGTCCACGAGTCGACAAGCTACTCCTCGTACCAACTCTACGTTTCTCCTCTAGTTGAATTCGCTCCTCGAGTCGAGTACCGAGTCCACGGGTCGATAAGCTACTCCTCGTGCCGACTCTAAGTTTCTCCTCGAGTTGAGTTCACTCCTCGAGTCGAGTACCGAGTCCACAAGTCGGCAAGCTACTCCTCGTGCCGACTCTACGTTTCTCCTCGAGTTGAGTACACTCCTCGAGTCGAGTACCGAGCCCACGAGTCGACAAGCTACTCCTCGTGCCGACTCTACGTTTCTCCTCGAGTTGAGTTCACTCCTCGAGTCTAGTACCGAGCCCACGAGTCGACAAGCTACTCCTCGTGCCCACTCTACGTTTCTCCTCGAGTTGAATTCGCTCCTCGAGTCGAGTACCGAGTCCACGGGTCGATAAGGTACTCCTCGTGCCGACTCTAAGTTTCTCCTCGAGTTGAGTTCACTCCTCGAGTCGAGTACCGAGTCCACGAGTCGACAAGCTACTCCTCGTGCCGACTCTACGTGTCTCCTCGAGTTGAATTCACTCCTCGAGTCGAGTACCGAGTCCACGAGTCGACAAGCTACTCCTCGTGCCGACTCTACTTTTCTCCTCGAGTTGAGTTCACTCCTCGAGTCGAGTACCGAGCCCACGAGTCGACAAGCAACTCCTCGTGCCGACTCTACGTTTCTCCTCGAGTTGAGTTCACTCCTCGAGTCGAGTACCGAGTCCACGAGTCGACATGCTACTCCTCGTGCCGACTCTACGTTTCTCCTCGAGTTGAGTTAACTCCTCGAGTCGAGTACCGAGCCCACGAGTCGACAAGCTACTCCTCGTGCCGACTCTACGTTTCTCCTCGAGTTGAGTTCACTCCTCGAGTCTAGTACCAAGCCCACGAGTCGACAAGCTACTCCTCGTGCCGAGTCTAAGTTTCTCCTCGACTTGAGTTCACTCCTCGAGTCGAGTACCGAGTCCACGAGTCGACAAGCTACTCCTCGTGCCGACTCTACATTTCTCCTCGAGATGAGTTCATTCCTCGAGTCGAATTCGAGTCCACGAGGCTATTGATACTCCTCGTGCCGACTCTACGCTTCTCCTAGAGTCAAGTTCACTCCTCGAGTCGAGTACCGAGCCCACGAGTCGACAAGCTACTCCTCGTGCCGACTCTACGTTTCTCCTCGAGTTGAGTTCACTCCTCGAGTCTAGTACCGAGACCACGAGTCGACAAGCTACTCCTCGTGCCCACTCTACGTTTCTCCTCGAGTTGAATTCGCTCCTCGAGTCGAGTACCGAGTCCACGGGTCGATAAGGTACTCCTCGTGCCGACTCTAAGTTTCTCCTCGAGTTGAGTTCACTCCTCGAGTCGAGTACCGAGTCCACGAGTCGACAAGCTACTCCTCATGCCGACTCTACGTGTCTCCTCGAGTTGAATTCACTCCTCGAGTCGAGTACCGAGTCCACGAGTCGACAAGCTACTTCTCGTGCCGACTCTACGTTTCTCCTCGAGTTGAGTTCACTCCTCGAGTCGAGTACCGAGCCCACGAGTCGACAAGCAACTCCTCGTGCCGACTCTACGTTTCTCCTCGAGTTGAGTTCACTCCTCGAGTCTAGTACCGAGTCCATGAGTCGACATGCTACTCCTCGTGCCGACTCTACGTTTCTCCTCGAGTTGAGTTCACTCCTCGAGTCGAGTACCGAGTCCACGAGTCGACAAGCTACTCCTCGTGCCGACTCTACGTTTCTCCTCGAGTTGAGTTCACTCCTCGAGTCGAGTACCGAGCCCACGAGTCGACAAGCAACTCCTCGTGCCGACTCTACGTTTCTCCTCGTGTTGAGTTCACTCCTCGAGTCGAGCACCGAGCCCACGAGTCGACATGCTACTCCTCGTGCCGACTCTACGTTTCTCCTCAAGTTGAATTCGCTCCTCGAGTCGAGTACCGAGTCCACGGGTCGATAAGCTACTCCTCGTGCCGAGTCTAAGTTTCTCCTCGAGTTGAATTCACTCCTCGAGTCGAGTACCGAGTCCACGAGTCGACAAGCTACTCCTCGTGTCGACTCTACGTTTCTCCTCGAGTTGAGTTCACTCCTCGAGTCGAGTTCCTAGTCCATGAGTCGACAAGCTACTCCTCGTGCCGACTCTATGTTTCTCCTCGAGTTGAATTCGCTCCTCGAGTCGAGTACCGAGTCCACGGGTCGATAAGCTACTCCTCGTGCCGACTCTAAGTTTCTCCTCGAGTTGAGTTCACTCCTCGAGTCGAGTACCGAGTCCACAAGTCGGCAAGCTACTCCTCGTGCCGACTCTACGTTTCTCCTCGAGTTGAGTACACTCCTCGAGTCGAGTACCGAGCCCACGAGTCGACAAGCTACTCCTTGTGCCGACTCTACGTTTCTCCTCGAGTTGAGTTCACTCCTCGAGTCTAGTACCGAGCCCACGAGTCGACAAGCTACTCCTCGTGCCCACTCTATGTTTCTCCTCGAGTTGAATTCGCTCCTCGAGTCGAGTACCGAGTCCACGGGTCGATAAGGTACTCCTCGTGCCGACTCTAAGTTTCTCCTCGAGTTGAGTTCACTCCTCGAGTCGAGTACCGAGTCCACGAGTCGACAAGCTACTCCTCGTGCCGACTCTACGTGTCTCCTCGAGTTGAATTCACTCCTCGAGTCGAGTACCGAGTCCACGAGTCGACAAGCTACTCCTCGTGCCGACTCTACTTTTCTCCTCGAGTTGAGTTCACTCCTCGAGTCGAGTACCGAGCCCACGAGTCGACAAGCTACTCCTCGTGCCGACTCTACGTTTCTCCTCGAGTTGAGTTCACTCCTCGAGTCGAGTACCGAGTCCACGAGTCGAAATGCTACTCCTCGTGCCGACTCTACGTTTCTCCTCGAGTTGAGTTAACTCCTCGAGTCGAGTACCGAGCCCACGAGTCGACAAGCTACTCCTCGTGCCGACTCTACGTTTCTCCTCGAGTTGAGTTCACTCCTCGAGTCTAGTACCAAGCCCACGAGTCGACAAGCTACTCCTCGTGCCGAGTCTAAGTTTCTCCTCGACTTGAGTTCACTCCTCGAGTCGAGTACCGAGTCCACGAGTCGACAAGCTACTCCTCGTGCCGACTCTACATTTCTCCTCGAGATGAGTTCATTCCTCGAGTCGAATTCGAGTCCACGAGGCTATTGATACTCCTCGTGCCGACTCTACGCTTCTCCTAGAGTCAAGTTCACTCGTCGAGTCGAGTACCGAGCCCACGAGTCGACAAGCTACTCCTCGTGCCGACTCTACGTTTCTCCTCGAGTTGAGTTCACTCCTCGAGTCTAGTACCGAGACCACGAGTCGACAAGCTACTCCTCGTGCCCACTCTACGTTTCTCCTCGAGTTGAATTCGCTCCTCGAGTCGAGTACCGAGTCCACGGGTCGATAAGGTACTCCTCGTGCCGACTCTAAGTTTCTCCTCGAGTTGAGTTCACTCCTCGAGTCGAGTACCGAGTCCACGAGTCGACAAGCTACTCCTCATGCCGACTCTACGTGTCTCCTCGAGTTGAATTCACTCCTCGAGTCGAGTACCGAGTCCACGAGTCGACAAGCTACTCCTCGTGCCGACTCTACGTTTCTCCTCGAGTTGAGTTCACTCCTCGAGTCGAGTACCGAGCCCACGAGTCGACAAGCAACTCCTCGTTCCGACTCTACGTTTCTCCTCGAGTTGAGTTCACTCCTCGAGTCGAGTACCGAGTCCATGAGTCGACATGCTACTCCTCGTGCCGACTCTACGTTTCTCCTCGAGTTGAGTTCACTCCTCGAGTCGAGTACCGAGTCCACGAGTCGACAAGCTACTCCTCGTGCCGACTCTACGTTTCTCCTCGAGTTGAGTTCACTCCTCGAGTCGAGTACCGAGCCCACGAGTCGACAAGCAACTCCTCGTGCCGACTCTACGTTTCTCCTCGTGTTGAGTTCACTCCTCGAGTCGAGCACCGAGCCCACGAGTCGACAAGCTACTCCTCGTGCCGACTCTACGTTTCTCCTCAAGTTGAATTCGCTCCTCGAGTCGAGTACCGAGTCCACGGGTCGATAAGCTACTCCTCGTGCCGAGTCTAAGTTTCTCCTCGAGTTGAATTCACTCCTCGAGTCGAGTACCGAGTCCACGAGTCGACAAGCTACTCCTCGTGTCGACTCTACGTTTCTCCTCGAGTTGAGTTCACTCCTCGAGTCGAGTTCCTAGTCCATGAGTCGACAAGCTACTCCTCGTGCCGACTCTATGTTTCTCCTCGAGTTGAATTCGCTCCTCGAGTCGAGTACCGAGTCCACGGGTCGATAAGCTACTCCTCGTGCCGACTCTAAGTTTCTCCTCGAGTTGAGTTCACTCCTCGAGTCGAGTACCGAGTCCACGAGTCGACAAGCTACTCCTCGTGCCGACTCTACGTTTCTCCTTGAGTTGAGTTCACTCCTCGGGTCGAGTACCAAGTCCACGAGTCGACAAGCTACTCCTCGTGCCGACTCTACATTTCTCCTCGAGAGGATTTCATTCCTCGAGTCGAATTCGAGTCAACGAGTCGATTGATACTCCTCGTGCCGACTCTACGCTTCTCCTAGAGTCGATTTCACTCCTCGAGTCGAGTACCGAGCCCACGAGTCGACAAGCTACTCCTCGTGCCGACTCTACGTGTCTCTTCGAGTTGAGTTCACTCCTCGAGTCGAGTACCAAGTCCACGAGTCGACAAGCTACTCCTCGTGCCGACTCTACGTTTCTCCTCGAGTTGAGTACACTCCTCGAGTCGAGTACCGAGCCCACGAGTCGACAAGCAACTCCTCGTGCCGACTCTACGTTTCTCCTCGAGTTGAGTTCACTCCTCGAGTCGAGTACCGAGTCCATGAGTCGACATGCTACTCCTCGTGCCGACTCTACGTTTCTCCTCGAGTTGAGTTCACTCCTCGAGTCTAGTACCAAGCCCACGAGTCGACAAGCTACTCCTCGTGCCCACTCTACGTTTCTCCTCGAGTTGAATTCGCTCCTCGAGTCGAGTACCGAGTCCACGGGTCGATAAGGTACTCCTCGTGCCGACTCTAAGTTTCTCCTCAAGTTGAGTTCACTCCTCGAGTCGAGTACCGAGTCCACGAGTTGACAAGCTACTCCTCGTGCCGACTCTACGTTTCTCCTCGAGTTGAGTTCACTCCTCGAGTCGAGTACCTAGTCCACAAGTCGACAAGCTACTCCTCTGGCCGACTCTACGTTTCTCCTTGAGTTGAGTTCACTCCTCGAGTCGAGTACCAAGTCCACGAGTCGACAAGCTACTCCTCGTGCCGACTCTACATTTCTCCTCGAGATGATCTCATTCCTCGAGTCGAATTCGAGTCCACGAGTCGATTGATACTCCTCGTGCCGACTCTACGCTTCTCCTAGAGTCGAGTTCACTCCTCGAGTCGAGTACCGAGCCCACGAGTCGACAAGCTACTCCTCTTGCCGACTCTACGTGTCTCTTCGAGTTGAGTTCACTCCTCGAGTCGAGTACCAAGTCCACGAGTCGACAAGCTACTCCTCGTGCCGACTCTACGTTTCTCCTCGAGTTGAGTACACTCCTCGAGTCGAGTACCGAGCCCACGAGTCGACAAGCAACTCCTCGTGCCGACTCTACGTTTCTCCTTGAGTTGAGTTCACTCCTTGAGTCGAGCACCGACCCCACGAGTCGACAAGCTACTCCTTGTGCCGACTCTACGTTTCTCGTTAAGTTGAATTCGCTCTTCGAGTCGAGTACCGAGTCCACGGGTCGATAAGCTACTCCTCGTGCCGAGTCTAAGTTTCTCCTCGAGTTGAGTTTACTCCTCGAGTCGAGTACCGAGTCCACGAGTCGAAAAGCTACTCCTCGTGCCGACTCTACGTTTCTCCTCGAGTTGAGTTCACTCCTCGAGTCGAGTTCCTAGTCCACGAGTCGACAAGCTACTCCTCGTACCGACTCTACGTTTCTCCTCTAGTTGAATTCGCTCCTCGAGTCGAGTACCGAGTCCACGGATCGATAAGCTACTCCTCGTGCCGACTCTAAGTTTCTCCTCGAGTTGAGTTCACTCCTCGAGTCGAGTACCGAGTCCACAAGTCGACAAGCTACTCCTCGTGCCGACTCTACGTTTCTCCTCGAGTTGAGTACACTCCTCGAGTCGAGTACCGAGCCCACGAGTCGACAAGCTACTCCTCGTGCCGACTCTACGTTTCTCCTCGAGTTGAGTTCACTCCTCGAGTCTAGTACCGAGCCCACGAGTCGACAAGCTACTCCTCGTGCCGACTCTACGTTTCTCCTCGAGTTGAGTTCACTCCTCGAGTCTAGTACCGAGCCCACGAGTCGACAAGCTACTCCTCGTGCCCACTCTACGCTTCTCCTAGAGTCGAGTTCACTCCTCGAGTCGAGTACCGAGCCCACGAGTCGACAAGCTACTCCTCTTGCCGACTCTACGTGTCTCTTCGAGTTGAGTTCACTCCTCGAGTCGAGTACCAAGTCCACGAGTCGACAAGCTACTCCTCGTGCCGACTCTACGTTTCTCCTCGAGTTGAGTACACTCCTCGAGTCGAGTACCGAGCCCACGAGTCGACAAGCAACTCCTCGTGCCGACTCTACGTTTCTCCTTGAGTTGAGTTCACTCCTTGAGTCGAGCACCGACCCCACGAGTCGACAAGCTACTCCTTGTGCCGACTCTACGTTTCTCGTTAAGTTGAATTCGCTCTTCGAGTCGAGTACCGAGTCCACGGGTCGATAAGCTACTCCTCGTGCCGAGTCTAAGTTTCTCCTCGAGTTGAGTTTACTCCTCGAGTCGAGTACCGAGTCCACGAGTCGAAAAGCTACTCCTCGTGCCGACTCTACGTTTCTCCTCGAGTTGAGTTCACTCCTCGAGTCGAGTTCCTAGTCCACGAGTCGACAAGCTACTCCTCGTACCGACTCTACGTTTCTCCTCTAGTTGAATTCGCTCCTCGAGTCGAGTACCGAGTCCACGGGTCGATAAGCTACTCCTCGTGCCGACTCTAAGTTTCTCCTCGAGTTGAGTTCACTCCTCGAGTCGAGTACCGAGTCCACAAGTCGACAAGCTACTCCTCGTGCCGACTCTACGTTTCTCCTCGAGTTGAGTACACTCCTCGAGTCGAGTACCGAGCCCACGAGTCGACAAGCTACTCCTCGTGCCGACTCTACGTTTCTCCTCGAGTTGAGTTCACTCCTCGAGTCTAGTACCGAGCCCACGAGTCGACAAGCTACTCCTCGTGCCCACTCTACGTTTCTCCTCGAGTTGAATTCGCTCCTCGAGTCGAGTACCGAGTCCACGGGTCGATAAGGTACTCCTCGTGCCGACTCTAAGTTTCTCCTCGAGTTGAGTTCACTCCTCGAGTCGAGTACCGAGTCCACGAGTCGACAAGCTACTCCTCGTGCCGACTCTACGTGTCTCCTCGAGTTGAATTCACTCCTCGAGTCGAGTACCGAGTCCACGAGTCGACAAGCTACTCCTCGTGCCGACTCTACGTTTCTCCTCGAGTTGAGTTCACTCCTCGAGTCGAGTACCGAGCCCACGAGTCGACAAGCAACTCCTCGTGCCGACTCTACGTTTCTCCTCGAGTTGAGTTCACTCCTCGAGTCGAGTACCGAGTCCACGAGTCGACATGCTACTCCTCGTGCCGACTCTACGTGTCTCTTCGAGTTGAGTTCACTCCTCGAGTCGAGTACCAAGTCCACGAGTCGACAAGCTACTCCTCGTGCCGACTCTACGTTTCTCCTCGAGTTGAGTACACTCCTCGAGTCGAGTACCGAGCCCACGAGTCGACAAGCAACTCCTCGTGCCGACTCTACGTTTCTCCTCGAGTTGAGTTCACTCCTCGAGTCGAGTACCGAGTCCATGAGTCGACATGCTACTCCTCGTGCCGACTCTACGTGTCTCTTCGAGTTGAGTTCACTCCTCGAGTCGAGTACCAAGTCCACGAGTCGACAAGCTACTCCTCGTGCCGACTCTACGTTTCTCCTCGAGTTGAGTACACTCCTCGAGTCGAGTACCGAGCCCACGAGTCGACAAGCAACTCCTCGTGCCGACTCTACGTTTCTCCTCGAGTTGAGTTCACTCCTCGAGTCGAGTACCGAGTCCATGAGTCGACATGCTACTCCTCGTGCCGACTCTACGTGTCTCTTCGAGTTGAGTTCACTCCTCGAGTCGAGTACCGAGCCCACGAGTCGACAAGCAACTCCTCGTGCCGACTCTACGTTTCTCCTCGAGTTGAGTTCACTCCTCGAGTCGAGTACCGAGTCCACGAGTCGACATGCTACTCCTCGTGCCGACTCTACGTGTCTCTTCGAGTTGAGTTCACTCCTCGAGTCGAGTACCAAGTCCACGAGTCGACAAGCTACTCCTCGTGCCGACTCTACGTTTCTCCTCGAGTTGAGTACACTCCTCGAGTCGAGTACCGAGCCCACGAGTCGACAAGCAACTCCTCGTGCCGACTCTACGTTTCTCCTCGAGTTGAGTTCACTCCTCGAGTCGAGTACCGAGTCCATGAGTCGACATGCTACTCCTCGTGCCGACTCTACGTTTCTCCTCGAGTTGAGTTCACTCCTCGAGTCTAGTACCAAGCCCACGAGTCGACAAGCTACTCCTCGTGCCCACTCTACGTTTCTCCTCGAGTTGAATTCGCTCCTCGAGTCGAGTACCGAGTCCACGGGTCGATAAGCTACTCCTCGTGCCGACTCTAAGTTTCTCCTCGAGTTGAGTTCACTCCTCGAGTCGAGTACCGAGTCCACGAGTCGACAAGCTACTCCTCGTGCCGACTCTACGTTTCTCCTTGAGTTGAGTTCACTCCTCGAGTCGAGTACCGAGTCCACGAGTCGACAAGCTACTCCTCGTGCCGACTCTACGTTTCTCCTTGAGTTGAGTTCACTCCTCGGGTCGAGTACCAAGTCCACGAGTCGACAAGCTACTCCTCGTGCCGACTCTACATTTCTCCTCGAGAGGATTTCATTCCTCGAGTCGAATTCGAGTCAACGAGTCGATTGATACTCCTCGTGCCGACTCTACGCTTCTCCTAGAGTCGATTTCACTCCTCGAGTCGAGTACCGAGCCCACGAGTCGACAAGCTACTCCTCGTGCCGACTCTACGTGTCTCTTCGAGTTGAGTTCACTCCTCGAGTCGAGTACCAAGTCCACGAGTCGACAAGCTACTCCTCGTGCCGACTCTACGTTTCTCCTCGAGTTGAGTACACTCCTCGAGTCGAGTACCGAGCCCACGAGTCGACAAGCAACTCCTCGTGCCGACTCTACGTTTCTCCTCGAGTTGAGTTCACTCCTCGAGTCGAGTACCGAGTCCATGAGTCGACATGCTACTCCTCGTGCCGACTCTACGTTTCTCCTCGAGTTGAGTTCACTCCTCGAGTCTAGTACCAAGCCCACGAGTCGACAAGCTACTCCTCGTGCCCACTCTACGTTTCTCCTCGAGTTGAATTCGCTCCTCGAGTCGAGTACCGAGTCCACGGGTCGATAAGGTACTCCTCGTGCCGACTCTAAGTTTCTCCTCAAGTTGAGTTCACTCCTCGAGTCGAGTACCGAGTCCACGAGTTGAGAAGCTACTCCTCGTGCCGACTCTACGTTTCTCCTCGAGTTGAGTTCACTCCTCGAGTCGAGTACCTAGTCCACAAGTCGACAAGCTACTCCTCTGGCCGACTCTACGTTTCTCCTTGAGTTGAGTTCACTCCTCGAGTCGAGTACCAAGTCCACGAGTCGACAAGCTACTCCTCGTGCCGACTCTACATTTCTCCTCGAGATGATCTCATTCCTCGAGTCGAATTCGAGTCCACGAGTCGATTGATACTCCTCGTGCCGACTCTACGCTTCTCCTAGAGTCGAGTTCACTCCTCGAGTCGAGTACCGAGCCCACGAGTCGACAAGCTACTCCTCTTGCCGACTCTACGTGTCTCTTCGAGTTGAGTTCACTCCTCGAGTCGAGTACCAAGTCCACGAGTCGACAAGCTACTCCTCGTGCCGACTCTACGTTTCTCCTCGAGTTGAGTACACTCCTCGAGTCGAGTACCGAGCCCACGAGTCGACAAGCAACTCCTCGTGCCGACTCTACGTTTCTCCTTGAGTTGAGTTCACTCCTTGAGTCGAGCACCGACCCCACGAGTCGACAAGCTACTCCTTGTGCCGACTCTACGTTTCTCGTTAAGTTGAATTCGCTCTTCGAGTCGAGTACCGAGTCCACGGGTCGATAAGCTACTCCTCGTGCCGAGTCTAAGTTTCTCCTCGAGTTGAGTTTACTCCTCGAGTCGAGTACCGAGTCCACGAGTCGAAAAGCTACTCCTCGTGCCGACTCTACGTTTCTCCTCGAGTTGAGTTCACTCCTCGAGTCGAGTTCCTAGTCCACGAGTCGACAAGCTACTCCTCGTACCGACTCTACGTTTCTCCTCTAGTTGAATTCGCTCCTCGAGTCGAGTACCGAGTCCACGGATCGATAAGCTACTCCTCGTGCCGACTCTAAGTTTCTCCTCGAGTTGAGTTCACTCCTCGAGTCGAGTACCGAGTCCACAAGTCGACAAGCTACTCCTCGTGCCGACTCTACGTTGCTCCTCGAGTTGAGTACACTCCTCGAGTCGAGTACCGAGCCCACGAGTCGACAAGCTACTCCTCGTGCCGACTCTACGTTTCTCCTCGAGTTGAGTTCACTCCTCGAGTCTAGTACCGAGCCCACGAGTCGACAAGCTACTCCTCGTGCCGACTCTACGTTTCTCCTCGAGTTGAGTTCACTCCTCGAGTCTAGTACCGAGCCCACGAGTCGACAAGCTACTCCTCGTGCCCACTCTACGCTTCTCCTAGAGTCGAGTTCACTCCTCGAGTCGAGTACCGAGCCCACGAGTCGACAAGCTACTCCTCTTGCCGACTCTACGTGTCTCTTCGAGTTGAGTTCACTCCTCGAGTCGAGTACCAAGTCCACGAGTCGACAAGCTACTCCTCGTGCCGACTCTACGTTTCTCCTCGAGTTGAGTACACTCCTCGAGTCGAGTACCGAGCCCACGAGTCGACAAGCAACTCCTCGTGCCGACTCTACGTTTCTCCTTGAGTTGAGTTCACTCCTTGAGTCGAGCACCGACCCCACGAGTCGACAAGCTACTCCTTGTGCCGACTCTACGTTTCTCGTTAAGTTGAATTCGCTCTTCGAGTCGAGTACCGAGTCCACGGGTCGATAAGCTACTCCTCGTGCCGAGTCTAAGTTTCTCCTCGAGTTGAGTTTACTCCTCGAGTCGAGTACCGAGTCCACGAGTCGAAAAGCTACTCCTCGTGCCGACTCTACGTTTCTCCTCGAGTTGAGTTCACTCCTCGAGTCGAGTTCCTAGTCCACGAGTCGACAAGCTACTCCTCGTACCGACTCTACGTTTCTCCTCTAGTTGAATTCGCTCCTCGAGTCGAGTACCGAGTCCACGGGTCGATAAGCTACTCCTCGTGCCGACTCTAAGTTTCTCCTCGAGTTGAGTTCACTCCTCGAGTCGAGTACCGAGTCCACAAGTCGACAAGCTACTCCTCGTGCCGACTCTACGTTTCTCCTCGAGTTGAGTACACTCCTCGAGTCGAGTACCGAGCCCACGAGTCGACAAGCTACTCCTCGTGCCGACTCTACGTTTCTCCTCGAGTTGAGTTCACTCCTCGAGTCTAGTACCGAGCCCACGAGTCGACAAGCTACTCCTCGTGCCCACTCTACGTTTCTCCTCGAGTTGAATTCGCTCCTCGAGTCGAGTACCGAGTCCACGGGTCGATAAGGTACTCCTCGTGCCGACTCTAAGTTTCTCCTCGAGTTGAGTTCACTCCTCGAGTCGAGTACCGAGTCCACGAGTCGACAAGCTACTCCTCGTGCCGACTCTACGTGTCTCCTCGAGTTGAATTCACTCCTCGAGTCGAGTACCGAGTCCACGAGTCGACAAGCTACTCCTCGTGCCGACTCTACGTTTCTCCTCGAGTTGAGTTCACTCCTCGAGTCGAGTACCGAGCCCACGAGTCGACAAGCAACTCCTCGTGCCGACTCTACGTTTCTCCTCGAGTTGAGTTCACTCCTCGAGTCGAGTACCGAGTCCACGAGTCGACATGCTACTCCTCGTGCCGACTCTACGTGTCTCTTCGAGTTGAGTTCACTCCTCGAGTCGAGTACCAAGTCCACGAGTCGACAAGCTACTCCTCGTGCCGACTCTACGTTTCTCCTCGAGTTGAGTACACTCCTCGAGTCGAGTACCGAGCCCACGAGTCGACAAGCAACTCCTCGTGCCGACTCTACGTTTCTCCTCGAGTTGAGTTCACTCCTCGAGTCGAGTACCGAGTCCATGAGTCGACATGCTACTCCTCGTGCCGACTCTACGTGTCTCTTCGAGTTGAGTTCACTCCTCGAGTCGAGTACCAAGTCCACGAGTCGACAAGCTACTCCTCGTGCCGACTCTACGTTTCTCCTCGAGTTGAGTACACTCCTCGAGTCGAGTACCGAGCCCACGAGTCGACAAGCAACTCCTCGTGTCGACTCTACGTTTCTCCTCGAGTTGAGTTCACTCCTCGAGTCGAGTACCGAGTCCATGAGTCGACATGCTACTCCTCGTGCCGACTCTACGTGTCTCTTCGAGTTGAGTTCACTCCTCGAGTCGAGTACCGAGCCCACGAGTCGACAAGCAACTCCTCGTGCCGACTCTACGTTTCTCCTCGAGTTGAGTTCACTCCTCGAGTCGAGTACCGAGTCCACGAGTCGACATGCTACTCCTCGTGCCGACTCTACGTGTCTCTTCGAGTTGAGTTCACTCCTCGAGTCGAGTACCAAGTCCACGAGTCGACAAGCTACTCCTCGTGCCGACTCTACGTTTCTCCTCGAGTTGAGTACACTCCTCGAGTCGAGTACCGAGCCCACGAGTCGACAAGCAACTCCTCGTGCCGACTCTACGTTTCTCCTCGAGTTGAGTTCACTCCTCGAGTCGAGTACCGAGTCCATGAGTCGACATGCTACTCCTCGTGCCGACTCTACGTTTCTCCTCGAGTTGAGTTCACTCCTCGAGTCTAGTACCAAGCCCACGAGTCGACAAGCTACTCCTCGTGCCCACTCTACGTTTCTCCTCGAGTTGAATTCGCTCCTCGAGTCGAGTACCGAGTCCACGGGTCGATAAGGTACTCCTCGTGCCGACTCTAAGTTTCTCCTCAAGTTGAGTTCACTCCTCGAGTCGAGTACCGAGTCCACGAGTTGACAAGCTACTCCTCGTGCCGACTCTACGTTTCTCCTCGAGTTGAGTTCACTCCTCGAGTCGAGTACCTAGTCCACAAGTCGACAAGCTACTCCTCTGGCCGACTCTACGTTTCTCCTTGAGTTGAGTTCACTCCTCGAGTCGAGTACCAAGTCCACGAGTCGACAAGCTACTCCTCGTGCCGACTCTACATTTCTCCTCGAGATGATCTCATTCCTCGAGTCGAATTCGAGTCCACGAGTCGATTGATACTCCTCGTGCCGACTCTACGCTTCTCCTAGAGTCGAGTTCACTCCTCGAGTCGAGTACCGAGCCCACGAGTCGACAAGCTACTCCTCTTGCCGACTCTACGTGTCTCTTCGAGTTGAGTTCACTCCTCGAGTCGAGTACCAAGTCCACGAGTCGACAAGCTACTCCTCGTGCCGACTCTACGTTTCTCCTCGAGTTGAGTACACTCCTCGAGTCGAGTACCGAGCCCACGAGTCGACAAGCAACTCCTCGTGCCGACTCTACGTTTCTCCTTGAGTTGAGTTCACTCCTTGAGTCGAGCACCGACCCCACGAGTCGACAAGCTACTCCTTGTGCCGACTCTACGTTTCTCGTTAAGTTGAATTCGCTCTTCGAGTCGAGTACCGAGTCCACGGGTCGATAAGCTACTCCTCGTGCCGAGTCTAAGTTTCTCCTCGAGTTGAGTTTACTCCTCGAGTCGAGTACCGAGTCCACGAGTCGAAAAGCTACTCCTCGTGCCGACTCTACGTTTCTCCTCGAGTTGAGTTCACTCCTCGAGTCGAGTTCCTAGTCCACGAGTCGACAAGCTACTCCTCGTACCGACTCTACGTTTCTCCTCTAGTTGAATTCGCTCCTCGAGTCGAGTACCGAGTCCACGGGTCGATAAGCTACTCCTCGTGCCGACTCTAAGTTTCTCCTCGAGTTGAGTTCACTCCTCGAGTCGAGTACCGAGTCCACAAGTCGACAAGCTACTCCTCGTGCCGACTCTACGTTTCTCCTCGAGTTGAGTACACTCCTCGAGTCGAGTACCGAGCCCACGAGTCGACAAGCTACTCCTCGTGCCGACTCTACGTTTCTCCTCGAGTTGAGTTCACTCCTCGAGTCTAGTACCGAGCCCACGAGTCGACAAGCTACTCCTCGTGCCCACTCTACGTTTCTCCTCGAGTTGAATTCGCTCCTCGAGTCGAGTACCGAGTCCACGGGTCGATAAGGTACTCCTCGTGCCGACTCTAAGTTTCTCCTCGAGTTGAGTTCACTCCTCGAGTCGAGTACCGAGTCCACGAGTCGACAAGCTACTCCTCGTGCCGACTCTACGTGTCTCCTCGAGTTGAATTCACTCCTCGAGTCGAGTACCGAGTCCACGAGTCGACAAGCTACTCCTCGTGCCGACTCTACGTTTCTCCTCGAGTTGAGTTCACTCCTCGAGTCGAGTACCGAGCCCACGAGTCGACAAGCAACTCCTCGTGCCGACTCTACGTTTCTCCTCGAGTTGAGTTCACTCCTCGAGTCGAGTACCGAGTCCACGAGTCGACATGCTACTCCTCGTGCCGACTCTACGTTTCTCCTCGAGTTGAGTTAACTCCTCGAGTCGAGTACCGAGCCCACGAGTCGACAAGCTACTCCTTGTGCCGACTCTACGTTTCTCCTCGAGTTGAGTTCACTCCTCGAGTCTAGTACCAAGCCCACGAGTCGACAAGCTACTCCTCGTGCCGCGTCTAAGTTTCTCCTCGACTTGAGTTCACTCCTCGAGTCGAGTACCGAGTCCACGAGTCGACAAGCTACTCCTCGTGCCGACTCTACATTTCTCCTCGAGATGAGTTCATTCCTCGAGTCGAATTCGAGTCCACGAGGCTATTGATACTCCTCGTGCCGACTCTACGCTTCTCCTAGAGTCAAGTTCACTCCTCGAGTCGAGTACCGAGCCCACGAGTCGACAAGCTACTCCTCGTGCCGACTCTACGTTTCTCCTCGAGTTGAGTTCACTCCTCGAGTCTAGTACCGAGACCACGAGTCGACAAGCTACTCCTCGTGCCCACTCTACGTTTCTCCTCGAGTTGAATTCGCTCCTCGAGTCGAGTACCGAGTCCACGGGTCGATAAGGTACTCCTCGTGCCGACTCTAAGTTTCTCCTCGAGTTGAGTTCACTCCTCGAGTCGAGTACCGAGTCCACGAGTCGACAAGCTACTCCTCATGCCGACTCTACGTGTCTCCTCGAGTTGAATTCACTCCTCGAGTCGAGTACCGAGTCCACGAGTCGACAAGCTACTCCTCGTGCCGACTCTACGTTTCTCCTCGAGTTGAGTTCACTCCTCGAGTCGAGTACCGAGCCCACGAGTCGACAAGCAACTCCTCGTGCCGACTCTACGTTTCTCCTCGAGTTGAGTTCACTCCTCGAGTCGAGTACCGAGTCCATGAGTCGACATGCTACTCCTCGTGCCGACTCTACGTTTCTCCTCGAGTTGAGTTCACTCCTCGAGTCGAGTACCGAGTCCACGAGTCGACAAGCTACTCCTCGTGCCGACTCTACGTTTCTCCTCGAGTTGAGTTCACTCCTCGAGTCGAGTACCGAGCCCACGAGTCGACAAGCAACTCCTCGTGCCGACTCTACGTTTCTCCTCGTGTTGAGTTTACTCCTCGAGTCGAGCACCGAGCCCACGAGTCGACAAGCTACTCCTCGTGCCGACTCTACGTTTCTCCTCAAGTTGAATTCGCTCCTCGAGTCGAGTACCGAGTCCACGGGTCGATAAGCTACTCCTCGTGCCGAGTCTAAGTTTCTCCTCGAGTTGAATTCACTCCTCGAGTCGAGTACCGAGTCCACGAGTCGACAAGCTACTCCTCGTGTCGACTCTACGTTTCTCCTCGAGTTGAGTTCACTCCTCGAGTCGAGTTCCTAGTCCATGAGTCGACAAGCTACTCCTCGTGCCGACTCTACGTTTCTCCTCGAGTTGAATTCGCTCCTCGAGTCGAGTACCGAGTCCACGGGTCGATAAGCTACTCCTCGTGCCGACTCTAAGTTTCTCCTCGAGTTGAGTTCACTCCTCGAGTCGAGTACCGAGTCCACGAGTCGACAAGCTACTCCTCGTGCCGACTCTACGTTTCTCCTTGAGTTGAGTTCACTCCTCGAGTCTAGTACCGAGCCCACGAGTCGACAAGCTACTCCTCGTGCCCACTCTACGTTTCTCCTCGAGTTGAATTCGCTCCTCGAGTCGAGTACCGAGTCCACGGGTCGATAAGGTACTCCTCGTGCCGACTCTAAGTTTCTCCTCGAGTTGAGTTCACTCCTCGAGTCGAGTACCGAGTCCACGAGTCGACAAGCTACTCCTCGTGCCGACTCTACGTGTCTCCTCGAGTTGAATTCACTCCTCGAGTCGAGTACCGAGTCCACGAGTCGACAAGCTACTCCTCGTGCCGACTCTACGTTTCTCCTCGAGTTGAGTTCACTCCTCGAGTCGAGTACCGAGCCCACGAGTCGACAAGCAACTCCTCGTGCCGACTCTACGTTTCTCCTCGAGTTGAGTTCACTCCTCGAGTCGAGTACCGAGTCCACGAGTCGACATGCTACTCCTCGTGCCGACTCTACGTTTCTCCTCGAGTTGAGTTAACTCCTCGAGTCGAGTACCGAGCCCACGAGTCGACAAGCTACTCCTCGTGCCGACTCTACGTTTCTCCTCGAGTTGAGTTCACTCCTCGAGTCTAGTACCAAGCCCACGAGTCGACAAGCTACTCCTCGTGCCGCGTCTAAGTTTCTCCTCGACTTGAGTTCACTCCTCGAGTCGAGTACCGAGTCCACGAGTCGACAAGCTACTCCTCGTGCCGACTCTACATTTCTCCTCGAGATGAGTTCATTCCTCGAGTCGAATTCGAGTCCACGAGGCTATTGATACTCCTCGTGCCGACTCTACGCTTCTCCTAGAGTCAAGTTCACTCCTCGAGTCGAGTACCGAGCCCACGAGTCGACAAGCTACTCCTCGTGCCGACTCTACGTTTCTCCTCGAGTTGAGTTCACTCCTCGAGTCTAGTACCGAGACCACGAGTCGACAAGCTACTCCTCGTGCCCACTCTACGTTTCTCCTCGAGTTGAATTCGCTCCTCGAGTCGAGTACCGAGTCCACGGGTCGATAAGGTACTCCTCGTGCCGACTCTAAGTTTCTCCTCGAGTTGAGTTCACTCCTCGAGTCAAGTACCGTGTCCACGAGTCGACAAGCTACTCCTCATGCCGACTCTACGTGTCTCCTCGAGTTGAATTCACTCCTCGAGTCGAGTACCGAGTCCACGAGTCGACAAGCTACTCCTCGTGCCGACTCTACGTTTCTCCTCGAGTTGAGTTCACTCCTCGAGTTGAGTACCGAGCCCACGAGTCGACAAGCAACTCCTCGTGCCGACTCTACGTTTCTCCTCGAGTTGAGTTCACTCCTCGAGTCGAGTACCGAGTCCATGAGTCGACATGCTACTCCTCGTGCCGACTCTACGTTTCTCCTCGAGTTGAGTTCACTCCTCGAGTCGAGTACCGAGTCCACGAGTCGACAAGCTACTCCTCGTGCCGACTCTACGTTTCTCCTCGAGTTGAGTTCACTCCTCGAGTCGAGTACCGAGCCCACGAGTCGACAAGCAACTCCTCGTGCCGACTCTACGTTTCTCCTCGTGTTGAGTTCACTCCTCGAGTCGAGCACCGAGCCCACGAGTCGACAAGCTACTCCTCGTGCCGACTCTACGTTTCTCCTCAAGTTGTATTCGCTCCTCGAGTCGAGTACCGAGTCCACGGGTCGATAAGCTACTCCTCGTGCCGAGTCTAAGTTTCTCGTCGAGTTGAATTCACTCCTCGAGTCGAGTACCGAGTCCACGAGTCGACAAGCTACTCCTCGTGTCGACTCTACGTTTCTCCTCGAGTTGAGTTCACTCCTCGAGTCGAGTTCCTAGTCCATGAGTCGACAAGCTACTCCTCGTGCCGACTCTACGTTTCTCCTCGAGTTGAATTCGCTCCTCGAGTCGAGTACCGAGTCCACGGGTCGATAAGCTACTCCTCGTGCCGACTCTAAGTTTCTCCTCGAGTTGAGTTCACTCCTCGAGTCGAGTACCGAGTCCACGAGTCGACAAGCTACTCCTCGTGCCGACTCTACGTTTCTCCTTGAGTTGAGTTCACTCCTCGGGTCGAGTACCAAGTCCACGAGTCGACAAGCTACTCCTCGTGCCGACTCTACATTTCTCCTCGAGAGGATTTCATTCCTCGAGTCGAATTCGAGTCAACGAGTCGATTGATACTCCTCGTGCCAACTCTACGCTTCTCCTAGAGTCGAGTTCACTCCTCGAGTCGAGTACCGAGCCCACGAGTCGACAAGCTACTCCTCGTGCCGACTCTACGTGTCTCTTCGAGTTGAGTTCACTCCTCGAGTCGAGTACCAAGTCCACGAGTCGACAAGCTACTCCTCGTGCCGACTCTACGTTTCTCCTCGAGTTGAGTACACTCCTCGAGTCGAGTACCGAGCCCACGAGTCGACAAGCAACTCCTCGTGCCGACTCTACGTTTCTCCTCGAGTTAAGTTCACTCCTTGAGTCGAGCACCGACCCCACGAGTCGACAAGCTACTCTTTGTGCCGACTCTACGTTTCTCCTCAAGTTGAATTCGCTCTTCGAGTCGAGTACCGAGTCCACGGGTCGATAAGCTACTCCTCGTGCCGAGTCTAAGTTTCTCCTCGAGTTGAGTTTACTCCTCGAGTCGAGTGCCGAGTCCACGAGTCGAAAAGCTACTCCTCGTGCCGACTCTACGTTTCTCCTCGAGTTGAGTTCACTCCTCGAGTCGAGTTCCTAGTCCACGAGTCGACAAGCTACTCCTCGTACCGACTCTACGTTTCTCCTCGAGTTGAATTCGCTCCTCGAGTCGAGTACCGAGTCCACGGGTCGATAAGCTACTCCTCGTGCCGACTCTAAGTTTCTCCTCGAGTTGAGTTCACTCCTCGAGTCGAGTACCGAGTCCACGAGTCGACAAGCTACTCCTCGTGCCGACTCTACGTTTCTCCTCGAGTTGAGTACACTTCTCGAGTCGAGTACCTAGTCCACGAGTCGACAAGCTACTCCTCGTGCCGACTCTACGTTTCTCCTTGAGTTGAGTTCACTCCTCGAGTCGAGTACCAAGTCCACGAGTCGACAAGCTACTCGTCGTGCCGACTCTACATTTCTCCTCGAGATGAGTTCATTCCTCGAGTCGAATTCGAGTCCACGAGGCTATTGATACTCCTCGTGCCGACTCTACGCTTCTCCTAGAGTCAAGTTCACTCCTCGAGTCGAGTACCGAGCCCACGAGTCGACAAGCTACTCCTCGTGCCGACTCTACGTTTCTCCTCGAGTTGAGTTCACTCCTCGAGTCTAGTACCGAGCCCACGAGTCGACAAGCTACTCCTCGTGCCCACTCTACGTTTCTCCTCGAGTTGAATTCGTTCCTCGAGTCGAGTACCGAGTCCACGGGTCGATAAGGTACTCCTCGTGCCGACTCTAAGTTTCTCCTCGAGTTGAGTTCACTCTTCGAGTCGAGTACCGAGTCCACGAGTTGACAAGCTACTCCTCGTGCCGACTCTACGTTTCTCCTCGAGTTGAGTTCACTCCTCGAGTCGAGTACCTAGTCCACAAGTCGACAAGCTACTCCTCGTGCCGACTCTACGTTTCTCCTTGAGTTGAGTTCACTCCTCGAGTCGAGTACCAAGTCCACGAGTCGACAAGCTACTCCTCGTGCCGACTCTACATTTCTCCTCGAGATGATTTTATTCCTCGAGTCGAATTCGAGTCCACGAGTCGATTGATACTCCTCGTGCCGACTCTACGCTTCTCCTAGAGTCGAGTTCACTCCTCGAGTCGAGTACCGAGCCCACGAGTCGACAAGCTACTCCTCGTGCCGACTCTACGTTTCTCCTCGAGTTGAGTTCACTCCTCGAGTCGAGTACCGAGTCCACGAGTCGACAAGCTACTCCTCGTGCCGACTCTACGTTTCTCCTCGAGTTGAGTTCACTCCTCGAGTCGAGTACCGAGCCCACGAGTCGACAAGCAACTCCTCGTGCCGACTCTATGTTTCTCCTCGAGTTGAGTTCACTCCCTGAGTCGAGCACCGACCCCACGAGTCGACAAGCTACTCCTTGTGCCGACTCTACGTTTCTCCTCAAGTTGAATTCGCTCTTCAAGTCGAGTACCGAGTCCACGGGTCGATAAGCTACTCCTCGTGCCGAGTCTAAGTTTCTCGTCGAGTTGAGTTTACTCCTCGAGTCGAGTACCGAGTCCACGAGTCGAAAAGCTACTCCTCGTGCCGACTCTACGTTTCTCCTCGAGTTGAGTTCACTCCTCGAGTCGAGTTCCTAGTCCACGAGTCGACAAGCTACTCCTCGTACCGACTCTACGTTTCTCCTCGAGTTGAATTCGCTCCTCGAGTCGAGTACCGAGTCCACGGGTCGATAAGGTACTCCTCGTGCCGACTCTAAGTTTCTCCTCGAGTTGAGTTCACTCCTCGAGTCGAGTACCGAGTCCATGAGTTGACAAGCTACTCCTCGTGCCGACTCTACGTTTCTCCTCGAGTTGAGTTCAGTCCTCGAGTCGAGTACCTAGTCCACAAGTCGACAAGCTACTCCTCGTGCCGACTCTACGTTTCTCCTTGAGTTGAGTTCACTCCTCGAGTCGAGTACCAAGTCCACGAGTCGACAAGCTACTCCTCGTGCCAACTATACATTTCTCCTCGAGATGATTTCATTCCTCGAGTCGAATTCGAGTCCACGAGTCGATTGATACTCCTCGTGCCGACTCTACGCTTCTCCTAGAGTCGAGTTCACTCCTCGAGTCGAGTACCGAGACCACGAGTCGACAAGCTACTCCTCGTGCCGACTCTACGTTTCTCCTCGAGTTGAGTACACTCCTCGAGTCGAGTACCGAGCCCACGAGTCGACAAGCAACTCCTCGTGCCGACTCTACGTTTCTCCTCGAGTTGAGTTCACTCCTCGAGTCGAGCACCGACCCCACGAGTCGACAAGCTACTCTTTGTGCCGACTCTACGTTTCTCCTCAAGTTGAATTCGCTCTTCGAGTCGAGTTCACTCCTCGAGTCGAGTACCGAGACCACGAGTCGACAAGCTACTCCTCGTGCCGACTCTACGTTTCTCCTCGAGTTGAGTACACTCCTCGAGTCGAGTACCGAGCCCACGAGTCGACAAGCAACTCCTCGTGCCGACTCTACGTTTCTCCTCGAGTTGAGTTCACTCCTCGAGTCGAGTTCCTAGTCCACGAGTCGACAAGCTACTCCTCGTACCGACTCTACGTTTCTCCTCGAGTTGAATTCGCTCCTCGAGTCGAGTACCGAGTCCACGGGTCGATAAGCTACTCCTCGTGCCGACTCTAAGTTTCTCCTCGAGTTGAGTTCACTCCTCGAGTCGAGTACCGAGTCCACGAGTCGACAAGCTACTCCTCGTGCCGACTCTACGTTTCTCCTCGAGTTGAGTACACTTCTCGAGTCGAGTACCTAGTCCACGAGTCGACAAGCTACTCCTCGTGCCGACTCTACGTTTCTCCTTGAGTTGAGTTCACTCCTCGAGTCGAGTACCAAGTCCACGAGTCGACAAGCTACTCGTCGTGCCGACTCTACATTTCTCCTCGAGATGAGTTCATTCCTCGAGTCGAATTCGAGTCCACGAGGCTATTGATACTCCTCGTGCCGACTCTACGCTTCTCCTAGAGTCAAGTTCACTCCTCGAGTCGAGTACCGAGCCCACGAGTCGACAAGCTACTCCTCGTGCCGACTCTACGTTTCTCCTCGAGTTGAGTTCACTCCTCGAGTCTAGTACCGAGCCCACGAGTCGACAAGCTACTCCTCGTGCCCACTCTACGTTTCTCCTCGAGTTGAATTCGTTCCTCGAGTCGAGTACCGAGTCCACGGGTCGATAAGGTACTCCTCGTGCCGACTCTAAGTTTCTCCTCGAGTTGAGTTCACTCTTCGAGTCGAGTACCGAGTCCACGAGTTGACAAGCTACTCCTCGTGCCGACTCTACGTTTCTCCTCGAGTTGAGTTCACTCCTCGAGTCGAGTACCTAGTCCACAAGTCGACAAGCTACTCCTCGTGCCGACTCTACGTTTCTCCTTGAGTTGAGTTCACTCCTCGAGTCGAGTACCAAGTCCACGAGTCGACAAGCTACTCCTCGTGCCGACTCTACATTTCTCCTCGAGATGATTTTATTCCTCGAGTCGAATTCGAGTCCACGAGTCGATTGATACTCCTCGTGCCGACTCTACGCTTCTCCTAGAGTCGAGTTCACTCCTCGAGTCGAGTACCGAGCCCACGAGTCGACAAGCTACTCCTCGTGCCGACTCTACGTTTCTCCTCGAGTTGAGTTCACTCCTCGAGTCGAGTACCGAGTCCACGAGTCGACAAGCTACTCCTCGTGCCGACTCTACGTTTCTCCTCGAGTTGAGTTCACTCCTCGAGTCGAGTACCGAGCCCACGAGTCGACAAGCAACTCCTCGTGCCGACTCTATGTTTCTCCTCGAGTTGAGTTCACTCCCTGAGTCGAGCACCGACCCCACGAGTCGACAAGCTACTCCTTGTGCCGACTCTACGTTTCTCCTCAAGTTGAATTCGCTCTTCAAGTCGAGTACCGAGTCCACGGGTCGATAAGCTACTCCTCGTGCCGAGTCTAAGTTTCTCGTCGAGTTGAGTTTACTCCTCGAGTCGAGTACCGAGTCCACGAGTCGAAAAGCTACTCCTCGTGCCGACTCTACGTTTCTCCTCGAGTTGAGTTCACTCCTCGAGTCGAGTTCCTAGTCCACGAGTCGACAAGCTACTCCTCGTACCGACTCTACGTTTCTCCTCGAGTTGAATTCGCTCCTCGAGTCGAGTACCGAGTCCACGGGTCGATAAGGTACTCCTCGTGCCGACTCTAAGTTTCTCCTCGAGTTGAGTTCACTCCTCGAGTCGAGTACCGAGTCCATGAGTTGACAAGCTACTCCTCGTGCCGACTCTACGTTTCTCCTCGAGTTGAGTTCAGTCCTCGAGTCGAGTACCTAGTCCACAAGTCGACAAGCTACTCCTCGTGCCGACTCTACGTTTCTCCTTGAGTTGAGTTCACTCCTCGAGTCGAGTACCAAGTCCACGAGTCGACAAGCTACTCCTCGTGCCAACTATACATTTCTCCTCGAGATGATTTCATTCCTCGAGTCGAATTCGAGTCCACGAGTCGATTGATACTCCTCGTGCCGACTCTACGCTTCTCCTAGAGTCGAGTTCACTCCTCGAGTCGAGTACCGAGACCACGAGTCGACAAGCTACTCCTCGTGCCGACTCTACGTTTCTCCTCGAGTTGAGTACACTCCTCGAGTCGAGTACCGAGCCCACGAGTCGACAAGCAACTCCTCGTGCCGACTCTACGTTTCTCCTCGAGTTGAGTTCACTCCTCGAGTCGAGCACCGACCCCACGAGTCGACAAGCTACTCTTTGTGCCGACTCTACGTTTCTCCTCAAGTTGAATTCGCTCTTCGAGTCGAGTACCGAGTCCACGGGTCGATAAGCTACTCCTCGTGCCGAGTCTAAGTTTCTCCTCGAGTCGAGTACCGAGTCCACGAGTCGAAAAGCTACTCCTCGTGCCGACTCTACGTTTCTCCTCGAGTTGAGTTCACTCCTCGAGTCGAGTTCCTAGTCCACGAGTCGACAAGCTACTCCTCGTACCGACTCTACGTTTCTCCTCGAGTTGAATTCGCTCCTCGAGTCGAGTACCGAGTCCACGGGTCGATAAGCTACTCCTCGTGCCGACTCTAAGTTTCTCCTCGAGTTGAGTTCACTCCTCGAGTCGAGTACCGAGTCCACGAGTCGACAAGCTACTCCTCGTGCCGACTCTACGTTTCTCCTCGAGTTGAGTACACTTCTCGAGTCGAGTACCTAGTCCACGAGTCGACAAGCTACTCCTCGTGCCGACTCTACGTTTCTCCTTGAGTTGAGTTCACTCCTCGAGTCAAGTACCAAGTCCACGAGTCGACAAGCTACTCGTCGTGCCGACTCTACATTTCTCCTCGAGATGAGTTCATTCCTCGAGTCGAATTCGAGTCCACGAGGCTATTGATACTCCTCGTGCCGACTCTACGCTTCTCCTAGAGTCAAGTTCACTCCTCGAGTCGAGTACCGAGCCCACGAGTCGACAAGCTACTCCTCGTGCCGACTCTACGTTTCTCCTCGAGTTGAGTTCACTCCTCGAGACTAGTACCGAGCCCACGAGTCGACAAGCTACTCCTCGTGCCCACTCTACGTTTCTCCTCGAGTTGAATTCGCTCCTCGAGTCGAGTACCGAGTCCACGGGTCGATAAGGTACTCCTCGTGCCGACTCTAAGTTTCTCCTCGAGTTGAGTTCACTCCTCGAGTCGAGTACCGAGTCCACGAGTTGACAAGCTACTCCTCGTGCCGACTCTACGTTTCTCCTCGAGTTGAGTTCACTCCTCGAGTCGAGTACCTAGTCCACAAGTCGACAAGCTACTCCTCGTGCCGACTCTACGTTTCTCCTTGAGTTGAGTTCACTCCTCGAGTCGAGTACCAAGTCCACGAGTCGACAAGCTACTCCTCGTGCCGACTCTACATTTCTCCTCGAGATGATTTTATTCCTCGAGTCGAATTCGAGTCCACGAGTCGATTGATACTCCTCGTGCCGACTCTACGCTTCTCCTAGAGTCGAGTTCACTCCTCGAGTCGAGTACCGAGCCCACGAGTCGACAAGCTACTCCTCGTGCCGACTCTACGTTTCTCCTCGAGTTGAGTTCACTCCTCGAGTCGAGTACCGAGTCCACGAGTCGACAAGCTACTCCTCGTGCCGACTCTACGTTTCTCCTCGAGTTGAGTTCACTCCTCGAGTCGAGTACCGAGCCCACGAGTCGACAAGCAACTCCTCGTGCCGACTCTACGTTTCTCCTCGAGTTGAGTTCACTCCTTGAGTCGAGCACCGACCCCACGAGTCGACAAGCTACTCCTTGTGCCGACTCTACGTTTCTCCTCAAGTTGAATTCGCTCTTCGAGTCGAGTACCGAGTCCACGAGTCGACAAGCTACTCCTCGTGCCGACTCTACGTTTCTCCTCGAGTTGAGTTCACTCCTCGAGTCGAGTACCGAGCCCACGAGTCGACAAGCAACTCCTCGTGCCGACTCTACGTTTCTCCTCGTGTTGAGTTCACTCCTCGAGTCGAGCACCGAGCCCACGAGTCGACAAGCTACTCCTCGTGCCGACTCTACGTTTCTCCTCGAGTTGAGTACACTTCTCGAGTCGAGTACCTAGTCCACGAGTCGACAAGCTACTCCTCGTGCCGACTCTACGTTTCTCCTTGAGTTGAGTTCACTCCTCGAGTCAAGTACCAAGTCCACGAGTCGACAAGCTACTCGTCGTGCCGACTCTACATTTCTCCTCGAGATGAGTTCATTCCTCGAGTCGAATTCGAGTCCACGAGGCTATTGATACTCCTCGTGCCGACTCTACGCTTCTCCTAGAGTCAAGTTCACTCCTCGAGTCGAGTACCGAGCCCACGAGTCGACAAGCTACTCCTCGTGCCGACTCTACGTTTCTCCTCGAGTTGAGTTCACTCCTCGAGACTAGTACCGAGCCCACGAGTCGACAAGCTACTCCTCGTGCCCACTCTACGTTTCTCCTCGAGTTGAATTCGCTCCTCGAGTCGAGTACCGAGTCCACGGGTCGATAAGGTACTCCTCGTGCCGACTCTAAGTTTCTCCTCGAGTTGAGTTCACTCCTCGAGTCGAGTACCGAGTCCACGAGTTGACAAGCTACTCCTCGTGCCGACTCTACGTTTCTCCTCGAGTTGAGTTCACTCCTCGAGTCGAGTACCTAGTCCACAAGTCGACAAGCTACTCCTCGTGCCGACTCTACGTTTCTCCTTGAGTTGAGTTCACTCCTCGAGTCGAGTACCAAGTCCACGAGTCGACAAGCTACTCCTCGTGCCGACTCTACATTTCTCCTCGAGATGATTTTATTCCTCGAGTCGAATTCGAGTCCACGAGTCGATTGATACTCCTCGTGCCGACTCTACGCTTCTCCTAGAGTCGAGTTCACTCCTCGAGTCGAGTACCGATCCCACGAGTCGACAAGCTACTCCTCGTGCCGACTCTACGTTTCTCCTCGAGTTGAGTTCACTCCTCGAGTCGAGTACCGAGTCCACGAGTCGACAAGCTACTCCTCGTGCCGACTCTACGTTTCTCCTCGAGTTGAGTTCACTCCTCGAGTCGAGTACCGAGCCCACGAGTCGACAAGCAACTCCTCGTGCCGACTCTACGTTTCTCCTCGAGTTGAGTTCACTCCTTGAGTCGAGCACCGACCCCACGAGTCGACAAGCTACTCCTTGTGCCGACTCTACGTTTCTCCTCAAGTTGAATTCGCTCTTCGAGTCGAGTACCGAGTCCACGAGTCGACAAGCTACTCCTCGTGCCGACTCTACGTTTCTCCTCAAGTTGAATTCGCTCCTCGAGTCGAGTACCGAGTCCACGGGTCGATAAGCTACTCCTCGTGCCGAGTCTAAGTTTCTCCTCGAGTTGAATTCACTCCTCGAGTCGAGTACCGAGTCCACGAGTCGACAAGCTACTCCTCGTGTCGACTCTACGTTTCTCCTCGAGTTGAATTCGCTCCTCGAGTCGAGTACCGAGTCCACGGGTCGATAAGCTACTCCTCGTGCCGACTCTAAGTTTCTCCTCGAGTTGAGTTCACTCCTCGAGTCGAGTACCGAGTCCACGAGTCGACAAGCTACTCCTCGTGCCGACTCTACGTTTCTCCTTGAGTTGAGTTCACTCCTCGGGTCGAGTACCAAGTCCACGAGTCGACAAGCTACTCCTCGTGCCGACTCTACATTTCTCCTCGAGAGGATTTCATTCCTCGAGTCGAATTCGAGTCAACGAGTCGATTGATACTCCTCGTGCCGACTCTACGCTTCTCCTAGAGTCGAGTTCACTCCACGAGTCGAGTACCGAGCCGACGAGTCGACAAGCTACTCCTCGTGCCGACTCTACGTGTCTCTTCGAGTTGAGTTCACTCCTCGAGTCGAGTACCAAGTCCACGAGTCGACAAGCTACTCCTCGTGCCGACTCTACGTTTCTCCTCGAGTTGAGTACACTCCTCGAGTCGAGTACCGAGCCCACGAGTCGACAAGCAACTCCTCGTGCCGACTCTACGTTTCTCCTCGAGTTAAGTTCACTCCTTGAGTCGAGCACCGACCCCACGAGTCGACAAGCTACTCTTTGTGCCGACTCTACGTTTCTCCTCAAGTTGAATTCGCTCTTCGAGTCGAGTACCGAGTCCACGGGTCGATAAGCTACTCCTCGTGCCGAGTCTAAGTTTCTCCTCGAGTTGAGTTTACTCCTCGAGTCCAGTACCGAGTCCACGAGTCGAAAAGCTACTCCTCGTGCCGACTCTACGTTTCTCCTCGAGTTGAGTTCACTCCTCGAGTCGAGTTCCTAGTCCACGAGTCGACAAGCTACTCCTTGTACCGACTCTACGTTTCTCCTCGAGTTGAATTCGCTCCTCGAGTCGAGTACCGAGTCCACGGGTCGATAAGCTACTCCTCGTGCCGACTCTAAGTTTCTCCTCGAGTTGAGTTCACTCCTCGAGTCGAGTACCGAGTCCACGAGTCGACAAGCTACTCTTCGTGCCGACTCTACGTTTCTCCTCGAGTTGAGTACACTTCTCGAGTCGAGTACCTAGTCCACGAGTCGACAAGCTACTCCTCGTGCCGACTCTACGTTTCTCCTTGAGTTGAGTTCACTCCTCGAGTCGAGTACCAAGTCCACGAGTCGACAGGCTACTCGTCGTGCCGACTCTACATTTCTCCTCGAGATGAGTTCATTCCTCGAGTCGAATTCGAGTCCACGAGGCTATTGATACTCCTCGTGCCGACTCTACGCTTCTCCTAGAGTCAAGTTCACTCCTCGAGTCGAGTACCGAGCCCACGAGTCGACAAGCTACTCCTCGTGCCGACTCTACGTTTCTCCTCGATTTGAGTTCACTCCTCGAGTCTAGTACCGAGCCCACGAGTCGACAAGCTACTCCTCGTGCCCACTCTACGTTTCTCCTCGAGTTGAATTCGTTCCTCGAGTCGAGTACCGAGTCCACGGGTCGATAAGGTACTCCTCGTGCCGACTCTAAGTTTCTCCTCGAGTTGAGTTCACTCTTCGAGTCGAGTACCGAGTCCACGAGTTGACAAGCTACTCCTCGTGCCGACTCTACGTTTCTCCTCGAGTTGAGTTCACTCCTCGAGTCGAGTACCTAGTCCACAAGTCGACAAGCTACTCCTCGTGCCGACTCTACGTTTCTCCTTGAGTTGAGTTCACTCCTCGAGTCGAGTACCAAGTCCACGAGTCGACAAGCTACTCCTCGTGCCGACTCTACATTTCTCCTCGAGATGATTTTATTCCTCGAGTCGAATTCGAGTCCACGAGTCGATTGATACTCCTCGTGCCGACTCTACGCTTCTCCTAGAGTCGAGTTCACTCCTCGAGTCGAGTACCGAGCCCACGAGTCGACAAGCTACTCCTCGTGCCGACTCTACGTTTCTCCTCGAGTTGAGTTCACTCCTCGAGTCGAGTACCGAGTCCACGAGTCGACAAGCTACTCCTCGTGCCGACTCTACGTTTCTCCTCGAGTTGAGTTCACTCCTCGAGTCGAGTACCGAGCCCACGAGTCGACAAGCAACTCCTCGTGCCGACTCTACGTTTCTCCTCGAGTTGAGTTTACTCCTTGAGTCGAGCACCGACCCCACGAGTCGACAAGCTACTCCTTGTGCCGACTCTACGTTTCTCCTCAAGTTGAATTCGCTCTTCGAGTCGAGTACCGAGTCCACGGGTCGATAAGCTACTCGTCGTGCCGAGTCTAAGTTTCTCCTCGAGTTGAGTTTACTCCTCGAGTCGAGTACCGAGTCCACGAGTCGAAAAGCTACTCCTCGTCCCGACTCTACGTTTCTCCTCGAGTTGAGTTCACTCCTCGAGTCGAGTTCCTAGTCCACGAGTCGACAAGCTACTCCTCGTACCGACTCTACGTTTCTCCTCGAGTTGAATTCGCTCCTCGAGTCGAGTACCGAGTCCACGGGTCGATAAGGTACTCCTCGTGCCGACTCTAAGTTTCTCCTCGAGTTGAGTTCACTCCTCGAGTCGAGTACCGAGTCCACGAGTTGACAAGCTACTCCTCGTGCCGACTCTACGTTTCTCCTCGAGTTGAGTTCACTCCTCGAGTCGAGTACCTAGTCCACAAGTCGACAAGCTACTCCTCGTGCCGACTCTACGTTTCTCCTTGAGTTGAGTTCACTCCTCGAGTCGAGTACCAAGTCCACGAGTCGACAAGCTACTCCTCGTGCCGACTCTACATTTCTCCTCGAGATGATTTCATTCCTCGAGTCGAATTCGAGTCCACGAGTCGATTGATACTCCTCGTGCCGACTCTACGCTTCTCCTAGAGTCGAGTTCACTCCTCGAGTCGAGTACCGAGCCCACGAGTCGACAAGCTACTCCTCGTGCCGACTCTACGTTTCTCCTCGAGTTGAGTACACTCCTCGAGTCGAGTACCGAGCCCACGAGTCGACAAGCAACTCCTCGTGCCGACTCTACGTTTCTCCTCGAGTTGAGTTCACTCCTCGAGTCGAGAACCGACCCCACGAGTCGACAAGCTACTCTTTGTGCCGACTCTACGTTTCTCCTCAAGTTGAATTCGCTCTTCGAGTCGAGTACCGAGTCCACGGGTCGATAAGCTACTCCCCGTGCCGAGTCTAAGTTTCTCCTCGAGTTGAGTTTACTCCTCGAGTCGAGTACCGAGTCCACGAGTCGAAAAGCTACTCCTCGTGCCGACTCTACGTTTCTCCTCGAGTTGAGTTCACTCCTCGAGTCGAGTTCCTAGTCCACGAGTCGACAAGCTACTCCTCGTACCGACTCTACGTTTCTCCTCGAGTTGAATTCGCTCCTCGAGTCGAGTACCGAGTCCACGGGTCGATAAGCTACTCCTCGTGCCGACTCTAAGTTTCTCCTCGAGTTGAGTTCACTCCTCGAGTCGAGTACCGAGTCCACGAGTCGACAAGCTACTCCTCGTGCCGACTCTACGTTTCTCCTCGAGTTGAGTACACTTCTCGAGTCGAGTACCTAGTCCACGAGTCGACAAGCTACTCCTCGTGCCGACTCTACGTTTCTCCTTGAGTTGAGTTCACTCCTCGAGTCGAGTACCAAGTCCACGAGTCGACAAGCTACTCGTCGTGCCGACTCTACATTTCTCCTCGAGATGAGTTCATTCCTCGAGTCGAATTCGAGTCCACGAGGCTATTGATACTCCTCGTGCCGACTCTACGCTTCTCCTAGAGTCAAGTTCACTCCTCGAGTCGAGTACCGAGCCCACGAGTCGACAAGCTACTCCTCGTGCCGACTCTACGTTTCTCCTCGAGTTGAGTTCATTCCTCGAGTCTAGTACCGAGCCCACGAGTCGACAAGCTACTCCTCGTGCCCACTCTACGTTTCTCCTCGAGTTGAATTCGCTCCTCGAGTCGAGTACCGAGTCCACGGGTCGATAAGGTACTCCTCGTGCCGACTCTAAGTTTCTCCTCGAGTTGAGTTCACTCCTCGAGTCGAGTACCGAGTCCACGAGTTGACAAGCTACTCCTCGTGCCGACTCTACGTTTCTCCTCGAGTTGAGTTCACTCCTCGAGTCGAGTACCTAGTCCACAAGTCGACAAGCTACTCCTCGTGCCGACTCTACGTTTCTCCTTGAGTTGAGTTCACTCCTCGAGTCGAGTACCAAGTCCACGAGTCGACAAGCTACTCCTCGTGCCGACTCTACATTTCTCCTCGAGATGATTTTATTCCTCGAGTCGAATTCGAGTCCACGAGTCGATTGATACTCCTCGTGCCGACTCTACGCTTCTCCTAGAGTCGAGTTCACTCCTCGAGTCGAGTACCGAGCCCACGAGTCGACAAGCTACTCCTCGTGCCGACTCTACGTTTCTCCTCGAGTTGAGTTCACTCCTCGAGTCGAGTACCGAGTCCACGAGTCGACAAGCTACTCCTCGTGCCGACTCTACGTTTCTCCTCGAGTTGAGTTCACTCCTCGAGTCGAGTACCGAGCCCACGAGTCGACAAGCAACTCCTCGTGCCGACTCTACGTTTCTCCTCGAGTTGAGTTCACTCCTTGAGTCGAGCACCGACCCCACGAGTCGACAAGCTACTCCTTGTGCCGACTCTACGTTTCTCCTCAAGTTGAATTCGCTCTTCGAGTCGAGTACCGAGTCCACGGGTCGATAAGCTACTCCTCGTGCCGAGTCTAAGTTTCTCCTCGAGTTGAGTTTACTCCTCGAGTCGAGTACCGAGTCCACGAGTCGAAAAGCTACTCCTCGTGCCGACTCTACGTTTCTCCTCGAGTTGAGTTCACTCCTCGAGTCGAGTTCCTAGTCCACGAGTCGACAAGCTACTCCTCGTACCGACTCTACGTTTCTCCTCGAGTTGAATTCGCTCCTCGAGTCGAGTACCGAGTCCACGGGTCGATAAGGTACTCCTCGTGCCGACTCTAAGTTTCTCCTCGAGTTGAGTTCACTCCTCGAGTCGAGTACCGAGTCCACGAGTTGACAAGCTACTCCTCGTGCCGACTCTACGTTTCTCCTCGAGTTGAGTTCACTCCTCGAGTCGAGTACCTAGTCCACAAGTCGACAAGCTACTCCTCGTGCCGACTCTACGTTTCTCCTTGAGTTGAGTTCACTCCTCGAGTCGAGTACCAAGTCCACGAGTCGACAAGCTACTCCTCGTGCCGACTCTACATTTCTCCTCGAGATGATTTCATTCCTCGAGTCGAATTCGAGTCCACGAGTCTATTGATACTCCTCGTGCCGACTCTACGCTTCTCCTAGAGTCGAGTTCACTCCTCGAGTCAAGTACCGAGCCCACAAGTCGACAAGCTACTCCTCGTGCCGACTCTACGTTTCTCCTCGAGTTGAGTTCACTCCTCGAGTCGAGTACCGAGTCCACGAGTCGACAAGCTACTCTTCGTACCGACTCTACGTTTCTCCTCGAGTTGAGTTCACTCCTCGAGTCGAATACCGAGCCCACGAGTCGACAAGCAACTCCTCGTGCCGACTCTATGTTTCTCCTCGAGTTGAGTTCACTCCTCGAGTCGAGCACCGAGCCCACGAGTCGACAAGCTACTCCTCGTGCCGACTCTACGTTTCTCCTCAAGTTGAATTCGCTCCTCGAGTCGAGTACCGAGTCCACGAGTCGACAAGCTACTCCTCGTGCCGACTCTACGTTTCTCCTCGAGTTGATTTCACTCCTCGAGTCGAGTACCTAGTCCACGAGTCGACAAGCTACTCCTTTTGCCGACTCTACGTTTCTCCTTGAGTTGAGTTCACTCCTCGAGTCGAGTACCAAGTCCACGATTCGACAAGCAACTCCTCGTGCCGACTCTATGTTTCTCCTCGAGTTGAGTTCACTCCTCGAGTCGAGTACCGAGTCCACGGGTCGATAAGCTACTCCTCGTGCCGAGTCTAAGTTTCTCCTCGAGTTGAGTTCACTCCTCGAGTCGAGTACCGAGTCCACGAGTCGACAAGCTACTCCTCGTGCCGACTCTACATTTCTCTTCGAGATGAGTTCATTCCTCGAGTCGAATTCGAGTCCACGAGGCTATTGATACTCCTCGTGCCGACTCTACGCTTCTCCTAGAGTCAAGTTCACTCCTCGAGTCGAGTACCGAGCCCACGAGTCGACAAGCTACTCCTCGTGCCGACTCTACGTTTCTCCTCGAGTTGAGTTCACTCCTCGAGTCTAGTACCGAGCCCACGAGTCGACAAGCTACTCCTCGTGCCCACTCTACGTTTCTCCTCGAGTTGAATTCGCTCCTCCAGTCGAGTACCGAGTCCACGGGTCGATAAGGTACTCCTCGTGCCGACTCTAAGTTTCTCCTCGAGTTGAGTTCACTCCTCGAGTCGAGTACCGAGTCCACGAGTCGACAAGCTACTCCTCGTGCCGACTCTACGTTTCTCCTCGAGTTGATTTCACTCCTCGAGTCGAGTACCTAGTCCACGAGTCGACAAGCTACTCCTTTTGCCGACTCTACGTTTCTCCTTGAGTTGAGTTCACTCCTCGAGTCGAGTACCAAGTCCACGATTCGACAAGCTACTCCTCGTGCCAACTCTACATTTCTCCTCGAGATGATTTCATTCCTCGAGTCGAATTCGAGTCCACGAGTCGATTGATACTCCTCGTGCCGACTCTACGCTTCTCCTAGAGTCGAGTTCACTCCTCGAGTCGAGTACCGAGCCCACGAGTCGACAAGCTACTCCTCGTGCCGACTCTACGTTTCTCCTCGAGTTGAGTTCACTCCTCGAGTCGAGTACCGAGTCCACGAGTCGACAAGCTACTCCTCGTGCTGACTCTACGCTTCTCCTAGAGTCGAGTTCACTCCTCGAGTCGAGTACCAAGCCCACGAGTCGACAAGCAACTCCTCGTGCCGACTCTACGTTTCTCCTCGAGTTGAGTTCACTCCTCGAGTCGAGCACCGAGCCCACGAGTCGACAAGCTACTCCTCGTGCCGACTCTACGTTTCTCCTCAAGTTGAATTCGCTCCTCGAGTCGAGTACCGAGTCCACGGGTCGATAAGCTACTCCTCGTGCTGAGTCTAAGTTTCTCCTCGAGTTGAGTTCACTCCTCGAGTCGAGTACCGAGTCCACGAGTCGACAAGCTACTCCTCGTGCCGACTCTACGTTTCTCCTCGAGTTGAGTTCACTCCTCGAGTCGAGTTCCTAGTCCACGAGTCGACAAGCTACTCCTCGTGCCGACTCTACGTTTCTCCTCGAGTTGAATTCGCTCCTCGAGTCGAGTACCGAGTCCACGGGTCGATAAGCTACTCCTCGTGCCGACTCTAAGTTTCTCCTCGAGTTGAGTTCACTCCTCGAGTCGAGTACCGAGTCCACGAGTCGACAAGCTACTCCTCGTGCCGACTCTACGTTTCTCCTTGAGTTGAGTTCACTCCTCGAGTCGTGTACCAAGTCCACGAGTCGACAAGCTACTCCTCGTGCCGACTCTACATTTCTCCTCGAGATGATTTCATTCCTCGAGTCGAATTGAGTCAACGAGTCGATTGATACTCCTCGTGCCGACTCTACGCTTCTCCTAGAGTCGAGTTCACTCCTCGAGTCGAGTACCGAGCCCACGAGTCGACAAGCTACTCCTCGTGCCGACTCTACGTGTCTCCTCGAGTTGAGTTCACTCCTCGAGTCGAGTACCAAGTCCACGAGTCGACAAGCTACTCCTCGTGCCGACTCTACATTTCTCCTCGAGATGATTTCATTCCTCGAGTCGAATTGAGTCAACGAGTCGATTGATACTCCTCGTGCCGACTCTACGCTTCTCCTAGAGTCGTGTTCACTCCTCGAGTCGAGTACCGAGCCCACGAGTCGACAAGCAACTCCTCGTGCCGACTCTATGTTTCTCCACGAGTTGAGTTCACTCCTCGAGTCGAGCACCGAGCCCACGAGTCGACAAGCTACTCCTTTTGCCGACTCTACGTTTCTCCTTGAGTTGAGTTCACTCCTCGAGTCGAGTACCAAGTTCACGATTCGACAAGCAACTCCTCGTGCCGACTCTATGTTTCTCCTCGAGTTGATTTCACTCCTCGAGTCGAGTTCCTAGTCCACGAGTCGACAAGCTACTCCTCGTGCCGACTCTACGTTTCTCCTCGAGTTGAATTCGCTCCTCGAGTCGAGTACCGAGTCCACGGGTCGATAAGCTACTCCTCGTGCCGACTCTACGTTTCTCCTCGAGTTGATTTCACTCCTCGAGTCGAGTACCTAGTCCACGAGTCGACAAGCTACTCCTTTTGCCGACTCTACGTTTCTCCTTGAGTTGAGTTCACTCCTCGAGTCGAGTACCAAGTCCACGATTCGACAAGCAACTCCTCGTGCCGACTCTATGTTTCTCCTCGAGTTGAGTTCACTCCTCGAGTCGAGTACCGAGTCCACGGGTCGATAAGCTACTCCTCGTGCCGAGTCTAAGTTTCTCCTCGAGTTGAGTTCACTCCTCGAGTCGAGTACCGAGTCCACGAGTCGACAAGCTACTCCTCGTGCCGACTCTACATTTCTCCTCGAGATGAGTTCATTCCTCGAGTCGAATTCGAGTCCACGAGGCTATTGATACTCCTCGTGCCGACTCTACGCTTCTCCTAGAGTCAAGTTCACTCCTCGAGTCGAGTACCGAGCCCACGAGTCGACAAGCTACTCCTCGTGCCGACTCTACGTTTCTCCTCGAGTTGAGTTCACTCCTCGAGTCTAGTACCGAGCCCACGAGTCGACAAGCTACTCCTCGTGCCCACTCTACGTTTCTCCTCGAGTTGAATTCGCTCCTCCAGTCAAGTACCGAGTCCACGGGTCGATAAGGTACTCCTCGTGCCGACTCTAAGTTTCTCCTCGAGTTGAGTTCACTCCTCGAGTCGAGTACCGAGTCCACGAGTCGACAAGCTACTCCTCGTGCCGACTCTACGTTTCTCCTCGAGTTGATTTCACTCCTCGAGTCGAGTACCTAGTCCACGAGTCGACAAGCTACTCCTTTTGCCGACTCTACGTTTCTCCTTGAGTTGAGTTCACTCCTCGAGTCGAGTACCAAGTCCACGATTCGACAAGCTACTCCTCGTGCCGACTCTATGTTTCTCCTCGAGTTGAGTTCACTCCTCGAGTCGAGTTCCTAGTCCACGAGTCGACAAGCTACTCCTCGTGCCGACTCTACGTTTCTCCTCGAGTTGAATTCGCTCCTCGAGTCGAGTACCGAGTCCACGGGTCGATAAGCTACTCCTCGTGCCGACTCTAAGTTTCTCCTCGAGTTGAGTTCACTCCTCGAGTCGAGTACCGAGTCCACGAGTCGACCAGCTACTCCTCGTGCCGACTCTACGTTTCTCCTTGAGTTGAGTTCACTCCTCGAGTCGTGTACCAAGTCCACGAGTCGACAAGCTACTCCTCGTGCCGACTCTACATTTCTCCTCGAGATGATTTCATTCCTCGAGTCGAATTGAGTCAACGAGTCGATTGATACTCCTCGTGCCGACTCTACGCTTCTCCTAGAGTCGAGTTCACTCCTCGAGTCGAGTACCGAGCCCACGAGTCGACAAGCTACTCCTCGTGCCGACTCTACGTGTCTCCTCGAGTTGAGTTCACTCCTCGAGTCGAGTACCAAGTCCACGAGTCGACAAGCTACTCCTCGTGCCGACTCTACGTTTCTCCTCGAGTTGAGTTCACTCCTTGAGTCGAGTACCGAGCCGACGAGTCGACAAGCAACTCCTCGTGCCGACTCTACGTTTCTCCTCGAGTTGAGTTCACTCCTTGAGTCGAGCACCGACCCCACGAGTCGACAAGCTACTCCTTGTGCCGACTCTACGTTTCTCCTCAAGTTGAATTCGCTCTTCGAGTCGAGTACCGAGTCCACGGGTCGATAAGCTACTCCTCGTGCCTAGTCTAAGTTTCTCCTCGAGTTGAGTTCACTCCTCGAGTCGAGTACCGAGTCCACGAGTCGACAAGCTACTCCTCGTGCCGACTCTACGTTTCTCCTCGAGTTGATTTCACTCCTCGAGTCGAGTACCTAGTCCACGAGTCGACAAGCTACTCCTTTTGCCGACTCTACGTTTCTCCTTGAGTTGAGTTCACTCCTCGAGTCGAGTACCAAGTCCACGATTCGACAAGCTACTCCTCGTGCCGACTCTACGTTTCTCCTCGAGTTGAGTTCACTCCTCGAGTCGAGTTCCTAGTCCACGAGTCGACAAGCTACTCCTCGTGCCGACTCTACGTTTCTCCTCGAGTTGAATTCGCTCCTCGAGTCGAGTACCGAGTCCACGGGTCGATAAGCTACTCCTCGTGCCGACTCTAAGTTTCTCCTCGAGTTGAGTTCACTCCTCGAGTCGAGTACCGAGTCCACGAGTCGACAAGATACTCCTCGTGCCGACTCTACGTTTCTCCTTGAGTTGAGTTCACTCCTCGAGTCGTGTACCAAGTCCACGAGTCGACAAGCTACTCCTCGTGCCGACTCTACATTTCTCCTCGAGATGATTTCATTCCTCGAGTCGAATTGAGTCAACGAGTCGATTGATACTCCTCGTGCCGACTCTACGCTTCTCCTAGAGTCGAGTTCACTCCTCGAGTCGAGTACCGAGCCCACGAGTCGACAAGCTACTCCTCGTGCCGACTCTACGTGTCTCCTCGAGTTGAGTTCACTCCTCGAGTCGAGTACCAAGTCCACGAGTCGACAAGCTACTCCTCGTGCCGACTCTACGTTTCTCCTCGAGTTGAGTTCACTCCTTGAGTCGAGTACCGAGCCGACGAGTCGACAAGCAACTCCTCGTGCCGACTCTACGTTTCTCCTCGAGTTGAGTTCACTCCTTGAGTCGAGCACCGACCCCACGAGTCGACAAGCTACTCCTTGTGCCGACTCTACGTTTCTCCTCAAGTTGAATTCGCTCTTCGAGTCGAGTACCGAGTCCACGGGTCGATAAGCTACTCCTCGTGCCTAGTCTAAGTTTCTCCTCGAGTTGAGTTTACTCCTCGAGTCGAGTACCGAGTCCACGAGTCGAAAAGCTACTCCTCGTGCCGACTCTACGTTTCTCCTCGAGTTGAGTTCACTCCTCGAGTCGAGTTCCTAGTCCACGAGTCGACAAGCTACTCCTCGTACCGACTCTACGTTTCTCCTCGAGTTGAATTCGCTCCTCGAGTCGAGTACCGAGTCCACGGGTCGATAAGCTACTCCTCGTGCCGACTCTAAGTTTCTCCTCGAGTTGAGTTCACTCCTCGAGTCGAGTACCGAGTCCACGAGTCGACAAGCTACTCCTCGTGCCGACTCTACGTTTCTCCTCGAGTTGATTTCACTCCTCGAGTCAAGTACCTAATCCACGAGTCGACAAGCTACTCCTTTTGCCGACTCTACGTTTCTCCTTGAGTTGAGTTCACTCCTCGAGTCGAGTACCAAGTCCACGATTCGACAAGCTACTCCTCGTGCCGACTCTACATTTCTCCTCGAGATGATTTCATTCCTCGAGTCGAATTCGAGTCCACGAGTCGATTGATAGTCCTCGTGCCGACTCTACGCTTCTCCTAGAGTCGAGTTCACTCCTCGAGTCGAGTACCGAGCCCACGAGTCGACAAGCTACTCCTCGTGCCGACTCTACGTTTCTCCTCGAGTTGAGTTCACTCCTCGAGTCGAGTACCGAGTCCACGAGTCGACAAGCTACTCCTCGTGCTGACTCTACGTTTCTCCTAGAGTCGAGTACCGAGCCCACGAGTCGACAAGCAACTCCTCGTGCCGACTCTACGTTTCTCCTCGAGTTGAGTTCACTCCTCGAGTCGAGCACCGAGCCCACGAGTCGACAAGCTACTCCTCGTGCCGACTCTACGTTTCTCCTCAAGTTGAATTCGCTCCTCGAGTCGAGTACCGAGTCCACGGGTCGATAAGCTACTCCTCGTGCTGAGTCTAAGTTTCTCCTCGAGTTGAGTTCACTCCTTGAGTCGAGTACCTAGTCCACGAGTCGACAAGCTACTCCTCGTGCCGACTCTACGTTTCTCCTCGAGTTGAGTTCACTCCTCGAGTCGAGTTCCTAGTCCACGAGTCGACAAGCTACTCCTCGTGCCGACTCTACGTTTCTCCTCGAGTTGAATTCGCTCCTCGAGTCGAGTACCGAGTCCACGGGTCGATAAGCTACTCCTCGTGCCGACTCTAAGTTTCTCCTCGGGTTGAGTTCACTCCTCGAGTCGAGTACCGAGTCCACGAGTCGACAAGCTACTCCTCGTGCCGACTCTACGTTTCTCCTTGAGTTGAGTTCACTCCTCGAGTCGAGTACCAAGTCCACGAGTCGACAAGCTACTCCTCGTGCCGACTCTACATTTCTCCTCGAGATGATTTCATTCCTCGAGTCGAATTCGAGTCCACGAGGCTATTGATACTCCTCGTGCCGACTCTACGCTTCTCCTAGAGTCAAGTTCACTCCTCGAGTCGAGTACCGAGCCCATGAGTCGACAAGCTACTCCTCGTGCCGACTCTACGTTTCTCCTCGAGTTGAGTTCACTCCTCGAGTCTAGTTCCTAGTCCACGAGTCGACAAGCTACTCCTCGTGCCGACTCTACGTTTCTCCTCGAGTTGAGTTCACTCCTTGAGTCGAGTACCGAGCCGACGAGTCGACAAGCAACTCCTCGTGCCGACTCTACGTTTCTCCTCGAGTTGAGTTCACTCCTTGAGTCGAGCACCGACCCCACGAGTCGACAAGCTACTCCTTGTGCCGACTCTACGTTTCTCCTCAAGTTGAATTCGCTCTTCGAGTCGAGTACCGAGTCCACGGGTCGATAAGCTACTCCTCGTGCCTAGTCTAAGTTTCTCCTCGAGTTGAGTTTACTCCTCGAGTCGAGTACCGAGTCCACGAGTCGAAAAGCTACTCCTCGTGCCGACTCTACGTTTCTCCTCGAGTTGAGTTCACTCCTCGAGTCGAGTTCCTAGTCCACGAGTCGACAAGCTACTCCTCGTACCGACTCTACGTTTCTCCTCGAGTTGAATTCGCTCCTCGAGTCGAGTACCGAGTCCACGGGTCGATAAGCTACTCCTCGTGCCGACTCTAAGTTTCTCCTCGAGTTGAGTTCACTCCTTGAGTCGAGTACCGAGTCCACAAGTCGACAAGCTACTCCTCGTGCCGACTCTACGTTTCTCCTCGAGTTGAGTTCACTTCTCGAGTCGAGTACCTAGTCCACGAGTCGACAAGCTACTCCTCGTGCCGACTCTACGTTTCTCCTTGAGTTGAGTTCACTCCTCGAGTCGAGTACCAAGTCCACGAGTCGACAAGCTACTCCTCGTGCCGACTCTACATTTCTCCTCGAGATGAGTTCATTCCTCGAGTCGAATTCGAGTCCACGAGGCTATTGATACTCCTCGTGCCGACTCTACGCTTCTCCTAGAGTCAAGTTCACTCCTCGAGTCGAGTACCGAGCCCATGAGTCGACAAGCTACTCCTCGTGCCGACTCTACGTTTCTCCTCGAGTTGAGTTCACTCCTCGAGTCTAGTTCCTAGTCCACGAGTCGACAAGCTACTACTCGTACCGACTCTACGTTTCTCCTCGAGTTGAATTAGCTCCTCTAGTCGAGTACCGAGTCCACGGGTCGATAAGCTACTCCTCGTGCCGACTCTAAGTTTCTCCTCGAGTTGAGTTCACTCCTCGAGTCGAGTACCGAGTCCACAACTCGACAAGCTACTCCTCGTGCCGACTCTACGTTTCTCCTCGAGTTGAGTTCACTCCTCGAGTCGAGTACCTAGTCCACAAGTCGACAAGCTACTCCTCGTGCCGACTCTACGTTTCTCCTTGAGTTGAGTTCACTCCTCGAGTCGAGTACCAAGTCCACGAGTCGACAAGCTACTCCTCGTGCCGACTCTACATTTCTCCTCGAGATGATTTCATTCCTCGAGTCGAATTCGAGTCCACGAGTCGATTTATACTCCTCGTGCCGACTCTACGCTTCTCCTAGAGTCGAGTTCACTCCTCGAGTCAAGTACCGAGCCCACAAGTCGACAAGCTACTCCTCGTGCCGACTCTACGTTTCTCCTCGAGTTGAGTTCACTCCTCGAGTCGAGTACCGAGTCCACGAGTCGACAAGCTACTCTTCGTACCGACTCTACGTTTCTCCTCGAGTTGAGTTCACTCCTCGAGTCGAGTACCGAGCCCACGAGTCGACAAGCAACTCCTCGTGCCGACTCTATGTTTCTCCTCGAGTTGAGTTCACTCCTCGAGTCGAGCACCGAGCCCACGAGTCGACAAGCTACTCCTCGTGCCGACTCTACGTTTCTCCTCAAGTTAAATTCGCTCCTCGAGTCGAGTACCGAGTCCACGAGTCGACAAGCTACTCCTCGTGCCGACTCTACGTTTCTCCTCGAGTTGATTTCACTCCTCGAGTCAAGTACCTAGTCCACGAGTCGACAAGCTACTCCTTTTGCCGACTCTACGTTTCTCCTTGAGTTGAGTTCACTCCTCGAGTCGAGTACCAAGTCCACGATTCGACAAGCAACTCCTCGTGCCGACTCTATGTTTCTCCTCGAGTTGAGTTCACTCCTCGAGTCGAGTACCGAGTCCACGGGTCGATAAGCTACTCCTCGTGCCGAGTCTAAGTTTCTCCTCGAGTTGAGTTCACTCCTCGAGTCGAGTACCGAGTCCACGAGTCGACAAGCTACTCCTCGTGCCGACTCTACATTTCTCCTCGAGATGAGTTCATTCCTCGAGTCGAATTCGAGTCCACGAGGCTATTGATACTCCTCGTGCCGACTCTACGCTTCTCCTAGAGTCAAGTTCACTCCTCGAGTCGAGTACCGAGCCCACGAGTCGACAAGCTACTCCTCGTGCCGACTCTACGTTTCTCCTCGAGTTGAGTTCACTCCTCGAGTCTAGTACCGAGCCCACGAGTCGACAAGCTACTCCTCGTGCCCACTCTACGTTTCTCCTCGAGTTGAATTCGCTCCTCCAGTCGAGTACCGAGTCCACGGGTCGATAAGGTACTCCTCGTGCCGACTCTAAGTTTCTCCTCGAGTTGAGTTCACTCCTCGAGTCGAGTACCGAGTCCACGAGTCGACAAGCTACTCCTCGTGCCGACTCTACGTTTCTCCTCGAGTTGATTTCACTCCTCGAGTCGAGTACCTAGTCCACGAGTCGACAAGCTACTCCTTTTGCCGACTCTACGTTTCTCCTTGAGTTGAGTTCACTCCTCGAGTCGAGTACCAAGTCCACGATTCGACAAGCTACTCCTCGTGCCGACTCTACATTTCTCCTCGAGATGATTTCATTCCTCGAGTCGAATTCGAGTCCACGAGTCGATTGATACTCCTCGTGCCGACTCTACGCTTCTCCTAGAGTCGAGTTCACTCCTCGAGTCGAGTACCGAGCCCACGAGTCGACAAGCTACTCCTCGTGCCGACTCTACGTTTCTCCTCGAGTTGAGTTCACTCCTCGAGTCGAGTACCGAGTCCACGAGTCGACAAGCTACTCCTCGTGCTGACTCTACGCTTCTCCTAGAGTCGAGTTCACTCCTCGAGTCGAGTACCAAGCCCACGAGTCGACAAGCAACTCCTCGTGCCGACTCTACGTTTCTCCTCGAGTTGAGTTCACTCCTCGAGTCGAGCACCGAGCCCACGAGTCGACAAGCTACTCCTCGTGCCGACTCTACGTTTCTCCTCAAGTTGAATTCGCTCCTCGAGTCGAGTACCGAGTCCACGGGTCGATAAGCTACTCCTCGTGCTGAGTCTAAGTTTCTCCTCGAGTTGAGTTCACTCCTCGAGTCGAGTACCGAGTCCACGAGTCGACAAGCTACTCCTCGTGCCGACTCTACGTTTCTCCTCGAGTTGAGTTCACTCCTCGAGTCGAGTTCCTAGTCCACGAGTCGACAAGCTACTCCTCGTGCCGACTCTACGTTTCTCCTCGAGTTGAATTCGCTCCTCGAGTCGAGTACCGAGTCCACGGGTCGATAAGCTACTCCTCGTGCCGACTCTAAGTTTCTCCTCGAGTTGAGTTCACTCCTCGAGTCGAGTACCGAGTCCACGAGTCGACAAGCTACTCCTCGTGCCGACTCTACGTTTCTCCTTGAGTTGAGTTCACTCCTCGAGTCGTGTACCAAGTCCACGAGTCGACAAGCTACTCCTCGTGCCGACTCTACATTTCTCCTCGAGATGATTTCATTCCTCGAGTCGAATTGAGTCAACGAGTCGATTGATACTCCTCGTGCCGACTCTACGCTTCTCCTAGAGTCGAGTTCACTCCTCGAGTCGAGTACCGAGCCCACGAGTCGACAAGCTACTCCTCGTGCCGACTCTACGTGTCTCCTCGAGTTGAGTTCACTCCTCGAGTCGAGTACCAAGTCCACGAGTCGACAAGCTACTCCTCGTGCCGACTCTACGTTTCTCCTCGAGTTGAGTTCACTCCTTGAGTCGAGTACCGAGCCGACGAGTCGACAAGCAACTCCTCGTGCCGACTCTACGTTTCTCCTCGAGTTGAGTTCACTCCTTGAGTCGAGCACCGACCCCACGAGTCGACAAGCTACTCCTTGTGCCGACTCTACGTTTCTCCTCAAGTTGAATTCGCTCTTCGAGTCGAGTACCGAGTCCACGGGTCGATAAGCTACTCCTCGTGCCTAGTCTAAGTTTCTCCTCGAGTTGAGTTTACTCCTCGAGTCGAGTACCGAGTCCACGAGTCGAAAAGCTACTCCTCATGCCGACTCTACGTTTCTCCTCGAGTTGAGTTCACTCCTCGAGTCGAGTTCCTAGTCCACGAGTCGACAAGCTACTCCTCGTACCGACTCTACGTTTCTCCTCGAGTTGAATTCGCTCCTCGAGTCGAGTACCGAGTCCACGGGTCGATAAGCTACTCCTCGTGCCGACTCTAAGTTTCTCCTCGAGTTGAGTTCACTCCTCGAGTCGAGTACCGAGTCCACGAGTCGACAAGCTACTCCTCGTGCCGACTCTACGTTTCTCCTCGAGTTGATTTCACTCCTCGAGTCAAGTACCTAGTCCACGAGTCGACAAGCTACTCCTTTTGCCGACTCTACGTTTCTCCTTGAGTTGAGTTCACTCCTCGAGTCGAGTACCAAGTCCACGATTCGACAAGCTACTCCTCGTGCCGACTCTACATTTCTCCTCGAGATGATTTCATTCCTCGAGTCGAATTCGAGTCCACGAGTCGATTGATAGTCCTCGTGCCGACTCTACGCTTCTCCTAGAGTCGAGTTCACTCCTCGAGTCGAGTACCGAGCCCACGAGTCGACAAGCTACTCCTCGTGCCGACTCTACGTTTCTCCTCGAGTTGAGTTCACTCCTCGAGTCGAGTACCGAGTCCACGAGTCGACAAGCTACTCCTCGTGCTGACTCTACGTTTCTCCTAGAGTCGAGTACCGAGCCCACGAGTCGACAAGCAACTCCTCGTGCCGACTCTACGTTTCTCCTCGAGTTGAGTTCACTCCTCGAGTCGAGCACCGAGCCCACGAGTCGACAAGCTACTCCTCGTGCCGACTCTACGTTTCTCCTCAAGTTGAATTCGCTCCTCGAGTCGAGTACCGAGTCCACGGGTCGATAAGCTACTCCTCGTGCTGAGTCTAAGTTTCTCCTCGAGTTGAGTTCACTCCTCGAGTCGAGTACCGAGTCCACGAGTCGACAAGCTACTCCTCGTGCCGACTCTACGTTTCTCCTCGAGTTGAGTTCACTCCTCGAGTCGAGTTCCTAGTCCACGAGTCGACAAGCTACTCCTCGTGCCGACTCTACGTTTCTCCTCGAGTTGAATTCGCTCCTCGAGTCGAGTACCGAGTCCACGGGTCGATAAGCTACTCCTCGTGCCGACTCTAAGTTTCTCCTCGGGTTGAGTTCACTCCTCGAGTCGAGTACCGAGTCCACGAGTCGACAAGCTACTCCTCGTGCCGACTCTACGTTTCTCCTTGAGTTGAGTTCACTCCTCGAGTCGAGTACCAAGTCCACGAGTCGACAAGCTACTCCTCGTGCCGACTCTACATTTCTCCTCGAGATGATTTCATTCCTCGAGTCGAATTGAGTCAACGAGTCGATTGATACTCCTCGTGCCGACTCTACGCTTCTCCTAGAGTCGAGTTCACTCCTCGAGTCGAGTACCGAGCCCACGAGTCGACAAGCTACTCCTCGTGCCGACTCTACGTGTCTCCTCGAGTTGAGTTCACTCCTCGAGTCGAGTACCAAGTCCACGAGTCGACAAGCTACTCCTCGTGCCGACTCTACGTTTCTCCTCGAGTTGAGTTCACTCCTTGAGTCGAGTACCGAGCCGACGAGTCGACAAGCAACTCCTCGTGCCGACTCTACGTTTCTCCTCGAGTTGAGTTCACTCCTTGAGTCGAGCACCGACCCCACGAGTCGACAAGCTACTCCTTGTGCTGACTCTACGTTTATCCTCAAGTTGAATTCGCTCTTCGAGTCGAGTACCGAGTCCACGGGTCGATAAGCTACTCCTCGTGCCTAGTCTAAGTTTCTCCTCGAGTTGAGTTTACTCCTCGAGTCGAGTACCGAGTCCACGAGTCGAAAAGCTACTCCTCTTGCCGACTCTACGTTTCTCCTCGAGTTGAGTTCACTCCTCGAGTCGAGTTCCTAGTCCACGAGTCGACAAGCTACTCCTCGTACCGACTCTACGTTTCTCCTCGAGTTGAATTCGCTCCTCGAGTCGAGTACCGAGTCCACGGGTCGATAAGCTACTCCTCGTGCCGACTCTAAGTTTCTCCTCGAGTTGAGTTCACTCCTCGAGTTGAGTACCGAGTCCACAAGTCGACAAGCTATTCCTCGTGCCGACTCTACGTTTCTCCTCCAGTTGAGTTCACTTCTCGAGTCGAGTACCTAGTCCACGAGTCGACAAGCTACTCCTCGTGCCGACTCTACGTTTCTCCTTGAGTTGAGTTCACTCCTCGAGTCGAGTACCAAGTCCACGAGTCGACAAGCTACTCCTCGTGCCGACTCTACATTTCTCCTCGAGATGAGTTCATTCCTCGAGTCGAATTCGAGTCCACGAGGCTATTGATACTCCTCGTGCCGACTCTACGCTTCTCCTAGAGTCAAGTTCACTCCTCGAGTCGAGTACCGAGCCCACGAGTCGACAAGCTACTCCTCGTGCCGACTCTACGTTTCTCCTCGAGTTGAGTTCACTCCTCGAGTCTAGTTCCTAGTCCACGAGTCGACAAGCTACTACTCGTACCGACTCTACGTTTCTCCTCGAGTTGAATTCGCTCCTCTAGTCGAGTACCGAGTCCACGGGTCGATAAGCTACTCCTCGTGCCGACTCTAAGTTTCTCCTCGAGTTGAGTTCACTCCTCGAGTCGAGTACCGAGTCCACAAGTCGACAAGCTACTCCTCGTGCCGACTCTACGTTTCTCCTCGAGTTGAGTTCACTCCTCGAGTCGAGTACCTAGTCCACAAGTCGACAAGCTACTCCTCGTGCCGACTCTACGTTTCTCCTCGAGTTGAGTTCACTCCTCGAGTCGAGTACCAAGTCCATGAGTCGACAAGCTACTCCTCGTGCCGACTCTACATTTCTCCTCGAGATGATTTCATTCCTCGAGTCGAATTCGAGTCCACGAGTCGATTGATACTCCTCGTGCCGACTCTACGCTTCTCCTAGAGTCGAGTTCACTCCTCGAGTCGAGTAACGAGCCCACGAGTCGACAAGCTACTCCTCGTGCCGACTCTACGTTTCTCCTCGAGTTGAGTTCACTCCTCGAGTCGAGTACCGAGTCCACGAGTCGACAAGCTACTCCTCGTGCCGACTCTACGTTTCTCCTCGAGTTGAGTTCACTCCTCGAGTCGAGTACCGAGCCCACGAGTCGACAAGCAACTCCTCGTGCCGACTCTACGTTTCTCCTCGAGTTGAGTTCACTCCTCGAGTCGAGCACCGAGCCCACGAGTCAACAAGCTACTCCTCGTGCCGACTCTACGTTTCTCCTCAAGTTGAATTCGCTCCTCGAGTCGAGTACCGAGTCCACGGGTCGATAAGCTACTCCTCGTGCCGAGTCTAAGTTTCTCCTCGAGTTGAGTTCACTCCTCGAGTGGAGTACCGAGTCCACGAGTCGACAAGCTACTCCTCATGCCGACTCTACATTTCTCCTCGAGATGAGTTCATTCCTCGAGTCGAATTCGAGTCCACGAGGCTATTGATACTCCTCGTGCCGACTCTACGCTTCTCCTAGAGTCAAGTTCACTCCTCGAGTCGAGTACCGAGCCCACGAGTCGACAAGCTACTCCTCGTGCCGAATCTACGTTTCTCCTCGAGTTGAGTTCACTCCTCGAGTCTAGTACCGAGCCCACGAGTCGACAAGCTACTCCTTGTGCCCACTCTACGTTTCTCCTCGAGTTGAATTCGCTCCTCGAGTCGAGTACCGAGTCCACGGGTCGATAAGGTACTCCTCGTACCGACTCTAAGTTTCTCCTCGAGTTGAGTTCACTCCTCGAGTCGAGTACCGAGTCCACGAGTCGACAAGCTACTCCTCGTGCCGACTCTACGTTTGTCCTCGAGTTGATTTCACTCCTCGAGTCGAGTACCTAGTCCACGAGTCGACAAGCTACTCCTCGTGCCGACTCTACGTTTCTCCTTGAGTTGAGTTCACTCCTCGAGTCGAGTACCAAGTCCACGATTCGACAAGCTACTCCTCGTGCCGATTCTACATTTCTCCTCGAGATGATTTCATTCCTCGAGTCGAATTCGAGTCCACGAGTCGATTGATACTCCTCGTGCCGACTCTACGCTTCTCCTAGAGTCGAGTTCACTCCTCGAGTCGAGTACCGAGCCCACGAGTCGACAAGCTACTCCTCGTGCCGACTCTACGTTTCTCCTCGAGTTGAGTTCACTCCTCGAGTCGAGTACCGAGTCCACGAGTCGACAAGCTACTCCTCGTGCCGACTCTACGTTTCTCCTCAAGTTGAGTTCACTCCTCGAGTCTAGTTCCTAGTCCACGAGTCGACAAGCTACTACTCGTACCGACTCTACGTTTCTCCTCGAGTTGAATTCGCTCCTCGAGTCGAGTACCGAGTCCACGGGTCTATAAGCTACTCCTCGTGCCGACTCTAAGTTTCTCCTCGAGTTGAGTTCACTCCTCGAGTCGAGTACCGAGTCTACAAGTCGACAAGCTAGTCCTCGTGCCGACTCTACGTTTCTCCTCGAGTTGAGTTCACTCCTCGAGTCGAGTACCTAGTCCACAAGTCGACAAGCTACTCCTCGTGCCGACTCTACGTTTCTCCTTGAGTTGAGTTCACTCCTCGAGTCGAGTACCAAGTCCACGAGTCGACAAGCTACTCCTCGTGCCGACTCTACATTTCTCCTCGAGATGATTTCATTCCTCGAGTCGAATTCGAGTCCACGAGTCGATTGATACTCCTCGTGCCGACTCTACGCTTCTCCTAGAGTCGAGTTCACTCCTCGAGTCGAGTACCGAGCCCACGAGTCGACAAGCTACTCCTCGTGCCGACTCTACGTTTCTCCTCGAGTTGAGTTCACTCCTCGAGTCGAGTACTGAGTCCACGAGTCGACAAGCTACTCCTCGTGCCGACTCTACGTTTCTCCTCGAGTTGAGTTCACTCCTCGAGTCGAGTACCGAGCCCACGAGTCGACAAGCAACTCCTCGTGCCGACTCTACGTTTCTCCTCGAGTTGAGTTCACTCCTCGAGTCGAGCACCGAGCCCACGAGTCAACAAGCTACTCCTCGTGCCGACTCTACGTTTCTCCTCAAGTTGAATTCGCTCCTCGAGTCGAGTACCGAGTCCACGGGTCGATAAGCTACTCCTCGTGCCGAGTCTAAGTTTCTCCTCGAGTTGAGTTCACTCCTCGAGTCGAGTACCGAGTCCACGAGTCGACAAGCTACTCCTCGTGCCGACTCTACATTTCTCCTCGAGATGAGTTCATTCCTCGAGTCGAATTCGAGTCCACGAGGCTATTGATACTCCTCGTGCCGACTCTACGCTTCTCCTAGAGTCAAGTTCACTCCTCGAGTCGAGTACCGAGCCCACGAGTCGACAAGCTACTCCTCGTGCCGACTCTACGTTTCTCCTCGAGTTGAGTTCACTCCTCGAGTCTAGTACCGAGCCCACGAGTCGACAAGCTACTCCTCATGCCCACTCTACGTTTCGCCTCGAGTTGAATTCGCTCCTCGAGTCGAGTACCGAGTCCACGGGTCGATAAGGTACTCCTCGTGCCGACTCTAAGTTTCTCCTCGAGTTGAGTTCACTCCTCGAGTCGAGTACCGAGTCCACGAGTCGACAAGCTACTCCTCGTGCCGACTCTACGTTTCTCCTCGAGTTGATTTCACTCCTCGAGTCGAGTACCTAGTCCACGAGTCGACAAGCTACTCCTCGTGCCTACTCTACGTTTCTCCTTGAGTTGAGTTCACTCCTCGAGTCGAGTACCAAGTCCACGATTCGACAAGCTACTCCTCGTGCCGACTCTACATTTCTCCTCGAGATGATTTCATTCCTCGAGTCGAATTCGAGTCCACGAGTCGATTGATACTCCTCGTGCCGACTCTACGCTTCTCCTAGAGTCGAGTTCACTCCTCGAGTCGAGTACCGAGCCCACGAGTCGACAAGCTACTCCTCGTGCCGACTCTACGTTTCTCCTCGAGTTGAGTTCACTCCTCGAGTCGAGTACCGAGTCCACGAGTCGACAAGCTACTCCTCGTGCTGACTCAACGCTTCTCCTAGAGTCGAGTTCACTCCTCGAGTCGAGTACCGAGCCCACGAGTCGACAAGCAACTCCTCGTGCCGACTCTACGTTTCTCCTCGAGTTGAGTTCACTCCTCGAGTCGAGCACCTAGCCCACGAGTCGACAAGCTACTCCTCGTGCCGACTCTACGTTTCTCCTCAAGTTGAATTCGCTCCTCGAGTCGAGTACCGAGTCCACGGGTCGATAAGCTACTCCTCGTGCTGAGTCTAAGTTTCTCCTCGAGTTGAGTTCACTCCTCGAGTCGAGTACCGAGTCCACGAGTCGACAAGCTACTCCTCGTGCCGACTCTACGTTTCTCCTCGAGTTGATTTCACTCCTCGAGTCGAGTTCCTAGTCCACGAGTCGACAAGCTACTCGTCGTGCCGACTCTACGTTTCTCCTCGAGTTGAATTCGCTCCTCGAGTCGAGTACCGAGTCCACGGGTCGATAAGCTACTCCTCGTGCCGACTCTAAGTTTCTACTCGAGTTGAGTTCACTCCTCGAGTCGAGTACCGAGTCCACGAGTCGACAAGCTACTCCTCGTGCCGACTCTACGTTTCTCCTTGAGTTGAGTTCACTCCTCGAGTCGAGTACCAAGTCCACGAGTCGACAAGCTACTCCTCGTGCCGACTCTACATTTCTCCTCGAGATGATTTCATTCCTCGAGTCGAATTGAGTCAACGAGTCGATTGATACTCCTCGTGCCGACTCTACGCTTCTCCTAGAGTCGAGTTCACTCCTCGAGTCGAGTACCGAGTCCACGGGTCGATAAGCTACTCCTCGTGCCGACTCTAAGTTTCTCCTCGAGTTGAGTTCACTCCTCGAGTCGAGTACCGAGTCCACAAGTCGACAAGCTACTCCTCGTGCCGACTCTACGTTTCTCCTCGAGTTGAGTTCACTCCTTGAGTCGAGTACCGAGCCCACGAGTCGACAAGCAACTCCTCGTGCCGACTCTACGTTTCTCCTCGAGTTGAGTTCACTCCTTGAGTCGAGCACCGACCCCACGAGTCGAAAAGCTACTCATTGTGCCGACTCTACGTTTCTCCTCAAGTTGAATTCGCTCTTCGAGTCGAGTACCGAGTCCACGGGTCGATAAGCTACTCCTCGTGCCGAGTCTAAGTTTCTCCTCGAGTTGAGTTCACTCCTCGAGTCGAGTACCGAGTCCACGAGTCGACAAGCTACTCCTCGTGCCGACTCTACATTTCTCCTCGAGATGAGTTCATTCCTCGAGTCGAATTCGAGTCCACGAGGCTATTGATACTCCTCGTGCCGACTCTACGCTTCTCCTAGAGTCGAGTTCACTCCTCGAGTCGAGTACCGAGCCCACGAGTCGACAAGCTACTCCTCGTGCCGACTCTACGTTTCTCCTCGAGTTGAGTTCACTCCTCGAGTCGAGTACCGAGTCCACGAGTCGACAAGCTACTCCTCGTGCTGACTCTACGCTTCTCCTAGAGTCGAGTTCACTCCTCGAGTCGAGTACCGAGCCCACGAGTCGACAAGCAACTCCTCGTGCCGACTCTACGTTTCTCCTCGAGTTGAGTTCACTCCTCGAGTCGAGCACCTAGCCCACGAGTCGACAAGCTACTCCTCGTGCCGACTCTACGTTTCTCCTCAAGTTGAATTCGCTCCTCGAGTCGAGTACCGAGTCCACGGGTCGATAAGCTACTCCTCGTGCTGAGTCTAAGTTTCTCCTCGAGTTGAGTTCACTCCTCGAGTCGAGTACCGAGTCCACGAGTCGACAAGCTACTCCTCGTGCCGACTCTACGTTTCTCCTCGAGTTGAGTTCACTCCTCGAGTCGAGTTCCTAGTCCACGAGTCGACAAGCTACTCGTCGTGCCGACTCTACGTTTCTCCTCGAGTTGAATTCGCTCCTCGAGTCGAGTACCGAGTCCACGGGTCGATAAGCTACTCCTCGTGCCGACTCTAAGTTTCTACTCGAGTTGAGTTCACTCCTCGAGTCGAGTACCGAGTCCACGAGTCGACAAGCTACTCCTCGTGCCGACTCTACGTTTCTCCTTGAGTTGAGTTCACTCCTCGAGTCGAGTACCAAGTCCACGAGTCGACAAGCTACTCCTCGTGCCGACTCTACATTTCTCCTCGAGATGATTTCATTCCTCGAGTCGAATTGAGTCAACGAGTCGATTGATACTCCTCGTGCCGACTCTACGCTTCTCCTAGAGTCGAGTTCACTCCTCGAGTCGAGTACCGAGTCCACGGGTCGATAAGCTACTCCTCGTGCCGACTCTAAGTTTCTCCTCGAGTTGAGTTCACTCCTCGAGTCGAGTAGCGAGTCCACAAGTCGACAAGCTACTCCTCGTGCCGACTCTACGTTTCTCCTCGAGTTGAGTTCACTCCTTGAGTCGAGTACCGAGCCCACGAGTCGACAAGCAACTCCTCGTGCCGACTCTACGTTTCTCCTCGAGTTGAGTTCACTCCTTGAGTCGAGCACCGACCCCACGAGTCGAAAAGCTACTCATTGTGCCGACTCTACGTTTCTCCTCAAGTTGAATTCGCTCTTCGAGTCGAGTACCGAGTCCACGGGTCGATAAGCTACTCCTCGTGCCGAGTCTAAGTTTCTCCTCGAGTTGAGTTCACTCCTCGAGTCGAGTACCGAGTCCACGAGTCGACAAGCTACTCCTCGTGCCGACTCTACATTTCTCCTCGAGATGAGTTCATTCCTCGAGTCGAATTCGAGTCCACGAGGCTATTGATACTCCTCGTGCCGACTCTACGCTTCTCCTAGAGTCAAGTTCACTCCTCGAGTCGAGTACCGAGCCCACGAGTCGACAAGCTACTCCTCGTGCCGACTCTACGTTTCTCCTCGAGTTGAGTTCACTCCTCGAGTCTAGTACCGAGCCCACGAGTCGACAAGCTACTCCTCGTGCCCACTCTACGTTTCTCCTCGAGTTGAATTCGCTCCTCGAGTCGAGTACCGAGTCCACGGGTCGATAAGGTACTCCTCGTGCCGACTCTAAGTTTCTCCTCGAGTTGAGTTCACTCCTCGAGTCGAGTACCGAGTCCACGAGTCGACAAGCTACTCCTCGTGCCGACTCTACGTTTCTCCTCGAGTTGATTTCACTCCTCGAGTCGAGTACCTAGTCCACGAGTCGACAAGCTACTCCTCGTGCCGACTCTACGTTTCTCCTTGAGTTGAGTTCACTCCTCGAGTCGAGTACCAAGTCCACGATTCGACAAGCTACTCCTCGTGCCGACTCTACATTTCTCCTCGAGATGATTTCATTCCTCGAGTCGAATTCGAGTCCACGAGTCGATTGATACTCCTCGTGCCGACTCTACGCTTCTCCTAGAGTCGAGTTCACTCCTCGAGTCGAGTACCGAGCCCACGAGTCGACAAGCTACTCCTCGTGCCGACTCTACGTTTCTCCTCGAGTTGAGTTCACTCCTCGAGTCGAGTACCGAGTCCACGAGTCGACAAGCTACTCCTCGTGCTGACTCTACGCTTCTCCTAGAGTCGAGTTCACTCCTCGAGTCGAGTACCGAGCCCACGAGTCGACAAGCAACTCCTCGTGCCGACTCTACGTTTCTCCTCGAGTTGAGTTCACTCCTCGAGTCGAGCACCTAGCCCACGAGTCGACAAGCTACTCCTCGTGCCGACTCTACGTTTCTCCTCAAGTTGAATTCGCTCCTCGAGTCGAGTACCGAGTCCACGGGTCGATAAGCTACTCCTCGTGCTGAGTCTAAGTTTCTCCTCGAGTTGAGTTCACTCCTCGAGTCGAGTACCGAGTCCACGAGTCGACAAGCTACTCCTCGTGCCGACTCTACGTTTCTCCTCGAGTTGAGTTCACTCCTCGAGTCGAGTTCCTAGTCCACGAGTCGACAAGCTACTCGTCGTGCCGACTCTACGTTTCTCCTCGAGTTGAATTCGCTCCTCGAGTCGAGTACCGAGTCCACGGGTCGATAAGCTACTCCTCGTGCCGACTCTAAGTTTCTACTCGAGTTGAGTTCACTCCTCGAGTCGAGTACCGAGTCCACGAGTCGACAAGCTACTCCTCGTGCCGACTCTACGTTTCTCCTTGAGTTGAGTTCACTCCTCGAGTCGAGTACCAAGTCCACGAGTCGACAAGCTACTCCTCGTGCCGACTCTACATTTCTCCTCGAGATGATTTCATTCCTCGAGTCGAATTGAGTCAACGAGTCGATTGATACTCCTCGTGCCGACTCTACGCTTCTCCTAGAGTCGAGTTCACTCCTCGAGTCGAGTACCGAGTCCACGGGTCGATAAGCTACTCCTCGTGCCGACTCTAAGTTTCTCCTCGAGTTGAGTTCACTCCTCGAGTCGAGTAGCGAGTCCACAAGTCGACAAGCTACTCCTCGTGCCGACTCTACGTTTCTCCTCGAGTTGAGTTCACTCCTTGAGTCGAGTACCGAGCCCACGAGTCGACAAGCAACTCCTCGTGCCGACTCTACGTTTCTCCTCGAGTTAAGTTCACTCCTTGAGTCGAGCACCGACCCCACGAGTCGAAAAGCTACTCATTGTGCCGACTCTACGTTTCTCCTCAAGTTGAATTCGCTCTTCGAGTCGAGTACCGAGTCCACGGGTCGATAAGCTACTCCTCGTGCCGAGTCTAAGTTTCTCCTCGAGTTGAGTTCACTCCTCGAGTCGAGTACCGAGTCCACGAGTCGACAAGCTACTCCTCGTGCCGACTCTACATTTCTCCTCGAGATGAGTTCATTCCTCGAGTCGAATTCGAGTCCACGAGGCTATTGATACTCCTCGTGCCGACTCTACGCTTCTCCTAGAGTCAAGTTCACTCCTCGAGTCGAGTACCGAGCCCACGAGTCGACAAGCTACTCCTCGTGCCGACTCTACGTTTCTCCTCGAGTTGAGTTCACTCCTCGAGTCTAGTACCGAGCCCACGAGTCGACAAGCTACTCCTCGTGCCCACTCTACGTTTCTCCTCGAGTTGAATTCGCTCCTCGAGTCGAGTACCGAGTCCACAGGTCGATAAGGTACTCCTCGTGCCGACTCTAAGTTTCTCCTCGAGTTGAGTTCACTCCTCGAGTCGAGTACCGAGTCCACGAGTCGACAAGCTACTCCTCGTGCCGACTCTACGTTTCTCCTCGAGTTGATTTCACTCCTCGAGTCGAGTACCTAGTCCACGAGTCGACAAGCTACTCCTCGTGCCGACTCTACGTTTCTCCTTGAGTTGAGTTCACTCCTCGAGTCGAGTACCAAGTCCACGATTCGACAAGCTACTCCTCGTGCCGACTCTACATTTCTCCTCGAGATGATTTCATTCCTCGAGTCGAATTCGAGTCCACGAGTCGATTGATACTCCTCGTGCCGACTCTACGCTTCTCCTAGAGTCGAGTTCACTCCTCGAGTCGAGTACCGAGCCCACGAGTCGACAAGCTACTCCTCGTGCCGACTCTACGTTTCTCCTCGAGTTGAGTTCACTCCTCGAGTCGAGTACCGAGTCCACGAGTCGACAAGCTACTCCTCGTGCTGACTCTACGCTTCTCCTAGAGTCGAGTTCACTCCTCGAGTCGAGTACCGAGCCCACGAGTCGACAAGCAACTCCTCGTGCCGACTCTACGTTTCTCCTCGAGTTGAGTTCACTCCTCGAGTCGAGCACCTAGCCCACGAGTCGACAAGCTACTCCTCGTGCCGACTCTACGTTTCTCCTCAAGTTGAATTCGCTCCTCGAGTCGAGTACCGAGTCCACGGGTCGATAAGCTACTCCTCGTGTTGAGTCTAAGTTTCTCCTCGAGTTGAGTTCACTCCTCGAGTCGAGTACCGAGTCCACGAGTCGACAAGCTACTCCTCGTGCCGACTCTACGTTTCTCCTCGAGTTGAGTTCACTCCTCGAGTCGAGTTCCTAGTCCACGAGTCGACAAGCTACTCCTCGTGCCGACTCTACGTTTCTCCTCGAGTTGAATTCGCTCCTCGAGTCGAGTACCGAGTCCACGGGTCGATAAGCTACTCCTCGTGCCGACTCTAAGTTTCTCCTCGAGTTGAGTTCACTCCTCGAGTCGAGTACCGAGTCCACGAGTCGACAAGCTACTCCTCGTGCCGACTCTACGTTTCTCCTTGAGTTGAGTTCACTCCTCGAGTCGAGTACCAAGTCCACGAGTCGACAAGCTACTCCTCGTGCCGACTCTACATTTCTCCTCGAGATGATTTCATTCCTCGAGTCGAATTGAGTCAACGAGTCGATTGATACTCCTTGTGCCGACTCTACGCTTCTCTTAGAGTCGAGTTCACTCCTCGAGTCGAGTACCGAGTCCACGGGTCGATAAGCTACTCCTCGTGCCGACTCTAAGTTTCTCCTCGAGTTGAGTTCACTCCTCGAGTCGAGTACCGAGTCCACAAGTCGACAAGCTACTCCTCGTGCCGACTCTACGTTTCTCCTCGAGTTGAGTTCACTCCTTGAGTCGAGTACCGAGCCCACGAGTCGACAAGCAACTCCTCGTGCCGACTCTACGTTTCTCCTCGAGTTGAGTTCACTCCTTTTGTCGAGCACCGACCCCACGAGTCGAAAAGCTACTCATTGTGCCGACTCTACGTTTCTCCTCAAGTTGAATTCGCTCTTCGAGTCGAGTACCGAGTCCACGGGTCGATAAGCTACTCCTCGTGCCGAGTCTAAGTTTCTCCTCGAGTTGAGTTCACTCCTCGAGTCGAGTACCGAGTCCACGAGTCGACAAGCTACTCCTCGTGCCGACTCTACATTTCTCCTCGAGATGAGTTCATTCCTCGAGTCGAATTCGAGTCCACGAGGCTATTGATACTCCTCGTGCCGACTCTACGCTTCTCCTAGAGTCAAGTTCACTCCTCGAGTCGAGTACCGAGCCCACGAGCCGACAAGCTACTCCTCGTGCCGACTCTACGTTTCTCCTCGAGTTGAGTTCACTCCTCGAGTCTAGTACCGAGCACACGAGTCGACAAGCTACTCCTCGTGCCCACTCTACGTTTCTCCTCGAGTTGAATTCGCTCCTCGAGTCGAGTACCGAGTCCACGGGTCGATAAGGTACTCCTCGTGCCGACTCTAAGTTTCTCCTCGAGTTGAGTTCACTCCTCGAGTCGAGTACCGAGTCCACGAGTCGACAAGCTACTCCTCGTGCCGACTCTACGTTTCTCCTCGAGTTGATTTCACTCCTCGAGTCGAGTACCTAGTCCACGAGTCGACAAGCTACTCCTCGTGCCGACTCTACGTTTCTCCTTGAGTTGAGTTCACTCCTCGAGTCGAGTACCAAGTTCACGATTCGACAAGCTACTCCTCGTGCCGACTCTACATTTCTCCTCGAGATGATTTCATTCCTCGAGTCGAATTCGAGTCCACGAGTCGATTGATACTCCTCGTGCCGACTCTACGCTTCTCCTAGAGTCGAGTTCACTCCTCGAGTCGAGTACCGAGCCCACGAGTCGACAAGCTACTCCTCGTGCCGACTCTACGTTTCTCCTCGAGTTGAGTTCACTCCTCGAGTCGAGTACCGAGTCCACGAGTCGACAAGCTACTCCTCGTGCTGACTCTACGCTTCTCCTAGAGTCGAGTTCACTCCTCGAGTCGAGTACCTAGCCCACGAGTCGACAAGCAACTCCTCGTGCCGACTCTACGTTTCTCCTCTAGTTGAGTTCACTCCTCGAGTCGAGCACCTAGCCCACGAGTCGACAAGCTACTCCTCGTGCCGACTCTACGTTTCTCCTCAAGTTGAATTCGCTCCTCGAGTCGAGTACCGAGTCCACGGGTCGATAAGCTACTCCTCGTGCTGAGTCTAAGTTTCTCCTCGAGTTGAGTTCACTCCTCGAGTCGAGTACCGAGTCCACGAGTCGACAAGCTACTCCTCGTGCCGACTCTATGTTTCTCCTCGAGTTGAGTTCACTCCTCGAGTCGAGTTCCTAGTCCACGAGTCGACAAGCTACTCCTCGTGCCGACTCTACGTTTCTCCTCGAGTTGAATTCGCTCCTCGAGTCGAGTACCGAGTCCACGGGTCGATAAGCTACTCCTCGTGCCGACTCTAATTTTCTCCTCGAGTTGAGTTCACTCCTCGAGTCGAGTACCGAGTCCACGAGTCGACAAGCTACTCCTCGTGCCGACTCTACGTTTCTCCTTGAGTTGAGTTCACTCCTCGAGTCGAGTACCAAGTCCACGAGTCGACAAGCTACTCCTCGTGCCGACTCTACATTTCTCCTCGAGATGATTTCATTCCTCGAGTCGAATTGAGTCAACCAGTCGATTGATACTCCTCGTGCCGACTCTACGCTTCTCCTAGAGTCGAGTTCACTCCTCGAGTCGAGTACCGAGTCCACGGGTCGATAAGCTACTCCTCGTGCCGACTCTAAGTTTCTCCTCGAGTTGAGTTCACTCCTCGAGTCGAGTACCGAGTCCACAAGTCGACAAGCTACTCCTCGTGCCGACTCTACGTTTCTCCTCGAGTTGAGTTCACTCCTTGAGTCGAGTACCGAGCCCACGAGTCGACAAGCAACTCCTCGTGCCGACTCTACGTTTCTCCTCGAGTTGAGTTCACTCCTTGAGTCGAGCACCGACCCCACGAGTCGAAAAGCTACTCATTGTGCCGACTCTACGTTTCTCCTCAAGTTGAATTCGCTCTTCGAGTCGAGTACCGAGTCCACGGGTCGATAAGCTACTCCTCGTGCCGAGTCTAAGTTTCTCCTCGAGTTGAGTTTACTCCTCGAGTCGAGTACCGAGTCCACGAGTCGAAAAGCTACTCCTCGTGCCGACTCTACGTTTCTCCTCGAGTTGAGTTCACTCCTCGAGTCGAGTTCCTAGTCCACGAGTCGACAAGCTACTCCTCGTACCGACTCTACGTTTCTCCTCGAATTGAATTCGCTCCTCGAGTCGAGTACCGAGTCCACGGGTCGATAAGCTACTCCTCGTGCCGACTCTAAGTTTCTCCTCGAGTTGAGTTCACTCCTCGAGTCGAGTACCGAGTCCACAAGTCGACAAGCTACTCCTCGTGCCGACTCTACGTTTCTCCTCGAGTTGAGTTCACTTCTCGAGTCGAGTACCTAGTCCACGAGTCGACAAGCTACTCCTCGTGCCGACTCTACGTTTCTCCTTGAGTTGAGTTCACTCCTCGAGTCGAGTACCAAGTCCACGAGTCGACAAGCTACTCCTCGTGCCGACTCTACATTTCTCCTCGAGATGAGTTCATTCCTCGAGTCGAATTCGAGTCCACGAGGCTATTGATACTCCTCGTGCCGACTCTACGCTTCTCCTAGAGTCAAGTTCACTCCTCGAGTCGAGTACCGAGCCCACGAGTCGACAAGCTACTCCTCGTGCCGACTCTACGTTTCTCCTCGAGTTGAGTTCACTCCTCGAGTCTAGTACCGAGCCCACGAGTCGACAAGCTACTCCTCGTGCCCACTCTACGTTTCTCCTCGAGTTGAATTCGCTCCTCGAGTCGAGTACCGAGTCCACGGGTCGATAAGGTACTCCTCGTGCCGACTCTAAGTTTCTCCTCGAGTTGAGTTCACTCCTCGAGTCGAGTACCGAGTCCACGAGTCGACAAGCTACTCCTCGTGCCAAATCTACGTTTCTCCTCGAGTTGAGTTCACTCCTCGTGTCGAGTACCTAGTCCACGAGTCGACAAGCTACTCCTCGTGCCGACTCTACGTTTCTCCATGAGTTGAGTTCACTCCTCGAGTCCAGTACCAAGTCCACGAGTCGACAAGCTACTCCTCGTGCCGACTCTACATTTCTCCTCGAGATGATTTCATTCCTCGAGTCGAATTCGAGTCCACGAGTCGATTGATACTCCTCGTGCCGACTCTACGCTTCTCCTAGAGTCGAGTTCACTCCTCGAGTCGAGTACCGAGCCAACGAGTCGACAAGTTACTCCTCGTGCCGACTCTACATTTCTCCTGGAGTTGAGTTCACTCCTCGAGTCGAGTACCGAGTCCACGAGTCGACAAGCTACTCCTCGTGCCGACTCTTCGTTTCTCCTCGAGTTGAGTTCACTCCTCGAGTCGAGTACCGAGCCCACGAGTCGACAAGCAACTCCTCGTGCCGACTCTACGTTTCTCCTCGAGTTGAGTTCACTCCTCGAGTCGAGCACCGAGCCCACGAGTCGACAAGCTACTCCTCGTGCCGACTCTACGTTTCTCCTCAAGTTGAATTCGCTCCTCGAGTCGAGTACCGAGTCCACGAGTCGATAAGCTACTCCTCGTGCCGAGTCTAAGTTTCTCCTCGAGTTGAGTTCACTCCTCGAGTCGAGTACCGAGTCCACGAGTCGACAAGCTACTCCTCGTGCCGACTCTACGTTTCTGCTCGAGTTGAGTTCACTCCTCGAGTCGAGTTCCTAGTCCACAAGTCGACAAGCTACTCCTCGTGCCGACTCTACGTTTCTCCTCGAGTTGAATTCGCTCCTCGAGTCGAGTACCGAGTCCACGGGTCGATAAGCTACTCCTCGTGCCGAGTCTAAGTTTCTCCTCGAGTTGAGTTTACTCCTCGAGTCGAGTACCGAGTCCACGAGTCGAAAAGCTACTCCTCGTGCCGACTCTACGTTTCTCCTCGAGTTGAGTTCACTCCTCGAGTCGAGTTCCTAGTCCACGAGTCGACAAGCTACTCCTCGTACCGACTCTACGTTTCTCCTCGAATTGAATTCGCTCCTCGAGTCGAGTACCGAGTCCACGGGTCGATAAGCTACTCCTCGTGCCGACTCTAAGTTTCTCCTCGAGTTGAGTTCACTCCTCGAGTCGAGTACCGAGTCCACAAGTCGACAAGCTACTCCTCGTGCCGACTCTACGTTTCTCCTCGAGTTGAGTTCACTTCTCGAGTCGAGTACCTAGTCCACGAGTCGACAAGCTACTCCTCGTGCCGACTCTACGTTTCTCCTTGAGTTGAGTTCACTCCTCGAGTCGAGTACCAAGTCCACGAGTCGACAAGCTACTCCTCGTGCCGACTCTACATTTCTCCTCGAGATGAGTTCATTCCTCGAGTCGAATTCGAGTCCACGAGGCTATTGATACTCCTCGTGCCGACTCTACGCTTCTCCTAGAGTCAAGTTCACTCCTCGAGTCGAGTACCGAGCCCACGAGTCGACAAGCTACTCCTCGTGCCGACTCTACGTTTCTCCTCGAGTTGAGTTCACTCCTCGAGTCTAGTACCGAGCCCACGAGTCGACAAGCTACTCCTCGTGCCCACTCTACGTTTCTCCTCGAGTTGAATTCGCTCCTCGAGTCGAGTACCGAGTCCACGGGTCGATAAGGTACTCCTCGTGCCGACTCTAAGTTTCTCCTCGAGTCGAGTACCGAGTCCACGAGTCGACAAGCTACTCCTCGTGCCGAATCTACGTTTCTCCTCGAGTTGAGTTCACTCCTCGAGTCGAGTACCTAGTCCACGAGTCGACAAGCTACTCCTCGTGCCGACTCTACGTTTCTCCTTGAGTTGAGTTCACTCCTCGAGTCCAGTACCAAGTCCACGAGTCGACAAGCTACTCCTCGTGCCGACTCTACATTTCTCCTCGAGATGATTTCATTCCTTGAGTCGAATTCGAGTCCACGAGTCGATTGATACTCCTCGTGCCGACTCTACGCTTCTCCTAGAGTCGAGTTCACTCCTCGAGTCGAGTACCGAGCCAACGAGTCGACAAGCTACTCCTCGTGCCGACTCTACATTTCTCCTGGAGTTGAGTTCACTCCTCGAGTCGAGTACCGAGTCCACGAGTCGACAAGCTACTCCTCGTGCCGACTCTACGTTTCTCCTCGAGTTGAGTTCACTCCTCGAGTCGAGTACCGAGCCCACGAGTCGACAAGCAACTCCTCGTGCCGACTCTACGTTTCTCCTCGAGTTGAGTTCACTCCTCGAGTCGAGCACCGAGCCCACGAGTCGACAAGCTACTCCTCGTGCCGACTCTACGTTTCTCCTCAAGTTGAATTCGCTCCTCGAGTCGAGTACCGAGTCCACGAGTCGATAAGCTACTCCTCGTGCCGAGTCTAAGTTTCTCCTCGAGTTGAGTTCACTCCTCGAGTCGAGTACCGAGTCCACGAGTCGACAAGCTACTCCTCGTGCCGACTCTACGTTTCTGCTCGAGTTGAGTTCACTCCTCGAGTCGAGTTCCTAGTCCACAAGTCGACAAGCTACTCCTCGTGCCGACTCTACGTTTCTCCTCGAGTTGAATTCGCTCCTCGAGTCGAGTACCGAGTCCACGGGTCGATAAGCTACTCCTCGTGCCGAGTCTAAGTTTCTCCTCGAGTTGAGTTTACTCCTCGAGTCGAGTACCGAGTCCACGAGTCGAAAAGCTACTCCTCGTGCCGACTCTACGTTTCTCCTCGAGTTGAGTTCACTCCTCGAGTCGAGTTCCTAGTCCACGAGTCGACAAGCTACTCCTCGTACCGACTCTACGTTTCTCCTCGAATTGAATTCGCTCCTCGAGTCGAGTACCGAGTCCACGGGTCGATAAGCTACTCCTCGTGCCGACTCTAAGTTTCTCCTCGAGTTGAGTTCACTCCTCGAGTCGAGTACCGAGTCCACAAGTCGACAAGCTACTCCTCGTGCCGACTCTACGTTTCTCCTCGAGTTGAGTTCACTTCTCGAGTCGAGTACCTAGTCCACGAGTCGACAAGCTACTCCTCGTGCCGACTCTACGTTTCTCCTTGAGTTGAGTTCACTCCTCGAGTCGAGTACCAAGTCCACGAGTCGACAAGCTACTCCTCGTGCCGACTCTACATTTCTCCTCGAGATGAGTTCATTCCTCGAGTCGAATTCGAGTCCACGAGGCTATTGATACTCCTCGTGCCGACTCTACGCTTCTCCTAGAGTCAAGTTCACTCCTCGAGTCGAGTACCGAGCCCACGAGTCGACAAGCTACTCCTCGTGCCGACTCTACGTTTCTCCTCGAGTTGAGTTCACTCCTCGAGTCTAGTACCGAGCCCACGAGTCGACAAGCTACTCCTCGTGCCCACTCTACGTTTCTCCTCGAGTTGAATTCGCTCCTCGAGTCGAGTACCGAGTCCACGGGTCGATAAGGTACTCCTCGTGCCGACTCTAAGTTTCTCCTCGAGTCGAGTACCGAGTCCACGAGTCGACAAGCTACTCCTCGTGCCGAATCTACGTTTCTCCTCGAGTTGAGTTCACTCCTCGAGTCGAGTACCTAGTCCACGAGTCGACAAGCTACTCCTCGTGCCGACTCTACGTTTCTCCTTGAGTTGAGTTCACTCCTCGAGTCCAGTACCAAGTCCACGAGTCGACAAGCTACTCCTCGTGCCGACTCTACATTTCTCCTCGAGATGATTTCATTCCTTGAGTCGAATTCGAGTCCACGAGTCGATTGATACTCCTCGTGCCGACTCTACGCTTCTCCTAGAGTCGAGTTCACTCCTCGAGTCGAGTACCGAGCCAACGAGTCGACAAGCTACTCCTCGTGCCGACTCTACATTTCTCCTGGAGTTGAGTTCACTCCTCGAGTCGAGTACCGAGTCCACGAGTCGACAAGCTACTCCTCGTGCCGACTCTACGTTTCTCCTCGAGTTGAGTTCACTCCTCGAGTCGAGTACCGAGCCCACGAGTCGACAAGCAACTCCTCGTGCCGACTCTACGTTTCTCCTCGAGTTGAGTTCACTCCTCGAGTCGAGCACCGAGCCCACGAGTCGACTAGCTACTCCTCGTGCCGACTCTACGTTTCTCCTCAAGTTGAATTCGCTCCTCGAGTCGAGTACCGAGTCCACGGGTCGATAAGCTACTCCTCGTGCCGAGTCTAAGTTTCTCCTCGAGTTGAGTTCACTCCTCGAGTCGAGTACCGAGTCCACGAGTCGACAAGCTACTCCTCGTGCCGACTCTACGTTTCTGCTCGAGTTGAGTTCACTCCTCGAGTCGAGTTCCTAGTCCACAAGTCGACAAGCTACTCCTCGTGCCGACTCTACGTTTCTCCTCGAGTTGAATTTGCTCCTCGAGTCGAGTACCGAGTCCACGGGTCGATAAGATACTCCTCGTGCCGACTCTAAGTTTCTCCTCGAGTTGAGTTCACTCCTCGAGTCGAGTACCGAGTCCACGAGTCGACAAGCTACTCCTCGTGCCGACTCTACGTTTCTCCTTGAGTTGAGTTCACTCCTCGAGTCGAGTACCAAGTCCACGAGTCGACAAGCTACTCCTCGTGCCGACTCTACATTTCTCCTCGAGATGATTTCATTCCTCGAGTCGAATTCGAGTCAACGAGTCGATTGATACTCCTCGTGCCGACTCTACGCTTCTCCTAGAGTCGAGTTCACTCCTCGAGTCGAGTACCGAGCCCACGAGTCGATAAGCTACTCCTCGTGCCGACTCTAAGTTTCTCCTCGAGTTGAGTTCACTCCTCGAGTCGAGTACCGAGTCCACGAGTCGACAAGCTACTCCTCGTGCCGACTCTACGTTTCTCCTCGAGTTGAGTTCACTCCTCGAGTCGAGTACCTAGTCCACAAGTCGACAAGCTACTCCTCGTGCCGACTCTACGTTTCTCCTCGAGTTGAGTTCACTCCTCGAGTCGAGTACCAAGTCCACGAGTCGACAAGCTACTCCTCGTGCCGACTCTACATTTCTCCTCGAGATGATTTCATTCCTCGAGTCGAATTCGAGTCCACGAGTCAATTGATACTCCTTGTGCCGACTCTACGCTTCTCCTAGAGTCGAGTTCACTCCTCGAGTCGAGTACCGAGCCCACGAGTCGACAAGCTACTCCTCGTGCCGACTCTACGTTTCTCCTCGAGTTGAGTTCACTCCTCGAGTCGAGTACCGAGTCCACGAGTCGACAAGCTACTCCTCGTGCCGACTCTACGTTTCTCCTCGAGTTGAGTTCACTCCTCGAGTCGAGTACCGAGCCCACGAGTCGACAAGCAACTCCTCGTGCCGACTCTACGTTTCTCCTCGAGTTGAGTTCACTCCTCGAGTCGAGCACCGAGCCCACGAGTCAACAAGCTACTCCTCGTGCCGACTCTACGTTTCTCCTCAAGTTGAATTCGCTCCTCGAGTCGAGTACCGAGTCCACGGGTCGATAAGCTACTCCTCGTGCCGAGTCTAAGTTTCTCCTCGAGTTGAGTTCACTCCTCGAGTCGAGTACCGAGTCCACGAGTCGACAAGCTACTCCTCGTGCCGACTCTACGTTTCTGCTCGAGTTGAGTTCACTCCTCGAGTCGAGTTCCTAGTCCACAAGTCGACAAGCTACTCCTCGTGCCGACTCTACGTTTCTCCTCGAGTTGAATTCGCTCCTCGAGTCGAGTACCGAGTCCACGGGTCGATAAGATACTCCTCGTGCCTACTCTAAGTTTCTCCTCGAGTTGAGTTCACTCCTCGAGTCGAGTACCGAGTCCACGAGTCGACAAGTTACTCCTCGTGCCGACTCTACGTTTCTCCTTGAGTTGAGTTCACTCCTCGAGTCGAGTACCAAGTCCACGAGTCGACAAGCTACTCCTCGTGCCGACTCTACATTTCTCCTCGAGATGATTTCATTCCTCGAGTCGAATTCGAGTCAACGAGTCGATTGATACTCCTCGTGCCGACTCTACGCTTCTCCTAGAGTCGAGTTCACTCCTCGAGTCGAGTACCGAGCCCACGAGTCGATAAGCTACTCCTCGTGCCGACTCTAAGTTTCTCCTCGAGTTGAGTTCACTACTCGAGTCGAGTACCGAGTCCACGAGTCGACAAGCTACTCCTCGTGCCGACTCTACGTTTCTCCTCGAGTTGAGTTCACTCCTCGAGTCGAGTACCTAGTCCACAAGTCGACAAGCTACTCCTCGTGCCGACTCTACGTTTCTCCTCGAGTTGAGTTCACTCCTCGAGTCGAGTACCAAGTCCACGAGTCGACAAGCTACTCCTCGTGCCGACTCTACATTTCTCCTCGAGATGATTTCATTCCTCGAGTCGAATTCGAGTCCACGAGTCGATTGATACTCCTCGTGCCGACTCTACGCTTCTCCTAGAGTCGAGTTCACTCCTCGAGTCGAGTACCGAGCCCACGAGTCGGCAAGCTACTCCTCGTGCCGACTCTACGTTTCTCCTCGAGTTGAGTTCACTCCTCGAGTCGAGTACCGAGTCCACGAGTCGACAAGCTACTCCTCGTGCCGACTCTACGTTTCTCCTCGAGTTGAGTTCACTCCTCGAGTCGAGTACCGAGCCCACGAGTCGACAAGCAACTCCTCGTGCCGACTCTACGTTTCTCCTCGAGTTGAGTTCACTCCTCGAGTCGAGCACCGAGCCCACGAGTCAACAAGCTACTCCTCCTGCCGACTCTACGTTTCTCCTCAAGTTGAATTCGCTCCTCGAGTCGAGTACCGAGTCCACGGGTCGATAAGCTACTCCTCGTGCCGAGTCTAAGTTTCTCCTCGAGTTGAGTTCACTCCTCGAGTCGAGTACCGAGTCCACGAGTCGACAAGCTACTCCTCATGCCGACTCTACATTTCTCCTCGAGATGAGTTCATTCCTCGAGTCGAATTCGAGTCCACGAGGCTATTGATACTCCTCGTGCCGACTCTACGCTTCTCCTAGAGTCAAGTTCACTCCTCGAGTCGAGTACCGAGCCCACGAGTCGACAAGCTACTCCTCGTGCCGAATCTACGTTTCTCCTCGAGTTGAGTTCACTCCTCGAGTCTAGTACCGAGCCCACGAGTCGACAAGCTACTCCTCGTGCCCACTCTACGTTTCTCCTCGAGTTGAATTCGCTCCTCGAGTCGAGTACCGAGTCCACGGGTCGATAAGGTACTCCTCGTGCCGACTCTAAGTTTCTCCTCGAGTTGAGTTCACTCCTCGAGTCGAGTACCGAGTCCACGAGTCGACAAGCTACTCCTCGTGCCGACTCTACGTTTCTCCTCGAGTTGATTTCACTCCTCGAGTCGAGTACCTAGTCCACGAGTCGACAAGCTACTCCTCGTGCCGACTTTTCTCCTTGAGTTGAGTTCACTCCTCGAGTCGAGTACCAAGTCCACGATTCGACAAGCTACTCCTCGTGCCGATTCTACATTTCTCCTCGAGATGATTTCATTCCTCGAGTCGAATTCGAGTCCACGAGTCGATTGATACTCCTCGTGCCGACTCTACGCTTCTCCTAGAGTCGAGTTCACTCCTCGAGTCGAGTACCGAGCCCACGAGTCGACAAGCTACTCCTCGTGGCGACTCTACGTTTCTCCTCGAGTTGAGTTCACTCCTCGAGTCGAGTACCGAGTCCACGAGTCGACAAGCTACTCCTCGTGCCGACTCTACGTTTCTCCTCGAGTTGAGTTCACTCCTCGAGTCTAGTTCCTAGTCCACGAGTCGACAAGCTACTACTCGTACCGACTCTACGTTTCTCCTCGAGTTGAATTCGCTCCTCGAGTCGAGTACCGAGTCCACGGGTCGATAAGCTACTCCTCGTGCCGACTCTAAGTTTCTCCTCGAGTTGAGTTCACTGCTCGAGTCGAGTACCGAGTCCACAAGTCGACAAGCTACTCCTCGTGCCGACTCTATCTTTCTCCTCGAGTTGAGTTCACTCCTCGAGTCGAGTGCCTAGTCCACAAGTCGACAAGCTACTCCTCGTGCCGACTCTACGTTTCTCCTTGAGTTGAGTTCACTCCTCGAGTCGAGTACCAAGTCCACGAGTCGACAAGCTACTCCTCGTGCCGACTCTACATTTCTCCTCGAGATGATTTCATTCCTCGAGTCGAATTCGAGTCCACGAGTCGATTGATACTCCTCGTGCCGACTCTACGCTTCTCCTAGAGTCGAGTTCACTCCTCGAGTCGAGTACCGATCCCACGAGTCGACAAGCTACTCCTCGTGCCGACTCTACGTTTCTCCTCGAGTTGAGTTCACTCCTCGAGTCGAGTACCGAGTCCACGAGTCGACAAGCTACTCCTCGTGCTGACTCTACGCTTCTCCTAGAGTCGAGTTCACTCCTCGAGTCGAGTACCGAGCCCACGAGTCAACAAGCTACTCCTCGTGCCGACTCTACGTTTCTCCTCAAGTTGAATTCGCTCCTCGAGTCGAGTACCGAGTCCACGGGTCGATAAGCTACTCCTCGTGCCGAGTCTAAGTTTCTCCTCGAGTTGAGTTCACTCCTCGAGTCGAGTACCGAGTCCACGAGTCGACAAGCTACTCCTCGTGCCGACTCTACATTTCTCCTCGAGATGAGTTCATTCCTCGAGTCGAATTCGAGTCCACGAGGCTATTGATACTCCTCGTGCCGACTCTACGCTTCTCCTAGAGTCAAGTTCACTCCTCGAGTCGAGTACCGAGCCCACGAGTCGACAAGCTACTCCTCGTGCCGACTCTACGTTTCTCCTCGAGTTGAGTTCACTCCTCGAGTCTAGTACCGAGCCCACGAGTCGACAAGCTACTCCTCGTGCCCACTCTACGTTTCTCCTCGAGTTGAATTCGCTCCTCGAGTCGAGTATCGAGTCCACGGGTCGATAAGGTACTCCTCGTGCCGACTCTAAGTTTCTCCTCGAGCTGAGTTCACTCCTCGAGTCGAGTACCGAGTCCACGAGTCGACAAGCTACTCCTCGTGCCGACTCTACGTTTCTCCTCGAATTGATTTCACTCCTCGAGTCGAGTACCTAGTCCACGAGTCGACAAGCTACTCCTCGTGCCGACTCTACGTTTCTCCTTGAGTTGAGTTCACTCCTCGAGTCGAGTACCAAGTCCACGATTCGACAAGCTACTCCTCGTGCCGACTCTACATTTCTCCTCGAGATAATTTCATTCCTCGAGTCGAATTCGAGTCCACGAGTCGATTGATACTCCTCGTGCCGACTCTACGCTTCTCCTAGAGTCGAGTTCACTCCTCGAGTCGAGTACCGAGCCCACGAGTCGACAAGCTACTCCTCGTGCCGACTCTACGTTTCTCCTCGAGTTGAGTTCACTCCTCGAGTCGAGTACCGAGTCCACGAGTCGACAAGCTACTCCTCGTGCTGACTCTACGCTTCTCCTAGAGTCGAGTTCACTCCTCGAGTCGAGTACCGAGCCCACGAGTCGACAAGCAACTCCTCGTGCCGACTCTACGTTTCTCCTCGAGTTGAGTTCACTCCTCGAGTCGAGCACCTAGCCCACGAGTCGACAAGCTACTCCTCGTGCCGACTCTACGTTTCTCCTCAAGTTGAATTCGCTCCTCGAGTCGAGTACCGAGTCCACGGGTCGATAAGCTACTCCTCGTGCTGAGTCTAAGTTTCTCCTCGAGTTGAGTTCACTCCTCGAGTCGAGTACCGAGTCCACGAGTCGACAAGCTACTCCTCGTGCCGACTCTACGTTTCTCCTCGAGTTGAGTTCACTCCTCGAGTCGAGTTCCTAGTCCACGAGTCGACAAGCTACTCCTCGTGCCGACTCTACGTTTCTCCTCGAGTTGAATTCGCTCCTCGAGTCGAGTACCGAGTCCACGGGTCGATAAGCTACTCCTCGTGCCGAGTCTAAGTTTCTCCTCGAGTTGAGTTCACTCCTCGAGTCGAGTACCGAGTCCACGAGTCGACAAGCTACTCCTCGTGCCGACTCTACATTTCTCCTCGAGATGAGTTCATTCCTCGAGTCGAATTCGAGTCCACGAGGCTATTGATACTCCTCGTGCCGACTCTACGCTTCTCCTAGAGTCAAGTTCACTCCTCGAGTCGAGTACCGAGCCCACGAGTCGACAAGCTACTCCTCGTGCCGACTCTACGTTTCTCCTCGAGTTGAGTTCACTCCTCGAGTCTAGTACCGAGCCCACGAGTCGACAAGCTACTCCTCGTGCCCACTCTACGTTTCTCCTCGAGTTGAATTCGCTCCTCGAGTCGAGTATCGAGTCCACGGGTCGATAAGGTACTCCTCGTGCCGACTCTAAGTTTCTCCTCGAGCTGAGTTCACTCCTCGAGTCGAGTACCGAGTCCACGAGTCGACAAGCTACTCCTCGTGCCGACTCTACGTTTCTCCTCGAATTGATTTCACTCCTCGAGTCGAGTACCTAGTCCACGAGTCGACAAGCTACTCCTCGTGCCGACTCTACGTTTCTCCTTGAGTTGAGTTCACTCCTCGAGTCGAGTACCAAGTCCACGATTCGACAAGCTACTCCTCGTGCCGACTCTACATTTCTCCTCGAGATAATTTCATTCCTCGAGTCGAATTCGAGTCCACGAGTCGATTGATACTCCTCGTGCCGACTCTACGCTTCTCCTAGAGTCGAGTTCACTCCTCGAGTCGAGTACCGAGCCCACGAGTCGACAAGCTACTCCTCGTGCCGACTCTACGTTTCTCCTCGAGTTGAGTTCACTCCTCGAGTCGAGTACCGAGTCCACGAGTCGACAAGCTACTCCTCGTGCTGACTCTACGCTTCTCCTAGAGTCGAGTTCACTCCTCGAGTCGAGTACCGAGCCCACGAGTCGACAAGCAACTCCTCGTGCCGACTCTACGTTTCTCCTCGAGTTGAGTTCACTCCTCGAGTCGAGCACCTAGCCCACGAGTCGACAAGCTACTCCTCGTGCCGACTCTACGTTTCTCCTCAAGTTGAATTCGCTCCTCGAGTCGAGTACCGAGTCCACGGGTCGATAAGCTACTCCTCGTGCTGAGTCTAAGTTTCTCCTCGAGTTGAGTTCACTCCTCGAGTCGAGTACCGAGTCCACGAGTCGACAAGCTACTCCTCGTGCCGACTCTACGTTTCTCCTCGAGTTGAGTTCACTCCTCGAGTCGAGTTCCTAGTCCACGAGTCGACAAGCTACTCCTCGTGCCGACTCTACGTTTCTCCTCGAGTTGAATTCGCTCCTCGAGTCGAGTACCGAGTCCACGGGTCGATAAGCTACTCCTCGTGCCGACTCTAAGTTTCTCCTCGAGTTGAGTTCACTCCTCGAGTCGAGTACCGAGTCCACGAGTCGACAAGCTACTCCTCGTGCCGACTCTACGTTTCTCCTTGAGTTGAGTTCACTCCTCGAGTCTAGTACCAAGTCCACGAGTCGACAAGCTACTCCTCGTGCCGACTCTACATTTCTCCTCGAGATGATTTCATTCCTCGAGTCGAATTGAGTCAACGAGTCGATTGATACTCCTCGTGCCGACTCTACGCTTCTCCTAGAGTCGAGTTCACTCCTCGAGTCGAGTACCGAGCCCACGAGTCGACAAGCTACTCCTCGTGCCGACTCTACGTGTCTCCTCAAGCTGAGTTCACTCCTCGAGTCGAGTACCGAGTCCACGAGTCGACAAGCTACTCCTCGTGCCGACTCTACGTTTCTCCTCGAGTTGAGTTCACTCCTTGAGTCGAGTACCGAGCCCACGAGTCGACAAGCAACTCCTCGTGCCGACTCTACGTTTCTCCTCGAGTTGAGTTCACTCCTTGAGTCGAGCACCGACCCCACGAGTCGAAAAGCTACTCCTTGTGCCGACTCTACGTTTCTCCTCAAGTTGAATTCGCTCTTCGAGTCGAGTACCGAGTCCACGGGTCGATAAGCTACTCCTCGTGTCGAGTCTAAGTTTCTCCTCGAGTTGAGTTTACTCCTCGAGTCGAGTACCGAGTCCACGAGTCGAAAAGCTACTCCTCGTGCCGACTCTACGTTTCTCCTCGAGTTGAGTTCACTCCTCGAGTCGAGTTCCTAGTCCACGAGTCGACAAGCTACTCCTCGTACCGACTCTACGTTTCTCCTCGAATTGAATTCGCTCCTCGAGTCGAGTACCGAGTCAACGGGTCGATAAGCTACTCCTCGTGCCGACTCTAAGTTTCTCCGCGAGTTGAGTTCACTCCTCGAGTCGAGTACCGAGTCCACAAGTCGACAAGCTACTCCTCGTGCCGACTCTACGTTTCTCCTCGAGTTGAGTTCACTTCTCGAGTCGAGTACCTAGTCCACGAGTCGACAAGCTACTCCTCGTGCCGACTCTACGTTTCTCCTTGAGTTGAGTTCACTCCTCGAGTCGAGTACCAAGTCCACGAGTCGACAAGCTACTCCTCGTGCCGACTCTACATTTCTCCTCGAGATGAGTTCATTCCTCGAGTCGAATTCGAGTCCACGAGGCTATTGATACTCCTCGTGCCGACTCTACGCTTCTCCTAGAGTCAAGTTCACTCCTCGAGTCGAGTACCGAGCCCACGAGTCGACAAGCTACTCCTCGTGCCGACTCTACGTTTCTCCTCGAGTTGAGTTCACTCCTCGAGTCTAGTACCGAGCCCACGAGTCGACAAGCTACTCCTCGTGCCCACTCTACGTTTCTCCTCGAGTTGAATTCGTTCCTCGAGTCGAGTACCGAGTCCACGGGTCGATAAGGTACTCCTCGTGCCGACTCTAAGTTTCTCCTCGAGTTGAGTTCACTCCTCGAGTCGAGTACCGAGTCCACGAGTCGACAAGCTACTCCTCGTGCCGAATCTACGTTTTTCCTCGAGTTGAGTTCACTCCTCGAGTCGAGTACCTAGTCCACGAGTCGACAAGCTACTCCTCGTGCCGACTCTACGTTTCTCCTTGAGTTGAGTTCACTCCTCGAGTCCAGTACCAAGTCCACGAGTCGACAAGCTACTCCTCGTGCCGACTCTACATTTCTCCTCGAGATGATTTCATTCCTCGAGTCGAATTCGAGTCCACGAGTCGATTGATACTCCTCGTGCCGACTCTACGCTTCTCCTAGAGTCGAGTTCACTCCTCGAGTCGAGTACCGAGCCAACGAGTCGACAAGCTACTCCTCATGCCGACTCTACATTTCTCCTGGAGTTGAGTTCACTCCTCGAGTCGAGTACCGAGTCCACGAGTCGACAAGCTACTCCTCGTGCCGACTCTACGTTTCTCCTCGAGTTGAGTTCACTCCTCGAGTCGAGTACCGAGCCCACGAGTCGACAAGCAACTCCTCGTGCCGACTCTACGTTTCTCCTCGAGTTGAGTTCACTCCTCGAGTCGAGCACCGAGCCCACGATTCGACAAGCTACTCCTCGTGCCGACTCTACGTTTCTCCTCAAGTTGAATTCGCTCCTCGAGTCGAGTACCGAGTCCACGGGTCGATAAGCTACTCCTCGTGCCGAGTCTAAGTTTCTCCTCGAGTTGAGTTCACTCCTCGAGTCGAGTACCGAGTCCACGAGTCGACAAGCTACTCCTCGTGCCGACTCAACGTTTCTGCTCGAGTTGAGTTCACTCCTCGAGTCGAGTTCCTAGTCCACAAGTCGACAAGCTACTCCTCGTGCCGACTCTACGTTTCTCCTCGAGTTGAATTCGCTCCTCGAGTCGAGTACCGAGTCCACGGGTCGATAAGATACTCCTCGTGCCGACTCTAAGTTTCTCCTCGAGTTGAGTTCACTCCTCGAGTCGAGTACCGAGTCCACGAGTCGACAAGCTACTCCTCGTGCCGACTCTACGTTTCTCCTTGAGTTGAGTTCACTCCTCGAGTCGAGTACCAAGTCCACGAGTCGACAAGCTACTCCTCGTGCCGACTCTACATTTCTCCTCGAGATGATTTCATTCCTCGAGTCGAATTCGAGTCAACGAGTCGATTGATACTCCTCGTGCCGACTCTACGCTTCTCCTAGAGTCGAGTTCACTCCTCGAGTCGAGTACCGAGCCCACGAGTCGACAAGCTATTCCTCGTGCCGACTCTACGTGTCTCCTCGAGTTGAGTTCGCTCCTCGAGTTGAGTACCGAGTCCACGAGTCGACAAGCTACTCCTCATGTCGACTCTACGTTTCTCCTCGAGTTGAGTTCACTCCTCGAGTCGAGTACCGAGCCCACGAGTCGACAAGCAACTCCTCGTGCCGACTCTACGTTTATCCTCGAGTTGAGTTCACTCCTTGAGTCGAGCACCGAGCCCACGAGTCGACAAGCTACTCCTCGTGCCGACTCTACGTTTCTCCTCAAGTTGAATTCGCTCCTCGAGTCGAGTACCGAGTCCACGGGTCGATAAGCTACTCCTCGTGTTGAGTCTAAGTTTCTCCTCGAGTTGAGTTCACTCCTCGAGTCGAGTACCGAGTCCACGAGTCGACAAGCTACTCCTCGTGCCGACTCTACGTTTCTCCTCGAGTTGAGTTCACTCCTCGAGTCGAGTTCCTAGTCCACGAGTCGACAAGCTACTCCTCGTGCCGACTCTACGTTTCTCCTTGAGTTGAATTCGCTCCTCGAGTCGAGTACCAAGTCCACGAGTCGACAAGCTACTCCTCGTGCCGACTCTACATTTCTCCTCGAGATGATTTCATTCCTCGAGTCGAATTGAGTCAACGAGTCGATTGATACTCCTCGTGCCGACTCTACGCTTCTCCTAGAGTCGAGTTCACTCCTCGAGTCGAGTACCGAGCCCACGAGTCGACAAGCTACTCCTCGTGCCGACTCTACGTGTCTCCTCGAGCTGAGTTCACTCCTCGAGTCGAGTACCGAGTCCACGAGTCGACAAGCTACTCCTCGTGCCGACTCTACGTTTCTCCTCGAGTTGAGTTCACTCCTTGAGTCGAGTACCGAGCCCACGAGTCGACAAGCAACTCCTCGTGCCGACTCTACGTTTCTCCTCGAGTTGAGTTCACTCCTTGAGTCGAGCACCGACCCCACGAGTCGAAAAGCTACTCCTTGTGCCGACTCTACGTTTCTCCTCAAGTTGAATTCGCTCTTCGAGTCGAGTACCGAGTCCACGGGTCGATAAGCTACTCCTCGTGTCGAGTCTAAGTTTCTCCTCGAGTTGAGTTTACTCCTCGAGTCGAGTACCGAGTCCACGAGTCGAAAAGCTACTCCTCGTGCCGACTCTACGTTTCTCCTCGAGTTGAGTTCACTCCTCGAGTCGAGTTCCTAGTCCACGAGTCGACAAGCTACTCCTCGTACCGACTCTACGTTTCTCCTCGAATTGAATTCGCTCCTCGAGTCGAGTACCGAGTCAACGGGTCGATAAGCTACTCCTCGTGCCGACTCTAAGTTTCTCCGCGAGTTGAGTTCACTCCTCGAGTCGAGTACCGAGTCCACAAGTCGACAAGCTACTCCTCGTGCCGACTCTACGTTTCTCCTCGAGTTGAGTTCACTTCTCGAGTCGAGTACCTAGTCCACGAGTCGACAAGCTACTCCTCGTGCCGACTCTACGTTTCTCCTTGAGTTGAGTTCACTCCTCGAGTCGAGTACCAAGTCCACGAGTCGACAAGCTACTCCTCGTGCCGACTCTACATTTCTCCTCGAGATGAGTTCATTCCTCAAGTCGAATTCGAGTCCACGAGGCTATTGATACTCCTCGTGCCGACTCTACGCTTCTCCTAGAGTCAAGTTCACTCCTCGAGTCGAGTACCGAGCCCACGAGTCGACAAGCTACTCCTCGTGCCGACTCTACGTTTCTCCTCGAGTTGAGTTCACTCCTCGAGTCTAGTACCGAGCCCACGAGTCGACAAGCTACTCCTCGTGCCCACTCTACGTTTCTCCTCGAGTTGAATTCGTTCCTCGAGTCGAGTACCGAGTCCACGGGTCGATAAGGTACTCCTCGTGCCGACTCTAAGTTTCTCCTCGAGTTGAGTTCACTCCTCGAGTCGAGTACCGAGTCCACGAGTCGACAAGCTACTCCTCGTGCCGAATCTACGTTTTTCCTCGAGTTGAGTTCACTCCTCGAGTCGAGTACCTAGTCCACGAGTCGACAAGCTACTCCTCGTGCCGACTCTACGTTTCTCCTTGAGTTGAGTTCACTCCTCGAGTCCAGTACCAAGTCCACGAGTCGACAAGCTACTCCTCGTGCCGACTCTACATTTCTCCTCGAGATGATTTCATTCCTCGAGTCGAATTCGAGTCCACGAGTCGATTGATACTCCTCGTGCCGACTCTACGCTTCTCCTAGAGTCGAGTTCACTCCTCGAGTCGAGTACCGAGCCAACGAGTCGACAAGCTACTCCTCATGCCGACTCTACATTTCTCCTGGAGTTGAGTTCACTCCTCGAGTCGAGTACCGAGTCCACGAGTCGACAAGCTACTCCTCGTGCCGACTCTACGTTTCTCCTCGAGTTGAGTTCACTCCTCGAGTCGAGTACCGAGCCCACGAGTCGACAAGCAACTCCTCGTGCCGACTCTACGTTTCTCCTCGAGTTGAGTTCACTCCTCGAGTCGAGCACCGAGCCCACGAGTCGACAAGCTACTCCTCGTGCCGAGTCTAAGTTTCTCCTCGAGTTGAGTTCACTCCTCGAGTCGAGTACCGAGTCCACGAGTCGACAAGCTACTCCTCATGTCGACTCTACGTTTCTCCTCGAGTTGAGTTCACTCCTCGAGTCGAGTACCGAGCCCACGAGTCGACAAGCAACTCCTCGTGCCGACTCTACGTTTATCCTCGAGTTGAGTTCACTCCTTGAGTCGAGCACCGAGCCCACGAGTCGACAAGCTACTCCTCGTGCCGACTCTACGTTTCTCCTCAAGTTGAATTCGCTCCTCGAGTCGAGTACCGAGTCCACGGGTCGATAAGCTACTCCTCGTGTTGAGTCTAAGTTTCTCCTCGAGTTGAGTTCACTCCTCGAGTCGAGTACCGAGTCCACGAGTCGACAAGCTACTCCTCGTGCCGACTCTACGTTTCTCCTCGAGTTGAGTTCACTCCTCGAGTCGAGTTCCTAGTCCACGAGTCGACAAGCTACTCCTCGTGCCGACTCTACGTTTCTCCTCGAGTTGAATTCGCTCCTCGAGTCGAGTACCGAGTCCACGGGTCGATAAGCTACTCCTCGTGCCGACTCTAAGTTTCTCCTCGAGTTGAGTTCACTCCTCGAGTCGAGTACCGAGTCCACGAGTCGACAAGCTACTCCTCGTGCCGACTCTACGTTTCTCCTTGAGTTGAGTTCACTCCTCGAGTCGAGTACCAAGTCCACGAGTCGACAAGCTACTCCTCGTGCCGACTCTACATTTCTCCTCGAGATGATTTCATTCCTCGAGTCGAATTGAGTCAACGAGTCGATTGATACTCCTCGTGCCGACTCTACGCTTCTCCTAGAGTCGAGTTCACTCCTCGAGTCGAGTACCGAGCCCACGAGTCGACAAGCTACTCCTCGTGCCGACTCTACGTGTCTCCTCGAGCTGAGTTCACTCCTCGAGTCGAGTACCGAGTCCACGAGTCGACAAGCTACTCCTCGTGCCGACTCTACGTTTCTCCTCGAGTTGAGTTCACTCCTTGAGTCGAGTACCGAGCCCACGAGTCGACAAGCAACTCCTCGTGCCGACTCTACGTTTCTCCTCGAGTTGAGTTCACTCCTTGAGTCGAGCACCGACCCCACGAGTCGAAAAGCTACTCCTTGTGCCGACTCTACGTTTCTCCTCAAGTTGAATTCGCTCTTCGAGTCGAGTACCGAGTCCACGGGTCGATAAGCTACTCCTCGTGTCGAGTCTAAGTTTCTCCTCGAGTTGAGTTTACTCCTCGAGTCGAGTACCGAGTCCACGAGTCGAAAAGCTACTCCTCGTGCCGACTCTACGTTTCTCCTCGAGTTGAGTTCACTCCTCGAGTCGAGTTCCTAGTCCACGAGTCGACAAGCTACTCCTCGTACCGACTCTACGTTTCTCCTCGAATTGAATTCGCTCCTCGAGTCGAGTACCGAGTCCACGGGTCGATAAGCTACTCCTCGTGCCGACTCTAAGTTTCTCCTCGAGTTGAGTTCACTCCTCGAGTCGAGTACCGAGTGTTGTCAATGGTGCCCACAAGAAGAGTTGTAGTCTTTATTTTGAACATTTGATGTAATAAAGTCTCATGAAGACTCTTGCTTGTAATTGCCTATTCATTCATTAATAAAGTTGAAACGTTCATTCAATCTTCCTTGTCTGAAGCTTTATGATAAAACCATAGTCTTTTAGTCCATAAACAAACTTAACAACTTACGAAGAGACAAATGTAGATTTGCATGAACAAACTCTTCGTAGTTTGCTTAAAACGATATATTCGCAATCTTAGGGTCAAAGGACTATTGACCTCAGTATGATTGTTAGAAGAATCTATGATGTCTGGTTATGAGGCATTGAGAGTTAGGAACTCTATAGTTCTTCTAGGTATCTTCCGAAGGTACTGAATTGACCAGTGCACTTCTAGAGACAAGATAAGAACAAACCATTTAACCTCTTATGTCTCGAAGTCACCATGTATGAATTGCATCATGCTTACCTTAATCCTGAAATGAGACATGCCATTTCACACCTTAGTATTCTCATTTGAGAAAGTCAAAGTTCGGACTCACTATGTGATTCCGAACAAGGCCTATTGGTGAAGTACTAAGTTGTGAGTCTGTCATGAGTAACTTTGTGAAGTTCTCATAGATATGGAATTCATGTACAAGATTGCTGAAATGCAATGTATGTCACCTCATGCTTTGTTCCTTGGAGTGTGAATAAATGAACTGGCCAGTGTCCAAATTGAGTCTTGACTCTTTTGGATGAAACAATGTGACTTGTTAGCTCCTCGTCAATACATTGTTTCTAACTTATTCACAAGCGACAAAGGAGTTGAGGAAATAACAGCTAGAAGGGTAAAATGGTAATTTAGTAAATCCCGACTAGCTGATGACATTCATGAAGGGTAAACATAGATAATATTCAGTGGATCCGCTCATCATAATTAGGTCGAATTCTTGAGTAGAAAATAAATTCATTTGAACCGAGAGATTTTCAGTGTCAGCTCTTTAGTGGAGTCAGTTGGCATTAAGCTAAACTTGGAAAAGGTTTGTGAACTTTTGAGTCCAAGTGTTTAGCTAAAGCTTTGTTCATTTGGGTCCATGAGGTCACTGTCACGAATCACATCGATAGGAATAGTTAAACTGGAAGCTAAGCCAAAACAAGAACGAAAATAGTTAAAAGGGTATTTTTGTCTTTTGAGACATAAGGATGAAATGGATGTCAATAAATTTTGACAAGTTCATTTGATGACTTAATGTCACTCGGCCATAATATGATTAATTGGGCCTTGTGAATTAATTTCATTTCATAAGAATTTTATTGAAAACTCTTAATGGGCCTTTTTCATGTTCTCATGAATAAATGAAGAAGCTTCTAGAAGCTCCTTCTAGAAGTGAAATGGGCGCCCATAATACCCAAGGAAAGAGAGTTTATTTTGTGCATAAATGTATTTAGATACTTGCCAAAAGAAAAAGAGGAAACAAATTTCCCACACATGCTTGTAGGAAATTCGGCCAAGTGAGAAAAGGGAAAGCCAAGGAACAAAAAAGGAAACAAATCCTAGCCTCTAGGAGGCAGCCTTGGGCGCCCAACATGAAATGGGAAATGAAGGATTTTTGCTCATGAATATGTGATATTCTATAGAAGAGGAAACTACCTTATTGAAGGTGAGACCTCTCCTATAAATAGGAGCCCCATTTCCTCACAATTCATTCATCCAAGTTTAAGAGATTTGAGAGACTCTCTCTCTAGAACTTGGCCGAAGTCCTCTTCTCTCTCTCTCTAGTTTATTTTCGGTTTTCTCTTGTCTTCGCACCTAGGTCCTCACTCGACCTAGTCTTTAGCTCTGCGACTTCGAGACTCGTTCTCAAGTCGTAGTGTTTAAAAGTGCCCACTCACTAATTCCTTCTTTTCGAGTGATTTAGTGATAGAAACTTTCGTGGTTGCTCGAGTTCCCGAGGAAAGAAAAGAGAGACGTGCTGCGAGGGGAGACGAACGTTGCCAACCTTCCAAAGGCTCATCAACGTTCAAGCATCAAAAGGTTAGTAACTTTTATAGCTCATATTAGTTTTTATTTACATGCATATGCTCTTGTCTAGGTTAGTAAAAACTAGTTTTACTTAAAAAGAAAATTTTTAAAATTCCGCCGCTTAACGAAGCGTTAAACTTTTTCTCAAACCCTAGATCGATTCCAACACCGAGTCCACAAGTCGACAAGCTACTCCTCGTGCCGACTCTACGTTTCTCCTCGAGTTGAGTTCACTTCTCGAGTCGAGTACCTAGTCCACGAGTCGACAAGCTACTCCTCGTGCCGACTCTACGTTTCTCCTTGAGTTGAGTTCACTCCTCGAGTCGAGTACCAAGTCCACGAGTCGACAAGCTACTCCTCGTGCCGACTCTACATTTCTCCTCGAGATGAGTTCATTCCTCGAGTCGAATTCGAGTCCACGAGGCTATTGATACTCCTCGTGCCGACTCTACGCTTCTCCTAGAGTCAAGTTCACTCCTCGAGTCGAGTACCGAGCCCACGAGTCGACAAGCTACTCCTCGTGCCGACTCTACGTTTCTCCTCGAGTTGAGTTCACTCCTCGAGTCTAGTACCGAGCCCACGAGTCGACAAGCTACTCCTCGTGCCCACTCTACGTTTCTCCTCGAGTTGAATTCGTTCCTCGAGTCGAGTACCGAGTCCACGGGTCGATAAGGTACTCCTCGTGCCGACTCTAAGTTTCTCCTCGAGTTGAGTTCACTCCTCGAGTCGAGTACCGAGTCCACGAGTCGACAAGCTACTCCTCGTGCCGAATCTACGTTTTTCCTCGAGTTGAGTTCACTCCTCGAGTCGAGTACCTAGTCCACGAGTCGACAAGCTACTCCACGTGCCGACTCTACGTTTCTCCTTGAGTTGAGTTCACTCCTCGAGTCCAGTACCAAGTCCACGAGTCGACAAGCTACTCCTCGTGCCGACTCTACATTTCTCCTCGAGATGATTTCATTCCTCGAGTCGAATTCGAGTCCACGAGTCGATTGATACTCCTCGTGCCGACTCTACGCTTCTCCTAGAGTCGAGTTCACTCCTCGAGTCGAGTACCGAGCCAACGAGTCGACAAGCTACTCCTCGTGCCGACTCTACATTTCTCCTGGAGTTGAGTTCACTCCTCGAGTCGAGTACCGAGTCCACGAGTCGACAAGCTACTCCTCGTGCCGACTCTACGTTTCTCCTCGAGTTGAGTTCACTCCTCGAGTCGAGTACCGATCCCACGAGTCGACAAGCAACTCCTCGTGCCGACTCTACGTTTCTCCTCGAGTTGAGTTCACTCCTCGAGTCGAGCACCGAGCCCACGAGTCGACAAGCTACTCCTCGTGCCGACTCTACGTTTCTCCTCAAGTTGAATTCGCTCCTCGAGTCGAGTACCGAGTCCACGGGTCGATAAGCTACTCCTCGTGCCGAGTCTAAGTTTCTCCTCGAGTTGAGTTCACTCCTCGAGTCGAGTACCGAGTCCACGAGTCGACAAGCTACTCCTCGTGCCGACTCTACGTTTCTGCTCGAGTTGAGTTCACTCCTCGAGTCGAGTTCCTAGTCCACAAGTCGACAAGCTACTCCTCGTGCCGACTCTACGTTTCTCCTCGAGTTGAATTCGCTCCTCGAGTCGAGTACCGAGTCCACGGGTCGATAAGATACTCCTCGTGCCGACTCTAAGTTTCTCCTCGAGTTGAGTTCACTCCTCGAGTCGAGTACCGAGTCCACGAGTCGACAAGCTACTCCTCGTGCCGACTCTACGTTTCTCCTTGAGTTGAGTTCACTCCTCGAGTCGAGTACCAAGTCCACGAGTCGACAAGCTACTCCTCGTGCCGACTCTACATTTCTCCTCGAGATGATTTCATTCCTCGAGTCGAATTCGAGTCAACGAGTCGATTGATACTCCTCGTGCCGACTCTACGCTTCTCCTAGAGTCGAGTTCACTCCTCGAGTCGAGTACCGAGCCCACGAGTCGACAAGCTATTCCTCGTGCCGACTCTACGTGTCTCCTCGAGTTGAGTTCGCTCCTCGAGTCGAGTACCGAGTCCACGAGTCGACAAGCTACTCCTCATGTCGACTCTACGTTTCTCCTCGAGTTGAGTTCACTCCTCGAGTCGAGTACCGAGCCCACGAGTCGACAAGCAACTCCTCGTGCCGACTCTACGTTTATCCTCGAGTTGAGTTCACTCCTTGAGTCGAGCACCGAGCCCACGAGTCGACAAGCTACTCCTCGTGCCGACTCTACGTTTCTCCTCAAGTTGAATTCGCTCTTCGAGTCGAGTACCGAGTCCACGGGTCGATAAACTACTCCTCGTGCCGAGTCTAAGTTTCTCCTCGAGTTGAGTTTACTCCTCGAGTCGAGTACCGAGTCCACGAGTCGAAAAGCTACTCCTCGTGCCGACTTTACGTTTCTCCTCGAGTTGAGTTCACTCCTCGAGTCGAGTTCCTAGTCCACAAGTCGACAAGCTACTGTTGGAATCGATCTAGGGTTTAAGAAAAAGTTTAACGCTTCGTTAAGCGGCGGAATTTTAAAAATTTTCTTTTTAAGTAAAACTAGTTTTTACTAACCTAGACAAGAGCATATGCATGTAAATAAAAACTAATATGAGCTATGGAAGTTACTAACCTTTCTTGAAGCTTGAACCTTGTAGAAGCTTTTGGAAAGTTGCAACGCTCGTCTCCCCTCGCAGCACGTCTCTCTTTCTTTCCTCGGCACCTCGAGCAACCACGAAAGTTTCTATCACTAAATCACTCGAAAAGAAGGAATCAGTGAGTGGGCACTTTTAAACACTACGACTTAAGAACGAGTCTCAAAGTCGCAGAGCTAAAGACTAGGTCGAGTGAGGACCTAGGTGCCAAGACAAGAGAAAACCGAAAATAAACTAGAGAGAGAGAGAAGAGGACTTCGGCCAAGTTCTAGAGAGAGAGTCTCTCAAATCTCTTAAACTTGGATGAATGAAAATGAGAAGAATGAGGCTCCTATTTATAGGAGAGGTCTCACCTTCAATAAGGTAGTTTCCTCTTCTATAGAATATCACATATTCATGAGCAAAATAACCTTTATTTCCCATTCCTCTTAGGCGCCCCAGGCAGCCTTCTAGAAGGCTAGGATTTGTTTCCTTTTTTGTTCCTTGGCTTGCCTATTAGTCTCTTGGCCGATTCCCTTGTGCATCTAATATGCAAATTTGTTTCCTCTTTTACTTTTGGCAAGTATCTAAATACATTTATGCACAAAATAATCTCTCTATCTTGGGTATTATGGGCGCCCAACATGTTCTAGAAAAGGCTTCTAGAATTTTCTTCACTTGTTCATGACAACATAAGAAAAGGCCCATTTAGAATTTTCAAATAAAATTCTTATGAAATGAAATTAATTCACAAGGCCCAATGATCAAGTCATGGCCGAGTGAAACATGTCACAAAATGACCTTGTCAAAAAATTTATTGACATTCATTTCATCCTTTGTCTCAAAAGACAAAAATACCCTTTTAACTATTTTCGTTCTTGTTTTGGCTTAGCTTCCAGTTTAACTATTCCTATCGATGTGATTCGTGACAGTGACCTCATGGACCCAAATGAACAAAGCTTTAGCTAAACACTTGGACTCAAAAGTTCACAAACCTTTTCCAAGTTTAGCTTAATGCCAACTGACTCCACTAAAGAGCTGACACTGAAAATCTCTCGGTTCAAATGAATTTATTTTCTACTCAAGAATTCGACCTAATTATGATGAGCGGATCCACTGAATATTATCTATGTTTACCCTTCATGAATGTCATCAGCTAGTCGGGATTTACTAAATTACCATTTTACCCTTCTAGCTGTTATTTCCTCAACTCCTTTGTCGCTTGTGAATAAGTTAGAAACAATGTATTGACGAGGAGCTAACAAGTCACATTGTTTCATCCAAAAGAGTCATGACTCAATTTGGACACTGGCCAGTTCATTTATTCACACTCCAAGGAACAAAGCATGAGGTGACATACATTGCATTTCAGCAATCTTGTACATGAATTCCATATCTATGAGAACTTCACAAAGTTACTCATGACAGACTCACAACTTAGTACTTCACCAATAGGCCTTGTTCAGAATCACATAGTGAGTCCGAACTTTGACTTTCTCAAATGAGAATACTAAGGTGTGAAATGGCATGTCTCATTTCAGGATTAAGGTAAGCATGATGCAATTCATACATAGTGACTTCGAGACATAAGAGGTTAAATGGTTTGTTCTTATCTTGTCTCTAGAAGTGCACTGGTCAATTCAGTACCTTCGGAAGATACCTAGAAGAACTATAGAGTTCCTAACTCTCAATGCCTCATAACAAGACATCATAGATTGTTCTAACAATCATACTGAGGTCAATAGTCCTTTGACCCTAAGATTGCGAATATATCGTTTTAAGCAAACTACGAAGAGTTTGTTCATGCAAATCTACATTTGTCTCTTCATAAGTTGTTAAGTTTGTTTATGGACTAAAAGACTATGGTTTTATCATAAAGCTTCAGACAAGGAAGATTGAATGAACGTTTCAACTTTATTAATGAATGAATAGGCAATTACAAGCAAGAGTCTTCATGAGACTTTATTACATCAAATGTTCAAAATAAAGACTACAACTCTTCTTGTGGGCACCATTGACAACAAACTCCCACTTGACTCAAAGAAGGTGTGTGTAGTCCTTCATGCCTAATCCCTCACGATGTTGGTCGAAGACCTTGTTCGCTAGGGCCTTGGTGAATGGATCTGCGAGGTTGTCCACCGTTGAGATCTTCTTCACTTCCACGTCTCCGCGCTGCACGATCTCTCGAATCAAATGGTATTTCCTCTCAATATGCTTAGAGCGCTTATGGCTTCTAGGTTCCTTTGAGTTAGCGACATCCCCACTATTATCACAATAAAGGGTCATGGGCTCGTCGACGTTTGGAACAATTTCCAAATACTTAAGGAACTTTCTAAGCCATACAGCCTCTTTGGATGCTTCACAAGCAGCCACATATTCTGCTTCCATTGTGGAGTCAGCAATGCAAGATTGCTTAATACTTCTCCACACAACAGCTCCACCATTAAGGATGAACACAGATCCCGAAGTGGATTTCCTGGAATCCTTATCGGCTTGAAAATCGGAGTCGGTATATCCCGTCATAGTCAGGTCAGTACCTGAGTATGTAAGCATCAAGTTCCTAGTTCTTCGAAGATACTTAAGAACATGCTTAACAGCAATCCAGTGCTCGGGTCCAGGGTTGGATTGGAAACGACTAACTACGCCAACGGCGAAACATATATCAGGTCGGGTGCAAAGCATAGCATACATGAGGCTTCCTACGGCAGAGGCGTAAGGAGTTTTCCTCATGTCTTCAATCTCTTGTGCAGTCTTGGGAGACTGGTCCTTAGAGAGTGAAACTCCATGCCTAAAGGGTGTTTGACCCCTCTTGCAGTCTTGCATCGAGAAGCGATCCATCACCTTATCAATATAAGATGCTTGAGAGAGCGACAGGGTCCGGTTTTTCCTATCTCGAAAGATTTGGATTCCCAGAATGTACGCGGCTTCTCCTAGATCCTTCATATCGAATTGCTTTGCTAGCCAGACCTTAACCTCAGATAACTTACCCACGTCATTACCAATGAGTAGTATATCATCGACATATAGTACCAGAAACACAACTTTGCCTTCGTGTATTAACTTGTAAACACAAGGCTCATCTATTGACTGTTCAAAGCCGAAGCTCTTTACAGTTTCATCGAATCTAATATTCCACGACCTAGATGCTTGCTTTAGTCCATAAATGGATTTAAGCAACTCACAAACCTTGGTCTCTTGACCTTTATCCACGAAACCGTCTGGTTGAGCCATGTAAATGCGCTCGTCAAGATTGCCATTCAGAAAGGCTGTCTTGACATCCATTTGCCAGATCTCATAGTCGAGAGCTGCAGCTATGGATAGGAGTATGCGGATGGATTTAAGCATCGCGACTGGCGAGAAGGTTTCTTCATAGTCAATCCCTTCTTGTTGGGTATAACCCTTTGCCACAAGTCGTGCTTTGAACGTCTCGACGTTCCCATCAGGACCCCTTTTCTTCTTGTATATCCACTTACACCCTACGGGTTTAATCCCGTCAGGAAGGTCTACAAGTTTCCAGACTTTGTTGACATACATCGAGTGCATTTCAACTTTCATGGCGTCAAGCCAAAGGTTTGATTCAGAACAAGCCATCGCTTGGCTATAGGAAACAGGGTCATCCATGTCGGAGACGGCTACAAGAGAGTCTCCATAAGACATGTACCTGTCAGGCTTTTGAGTAGCCCTCCCACTACGTCTAAGTACTACTTGACGAGATTCTGATGAGTTAGGTTGTGTTTCAGTTGGGGTAAGAACAGTTCTTACAGATGAGGTAGAAGCTTCCTCACCCAACTTTTCTTCAAGCACAATTTTGCTTCTAGGTTTTGCATCCTTCATAAAGTCCTCCTCAAGGAAACGAGCATTCGTGCTAACGAAAGTCTTATCGTCCTCGGGACTATAGAAAGTAAAACCTTTGGTTTCCTTCGGATATCCTACAAACAGGCACAATTCTGACCTACTAGCCAACTTGCTAGTCTTTTGCCTCAGCACGTGTGCAAGGCAACCCCAAATTCGGATGCGGCCAAGATTCACTTTACGGCCAGTCCATCGTTCATAAGGAGTACCAGGAACCGTCTTGGACGGAACTTGGTTCAGAATGTAGGCGGCTGTTTCGAGGGCATATCCCCAAAAGGAAAGCGGGAGTGATGAGTAACTCATCATTGATCTAACCATCTCCATAAGAGTTCGGTTTCTTCTCTCTGACACTCCGTTTTGTTGAGGTGTGCCAGGTGCGGTAAGCTGAGAAGCGATACCTTCTTCTTTAAGAAAGTCATCGAACTCTCCAGACATATACTCACCACCTCGATCAGATCGAAGGGTTTTGATCACTTTGCCAGATTGCTTTTCCACTAAAGCCCTAAAGACCTTAAATACGTTAAAGGTCTCGGATTTGTGTTTAAGCAAATAGACAAACCCATATCTTGAGTAATCATCAGTGAAGGTAACGAAGTATTCGTATCCTCCACGTGCCTGTTGGTTGAGCGGACCACATACATCAGAATGTATTAGTTCCAGCAACTCAGTGGCTCTTCGACCCTTATCGGAGAAAGGTCGCTTAGTCATTTTTCCTTCTATGCAGGATTCACAAGTAGGCAGTGAGCCTATTGCAGAGGCTTGGAGTGGACCATCCCTCACAAGTCTCTTAATCCTATCTAGACTGATATGACCAAGTCTTAAGTGCCAGAGGTATGTTGATTTTGTTAGATCGGAGGATTCAGAAAGTTTGATCCTCTTTGGCTCCCTAATTAGATCGTTATCTATTTCGGTGTCTAAAAGAGAAGGTTGGGTGGGATAGATGTAGAAAAGAGCATTCTTCATATATGCATCAGTGACAAAAGAATTATCAGGAAACGAAATACGAATTCCATTCTTAATGAACTTTAAACAATAATCTTGCTCACGAAGACGAGCAACGGATATTAAGTTCTTCCCAAAGGTAGGAACAAAATAAACATTATTCAAGTTTAAAGTGCGGTCTTCAAAAGACAGCGTCACGGATCCCACAGCCTTCGCGGACACCAGGCTCCCATCACCCCATTTGAAACAGAACTCGCCTTCCTCTAAGCTTTTGGTTTTCTTGAAACCATTCAAGGAACAACAAATATGGTTAGTAGCAGCGGAGTCAAGAATCCATGTTGATACATTATCAGCTACTAAGCATGCTTCGGTAACTAGTACAATACTATGTTCCTTTGCTTTGAGATAGGCATGACAGTTCTTTTTATCGGCCTTGTAAAGTCTCTTTTTAGTTCTAGAGGCGGAGGCTTTTTGCTCAGTAGCATGTGCCTCTCCTTGATTCCTCTTTTTCTTAGTGAAACCTACAGCAGTGTGAAGTTCCTCCATAAGCTCGGTAACAGTGTACTCTAGCTTGTTTATGGAGTAGTTCATCTTGGAGGTATCAAGAGATGCGGGGAGAGTTTCTAAGATCATATCTATGACATTCTTCCCATCAGTCTCAGATCCTAGGATTTCCATTTTATTTAGAAAACTAATGATCAGTATCATAAAGTCTCTAACAGGAGTCCTAGCCTTCATATGACAGTTCATAAACTGTCGGACTGCTTTTTGCCTTGATTGACGCCTTTGCCCTCCAAACATCTCAAGGAGATTGTAGAGCATGTCAGCGGCAGTCTCGATGTCATGATGTTGCTCTTTCAGCATATTGTTCATAGATGCTAAAATATAGCACCTCACAATCTCATCGGATCGAAACTAGGCCGCTAAGGCGTCATTGTCCCCTTGAGTTGAATCATCATTCGTCAGAGGAGGACACGGGGTGGTGAGTACCCATTTGTGCTTGTTAATGGTAGGTATTATGTCGAGGTTACGTTTCGAATCTACGTAGTTTTCGTTTTCGAGTTTATTCGAGGAAAGAAAGATTGAGAGATGTTTGCGAGACATATAGCCTAAAGAAGTTGAAACAAGTTTATGATTAGTCTTTGGTTTAGGATTTAAGTTTCATTAAGACTTTTGCAAAATCCAAAGGTGTTATAAACCAAACGATAATTTACTCCCTCAAGAGAAGGCCGCAAAAAATCTCCATTTATAAGTAAATGACACATCATTAATGCTAAGCCAAGATGTCAATACATCTATTTTGACTAGCCACCTTTTAAATTGGTTTGATCACTCACATCCTTTCGCAGAGCCTCAAGGGAGGATACTAGGGATTGAGCCTAAGCGTGCAACCAACCACTTAGTCCAAAAGATCAGCTTTGAAAAACAATCCCCCAAGGGGAGGCCTTGCCATCATTGCATCACTCTCGGACGTAGCTCATTGAGCAATGATCGAAGCAATAACGCCTTGGAGTACTCACATTTAAGTGAGGGTCGCAAGAGCGGCTCTTAGTCCAACGATATTGCATCTTTCACTAGTGTTGGGGATCGCGGGTTACAAACAACGAATATAACCCTCCCACTTAGTTTTTGGAGTTGGTTCATCGACTCTTATAAGTTCGGAAACAAATTTCCTAGTTAGAGAGCGACAGAGCGGACAACTAGAAGAGAATCCTAGATCGACATGTTCAGAGCAGTATTAGTGCATAAAGGCACAAGGGACATACTCAATCTTTTCCTATTTTCTATTTCGGGAAAGTGCGTGAGGGAAGTGTGAACTTCAACTCACTCGAACACTTGAAAGTTTGAGATTACACATCTTTTTATTTTTCGGCTTGTCTACAAGGAGACCTCCCACTCAAAATTTCAAGAGCATATAGATTTTGAACATATGTGATATAGATATAGTTTTGAAAACATTTTGAAAACTTATTTGATTTGGATGACAAAATATTTTCAAGTTTGAAAGTGAAAACGGTTTTTCAAAATTTAAACTAATTTTGTAAAAATTCAATTTCAATTAATCTTTCAAAAATCAAAACTTTTAATCTTTACACATCATGTTTATAATCATATGAAAAACATTTTTGCTCAAGAAAATTTTCTCATTAGAGTTCTATAACTCATGGTAGTGGGGTTTGAAAATCCGGATTTCTAAAAAACTGGAGTTTCAGACAGCCGCGCACCTCGGAGTAAAATCGCCATATCTGGCGGCTCCGATGTCCTTTTCAGCCGAAACCGGTGGCATTGGACAGAGGACAGACAGAGCTTTAATTTGATTCAAGAATAATTAAATTTCGATTTCTGAGCAGAGAGTTATGCTGCTTTTAATGCGGGTTTACATTCCAGCTCGAAGAAAAAGAAATAAATTAAAGCTTCGTCCTTTTAGGTGCGAAAAAGAATCGAGTGTAACGGAACGTTTTAAGATATTGTTTAAAGCTTTTATTTGTGTTTTATTAGCAGGGTAATAACATAGAATAAAAGAAATAACAACATGCATAAAACGATTCAAGTAAATAAATGAAACTAGCAAGAAAATAAAACTAGTCACAAAATTTACTCGAAAAATCTCAAACCTTTAAAACACGTTTTTCAATATAAAAAATTAAAAACTTTTAGAACTGATTCTAATGTGTTTTAACATCATCCCAAACTCATAGAAAATCAACATGGTTTTTAATTTAAAGGCATGAGCAATAAATTAAAAAAAAATCTAAGATTACAATTCTAACTTGTCACAAAATTAGTAAACTTTCGAAAACGATTTTCAAGCTCATAATTTAAAAACATGCACATGCATTCCTTTGACCATAGCTCTGATACCATTTGTTGGAATCGATCTAGGGTTTAAGAAAAAGTTTAACGCTTCGTTAAGCGGCGGAATTTTAAAAATTTTCTTTTTAAGTAAAACTAGTTTTTACTAACCTAGACAAGAGCATATGCATGTAAATAAAAACTAATATGAGCTATGGAAGTTACTAACCTTTCTTGAAGCTTGAACCTTGTAGAAGCTTTTGGAAAGTTGCAACGCTCGTCTCCCCTCGCAGCACGTCTCTCTTTCTTTCCTCGGCACCTCGAGCAACCACGAAAGTTTCTATCACTAAATCACTCGAAAAGAAGGAATCAGTGAGTGGGCACTTTTAAACACTACGACTTAAGAACGAGTCTCAAAGTCGCAGAGCTAAAGACTAGGTCGAGTGAGGACCTAGGTGCCAAGACAAGAGAAAACCGAAAATAAACTAGAGAGAGAGAGAAGAGGACTTCGGCCAAGTTCTAGAGAGAGAGTCTCTCAAATCTCTTAAACTTGGATGAATGAAAATGAGAAGAATGAGGCTCCTATTTATAGGAGAGGTCTCACCTTCAATAAAGTAGTTTCCTCTTCTATAGAATATCACATATTCATGAGCAAAATAACCTTTATTTCCCATTCCTCTTAGGCGCCCAAGGCAGCCTTCTAGAAGGCTAGGATTTGTTTCCTTTTTTGTTCCTTGGCTTGCCTATTAGTCTCTTGGCCGATTCCCTTGTGCATCTAATATGCAAATTTGTTTCCTCTTTTACTTTTGGCAAGTATCTAAATACATTTATGCACAAAATAATCTCTCTATCCTGGGTATTATGGGCGCCCAACATGTTCTAGAAAAGGCTTCTAGAATTTTCTTCACTTGTTCATGACAACATAAGAAAAGGCCCATTTAGAATTTTCAAATAAAATTCTTATGAAATGAAATTAATTCACAAGGCCCAATGATCAAGTCATGGCCGAGTGAAACATGTCACAAAATGACCTTGTCAAAAAATTTATTGACATTCATTTCATCCTTTGTCTCAAAAGACAAAAATACCCTTTTAACTATTTTCGTTCTTGTTTTGGCTTAGCTTCCAGTTTAACTATTCCTATCGATGTGATTCGTGACAGTGACCTCATGGACCCAAATGAACAAAGCTTTAGCTAAACACTTGGACTCAAAAGTTCACAAACCTTTTCCAAGTTTAGCTTAATGCCAACTGACTCCACTAAAGAGCTGACACTGAAAATCTCTCGGTTCGAATAAATTTATTTTCTACTCAAGAATTCGACCTAATTATGATGAGCGGATCCACTGAATATTATCTATGTTTACCCTTCATGAATGTCATCAGCTAGTCAGGATTTACTAAATTACCATTTTACCCTTCTAGCTGTTATTTCCTCAACTCCTTTGTCGCTTGTAAATAAGTTAGAAACAATGTATTGACGAGGAGCTAACAAGTCACATTGTTTCATCCAAAAGAGTCAGGACTCAATTTGGACACTGGCCAGTTCATTTATTCACACTCCAAGGAACAAAGCATGAGGTGACATACATTGCATTTCAGCAATCTTGTACATGAATTCCATATCTATGAGAACTTCACAAAGTTACTCATGACAGACTCACAACTTAGTACTTCACCAATAGGCCTTGTTCAGAATCACATAGTGAGTCCGAACTTTGACTTTCTCAAATGAGAATACTAAGGTGTGAAATGGCATGTCCCATTTCAGGATTAAGGTAAGCATGATGCAATTCATACATAGTGACTTCGAGACATAAGAGGTTAAATGGTTTGTTCTTATCTTGTCTCTAGAAGTGCACTAGTCAATTCAGTACCTTCGGAAGATACCTAGAAGAACTATAGAGTTCCTAACTCTCAATGCCTCATAACCAGACATCATAGATTCTTCTAACAATCATACTGAGGTCAATAGTCCTTTGACCCTAAGATTGCGAATATATCGTTTTAAGCAAACTACGAAGAGTTTGTTCATGCAAATCTACATTTGTCTCTTCATAAGTTGTTAAGTTTGTTTATGGACTAAAAGACTATGGTTTTATCATAAAGCTTCAGACAAGGAAGATTGAATGAACGATTCAACTTTATTAATGAATGAATAGGCAATTACAAGCAAGAGTCTTCATGAGACTTTATTACATCAAATGTTCAAAATAAAGACTACAACTCTTCTTGTGGGCACCATTCACAACAGCTACTCCTCGTACCGACTCTACGTTTCTCCTCGAGTTGAATTCGCTCCTCGAGTCGAGTACCGAGTCCACGGGTCGATAAGCTACTCCTCGTGCCGACTCTAAGTTTCTCCTCGAGTTGAGTTCAGTCCTCGAGTCGAGTACCGAGTCCACAAGTCGACAAGCTACTCCTCGTGCCGACTCTACGTTTCTCCTCGAGTTGAGTTCACTCCTCAAGTCGAGTACCTAGTCCACGAGTCGACAAGCTACTCCTCGTGCCGACTCTACGTTTCTCCTTGAGTTGAGTTCACTCCTCGAGTCGAGTACCAAGTCCACGAGTCGACAAGCTACTCCTCGTGCCTACTCTACATTTCTCCTCAAGATGAATTCATTCCTCGAGTCGAATTCGAGTCCACGAGGCTATTGATACTCCTCGTGCCGACTCTACGCTTCTACTAGAATCAAGTTCACTCCTCGAGTCGAGTACCGAGCCCACGAGTCGACAAGCTACTCCTCGTGCCGACTCTACATTTCTCCTCGAGTTGAGTTCACTCCTCGAGTCTAGTACCGAGCCCACGAGTCGACAAGCTACTCCTCGTGCCGACTCTACATTTCTCCTCGAGTTGAGTTCACTCCTCGAGTCTAGTACCGAGCCCACGAGTCGACAAGCTACTCCTCGTGCCCACTCTATGTTTCTCCTCGAGTTGAATTCGCTCCTCGAGTCGAGTACCGAGTCCACGGGTCGATAAGGTACTCCTCGTGGCGACTCTAAGTTTCTCCTCGAGTTGAGTTCACTCCTCGAGTCGAGTACCGAGCCCACGAGTCGACAAGCTACTCCTCGTGCCGACTCTACATTTCTCCTCGAGTTGAGTTCACTCCTCGAGTCTAGTACCGAGCCCACGAGTCGACAAGCTACTCCTCGTGCCCACTCTACGTTTCTCCTCGAGTTGAGTTCACTCCTCGAGTCGAGTACCTAGTCCACGAGTCGACAAGCTACTCCTCGTGCCGACTCTACGTTTCTCCTCGAGTTGAGTTCACTCCTCGAGTCGAGTACCGAGCCCACGAGTCGACAAGCAACTCCTCGTGCCGACTCTACGTTTCTCCTCGAGTTGAGTTCACTCCTCGAGTCGAGCACCGAGCCCACGAGTCAACAAGCTACTCCTCGTGCCGACTCTACGTTTCTCCTCAAGTTGAATTCGCTCCTCGAGTCGAGTACCGAGTCCACGGGTCGATAAGCTACTCCTCGTTCCGACTCTAAGTTTCTCCTCGAGTTGAGTTCACTCCTCGAGTCGAGTACCGAGTCCACGAGTCGACAAGCTACTCCTCGTTCCGACTCTACGTTTCTCCTTGAGTTGAGTTCACTCCTCGAGTCGAGTACCAAGTCCACGAGTCGACAAGCTACTCCTCGTGCCGACTCTACATTTCTCCTCGAGATGATTTCATTCCTCGAGTCGAATTCGAGTCAACGAGTCGATTGATACTCCTCGTGCCGACTCTATGCTTCTCCTAGAGTCGAGTTCACTCCTCGAGTCGAGTACCGAGCCCACGAGTCGACAAGCTACTCCTCGTGCCCACTCTACGTGTCTCCTCGAGTTGAGTTCACTCCTCGAATCGAGTACCGAGTCCACGAGTCGACAAGCTACTCCTCGTGCCGACTCTACGTTTCTCGTCGAGTTGAGTTCACTCCTCGAGTCGAGTACCGAGCCCACGAGTCGACAAGCAACTCCTCGTGCCGACTCTACGTTTCTCCTCGAGTTGAGTTCACTCCTTGAGTCGAGCACCGAGCCCACGAGTCGACAAGCTACTCCTCGTGCCGACTCTACGTTTCTCCTCAAGTTGAATTCGCTCTTCGAGTCGAGTACCGAGTCCACGGGTCGATAAGCTACTCCTCGTGCCGAGTCTAAGTTTCTCCTCGAGTTGAGTTCACTCCTCGAGTGGAGTACCGAGTCCACGAGTCGAAAAGCTACTCCTCATGCCGACTCTACGTTTCTCCTCGAGTCGAGTTCCTAGTCCACGAGTCGACAAGCTACTCCTCGTACCAACTATACGTTTCTCCTCGAGTTGAATTCGCTCCTCGAGTCGAGTACCGAGTCCACGGGTCAATAAGCTACTCCTCGTGCCGACTCTAAGTTTCTCCTCGAGTTGAGTTCACTCCTCGAGTCGAGTACCGAGTCCACAAGTCCACAAGCTACTCCTCGTGCCGACTCTACGTTTCTCCTCGAGTTGAGTTCACTCCTCGAGTCGAGTACCTAGTCCACGAGTCGACAAGCTACTCCTCGTGCCGACTCTACGTTTCTCCTTGAGTTGAGTTCACTCCTCGAGTCGAGTACCAAGTCCACGAGTCGACAAGGTACTCCTCGTGCCGACTCTATATTTCTCCTCGAGATGATTTCATTCCTCGAGTCGAATTCGAGTCCACGAGTCGATTGATACTCCTCGTGCCGACTCTACGCTTCTCCTAGAGTCGAGTTCACTCCTCGAGTCGAGTACCGAGCCCACGAGTCGACAAGCTACTACTCGTGCCGACTCTACATTTCTCCTCGAGATGATTTCATTCCTCGAGTCGAATTCGAGTCCACGAGTCGATTTATACTCCTCGTGCTGACTCTACGCTTCTCCTAGAGTCGAGTTCACTCCTCGAGTCGAGTACCGAGCCCACGAGTCGACAAGCTACTCCTCGTGCCGACTCCACGTTTCTCCCCGAGTTGAGTTCACTCCTCGAGTCGAGTATCGAGTCCACGAGTTGACAAGCTTCTCCTCGTGCCGACTCTACGTTTCTCCTCGAGTTGAGTTCACTCCTCGAGTCGAGTACCCAGCCCAAGAGTCGACAAGCAACTCCTCGTGCCGACTCTACGTTTCTCCTCGAGTTGAGTTCACTCCTCGAGTCGAGCACCGAGCCCACGAGTCGACAAGCTACTCCTCGTGCCGACTCTATGTTTCTCCTCAAGTTGAATTCGCTCCTCGAGTCGAGTATCGAGTCCACGGGTCGATAAGCTACTCCTCGTGCCGAGTCTAAGTTTCTCCTCGAGTTGAGTTCACTCCTCGAGTTGAGTACCGAGTCCACGAGTCGACAAGCTACTCCTCGTGCCGACTCTACGTTTCTCCTCGAGTTGAGTTCACTCCTCGAGTCGAGTTCCTAGTCCACGAGTCGACAAGCTACTCCTCGTGCCGACTCTACGTTTCTCCTCGAGTTGAATTCGCTCCTCGTGTCGAGTACCGAGTCCACGGGTCGATAAGCTACTCCTCGTTCCGACTCTAAGTTTCTCCTCGAGTTGAGTTCACTCCTCGAGTCGAGTACCGAGTCCACGAGTCGACAAGCTACTCCTCGTGCCCACTCTACGTTTCTCCTCTAGTTGAGTTCACTCCTCGAGTCGAGTACCTAGTCCACGAGTCGACAAGCTACTCCTCGTGCCGACTCTACGTTTCTCCTCGAGTTGAGTTCACTCCTCGAGTCGAGTACCGAGCCCACGAGTCGACAAGCAACTCCTCGTGCCGACTCTACGTTTCTCCTCGAGTTGAGTTCACTCCTCGAGTCGAGCACCGAGCCCACGAGTCAACAAGCTACTCCTCGTGCCGACTCTACGTTTCTCCTCAAGTTGAATTCGCTCCTCGAGTCGAGTACCGAGTCCACGGGTCGATAAGCTACTCCTCGTTCCGACTCTAAGTTTCTCCTCGAGTTGAGTTCACTCCTCGAGTCGAGTACCGAGTCCACGAGTCGACAAGCTACTCCTCGTTCCGACTCTACGTTTCTCCTTGAGTTGAGTTCACTCCTCGAGTCGAGTACCAAGTCCACGAGTCGACAAGCTACTCCTCGTGCCGACTCTACATTTCTCCTCGAGATGATTTCATTCCTCGAGTCGAATTCGAGTCAACGAGTCGATTGATACTCCTCGTGCCGACTCTATGCTTCTCCTAGAGTCGAGTTCACTCCTCGAGTCGAGTACCGAGCCCACGAGTCGACAAGCTACTCCTCGTGCCCACTCTACGTGTCTCCTCGAGTTGAGTTCACTCCTCGAATCGAGTACCGAGTCCACGAGTCGACAAGCTACTCCTCGTGCCGACTCTACGTTTCTCGTCGAGTTGAGTTCACTCCTCGAGTCGAGTACCGAGCCCACGAGTCGACAAGCAACTCCTCGTGCCGACTCTACGTTTCTCCTCGAGTTGAGTTCACTCCTTGAGTCGAGCACCGAGCCCACGAGTCGACAAGCTACTCCTCGTGCCGACTCTACGTTTCTCCTCAAGTTGAATTCGCTCTTCGAGTCGAGTACCGAGTCCACGGGTCGATAACCTACTCCTCGTGCCGAGTCTAAGTTTCTCCTCGAGTTGAGTTCACTCCTCGAGTGGAGTACCGAGTCCACGAGTCGAAAAGCTACTCCTCATGCCGACTCTACGTTTCTCCTCGAGTCGAGTTCCTAGTCCACGAGTCGACAAGCTACTCCTCGTACCAACTATACGTTTCTCCTCGAGTTGAATTCGCTCCTCGAGTCGAGTACCGAGTCCACGGGTCAATAAGCTACTCCTCGTGCCGACTCTAAGTTTCTCCTCGAGTTGAGTTCACTCCTCGAGTCGAGTACCGAGTCCACAAGTCCACAAGCTACTCCTCGTGCCGACTCTACGTTTCTCCTCGAGTTGAGTTCACTCCTCGAGTCGAGTACCTAGTCCACGAGTCGACAAGCTACTCCTCGTGCCGACTCTACGTTTCTCCTTGAGTTGAGTTCACTCCTCGAGTCGAGTACCAAGTCCACGAGTCGACAAGGTACTCCTCGTGCCGACTCTATATTTCTCCTCGAGATGATTTCATTCCTCGAGTCGAATTCGAGTCCACGAGTCGATTGATACTCCTCGTGCCGACTCTACGCTTCTCCTAGAGTCGAGTTCACTCCTCGAGTCGAGTACCGAGCCCACGAGTCGACAAGCTACTACTCGTGCCGACTCTACATTTCTCCTCGAGATGATTTCATTCCTCGAGTCGAATTCGAGTCCACGAGTCGATTTATACTCCTCGTGCTGACTCTACGCTTCTCCTAGAGTCGAGTTCACTCCTCGAGTCGAGTACCGAGCCCACGAGTCGACAAGCTACTCCTCGTGCCGACTCTACGTTTCTCCCCGAGTTGAGTTCACTCCTCGAGTCGAGTATCGAGTCCACGAGTTGACAAGCTTCTCCTCGTGCCGACTCTACGTTTCTCCTCGAGTTGAGTTCACTCCTCGAGTCGAGTACCCAGCCCACGAGTCGACAAGCAACTCCTCGTGCCGACTCTACGTTTCTCCTCGAGTTGAGTTCACTCCTCGAGTCGAGCACCGAGCCCACGAGTCGACAAGCTACTCCTCGTGCCGACTCTATGTTTCTCCTCAAGTTGAATTCGCTCCTCGAGTCGAGTATCGAGTCCACGGGTCGATAAGCTACTCCTCGTGCCGAGTCTAAGTTTCTCCTCGAGTTGAGTTCACTCCTCGAGTTGAGTACCGAGTCCACGAGTCGACAAGCTACTCCTCGTGCCGACTCTACGTTTCTCCTCGAGTTGAGTTCACTCCTCGAGTCGAGTTCCTAGTCCACGAGTCGACAAGCTACTCCTCGTGCCGACTCTACGTTTCTCCTCGAGTTGAATTCGCTCCTCGAGTCGAGTACCGAGTCCACGGGTCGATAAGCTACTCCTCGTTCCGACTCTAAGTTTCTCCTCGAGTTGAGTTCACTCCTCGAGTCGAGTACCGAGTCCACGAGTCGACAAGCTACTCCTCGTGCCCACTCTACGTTTCTCCTCGAGTTGAGTTCACTCCTCGAGTCGAGTACCTAGTCCACGAGTCGACAAGCTACTCCTCGTGCCGACTCTACGTTTCTCCTCGAGTTGAGTTCACTCCTCGAGTCGAGTACCGAGCCCACGAGTCGACAAGCAACTCCTCGTGCCGACTCTACGTTTCTCCTCGAGTTGAGTTCACTCCTCGAGTCGAGCACCGAGCCCACGAGTCAACAAGCTACTCCTCGTGCCGACTCTACGTTTCTCCTCAAGTTGAATTCGCTCCTCGAGTCGAGTACCGAGTCCACGGGTCGATAAGCTACTCCTCGTTCCGACTCTAAGTTTCTCCTCGAGTTGAGTTCACTCCTCGAGTCGAGTACCGAGTCCACGAGTCGACAAGCTACTCCTCGTTCCGACTCTACGTTTCTCCTTGAGTTGAGTTCACTCCTCGAGTCGAGTACCAAGTCCACGAGTCGACAAGCTACTCCTCGTGCCGACTCTACATTTCTCCTCGAGATGATTTCATTCCTCGAGTCGAATTCGAGTCAACGAGTCGATTGATACTCCTCGTGCCGACTCTACGCTTCTCCTAGAGTCGAGTTCACTCCTCGAGTCGAGTACCGAGCCCACGAGTCGACAAGCTACTCCTCGTGCCCACTCTACGTGTCTCCTCGAGTTGAGTTCACTCCTCGAATCGAGTACCGAGTCCACGAGTCGACAAGCTACTCCTCGTGCCGACTCTACGTTTCTCGTCGAGTTGAGTTCACTCCTCGAGTCGAGTACCGAGCCCACGAGTCGACAAGCAACTCCTCGTGCCGACTCTACGTTTCTCCTCGAGTTGAGTTCACTCCTTGAGTCGAGCACCGAGCCCACGAGTCGACAAGCTACTCCTCGTGCCGACTCTACGTTTCTCCTCAAGTTGAATTCGCTCTTCGAGTCGAGTACCGAGTCCACGGGTCGATAAGCTACTCCTCGTGCCGAGTCTAAGTTTCTCCTCGAGTTGAGTTCACTCCTCGAGTGGAGTACCGAGTCCACGAGTCAAAAAGCTACTCTTCATGCCGACTCTACGTTTCTCCTCGAGTCGAGTTCCTAGTCCACGAGTCGACAAGCTACTCCTCGTACCAACTATACGTTTCTCCTCGAGTTGAATTCGCTCCTCGAGTCGAGTACCGAGTCCACGGGTCAATAAGCTACTCCTCGTGCCGACTCTAAGTTTCTCCTCGAGTTGAGTTCACTCCTCGAGTCGAGTACCGAGTCCACAAGTCCACAAGCTACTCCTCGTGCCGACTCTACGTTTCTCCTCGAGTTGAGTTCACTCCTCGAGTCGAGTACCCAGTCCACGAGTCGACAAGCTACTCCTCGTGCCGACTCTACGTTTCTCCTTGAGTTGAGTTCACTCCTCGAGTCGAGTACCAAGTCCACGAGTCGACAAGGTACTCCTCGTGCCGACTCTATATTTCTCCTCGAGATGATTTCATTCCTCGAGTCGAATTCGAGTCCACGAGTCGATTGATACTCCTCGTGCCGACTCTACGCTTCTCCTAGAGTCGAGTTCACTCCTCGAGTCGAGTACCGAGCCCACGAGTCGACAAGCTACTCCTCGTGCCGACTCTACATTTCTCCTCGAGATGATTTCATTCCTCGAGTCGAATTCGAGTCCACGAGTCGATTTATACTCCTCGTGCTGACTCTACGCTTCTCCTAGAGTCGAGTTCACTCCTCGAGTCGAGTACCGAGCCCACGAGTCGACAAGCTACTCCTCGTGCCGACTCTACGTTTCTCCCCGAGTTGAGTTCACTCCTCGAGTCGAGTATCGAGTCCACGAGTTGACAAGCTTCTCCTCGTGCCGACTCTACGTTTCTCCTCGAGTTGAGTTCACTCCTCGAGTCGAGTACCCAGCCCACGAGTCGACAAGCAACTCCTCGTGCCGACTCTACGTTTCTCCTCGAGTTGAGTTCACTCCTCGAGTCGAGCACCGAGCCCACGAGTCGACAAGCTACTCCTCGTGCCGACTCTATGTTTCTCCTCAAGTTGAATTCGCTCCTTGAGTCGAGTATCGAGTCCACGGGTCGATAAGCTACTCCTCGTGCCGAGTCTAAGTTTCTCCTCGAGTTGAGTTCACTCCTCGAGTTGAGTACCGAGTCCACGAGTCGACAAGCTACTCTTCGTGCCGACTCTACGTTTCTCCTCGAGTTGAGTTCACTCCTCGAGTCGAGTTCCTAGTCCACGAGTCGACAAGCTACTCCTCGTGCCGACTCTACGTTTCTCCTCGAGTTGAATTCGCTCCTCGAGTCGAGTACCGAGTCCACGGGTCGATAAGCTACTCCTCGTTCCGACTCTAAGTTTCTCCTCGAGTTGAGTTCACTCCTCGAGTCGAGTACCGAGTCCACGAGTCGACAAGCTACTCCTCGTGCCCACTCTACGTTTCTCCTCGAGTTGAGTTCACTCCTCGAGTCGAGTACCTAGTCCACGAGTCGACAAGCTACTCCTCGTGCCGACTCTACGTTTCTCCTCGAGTTGAGTTCACTCCTCGAGTCGAGTACCGAGTCCACGAGTCGACAAGCTACTCCTCGTTCCGACTCTACGTTTCTCCTTGAGTTGAGTTCACTCCTCGAGTCGAGTACCAAGTCCACGAGTCGACAAGCTACTCCTCGTGCCGACTCTACATTTCTCCTCGAGATGATTTCATTCCTCGAGTCGAATTCGAGTCAACGAGTCGATTGATACTCCTCGTGCCGACTCTACGCTTCTCCTAGAGTCGAGTTCACTCCTCGAGTCGAGTACCGAGCCCACGAGTCGACAAGCTACTCCTCGTGCCCACTCTACGTGTCTCCTCGAGTTGAGTTCACTCCTCGAATCGAGTACCGAGTCCACGAGTCGACAAGCTACTCCTCGTGCCGACTCTACGTTTCTCGTCGAGTTGAGTTCACTCCTCGAGTCGAGTACCGAGCCCACGAGTCGACAAGCAACTCCTCGTGCCGACTCTACGTTTCTCCTCGAGTTGAGTTCACTCCTTGAGTCGAGCACCGAGCCCACGAGTCGACAAGCTACTCCTCGTGCCGACTCTACGTTTCTCCTCAAGTTGAATTCGCTCTTCGAGTCGAGTACCGAGTCCACGGGTCGATAAGCTACTCCTCGTGCCGAGTCTAAGTTTCTCCTCGAGTTGAGTTCACTCCTCGAGTGGAGTACCGAGTCCACGAGTCGAAAAGCTACTCTTCATGCCGACTCTACGTTTCTCCTCGAGTCGAGTTCCTAGTCCACGAGTCGACAAGCTACTCCTCGTACCAACTATACGTTTCTCCTCGAGTTGAATTCGCTCCTCGAGTCGAGTACCGAGTCCACGGGTCAATAAGCTACTCCTCGTGCCGACTCTAAGTTTCTCCTCGAGTTGAGTTCACTCCTCGAGTCGAGTACCGAGTCCACAAGTCCACAAGCTACTCCTCGTGCCGACTCTACGTTTCTCCTCGAGTTGAGTTCACTCCTCGAGTCGAGTACCCAGTCCACGAGTCGACAAGCTACTCCTCGTGCCGACTCTACGTTTCTCCTTGAGTTGAGTTCACTCCTCGAGTCGAGTACCAAGTCCACGAGTCGACAAGGTACTCCTCGTGCCGACTCTATATTTCTCCTCGAGATGATTTCATTCCTCGAGTCGAATTCGAGTCCACGAGTCGATTGATACTCCTCGTGCCGACTCTACGCTTCTCCTAGAGTCGAGTTCACTCCTCGAGTCGAGTACCGAGCCCACGAGTCGACAAGCTACTCCTCGTGCCGACTCTACATTTCTCCTCGAGATGATTTCATTCCTCGAGTCGAATTCGAGTCCACGAGTCGATTTATACTCCTCGTGCTGACTCTACGCTTCTCCTAGAGTCGAGTTCACTCCTCGAGTCGAGTACCGAGCCCACGAGTCGACAAGCTACTCCTCGTGCCGACTCTACGTTTCTCCCCGAGTTGAGTTCACTCCTCGAGTCGAGTATCGAGTCCACGAGTTGACAAGCTTCTCCTCGTGCCGACTCTACGTTTCTCCTCGAGTTGAGTTCACTCCTCGAGTCGAGTACCCAGCCCACGAGTCGACAAGCAACTCCTCGTGCCGACTCTACGTTTCTCCTCGAGTTGAGTTCACTCCTCGAGTCGAGCACCGAGCCCACGAGTCGACAAGCTACTCCTCGTGCCGACTCTATGTTTCTCCTCAAGTTGAATTCGCTCCTCGAGTCGAGTATCGAGTCCACGGGTCGATAAGCTACTCCTCGTGCCGAGTCTAAGTTTCTCCTCGAGTTGAGTTCACTCCTCGAGTTGAGTACCGAGTCCACGAGTCGACAAGCTACTCCTCGTGCCGACTCTACGTTTCTCCTCGAGTTGAGTTCACTCCTCGAGTCGAGTTCCTAGTCCACGAGTCGACAAGCTACTCCTCGTGCCGACTCTACGTTTCTCCTCGAGTTGAATTCGCTCCTCGAGTCGAGTACCGAGTCCACGGGTCGATAAGCTACTCCTCGTTCCGACTCTAAGTTTCTCCTCGAGTTGAGTTCACTCCTCGAGTCGAGTACCGAGTCCACGAGTCGACAAGCTACTCCTCGTGCCCACTCTACGTTTCTCCTCGAGTTGAGTTCACTCCTCGAGTCGAGTACCTAGTCCACGAGTCGACAAGCTACTCCTCGTGCCGACTCTACGTTTCTCCTCGAGTTGAGTTCACTCCTCGAGTCGAGTACCGAGCCCACGAGTCGACAAGCAACTCCTCGTGCCGACTCTACGTTTCTCCTCGAGTTGAGTTCACTCCTCGAGTCGAGCACCGAGCCCACGAGTCAACAAGCTACTCCTCGTGCCGACTCTACGTTTCTCCTCAAGTTGAATTCGCTCCTCGAGTCGAGTACCGAGTCCACGGGTCGATAAGCTACTCCTCGTTCCGACTCTAAGTTTCTCCTCGAGTTAAGTTCACTCCTCGAGTCGAGTACCGAGTCCACGAGTCGACAAGCTACTCCTCGTTCCGACTCTACGTTTCTCCTTGAGTTGAGTTCACTCCTCGAGTCGAGTACCAAGTCCACGAGTCGACAAGCTACTCCTCGTGCCGACTCTACATTTCTCCTCGAGATGATTTCATTCCTCGAGTCGAATTCGAGTCAACGAGTCGATTGATACTCCTCGTGCCGACTCTACGCTTCTCCTAGAGTCGAGTTCACTCCTCGAGTCGAGTACCGAGCCCACGAGTCGACAAGCTACTCCTCGTGCCCACTCTACGTGTCTCCTCGAGTTGAGTTCACTCCTCGAATCGAGTACCGAGTCCACGAGTCGACAAGCTACTCCTCGTGCCGACTCTACGTTTCTCGTCGAGTTGAGTTCACTCCTCGAGTCGAGTACCGAGCCCACGAGTCGACAAGCAACTCCTCGTGCCGACTCTACGTTTCTCCTCGAGTTGAGTTCACTCCTTGAGTCGAGCACCGAGCCCACGAGTCGACAAGCTACTCCTCGTGCCGACTCTACGTTTCTCCTCAAGTTGAATTCGCTCTTCGAGTCGAGTACCGAGTCCACGGGTCGATAAGCTACTCCTCGTGCCGAGTCTAAGTTTCTCCTCGAGTTGAGTTCACTCCTCGAGTGGAGTACCGAGTCCACGAGTCGAAAAGCTACTCCTCATGCCGACTCTACGTTTCTCCTCGAGTCGAGTTCCTAGTCCACGAGTCGACAAGCTACTCCTCGTACCAACTATACGTTTCTCCTCGAGTTGAATTCGCTCCTCGAGTCGAGTACCGAGTCCACGGGTCAATAAGCTACTCCTCGTGCCGACTCTAAGTTTCTCCTCGAGTTGAGTTCACTCCTCGAGTCGAGTACCGAGTCCACAAGTCCACAAGCTACTCCTCGTGCCGACTCTACGTTTCTCCTCGAGTTGAGTTCACTCCTCGAGTCGAGTACCTAGTCCACGAGTCGACAAGCTACTCCTCGTACCAACTCTACGTTTCTCCTTGAGTTGAGTTCACTCCTCGAGTCGAGTACCAAGTCCACGAGTCGACAAGGTACTCCTCGTGCCGACTCTACATTTCTCCTCGAGATGATTTCATTCCTCGAGTCGAATTCGAGTCCACGAGTCGATTGATACTCCTCGTGCCGACTCTACGCTTCTCCTAGAGTCGAGTTCACTCCTCGAGTCGAGTACCGAGCCCACGAGTCGACAAGCTACTCCTCGTGCCGACTCTACATTTCTCCTCGAGATGATTTCATTCCTCGAGTCGAATTCGAGTCCACGAGTCGATTGATACTCCTCGTGCTGACTCTACGCTTCTCCTAGAGTCGAGTTCACTCCTCGAGTCGAGTACCGAGCCCACGAGTCGACAAGCTACTCCTCGTGCCGACTCTACGTTTCTCCTCGAGTTGAGTTCACTCCTCGAGTCGAGTATCGAGTCCACGAGTTGACAAGCTTCTCCTCGTGCCGACTCTACGTTTCTCCTCGAGTTGAGTTCACTCCTCGAGTCGAGTACCCAGCCCACGAGTCGACAAGCAACTCCTCGTGCCGACTCTACGTTTCTCCTCGAGTTGAGTTCACTCCTCGAGTCGAGCACCGAGCCCACGAGTCGACAAGCTACTCCTCGTGCCGACTCTATGTTTCTCCTCAAGTTGAATTCGCTCCTCGAGTCGAGTATCGAGTCCACGGGTCTATAAGCTACTCCTCGTGCCGAGTCTAAGTTTCTCCTCGAGTTGAGTTCACTCCTCGAGTTGAGTACCGAGTCCATGAGTCGACAAGCTACTCCTCGTGCCGACTCTACGTTTCTCCTAGAGTCGAGTTCACTCCTCGAGTCGAGTTCCTAGTCCATGAGTCGACAAGCTACTCCTCGTGCCGACTCTACGTTTCTCCTCGAGTTGAATTCGCTCCTCGATTCGAGTACCGAGTCCACGGGTCGATAAGCTACTCCTCGTTCCGACTCTAAGTTTCTCCTCGAGTTGAGTTCACTCCTCGAGTCGAGTACCGAGTCCACGAGTCGACAAGCTACTCCTCGTTCCGACTCTACGTTTCTCCTTGAGTTGAGTTCACCCCTCGAGTCGAATACCAAGTCCACGAGTCGACAAGCTACTCCTCGTGCCGACTCTACATTTCTCCTCGAGATGATTTCATTCCTCGAGTCGAATTCGAGTCAACGAGTTGATTGATACTCCTCGTGCCGACTCTACGCTTCTCCTAGAGTCGAGTTCACTCCTCGAGTCGAGTACCGAGCCCACGAGTCGACAAGCTACTCCTCGTGCCCACTCTACGTGTCTCCTCGAGTTGAGTTCACTCCTCGAATCGAGTACCGAGTCCACGAGTCGACAAGCTACTCCTCGTGCCGACTCTACGTTTCTCATCGAGTTGAGTTCACTCCTCGAGTCGAGTACTGAGCCCACGAGTCGACAAGCAACTCCTCATGCCGACTCTACGTTTCTCCTCGAGTTGAGTTCACTCCTTGAGTCGAGCACCGAGCCCACGAGTCGACAAGCTACTCCTCGTGCCGACTCTACGTTTCTCTTCAAGTTGAATTCGCTCTTCGAGTCGTGTACCGAGTCCACGGGTCGATAAGCTACTCCTCGTGCCGAGTCTAAGTTTCTCCTCGAGTTGAGTTCACTCCTCGAGTCGAGTACCGAGTCCACGAGTCGAAAAGCTACTCCTCATGCCGACTCTACGTTTCTCCTCGAGTCGAGTTCCTAGTCCACGAGTCGACAAGCTACTCCTCGTACCAACTATACGTTTCTCCTCGAGTTGAATTCGCTCCTCGAGTCGAGTACCGAGTCCACAGGTCAATAAGCTACTCCTCGTGCCGACTCTAAGTTTCTCCTCGAGTTGAGTTCACTCCTCGAGTCGAGTACCGAGTCCACAAGTCGACAAGCTACTCCTCGTGCCGACTCTACGTTTCTCCTCGAGTTGAGTTCACTCCTCGAGTCGAGTACCTAGTCCACGAGTCGACAAGCTACTCCTCGTACCGACTCTACGTTTCTCCTTGAGTTGAGTTCACTCCTCGAGTCGAGTACCAAGTCCACGAGTCGACAAGGTACTCCTCGTGCCGACTCTACATTTCTCCTCGAGATGATTTCATTCCTCGAGTCGAATTCGAGTCCACGAGTCGATTGATACTCCTCGTGCCGACTCTACGCTTCTCCTAGAGTCGAGTTCACTCCTCGAGTCGAGTACCGAGCCCACGAGTCGACAAGCTACTCCTCGTGCCGACTCTACATTTCTCCTCGAGATGATTTCATTCCTCGAGTCGAATTCGAGTCCACGAGTCGATTGATACTCCTCGTGCTGACTCTACGCTTCTCCTAGAGTCGAGTTCACTCCTCGAGTGGAGTACCGAGCCCACGAGTCGACAAGCTACTCCTCGTGCCGACTCTACGTTTCTCCTCGAGTTGAGTTCACTCCTCGAGTCGAGTATCGAGTCCACGAGTTGACAAGCTTCTCCTCGTGCCGACTCTACGTTTCTCCTCGAGTTGAGTTCACTCCTCGAGTCGAGTACCCAGCCCACGAGTCGACAAGCTACTCCTCGTGCCGACTCTATGTTTCTCCTCAAGTTGAATTCGCTCCTCGAGTTGAGTATCGAGTCCACGGGTCGATAAGCTACTCCTCGTGCCGAGTCTAAGTTTCTCCTCGAGTTGAGTTCACTCCTCGAGTCGAGTTCCGAGTCCACGAGTCGACAAGCTACTCCTCGTGCCGACTCTACGTTTCTCCTCGAGTTGAGTTCACTCCTCGAGTCGAGTTCCTAGTCCACGAGTCGACAAGCTACTCCTCGTGCCGACTCTACGTTTCTCCTCGAGTTGAATTCGCTCCTCGAGTCGAGTACCGAGTCCACGGGTCGATAAGCTACTTCTCGTTCCGACTCAAAGTTTCTCCTCGAGTTGAGTTCACTCCTCGAGTCGAGTACCGAGTCCACGAGTCGACAAGCTACTCCTCGTTCCGACTCTACGTTTCTCCTTGAGTTGAGTTCAATCCTCGAGTCGAGTACCAAGTCCACGAGTCGACAAGCTACTCCTCGTGCCGACTCTACATTTCTCCTGGAGATGATTTCATTCCTCGAGTCGAATTCGAGTCAACGAGTTGATTGATACTCCTCGTGCCGACTCTACGCTTCTCCTAGAGTCGAGTTCACTCCTCGAGTCGAGTACCGAGCCCACGAGTCGACAAGCTACTCCTCGTGCCCACTCTACGTGTCTCCTCGAGTTGAGTTCACTCCTCGAGTCGAGTACCGAGTCCACGAGTCGACAAGCTACTCCTCGTGCCGACTCTACGTTTCTCGTCGAGTTGAGTTCACTCCTCGAGTCGAGTACCGAGCCCACGAGTCGACAAGCAACTCCTCGTGCCGACTCTACGTTTCTCCTCGAGTTGAGTTCACTCCTTGAGTCGAGCACCGAGCCCACGAGTCGACAAGCTACTCCTCGTGCCGACTCTACGTTTCTCCTCAAGTTGAATTCGCTCTTCGAGTCGAGTACCGAGTCCACGGGTCGATAAGCTACTCCTCGTGCCGAGTCTAAGTTTCTCCTCGAGTTGAGTTCACTCCTCGAGTCGAGTACCGAGTCCACAAGTCGACAAGCTACTCCTCGTGCCGACTCTACGTTTCTCCTCGAGTTGAGTTCACTCCTCGAGTCGAGTACCTAGTCCACGAGTCGACAAGCTACTCCTCGTACCGACTCTACGTTTCTCCTTGAGTTGAGTTCACTCCTCGAGTCGAGTACCAAGTCCACGAGTCGACAAGGTACTCCTCGTGCCGACTCTACATTTCTCCTCGAGATGATTTCATTCCTCGAGTCGAATTCGAGTCCACGAGTCGATTGATACTCCTCGTGCCGACTCTACGCTTCTCCTAGAGTCGAGTTCACTCCTCGAGTCGAGTACCGAGCCCACGAGTCGACAAGCTACTCCTCGTGCCGACTCTACATTTCTCCTCGAGATGATTTCATTCCTCGAGTCGAATTCGAGTCCACGAGTCGATTGATACTCCTCGTGCTGACTCTACGCTTCTCCTAGAGTCGAGTTCACTCCTCGAGTCGAGTACCGAGCCCACGAGTCGACAAGCTACTCCTCGTGCCGACTCTACGTTTCTCCTCGAGTTGAGTTCACTCCTCGAGTCGAGTATCGAGTCCACGAGTTGACAAGCTTCTCCTCGTGCCGACTCTACGTTTCTCCTCGAGTTGAGTTCACTCCTCGAGTCGAGTACCCAGCCCACGAGTCGACAAGCTACTCCTCGTGCCGACTCTATGTTTCTCCTCAAGTTGAATTCGCTCCTCGAGTTGAGTATCGAGTCCACGGGTCGATAAGCTACTCCTCGTGCCGAGTCTAAGTTTCTCCTCGAGTTGAGTTCACTCCTCGAGTCGAGTTCCGAGTCCACGAGTCGACAAGCTACTCCTCGTGCCGACTCTACGTTTCTCCTCGAGTTGAGTTCACTCCTCGAGTCGAGTTCCTAGTCCACGAGTCGACAAGCTACTCCTCGTGCCGACTCTACGTTTCTCCTCGAGTTGAATTCGCTCCTCGAGTCGAGTACCGAGTCCACGGGTCGATAAGCTACTTCTCGTTCCGACTCAAAGTTTCTCCTCGAGTTGAGTTCACTCCTCGAGTCGAGTACCGAGTCCACGAGTCGACAAGCTACTCCTCGTTCCGACTCTACGTTTCTCCTTGAGTTGAGTTCAATCCTCGAGTCGAGTACCAAGTCCACGAGTCGACAAGCTACTCCTCGTGCCGACTCTACATTTCTCCTGGAGATGATTTCATTCCTCGAGTCGAATTCGAGTCAACGAGTTGATTGATACTCCTCGTGCCGACTCTACGCTTCTCCTAGAGTCGAGTTCACTCCTCGAGTCGAGTACCGAGCCCACGAGTCGACAAGCTACTCCTCGTGCCGACTCTACGTTTCTCCTCGAGTTGAGTTCACTCCTCGAGTCGAGTATCGAGTCCACGAGTTGACAAGCTTCTCCTCGTGCCGACTCTACGTTTCTCCTCGAGTTGAGTTCACTCCTCGAGTCGAGTACCCAGCCCACGAGTCGACAAGCTACTCCTCGTGCCGACTCTATGTTTCTCCTCAAGTTGAATTCGCTCCTCGAGTTGAGTATCGAGTCCACGGGTCGATAAGCTACTCCTCGTGCCGAGTCTAAGTTTCTCCTCGAGTTGAGTTCACTCCTCGAGTCGAGTTCCGAGTCCACGAGTCGACAAGCTACTCCTCGTGCCGACTCTACGTTTCTCCTCGAGTTGAGTTCACTCCTCGAGTCGAGTTCCTAGTCCACGAGTCGACAAGCTACTCCTCGTGCCGACTCTACGTTTCTCCTCGAGTTGAATTCGCTCCTCGAGTCGAGTACCGAGTCCACGGGTCGATAAGCTACTTCTCGTTCCGACTCAAAGTTTCTCCTCGAGTTGAGTTCACTCCTCGAGTCGAGTACCGAGTCCACGAGTCGACAAGCTACTCCTCGTTCCGACTCTACGTTTCTCCTTGAGTTGAGTTCAATCCTCGAGTCGAGTACCAAGTCCACGAGTCGACAAGCTACTCCTCGTGCCGACTCTACATTTCTCCTGGAGATGATTTCATTCCTCGAGTCGAATTCGAGTCAACGAGTTGATTGATACTCCTCGTGCCGACTCTACGCTTCTCCTAGAGTCGAGTTCACTCCTCGATTCGAGTACCGAGCCCACGAGTCGACAAGCTACTCCTCGTGCCCACTCTACGTGTCTCCTCGAGTTGAGTTCACTCCTCGAGTCGAGTACCGAGTCCACGAGTCGACAAGCTACTCCTCGTGCCGACTCTACGTTTCTCGTCGAGTTGAGTTCACTCCTCGAGTCGAGTACCGAGCCCACGAGTCGACAAGCAACTCCTCGTGCCGACTCTACGTTTCTCCTCGAGTTGAGTTCACTCCTTGAGTCGAGCACCGAGCCCACGAGTCGACAAGCTACTCCTCGTGCCGACTCTACGTTTCTCCTCAAGTTGAATTCGCTCTTCGAGTCGAGTACCGAGTCCACGGGTCGATAAGCTACTCCTCGTGCCGAGTCTAAGTTTCTCCTCGAGTTGAGTTCACTCCTCGAGTCGAGTACCGAGTCCACAAGTCGACAAGCTACTCCTCGTGCCGACTCTACGTTTCTCCTCGAGTTGAGTTCACTCCTCGAGTCGAGTACCTAGTCCACGAGTCGACAAGCTACTCCTCGTACCAACTCTACGTTTCTCCTTGAGTTGAGTTCACTCCTCGAGTCGAGTACCAAGTCCACGAGTCGACAAGGTACTCCTCGTGCCGACTCTACATTTCTCCTCGAGATGATTTCATTCCTCGAGTCGAATTCGAGTCCACGAGTCGATTGATACTCCTCGTGCCGACTCTACGCTTCTCCTAGAGTCGAGTTCACTCCTCGAGTCGAGTACCGAGCCCACGAGTCGACAAGCTACTCCTCGTGCCGACTCTACATTTCTCCTCGAGATGATTTCATTCCTCGAGTCGAATTCGAGTCCACGAGTCGATTGATACTCCTCGTGCTGACTCTACGCTTCTCCTAGAGTCGAGTTCACTCCTCGAGTCGAGTACCGAGCCCACGAGTCGACAAGCTACTCCTCGTGCCGACTCTACGTTTCTCCTCGAGTTGAGTTCACTCCTCGAGTCGAGTATCGAGTCCACGAGTTGACAAGCTTCTCCTCGTGCCGACTCTACGTTTCTCCTCGAGTTGAGTTCACTCCTCGAGTCGAGTACCCAGCCCACGAGTCGACAAGCTACTCCTCGTGCCGACTCTATGTTTCTCCTCAAGTTGAATTCGCTCCTCGAGTTGAGTATCGAGTCCACGGGTCGATAAGCTACTCCTCGTGCCGAGTCTAAGTTTCTCCTCGAGTTGAGTTCACTCCTCGAGTCGAGTTCCGAGTCCACGAGTCGACAAGCTACTCCTCGTGCCGACTCTACGTTTCTCCTCGAGTTGAGTTCACTCCTCGAGTCGAGTTCCTAGTCCACGAGTCGACAAGCTACTCCTCGTGCCGACTCTACGTTTCTCCTCGAGTTGAATTCGCTCCTCGAGTCGAGTACCGAGTCCACGGGTCGATAAGCTACTTCTCGTTCCGACTCAAAGTTTCTCCTCGAGTTGAGTTCACTCCTCGAGTCGAGTACCGAGTCCACGAGTCGACAAGCTACTCCTCGTTCCGACTCTACGTTTCTCCTTGAGTTGAGTTCAATCCTCGAGTCGAGTACCAAGTCCACGAGTCGACAAGCTACTCCTCGTGCCGACTCTACATTTCTCCTGGAGATGATTTCATTCCTCGAGTCGAATTCGAGTCAACGAGTTGATTGATAATCCTCGTGCCGACTCTACGCTTCTCCTAGAGTCGAGTTCACTCCTCGAGTCGAGTACCGAGCCCACGAGTCGACAAGCTACTCCTCGTGCCCACTCTACGTGTCTCCTCGAGTTGAGTTCACTCCTCGAGTCGAGTACCGAGTCCACGAGTCGACAAGCTACTCCTCGTGCCGACTCTACGTTTCTCGTCGAGTTGAGTTCACTCCTCGAGTCGAGTACCGAGCCCACGAGTCGACAAGCAACTCCTCGTGCCGACTCTACGTTTCTCCTCGAGTTGAGTTCACTCCTTGAGTCGAGCACCGAGCCCACGAGTCGACAAGCTACTCCTCGTGCCGACTCTACGTTTCTCCTCAAGTTGAATTCGCTCTTCGAGTCGAGTACCGAGTCCACGGGTCGATAAGCTACTCCTCGTGCCGAGTCTAAGTTTCTCCTCGAGTTGAGTTCACTCCTCGAGTCGAATACCGAGTCCACGAGTCGAAAAGCTACTCCTCATGCCGACTCTACGTTTCTCCTCGAGTCGAGTTCCTAGTCCACGAGTCGACAAGCTACTCCTCGTACCAACTATACGTTTCTCCTCGAGTTGAATTCGCTCCTCGAGTCGAGTACCGAGTCCACGGGTCAATAAGCTACTCCTCCTGCCGACTCTAAGTTTCTCCTCGAGTTGAGTTCACTCCTCGAGTCGAGTACCGAGTCCACAAGTCCACAAGCTACTCCTCGTGCCGACTCTACGTTTCTCCTCGAGTTGAGTTCACTCCTCGAGTCGAGTACCTAGTCCACGAGTCGACAAGCTACTCCTCGTGCCGACTCTACGTTTCTCCTTGAGTTGAGTTCACTCCTCGAGTCGAGTACCAAGTCCACGAGTCGACAAGCTACTCCTCGTGCCGACTCTACGTTTATCCTCGAGTTGAGTACCGAGCCCACGAGTCGACAAGCAACTCCTCGTGCCGACTCTACGTTTCTCCTCGAGTTGAGTTCAGTCCTCGAGTCGAGTACCGAGTCCACGAGTCGACAAGCTACTCCTCGTGCCGACTCTACGTTTCTCCTCGAGTTGAGTTCACTCCTCGAGTCGAGTACCTAGTCCACAAGTCGACAAGCTACTCCTCGTGCCGACTCTACGTTTCTCCTCGAGTTGAGTTCACTCCTCGAGTCGAGTACCTAGTCCACAAGTCGACAAGCTACTCCTCGTGCCGACTCTACGTTTCTCCTCGAGTTGAGTTCACTCCTCGAGTCGAGTACCGAGTCCACGAGTCGACAAGCTACTCCTCGTGCCGACTCTACGTTTATCCTTGAGTTGAGTACCGAGCCCACGAGTCGACAAGCTACTCCTCGTGCCGACTCTACGTTTCTCCTCGAGTTGAGTTCAGTCCTCGAGTCGAGTACCGATTCCACGAGTCGAAAAGCTACTCCTCGTGCCGACTCTACGTTTCTCCTCGAGTTGAGTTCACTCCTCGAGTCGAGTACCGAGTCCACGAGTCGACAAGCTACTCCTCGTGCCGACTTTAAGTTTCTCCTCGAGTTGAGTTCACTCCTCAAGTCGAGTACGGAGTCCACGAGTCGACAAGCTACTCCTCGTGCCGACTCTACGTTTCTCCTCGAGTTGAGTTCACTCCTCGAGTCGAGTACCTAGTCCACAAGTCGACAAGCTACTCCTCGTGCCGACTCTACGTTTCTCCTCGAGTTGAATTCGCTCCTCGAGTCGAGAACCGAGTCCACGGGTCGATAAGCTACTCCTCGTTCCGACTCTACGTTTCTCCTCGAGTTGAGTTCACTCCTCGAGTCGAGTACCAAGTCTACGAGTCGACAAGCTACTCCTCGTGCTGACTCTACATTTCTCCTCGACATGAGTTCATTCCTCGAGTCGAATTCGAGTCCACGAGTCGATTGATACTCCTCGTGCCGACTCTTCTCATAACTCCTCTAGTTGAGTTCACTCCTCGAGTCGAGTACCAAGTCCACGAGTCGACAAGCTACTCCTCGTGCCGACTCTACGTTTCTCTTGGAGTTGAGTTCACTCCTCGAGTCGAGTACCAAGTCCACGAGTCGACAAGCTACTCCTCGTGCCGACTCTACGTTTCTCCTCGAGTTGAGTTCACTCCTCGAGTCGAGTACCAAGTCCACGAGTCGAGAAGCTACTCCTCGTGCCGACTCTACATTTCTCCTCGAGATGAGTTCATTCCTCGAGTCGAATTCGAGTCCACGAGTCGATTGATACTCCTCGTGCCGACTCTTCACATAACTCGTCGAGTTGAGTTCACTCCTCGAGTCTAGTACCAAGTCCACAAGTCGACAAGCTACTCCTCGTGCCGACTCTACGTTTCTCCTCGAGTTGAGTTCACTCCTCGAGTCGAGTACCTAGTCCACAAGTCGACAAGCTACTCCTCGTGCCGACTCTACGTTTCTCCTCGAGTTGAATTCGCTCCTCGAGTCGAGAACCGAGTCCACGGGTCGATAAGCTACTCCTCGTGCCGACTCTACGTTTCTCCTCGAGTTGAGTTCACTCCTCGAGTAGAGTACCAAGTCTACGAGTCGACAAGCTACTCCTCGTGCCGACTCTACATTTCTCCTCGACATGAGTTCATTCCTCGAGTCGAATTCGAGTCCACGAGTCGATTGATACTCCTCATGCCGACTCTTCTCATAACTCCTCGAGTTGAGTTCACTCCTCGAGTCGAGTACCAAGTCCACGAGTCGACAAGCTACTCCTCGTGTCGACTCTACGTTTCTCTTCGAGTTGAATTCACTCCTCGAGTCGAGTACCAAGTCCACGAGTCGACAAGCTACTCCTCGTGCCGACTCTACGTTTCTCCTCGAGTTGAGTTCACTCCTCGAGTCGAGTACCAAGTCCACGAGTCGAGAAGCTACTCCTCGTGCCGACTCTACATTTCTCCTCGAGATGAATTCATTCCTCGAGTCGAATTCGAGTCCAAGAGTCGATTGATACTCCTCGTGCCGACTCTTCACATAACTCGTCGAGTTGAGTTCACTCCTCGAGTCGAGTACCAAGTCCACAAGTCGACAAGCTACTCCTCGTGCCGACTCTACGTTTCTCCTCGAGTTGAGTACATGTAATTAAAAACTAATATGAGCTAGAAGTTTACTAACCTTTCTTGAAGCTTGAACTTTGAAGAAGCTTTTTGAAAGTTTGCAACGCTCGTCTCCCCTCGCAGCACGTCTCTCTTTCTTTCCTCGGCACCTCGAGCAACCACGAAAGTTTCTATCAATAAATCACTCGAAATAAAGGAATTAGTGAGTGGGCACTTTTAAACACTACGACTTAAGAACGAGTCTTGAAGTCGCAGAGCTAAACACTAGGTCGAGTGAGGACCTAGGTGCCAAAACAAGAAATCTCGAAAATAAACTAGAGAGAGAGACAGAGGAGTTTCGGCCAAAGTTCTAGAGAGAGAGTCTCTCAAATCTCTTAAACTTGGATGAATGAAATGTGAGGAAATGAAGCTCCTATTTATAGGAGAGGTCTCACCTTCAATAAGGTAGTTTCCTCTTCTATAGAATATCACATATTCATGAGCCAATTTCCTCTTTTCCCTATTGAGACACTCGGCCAACAAGGGCTTTTAGAAGCCTTGATTTGTTTCCAATTTTGTTCATGGCTTGCCTTTTCTCTCAACATGGCCGAAGTTCCTTATGCATCCTTATGCAAATTTGTTTCCTCTTTTTCTTTTGGCAAGTATCTAAATACATTTATGCACAAATTAAACTCTCCTATTTCTCTATAGGGTAGGCGCCCAACATGTCTCTAGAAGGAGCTTCTAGAAGCTTCTTCATTTATTCATGAGAACATGAAAAAAGGCCCATTAAGAATTTTCAATAAAACTCTTATGAAATGAAATTAATTCACGAGGCCAAATGATCAAGTCATGGCCGAGTGACATTAAGTCATCAAATGAACTTGTCAAAAAATTTATTGACATTCATTTCATCCTTTGTCTCAAAAGACAAAATTACCCTTTTGACTATTTTCGTTCTCGTTTTGACTTAGCTTCCAGTTTAACTATTCCTATCGATGTGATTCGTGACAGTGACCTCATGGACCCAAATGAACAAAGCTTGAGCTAAACACTTGGACTCAAAAGTTCACAAACCTTTTTCCAAGTTTAGTTTAATGCCAACTGACTCCACTAAAGAGCTGACACTGAAAATCTCTCGGTTCAAATGAATTTATTTTCTACTCAAGAATTCTACCTAATTATGATGAGCGGATCCACTGAATATTATCTATGTTTACCCTTCATGAATGTCATCAGCTAGTCGGGATTTACTAAATTACCATTTTACCCTTCTAGCTGTTATTTCCTCAACTCCTTTGTCGCTTGTGAATAAGTTAGAAACAATGTATTGACGAGGAGCTAACAAGTCACATTGTTTCATCCAAAAGAGTCAGGACTCAATTTGGACACTGGCCAGTTCATTTATTCACACTTCAAGGAACAAAGCATGAGGTGACATGTATTGCATTTCAGCAATCTTGTACATGAATTCCATATCTATGAGAACTTCACAAAGTTACTCATGACATACTCACAACTTAGTACTTCACCAATAGGCCCTGTTCGGAATCACATAGTGAGTCCGAACTCTTAGTTTCTCAAATGAGAATACTAAGCTGTGAAATGACATGTCTCATTTCAGGATTAAGGTAAGCATGATGCAATTCATACATAGTGACTTCGAGACATAAGAGGTTAAATGGTTTGTTCTTATCTTGTCTCTAGAAGTGCACTGGTCAATTCAGTACCTTCGAAAGATACCTAGAAGAACTATAGAGTCTCCAACTCTCAATGCCTCATAACCAGACATCATAGATTCTTCTAACAATCGTACTGAGGTCAATAGTCCTTTGACCCTAAGATTGCGAATATATCGTTTTAAGCAAACTACGAAGAGTTTGTTCATGCAAATCTACATTTGTCTCTTCGTAAGTTGTTAAGTTTGTTTATGGACTAAAAGACTAAGGTTTTATCATAAAGCTTCAAACAAAGAAAGAATGAATGAACGTTTCAACTTTATTAATGAATGAATAGGCAATTACAAGCAAGAGTCTTCATGAGACTTTATTACATCAAATGTACAAAATAAAGATTACAACTCTTCTTGTGGGCACCATTGACAACAAACTCCCACTTGACTCAAAGAAGATGTGTGTAGTCTTTCATGCCTAATCCCTCACGATGTTGGTCGAAGACCTTGTTCGCTAGGGCCTTGGTGAATGGATCTGCGAGGTTGTCCACCGTTGAGATCTTCTTCACTTCCACGTCTCCGCGCTGCACGATCTCTCGAATCAAATGGTATTTCCTCTCAATATGCTTAGAGCGCTTATGGCTTCTAGGTTCCTTTGAGTTAGCGACAGCCCCACTATTATCACAATAAAGGGTCATGGGCTCGTCGACGTTTGGAACAACTTCCAAATACTTAAGGAATTTTCTAAGCCATACAGCCTCTTTGGATGCTTCACAAGCAGCCACATATTCTGCTTCCATTGTGGAGTCAGCAATGCAAGATTGCTTAATACTTCTCCACACAACAGCTCCACCATTAAGGATTAACACAGATCCCGAAGTGGATTTCCTGGAATCCTTATCCGCTTGAAAATCGGAGTCGGTATATCCCGTCATAGTCAGGTCAGTACCTGAGTATGTAAGCATCAAGTTCCTAGTTCTTCGAAGATACTTAAGAACATGCTTAACAGCAATCCAGTGCTCGGGTCCAGGGTTCGATTGGAAACGGCTAACTACGCCAACGGTGAAACATATATCAGGTCTAGTGCAAAGCATAGCATACATGAGGCTTCCTACGGCAGAGGCGTAAGGAATTTGCCTCATGTCTTCAATCTCTTGTGCAGTCTTGGGAGACTGATCCTTAGAGAGTGAAACTCCATGCCTAAAGGGTGTTTGGCCCTTCTTGGAGTCTTGCATCGAGAAGCGATCCATCACCTTATCAATATAAGATGCTTGAGAGAGCGACAGGGTCCTGTTTTTCCTATCTCGAAAGATTTGGATCCCCAGAATGTACGCGGCTTCTCCTAGATCCTTCATATCGAATTGCATTGCCAGCCAGACCTAAACCTCAGATAACTTACCCACGTCATTACCAATGAGTAGTATATCATCGACATATAGTACCAGAAACACAACTTTACGTTCGTGTATTAACTTGTAAACACAAGGCTCATCTATTGACTGTTCAAAGCCGAAGCTCTTTACAGTTTCATCGAATCTAATATTCCATGACCTAGATGCTTGCTTTAATCCATAAATGGACTTAAGCAACTCACTAACCTTGGTATCTTGACCTTCTTCCACGAAACCGTCTGGTTGAGCCATGTAAATGCGCTCGTCAAGATTGCCATTCAGAAAGGCTGTCTTGACATCCATTTGCCAGATCTCATAGTCGAGAGCTGCAGCTATGGATAGGAGTATGCGGATGGATTTAAGCATCGCGACTGGCGAGAAGGTTTCTTCATAGTCAATCCCTTCTTGTTGGGTATAACCCTTCGCCACAAGTCGTGCTTTGAACGTCTCGACGTTCCCATCAGGACCCCTTTTCTTCTTGTATATCCACTTACACCCTACGGGTTTAATCCCTTCAGGAAGGTCTACAAGTTTCCAGACATTGTTGACATCCATCGAGTGCATTTCAACTTTCATGGCGTCAAGCCAAAGGTTTGATTCAGAACAAGCCATCGCTTGGCTATAGGAAACAGGATCATCCATGTCAGAGACGGCTACAAGAGAGTCTCCATAAGACATGTACCTGTCAGGCTTTTGAGTAGCCCTCCCACTACGTCTAAGTACTACTTGACAAGATTCTGATGAGTTAGGTTGTGTTTCAGTTGGGGTAAGAACAGTTCTTACAGATGAGGTAGAAGCTTCCTCACCCAACTTTTCTTCAAGCACAATTTTGCTTCTAGGTTTTGCATCTTTCACAAAGTCCTCCTCAAGGAAACGAGCATTCGTGCTAACGAAAGTCTTATCGTCCTCGGGACTATAGAAAGTAAAACCTTTGGTTTCCTTTGGATATCCCACAAACAGGCACAATTCTGACCTACTAGCCAACTTGCTAGTCTTTTGCCTCAGCACGTGTGCAGGGCAGCCCCAAATTCGGATGCGGCCAAGATTCACTTTACAGCCAGTCCATCGTTCATAAGGAGTACCAGGAACCGTTTTGGACGGAACTTGGTTCAGAATATAGGCGGCTGTTTCAAGGGCATATCCCCAAAAGGAAAGCGGGAGTGATGAGTAACTCATCATTGATCTAACCATCTCCATAAGAGTTCGGTTTCTTCTCTCTGACACTCCGTTTTGTTGAGGTGTGCCAGGTGCGGTAAGCTGAGAAGCGATACCTTCTTCTTTAAGAAAGTCATCGAACTCTCTAGACATATACTCACCACCTCGATCAGATCGAAGGGTTTTGATCACTTTACCTGTTTGCTTTTCCACTAAAGCGCTAAAGACCTTAAATACGTTAAAGGTCTCGGATTTGTGTTTGAGCAAATAGACAAACCCATATCGTGAGTAATCATCGGTGAAGGTAACGAAGTATTCGTATCCTGCACGTGTCTGTTGGTTGAGCGGACCACATACATCAGAATGTACTAGTTCCAGCAACTCAGTGGCTCTTCAACCCTTATCAGAGAAAGGTCGCTTAGTCATTTTTCCTTCTATGCAGGATTCACAAGTAGGTAGTGAACCTATTGCAGAGGCTTGGAGTGGACCGTCCCTCACAAGTCTCTTAATCCTATCTAGACTGATATGACCAAGTCTTAAGTGCCATAGGTATGTTGATTTTGTTAGATCGGAGGATTCAGAAAGTTTGATCCTCTTTGGCTCCCTAATTAGATCGTTATCTATTTCGGTGTCTAAAAGAGAAGGTTGAGTGGGATAGATGTAAAAAAGATCATTCTTCATACATGCATCAGTGACAAAAGAATTAGAAAAAGAAATACGAATTCCATTCATTATAAACTTTAAACAATCATTTTGCTCGAAAAGTTGAGCAACAGATATTAGGTTTTTCCCAAAGGAAGGAATATAATAAACATTATTCAAATTTAAAGTTCGATCTTCAAAAGATAGCGTCACGGATCCCACAGCCTTCGCAAACACCACGCTCCCATCACCCCATTTGAAGCAGAAGTCGCCATCCGCTAAGCTTTTGCTTTTCCTAAAACCAGTCAAGGAGCAGCAAATATGGTTAGTAGCAGCGGAGTCAATAATCCACGATGATACATTATCAGCTACTAAACAAGCTTCAGTAACAAGTACAATACCTTTTACTTTGGTTTTGAGGGAGGCAGGACAGTTCCTACGCCAGTGACCAGGCTCATTGCAGTGGTGGCACTTGTCTTTAGACTTGTCCACCTTCGGAGCCTTTGGCGCCTTCTTCTTCGTTTGAACGTTAGGTTGGTTCTTCTTCTCGGCATTGCAAGGTCTCTTCTTAGATCCAGAGGTGGAGGCAGTAGCATGTACTTCTCCTTGAGCCCTCTTTTTCTTAGTGAGTGCCTCAGCGGTTTGAAGTTCCTTCATGAGCTCGGTAACAGTGTACTCTAGCTTGTTCATGGAATAATTCAACTTGAAGGTATCAAAGGTTTCGGGGAGAGTTTCCAAGATCATATCTATTTTAGTCTCCCCATCAATCTCAGATCCAAGGATCTCCATCTCGTTGAGATAGCTAATGATCAGCATCATATGATCTCTAACGGGAGTTCCAGCCTTCATACGACAGTTCATGAATTGTCGAACCGCTTGTTGCCTAGCTTGACGTCCTTGCCCTCCAAACATCTCATGGAGATTGTAGAGCATATCGGTGGCAGTTTCGTAATCACGATGTTGTTGTTGCAACACATTGTTCATCGATGCCAAAATATAGCATCTCGCAATCTCATCGGATCGAAGCCAGGCCGCCAAGGCGTCTTTCTCCTCTTGCGTCGAATCATCATTCGTTTGAGGACAGGGGGTGGTGAGAACCCATTTGTGCTTGTCGACAGTAAGGACTATGTCGAGGTTACGTTTCCAGTCGACGTAATTGTCGCCTTCGAGTTTATTCGAGGAAAGAATGGTTGAGAGAGGGTTGAGAGACATATTGCCTATAAAAGTTGAAACAAGTTTATGATTAGTCTTTGGTTTAGGATTTAAGTTTTATTAAGACTTTTATAAAATCCAAAGGTGTTATAAACCAAACGATAATTTACTCCCTCAAGAGAAGGCCGCAAAAAATCTCCTTTTATAAGTAAATGACACATCATTAATGCTAAGCCAAGATGTCAATACATCTATTTTGACTAGCCACCTTTTAAATTGGTTTGATCACTCACATCCTTTCGCAGAGCCTCAAGGGAGGATTACTAGGGATTGAGCCTAAGCGTGCAACCAACCACTTAGTCCAAAAGGTCAACTTTGAAAAACAATCCCCCAAGGGGAGGCCTTACCATAATCGTCTCACTCTCGGACGTAGCTCATTGAGCAATGATCAAAGCAATAACGCCTTGGAGTACTCCCATTTAAGTGAGGGTCGCAAGAGCGGCTCTTAGTCCCACGTTAATTGCTTCTTTCATTAGTGTTCGGGATCGTGGGTTACAAACAACAAGTATAACCCTCCCACTTAATTTTTGGAGTTGGTTCATCGACTCTTATAAGTTCGGAAACAAATTTCCTAGTTAGAGAGCGACAGAGCGGACAACTAGAAGAGAATCCTAGATCGACATGTTAAGAGTAGTATTAGTGCATAAAGGCACAAGGTACATACTCGATCTTTTCCTATTTTCTATTTCGGGAAAGTGCATGAGGGAAGTGTGAACTTCAACTCACTCGAACACTTGAAAGTTTGAGATTACACATCTTTTTATTTTTCGGCTTGTCTACAAAGAGACCTCCCACTCAAATTTTCAAGAGCATATAGATTTTGAACATATGTGATATAGATATAGTTTTGAAAACATTTTGAAAACTTATTTGATTTGGATGACAAAATATTTTCAAGTTTGAAAGTGAAAACGGTTTTTCAAAATTAAAACTAGTTTTGTAAAAACTCAATTTCAATTAAACTTTCAAAAATCAAAACATTTTAATCTTACACATCATGTTTATAATCATATGAAAAACATTTTTGCTCAAGAAAATTTTCTCATTAGAGTTGTATAACTCATGGTAGTGCGGTTTGAAAATCCGGATTTCTAAAAAACTGGAGTTACGGAACAGCCGCGCACCTCGGAGTAAAATCGCCATATCTGGCGGCTCCGATGTCCTTTTGAGCCGAAACCGGTGGCATTGGACAGAGGACAGACAGAGATTTAATTTGATTCAAGAATCATTCAATTTCGATTTCTGAGGAGAGAGTTATGCCACTTTTAATGCGGGTTTACTCCAGCTCGAAGAAAAAGAAATAATTAAAGCTTGGTCCTTTTTAGGTGCGAAAAAAGAATCGAGTGTAACGGAACGTTTTATGAAGTTTGTTAAAGCTTTTATTTGTGTTTTATTAGCAAGGTAATAACAAGGCATAAAAGAAATAACAACAAGTATAAAACGATTCAAGTAAAAATAAGAAACTAGCAAGATAACAAAATTAGTCACAAAATTTTACTCGAAATTTCTCAAACCTTTAAAACACGTTTTTCAATATAAAAAATTAAAAACTTTTAGAACTGATTCTAATGTGTTTTAAAAACATCCCAAACTCATAGAAAATCAACATGGTTTTTAATTTAAAGGCAAGAGCAATAAATTAAAAAAAAATCTAAGATTACAATTCTAACTTGTCACAAAATTAGTAAACTTTCGAAAACGATTTTCAAGCTCATAATTTTAAAAACATGTACATGCATCTCTTTGACCATAGCTCTGATACCATTTGTTGGAATTGATCTAGGGTTTAAGAAATAGATTAAACGCTTCGGGAAGCGGCGGAATTTTAAAAAATTTCTTTACAAGTAAAAACAGTTTTTACTAACCTAGACAAAGAGCAAGTACATGTAATTAAAAACTAATATGAGCTAGAAGTTTACTAACCTTTCTTGAAGCTTGAACTTTGAAGAAGCTTTTGGAAAGTTTGCAACGCTCGTCTCCCCTCGCAGCACGTCTCTCTTTCTTTCGTCGGCACCTCGAGCAACCACGAAAGTTTCTATCACTAAATCACTCGAAATAAAGGAATTAGTGAGTGGGCACTTTTAAACACTACGACTTAAGAACGAATCTTGAAGTCGCAGAGCTAAACACTAGGTCGAGTGAGGACCTAGGTGCCAAAACAAGAAAAATCGAAAATAAACTAGAGAGAGAGAGAGGAGTTTCGGCCAAAGATCTAGAGAGAGAGTCTCTCAAATCTCTTAAACTTGGATGAATGAAATGTGAGGAAATGAGGCTCCTATTTATAAGAGAGGTCTCACCTTCAATAAGGTAGTTTCCTCTTCTATAGAATATCACATATTCATGAGCCAATTTCCTCTTTTCCCTATTGAGACACTCGGCCAACAAGGGCTTCTAGAAGCCTTGATTTGTTTCCAATTTTGTTCATGGCTTGCCTTTTCTCTCAACATGGCCGAAGTTCCTTATGCATCCTTATACAAATTTGTTTCCTCTTTTTCTTTTGGCAAGTATCTAAATAAATTTATGCACAAAATAAACTCTCCTATTACTCTATAGGGTAGGCGCCCAACATGTCTCTAGAAGGAGCTTCTAGAAGCTTCTTCATTTATTCATGAGAACATGAAAAAAGGCCCATTAAGAATTTTCAATAAAACTCTTATGAAATGAAATTAATTCACGAGGCCCAATGATCAAGTCATGGCCGAGTGACATTAAGTCATCAAATAAACTTGTCAAAAAATTTATTGACATTCATTTCATCCTTTGTCTCAAAAGACAAAATTACCCTTTTGACTATTTTCGTTCTCGTTTTGACTTAGCTTCCAGTTTAACTATTCCTATCGATGTGATTTGTGACAGTGACCTCATGGACCCAAACGAACAAAGCTTGAGCTAAACACTTGGACTCAAAAGTTCACAAACCTTTTCCAAGTTTAGCTTAATGCCAATTGACTCCACTAAAGAGCTGACACTGAAAATCTCTCGGTTCAAATGAATTTATTTTCTACTCAAAAATTCGACCTAATTATGATGAGCGGATCCACTGAATATTATCTATGTTTACCCTTCATGAATGTCATCAGCTAGTCGAGATTTACTAAATTACCATTTTACCCTTCTAGCTGTTATTTCCTCAACTCCTTTGTCGCTTGTGAATAAGTTAGAAACAATGTATTGACGAGGAGCTAACAAGTCACATTGTTTCATCCAAAAGAGTCAGGACTCAATTTGGACACTGGCCAGTTCATTTATTCACACTCCAAGGAACAAAGCATGAGGTGACATGCATTGCATTTCAGCAATCTTGTACATGAATTCCGTATCTATGAGAACTTCACAAAGTTACTCATGACATACTCACAACTTAGTACTTCACCAATAGGCCCTGTTCGGAATCACATAGTGAGTCCGAACTCTGACTTTCTCAAATGAGAATACTAAGCTGTGAAATGGCATGTCTCATTTCAGGATTAAGGTAAGCATGATGCAATTCATACATAGTGACTTCGAGACATAAGAGGTTAAATGGTTTGTTCTTATCTTGTCTCTAGAAGTGCACTGGTCAATTCAGTACCTTCGAAAGATACCTAGAAGAACTATAGAGTCTCCAACTCTCAATGCCTCATAACCAGACATCATAGATTCTTCTAACAATCGTACTGAGGTCAATAGTCCTTTGACCCTAAGATTGCGAATATATCGTTTTAAGCAAACTACGAAGAGTTTGTTCATGCAAATCTACATTTGTCTCTTCGTAAGTTGTTAAGTTTGTTTATGGACTAAAAGACTAAGGTTTTATCATAAAGCTTCAAACAAAGAAAGAATGAATGAACGTTTCAACTTTATTAATGAATGAATAGGCAATTACAAGCAAGAGTCTTCATGAGACTTTATTACATCAAATGTACAAAATAAAGATTACAACTCTTCTTGTGGGCACCATTGACAATAGTTCCAGCGGCGTGGTTCCCACAGATGCCCTCATGAATTTCGCGGAGGACTTTGGTCGACTCAACGCTATCGAGGCATCGGAGCAGCGGTGTTGAGTAACCGCGTTTATAGAGTACGCCCCCACGGAGCGTGTCTTTGGATGCTAAGGCCCTCAGCTTATCGGCTTCTTTGCGGTCTTAGGGGAGTTCCCCTCTTCGCAGAAACTCGACAATCGAGTCCATCCAAGTCGGCTGAGATGCCACCTCTATGGTCCCGATTTCGTCTCGGGAGACGGATGGCCATGGGAGAAATTCAATGGGTACGGTCCCCAATCCGTCTTCGTCGATGCCAGATCCAACGCGAGCAAGTGCGTCAGCCTTTGAATTTTGTTCCCTTGGGATTTTGTGAATCTCGAACCAAGAGAAAGCATCGAGTTTGGAGTTTGTCTTAGCCAGGTACGCAACCATATTAGGTTCCTTGGCGGTGTAATCTCCTTTTACCTGGTTTACGATCAACTGCGAGTCGCAGGTTATGGGAACCGAGCTTCTGAGCTAGCTCTATCCCCACAATGAGTGCCTCGTATTCGGCTTCATTGTTGGAGGCCTGGAAGCCGTAGTGCAGGGCGTAGCGCAATTTTTCCCCGTCGGGGTTAATAAGGACTATTCCGGCGCCAGCCCCCCGAGCATTAGATGCTCCGTCTACGTATAACTCCCAGATGGGACCCGTCGGGTCTACCTTTCTTTTCCGAGTTAACGCATCATCGTTTAGATCTTTTCCTGCTCTTCCCATATCGGGAGTATAGGAGAATTCTGCCACGAAGTCTGCTAAGGCCTGCCCCTTAATAGCCGTTCTTGGGTGGAACTCAATCCCGTACTCACTCAATTCTTGGGACCAGATCGCCATGCGGGTCGATGTTCCCTTTTGAAGAGCTTTACCGATCGGATGCTCGGTTCGCACCGCGATTGGGTGAGCTTGGAAGTACGGTCGTAGCTTCTTAGCTGCCGTTACGAGAGCCAGAGAAAGTTTCTCTATCTCGGTATAGCGCGTTTCCACGTCAAGTAAGGCTTTTCTCACGTAGTAGACCGGCCATTGGACCTTGTCTTCTTCGCGGACAAGAACAACACTTACAGCTCTTTCAGAGACGGCGAGATATACGTATAGCATCTCGCCCTCTCTTGGTTTAGAGAGGAATGGTGGGGACCCAAAGTAAGCCTTCATTTCTTGGAAGGCATCTTCGCATTCGTCCATCCACTCAAAGCCGTCCGCCTTCTTTAGAGCTTTGAAGAACGGTTGACACTTGTCGGTGGCTTTAGACACGAAGCGTGTCAGAGCGGCAACCCGACCGGTCAGGCTTTGTACCTCTTTGACTCGTCTTGGATACTTCATTTCAAGGAGTGCCTTGATTTTTTCGGGATTCGCCTCTATCCCTCGTCGGCTGACGATGTATCTGAGGAATTTCCCGGATTCAACCCCGAACACACATTTGTTGGGATTGAGTTTCATTTTGTATCGGCGGAGGATCATGAACATCTCCCTTAGGTCGTGTACGTGATTGGTTGGCAGTAGGCTTTTAACGAGCATGTCGTCCACGTACATTTCCATTGTCTTGCCAATTTGATTGGCGAAGATCCGATTTACCAAGCGCTGGTATGTTGCTCCCGCGTTCTTAAGGCCGAAAGGCATGACCTTATAACAATAGAGACCTCGATCGGTGACAAAGGTTATCTTAATTTGATCGGGATCGTGCATTCGAATTTGGTTATAGCCCGAATAGGCGTCCATGAAGCTGAGAAGCTCATGGCCAGCCGTGGCGTCCACCAGTTGTTCGATATGCGGGAGTGGAAAGCAGTCCTTAGGGCAGGCTTTGTTAAGATCTTTGTAGTCTATACAAATTCGCCAATTCCCATTAGGCTTTTTCATCATTACCACGTTGGCGACCCACTTGGGGTACTTAGCCTCTCGAATGAAGTTCGCGGTGAAGAGTTTCTCGACCTCTTCATTTATGGCCAGGTATCATTATGGGTTGAACGTTCGTCTAGCCTGCACTTTTTCGGCGACCTTTGTGTCATCGTTCAATCGGTGCACAATTACCTCGGGATCAATTCCGGGCATGTCCGCATGAGTTCACGCAAAAACATCCCTGAATTCCCGGAGGAAAGCAGTGAGCTGAGTTTTGATGGCGAGTGGAAGTCGGATGCCGACCTTTACAACCTGATCAGGCTTAGATTCGTCCAGGACGATCGGCACAAGATCATCAGAGGTTTCCACTTTGAGTCTTTCGACTTCATCCCGGGGGTCAAGTTCTCCGAATTTCCTTGCGTCCCTTAGGTCGCATGGGTAATCGTCTTCCAGTTGGAAGATTGTGTTGACCATTTTTCCCGCGGATTTACCATCAACTCCTTGCACGTAGCAGATTCTGGCTTGGGATTGGTCTCCGGCCATGATGCCAATTCCCTCTTCGGTGGGGAATTTCACCAGCAGGTGGTACGTGGAAGTGATTGCCGTTAGCCGGTTCAATGTGGGTCGCCCGATGATTAAGTTATAGGGCGAGTCATGATCGAACACTAGGAATAGGACAAGGTGAACGGCCTCAATTCCTCCAGGGGTCCCAAAGGTGACCGGCAGGTCGATGATACCCTCGGTCGTAACCTTTTCCCCAGTGAACCCACACAAGGGCGTTTGGGTCGGAGTCAGGCGCAGCCCCCCGAGCTTCATGCGCTCTAGGGTGGACTTGAAAATTATGTCGGCAACGCTGCCGTTATCGATGAGAACCCTTTTCACCAAGTTATTGGCCACTTGGGCTTTGAGCACAATTGCGTCATTGTGTGGATGCACAACTCGCTTGGCCTCCTCGTTGGTGAAATACATCGTCTCGTGGGGCACGGACGGAGGTTCTTCGTATGTAAAGTTGACGTGCATAGCAGCGTCTTCCTGAGCCAAGGCCCTATGGAATTTCTTCAGTTGTCGGGCCGAATCTCCATCTTGTGGTCCTCCCAATATGGTGGTCACCACGTGGAGCTGTGGATTGGCGTTGGCAGCAGCCGCGGTTCGGTCGGCAGAAGCGGCTGTTCCTCCTCCTTGACCAGACTGATGTCTGTTCACGGTGGGGTCCGCAGCGCTAATCATGCGTAACACGAACTCTTTCAGCTCACCCCGTTGGATCAAAGCCTCGATTTTCCTTTTGAGGTTGTAGCATTCCGAGGTCAAATGACCGTATTCCCGATGGAACTCACAATATCTAGATCGATCGCGAGTCATGGGATCTGCTTTCCCATCATAGGGAGTGAGGTTCGGGAGTTTGAAATTCGCCGTACAAACCTCAGCCAATATCAGAGCCGTGAAATGGGATGAGTTCTCCTCAATGACCCCATAGGTGGTTCCACCTACTCCGTATTCTCGGAGATCTCTTACCTCATTTCGGAGATTATGGATCATAGTGACCACATCGAGACTGGTTGCCGGAGTAACCCCTTGTTTGGGAGGAGTCACCTGTCGCCTTTCGTTAGACCCTTGACCTATGCGGCGGTTCCCGTTAGTTGGGGCTGCCAGCGGGACGTTGGGTCTAGAGCTTAGTCGCTCTCTCAGATCATTGCCACGCCCAATGCGTTGAGCAGTGAGGTGGTCCCTAAGATCAGGGCTGGTCGTACGGAGGCGCAGGCTTCGTCTGCGATAGCGCGCTCTCCGCGTGCCCTGACTTTCCGCAACATTCTCCCTTTGACCTAGTCGGTCGAGGGCTGAACTTCGGGAATTCCCCTCTTGAGAAGCTGCCGGCGCGTCACCTGTCCGGGGTTGGGGATTTGATGGACCGGCTTCAAACACGGCGGGGGGTTCCCCGTCCTTCGTGAGAGAAGTCTCGATATCCCCCGACTCACCAGTACCCTCGTAATCAGGGTCGCGGTCGCGGCTTTCCTCGTTGAGGTTCTCAGGATCCCCGTCGGGGATTACCGTGTCACGCATACGTTGCTTCGTAGCCACAGTCGGCTGGGGTACCTTGCATTCCTCGCCTTTACCCGACGGATACTCTCCTCCAACTCCATGATTCGGTTGTCCCTGCTATCAAGAGATGGAGATGGTGATCGGGTCGAGCTCTCTTCGTGGAGCGACTCTTCGTCACCATGCGCTCGGGAGCGCAAGAAGTACTTTTTGGTCCCAGTGACGTTATCGGGGTTGTTAACGCCCTCAGAACGTACGGGTGGTTGACTACTCATCTTTTCTCAAGTTCGAGAAAGTTGAGTTTGTAGAAGAAGAGAAAAAGATGAACATAAGGTATTTCGGGCTGAACAGGTCGGGAAGCCCCCTCCTTCTAGCGCCAAAATATTGTCGCACGAAAATGAACAACTATTGAAAACCTCGGGCGGTGCCGGACCAAGTGATCGCACCTGGGCCAAGAGTGTGAACTCGAAAGTCTCGAGCTAGGTTTTCTCCGACCAACCTGCGTCTCGGGAGAGGTAGGGGTGAGGAGGAGGAGTGACCGTGCCTTGGGTGTCGGCTGCCTACGTACCCGTGCGTGGGATCAGGTCAGAACGTAGTTCAGGGTGTATGTAACACAGTGTGAGGCGTAGAACCTTGGTGGAGAAGCGTACTCGACGAAGGAGACGGGGCGCGAGGAGTCCTCGGCGGTGTCTCAGAACCTCCTAGATCGCGTACGCGTCTAGCATGTTAGACGCGCGAGGGGAACTCTAGTAGAGAACCCTAGGAGCGTGCTTGAGCACCGAGGGGCGTTCGGTCAGAGGGAGCGACGACCGGGAAGTTCCCGTGAGTGCTTCGGAATCTCTGAGAATGGGAGAGACTTATGAGAATGCTTCAGGCCAAATATGGCATCAAGAGAAGCAGAGAAGAGTAAGAAATCTAGCGTATCGATAGGAGATGAAGGGATGGCTTCCCCCTCAGTGAGAGGGGGTTTATATAGGTGTTTGGGGACCCTAAGGGGGTCCTTCATCACCAATGTGGAACTCGGGACGCGCACCTTTCCAAGAGGAGGCGCACAAAGGAGCAGCGGCGCACCACGCGCGGCGCGCGGCGCGCGGGCTGCGCCGCTCAGTGCGCGGCACGACCTTGCCCGGGCACGGCCCGTGGCACAGCTTGCGCGGCGTGCGGTGCAGCCAGCGTGGCGCGCGCCGGGTTGTCCCTTCATGGCTTTTCGCGACCGTCGTCTTTCCGGGCCCGTTGAGCTGTTGTGAGCTTTGTATTTCGGGTTTATGACACAAATGTGTGTTCGACGGATAGGATTCGAGTCGAGGCCCGACTCGAGGAGACTGACTCAAGGTTTGACTCGAGGAGCGAAGCTCGACTCGAGGAGACTGACTCAAGGCTCGACTCGAGGAGCGAAGCTCGACTCGAGCAGACTGAATCAGTCTCAACTCGAGGGGCGAGTCTCGACTCGAGGAGCGGACTCAAGTCTTGAATCGAAGGGCTAGGCTCGACTCAAGGAGTCAAGAGTTCGAGGCAAGGGCTCGAAGGTTCGTCGCTCTTCAGGACCTCCGGCCTGACCATCGGCCCTTTGAGCGACGCGTCTTCTGGGCGTCTCGGGTTTTCCGAAAACGACCGACAACAGAATTTTACTTGAAAATTCTTAATGGCCTATTCTTATGTTGTCATGAACAAGTAAAGAAAAATCTAGAAAGGCTTTCTAGAAACCTTTTGTCCGTCCAACCCAATAGAAAGGAAAAATTAACAGTTACTAAGAGTTATTGCTACTGGACGAAGACGACTGAAATCGATTACTTATGTTGGCGCTGATGCCCAATAGTGAGGCTTAAGAGTTATTGCTAAGGGACGAAGAACTATGAAGGTGAAATTATGAATTTTATGTTATCTGAAGTCGAATTGAAAAAATTAGGGTTTTGAGAATAATTGGTTGGAAACTCTTCCGAAATTTCGGCAGAATTTCCCCTATAAATCTAACAAACCAAAAACCTGCAAACTCATTTAAAAAGCATATACAAATCATCCAAACCTATCATCATAATCAACTAAACCCTAAACCGAACCTCTGTGGCTCGATTACAACAAAAATTCAATAATATCAACTCATTTATCAAAAATATGTAAACTAAAACTAAATTATACAATAACTTAACTAAATTCAATTTCATGATTAACAATTGAACAAATAACTTAAATTATATCATATTAACTTAAAAAATTACTAACTAAATTAATTTCAACTACATAAACAATTTTACTAATTTTACTAATTATATCAAATTAATTTCAATTACATGATTAACAATTTTAATAATTATATCAAATTAATTTCAATTACATAAACAATTTTACCAATTTTAGTAATTATATTAAATTTATTTCAATTACATAATTAACAATTTTAATAATTATATCAAATTAATTTCAATTACATAATTAACAATTTTACCAATTTTATTAATTACATAATATTTACCAATTTTAATAGTTATATCATATTTAAGATTTACAATTATCAAACTAACTACATTATTAATACACACACACACACACACATATATATATATATATATATATATATAAAACTAAACTATTTAATTACCTAACTAATTAACTACTAGACTAATTATACTAATTACACTTAATCTAAAGTAATAAAAAATACATAATTAAAAGGGCTGGGAGAGGCTAACCTGCAGGGCGGGGCTTGAGCACGGCGAGGCTGCGAGAGGCAGGAGGAGCACGGTGGGGCTGCGATGGAGCGGGAGCATGGCACGCGGCAGAGCTGGAGCACGACACGCTTTTCCTAGAGCACGGCACGGCAGAGCTGGAGCACGGCACGGCTGGCACGGTAGAGCTGTGTTCTTGTACCTGCAAAGAGGAAGAAAAAAAAAGGAAGTCGGAGATTGGCTGGCCGGAAATTAAAGAGGACGAAAAAAAAAGAAAGGGAGAGGAAACTCACCTTAGGACGCTCGATGGTGGTGGTCGGAGAGAGAGGCTCGGTGGAGAGGACGCTCGGAGTGGACTGGTGGTGGTGGTAGGAGAGAACTTGGAGAGAGAGAGAGAGAGGGGCTCGGAATTATGTTAATAATGAATGAAAATCGAAGTGAAAATTTGTTTTATATCCTAACCTAGAATTTAGGTGCGACTTTGTCGAACCAAATGACCCGTGTCAGTACTTTTGGGTGCGAAAAGTCACACCAGCACCCAATGATATATCTTAAAAAGAGGGGAAAAATTTGACCGCGGAAAAATTTAGGTCATTGGGTGCGACAAAGTCGCACCAAATACCCCGTGTCAGTACTTTTGGGTGCGAAAAGTCGCACCCAATGATATTTTTACCAAAAAGAGGGGGAAAGTTGGCTGCTAAAATGTTTTCAGACTATGGGTGCGACTTAGTCGCACCCCATAGTTTTGACGGACTTTTGGGTGCGAAAAGTTGCACCCAAAGTTAAAAAATATGCGAAAGTTTTCCAATGCTTGTTTGAGTTTTGGGTGCGAAAAGTCATTCCTGAAAGCCTCATTTGGTGCGAATTTTGGGTGCGAAAAGTCGCACCCGAATGTCTTCCGCACCGGAAAACAGTATTTGTAGTAATGTTATAGCAGAGGCTTTACCATCAATATGGTAGTTTCCTTTTCTATAGAATATCACATATTCATGAGCAAACTTGCCTTATTTCTCCTCTTCATTTGGGCGGCCAAGGGAGCTTCTAGAAGGCTTCGATTTGTATCCTCTTTTGCTCCCTTGCTTTGCTTGGCCGATTACCGTCCTTCCTCATAGAAGAAATTTGTTTCCTCGGGCGGTTCGATCCAAGGCCGGACCAAGTGATCGCACCCGGGCCAAAAGTGTGAACTCGAAAGTCTCGAGCTAGGTTTCATCGATCAACCCACCTCTCAGAGGAGAGAAGGGGTGAGGAGCAGGAGTGACCGTGCCTTTTGTGTCGGCTGCCTATGTACCCGTGTGTGGGATCAGGTCAGAACGTATTTCAAGGCGTGTGAGACGCAGTGTGAGGCGCGGAGCTTGGGAGAGAGGCATACTCGATGAAGGAGACGGAACGCGGAGGAGTCCTCGCCGACTTCTCTGAACTTCGGAGATCGCGGGAGCGTCTAGCGTGTTAGACGCGTAAGGGATTCTCAGTGGAGAACCCTAGGAGCGTGCCTGGGCACTAGGGCGCGTTCGATCAAAGGGAGCAACGTCCGGGAGTCCCCGAGAGTGCTTCAGAACCTCTGAGAACGAGAGAGACTTGTAGGAATGCTTCAGGCCAAAGATGGCATCAAGAGAAGCAGAGGAGCGCGAGAATTCGAGCGTATGGATAGGAAATTATTGGATGGCTTCCCCCTCAGTGAGAGAAGGTATTTATAGGTGTTTGAGGGCCTTAGGAGGCTCCTCTTTCGTCCATGTGGGACTAGGGGAGCGCGCACCGTCAAAAGGAAGCGCACGGTGTGCGCGGCGTGCGGCGCGCGATGCACGGCACGCGGTGCGCAACCCGCGGCGCGCGGGATGCACCGCACTGCGCACGGCGCGGGCCCAGCCATGCGCGGCGCGCGCCTGGCTGGATCTTCGTGGGCCTTCGTGGCCTTTGTTCTATCGGACCTGTTGGGCCGTTTGGGCTTCGGATATCATGCGTGTCGCGTGAAATATGAAGGTCTCCACTCGTGGAGGGCAACTCAACTCGAGGAGCAAGGCTCGACTCAAGGAGAACGACTCGAGGCTTGACTCGAGGAGAACGACTCGAGGAGCGAGGCTCGACTCGAGGAGAACGACTCGAGGCTCGACTCGAGGAGCGAGGCTCGACTCAAGGAGAACGACTCGATGCTCGACTCGAGGAGCAGACTCGACTCGAGGCCCGACTCGAGGCCCGACTCGAGGAGCGAGGCTCAACTCGAGGAGAACGACTCGAGGCTTGACTCGACGAGAACGACTCAAGGCTCGACTCGAGTAGAATGACTCTACTCAAGGAGTGAGGCTCGACTTGAGGAGCCGAGAGTTTGGCACGAGGACTTGCCAGTCGACTCTTCAGGACCTCCGGCCTGACCATCGGCCCTTTGATCGGCGTGTCTTCTCGGCGTTTCAGGTTTTTCGAAAATGACCAACAACATTAGCCCCCCAAGTTCATCGCTCGAGTGGCCCCGGGCGGTGAACTTTTAGTTGTTTCCGCCAAGTGTTTGAGGAAAATTTATTTCCCCGAGCTTCACCATCGCGAAGCCTTTGTGATTCTAAAGAATATTCTCACAATTGCATGTGCTCTCTCCCGCTTTTCCGTCTCTCTCAACACGAGTGTGTGATCGACACGTGGAGGAGGATCCGAGCGGATATGAGACGTAGCTAAACGTGGGCGAGGTGGACGTGATCCCATCCATCACTCTAGCCCCGGAGCAACGGGGACATGCGCAAGCAAGCATGGCACGCATTTGTGCAGAGGCGTACCGGCGTGTCACGGCTTGTTAATCATTTGGCAAAGTCACGCCCAAGTCTTTCATCGATGGCGTTTTGTTTGATGATATCTTCGACCCGGAGTCCATGGGACTCGACGGTGATTAGCACGGTAATTATTGTCTAATCACGACATGTCAGGGGAAGATCATGGCGTCCGTCTCGGCTAGCTTGGATGGCGACTGCACTTTTGCGTTTTGCAAAGGCGTGCTTATTCCGAGGTCTCGAAGACGGAGGCTAATGTTGCGGGACGATACTTCGAGAAGACAGAGTGGCACCTGGTGGAAGGCTTTGCCGCACCGGAGGGCTTCGACTAATCGGGGATCAATGCTCAAAGTTTGATCACGCATCAAGCATAAGTCGGTCTCACGGGGCATTTTCCATTCCAGCTTTGTTGACGTTTCTCCATTTGCATTCAGAAGATGGCCCGTATTCCCCAGACGTGAGTCCGAGACTTTGTTGAGGCTTTTGGAGCAGTGCTACTCTGATTCAGGCTGACTTTTCTGTCGATGTCGGGGCAAATAATCTCCGCTGAAGACGTGAAGGGACATCGTAATGAGTAGCGATGTAGACTTCTTCTGTCATGGTCTTTTTGATGCCCATAGGGTAAGTTTTCCTCTGTTCATCTTTTCACTTCGTTTTGCAATAGTCTTGCTTTGGCTACCTTCTCTTCAAATCGATTCAAGTGCTTGCTCGAGGAGCGGGACTCGACTCGAGGAGTGAGGCTCAACTCGAGGAAAATGACTTGACTCGAGGAGCAAGGCTCGACTCGAGGAAAATGACTCGACTCGAGGAGTGAGGCTCGACTCGAGGAAAATGACTTGACTCGAGGAGCAAGGCTCGACTCGAGGAGAATGACTCGACTCGAGGGGCGAGGCTCGATTCGAGGGGAATGACTCGACTCGAGGAGCGAGGCTCGACTCGAGGAAAATGACTCGACTCGAGGAGCAAGACTCGATCCGAGGAGAATGACTCGACTCGAGGAGCAAGGCTCGACTTGAGGAGAGTGACTCGACTCGAGGAGCAAGGTTCGACTTGAGGAGAGTGACTCGACTCGAGGAGCAAGGCTCGACTCGAGGAGAGTGACTAGACTTGAGGAGCAAGGCTCGGCTCGAGGAAAATGACTCGACTTGAGGAGCAAGACTCAACCCGAGGAGAGTGATGTGTCAATGGTGCCCACAAGAAGAGTTGTAATCTTTATATTGTACATTTGATGTAATAAAGTATTATGAAGACTCTTGCTTGTAATTGCTTATTCATTAATAAAATGTTGAAACGTTCATTCATTCTTCTGTGTATGTTTGAAGCTTTATGATAAAACATTAGTCAAGAGTTCCTTGTTGTGGCAGAGATTCCGGACGCGTAGGCGATTTCTAGTCGGAAATGCCGGACGCGTAGGCGATTTCTTGTCAGAAATGGTGGACGCGTCTTGGGTGCTAGACGCGTAGGCGATTTTCAGTCGAAAACCGTTAGAGCACTCGTGGGCTCAAGATTAATCGTTCGATCAAGAGAGGTGGCACTCGGGAGTCCCCGGAAAGCGCTTCAAAATCTCTGAGAACGAGAAATCGAGGAGAATCCGCTTCAGGCCAAGGATGGCATCCAGAGAAGCAAAGAGAAGTCTCAAGTTCCTTGAGAATGAATGGGATGGCTTTCCCCTCAATGAGAGGGGGTATTTATAGTAGTTGAAGGGGCCTAGGAGGCATTTATTTCGTCCATGTGGGACTGGAGAGCGCGCTCCCCTTGAGGTGGAGCGCGCCCCGCCAAGAAGTGGAGTACGGCGCGCGCGCCGTGCATGATGGCGCGGCGCACCTCAGACTGGCGCGGCGCGCCATGCACCATGCGCGCGCGGTGTGCTTGATGGCGCGGCGTGCTTCCAACTGGCGCGGTGCGCCATGCGCCATGCGCGCGCGGTGTGCTTGGTGGCACGGCGCGCCATGCGCCATGCGCGCGGTGTGATTGATGGCGCGACGCACCTCCGACTGGTGCAGCGCGCCCATAGCTGGCGCGGCGCACGGCGTGCTACGTGTACGCGCCAAGTCTTGTGGGACTCTTGTGGGCCTTAGTGGTCTTCGTTTATCCGGCCCGTTGGGTGTTAGAGATTTGAGATTTCGTGAATTGCGTGGAACGTAAAGTCCATACTCGAGGCATCGAGATCAACACGAGGATTTGTTAATCGACTCATGGACACAATGATTCGACTCGAGGGGCGAGGCTCGACTCGAGGAGAGTGACTCGACTCTAGGAGGCTGAAAGTTTCAACATGAGGGCTTGCTAGCGACTCGTGACAGAGGGCTTGCTACTCTTCAGTACCTCCGGCCAGACCATCGGCCCTTTGAGCGGCGTGTCTTCTCGGCATTGCGGGTTTTCTGAAAACGACCGACAACATTAGCCCCCCAAGTTCATCGCTCGGGAGGCTTCGGGTGGTGAACTTTTAGTTGTTTCAGCCGGGTGTTTGAGGAAAATTTATTTCCCAAAGCTTTGCCATCGCGAAGCCTTTGTGGTTACAAAGTATGTTTTCACAATTTCAAGTACGCTCTCTCGCTTTTCCGTCTCTCTCAACACGATCGTATGATCAACACGTGGAGGAGGATCCAAGCGGATATGAGGAATAGCTCAACGTGGACAAGGTGGACGCGATTGCATCCATCGCTCTAGCCCCTGAGCGACGGGGACATGCATGCGCTAGTAGGGCGTGTGCATGTGCAGAGGTGGACCGGCGTGTCGCGGCTTGTTGATCTTTTGGTGAAGTCCTGCCCAAGTCTTTCTTCGATGGCGTTTTGTTTGACGATATCGTCACCCCGGAGTCCATGGGACTCGACGGTGACTAGCAGGGCGATGATTGTGTAATCATGACCTATTAGGGGAAGATCATGGCTTCCGTCTCGGCCAGCTTGGAAGGCGACTGCGCTTTTGCATTCTGCAAAGGCGTGCTCATTATGAGGTCTCAGAGATGGAGGTTGATGATGTGGGCTGATGCTTCGAGAAGGCGGAGTGGTACCTGGTGGAAGGCTCTGCCGCGCCGGAGTGCTTCGACTGCTCGGGGATCAACGCTCAAAGTTTGATCACGCATCAGGCATAAGTCAGTCTCACGGGGCATCCGCCATTCCAGCTTTGGTGACACTTCTCCGTCTGCATTGGGAAGATCGACCCTTATTCCCCAGACGTGAGTGCGGGTCTCTGTTGAGGCCTTTGGAGCAGTGTCACTCCGACTTGGGCTGGCTTTTCTGGCGATGTGGGCGCAGGTAGTCTCTGTTAAAGACGCGAGTAGCGATGTGGACTTCTGTTCTTCAAATCGTTTCAGGTGCTTGCTCGAGGAGCGGGACTCGACTCGAGGAGAATGACTCGACTCGAGGAGCAAGGCTCGACTCGAGCAGAGTGGCTCGACTCGAGGAGCGATACTCGACCCGACGAGAATGACTCGACTCGAGGAGCGAAGCTCGACTCGAGGAGAATGACTCGTCTCGAGGAGCAAGGCTCGACACGAGGAGAGTGACTCGACTCTAGGAGCGAGGCTCGATTCGAGGAGAATTACTTGACTCGAGGAGCGTAGCTCGACTCGAGGAGAATGACTCGTCTCGAGGAGCAAGGCTCGCCTCGAGGAGAGTGACTCGACTCGAGGAGCGAGGCTCGACTCGAGAAGAATGACTCGTCTCGAGGAGGAAGGCTTGACTCGACTAGAGGAGGGAGGCTCGACTCGAGGAGAATGACTCGAATCGAGGAGCGAAGCTCGACTCGAGGAGAGTGACTCGACTCGATTAGAATGACTTGTCTCAAGGAGCAAGGCTCGACTTGAGGAGTGTGACTCGACTAGAGGATCAAGGCTCGACTCGAGGAGAATGACTTGACTCGAGGAGCAAGGCTCGACTTGAGGAGAATGACTCGACTCGAAGTTCGACTCGAGGAGAATGACTCATCTCGAGGAGCAAGTCTCGACTCGAGGAGAATGACTCGATTCGACGAGCAAGGCTCAACTCGAGGAGAGTGACTCGACTCGAGGAGCAAGGCTTGACTCGAGGAGAATGACTTGACTCGAGGAGAATGACTGGACTCGAGTAGAATGACTCGACTCGAGGAGCAAGGCTCAATTCGAGGAGAGTGACTCGACTCGAGGAGCAAGGCTTGACTCGAGGAGAATGACTCGACTCGAGGAGCGAAGCTCGACTCAAGGAGAATGACTCGACTCGAGGAGCAAGGCTCAACTCGAGGAGAGTGACTCGACTCGAGGAGTAAGGCTTTACTCGAGGAGAATGACTCGACTCGAGGAGCGATGCTCGACTCGAGGAGAATGACTCGACTCGAGGAGCGAGTCTCGACTCGAGGAGAATGACTCGACTCGAGGAGCAAGGCTCGACTCGAGGAGAGTGACTCGACTCGAGGAGCGAGGCTTGACTCGAGGAGAGTGATTTGACTTGAGGAGTAAGGCTCAACTCGAGAAGATTCTATACGACCTCATTCGTCGCCGGGGACTCTTCCAGGAAGAGCTTGCTCGAGTGAAGTCTCAGCTAGCTTAGGCCGAGCGAGGTTCTCGCTCGGAGGCGGAGTTCGCGAGTCTTTGAGAGCAGCTTCAATTAGCTAGCATGGAATGGGGAGTCTCCCAAGGCGAGTGTGATCGCGCTCGGTTTGTGGCGGCGAAGATGGCATGAATTGCGTCTAGTATGGCGGTTCAGTTACGTCTTGTGGCGGCTCCAAGTGCGTTGCGATTGGTCATCATACGCAGCACCTTGTGGGGACTCAGAGCGCGTCGTGAGAGATGGCTCTGTACGTCGTTTAAGCGTCTTAGGCACGTCGCGAAGATGGCCTAGATGTGCCGTGTAGGCTTCTTAGGTGCGCCATATAGGCATCTTAAGTCCGCCATGTAGGCATCTTAAGTGCGCCATGTAGGCGTCTTGGGTGCGTCGTGAGGGACGGCTTGGGTGCGTCGCGAGGGACGGCTTCGGTGCATCACGAGGAACGGCTTGGTTGCGCCATGTAGGCGTCTTAGGTGCGTCGCGAGGGACGACTTGGCTACACCATGTAGGCATCTTGGGTGCGCCATGTAGGCGGCTTCGGTGCGCCATGTAGGCGTCTTAGGTGCGCCATGAAGGCGTCTTGGGTGCGCCATGTAGGTGGCTTCGGTGTGCCATGTAGGCGTCTTAAGCGCGTCGCGAGGGACGACTTTAGCCTGCATCTCTTGGATGACCTATGGCGCGCCGCGGATGCGTCTTAAGCCCGCATCTCTTGGATGTCTTATGGCGCGCCGCGGAGGCGTCTTTAGCCCGCATCTCTTGGATGTCTTATGGCGCGCCGCGGAGGCGTCTTTAGCCTGCATCTCATGGATATCTTATAGCGCGCCGCGGAGGCATCTTCAGCCTGCATCTCTGGGATGTCTTATGGCGCGCCGCGGAGGCGTCTTCAGCCTGCATCTCTGGGATGTCTTATGGCGCGCCGCGTAGGCATCTTCAGCCTGCATCTCTGGGATGTCTTATGGCACGCCGCGGAGGCGTCTTAGGTGAACGCTCGTTCCCATTTATGTTCGGGTGTTTTGTTTTGGTGGAGCGTACTTTCTTTGGGTGGAGCGTACTTTCTTGAGGATTTTGAGTGTACTTACCGTTGCGTATGTCACTAGCCCCCTGAGTTTTTGGGTTTACAATCGTATTTTGATGACTGAAAATCTTTGATAAAGTGGATTTTGAAAGAAAAAAACCTCGAACTTTATTAATATTGCAAAAATTTGAAATCCTAAAACATTGGCTCGTAGGCCTTATTGAATGTTGGAAAGCAAAGAAATAAAACAGGGGGAGAGCTGGCTAGTGGTAGTATTTTCTCAAGTGTTCCGCATTCCACATGCGACAGATCGGTGTTTCGTCTGTGTGTTTGATGTAGTAGGTCCCGTCATGTGTGACTTGGTAGACTTTGTGGGGTCCCTCCCTGTTTTGGATGAGGACGTCAGCACCTTTTACTTGGGTGTCATGCAGATGTCTTCGTGGAGTTCGCGGAGGACCTTGGTCAACTCGACGTTACCTCTTATTTTGGAGATCGGGTTAACCGTCTTTCTAGCGGTCTTTCCATCGATTCCTTGGATGTAGCATATTCTGGCTTGGGATTGATCTTTAGCCATGATGCCGATTCCATCCTTGGTAGGGAACTTCGCCAGTAGGTGGTATGTAGAAGTAATAGCCCTTAGTCGGTTCAGCGTGCATCACCCAATGATGACATTATACGGCGACTCCTGATCAACCACTAGGAATGGGACCATGTGAACGACTTCCATGTCTCCGGGAGTTCTGAAGGTGACCGGTAGATCAATGATGCCTTCCGTCATGACTCTCTCCTTAGTGAACTCGAATAATGGTGTTTGGGTCGGAGTTGGGCGTAGCCCCCCGAGCTTCATGCGCTCTAAGGTGGACTTGAAAATTATGTCGGCAGCACTACCGTTGTCGATGAGAACTCTTTTCACCAAGTTATTAGCCACTTGGGCTTTGAGCACAATCGCGTCATTGTGTGGATGCACAACTCGCTTGGCTTCTTCATTGGTGAAATACATCGTCTCGTGAGGCACGGACGGAGGTTCTTCATACGTAAAGTTGACGTGCATAGCAGTGTCTTCTTGAGCTACGGGCCTTAGGAATTTTTTCCGTTGTCGGGCTGAATCTCCATCTTGTGGGCCACCCAGTATGGTGGTTACAACGTGGAGCTGTGGATTGGCATCGGCAGTAGCCGTGGTTCGGTCGGCAGAAGCGGCTGTTCCTCCTCCCTTGCCAGCCTGCGGTCTGTTTGTGGTGGGGCCCACAGCGCTGATCATGCCCAACACGAACTCTTTCAACTCACCCCGTTGGATCAATGCCTCGATCTGCCTTTTAAGACTATAGCATTCGGAGGTCAAGTGATCGTATTCCTGATGGAACTCGCAATATTTAGATCGATCGCGAGTCGCGGGATCTTTGCTCATTGGAGCCGGGGGAGTGAATTTGTCACGTGCCAAAGCTAGGATTTGCTCGGACGAGTAGCCCTTAAAGTCTTCTGCAAGTCGCGGCTTTTGGGGCATCGGAGGTCGACTATTAGACGTCTGACCCCCTCTATTTCATCTTTTACGGGAGTTGCCTCGCTCGTCGCTAGGCTCGTCTCGGCTCTAAGGGCTTTGATTATTGCCCTTGCGGCCATCGAGGTAATCTTCGACTCCCATGAAGGTCTTGGCTCGAGTCATTAACTCGGCCATGGTAGAAGGGACACGGCCGACGATGGACTTAAGGAAGTCACTTATACGCAAGCTTTCAATGATGGCAGTGATTGCGTCTTTGTCGTCAAAGCGGTCGACCTTATTCGATTCTTCAGTGAATCGGGCGAGGTACCGTCTAAGAGACTCGCCATTCTCTTGCCTGATTGACCACAGGTACATCTTGGTCTTCTTTTGGACCATAGATGTAGCGAAGTGTGCTAGGAACATGTCCTTCAGGTCTTTGAACGATCGGATGCTTCCCGGCCTTAAGTTCATGAACAACTGGAAACCGGGTCCGGCGAGGGTAAGACTGAAAGCTTGGCACATGGCGCCAGGAGAGACACCCTACATCGTCATCCATGTTTCATAGTGCTGGATGTGGTAAGCAGGATTTGCTTTTCCATCATAGGGAGCGAGGTTCGGGAGTTTGAGCCGTGAAAGGCGATGAATTCTCCTCGACGACCCCATAGGCACTTCCGCCTATTCCGTATTCTCGGAGATCTCGTACTTCATTTCGAAGATTATGGATCATAGTGATCACATCGAGACCCGTAGTCGGAGTAAGTCCTTGTTCGGGAGGAGTTACCTGCCGCCTCTCATTAGACCCTTGACCCGTGCGGCGGTTCCCGTTAGTTGGGGCTACTACGGGGATGTTTGGCCGAAAGCTTAGTTGTTCTCTTAGGTCATTGCCATGCTTGTTGCGTTGGGCAGTAAGATGAACCCTACGATCCGGGCTTGCTTCACGGAGGCGCAGGATTCGTCTATGACGGCGCGCTCTTCGCGTGCCCTGACTTTCCGCAACATTCTCCCTTTGACCAAGTCGGTCATGGGCCGAACGTCGGGAGCTCCCTGCTTGGGAAGCCGGAGGTGAATTCCCCGTCTTTGGTGAAGGATCCGAAGGACCGGCTTCATTCACAGCGGGGAGTTCCCCGTCCTTTGTGAAAGAAGTCTCGATATCCTCCGAATCATCAGCACCCTCGTAATCTGGGTCGCGGTCGCGACTTTCCTCGTTGAGGTCCTCAGGATCCCCGTTGGGGGTCTCCGTATCATGCGTAGGTCGCTTTGCAGCCAGTCGGCTGTGGTACCTCGTGTTCTTCGCCTTTAGTTGGCGGATATTCTCCTCCAACTCCATGATGCGGTCGTCCCTGCTATCTGGAGATGGAGATGGTGAGTGGGTCGAACTCTCTTTGTGGAGTGACTCTTCGTCACCATGCGCATGAGAGCGCTAGAAATATTTTTTGGTCCCAGTGACGTTATCAGGGTTGTTAACGTCCTCAGAACGTACGAGTGGCTGACTACTCATCTTTTCTCAAGTTCGAGAAAGTTGAGTTTGCAGAAGAAAAGAATAAGATGAACAGAAGGGATTTCGGGCTGAACAGGTCGGGAAGTCCCCTCCTTCTAGCGCCAAAAATGTTGTCACACGAAAATGAACAACTATTATATACCTCGGGCGGTTCGATCCAAGGCCGGACCAAGTGATCGCACCCGGGCCAAAAGTGTGAACTCGAAAGTCTCGAGCTAGGTTTTCTCCGACCAACCCGCTGTTGTCAATGGTGCCCACAAGAAGAGTTGTAGTCTTTATTTTGAACATTTGATGTAATAAAGTCTCATGAAGACTCTTGCTTGTAATTGCCTATTCATTCATTAATAAAGTTGAAATGTTCATTCAATCTTCCTTGCCTGAAGCTTTATGATAAAACCATAGTCTTTTAGTCCATAAACAAACTTAACAACTTACGAAGAGACAAATGTAGATTTGCATGAACAAACTCTTCGTAGTTTGCTTAAAACGATATATTCGCAATCTTAGGGTCAAAGGACTATTGACCTCAGTATGATTGTTAGAAGAATCTATGATGTCTGGTTATGAGGCATTGAGAGTTAGGAACTCTATAGTTCTTCTAGGTATCTTCCGAAGGTACTGAATTGACCAGTGCACTTCTAGAGACAAGATAAGAACAAACCATTTAACCTCTTATGTCTCGAAGTCACTATGTATGAATTGCATCATGCTTACCTTAATCCTGAAATGAGACATGCCATTTCACACCTTAGTATTCTCATTTGAGAAAGTCAAAGTTCGGACTCACTATGTGATTCCGAACAAGGCCTATTGGTGAAGTACTAAGTTGTGAGTCTGTCATGAGTAACTTTGTGAAGTTCTCATAGATATGGAATTCATGTACAAGATTGCTGAAATGCAATGTATGTCACCTCATGCTTTGTTCCTTGGAGTGTGAATAAATGAACTGGCCAGTGTCCAAATTGAGTCTTGACTCTTTTGGATGAAACAATGTGACTTGTTAGCTCCTCGTCAATACATTGTTTCTAACTTATTCACAAGCGACAAAGGAGTTGAGGAAATAACAGCTAGAAGGGTAAAATGGTAATTTAGTAAATCCCGACTAGCTGATGACATTCATGAAGGGTAAACATAGATAATATTCAGTGGATCCGCTCATCATAATTAGGTCGAATTCTTGAGTAGAAAATAAATTCATTTGAACCGAGAGATTTTCAGTGTCAGCTCTTTAGTGGAGTCAGTTGGCATTAAGCTAAACTTGGAAAAGGTTTGTGAACTTTTGAGTCCAAGTGTTTAGCTAAAGCTTTGTTCATTTGGGTCCATGAGGTCACTGTCACGAATCACATCGATAGGAATAGTTAAATTGGAAGCTAAGTCAAAACAAGAACGAAAATTGTCGAAAGGGTATTTTTGTCTTTTGAGACATAAGGATGAAATGGATGTCAATAAATTTTGACAAGTTCATTTGATGACTTAATGTCACTCGGCCATAATATGATTAACTGGGCCTTGTGAATTAATTTCATTTCATAAGAATTTTATTGAAAATTCTTAATGGGCCTTTCACATGTTGTCATGAACAAATGAAGAAGCTTCTAGAAGCTCCTTCTAGATGTGAAATGGGCGCCCAAATACCCAAGGGAAAGAGAAATTATTTTGTGCATAAATGTATCAAGATACTTGCCAAAAGAAAAAGAGGAAACAAATTTCCTCTATGAGGAAAGCATAAGTTCGGCCAACACAAGGGAAAGAGAGAGACAAACTAAATGAGGAAACAAATCCAAGGCTTATTGAAGCACATGTTGGACATGCAAAGCAAGGGAAAAGAGGAAATAAGATTTCCTCATAAAGGCTTGGAAAATAAGAGGAAACTACTTCTTTCCAAGGCCAACCCTTCTCCTATAAATAGGACCCTCATTCCTCTCATTCTATTCATTCCACATAAGTTAGAGATTGAGAGCTTCTCTCTCTAGAACTTGTGGTTGCCGAAAATCCTCTCTCTCTCTCTCTAGTTTATTTTCGATTATTTCTTGTCTTGGCACCTAGGTCCTCACTCGACCTAGTGTTTAGCTCTGCGACTTCGAGACTCGTTCTCAAGTCGTAGTGTTTAAAAGTGCCCACTCACTGATTCCTTCTTTTCGAGTGATTTAGTGATAGAAACTATCGTGGTTGCTCGAGTTCCCGAGGAAAGAAAAGAGAGACGTGCTGCGAAGGGAGACGAACGTTGCCAACCTTCCAAAGGCTCATCAACGTTCAGGCATCAAAAAGGTTAGTAACTTTTATACTCATAATAGGTTTTAATTACATGTACTTGCTCTTTGTCTAGGTTAGTAAAAACTGTTTTTACTTGAAAAGAAATTTTTTAAAATTCCGCCGCTTAACGAAGCGTTAAACTTTTTCTTAAACCCTAGATCGATTCCAACACCCGCCTCTCGGGAGAGGTAACGGGTGTGTCAGCTGCCTACGTACCCGTGTGTGGGATTAGGTCATAACGTAGTTCAAGGTGTATGTAACGCAGTGTGAGGCGCGGAGCCTTAATGGAGAAGCGTACTCGACGAAGGATACGGTGCGCGGAGGAGTCCTCGGCGACGTCTCAGAACTTCGGAGATCGCGAGCGTGAGAGAGAATGTGTGTTTTCTCTCTTTTGGAGACGTGGAAGACTCTAAGTCAAGAGTTCCTTGTTGTGGCGGAGATTTCGAACGCGTAGGCGATTTCTAGTCGGAAATGCCGGACGTGTAGGCGATTTCTTGTCAGAAATGGTGGACGCGTCTAGGGTGCTAAACGCGTAGGCGATTTTCAGTCCAAAACCGTTAGAGCACTCGTGGGCTCAAGATTAATCGTTCGATCAAGAGAGGCGGCACTCGGGAGTCCCCGGAAAGCGCTTCAGAATCTCTGAGAACGAGAAATCGAGGAGAATCCGCTTCAGGCCAAGGATGGCATCCAGAGAAGCAAAGAGAAGTCTCAAGTTCCTTGAGAATGAATGGGATGGCTTTCCCCTCAATGAGAGGGGGTATTTATAGTAGTTGGAGGGGCCTAGGAGGCTTTTATTTCGTCCATGTGGGACTGGAGAGCGCGCACCCCTCGAGGTGGAGCGCGCCCCGCCAAGAAGTGGAGCGCGGCGCGCGCGCCGTGCGCGATGGCGCGGCGCACCTCAGACTGGCGCGCGCGGTGTGGTTGATGGCGTGGCGCACTTCCAACTAGCGCGGTGCGCGATGCGGCATGCGCGCGCGGTATGCTTGGTGGCGCGACGCGCCATGCGCCATGCACGCGCGGTGTGATTGGTGGCGCGACGCGCCTCCGACTAGCGCGGCGCGCCCATAGCTAGCGCGGCGCACGGCATGCTATGTGTACGCGCCCCGTCTTGTGGGACTCTTGTGGGCCTTGGTGGTCTTCGTTTATCCGGCCCGTTGGGCGTTCGAGATTTGAGATTTCGTGAGTTGCGTGGAACGTAAAGTCCATACTCGAGGCATCGAGGTCAACACGAGGATTTGTTAATCGACTCATGGACACAATGATTCGACTTGAGGGGCGAGGCTCGACTCGAGGAGAATGACTCGACTCGAGGAGGCTAAAAGTTTCAACATGAGGGCTTGGTAGCGACTTGAGGGGCGAGGCTTGCCACTCTTCGGTTCCTCCGGCCTGACCATCGGCCCTTTGAGCGGCGTGTCTTCTCGGCATTCCGGGTTTTCTGAAAACGACCGACAACATTAGCCCCCCAAGTTCATCACTCGGGAGGCTTCGGGCGGTGAACTTTTAGTTGTTTCAGCCGGGTGTTTGAGGAAAATTTATTTCCCAAAGCTTTGCCGTCGCGAAGCCTTTGTGGTTACAAAGTATGCTTTCACAATTACAAGAACGCTCTCTCGCTTTTCCGTCTCTCTCAACACGATCGTATGATCAACACGTGGAGGAGGATCCAAGCGGATACGAGGCGTAGCTCAACGTGGGCGAGGTGGATGCGATTGCATCCATCGCTCTAGCCCCGGAGCGACGGGGACATGCATGCGCAAGTAGGGCGTGTGCGTGTGCAGAGGCGGACCGGCGTGTCGCGGCTCGTTGATCTTTTGGCGAAGGCCTGCCCACGTCTTTCTTCGATGGCGTTTTGTTTGATGATATCGTCAACCCGGAGTCCATGGGACTCGACGGTGACTAGCAGGACGACGATTGTGTAATCATGACCTATTAAGGGATCATGGATTCCGTCTCGGCCAGCTTGGAAGGCGACTGCGCTTTTGCATTCTGCAAAGGCGTCCTCATTCCGAGGTCTCGGAGATGGAGGTTGATGCTGTGGGCTGATGCTTCGACAAGGCGGAGTGGTACCTGGTGGAAGGCTCTGCCGCGCCGGAGGGCTTCGACTGCTCGGGGATCAACGCTCAAAGTTTGATCACGCATCAAGCATAACTCGGTCTCACGGGGCATCCGCCATTCCAGCTTTGGTGACACTTCTTCGTCTGCATTCGGAAGATCGACCCTTATTCCCCAGACGTGAGTGCGGGTCTCTGTTGAGGCCTTTGGAGCAGTGTCACTCCGATTTGGGCTGGCTTTTCTAGCGATGTGGGCGCAGGTAGTCTCTGTTAAAGACGCGAGTAGTGATGTGGACTTCTGTTCTTCAAATCGTTTCAGGTGCTTGCTCGAGGAGCGGGACTCGACTCGAGGAGAATGACTCGACTCGAGGAGCAAGGCTCGACTCGAAGAGCGAGACTCGACCCGAGGAGAATGACTCGACTCGAGGAGCGAAGCTCGACTCGAGGAGAATGACTCGTCTCGAGGAGCAAGGCTCGACTCGAAGAGAGTGACTCGACTCGATGAGCGAGGCTCGATTCGAGGAGAATGACTCGACTCGAGGAGCGTAGCTCGACTCGAGGAGAATGACTCGTCTCGAGGAGCAAGGCTTGATGGCGGTGTGCTTTATGGCGCGGCGCGCTTCCAACTGGCACGGCGCGCCATGCGCAATGCGCGCGCGGTGTGCTTGGTGGCGCGGCGCGCCTCCAACTGGTGCGGCGGGCCCATAGCTTATGCGGCGCGCCCATAGCTTGTGCGGCGCACGGCATGCTACGTGTACGCGCCCCGTCTTGTGGGACTCTTGTGGACCTTAGTGGTCTTCGTTTATCCGGCCTGTTGGGCGTTCGAGATTTGAGATTTCGTGAGTTGCGTGGAACGTAAAGTCCATACTCGAGGCATCGAGGTCAACACGAGGATTTGTTAATCGACTCATGGGCACAATGATTCGACTTGAGGGGCGAGGATCGACTCGAGAAAAGTGACTCGACTCAAGGAGCGAGGCTCGACTGGAGGAGAGTGACTCGACTCGAGGAAGCTGAAAGTTTCAACATGAGGGCTTGCTAGCGACCCGTGATGGAAGGCTTGCCACTCTTCAGGACCTCTGGCCTGACCATTGGCCCTTTGAGCGGCGTGTCTTCTCGGCATTTTGGGTTTTCCGAAAACGACCGACAACAATCTCCATTGGGGATCACCGCGTTATGCGCGGGTTGCTTAGCAGCCAGTCGGCTGTGGTACCTCGCGTTCTTCGCCTTTAGTTAGCGGATATTCTCCTCCAACTCCATGATGCGGTCGTCCCGGCTATCTGGAGATGGAGATGGTGAGCGGGTTGAACTCTCTTCGTGGAGCGACTCTTCGTCACCATGCGCTTGGGAGCGCAAGAAATATTTTATGGTCCCAATGACGTTATCGGGGTTGTTAACGCCCTCAGAACGTACGGGTGGCTGACTACTCATCTTTTCTCAAGTCCGAGAAACTCGAGTTTTCATAATAAAATAAGAAGATGGATAGAAGGGATTTCGGGCTGAACAGGTCAGTAAGTCCCCTCTTTCTAGAGCCAAAATGTTGTCGCACAAAAATGAACAACATAAAACACATTAGAATCAGTTCTAAAAGTTTTTAATTTTTTATATTAAATAACGAGTTTTTAAGTTTGAAAAAATTTCGAGTAAATTTTGTGACTAGTTTTCTTGTCTTACTAGTTTTTTTTATTTACTTGAATCGTTTAATGCTTGTTGTTATTTATTTTATACCATGTTAATAAAAAACAAATAAAATTCTTAACAAATTCCTAAAACGTTCCGTTACACTCGATTCCTTTTTTGCACTCAAAGTCTGACCTTTAATTATTTCCAGTTTTCTTCGAGCTCGAGAAAACTCACAGTAAAAGTGGCATACCTCTCAGCTCAGAATTTTAAATTTAATGATTCTTAAATCAAATTAAAGTTCTGTTTGTTCTCTTTCAAATGCAATTGGTTTCGCATCAAAACGACGTCGGAGCCGCCAGTTATGGCCATTTTACTCCGAGGTGCGCGCCTGTTCCGAAAGTCCAGTTTTTTAGTAATCCGGATTTTCAGCCCCACTACCATGAGTTATAGAACTCTAATGAGAAAATTTTCTTGAGAATAAATATTTTTATAAGATTATAAACATAATGTGAAAGATTAAAATGTTTTGATTTTTGAAAGTGTAATTGATTTTTTTTTTTTGAAAACTAGTTTGAATTCTGAAAAACTGTTTTCGTTTTCAAACTTGAAAATATTTTGTCATCCGAATCAAATATGTTTTCAAAATGTTTTTAAAACTATATCTATATCACATATGTTCAAAATCTATATGCTCTTTAAAATTTGAGTGGGAGGACTCTTCGTAGACAAGCCGAAAAATAAAGATGTATAATCTCAAACTTTCAAGTGTTCGAGTGAGTTGAAGTTCACACTTCCCTCATGCACTTTCCCAGAATAGAAAATGGGAAAAGATCCGAGTATGTACCTTGTGCCTTTATGCACTAACACTGCTCTGAACATGAACCTCTAGGATTCTTTTCTAATTTTCCGCTCTATCGCTCTATAACTAGAAAATCCTTTTCCGAACTTATAAGAGTCGATGTACCAACTCCCAAAACTAAATGGGAGGGTTATACTTGTTGTTTGTAACCCACGATCCCCAACACTAATGAAAGAAGCAATTAACGGGAGACTAAGAGCCGCTCGTGTGGTCCTCTCTTAAATGAGAGTACTCTATGGCATTTTTGCTTCGATCATTTCTCAATGAGCTACGTCCGAGAGTGAGACGATTATGGCAAGGCCTCCCCTTGGGGGATTGTTTTTCAAAGTTGACATTTTGGACTAAGTGGTTGGTTGCACACTTAGGCTCAATCCCTAGTAATCCTCCCTTGAGGCTCTGCGAAAGGATGTGAGTGATCAAACCAATTTAAAAGGTGGCTAGTCAAAATTGGTGTATTGACATCTTGGCTAAGCATTAATGATGTGTCATTTACTTATAAATGGAGATTTTTTGCGGTCTTCTCTTGAGGGAGTAAATTATCGTTTGGTCTATAACACCTTTGGATTTTATCAAGTCTTAACAAACTTAAACCCTAAACCAAAGACTAAATCATAAACTTGTTTCAACTTAATTAAGCAACATGTCTCTACACCATCTCTCAATCATCCTTTCCTCGAACAAACTCAAAAACGAAAACTACATAGATTCGAAACGTAACCTCAATATCATCCTTACCATTAACAAGCACAAATGAGTACTCACCACCCCGTGTCCTTCTCAAACGAATGACGATTCGACTCAAGAGGACAAAGACGCCTTAGCGGCCTGGCTTCGATCCGATAAGATTGTGAGGTGCTATATCTTAGCATCTATGAACAATATGCTGAAACAACAACATCATGACATCGAGACTGCCGCTGACATGCTCTACAATCTCCATGAGATGTTTGGAGGGCAAAGGCGTCAAACAAGGCAACTAGCAGTTCGACAGTTTATGAAATGTCGCATGAAGGCTTGGACTCCTGTCACGGACCATATGATGCTGATCATTAGTTACTTGAATAAGATGGAAATCCTACGATCTAAGATTAACAAGGAGACCAAAATAGATATGATCTTGGAAACACTCCCCGAATCTTTTGATACCTTCAAGTGGAACTACTCCATGAACAAGCTAGAGTACATTGTTACCAAGCTTATAGAGGAGCTTCAGACTACTGAAGGTCTCACTAAAAGAACGAGGAATCAAGGAGAGGCAGATGCTACTGAGCACAAAGCCACCGCCCCTTGAACTGAGAAGAGACCTCACAAGGACGATAACAAGAACTGTCCTACCTATCTCAAAGCAAATGAACATAGTATTATCAACGTGGATTCTTGACTCCGCTGCTACTTACCATATTTGTTGTTCCTTGACTGTTTTCAAGAAAACCAAAAGCTTAGAGGAAGGTGACTTCTGATTCAAATGGGGTGATGGGAGCCTAGTGTCTGCGAAGGCTGTAGGATCTGTGATGCTCTCTTTTAAAGACAACACTTTAAACTTGAGACTTTGTCATATTAGTCTAGACAAGATTAAGAGACTTGTCAGGGACGGTCCACTCCAAGCCTCTGCAATAGGTTCACTACCTACTTGTGAATCCTGCATAGAAGGAAAAATGACTAAGCGACCTTTCTTCGATAAGGGTCGAAGAGCCACTGAGCTGCTGGAACTAGTACATTCTGATGTATGTGGTCCGCTCAGTCAACAGGCACGTGGTGGATACGAATACTTCGTTACCTTCACTGATAATTACTCAAGATATGGTTTTGTCTATTTACTCAAACACAAATCCGAGACCTTTAACGTATTTAAGGTCTTTAGGGCTTTAGTGGTAAAGCAAACTGGCAAAGTGATCAAAACCCTTTGATCCGATCAAGGTGGTGATAATATTTCTGGAGAGTTTGATGACTTTCTTAAAGAAGAAGGTATCGCTTCTCAGCTTACCGCACCTGGCACGCCTCAACAAAACGGAGTGTTAGAGAGAAGAAACCGAACTCTTATGGAGATGGTTAGATCAATGATGAGTTACTCATCACTCCCTCTTTCCTTTTGGGGATATGCCCTCGAAACAGTCGCTTACATTCTAAACCAAGTTCCGTCCAAGACGGTTCCTGGTACTCCTTATGAACGATGGACTGGCCGTAAAGTAAATCTTGGCCGCATCAAAATTTCGGTTGCCATGCACATGTGCTGAGGCAAAAGACTAGCAAGTTGGCTAGTAGGTCAAAATTGTGCCTATTTGTTGGATATCCAAAGGAACCAAAGGTTTCACTTTCTATAGTCCTAATGACGATAAGACTTTCGTTAGCATGAATGCTCGTTTCCTTGAGGAGGACTTTATGAAAGATGTTAAACCTAGAAGCAAAATTGTGCTTGAAGAAAAGTTGGGTGAGGAGGCTTCTACCTCATCTGTAAGAACTGTTCTTACCCCAACTGAAACACAACCTAACTCATAAGAATCTCCTTAAGTAGTACTTCGACGTAGTGGGAGGGCTACTCAAAAGCCTGACATGTACATGTCCTATGGAGACACTCTCGTAGCCGTCTCTGATATGGATGACCCTGTTTCCTGTTGTCGGTCGTTTTCGGAAAACCCGAGACGCCGAGAGGGCACGTCGCTCAAAGGGCCGATGGTCAGGCCGGAGGTCCTGAAGAGCGGCAAATCTTCAAGCCCTCGCCCAAACTCCTGACTCCTCGAGTCGAGCTTCGCTCCTCGAGTCGAGCCTTGAGTCAATCTCCTCGAGTCGAGCTTCGCTCCTCGAGTCGAGCCTTGAGTGGTTCCTCGAGTCGAGCCTTTAATTGTCCCTCGAGTCGAGCCTCGAGTCACTTTCGAGTCGAGCCTCGAGTCATCCTCGAGTCACTCCTCGAATCAAGTCGCTAGTCGCTCTCGCCGGGCCGAGCCTTGCCCCTCGGATCGAGTCGCTCTCATCAAGTAGAAAGCTTCATATTTCACGTGAGAAGAATGGCATTCGAAGGCCCGCAAGAGCCCGGCAAGACGAGCCGCCCACTGCGCACGCAACGCGCTGCACCGGCCAGCCGGGCAGCAGGCAGCGCGCCGCGCCGGCCAGGCAGCGCGCCGCGCCGGTCAAGGAACCCTGCGCCGCGCGTCCTGCGCCGCGCGTCCCGCGCCGCGCCCGGTGACCCGCGCGCCGCGCCCCCTGCGCCGCGCGCCGCGCGCCGCGCGTTGTGCGCCGCCCTTTGTGCGCCGCGCGCGCCGTGCGCCTCCACTTGATGCCACACGCATTCCTAGTCCCACATGGACGAAAAAGGGACCTTCTAAGGCTCCCAAACACCTATAAATACCCTCTCCCATTGAGGGGAAAGCCATCCCAAGATATCCAAGAATATCCAATAATTCTCTTCATCTCCTATCGACACGCTCGATTTCTCTGCTTCTCTGGATGCCATATTTGGCCTGAAGCAGGTTCTCTTCTCTCTCTCCCTCGTTCTCAAAGGTCCCGAAGCACTCACGGGAACTTCCCGGACGTCGCTCCCTTTGACCGAACATTCTCCGGTGCTCAAGCACGCCCCTAGGGTTCTCAACTAGAGCTACCCTCGCGCGTCTAACACGCTAGACGCGTACGCGATCTCCGAAGTTCTGAGACGCTGCCGAGGACTCCTCGCGCCCCGTTTCCTTCGTCGAGCACGCCTCTTCACCAAGGCTCCGCGCCTCATACTGCGTCACACACGCTTGAACTACGTTCTGACCTGATCCCACGCACGGGTACGTAGGCAGCCGACAACCAAGGCACGGTCACTCATCCTCCTCACCCCCTACCTCTCCCGAGAGGCGGGTTGATCGGAGAGAACCCTAGCTCGAGACTATCGAGTTCACACTCTTGGCCCGGGTGCGATCACTTGGTCCGGCCTTGGATCGAACCGCCCGAGGTTTTAAATAGTTGTTCATTTTCGTGCGACAACATTTTGGCGCTAGAAGGAGGGGACTTCCCGACCTATTCAGCCCGAAATCCCTTCTATTCATCTTCTTCTTTTCTTCTGCGAACTCAACCTTCTCGAACTTGAGAAACGATGAGTAGCCAACCACCCGTACGTTCTGAGGGCGCAAACAACCCCGAAAACGTCGCTAAAACCAAGAAATACTTCTTGCGCTCCCGAGCGCATGGTGACGAAGAGTCGCTCCACGAAGAGAGCTCGACCCGCTCACCATCTCCATCTCCTGATAGCAGGGACAACCGCATCACGGAATTGGAGGAGAGTATCCGCCGACTGAAGGCGAGGAACGCAAGGTATCACCGCCAACTGGCGGCGAAGCAACCTATGCGTGACACGACGATCCCCAACAGGGATCCTGAGAACCTCAACGAGGAAAGCCGCGACCCTGATTATCAGGATACTGGTGACTCGGAGGATGTCGAGACTTCTCTCACGAAGGACGGGGGACTCCCCGCCGTGTTTGAAGCCGGTCCGTCGAATCCCTTACCCCGAACAGGCGATGCGCCGGTAGCTTCTCAAGAGGGGAATTCCCGACGTTCAGCCCTCGACCGACTAGGTCCGAGGGAGAATGTTGCGGAAAGTCAGGGCGCGCGGAGAGCGCAACGTCGCAAGCAGAGCCGGCGCCTTCATACGGCCAGCCCTGATCTTAGGGACCACCTCACTGCTCAACGCATTGGGCGTGGCAATGATCTGAGAGAGCGACTAAGCTCTAGACCCAACATCCCGCTGGCAGCCCCAACTAACGGGAACCGCCGCGCAGGACAGGGGTCTAACGAGAGGCTGCAGGTGACTCCTCCCGATCAAGGGGTTACTCCAACGACCGGTCTCGATGTGGTCACTATGATCCACAACCTTCGAAATGAGGTACGAGATCTCCGAGAGTACGGAATAGGTGGAAGCGCCTACGGAGTCGTTGAGGAGAACTCATCGCCTTTCACTACTCAGATATTGGCTGAGGTTTGTACGGGGAATTTCAAGCTCCCGAACCTCGCTCCCTATGATGGGAAAGCAGATCCTGCTTACCACATCCAGCACTATGAAACCCGGATGACGATGCAGGGTGTTTCTCCTGGTGCCATGTGCCAAGCCTTTAGTTTGACCCTCACCGGACCCGGCTTTGAGTGGTTCAAAAACTTGAGACCAGGAAGCATCCACTCGTTCAAAGACCTGAAGGACATGTTCCTAGCACGATTCGCTACGTCTATAGTCCAAAAGAAGACCAAGATGTACCTGTGGTCAATCAGGCAAGAGAGTGGCGAGTCTCTTAGACGATACCTCGCCCGATTCACAGAAGAGTCAAACAAGGTCGACCGCTTTGACGACAGTGACGCGATTGCCGCTATCATAGAAGGCTTGCGTACAAGTGACTTCCTCAAGTCTGTCGTCGGCCGTGTCCCTTCCACCATGGCCGAGTTAATGACTCGAGCTAAGACCTTCATGGGAGTCGAAGACTACCTCGACGGCCGCAAGAGCACTAATCAAAGCTCTCGCCGTCGGGAAGAACCTATCCGCGAGCAGAACGAACCTCGTAAGAGGCGAAACAAGGGGAACCAGGTTCCTAACAACCAACTCCCTGTACCTCAGAAACCGCGACTTGCGGAAAACTTCAAAGGGTACTCGTCGTTCACGCCGCTGAACACGGCGCCGGAAAGGATCTTGGCTCTAGCACGTGACAAGTTCACGCCCCCGGCTCCAATGAAGAAGGATCCCGCAACTCGCGATCGGTCCAGATATTGTGAGTTCCATCGGGAATATGGTCATTTGACCTCGGAATGCTACAACCTCAAAAGGCAAATCGAGGCTCTGATCCAACGGGGCGAGCTGAAGGAGTTCGTGTTGCGCATGATTGGCGCTGCGGGCCCCACCGCGAACAGACAGCAGTCTGGTCAAGGAGGAGGAGCAGCCGCCTCTGCCAACCAAACCCCGGCTACTGCCAACGCCAACCCACAACTGCACGTGGTAACCACCATACTGGGAGGTCCACAGGATGGGGATTCGGCCCGTCAACGGAAGAAATTCCTTAGGGCCGTGTCTCAGGAAGACGCTGCTATGCACGTCAACTTCACATATGAAGAACCTCCGTCCGTGCCTCACGAGACGATGTATTTCACCAATGAAGAGGCCAAGCGAGTTGTGCATCCGCACAATGACGCGATCGTGCTCAAAGCCCAAGTGGCCAATAACTTGGTGAAAAGGGTTCTCATCGATAACGGCAGCGCTGCCGACATAATCTTCAAGTCCACCCTAGAGCGCATGAAGCTCGGGGGGCTGCGCCCGACTCCGACCCAAACGCCATTGTTTGGGTTCACTGGGGAAAAGGTTATGACTGAGGGCGTCATCGACCTGCCGGTCACCTTTGGAACCCCTGGAGGAATCGAAGCCGTTCACATGGTCCCATTCCTAGTGGTCGATCAAGACTCGCCCTACAACTTAATCATTGGGCGACCCACGTTGAACCGGCTGAGGGAAATCACTTCCACGTATCACCTACTGGTGAAGTTCCCCACCGAAGGGGGAATTGGCATCATGGCTGGAGACCAATCCCAAGCCAGAATATGCTACGTGCAAGGAGTTGATGGCAAGTCCGCGGGAAAAGCGGTCAACACAATCTTCCAACTGGAAGACGATTACCCATGCAACCTGAGGGATGCAAGGAAGTTCGGAGAACTTGACCCCCGTGATGAAATCGAAAGACTCAAAGTGGAAACCTCCGATGATCTTGTGCCAATCGTCCTGGACGAGTCAAAGCCTGATCAAGTTGTAAAAATCGGCACCCGACTTCCACTCGCCATCAAAACTCAGCTCACCGCCTTCCTTAGGGAGTTCAAGGATGTTTTTGCATGGACTCATGCGGACATGCCCGGAATCGATCCCGAGGTAATAGTGCACCGATTGAACGATGACCCAAAGGTCGCCGAAAAAGTGCAGGCTAGACGAACGTTCAACCCAGAACGATACCTGGCCATAAATGAAGAGGTCGAGAAACTCCTCACCGCAAACTTCATTCGAGAGGCTAAGTACCCCAAGTGGGTCGCCAACGTGGTAATGGAAAAAAAGCCCAACGGGAAGTGGCGAATTTGTATAGATTACAAAGATCTTAACAAAGCCTGCCCTAAGGATTGCTTTCCACTCCCGCGCATCGAACAACTGGTGGACGCCACGGCCGGCCATGAACTCCTAAGCTTCATGGACGCCTATTCAGGCTACAACCAAATTCGAATGCACGAGCCCGATCAAATTAAGACAACCTTTGTCACTGATCGAGGTCTCTACTGTTACAAGGTCATGCCTTTCGGTCTTAAGAACGCGGGAGCAACATACCAACGCTTGGTAAATCGGATCTTCGCCGATCAAATCGGCAAGACAATGGAAGTATACGTGGACGACATGCTCGTTAAAAGCCTGCTGGCAACTAACCACGTACGCGACCTTAGGGAGATGTTCACAATCCTCCGCCGATATAAAATGAAGCTCAACCCCAACAAATGCGTATTTGGGGTTGAATCCGGAAAGTTCCTTGGTTATATCGTCAGCCGACGAGGCATAGAAGCGAACCCGGAAAAAATCAAGGCACTCCTTGAAATGAAGTCGCCAAGACGAGTCAAAGAAGTGCAAAGCCTGACCGGTCGGATTGCCGCTCTGACACGCTTCGTGTCTAAAGCCACCGACAAGTGTCAACCGTTCTTCAAAGCTCTGAAGAAGACGGACGGCTTTGAGTGGACGGACGAACGCGAAAGTGCCTTCCAAGAAATGAAGGCTTACTTTGGGTCCCCACCATTCCTCTCTAAACCAAAAGAGGGCGAGACGCTGTACGTGTATCTCGCCGTCTCTGAAAGAGCTGTAAGCGCCGTCCTTGTCCGCGAAGAGAACAAGGTCCAATGGCCAATCTACTACGTAAGCAAGGCCTTACTCGACGCGGAAACACGCTATACCGAGATTGAGAAACTTTCTCTGGCTCTCGTAACGGCAGCTAAGAAGTTACGACCGTACTTCCAAGCTCACCCAATTGCGGTGCGAACTGAGCATCCGATCGGTAAAGCTCTTCAAAAGGGAACGTCGACTCGTATGGCGATCTGGTCCCAGGAATTGAGCGAGTACGGGATTGAGTTCCACCCAAGAACGGCTATAAAGGGGCAGGCCTTAGCCGACTTCGTGGCAGAATTCTCCTACGCTCCCGATATGGGAAGAGCGGAAACTGACTTAAACGATAACGAGCTAACTCGGAAAAGGAAGGTAGACCCAACGGGTCCCATCTGGAAGTTATACGTAGACGGAGCATCTAATGCTCGGGGGGCTGGCGCCGGAATAATCCTAATTAACCCCGATGGGGAAAAGCTGCGATATGCCCTCCACTACGGCTTCCAAGCCTCCAACAATGAAGCTGAATACGAAGCGCTCATTGTAGGGATAGAGCTAGCACAGAAGCTCGGCTCCCATAACCTGCGAATACACTGCGACTCGCAGTTGATCGTAAACCAGGTTAAGGGAGATTACATCGCCAAGGAGCCCAACATGGTCGCATACCTGGCTAAGACGAACTCCAAACTCGAGGCTTTCTCTTGGTTCGAGATTCACCAAATCCCGAGAGAACAAAATTCGGAGGCTGGTGCGCTTGCTCGCCTCGGATCTGGCATCGACGAAGACGGATTGGGGACTGTGCCCATTGAATCTCTCCCACGACCATCCGTCTCCCGAGACGAAGTCGGGACCATAGAAGTGGCATCTCAGCCCACTTGGATGGACTCAATTGTCGAGTTTTTGCGAAGAGGGGAACTCCCCGAAGACCGCAAGGAAGCCGATAAATTGAGGGCCTTAACATCCAAATACACGCTCCGTGAGGGCACGCTCTATAAGCGCGGTTATTCGACACCGCTGCTCCGATGCCTCGATAGCGTTGAGTCGACCAAGGTCCTCCGCGAAATCCATGAGGGCATCTGCGGAAACCACGCCGCTGGAACTTCCCTTGCGCTCAAAGCGCTTAAGCAAGGCTATTTCTGGCCTTCCATGAAGCGAGATGCTTACGAATGGGCAAGGCGTTGCGATAAATGCCAGCGCTTCGCGGAAATTCCGCGACAGCCCCCGACCCCGTTAAGCAGCATCGTTGTCCCACGTCCCTTTGCTAAGTGGGGCGTGGACATCATTGGCAAGCTCCCTAGAGCACCAAGGCAATACGAGTACGCCATTATCGCCATCGACTACTTCACTAAGTGGGTAGAGGCCGAGCCGCTTGCCAGAATAACTGAAGCAAACACGACGAACTTCATCTGGAAGAACATCATATGCAGGCACGGTATCCCCGCCTCGATTGTGACCGACAACGGGGCACAATTTGACAACGCGCGAGTAAGAGATATCTGCGATCAACTGAAGATCAGCAAGACCTTCTCCTCGCCGCGACATCCTCAGGCCAACGGCCAAGTCGAGGCAGTCAACAAGACTATCAAGAGCAACCTGAAAAAGAAGCTCGAAGACAAGAAAGGCGCCTGGGCCGATGAATTACCATTCGTCCTATGGGCGTATAGGACAACCGCGCGAAACGCCACCGGCGAGACGCCATTCTCCCTTGCATATGGGGTCGAGGCTGTGGTTCCAATTGAAACCGAGATACCCACGTTCCGAGTCGACACGTTCGACGAAGCGGAAAACAACGAGGCCATGCGCCTTGAGTTGGACCTGATCGACGAAAAGAGGGCGGAAGCATTCAGACGCCTCGCCGCACAGAAACGCAAGGTCGAAAGATACTACAACTCCAAAATCAAAAGGCGAACCTTTGCCGTCGGAAGCCTTGTCCTCAGACGAGTGTTCCAAAACACACAAGTCCAAGGCGCCGGCGTCCTAGGCCCAAACTGGGAAGGCCCTTACAGAGTCCGCAAAGTCATTCACGACGGGACATACTACATCGAGCACACGGACGGGACTCCGATTCGCCACCCGTGGAACGCGGAGCACTTGAGGCAGTACTATCAGTAGCTAGCGTCCCCCGCTTTTTTATCGCTTTTTATTTCCATTTTCAATAAGGCCTACGAGCCAATGTTTTAGGATTTAAATTTTCTCGCAAGTTTTTCTTTCGCAAAAGTAATAAAACTCAAGTTTTCCATTTCAATTTCGTTTTATGCAAGTTTTCTGGTTATCAACATTTAACTTATAACCCAAAAAACTTAGGGGGGCTAGCTATGGTAAGGAAACTCTCAAAAGAACACGCTCCACCAAAAAAACCTAAGACGCCTACATGGCGCACGTAAGTCGCGTAAAGGCGCAACCCGTAAGACGCCTACATGGCGCAACCCGAGACGCCTACATGGCGCACGTAAGTCGCGTAAAGGCGCAGCCCGTAAGACGCCTACATGGCGCAACCTAAGACGCCTACATGGCGCACGTAAGTCGCGTAAAGGCGCAGCCCGTAAGACGCCTACATGGCGCAACCTAAGACGCCTACATGGCGCACGTAAGTCGCGTAAAGGCGCAGCCCGTAAGACGCCTACATGGCGCAACCCAAGACGCCTACATGGCGCACGTAAGTCGCGTAAAGGCGCAGCCCGTAAGACGCCTACATGGCGCAACCTAAGACGCCTACATGGCGCACGTAAGTCGCGTAAAGGCGCAGCCCGTAAGACGCCTACATGGCGCAACCTAAGACGCCTACATGGCGCACGTAAGTCGCGTAAAGGCGCAGCCCGTAAGACGCCTACATGGCGCAACCTAAGACGCCTACATGGCGCACGTAAGTCGCGTAAAGGCGCAGCCCGTAAGACGCCTACATGGCGCAACCTAAGACGCCTACATGGCGCACGTAAGTCGCGTAAAGGCGCAGCCCGTAAGACGCCTACATGGCGCAACCCAAGACGCCTACATGGCGCACGTAAGTCGCGTAAAGGCGCAGCCCGTAAGACGCCTACATGGCGCAACCCAAGACGCCTACATGGCGCACGTAAGTCGCGTAAAGGCGCAGCCCGTAAGACGCCTACATGGCGCAACCTAAGACGCCTACATGGCGCACGTAAGTCGCGTAAAGGCGCAGCCCGTAAGACGCCTACATGGCGCAACCTAAGACGCCTACATGGCGCACGTAAGTCGCGTAAAGGCGCAGCCCGTAAGACGCCTACATGGCGCAACCTAAGACGCCTACATGGCGCACGTAAGTCGCGTAAAGGCGCAGCCCGTAAGACGCCTACATGGCGCAACCTAAGACGCCTACATGGCGCACGTAAGTCGCGTAAAGGCGCAGCCCATAAGACGCCTACATGGCGCAACCCGAGACGCCTACATGGCGCACGTAAGTCGCGTAAAGGCGCAGCCCGTAAGACGCCTACATGGCGCAACCTAAGACGCCTACATGGCGCACGTAAGTCGCGTAAAGGCGCAGCCCGTAAGACGCCTACATGGCGCAACCCAAGACGCCTACATGGCGCACGTAAGTCGCGTAAAGGCGCAGCCCGTAAGACGCCTACATGGCGCAACCTAAGACGCCTACATGGCGCACGTAAGTCGCTTAAAGGCGCAGCCCATAAGACGCCTACATGGCGCAACCCGTAAGACGCCTACATGGCGCACGTAAGTCGCTTATATGGCGCAACCCGTAAGACGCCTACATGGCGCACGTAAGTCGCTTATATGGCGCAACCCAAGATGCCTACATGGCGCGATTTGAGACGCCCACGTGGCGCAATCCGGCGCACGTAACACACCTACATAGCATGGCTGACTCGCAGTTGAAAATGCTTAAGAACACAAACCATCCAAGTGACTGGCGTGTTTGAAAAAGTATCCTGCTGAGATAAAAGGATGGACAAAATCATTGACACAAACAAGTGACCATCCATGCATGCCGTAGAAGATAAGTGTGCGAAAACATTCATAAAAATAAATGGATAACTCCTCATAAAAGAAAGGGGCAACTGCCTCAAAACCTAGAAAGCATGCGCTAAGACAAGTGCGCTAAAGGGAAATATCCTAGTAAGCAAGCGCTAAGACAAGTGCGCAGAACGGAAAAACCTAAAAAGCACGCGCTAAAACATTTGCGCAGGAAAAATAAAGAAAGAAAACGGTCACTCGGCGGGATCGTCACCCACAGGGTCGGCCCCGTCAAGTGGTGGGAAAAGCGAGTCGAAGAAGTCGAAGGTGACCCCCCGAGAAACATTCTCGGCAGCTGTGGCGTCCCGACACTCCACTGCCGCTGCGTGCCTTGCCTCCTCGACTCCGACATCAAAGTCGTCCTGAAGGTCGGACGCAAGCTGCTCCGCCGCGGCTTTCTCCTCGGTGACCCGAGCCACCTCCTCCGCCAAGGAGTCACGCTTACGCTCCGCACGAACACGGGCAGCCTCACTCGATGTAAGCTGGCCCTGAAGAATGCCAACTTCTTCCGTGCGCGATTCCAACTGACGTCGAAGGTCCCGCGCTTCGCTCCGGAAGACCTCCGTCGATCGAGTCGCCACTTCAAGGGCTTGACGTTCCGTCGTTAGCTCCTCAGCCATCTTCGCCACCGCCGCCTGAGCGCGGTCGCACTTGCCGCGGGTAACTCCCAGTTCCACGCGAGCCTCCTGAAGCTGCTCGCGGAGACTCGCAAACTCCGCCTTTGAGTGAGAACCTCGCTCGGCGTGAGCCAACTGAGACTTCGCTTGAGCAAGCTCCTCCTGAGCGCGACTCATCCGCCTGATGAGGTCGTGAAGGATCTTCTCGCCCCGGGTCGCTCGAGCAAGCACCTGAGAAGGCAAAGAGACAGTTTAGCGGAAGACAGATTCATCGCAAATAAGGCAAGGGAAACTCACTCTCTGTGCATCGGAAACGCCGTGACGAAAGAACTCTACGTCACTGCTGACCACAACGCTCTTCCACATCTTCATCGAAGATTGAGCAAGGCCCAGGGAACATTCCCCCCTAACCTCCGCGGCCTCCACGTCGACCATCGAATTCACGCGCTTAGAGTCCGAAGACGTGTCTGGCAAAGCCGAGGAGGAAGGTCGCTTCAAGGAAGCGCGAGGACCGCTCTCCGCCCGATGATCGGTATCGAGTTTCTCCCGACCATCCCGCGCAGCAATCCGACGGCGAACCGCCGCCAACGACTTCGGGTCCCGGGAAGCCTTCGCTAGACGAGCCCGAGCCCTCGCCCTAGCCGAAGAGACTGCAAAAGCGACAAAGTCAAAACCTTGAGCTAAAAACAAAAGCAAAAATACGAAACGTCAACATACCTTGAGGATCGCCGCTCGAGAGAGATGATGCGGCACTTGGGGTACCCCCGGTCCGCTGAGGAAACGGCGGGAACCACCCAGTGGAAGCCATCAGCTCAGGAGAACGAAATCGTTCAACGGCTTTCCGAGCCTCCGACATTCCCCGGATCTCCTTCACAAAGTCGAGATCATCGGCCCCCTCGTTAGCAGGAAACTCGGACAAGGGGCCGAACCGGAGCGGGGCGTCACCAAAAGCCTCCGCCGAGACCCACACCCACGGTCGTCGATTGTACTTCTCTGAATCGATGATCAGCTTAGTATTCCGTCGATCGCGGGCCACAAAGAAACTGGGCTGCCCGGGCGCAGGGAAGACCGCGACGAGATTGCGAAAATCACTCACGGTCATCACCCGCTCGGTCTGGCAATGCCACTCCATATGGCACATCGCCACTATGCGGTAGAATGCCGGGCTCATCTGACATGCGTGCACCCCCAGACGGGCGAGAAGCTGCTGAACGATGGGTTGAAACGGCAACCGCAACCCGCAGTTAAGACTCGCAACTGAAACTGCGGCGAAACCACGACGAGGCCGGAAAGGACGGTCGTCCTTTAAAGGACGGAGAAGCACCACGGATGACGGAATGGCAAAAGCCTCCCGGAGACCGACGAATGTCCGGTAGGTAAGCGTGCTCGAAGCATCGACCCCCGAACAATCGAAGTCCTCGGGAGCAGCAAGGCCCTCCTCGGGATACCACACCGTCCTAGCAAGCGACCTCGCCGATACCAACGCCTCCGCGTCAGGGGTCTCGGGCTGAGAATCCCCTGGCTCCACGGAAGGGTCCCCGCCCTCCGACACGACCACGGCAGCTGCCGACGGTACCTCGGGACGCTCCGATGCGAGGCCTTCGGCCCCCGGGCATGTCTCTGACTCACCTCCGGGATCTTCAGACTCGGGACCAAAGTCGTCCACGCAGTCTATCTCGTCGAGAACCGACTCTAGCGGAGTCACCGCATCCGCGTCCGTAACATCTCCCGGCGCGCCTTGAAAGCCCAAGTCGGACTGCGGCGCGTCGAGGCGAACTTTGTCACGGACCCCCCCGCCAACTAAGTTGATCACGAGGCGAGGGGCAGGCTCCCCGGACGCGGGACGATCAAACTCCCCGCCTGTACCGTGCCCAGTTGGCACGCACTCTTCGAGAGGCTGAGCAGCGGGCACGGTCGCACCCAGCTCGCCTTCCTCCAACCACTGCTCTACTCCGCTTGGATTTTCTTCCACGTGCAGAGGAACTTCCCTTAATCCCGCGAAGAGATCATCCTCTGCATGTTCAGAACCCTGAAACAAGAGAGAGAAATCAATCTCGGGACTCTCAGCTGAGAAAAGGGGAGGGACACCCATAATGCAAACGTAAAAGAAGAAAACAAGCGTAAGAAAAGAGAAAAAATAATGTGAGGAGTAAAGGGAAGGGGGGAGGTCTATTTATAGACTTCTAGGGGGGTAGGAGTCGAAATCCTACTCCCACAAGGAGCAAAATCGGAGTAGAAACTCCAAAAAGTCGGAGTTCTCCCGCGCGAAGCGACCCAGCCCCGCGCACGGGGCGCGCCGCGCGCCAAGCCCGCGCGCCGCGCGGGTCGTGCAGCGCAGACCGCGCGCCGCGCCGTCCAGGGCGCGCGCCGCGCGGCCACCACCTAAAAAAAAAAAAAAAAAAAAAAAAAAAAAAAAAAGAAAAGAAAGAAAAAGAGAAGAGGAAAAAACTTTCCTCGGGGCCACAAGGCACGGGAAACATTTTCCTCAAACACCCAACTAGAAGAACAAAAAGTTCATCGCTGGGACGCCTCCCGAACGACGAACTTGGGGGGCTAATGTTGTCGGTCGTTTTCGGAAAACCCGAGACGCCGAGAGGGCACGTCGCTCAAAGGGCCGATGGTCAGGCCGGAGGTCCTGAAGAGCGGCAAATCTTCAAGCCCTCGCCCAAACTCCTGACTCCTCGAGTCGAGCTTCGCTCCTCGAGTCGAGCCTTGAGTCAATCTCCTCGAGTCGAGCTTCGCTCCTCGAGTCGAGCCTTGAGTGGTTCCTCGAGTCGAGCCTTTAATTGTCCCTCGAGTCGAGCCTCGAGTCACTTTCGAGTCGAGCCTCGAGTCATCCTCGAGTCACTCCTCGAATCAAGTCGCTAGTCGCTCTCGCCGGGCCGAGCCTTGCCCCTCGGATCGAGTCGCTCTCATCAAGTAGAAAGCTTCATATTTCACGTGAGAAGAATGGCATTCGAAGGCCCGCAAGAGCCCGGCAAGACGAGCCGCCCACTGCGCACGCAACGCGCTGCACCGGCCAGCCGGGCAGCAGGCAGCGCGCCGCGCCGGCCAGGCAGCGCGCCGCGCCGGTCAAGGAACCCTGCGCCGCGCGTCCTGCGCCGCGCGTCCCGCGCCGCGCCCGGTGACCCGCGCGCCGCGCCCCCTGCGCCGCGCGCCGCGCGCCGCGCGTTGTGCGCCGCCCTTTGTGCGCCGCGCGCGCCGTGCGCCTCCACTTGATGCCACACGCATTCCTAGTCCCACATGGACGAAAAAGGGACCTTCTAAGGCTCCCAAACACCTATAAATACCCTCTCCCATTGAGGGGAAAGCCATCCCAAGATATCCAAGAATATCCAATAATTCTCTTCATCTCCTATCGACACGCTCGATTTCTCTGCTTCTCTGGATGCCATATTTGGCCTGAAGCAGGTTCTCTTCTCTCTCTCCCTCGTTCTCAAAGGTCCCGAAGCACTCACGGGAACTTCCCGGACGTCGCTCCCTTTGACCGAACATTCTCCGGTGCTCAAGCACGCCCCTAGGGTTCTCAACTAGAGCTACCCTCGCGCGTCTAACACGCTAGACGCGTACGCGATCTCCGAAGTTCTGAGACGCTGCCGAGGACTCCTCGCGCCCCGTTTCCTTCGTCGAGCACGCCTCTTCACCAAGGCTCCGCGCCTCATACTGCGTCACACACGCTTGAACTACGTTCTGACCTGATCCCACGCACGGGTACGTAGGCAGCCGACAACCAAGGCACGGTCACTCATCCTCCTCACCCCCTACCTCTCCCGAGAGGCGGGTTGATCGGAGAGAACCCTAGCTCGAGACTATCGAGTTCACACTCTTGGCCCGGGTGCGATCACTTGGTCCGGCCTTGGATCGAACCGCCCGAGGTTTTAAATAGTTGTTCATTTTCGTGCGACAACATTTCCTATAGCCAAGCAATGGCTTGTTTTGAATCAAACCTTTGGCTTGACGCCATGAAAGTTGAAATGCACTCGATGTATGTTAACAAAGTCTGGAAACTTGTAGACCTTCCTGAAGTGGTTAAACCCGTAGGGTGTAAGTAGATATACAAGAAGAAAAAGGGTCCGGATGGGAACGTTGAGACGTTCAAAGCACGACTTGTGGCTAAGGGTTATACGCAAAAAGAAGTGATTGACTGTGAAGAAACCTTCTCGCCAGTCGTGATGCTTAAATCCATCCGCATACTTCTATCCATAGCTGCAGCTCTCGACTATGAGATCTGGAAAATGGATGTCAAGACTGCCTTCCTGAATGGCAATCTTGACGAGCGCATTAATATGGCTCAACCAGACGGTTTCGTGGATAAAGGTCAAGAGACCAAGGTTTGTGAGTTGCTTTTGTCCCTTTATGGATTAAAGCAAGCATCTAGGTCATCGAATATTAGATTCGATGAAACTGTAAAGATCTCCGGCTTTGAACAGTCAATAGATGAGCCTTGTGTTTTCAAGTTAATACACGAAGACAAAGTTGTGTTTTTGGTAGTATATGTCGATGATGATATGGGTAAGTTATCTGAGGTTAAGGTCTGGCTAGCAAAGTAATTCGATATGAAGGATCTAGGAGAAGCCGCGTACATTCTGGGGATCCAAATCTTTCGAGATAGGAAGAACCAGACTCTGTCTCTCTCTCAAGCATCTTATATTGATAAGGTGATGGATCGCTTCTCGATGCAAGACTCCAAGAAGGGCCAAACACCCTTTAAGCATGGAGTCTCACTCTCTAAGGACCAGTCTCCCAACACTACACAAGAGATTGAGGACATGAGAAAAATTCCTTACGCCTCAGTCGTAGGAAGTCTCATGTATGCTATGCTTTGCACTAGACCTAACATCTGTTTCACAGTTGGCATAGTTAGCCGTTTCCAATCTCACCCTGGACCCGAGCACTAGATTGCTGTTAAGCATATTCTCAAGTATCTTTGAAGAACTAGGAACTTGATGCTTACATACTCAGGTACTGACCTGACTATGATGGGATATACCGACTCCGATTTTCAAGCAGATAAGAATTCCAGAAAATCCACTTCGGGATATGAGTTCATCTTTAATTGTGGAGCTGTTGTGTGGAGGAGTATTAAGCAATCTTGCATTGCTGACTCCACAATGGAAGCAGAATATGTGGCTAGTTGTGAAGCATCCAAAGAGGCTGTATGGCTTAGAAAATTCCTTAAGTATTTGGAAGTCGTTCCAAACGTCGACTAGCCCATGACCCTTTATTGTGATAATAGTGGGGCTATCGCTAACTCAAAGGAACCTCGAAGCCATAAGCGCTCTAAACATATTTAGAGGAAATACCATTTGATTCGAGAGATCGTTCAGCGCGGAGACGTGGAAGTGAAGAAGATCTCAATGGTGGACAACCTGACAGATCCATTCAGCAAGGCCCTAACGAACAAGGTCTTCGACAAACATCGAGAGGGATTAGGCATGAAGGACTACACACATCTTCTTTAAGTCAAGTGTTCACATGTTGGGAATGGTGCCCACAAGAAGAGTTGTAGTCTTTATTTTGTACATTTGATGTAATTAAGTCTCACAAAGACTCTTGCTTGTAATTGCTTATTCATTAATAAAAAGTTGAAACGTCCATTCATTATTCCTTGTCTGGTTGAAGCTTTATGATAAAACCTTAGTCTTTAGTCCATAAACAAACATATCAACTTACGAAGAGACAAATGTAGATTTGCATGAACAAACTATTCGTAGTTTGCTTAAAACGATATATTCACAATCTAAGGATCAAAGGACTATTGACCTCAGTACGATTGTTAGGAGAATCTATGATGTTTGGTTATGGGGCATTGAGAGTTGGAGACTCTATAGTTCTTCTAGGTATCTTCCGAAGGTACTGAATTGACCAGTGCACTTCTAGAGATAAGATAAGAACAAACCATTTAATCTCTTATGTCTCGAAGTCACTCCGTATGAATTGCATCGTGCTTACCTTAATCCTGAAATGAGACATGTCATTTCACACCTTACGTATTCTTATTTGAGAAAGTCAGAGTTCGGACTCACTATGTGATTCCGAACAAGGCCTATTGGTGAAATACTAAGTTGTGAGAATGTCATGAGTAACTTTGTGAAATTCTCATAGATATGGAATTCATGTACAAGATTGTTGAAATGCAATGTATATCACCTCATGCTTTGTTCCTTGGAATGTGAATAAATGAACTGGCCAGTGTCCAAATTGAGTCTTGACTCTTTTGGATGAAACAATAAGACTTGTTAGCTCCTCGTCAATACATTGTTTCTAACTTATTCACAAGCGACAAAGGAGTTGAGGAAATAACAGCTAGAAGGGTAAAATGCTAACTTTGTAAATCCCGACTAGCTGATGATATTCATGAAGGGTAAACATAGATAATATTCAATGGATCCACTCATTACAATTAGGTTAAATTCTTGAGTAGAAAATAAATTCATTTGAACCGAGAGATTTTCAGTGTCATTTCTTTAGTGGAGTCAGTTGACATTAAGCTAAACTTGGAAAAGGTTTGTGAACTTTTGAGTCCAAGTATTTCGCTCAAGCTTTGTTCATTTGGATCCATGAGGTCACTGTCACAAATCACATCGAGTAGGAATAGTTAAACTAGAAGCCAAGTCAAAACAAGAACGAGACAAGTTTTACAAAAATTGTCGAAAGGGTAATTTTGTCTTTTTGGACATGGCATGAAATGGATGTCAATAATTTTTTTTGACATGATCATATGATGACTTAAATCACTCGGCCATGATGTGTTCATTGGGCCTTGTGAATTTATTTCATTTCATAGAATTTTACTTGAAAATTCTTAATGGGCTTTTCTTATGTTGTCATGAACAAGTAAAGAAAAATCTAGAAAGGCTTTCTAGAAGCCTTTTGGCCGTCCAACCCAAGAGAATGGGAGACTAAATTTCGTGCAGCTCTAATGTGAATGAGAGTTTATTTTGTGCATTAATGTATGAAGATACTTGCCAAAAGAAAAAGAGGAAACAAATTTCCTCTATAAGGAAGGAGGGTAATCGGCCAAGCAAGGCAAGGGACCAAAAGAGGAAACAAATCCAAGCCTTCTAGAAGCTTCCTTGGCCGCCCAAATGAAGAGGAAAAATAAGGAAATTTTGATCATGAATATGTGATATTCTATAGAAAAGGAAACTACCTTATTGAAGGTAAAGTCTCTCCTATAAATAGGGGCCTTATTCTTCTCATTTCATTCATCCCAAGTCTTAGAGATTGAGAGCTTCTCTCTCTAGCTTGGCCGCCCACTCCTCTCTATCTCTCTCTCTCTCTCTCTAAGTTCTTTTCGTTTTTGTTTTGGCACCTAGATCCTCATTTGACCTAGCGTTTTTAGCTCTTCGACTTTGAGACTTGTTCTCAAGTCATCGTGTTTAAAAGTTCCCACTCACTAATTCCTTTTCTTTCGAGTGATTATAGTGACATAAACTTTCGTGGTTGCTCGTGTTGGCGAGGGAAGAAGAGAGACGTGCTGCGAGGGGAGACGAATGTTTTCAACCTTCTGAAGGCTCATCGACGTTCAAGCTTCTAAAAAGGTTAGTATATTTTTAATGCTCATAATAGTTTTTATTTACGTGTACTTGCTCTTTGTCTAGGTTGGTAAAATCGTTTTACTTGTCAAAAGAAATTTTTTAAAATTTCGCCGCTTACCCGAAACGTTAAACTTTTTCTTAAACCCCATATCAATTCCAACATCGCACAAGTCAAAGGATTGACTTAAAAGTCACTTAGATCTACACGATATGGGCATCCGGACCAATTTCATCCAAAGGATTAACTCAAATTGCCCGTTGGCGACGGTCCCAACCTTAGAAACTGTCCGTCCATGGAGGAGTTAAAACTATTTGGATTGAAATCACGTTATTTTCATATGCTTATGCAATAGATTCTTCTAGTCGTATTACGAGGATTGTTGGATAAGAAAGTCTGAACCACAATAACAAGAGTCTCTTGCTTCTTCAATGCGATCTGCAACAAAGTTGTGGATGCTTCCAAACTTGCAAGCCTTCAAGAAGAATTTACATTAACTATATGCCTCTGGGAAAAGTATTTTCCACCATCTTTTTTGACATAACAGTTCATCTAGTGATACATATAGTACGAGAAGTTAAATTTTGTGGACCAGTTCGTTTAACTTGGATGTATCCACATGAGTGGAACATTAAAGTTATTAAAAGTTATTCAATCGTTGCTGACCAGAAGGGTGTATTGTAGAGTGTTACATAGGTGATGAATGTATGGAATATTGCTCGGAGTACTTGACATCTATAGTATCTATTGGTGTTCCGTCCACGAGACATGAATCGGGTGTAGATGTTGGCAAACCAATCTCTTATGGAAGAGTGCATACACTTAAACAGATAGAATTAGAGCAAGCACATTTTTTTGCGGTGGAGAACACTACTAAAAATTTACTTATACTATGATATATTATTTAATAAAAATGGTGATCTACTTAGGGAGCATATGGAGTACTTGCTAGAATGTAATCCAAGTAAAGTGAAGGACCAGAAATGATTTCAAGATGAGCACAATCGATCGTTTACCAATTGGCTCTGTGACAAAGTATGAGTTTCATTATACAAGAACTAGTAACACAACATCAATGTGTGTTAATTTTTTTAAATTTCTATAGGTCACCCTTGAGCTTGAAAAGTCTAGAGTTTCGGTATCGCAGATATTAAGGTGGATGTCACATGGACCGAAAGCACATGTTCTTTCCTACAGTGGATGTATCATCAACGGATTTTTTTTTCACACAGGAACGTGATGACACAAGTTCTGTTCAAAATAGCGGTGTCGTAGTAATGGTTGAGACAATGCAAGTGTGCATCTCAAAGGACAAGAGACCAATTGTTGTAGACATGATATTCTTTGGGTCTATTCAAGAAATATGGGAGTTGGACTATTTCGTATCCAAAGTGGTGGTCTTCAAATGTAAATGGGTTGACAGTTCAAGGGGTTTTAAGGTAGATGATGGATTCACAGTGGTTGATCTTTCAAAGACTAGGCACAAGTCAGATCTATTCATTTTTCCAGACCAAGTCAAACAAGTTTTGTATGTAGAAGACGAAATGGATACATCGTGGTCAATCATGGTACCGAATTTCAAAAATGACTTTGATGATAATGTCGATTATGAAACTCCTGCTACCAAACTATCCTCTGATGCAGAATCTTCAAATACGACAGATGACAAAATTAATAGTGCGAGGAAGAAGTGAGAAACCTTAATTAACATGTTTGTGTGTGTCTGTTACATAATTAGTAATGATTTATATTGTTTGTGTATGCCTGTACTTGTATAATTTTGATTCATAACCTTTTTTTATACTTGTATTACTTTTTTTTATCTAATTTATTGTGTGTAGGTGTGATGTATTTGTGGTTGATGCAAATGATGAAGACAAATCACAGACATCTCCAGCAAAAAAAGGACAAGAAGTGTACGTATAGTTGAGGAAAAGAACGACGGCAAATCAGAGGCACCGACAGCAACGAAAACAAAAACACCGGGATGTGTAGAGGAGGAAAAGAATAACACAAGGTCATTGTAAAGGATTGTATAGCAGTGGCAGTGGCACTAGAAGAAAAAAAGGACATCAAGGGGACCACTCTTCATACTAAAGTTGTTATAGCTAAAGCAAATGGAGTGGTGAAGCCAATAACTTACAATGAACTCAGAAATGCAAAGCTATTTAGGTGTTTTTGGGCAATCAACTATACCCATTGAGTTAAATAATTGGCGTTCGGTATCAACCGAACTTGCGTAGAAAGTGTGGGACCAAATCAAGGTAAAGCCATGTTCTGATTCCATTTAATAACTCTAGTTTCATATTCCATATGTAATACCCATGCTTTTTAATGCAGACATTGTATGAAGTGCCTTTGGAGGGTAAGAAAGCTATCTTAGAATCTGCGTGTACAAAGTGGAGACAGTTCAAGTACAAGCGGGCAACCAATTACATCAACAACTATTAAACAAGCCACACCTGTTTGCAAAACTGCCACCGACGTATCCTTTTATCACCCAAAAATCTTGGAAGGTTTTTGTTGTGAAACATCTCTCCGATGACTTAGAAGTTTGAGTAAAGAACAGTCAAACAAGTCAAAGAAGATTAAGTATCGGCACCGCCTTTCTAGGCATGGATTCGAAAACGTATCGGCTGACTTGTTGAGTATTGAAGTTGATATATGAGCATCAGTATATTTTTTATATTGATATTGTGAAGTTGTTTTATTAGGGGTATTGTTTCATTTCCTGCTCTATTATAGGCTAAGGAAAGGGGCAGCACTGGTCAACCATCTCGAAGTGAGCTTTGGAAGTTTGCATATGCAAAAGACGATGCAGTAAAGGATGAAGATATTAGCTCATTTATAGACAATCTTCTTAGTATAGATAATTGAATTATTTGTTTGTATATCTGGTTAGTCTGTCTTAACTTACTTATATATTTGTATACTTGTAGGATGATTGTACCCAAAAGATTAAGGAAGGGACTGTTCGTTTAAATCCGAAGGAAAAAGGTTACCATTGGGAAATAAAGATTGTGGTGGTTTAGTAAGGTGTATTGATATGGGCGTTACTCATTCAAGCTTCTTCAACACTCCAAGGCGGACAAAAACAAGTGATGTCTTGCAACAAGTCTTAGAGGAGCAAAAGAAACTGATGGAGGCACATCAACAAGATGCCAATCGACAGACAGTTGTTACTATTACAAATCAAGGAACTTCAAGAGGAAAACATGAAGTTAAAGGCTGGTGATAATTTCTTGATAAGCTCTCTTCTGCAATCAGATAAGGCTAGATATGGCTTCTCTCATTTTTACGCTTGAGTATTGTTTGACTCTGGTTCTACGCATTGCTTTATTTTGTTAGAACTGGCTAGGAAATTAGGCGATAGTGTAGTGAAAACTAATAAGTTTTCAGGATGACATTACCGTTTGGTGATGAGTTGTTATCGGAGTACTGGTTGGAAGGAGTACCGATAATTATAGGTGGACAAGAGCTAAAATGTGATTTCATTGTTTTATAAATTAAAGACTTTGATGCTATCCTTGGTATGGACTTCTTAGGAAAGAATAATGCAATAATTGTTTTTCTTCGTAAGAGAGTGACCTTTAAACTGCTGACGGAAAGAGGGTTCACCTTTGTAGGAAGGCGACTCAAGTAACTAAAGATGATGGTGTCAGGGATACAAGCTAAAAGATTGATGAGTAAAGGGTGTTATGGATTCCTAGGTTTGGTAGTGGACAAGACCAAGGTGGGTAGAAGCGAATCCCCACGACGTGCCAGTGGTTAAGGAATATGTTGATGTCTTTCTTGAAGATCTCCCTAGGTAAGCGAACATGATATTTCTTTTACCATTAAATTGCTACCCAGAACATGTTCAATCTCCAAGGTACCATAATAAATGGCCACTGCCGAGCTGAAGGTGTTACAATCACAACTTCAAGAGTTGTTGAATAAGTGATTTATTCACCGTAGTCAATCGCCATGTGGAGCACCCGTTCTATATGTCAAGAAGAAGGATGAGTCTTTCCGCATGTGTATCGATTACCGAGATTTCAATAAGGTAACTGTCAAGTACTACCATTTGTTGGAATCGATCTAGGGTTTAAGAAAAAGTTTAACGCTTCGTTAAGCGGCGGAATTTTAAAAATTTTCTTTTAAAGTAAAACTAGTTTTTACTAACCTAGACAAGAGCATGTACATGTAAATAAAAACTAATATGAGCTATTAAAGTTACTAACCTTTCTTGAAGCTTGAACCTTGTAGAAGCTTTTGGAAAGTTGCAACGCTCGTCTCCCCTCGCAGCACGTCTCTCTTTCTTTCCTCGGCACCTCGAGCAACCACGAAAGTTTCTATCACTAAATCACTCGAAAAGAAGGAATCAGTGAGTGGGCACTTTTAAACACTACGACTTGAGAACGAGTCTCGAAGTCCCAGAGCTAAACACTAGGTCGAGTGAGGACCTAGGTGCCAAGACAAGAAATAATCGAAAATAAACTAGAGAGAGAGAGAGGATTTTCGGCCAAAGTTCTAGAGAGAGAGTCTCTCAAATCTCTTAAACTTGGATGAATTGAAAATGAGAAGAATGAGGCTCCTATTTATAGGAGAGGTCTCACCTTCAATAAGGTAGTTTCCTCTTCTATAAAATGAGCCAATTTCCTCTTTCTTTTCCTTGAGAAGCTCGGCCAAAATAGACTTCATTAAGTCTTGGAATAGTTTCCTATTTTGTTCCATGCCTTACCTTGTCTCTCTCTTGGCCGAATTCCATATAGCATCCTCATGCAAATTTGTTTCCTCTTTTTCTTTTGGCAAGTATCTTGATACATTTATGCACAAAATATTCTCTCTTGGTTGGGTATGTTGGGCGCCTATGTCCTTCTAGAATGGGCTTCTAGAAGCTTTTCCATTTGTTCATGACAACATGAAAAAGGCCCAATAAGAATTTTCAATAAAATTCTTATGAAATGAAATTAATTCACAAGGCCCAATGATCAAGTCATGGCCGAGTGAAACATGTCATAAAATGACCTTGTCAAAAATTTATTGACATTCATTTCATCGTTTGTCTCAAAAGACAAAAATACCCTTTTCACTATTTTCGTTCTTGTTTTGACTTAGCTTCCAGTTTAACTATTCCTATCGATGTGATTCGTGACAGTGACCTCATGGACCCAAATGAACAAAGCTTTAGCTAAACACTTGGACTCAAAAGTTCACAAACCTTTTCCAAGTTTAGCTTAATGCCAACTGACTCCACTAAAGAGCTGACACTGAAAATCTCTCGGTTCAAATGAATTTATTTTCTACTCAAGAATTCGACCTAATTATGATGAGCGGATCCACTGAATATTATCTATGTTTACCCTTCATGAATGTCATCAGATAGTCGGGATTTACTAAATTACCATTTTACCCTTCTAGCTGTTATTTCCTCAACTCCTTTGTCGCTTGTGAATAAGTTAGAAACAATGTATTGACGAGGAGCTAACAAGTCACATTGTTTCATCCAAAAGAGTCAGGACTCAATTTGGACACTGGCCAGTTCATTTATTCACACTCCAAGGAACAAAGCATGAGGTGACATACATTGCATTTCAGCAATCTTGTACATGAATTCCATATCTATGAGAACTTCACAAAGTTACTCATGACAGACTCACAACTTAGTACTTCACCAATAGGCCTTGTTCGGAATCACATAGTGAGTCCGAACTTTGACTTTCTCAAATGAGAATACTAAGGTGTGAAATGGCATGTCTCATTTCAGGATTAAGGTAAGCATGATGCAATTCATACATAGTGACTTCGAGACATAAGAGGTTAAATGGTTTGTTCTTATATTGTCTCTAGAAGTGCACTGGTCAATTCAGTACCTTCGGAAGATACCTAGAAGAACTATAGAGTCTCCAACTCTCAATGCCTCATAACCAGACATCATAGATTCTTCTAACAATCATACTGAGGTCAATAGTCCTTTGACCCTAAGATTTCGAATATATCGTTTTAAGCAAACTACGAAGAGTTTGTTCATGCAAATCTACATTTGTCTCTTCGTAAGTTGTTAAGTTTGTTTATGGACTAAAAGACTATGGTTTTATCATAAAGCTTCAGACAAGGAAGATTGAATGAACGTTTCAACCTTTTATTAATGAATAAGCAATTACAAGCAAGAGTCTTCGTAATATCCGTTGCTCGTCTTTGTGAGCAAGATTATTGTTTAAAGTTCATTAAGAATGGAATTCGTATTTCGTTTCCTGATAATTCTTTTGTCACTCATGCATGTATGAAGAATGCTCTTTTCTACATCTATCCCACTCAACCTTCTCTTTTAGACACCGAAATAGATAATGATCTAATTAGGGAGCCAAAGAGGATCAAACTTTCTGAATCCTCCGATCTAACAAAATCAACATACCTATGGCACTTGAGACTTGGTCATATCAGTCTAGATAGGATTAAGAGACTTGTGAGGGATGGTCCACTCCAAGCCTCTGCAATAGGTTCACTACCTACTTGTGAATGCTGCATAGAAGGAAAAATGACTAAGCGACCTTTCTCCGATAAGGGTCGAAGAGCCACTGAGTTGCTGGAACTAATACATTCTGATGTATGTGGTCCGCTCAGCCAACAGGCACGTGGAGGATACGAATACTTCGTTACCTTCACTGATGATTACTCACGATATGGGTTTGTCTATTTGCTCAAACACAAATCCGAGACCTTTAACGTATTTAAGGTCTTTAGGGCTTTAGTGGAAAAGCAAACTGGCAAAGTGATCAAAACCCTTCGATCTGATCGAGGTGGTGAGTATATGTCTGTAGAGTTCGATGAATTTCTTAAAGAAGAAGGTATCGCTTCTCAGCTTACCGCACCTGGCACACCTCAACAAAACGGAGTGTCAGAGAGAAGAAACCGAACTCTTATGGAGATGGTTAGATCGATGATGAGTTACTCATCACTCCTGCTTTCCTTTTGGGGATATGCCCTCGAAAACAGCCGCTTACATTCTGAACCAAGTTCCGTCTAAAACGGTTCCTGGTACTCCTTATGAAAGATGGACTGGCCGTAAAGTAAGTTTGGGCCACATCCGAATTTGGGGTTGCCCTGCACATGTGCTAAGGCAAAAGACTAGCAAGTTGGCTAGTAGGTCAGAATTGTGCCTATTTGTGGGATATCCAAAGGAAACCAAAGGTTTCATTTTCTATAGTCCCGAGGACGATAAGACTTTCGTTAGCACGAATGCTCGTTTCCTTGAGGAGGACTTCATGAAGGATGCGAAACCTAGAAGCAAAATTGTGCTTGAAGAAAAGTTGGGTGAGGAAGCTTCTACCTCATCTGTAAGAACTGTTCTTACCCCAACTGAAACACAACATAACTCATCAGAATCTCGTTAAGTAGTACTTAGACGTAGTGGGAGGGCTACTCAAAAGCCTGACAGGTACATGTCTTATGGAGACTCTCTTGTAGCCGTCTCCGACATGGATGACCCTGTTTCCTATAGCCAAGCGATGGCTTGTTCTGAATCAAACCTTTGGCTTGACGCCATGAAAGTTGAAATGCACTCGATGTATGTCAACAAAGTCTGGAAACTTGTAGACCTTCCTGAAGGGATTAAACCCGTAGGGTGTAAGTGGATATACAAGAAGAAAATGGGTCCTGATGGGAACGTCGAGATGTTCAAAGCACGACTTGTGGCGAAGGGTTATACCCAACAAGAAGGGATTGATTATGAAGAAACCTTCTCGCCAGTCACGATGCTTAAATCCATCCGCATACTCCTATCCATAGCTACAGCTCTCGACTATGGGATCTGGCAAATGGATGTCAAGACAGCCTTTCTGAATGGCAATCTTGACGAGCGCATTTACATGGCTCAACCAGACGGTTTCGTGGATAAAGGTCAAGAGACCAAGGTTTGTGAGTTGCTTAAATCCATTTATGGACTAAAGCAAGCATCTAGGTCATGGAATATTAGATTCGATGAAACTGTAAAAAGCTTTGGCTTTGAACAGTCAATAGATGAGCCTTGTGTTTACAAGTTAATACACGAAGGAAAAGTTGTGTTTCTGGTACTATATGTCGATGATATACTACTCATTGGTAATGACGTGGGTAAGTTATCCGAGGTTAAGGTCTGGCTGGCAAAGCAATTCGATATGAAGGATCTAGGAGAAGCCGCGTACATTCTGGGGATCCAAATCTTTCGAGATAGGAAAAACCGGACCCTGTCGCTTTCTCAAGCATCTTATATTGATAAGATAATGGATCGCTTCTCGATGCAAGACTCCAAGAAGGGCCAAACACCCTTTAGGCATGGAGTTTCACTCTCTAAGGACCAGTCTCCCAAGACTGCACAAGAGATTGAAGACATGAGGAAAATTCCTTACGCCTCTAACCGTAGGAAGCCTCGTGTATGCTATGCTTTGCACTAGACCTGACATCTGTTTCGCCGTTGGCGTAGTTAGCCGCTTCCAATCCAACCCTGGACCCAAGCACTGGAATGCTGTTAAGCATGTTCTTAAGTATCTTCGAAGAACTAGGAACTTAATGCTTACATACTCAGGTACTGACCTGACTATGACGAGATATACCGACTCCGATTTTCAAATGGATAAGGATTCCAGGAAATCCACTTCGGGATCTGTGTTCATCCTTAATGGTGGAGCTGTTGTGTGGAGAAGTATTAAGCAATCTTGCATTGCTGACTCCACAATGGAAGCAGAATATGTGGCTGCTTGTGAAGCATCCAAAGAGGCTGTATGGCTTAGAAAATTCCTTAAGTATTTGGAAATTGTTCCAAACGTCGACGAGCCCATGACCCTTTATTGTGATAATAGTGGGGTTGTCGCTAACTCAAAGGAACCTAGAAGCCATAAGCGCTCAAAGCATATTGAGAGGAAATACCATTTGATTCGAGAGATCGCGCAACGCGGAGACGTGGAGGTGAAGTAGATCTCTGGCAGATCCATTCACAAAGGCCCTAACGAACATGGTCTTCGACCAACATCGAGAGGGATTAGGCATAAAGGACTACTCACATCTTCTTTGAGTCAAGTGGGAGTTTGTTGTCAATGGTGCCCACATTTGGTGTAATATAGTCTTACGAAGACTCTTGCTTGTAATTGCTTATTCATTAATAAAAGGTTGAAATGTTCATTCAATCTTCCTTGTCTGAAGCTTTATGATAAAACCTTAGTCTTTTAGTCCATAAACAAACTTAACAACTTACGAAGAGACAAATGTAGATTTGCATGAACAAACTCTTCGTAGTTTGCTTAAAACGATATATTCGCAATCTTAGGGTCAAAGGACTATTGACGCCAGTATGATTGTTAGAAGAATCTATGATGTCTGGTTATGAGGCATTCAGATTTGGGGACTCTATAGTTCTTCTAGGTATCTTCCGAAGGTACTGAATTGACCAGTGCACTTCTAGAGACAATATAAGAACAAACCATTTAACCTCTTATGTCTCGAAGTCACTATGTATGAATTAAATCATGCTTACCTTAATCCTGAAATGAGACATGCCATTTCACACCTTAGTATTCTCATTTGAGAAAGTCAATGTTCGGACTCACTATGTGATTCCGAACAAGGCCTATTGGTGAAGTACTAAGTTGTGAGTCTGTCATGAGTAACTTTGTGAAGTTCTCATAGATATGGAATTCATGTACAAGATTGCTGAAATGCAATGTATGTCACCTCATGCTTTGTTCCTTGGAGTGTGAATAAATGAACTGGCCAGTGTCCAAATTGAGTCCTGACTCTTTTGGATGAAACAATGTGACTTGTTAGCTCCTCGTCAATACATTGTTTCTAACTTATTCACAAGCGACAAAGGAGTTGAGGAAATAACAGCTAGAAGGGTAAAATGGTAATTTAGTAAATCCCGACTAGCTGATGACATTCATGAAGGGTAAACATAGATAATATTCAGTGGATCCGCTCATCATAATTAGGTTGAATTCTTGAGTAGAAAATAAATTCATTTGAACCGAGAGATTTTCAGTGTCAACTCTTTAGTGGAGTCAGTTGGCATTAAGCTAAACTTGGAAAAGGTTTGTGAACTTTTGAGTCCAAGTGTTTAGCTCAAGCTTTGTTCATTTGGATCCATGAGGTCACTGTCACAAATCATATCGAGTAGGAATAGTTAAACTAGAAGCTAAGTCAAAACAAGAACGAGACAAGTTTTACGAAAATTGTCAAAAGGGTAAATTTGTCTTTTTGGACATAGCATGAAATGAATGTCAATTAATTTTTTTGACATGGTCATATGATGGCCTAGATCACTTGGCCATGATGTGTTCATTGGGCCTTGTGGATTAATTTCATTTCATAGAATTTTACTTGAAAATTCTCAATGGGCTTTTCTTATGTTGTCATGAACAAGTAAAGAAAAATCTAGAAAGGCTTTCTGGAAGCCCTTTGGCCGTCCAACCCAAGAGAATGGGAGACTAATTTCGTGCAGCCCCATAGAGAAAAAGAGAGTTTATTTTGTGCATTGATGTATGAAGATACTTGCAAAAAGAAAAAGAGGAAACAAATTTCCTTTAGAAGGAAAGTGCATTTTCGGCCAATAAGAGAGAAAGCAAATGAGGAAACAAATCCAAAGGCTTCTAGAAGCTCATTTGGACGTGCAAGGGGTATGAGGAAACTACCTTTTGAAGGTAATCCTCCTCCTATAAATACCCCACCTCATTCCTCTCATTTGATTCATTCCACATAAGTTAGAGATTGAGAGACTCTCTCTCTAGACCTTGTGGCCGATTTCTCCTCTCTCTCTCTCTAGTTATATTTGTTTTTGTTTTGGCACCTAGGTCCTCATTTGACCTAGTGGTTTTAGCTCTTCAACTTTGAGACTTGTTCTCGAGTCGTCGTGTTTAAAAGTTCCCACTCACTAATTCCTTTATTCTCGAGTGATTCATGTGATAGAAACTTTCGTGGTTGCTCGAGTTGGCGAGGAAAGCAAGAGAGACGTGCTGCGAGGGAGACGAGCGTTGCAACTTTCCAAAAGCTTCTCAAAGTTCAAGCTTCAAGAAAGGTTAGTAAACTTCTATGCTCATAATAGTTTTTAATTACATGTACTTGCTCTTTGTCTAGGTTAGTAAAAACCGTTTTTACTCGAAAATAAAATTTTTAAAATTCCGCCGCTTCCCGAAGCGTTTAATCTTTTTCTTAAACCCTAGATCAATTCCAACATCCGCTTCATAGAATTGATGACTTCTTTGAACAACTCAAGGAAGCAAAGGTATTTTCGAATATTGAATTGAAATTTTGATATCATCAATTATGAGTCATGGAGGAGAACATTTAAAAGACTGCATTCTGCACCCGCTACGGTCATTACAAGTTCACGATCATGCCTTTTGGACTCATTAATGCCCAAGTAGCATTCATGGATATGATGAATAATAGGATCTTTAGCGACTTCTTGGATAATTTTTTCATTGTCTTCATTGACGACATTTACTTTGAGAGCGTCGAAGACCACAAAGATAACTTACGAGTCTCACGTTAGACGCTGAGACAACATCAGTTATATGCCAAGTTCTCAAAGAGTTAATTTTGGTTGGATAAAGTGCATTTTCTCGAACATGTGATTTCTAAAGAAGGAATCTTCATCGATCCTTCCTAGATTGAATACGTGAATGGTTGGAAGCCACCTCAAAGTGTGACTGAGATAAGGAGTTTTCTTGGTTTAGCAGACTACTATAGAAGATTTGTTGAAGGATTTTCTACATTACATGTTCCCTTTACCGCTCTCACGAAGAAAGATAAGAAGTATGAGTTGACCGAAAAGTTGTTGGAATAGATCTAGGATTAAGAAAAGATTTATCTCTTCTAGCAAGCGGCGGAATATAAAAACATTCTTTAAAACACGTAAAACGTGTTTACAACCTAGACAAAGTGCATGGACATATAATTTAAAATTTGAAAACTACATTTATTTTTTACTCGGTACCAACCTTGAATGGAGCTTGAACGTTGAGAACCTTAGGAAGGTTGAAACGTTCGTCTCCCCAGCTGCTCGCCTCTCGCACTAGTCTTCTTGAACCTGTGAGAAACCCCGAAAGTTTCTACTACTTGAGTCTCTGAGTGTGGTTAGGATTTAATGTGTGGGCACTTTTAAACACTATGACTCAAGAACAAGTCTTTGAGCCAAAGATCTAAAACAAAACGCTAGGTCTAATGAGGACCTAGGTGCCAAAACAAAGAGGACAAGAAGAGATAGAGAGAGAGAGAGGGTGGGCGGCCAAGGGATAGAGTGAGAAGCTCTCAATCTCTAAAACTTGTGTGTTGTGAATTGTGAATGAGGTGGGGTATTTATAGGAGGAGGATTACCTTCAAAAGGTAGTTTCGTCTTTTCTAATTGAATATCACATATTCATGAGCAAATCTTCATTTCCTCTTTTCCCACCTTGCACGTCCAAGCCTCTTGCTTCTAGAAGCAAATTTGTTTCCTCTTTTGCTTGCTCTGTCTTGGTTGCCGCCCATCTATTTCCTTGTAGATATGAAATTTGTTTCCTCTTTTTCTTTTGGCAAGTATCTTCATACATCAATGCACAAAATAATCTATCTTTCTCTCTTATGACGGTGCACGAAATTAAGGGCTTCTAGAATATGCTTCTACATGTTTCTTCATTTGTTCATGACAATATAAGAAAAGCCCATTAAGAATTTTCACATAAAATTCCATGAAATGAAATTAATCATCAAGGCCCAATCCAAGGATGTTGGCTGTGTGACTTAATATCATTGTCATTATATGCCAATGTCAAAAAAACTTATTTATTGACATTCATACCATCCCATGTCAAAAAGACAAAATTAACCTTTAGACAATTTTCGTAAAACTTGTCTAGTTCAACATTTGAACTTGTTTTGACTTAGCTTTCATATTAAACCAATCCTACTCTAATGTCTTGTGGAAGTGACCTCATGAATCCAACTGAACAAAGCTTGAGCTAGCATACTTGGACTCAAAAGTTCACAAATATTTTCCAAGTTCTAGCTTAATGTTAACTGACTCCACTAAAGAGTTGACACTGAGAATCTCTCGGTTCAAATGAATTTATTTTCTACTCAAGAATTCAACTAAATTTTGATGAGTAGATCCACTGAATATTATCCATGTTTACCCTTCATGAATATCATCAGCTAGTCGGGATTTACAAAATTACCATTTTACCCTTCTAGCTGTTATTTCCTCAACTCCTTTGTCGCTTGTGAATAAGTCAGAAACAATGTATTGACAAGGAGCTAACAAGTCACATTGATTCATCCAAAAGAGTCATGACTCAATTTGGACACTGGCCAGTTCATTTATTCACATTCTAAAGAACGAAGCATGAGGTGATATACATTGCATTTAAGCAATCTTGTACATAAATTCCATATCTTTGAGATCTTCACAAAGTTACTCATGACATCTTCATAACCTAGTACTTCACCAATAGGTCCTGTTCAGAATCAAATAGTGAGTCCGAACTTTGACTTTTTCAAATGACAATACGTAAGCATGTGCAATTCATACGTAGTGACTTCGAGACATAAGAGGTTAAATGGTTTGTTCTCATAATGTCTCTAAAAGTGCACTGGTCAATTCAGTACTTCAAAAGATACCTAGAAGAACTAAAGAGTCTCCAACTCTCTATGCCCTATAACCAGACGTCATAGATTTTCCTAACATTCGTACTGAGATCAATAGTCCTTTGATACTTAGATTGTGAATATATTGTTTTAAGCAAACCATGAAGAGCTTGTTCATGCAAATCTACATTTGTCTCTTCATATGTTGTTAGGTTTATTTAAGGAGTATAGACTATAGATTATCATAAATCTTCAAACAAACAAGGAAGAATGAATGAACGTTTGAACTTTTATTAATGATTCAGCAGTTATAGGCAAGAGTCTTCATGAGACTTTATTACATTGAATATACATAACTAAAGACTACTACTCTTCTTGTGGGCACCATTAACAACAAACTCCCACTTAACTCAAAGAAGACGTGAATAGTTCTTCATGCCTAATCCCTCCCGATGGTGGCCGAAGACCTTGTTTGTTAGGGCCTTGGTGAATGGATCTGCTAGGTTGTCCACCATTGAGATCTTCTTCACCTCCACGTCTCCGCGCTGCACGATTTCTCGAATCAAATGGTATTTCCTCTCAATATGCTTAGAGCGCTTATGGCTTCGAGGTTCCTTTGAGTTAGCGACAGCCCCACTTTATCACAATAAACGGTCATGAGCTCGTCGACGTTTGGAACGACTTCCAAATACTTAAGGAATTTTCTAAGCCATACAGCCTCCTGGGATGCTTCACAAGGAGTAACATATTCTACTTCCATTGTGGAGTCAGCAATGCAAGATTGCCTAATACTCCTCCACACAATAGCTCCAGCACTAAGGATGAACACAGATCACGAAGTGGATTACCTGGAATCCTTATCCGCTTGAAAATCGGAGTCGGTATATCCCGTCATAGTCAGGTCAGTACCTGAATATGTAAGCATCAAGTTCCTAGTTCTCCGAAGATACTTAAGAACATGCTTAACAAAATCCAGTGCTCGGGTCGAGGGTTGGATTGAAAACGGCTAACTACGCCAACTACAAAGCAGATTTCTAGCCTAGTGCAAAGCATAACATACATGAGACTTCCTACGGCTGAGGCGTAAGGAATTTTCCTCATGTCCTAAATCTCTTGTGCACTTTGTTGGAATTGATCTAGGGTTAAGAAAAAGTTTAACACTTCGAGCAAGCGGCGAAAATTAAAAATTTTCTTTAAAACAAGTAAAACGATTTTACTAACCTAGACAAGGAGCATATACATATAAATTAAAATTATAAACGAGCATTATAAGTTTACTAACCTTTGAGAAGCTTGAATGTTGAGAAGCCTTCGGAAGGTTGAAACGTTCATCTCCCCTCGCATCACGTCTCTCTTCTATCACAATAATCACTCGAGAAAGAAAGGAGTTAAGCAACTCACAAACCTTGCTCTCGTGATCTTCTTCCACAAAACCTTGTGGTTATGCCATATAAATGCGCTCGTCAAGATTGCCATTCAGGATCCCAGTCTTGATATCCATTTGCCAGATCTCATAATCGAGAGTTGCAGTTATGGATAGAAGTATGCGGATGGATTTAAGCATCGGGACTGGCGAGAAGGTTTCTTCATAGTCAATCCCTTCCTTTTGGGTATAACCCTTAGCCACTAGTCGTGCTTTGAACGTATCGAGGTTCCCATCCAGACCCCTTTTCTTCTTGTATATCCACTTACACCCTACGGGTTTAATCACTTCAGGAAGGTCTATAAGTTTCTAGACTTTGTTGACATACATCGAGTGCTTTTCAACTTTCATGCCATCAAGCCAAAGGTTTGATTAAGAACTAGCCATTGCATGGATGTAGGAAACAGGGTCATCCATGTCAGAGATGGATACAAGAGTATCTCCGTAAGACATGTACTTGTCAGGCTTTTGAGTAGCCCTCCCACTACGTCGAAGTACTACTTAACAAGGTTCTGATGAGTTAGGTTGTGTTTCAGTTAGGGTAAGAACAGTTCTTACAGATGAGGTAGAAGCTTCATCACCCATCTTTTCTTCAAGCACAATTTTGCTTCTAGGTTTTATATTTTTCATAAAGTCCTCCTCAAGGAAACGAGCGTTCGTCGTAACGCAAGTCTTGTCGTCCTCAGGACTATAGAATGTGAATCATTTGATTTCCTTTGGATATCCAACGAACATACCTAATTCTGACCTACTAGCCAACTTGATTTCCTTTGCTAGATTTACTTTACGGCCAGTCCATCGTTTATAAGGATGTTGGAATTGATCTAGGGTTAAGAAAAGATTTAACGCTTCGAGCAAGCGGCAGAATTTAAAAAATTTCTTTAAAACAAGTAAAACGATTTTACTAACCTAGACAAAGAGCAAGTACATATAAATTATAATTATAAATGAGCATTATATGTTTACTGACCTTTTGAGAAGCTTGAACGTTGAGAAGCCTTTGGAAGGTTGAAACGTTCGTCTCCCCTCGCAGCACGTCTCTCTTCTTTCCTCTGGAACTCGAGCAACCATGAAAGTTTCTATCACAAGAATCACTTAAGAAAGAAAGGAATTAGTGTGTGGACACTTTTAAACACGACGACTCAAGAACAAGTCTAAGAGTCGAAGAGCTAAAACACTAGGTCAAATGTAGACCTAGGTGCCAAAACAAAAACGAAAAATAACTAGAGAGAGAGAGGTGTTGTCAATGGTGCCCACAAGAAGAGTAGTAGTGTCTATTTATGTACATTTGATGTCATATAGTCTTACGAAGACTCTTGCTTGTAATTGCTTATTCACTAATAAAGTTGAAACGTTCATTCATTCTTTCTTTGTTTGAAGCTTTATGATAAAACCTTAGTCTTTTAGTCCATAAACAAACTTAACAACTTACGAAGAGACAAATGTAGATTTGCATGAACAAACTCTTCGTAGTTTGCTTAAAACGTTATATTCGCAATCTAAGGGTCAAAGGACTATTGACCTCAGTATGATTGTTAGAAGAATCTATGATGTCTGGTTATGAGGCATTGAGAGTTGGGGACTCTATAGTTCTTCTAGGTATCTTCCGAAGGTACTGAATTGACCAGTGCACTTCTAGAGACAATATAAGAACAAACCATTTAACCTCTTATGTCTCGAAGTCACTATGTATGAAGTGCATCATGCTTACCTTAATCCTGAAATGAGACATGCCATTTCACACCTTAGTATTCTCATTTGAGAAAGTCAAAGTTCGGACTCACTATGTGATTCCGAACAAGGCCTATTGGTGAAGTACTAAGTTGTGAGTCTGTCATGAGTAACTTTGTGAAGTTCTCATAGATATGGAATTCATGTACAAGATTGCTGAAATGCAATGTATGTCACCTCATGCTTTGTTCCTTGGGGTGTGAATAAATGAACTGGCCAGTGTCCAAATTGAGTCCCGACTCTTTTGGATGAAACAATGTGACTTGTTAGCTCCTCGTCAATGCATTGTTTCTAACTTATTCACAAGCGACAAAGGAGTTGAGGAAATAACAGCTAGAAGGGTAAAATGGTAATTTAGTAAATCCCGACTAGCTGATGACATTCATGAAGGGTAAACATAGATAATATTCAGTGGATCCGCTCATCATAATTAGGTCGAATTCTTGAGTAGAAAATAAATTCATTTGAACTGAGAGATTTTCAGTGTCAGCTCTTTAGTGGAGTCAGTTGGCATTAAGCTAAACTTGGAAAAGGTTTGTGAACTTTTGAGTCCAAGTGTTTAGCTAAAGCTTTGTTCATTTGGGTCCATGAGGTCACTGTCACGAATCACATCGATAGGAATAGTTAAACTGGAAGCTAAGTCAAAACAAGAACGAAAATTGTCAAAAGGGTAATTTTGTCTTTTTGGACATGGCATGAAATGAATGTCAATAAATTTTTGGACAATGTCATATGATGACATATTATATCATACGGCCATAACATGTTTATTGGGCCTTGTTGTCGGTCGTTTTCGGAAAACCCGAGACGCCAAGAAGGCACGTCGCTCAAAGGGCCGATGGTCACGCCGGAGGTCCTGAAGAGCGGCAAATCTTCAAGCCCTCGCCCAAACTCTTGGCTCCTCGAGTCGAGCCTTGAGTCAATCTTCTCGAGTCGAGCTTCGCTCCTTGAGTCGAGCCTTGAATGGTTCCTCGAGTCGAGCCTTTAATTGTTCCTCGAGTCGAGCCTCGAGTCATTTTCGAGTCGAGCCTCGAGTCATCCTCGAGTCACTCCTCGATTCAAGTCGCTAGTCGCTCTCGCCGGGCCGAGCCTTGCTCCTCGAATCGAGTCACTCTCATCAAGTAGAAAGCTTCATATTTCACGTGAGAAGAATGACATTCGAAGGCCCGCAAGAACCCGGCCAAGACGAGCCGTCCATCACGCACACGGCGCGCTACGCCGGCCGGCCGTGCAGCAGACGGCGCGCCGCGCCATGCAGGCGCGCGCCGCGCGCTTCATGCGCCGCGCGACCTGTGCCGCGCCTGGTGACCCTCGCGCCGCGCCCGGTGACACGCGCGCCGCGCCCCTTGCGCCGCGCGCCGCGCGCCGCGCGTTGTGCGCCGCTCTTTGTGCGCCGCGCGCGCCGTGCGCCTCCACTTGATGGCATGCGCGATCCTAGTCCCACATGGACGAAAAAGGGACCTTCTAAGGCTCCCAAACACCTATAAATACCCTCTCCCATTGAGGGGAAAATCCATCCCAAAATATCCAAGAATTCTCTTCATCTCTTATCGACACGCTCGATTTCTCTGCTTCTCTGGATGCCACATTTGGCCTGAAGCAGGTTCTCTTCTCTCTCCCTCGTTCTCAAAGGTCCCGAAGCACTCACGGGAACTTCCCGGACGTCGCTCCCTTTGACCGAACGTTCTCCGGTGCTCAAGCACGCCCCTAGGGTTCTCAACTAGAGCTACCCTTGCGCGTCTAACACGCTAGACGCGTACGCGATCTCCGAAGTTCTGAGACGCTGCCGAGGACTCCTCGCGCCCCGTTTCCTTCGTCGAGCACGCCTCTTCACCAAGGCCTCACGCCTCATACTGCGTCACACACGCTTGAACTACGTTCTCACCTGATCCCACGCACGGGTACGTAGGCAGCCGACAACCAAGGCACGGTCACTCATCCTCCTCACCCCTACCTCTCCCGAGAGGCGGGTTGATCGGAGAGAACCCTAGCTCGAGACTATCGAGTTCACACTCTTGGCCCGGGTGCGATCACTTGGTCCGGCCTTGGATCGAACCGCCCGAGGTTTTAAATAGTTGTTCATTTTCGTGCGACAACATTTTGGCGCTAGAAGGAGGGGACTTCCCGACCTATTCAGCCCGAAATCCCTTCTATTCATCTTCTTCTTTTCTTCTGCGAACTCAACCTTCTCGAACTTGAGAAACGATGAGTAACCAACCACCCGTACGTTCTGAGGGCGCAAACAACCCCGAAAACGTCGCTAAGACCAAGAAATACTTCTTGCGCTCCCGGGCGCATGGTGACGAAGAGTCGCTCCACGAAGAGAGCTCGACCCGCTCACCATCTCCATCTCCTGATAGCAGGGACAACCGCATCACGGAGTTGGAGGAGAGTATCCGCCGACTGAAGGCGAGGAACGCAAGGTATCACCGCCAACTGGCTGCGAAGCAACCTATGCGTGACACGACGATCCCCAACGGGGATCCTGAGAACCTCAACGAGGAAAGCCGCGACCCTGATTATGAGGATACTGGTGACTCGGAGGATGTCGAGACTTCTCTCACGAAGGACGGGGGACTCCCCGCCGTGATTGAAGCCGGTCCGTCGAATCCCTTACCCCGAATAGGCGATGCGCTGGTAACTTCTCAAGAGGGGAATTCCCGACGTTCGGCCCTCGACCGACTAGGTCCGAGGGAGAATGTTGCGGAAAGTCAGGGCGCGCGGAGAGCGCACCGCCGCAAGCAGAGCCGGCACCTCCGTACGGCCAGCCCTGATCTAAGGGACCACCTCACTGCTCAACGCATTGGGCGTGGCAATGATCTGAGAGAGCGACTAAGCTCTAGACCCAACATCCCGCTGGCAGCCCCAACTAACGGGAACCGCCTCGCAGGACAGGGGTCTAACGAGAGGCTGCAGGTGACTCCCCCCGATCAAGGGGTTACTCCAACGACCGGTCTCGATGTGGTCACTATGATCCACAACCTTCGAAATGAGGTACGAGATCTCCGAGAATACGGAATAGGTGGAAGCGCCTATGGGGTCGTTGAGGAGAATTCATCACCTTTCACTACTCAGATACTGGCTGAGGTTTGTACGGGGAATTTCAAGCTCCCGAACCTCGCTCCCTATGATGGGAAAGCAGATCCTGCTTACCACATCCAGCACTATGAAACCTGGATGACGATGCAGGGTGTTTCTCCCGGTGCCATGTGCCAAGCCTTTAGTTTGACCCTCGCCGGACCCGGCTTTGAGTGGTTCAAAAACTTAAGACCAGGAAGCATCCACTCGTTCAAAGACCTGAAGGACATGTTCCTAGCACGGTTCGCTACGTCTATGGTCCAAAAGAAGACCAAGATGTACCTGTGGTCAATCAGGCAAGAGAGTGGCGAGTCTCTTAGACGATACCTCGCCCGATTCACAGAAGAGTCAAACAAGGTCGACCGCTTTGACGACAGTGACGCAATTGCCGCTATCATAGAAGGCTTGCGCACGAGTGACTTCCTCAAGTCTGTCGTCGGCCGTGTCCCTTCCACCATGGCCGAGTTAATGACTCGAGCTAAGACCTTCATGGGAGTCGAAGACTACCTCGACGGACGCAAGAGCACTACTCAAAGCTCTCGCCGTCGAGAAGAACCTATCCGCGAGCAGAACGAACCTCGTAAGAGGCGAAACAAGGGGAACCAGGTTTCTAGCAACCAACCCACTGTACCTCAGAAACCGCGACTTGCGGAAAACTTCAAAGGGTACTCGTCGTTCACGCCGCTGAACACGGGGCCGGAAAGGATCTTGGCTCTGGCACGTGACAAGTTCACGCCCCCGGCTCCAATGAAGAAGGATCCCGCAACTCGCGATCGGTCCAGGTATTGTGAGTTCCATCGGGAATATGGTCATTTGACCTCGGAGTGCTACAACCTCAAAAGGCAAATCGAGGCTCTGATCCAACGGGGCGAGCTGAAGGAGTTCGTGTTGCGCATGATTGGCGCTGCGGGCCCCACCGCGAACAGACAGCAGTCTGGTCAAGGAGGAGGAGCAGCCGCCTCTGCCAACCAAACCCCGGCTACTGCCAACGCCAACCCACAACTGCACGTGGTAACCACCATACTGGGAGGTCCACAAGATGGGGATTCAGCCCGTCAACGGAAGAAATTCCTTGGGGCCGTGTCTCAGGAAGACGCTGCTGTGCACGTCAACTTCACATATGAAGAACCTCCGTCCGTGCCTCACGAGACGATGTATTTCACCAATGAAGAGGCCAAGCGAGTTGTGCATCCGCACAATGACGCGATCGTGCTCAAAGCCCAAGTGGCCAATAACTTGGTGAAAAGGGTTCTCATCGATAACGGCAGCGCTGCCGACATAATTTTCAAGTCCACTCTAGAGCGCATGAAGCTCGGGGGGCTGCGCCCGACTCCGACCCAAACACCATTGTTTGGGTTCACTGGGGAAAAGGTTATGACCGAGGGCATCATCGACCTGCCGGTCACCTTTGGGACCCCTGGAGGAATCGAAGCCGTTCAGATGGTCCCATTCCTAGTGGTCGATCAAGAGTCGCCCTACAACTTAATCATCGGGCGACCCACGTTGAACCGGCTAAGGGCAATCACTTCCACGTATCACCTACTGGTGAAGTTCCCCACCGAAGGGGGAATTGGCATCATGGCTGGAGACCAATCCCAAGCCAGAATATGCTACGTGCAAGGAGTTGATGGCAAGTCCGCGGGAAAAGCAGTCAACACAATCTTCCAACTGGAAGACGATTACCCGTGCAACCTAAGGGATGCAAGGAAGTTCGGAGAACTTGACCCCCGTGATGACATCGAAAGACTTAAAGTGGAAACCTCTGATGATCTTGTGCCAATCGTCCTGGACGAGTCGAAGCCTGATCAAGTTGTAAAAATCGGCACCCGACTTCCACTCGCCATCAAAACTCAGCTTACCGCCTTCCTCAGGGAGTTCAAGGATGTTTTTGCATGGACTCATGCGGACATGCCCGGAATCGATCCCGAGGTAATAGTGCACCGACTGAACGATGACCCAAAGGTCGCCGAAAAAGTGCAGGCTAGACGAACGTTCAACCCAGAACGATACCTGGCCATAAATGAAGAGGTCGAGAAACTCCTCACCGCAAACTTCATTCGAGAGGCTAAGTACCCCAAGTGGGTCGCCAACGTGGTAATGGTAAAAAAGCCCAACGGGAAGTGGCGAATTTGTATAGACTACAAAGATCTTAACAAAGCCTGCCCTAAGGATTGCTTTCCACTCCCGCGCATCGAACAACTGGTGGACGCCACGGCCGGCCATGAACTCCTAAGCTTCATGGACGCCTATTCAGGCTACAACCAAATTCGAATGCACGAGCCCGATCAAATTAAGACGACCTTTGTCACTGATCGAGGTCTCTACTGTTACAAGGTCATGCCTTTCGGCCTTAAGAACGCGGGAGCAACATACCAACGCTTGGTAAATCGGATCTTCGCCGATCAAATCGGCAAGACGATGGAAGTGTACATGGACGACATGCTCGTTAAAAGCCTACTGGCAACTAATCACGTACGCGACCTTAGGGAGATGTTCACAATCCTCCGCCGATATAAAATGAAGCTCAACCCCAACAAATGCGTATTCGGGGTTGAATCCAGAAAGTTCCTCGGTTATATCGTCAGCCGACGAGGCATAGAAGCAAACCCGGAAAAAATCAAGGCACTCCTTGAAATGAAGTCGCCAAGATGAGTCAAAGAAGTGTAAAGCCTGACCGGTCGGATTGCCGCTCTGACACGCTTCGTGTCTAAAGCCACCGACAAGTGTCAACCGTTCTTCAAAGCTCTAAAGAAGACGGACGGCTTTGAGTGGACGGACGAATGCGAAAGTGCCTTCCAAGAAATGAAGGCTTACTTTGGGTCCCCACCATTCCTCTCTAAACCAAAAGAGGGCGAGACGCTGTACGCGTATCTCGCCGTCTCTGAAAGAGCTGTAAGCGCCGTCCTTGTCCGCGAGGAGAACAAGGTCCAATGGCCAATCTACTACGTAAGCAAAGGCCTTACTCGACGCGGAAACGCGCTACGCCGAGATTGAGAAGCTTTCTCTGGCTCTCGTAACGGCAGCAAAGAAGCTACGACCGTACTTCCAAGGTCACCCAATTGCGGTGCGAACTGAGCATCCAATCGGTAAAGCTCTTCAAAAGGGAACGTCGACTCGCATGGCGATCTGGTCCCAAGAATTGAGCGAGTACGGGATTGAGTTCCACCCAAGAACGGCTATAAAGGGGCAGGCCTTGGCCGACTTCGTGGCAGAATTCTCCTACGCTCCCGATATGGGAAGAGCGGAAACTGACTTAAACGATAGCGAGCTAACTCGGAAAAGGAAGGTAGACCCAACGGGTCCCATCTGGGAGTTATACGTAGACGGAGCATCTAATGCTCGGGGGGCTGGCGCCGGAACAATCCTAATTAACCCCGATGGGGAAAAGCTGCGATATGCCCTTCACTACGGCTTCCAAGCCTCCAACAATGAAGCTGAATACGAAGCGCTCATTGTAGGTATAGAGCTAGCACAGAAGCTCGGCTCCCATAACCTGCGAATATACTGCGACTCGCAGTTGATCGTAAACCAGGTTAGGGGAGATTACATCGCCAAGGAGCCCAACATGGTCGCATACCTGGCTAAGACGAACTCCAAACTCGAGGCCTTCTCTTGGTTCGAGATTCACCAAATCCCGAGAGAACAAAATTCGGAGGCTGATGCGCTTGCTCGCCTCGGATCTGGCATCGACGAAGACGGATTGGGGACTGTGCCCATTGAATCTCTCCCACGACCGTCCGTCTCCCGAGACGAAGTCGGGACCATAGAAATGGCATCTCAGCCCACTTGGATGGACTCAATTGTCGAGTTTCTGCGAAGAGGGGAACTCCCCGAAGACCGCAGGGAAGCCGATAAACTGAGGCCCTTAGCATCCAAATACACGCTCCGTGAGGGCACGCTCTATAAGCGCGGTTACTCGACACCGCTGCTCCGATGCCTCGACAGCGTTGAGTCGACCAAGGTCCTCCGCGAAATCCATGAGGGCATCTGTGGAAACCACGCCGCTGGAACTTCCCTTGCGCTCAAAGCACTTAAGCAAGGCTATTTCTGGCCCACCATGAAGCGAGATGCTTGCGAATGGGCAAGGCGTTGCGATAAATGCCAGCGCTTCACGGAAATTCCGCGACAGCCCCCGACCCCGTTAAGCAGCATCATTGTCCCACGTCCCTTTGCTAAGTGGGGCATGGACATCATTGGCAAGCTCCCTAGAGCGCCAAGGCAATACGAGTACGCCATTATCGCCATCGACTACTTCACTAAGTGGGTAGAGGCCGAGTCGCTTGCCAGAATAACTGAAGCAAACACGACGAACTTCATCTGGAAGAACATCATATGCAGGCACGGTATCCCCGCCTCGATTGTGACCGACAACGGGGCGCAATTTGACAACGCGCGAGTAAGAGATATCTGCGATCAACTGAAGATCAGCAAGACCTTCTCCTCGCCGCGACATCCTCAGGCCAACGGCCAAGTCGAGGCAGTCAACAAGACTATCAAGAGCAACCTGAAAAAGAAGCTCGAAGACAAGAAAGGCGCCTGGGCCGATGAATTACCATTCGTCCTATGGGCGTATAGGACAACCGCGCGAAACGCCACCGGCGAGACGCCATTCTCCCTTGCATATGGGGTCGAGGCCGTGGTTCCAATTGAAACCGAGATACCCACGTTCCGAGTCGACACGTTCGACGAAGCGGAAAACAACGAGGCCATGCGCCTTGAGTTGGACCTGATCGACGAAAAGAGGACGGAAGCATTCCGACGCCTCGCCGCACAGAAGCGCAAGGTCGAAAGATACTACAACTCCAAAATCAAAAGGCGAACCTTTGCCGTCGGAAGCCTCGTCCTCAGACGGGTATTCCAAAACACACAAGTCCAAGGCGCCGGCGTCCTAGGCCCAAACTGGGAAGGCCCTTACAGAGTCCGCAAAGTCATTCACGACGGGACATATTACATCGAGCACACGGACGGGACTCCGATTCGCCACCCGTGGAACGCGGAGCACTTGAGGCAGTACTATCAGTAGCTAGCGTCCCCCGCTTTTTTATCGCTTTTATTTCCATTTTCAATAAGGCCTACGAGCCAATGTTTTAGGATTTAAATTTTCTCGCAAGTTTTTTTCGCAAAAGTAATAAAACTCAAGTTTTCCCTTTCAATTTCGTTTTATGCAAGTTTTCTGGTTATCAACAATTAACTTATAACACAAAAAACTTGGGGGGGCTAGCTATGGTAAGGAAACTCTCAAAAGAACACGCTCCACCAAAAAAAAATCGTAAGACGCGTAAAGGCGCAGCCCGTAAGACGCCTACATGGCGCAACCTAAGACGCCTACATGGCGCACGTAAGTCGCGTAAAGGCGCAGCCCGTAAGACGCCTACATGGCGCAACCTAAGACGCCTACATGGCGCATGTAAGTCGCGTAAAGGCGCAGCCCGTAAGACGCCTACATGGCGCAACCTAAGACGCCTACATGGCGCATGTAAGTCGCGTAAAGGCGCAGCCCGTAAGACGCCTACATGGCGCAACCCAAGACGCCTACATGGCGCACGTAAGTCGCGTAAAGGCGCAGCCCGTAAGACGCCTACATGGCGCAATCCAAGACGCCTACATGGCGCACGTAAGTCGCGTCAAGGCGCAGCCCGTAAGACGCCTACATGGCGCAACCCAAGACGCCTACATGGCGCACGTAAGTCGTGTAAAGGCGCAACCCGTAAGACGCCTACATGGCGCAACCTAAGACGCCCACATGGCGCATGTAAGTCGCGTAAAGGCGCAGCCCGTAAGACGCCTACATGGCGCAACCTAAGACGCCTACATGGCGCACGTAAGTCGCGTAAAGGCGCAGCCCGTAAGACGCCTACATTGCGCAACCTAAGACGCCTACATGGCGCATGTAAGTCGCGTAAAGGCGCAGCTCGTAAGACGCCTACATGGCGCACGTAAGTCGCGTAAAGGCGCAGCCCGTAAGACGCCTACATGGCGCAACCCAAGATGCCTACATGGCGCACGTAAGTCGCGTAAAGGCGCAGCCCGTAAGACGCCTACATGGCGCAACCCAAGACGCCTACATGGCGCACGTAAGTCGCGTAAAGGCGCAGCCCGTAAGACGCCTACATGGCGCAACCCAAGACGCCTACATGGCGCACGTAAGTCACGTAAAGGCGCAGCCCGTAAGACGCCTACATGGCGCGACCTAAGACGCCTACATGGCGCACGTAAGTCGCTTACATGGCGCAACCCAAGATGCCTACATGGCGCGATTTGAGACGCCCACATAGCACAATCCGGCGCACGTAACACACCTACGTAGCATGGCTGACTTGCAGTTGAAAATACTTAAGAACGCAAACCATCCAAGTGACTGGCGTGTTTGAAAAAGTATCCTGCTGAGATAAAAGGATGGACAAAATCATTGACACAAACAAGTGACCATCCATGCATGCCATAGAAGATAAATGTGCGAAAACATTCATAAAAATAAATGAATAACTCCTCATAAAAGAAAGGGGCAACTGCCTCAAAACCGAGAAAGCATGCGCTAAGACAAGTGCGCTAAAGGGAAATATCCTAGTAAGCAAGCGCTAAGACAAGTGCGCTGAACGGAAAAACCTAAAAAGCACGCGCTAAAACATTTGCGCAGGAAAAATAAAGAAAACGGTCACTCGGCGGGATCGTCGCCCACAGGGTCGGCCCCGTCGAGTGGTGGGAAAAGCGAGTCGAAGAAGTCGAAGGTGACCCCCCGAGAAACATTCTCGGCAGCTGTGGCGTCCCGACACTCCACCGCCGCGTCGTGCCTTGCCTCCTCGACTCCGACATCAAAGTCGTCCTGAAGGTCGGACGCAAGCTGCTCCGCCGCGGCTTTCTCCTCGGTGACCCGAACCACCTCCTCCGCCAAGGAGTCGCGCTTACGCTCCGCACGAACACGGGCAGCCTCACTCGATGTAAGCTGGCCCTGAAGAATGCCAACTTCTTCCGTGCGCGATTCCAACTGACGTCGAAGGTCCCGCGCTTCGCTCCGGAAGACCTCCGTCGATCGAGTCGCCACTTCAAGGGCTTGACGTTCCGCCGTTAACTCCTCATCCATCTTCGCCACCGCTGCCTGAGCACGGTCGCACTTGCCGCGGGTAACTCCCAATTCCACGCGAGCCTCCTGAAGCTGCTCGCGGAGACTCGCAAACTCCGCCTTTGAGTGAGAACCTCGCTCGGCGTGAGCCAGCTGAGACTTCGCTTGAGCAAGCTCCTCCTGGGCGCGACTCATCCGCCTGATAAGGTCGTGAAGGATCTTCTCGCCCCGGGTCACTCGAGCAAGCACCTGAGAAGGCAAAAAGACAGTTTAGCAAAAGACAGATTCATCGCAAACGAGGCAAGGGAAACTCACTCTCTGTGCATCGGAAACGCCGTGACGAAAGAACTCCACGTCACTGCTGGCCACAACGCTCTTCCACATCTTCATCGAAGATTGAGCAAGGCCCAGGGAACATTCCCCCCTAACCTCCGCGGCCTCCACGTCGACCATCGAATTCACGCGCTTAGAGTCCGAAGACGTGTCTGGCAAAGCCGAGGAGGAAGGTCGCTTCAAAGAAGCGCGAGGACCGCTCTCCGCCCGATGATCGGTATCGAGTTTCTCCCGACCATCCCGCGCAGCAATCCGACGACGAACCGCCGCCAACGACTTCGGGTCCCCGGAAGCCTTCGCTAGACGAGCCCGAGCCCTCGCCCTAGCCGAAGAGACTGCAAAAGCGACAAAGTCAAAACCTTGAGCTAAAAACAAAAGCAAGAAGTACGAAACGTCAACATACCTTGAGGATCGCCGCTCGAGAGAGATGATGCGGCACTCGGGGCACCCTCGGTCCGCTGAGGAAACGGCGGGAACCACCCAGTGGAAGCCATCAGCTCAGGAGAACGAAATCGTTCAACGGCTTTCCGAGCCTCCGACATTCCCTGGATCTCCTTCACAAAGTCGAGATCGTCGGCCCCCTCGTTAGCGGGAAACTCGGACAAGGGGCCGAACCGGAGCGGCGCGTCACCAAAAGCCTCCGCCGAGACCCACACCCACGGTCGTCGATTGTACTTCTCTGAATCGATGATCAGCTTAGTATTCCGTCGATCGCGGGCCACAAAGAAACTGGGTTGCCCGGGCGCAGGGAAGACCGCGATGAGATTGCGAAAATCACTCACGGTCATCACCCGCTCGGTCTGGCAATGCCACTCCATATGGCACATCGCCACTATGCGGTAGAATGCCGGACTCATCTGACATGCGTGCACCCCCAGACGGGCGAGAAGCTGCTGAACGATGGGTTGAAACGGCAGCCGCAGCCCGCAGTTAAGACTCGCAACTGAAACTGCGGCGAAACCACGACGAGGCCGGAAAGGACGGTCGTCCTTTAAAGGACGGAGAAGCGCCACGGACGACGGAATGGCGAAAGCCTCCCGGAGACCGACGAATGTCCGGTAGGTAAGCGTGCTCGAAGCATCGACCCCCGAACAGTCGAAGTCCTCGGGAGCAGCAAGGCCCCCCTCGGGATACCACTCCGTCCTAGCAAGCGACCTCGCCGATACCAACGCCTCCGCGTCAGGGGTCTCGGGCTGAGAATCCCCTGGCTCCACGGAAGGGTCCCTGCCCTCCGACACGACCGCGGCAGCTGCCGACGGTACCTCAGGACACTCCGATGCGAGGCCTTCGGCCCCCGGACATGTCTCTGACTCACCTCCGGGATCTTCAGACTCGGGACCAAAGTCGTCCACGCAGTCTATCTCGTCGAGAACCGACTCTAGCAGAGTCACCGCATCCGCGTCCGTAACATCTCCCGGCACGCCTCGAAAGCCCAAGTCGGACTGCGGCACGTCGAGGCGAACTTTGTCACGGACCCCCCCGCCAACTAAGTTGATCACGAGGCGAGGGGCAGGCCCCCCGGACGCGGGACGATCAAACTCCCCGCCTGTACCGCGCCCAGTAGGCGCGCACTCTTCGAGAGGCTGAGCAGCGGGCACGGTCGCACCCAGCTCGCCTTCCTCCAACCACTACTCTACTCCGCTTGGATTTTCTTCCACGTGCAGAGGAACTTCCCTTAATCCCGCGAAGAGATCATCCTCTGCGTGTTCAAAACCCTGAAACAAGAGAGAGAAATCAATCTCGGGACTCTCAGCTGAGAAAAGGGGAGGGACACCCATAATGCAAGCGTAAAAAAAAAAGAAGAAAACAAGCGTAAGAAAAGAGAAAAAATAAAGTGAGGAGTAAAGGGAAGGGGGGAGGTCTATTTATAGACTTCTAGGGGGGTAGGAGTCGAAATCCTACTCCCACAAGGAGCAAAATCGGAGTAGAAACTCCAAAAAGTCGGAGTTCTCCCGCGCGAAGCGAACCAGCCCCGCGCACGGGGCGCGCCGCGCGCCAAGCCCGCGCGCCGCGCGGGTCGTGCAGCACAGACCGCGCGCCGCGCGGCCATCCCCTAAAAAAAAAAAAAAAAAAAAAAGAAAGAAAAAAGAGAAGAGGAAAAAACTTTCCTCGGGGCCACAAGGCACGGGAAACATTATCCTCAAACACCCAACTAGAAGAACAAAAAGTTCAGCGCTGGGACGCCTCCCGAACGACGAACTTGGGGGGCTAATGTTGTCGGTCGTTTTCGGAAAACCCGAGACGCCAAGAAGGCACGTCGCTCAAAGGGCCGATGGTCAGGCCGGAGGTCCTGAAGAGCGGCAAATCTTCAAGCCCTCGCCCAAACTCCTGGCTCCTCGAGTCGAGCCTTGAGTCAATCTTCTCGAGTCGAGCTTCGCTCCTTGAGTCGAGCCTTGAATGGTTCCTCGAGTCGAGCCTTTAATTGTTCCTCGAGTCGAGCCTCGAGTCATTTTCGAGTCGAGCCTCGAGTCATCCTCGAGTCACTCCTCGATTCAAGTCGCTAGTCGCTCTCGCCGGGCCGAGCCTTGCTCCTCGAATCGAGTCACTCTCATCAAGTAGAAAGCTTCATATTTCACGTGAGAAGAATGACATTCAAAGGCCCGCAAGAACCCGGCCAAGACGAGCCGTCCATCACGCACACAGCGCGCTACGCCGGCCGGCCGTGCAGCAGACGGCGCGCCGCTCGCTTCATGCGCCGCGCGACCTGTGCCGCACCTGGTGACCCTCGCGCCGCGCCCGGTGACACGCGCGCCGCGCCCCTTGCGCCGCGCGCCGCGCGTTGTGCGCCGCTCTTTGTGCGCCGCGCGCGCCGTGCGCCTCCACTTGATGGCATGCGCGATCCTAGTCCCACATGGACGAAAAAGGGACCTTCTAAGGCTCCCAAACACCTATAAATACCCTCTCCCATTGAGGGGAAAATCCATCCCAAAATATCCAAGAATTCTCTTCATCTCTTATCGACACGCTCGATTTCTCTGCTTCTCTGGATGCCACATTTGGCCTGAAGCAGGTTCTCTTCTCTCTCCCTCGTTCTCAAAGGTCCCGAAGCACTCACGGGAACTTCCCGGACGTCGCTCCCTTTGACCGAACGTTCTCCGGTGCTCAAGCACGCCCCTAGGGTTCTCAACTAGAGCTACCCTTGCGCGTCTAACACGCTAGACGCGTACGCGATCTCCGAAGTTCTGAGACGCTGCCGAGGACTCCTCGCGCCCCGTTTCCTTCGTCGAGCACGCCTCTTCACCAAGGCTCCACGCCTCATACTGCGTCACACACGCTTGAACTACGTTCTGACCTGATCCCACGCACGGGTACGTAGGCAGCCGACAACCAAGGCACGGTCACTCATCCTCCTCACCCCCTACCTCTCCCGAGAGGCGGGTTGATCGGAGAGAACCCTAGCTCGAGACTATCGAGTTCACACTCTTGGCCCGGGTGCGATCACTTGGTCCGGCCTTGGATCGAACCGCCCGAGGTTTTAAATAGTTGTTCATTTTCGTGCGACAACAGGCCTTGTGAATTAATTTCATTTCATAGAATTTTACTTGAAAATTCTTAATGGGCTTTTCTTATGTTGTCATGAACAATTAAAGAAAAACCTAGAAAGCCTTTTTAGAAGGCTTTTGGCCGTCCAACCCAAGTGAATGGGAGACCAAATTTCGTGCAGCCCTTAGTGTGAAAGAGAGATTATTTTGTGCATTAATGTATTTAGATACTTGCCAAAAGAAAAAGAGGAAACAAATTTCCTCTAAGAGGAATCAAGATGGGCGCCCAAGTAGAGTCAAAAGAGGAAACAAATATGAGGATATCTTGGATCCTCTTTGGCCGTGTGAAATAAGGAGAAGAAAAGGAAATTGGCTCATGAATATGTGATATTCTATAGAAGAGGAAACTACCTTATTGAAGGTGAGACCTCTCCTATAAATAGGAGCCTTATTCTTCACATTTCATTCATTCCAAGTTTTAGAGATTGAGAGCTTCTCTCTCTAGCTTGGCCGCCCCTCTCCTCTCTCTCTCTATTCAATTTCGATTTTTGTTTTGGCACCTAGGTCCTCATTTGACCTAGAGTTTAGCTCTGCGACTTCAAGACTCGTTCTTAAGTCGTAGCGTTTAAAAGTGCCCACTCACTGATTCCTTCTTTTCGAGTGATTTAGTGATAGAAACTTTCGTGGTTGCTCGAGGTGCCGAGGAAAGAAAGAGAGACGTGCTGCGAGGGGAGACGAGCATTGCAAACTTTCCACAAGCTTCTTCAAAGTTCAAGCTTCAAGAAAGGTTAGTAAACTTCTAGCTCATATTGGTTTTTAATTACATGTACTTGCACTTGTCTAGGTTAGTAAAAACTGTTTTACTTCTAAAAGAAAATTTTTAAAATTCCGCCGCTTACCGAAGCGTTAATTATTTTCTCAAACCCTAGATAGATTCCAACAAATGGTATCAGAGCTATGGTCAAAGATTAGCATGTACATGTTTTTAAAATTATGAGCTTGAAAATCGTTTTCGAAAGTTTACTAATTTTGTGACAAGTTAGATTTGTAATCTTAGATTTTTTTTAATTTAATGCTCTTGTCTTTAAATTAAAAAGCATGTTGATTTTCTATGAGTTTGGGATGGTTTTAAAACACATTAGAATCAGTTCTAAAAGTTTTTAATTTTTTTATATTGAAAAACGTGTTTTAAAGGTTTGAGAAATTTCGGTAAATTTTGTGACTAGTTACTTTGTCTTTCTAGTTTCTTTTATTTACCGTATTCGTTTTATGCTTGTTGTTATTTCTTTTATTCTATGTTATTACCCTGCTAATAAAACACAAATAAAAGCTTTAAACAACATCTTAAAACGTTCCGTTACACTTGATTCTTTTTCGCACCTAAGTAGGACCAAGCTTTAATTTATTTCTTTTTCTTCGAGCTGGAGTAACTCCGCATTAAAAGTGGCATAACTCTCTGCTCAGAAATCGAAATTTAATGATTCTTGAACCAAATTAAAGCTCTGTCTGTTCTCTGTCCAATGCCACCGGTTTCGGCTAAAAAGGACGTCGGAGCCGCCAGATATGGCGATTTTACTCCGAGGTGCGCGGCTGTTTGAAACTCCAGTTTTTTAGAAATCCGGATTTTCAAACCCCACTACCATTAGTTAAAGAACTCTAATGAGAAAATTTTCTTGAGCAAAAATGTTTTTCATATGATTATAAACATGATGTGTAAGATTAAAATGTTTTGATTTTTGAAAGTTTAATTGAAATTGAATTTTTACAAAACTAGTTTGAATTTTGAAAAACCGTTTTCACTTTCAAACTTGAAAATATTTTGTCATCCAAATCAAATAAATTTTCAAAATGTTTTCAAAACTATATCTATATCACATATGTTCAAAATCTATATGCTCTTAAAAATTTGAGTGGGAGGTCTCCTTGTAGACAAGCCGAAAAATAAAAAGATGTGTAATCTCAAACTTTCAAGTGTTCAAGTGAGTTGAAGTTCACACTTCCCTCACGCACTTTCCCGAAATAGAAAATAGGAAAAGATCGAGTATGTACCTTGTGCCTTTATGCACTAATACTGCTCTGAACATGTCGATCTAGGATTCTCTTCTAGTTGTCCGCTCTGTCGCTGTCTAACTAGGAAATTTGTTTCCGAACTTATAAGAGTCGATGAACCAACTCCAAAAACTAAGTGGGAGGGTTATATTCGTTGTTTGTAACCCACGATCCCCAACACTAATGAAAGATGCAATAACATGGGACTAAGAGCCGCTCTTGCGACCCTCACTTAAATGTGAGTACTCCAAGGCGTTATTGCTTCGATCATTGCTCAATGAGCTACGTCCGAGAGTGATGCAATGATGGCAAGGCCTCCCCTTGGGGGATTGTTTTTCAAAGCTGATCTTTTGGACTAAGTGGTTGGTTGCACACTTAGGCTCAATCCCTAGTATCCTCCCTTGAGGCTCTGCGAAAGGATGTGAGTGATCAAACCAATTTAAAAGGTGGCTAGTCAAAATAGATGTATTGACATCTTGGCTTAGCATTAATGATGTGTCATTTACTTATAAATGGAGATTTTTTGCGGCCTTCTCTTGAGGGAGTAAATTATCGTTTGGTTTATAACACCTTTGGATTTTACAAAAGTCTTAATAAAACTTAAATCCTAAACCAAAGACTAATCATAAACTTGTTTCAACTTATATAAGCAATATGTCTCTCAACCATCTCTCTATCTTTCTTTCCTCGATAAAACTCGAAAACGAAAACTACGTAGATTCGAAACGTAACCTCGACATAATAGCTACCGTTAACAAGCACAAATGGGTACTCACCACCCGTGTCCTCCTCTGACGAATGATGATTCAACTCAAGAGGACAATGACGCCTTAGCGGCCTGGCTTCGATCCGATGAGATTGTGAGGTGCTATATCTTAGCATCTATGAACAATATGCTGAAAAAGCAACATCGTGACATCGACACTGCCGCCGACATGCTCTACAATTTCCTTGAGATGTTTGGAGGGCAAAGGCGTCAAACAAGGCAACAAGCAGTCCGACAGTTTATGAACTGTCATATGAAGGCTAGGACTCCTGCTAGAGACTTTATGATACTGATCATTAGTTTTCTATATAAATCCTAGGATCTGAGATTGATGGGAAGAATGTCATAGATGTGATCTTAGAAACTCTCCCCGCATCTCTTGATACCTCCAAGATGAACTACTACATTAACAACCTAGAGTACACTTTTACCAAGCTTATGGAGGAACTTCACACTGCTGTAGGTCTCACTAAGAGAAAGAGGAATCAAGGAGAGGCACATGCTACTGAGCAAAAAGCCTCCGCCTCTGGAACTGTGAAGAGACCTTACAAGGCCGATAAAAAGAACTGTCCCGCCTATCTCAAAGCAAAGGAACATAGTATTGTACTAGTTACCGAAGCATGCTTAGTAGCTGATAATGTATCAACGTGGATTCTTGACTCCGCTGCTACTAACCATATTTGTTGTTCCTTGAATGGTTTCAAGAAAACCAAAGGCTTAGAGGAAGGCGAGTTCTGTTGGGGTGATGGGAGCCTAGTGTCCGCGAAGGCTGTGGGATCCGTGACGCTGTCTTTTGAAGACCGCACTTTAAACTTGAATAATGTTTATTTTGTTCCTACCTTTGGGAAGAACTTAATATCCGTTGCTCATCTTCTTGAGCAAGATTATTGTTTAAAGTTCACTAAGAATGGAATTCGTATTTCGTTTCCTGATAATTCTTTTGTCACTGATGCATGTATGAAGAATGCTCTTTTCTACATCTATCCCACTCAACCTTCTCTTTTAGACACCGAAATAGATGACGATCTAATTAGGGAGCCAAGGAGGATCAAACTTTCTGAATCCTGCGATCTAACAAAATCAACATACCTCTGGCACTTAAGACTTGGTCATATCAGTCTAGATAGGATTAAGAGACTTGTGAGGGATGGTCCACTCCAAGCCTCTGCAACAGGTTCACTACCTACTTGTGAATCCTGTATAGAAGGAAAAATGACTAAGCGACCTTTCTCCGATAAGGGTCGAAGAGCCACTGAGTTGCTGGAACTAATACATTCTGATGTATGTGGTCCGCTCAACCAACAGGCACGTGGAGGATACGAATACTTCGTTACCTTCACTGATGATTACTCAAGATATGGGTTTGTCTATTTGCTCAAACACAAATCCGAGACCTTTAACGTATTTAAGGTCTTTAGGGCTTTAGTGGAAAAGCAAACTGGCAAAGTGATCAAAACCCTTCGATCTGATCGAGGTGGTGAGTATATGTCTAGAGAGTTCGATGACTTTCTTAAAGAAGAAGGTATCGCTTCTCAGCTTGCCGCACCTGGCACACCTCAACAAAATGGAGTGTCAGAGAGAAGAAACCGAACTCTTATGGAGATGGTTAGATCGATGATGAGTTACTCATCACTCCCGCTTTCCTTTTGGGGATATGCCCTCGAAACAGCCGCTTACATTCTGAACCAAGTTCCGTCTAAAAACGGTTCCTGGTACTCCTTATGAAAGATGGACTGGCCGTAAAGTAAGTTTGGGCCACATCTGAATTTGGGGTTGCCCTGCACATGTGCTAAGGCAAAAGACTAGCAAGTTGGCTAGTATGTCAGAATTGTGCCTGTTTGTGGGATATCCAAAGGAAACCAAAGGTTTCATTTTCTATAGTCCCGAGAACGATAAGACTTTCGTTAGCACGAATGCTCGTTTCCTTGAGGAGGACTTCATGAAGGATGCGAAACCTAGAAGCAAAATTGTGCTTGAAGAAAAGTTGGGTGAGGAAGCTTCTACCTCATCTGTAAGAACTGTTCTTACCCCAACTGAAACACAACCTAACTCATCAGAATCTCGTCAAGTAGTACTTAGACGTAGTGGGAGGGCTACTCAAAAGCCTGACAGGTACGTGTCTTATGGAGACTCTCTTGTAGCCGTCTCCGACATGGATGACCCTGTTTCCTATAGCCAAGCGATGGCTTGTTCTGAATCAAACCTTTGGCTTGACGGTATGAAAGTTGAAATGCACTCGATGTATGTCAACAAAGTCTGGAAACTTGTAGACCTTCCTGAAGGGATTAAACCCGTAGGGTGTAATTGGATATACAAGAAGAAAAGGGGTCCTGATGGGAACGTCGAGACGTTCAAAGCACGACTTGTGGCAAAGGGTTATACCCAACAAGAAGGAATTGACTATGAAGAAACCTTCTCGCCGGTCGCAATGCTTAAATCCATCCGCATACTCCTATCCATAGCTGCAGCTCTCAACTATGAGATATGGCAAATGGATGTCAAGACAGCCTTTCTGAATGGCAATCTTGACGAGCGCATTTACATGGCTCAACCAGACGGTTTCGTGGATAAAGGTCAAGAGACCAAGGTTTGTGAGTTGCTTAAATCCATTTATGGACTAAAGCAAGCATCTAGGTCATGGAATATTAGATTCGATGAAACTGTAAAGAGCTTCGGCTTTGAACAGTCAATAGATGAGCCTTGTGTTTACAAGTTAATACACGAAGGCAAAGTTGTGTTTCTGGTACTATATGTCGATGATATACTACTCATTGGTAATGACATGGGTAAGTTATCTGAGGTTAAGGTCTGGCTAGCAAAGCAATTCGATATGAAGGATCTAGGAGAAGCCGCGTACATTCTGGGAATCCAAATCTTTCGAGATAGGAAAAACCGGACCATGTCGCTCTCTCAAGCATCTTATATTGATAAGGTGATGGATCGCTTCTCGATGCAAGACTGCAAGAGGGGTCAAACACCCTTTAGGCATGGAGTTTCACTCTCTAAGGACTAGTCTCCCAAGATTGCACAAGAGATTGAAGACACGAGGAAGATTCCTTACGCCTCTGCCGTAGGAAGCCTCATGTATGCTATGCTTTGCACTAGACCTGATATATGTTTCGCCGTTGGCGTAGTTAGCCGTTTCCAATCCAACCCTGGACCCGAGCACTGGATTGCTGTTAAGCATGTTCTTAAGTATCTTCGAAGAACTAGGAACTTGATGCTTACATACTCAGGTACTGACCTGACTATGACGGGATATACCGACTCCGATTTTCAAGCGGATAAGGATTCCAGGAAATCCACTTCGGGATCTGTGTTCATCCTTAATGGTGGAGCTGTTGTGTGGAGAAGTATTAAGCAATCTTGCATTGCTGACTCCACAATGGAAGCAGAATATGTGGCTGCTTGTGAAGCATCCAAAGAGGCTGTATGGCTTAGAAAATTCCTTAAGTATTTGGAAATTGTTCCAAACGTCGACGAGCCCATGACCCTTTATTGTGATAATAGTGGGGCTGTCGCTAACTCAAAGGAACTTAGAAGCCATAAGCGCTCTAAACACATTGAGAGGAAATACCATTTGATTCGAGAGATCGCGCAACGCGGAGACGTGGAGGTGAAGTAGATCTCTGGCAGATCCATTCACCAAGGCCCTAGCGAACATGGTCTTCGACCAACTTCGAGAGGGATTAGACATGTAGGACTACTCACATCTTCTTTGAGTCAAGTGGGAGTTTGTTGTCAATGGTGCCCGCAAGAAGAGTAGTAGTGTCTATTTATGTAGATTTGATGTCATATAGTCTTACGAAGACTCTTGCTTGTAATTGCTTATTCACTAATAAAGTTGAAACGTTCATTCATTCTTTCTTTGTTTGAAGCTTTATGATAAAACCTTAGTCTTTTAGTCCATAAACAAACTTAACAACTTACGAAGAGACAAATGTAGATTTGCACGAACAAACTCTTCGTAGTTTGCTTAAAACGTTATATTCGCAATCTAAGGGTCAAAGGACTATTGACCTCAGTATGATTGTTAGAAGAATCTATGATGTCTGGTTATGAGGCATTGAGAGTTGGGGACTCTATAGTTCTTCTAGGTATCTTCCGAAGGTACTGAATTGACCAGTGCACTTCTAGAGACAATATAAGAACAAACCATTTAACCTCTTATGTCTCGAAGTCACTATGTATGAATTGCATCATGCTTACCTTAATCCTGAAATGAGACATGCCATTTCACACCTTAGTATTCTCATTTGAGAAAGTCAAAGTTCGGACTCACTATGTGATTCCGAACAAGGCCTATTGGTGAAGTACTAAGTTGTGAGTCTGTCATGAGTAACTTTGTGAAGTTCTCATAGATATGGAATTCATGTACAAGATTGCTGAAATGCAATGTATGTCACCTCATGCTTTGTTCCTTGGAGTGTGAATAAATGAACTGGCCAGTGTCCAAATTGAGTCCCGACTCTTTTGGATGAAACAATGTGACTTGTTAGCTCCTCGTCAATGCATTGTTTCTAACTTATTCACAAGCGACAAAGGAGTTGAGGAAATAACAGCTAGAAGGGTAAAATGGTAATTTAGTAAATCCCGACTAGCTGATGACATTCATGAAGGGTAAACATAGATAATATTCAGTGGATCCGCTCATCATAATTAGGTCGAATTCTTGAGTAGAAAATAAATTCATTTGAACCGAGAGATTTTCAGTGTCAGCTCTTTAGTGGAGTCAGTTGGCATTAAGCTAAACTTGGAAAAGGTTTGTGAACTTTTGAGTCCAAGTGTTTAGCTAAAGCTTTGTTCATTTGGGTCCATGAGGTCACTGTCACGAATCACATCGATAGGAATAGTTAAACTGGAAGCTAAGTCAAAACAAGAACGAAAATTGTCAAAAGGGCAATTTTGTCTTTTTGGACATGGCATGAAATGAATGTCAATAAATTTTTGGACAATGTCATATGATGACATATTATATCATACGGCCATAACATGTTTATTGGGCCTTGTGAATTAATTTCATTTCATAGAATTTTACTTGAAAATTCTTAATGGGCTTTTCTTATGTTGTCATGAACAATTAAAGAAAAACCTAGAAAGCCTTTTTAGAAGGCTTTTGGCCGTCCAACCCAAGTGAATGGGAGACCAAATTTCGTGCAGCCCTTAGTGTGAAAGAGAGATTATTTTGTACATTAATGTATTTAGATACTTGCCAAAAGAAAAAGAGGAAACAAATTTCCTCTAAGAGGAATCAAGATGGGCGCACAAGTAGAGTCAAAAGAGGAAACAAATATGAGGATATCTTGGATCCTCTTTGGCCGTGTGAAATAAGGAGAAAAAAAGGAAATTGGCTCATGAATATGTGATATTCTATAGAAGAGGAAACTACCTTATTGAAGGTGAGACCTCTCCTATAAATAGGAGCCTTATTCTTCACATTTCATTCATTCCAAGTTTTAGAGATTGAGAGCTTCTCTCTCTAGCTTGGCCGCCCCTCTCCTCTCTCTCTCTATTCAATTTCGATTTTTGTTTTGGCACCTAGGTCCTCATTTGACCTAGAGTTTAGCTCTGCGACTTCAAGACTCGTTCTTAAGTCGTAGCGTTTAAAAGTGCCCACTCACTGATTCCTTCTTTTCGAGTGATTTAGTGATAGAAACTTTCGTGGTTGCTCGAGGTGCCGAGGAAAGAAAGAGAGACGTGCTGCGAGGGGAGACGAGCATTGCAAACTTTCCACAAGCTTCTTCAAAGTTCAAGCTTCAAGAAAGGTTAGTAAACTTCTAGCTCATATTGGTTTTTAATTACATGTACTTGCACTTGTCTAGGTTAGTAAAAACTGTTTTACTTCTAAAAGAAAATTTTTAAAATTCCGCCGCTTACCGAAGCGTTAATTATTTTCTCAAACCCTAGATCGATTCCAACAAGAGGATGGGCCAATATTCTAGAGAGAGAAGCTCTCAATCTCTAAAACTTTGTAATGAATGAAATGAGAAGAATGAGCGCTCGATTTATAGGAGAGGTTTTACCTTCAATAATGTAGTTTCCTCTTCTATAGAATATTATATATTCATGAGCAAATATTTCCTCTTTCTCTTTCTCATTTGGGCGGCCAAGAGAGCTTCTAGAAGCCCTTGGATTTGTTTCCTCTTTTGCTTCCCTCTTGCTTGGCCGAAATTCCTCTTTCCATGTAGAGGAACTTTGTTTCCTCTTTTTCTTTTGGCAAGTATCTTCATACATTAATGCACAAAATAAACTCTCTTTCTTTCTTGGGTTTGGACGAAAATGAGGCTTCTAGAAGCACCTTCTAGATGTTTCTTCATTTGTTCATGACAACATAAGAAAAACTCATTAAGAATTTTCAAGTAAAATTTTATGAAATGAAATTAATCCTCAAGGCCCAAGTTCATCAATATGGCCGAGTGGTTTAAATCATTTCCATCATATGACAATGTCAAAAAAAATTTATTGACATTCATTTCGTCTTATGTCCAAAAGGAAAAAATTACCCTTTAGACAATTTTCGTAAAACTTGTCTCGTTCTTGTTTTGAATTAGCTTCTAGTTTAACTATTCCTACTCGATAGGATTTGTGACACTAACCTCATGGATCCAAATGAACAAACCTTGAGCTAAAATACTTGGACACAAAAGTTCACAAACCTATTCCAAGTTTAGCTTAATGTCAACTGACTCAACTAAAGAGTTGACACTGAGAATCTCTCGGTTCAAATGAATTTATTTTCTACTCAAGAATTCAACCTAATTGTAATGAGCGGATCCAAAGAATATTATCTATGTTTACACTTCATGAATATCATCATCTAGTTGGGATTTACAAAATTACCATTTTACCATTCTAGCCGCTATTTCCTCAACTCATTTCTCGCTTGTGAATAAGTTAGAAACAATGTATTGACGAGGAGCTAACAAGTCACATTGATTCATCCAAAACAGTCATGACTCAATTTGGACACTGGCCAGTTCATTTATTCACAATTTAAGGAACGAAGCATGAGGTGATATACATTACACTTCAGCAATCTTGTACATGAATTTCATATCTATGAGATCTTCATAACTTAGTACTTCACCAATAGGTCATGTTCGGAATCTCATACTGAGTTCGAACTCTGACTTTCTCAAATGAGAATACGTAAGCTATGAAATGACATGTTTCATTTCGGGATTAAGGTAAGCATGATGCAATTTGTACATAGTGACCTCGAGACATAAGAGGTTAAATTTTTTTTTCTTTTTTTGTCTCTAGAAGTGCACTGGTCAATTCAGTACCTTCGGAATATACCTAGAAGAACTATAGAGTCTCCAACTCTCAATGTCCCATAACCAGACATCATAGATTCCCATAACAATCATACTGAGATCAATAGTCCTTTGATCCTTAGATTACGAATATATCGTTTTTAAGCAAAACATGAAGAGTTTGTTCATGCATGTCACGACCCGCGACCTCTCGTCGGCGGCTCACGGGTCGAGACGGTGGGGTTACGTCTCAGATCTCAACATCAACATATATATATATATATATAACAATATATCTCATATCAACATAATCAGAATAAATACTCATAATACTAACAACGCTTATATTAAACATATTACGATGATATATAATTGTTAGAAGTGGTTATACGAAAAGCTGGGTAAATTTTTCGCGTTTAGAGTTTAGGATTTAGAGCCTTATAGCGACTCTTATTTATACACAAGCTCCCGAATTTTAAGTATATATACGAGAGATAGTTTGGGTATCGTAGTTTACGGAATGAGTTCAACAAAATATAGATATTATTATAGAAAGGTTTGAACCCGGGTGAGTTCCCATTAGCCCAAAGGTCAAGAGATACACGTCTGGTCTTCATCTACAACTTCCTTGTTCACAGCGGCGCCTTGCCTTTCTCTATATTACCAAGGGTCATAAAACTATGAGTCGATTGACTCAGTAAGTGGGAGTCTAACCTATTAAAGGAAAACATCTAATGCAGAGCCATGTGACGTGCAAACAAACACATAAGAATGCAATGGATGCAAATCTAACAATTCTAGAGCATGACTAATGTGTGCACACTCTAACTAGCACTTGTCGTCTTTAAGGTTACACACATCCCGCGCTATAACCTCTAGAACGACAAGAGACCAGCCTTAGACTTCGAGCAGCAGTCGTCCGGCGGCCTAAGAGTTTTAACGCCTGTCTGGGATCCACTAATGGTACCACTTCATTCGACGTTGGCGCCACCCCCAGGCCCTCATAGCTCGTCAAGGTCTTCAGGCCTTCATAGCCTGGCAACAAAGTCGGGTATGACTCATGGTCGACTCCCCGAGATATGAGTACTCAGCGCCATCCCCCAGGCCCTCATAGCCCGTCAGGGTTCAATTCCATTTGGTACCATCGATACATCAATTCTTTAGGGTTCGGGTACTCTGTAGCACTCAGAGTACACACCTATGCTACTTACAGGAGAGCGACTCGGGTTAAATCCCCAAAGAATTATCATTTCCCTTTCATGCTCGTTAGTGTTTTAAGTTGAAGACTCGAGATATGACTCCCGGTACTCCTACCCTCGGCTCAAATCCGAGAGTCCAACATGCTCTCCTGTCACCTCAGATCTAGCTAAACTCTATGGTTAGCAGAGGGATCTAACTACAACAAAGTAGCACCGTGGCTGGTTCAAGTTAGCATTTGAACCTATGGGTATAAACCCAACTAAATTTTCCAAAAAGAGTGGCAGAAGCCTTAATCTTTGGTGTTTGTGTCTTTTAAGGCTTTTCCTACTCTTTTTATTATTAACACGTAAACAGGATTATTCCCTTGGTAAGTAGTTGACTTATGTCTCCACACTTACCTGAAATAGCTTTACAGAAAGTTCGACGACTTCCAACGATGTCTTGCTTTTCACGTTCTCCGTGATACTTGACGCTTGTCGAAACGTCAAAAGAAGAGTTAATCGAGCTTTAATTTTGATAACTCTATTTTTGAAAACTTCAAAATCCGGCTTCGTCGCCTTTGACTCGTCCGGTTCCCGCTCGTCTGTCCAAATCTGTCATCAAACTACGGAATCCGACATCGAGTTAATTCCTTAAATCCAACTCTTATCAATTTCCAAAATTCCAAATCCAACATCTCGACTCAAAAATCCGAGTCCAACCAAGTCGACAACCGAACACGAATCCAAACTAACTTGTCACAAAATCCTTAGACTTGTCAGGAAAATTTCTAGACTCGTCATAAAAATTTAGACTTGTCACAAAATTTTCTAGACTTGTCATAAGATTCAAATCTCAAATGTCAAAATTCAAATTCACTTCCAAATCAAATCCCAATTAAAAATCTCAATTCTCAAATCAACCAAAACATTTCCGAATCCCCACCGGATTAACAAGTAAATCACATATTCGACACCCGGTGAAGAACGGGTCATAACTTCCGCTACACATCCCGAAAACCAACGATTCCAATTTCAGAATGAAATTAACATCCACATCTTTCTAACAAGGTATTACAAAACAATTTTGGACCAAGGCAGCTAACTCAAAAGCATCTCACAATTTCAGCTTATCAATTCGGTATACCCATTTTTCCCAGCTTTCAAACACAGATTTCAAAAATTCATAACTCACTCAATTCTCAACGGATTTAAGTTTAAAGTGCGGTCTTCGAAAGACAGCATCACAGATCCCACAACCTTCGCAGACACCAAGCTCCCATCACCCCATTTGAAGCAGAAGTCGCCTTCCTCAAAGCTTTTGGTTTTCTTGAAACCAGTCAAGGAACAACAAATTTGGTTAGTAGCAGCGGAGTCAATAATCCATGTTGATACATTATCGGCTACTAAGCATGCTTCGGTACTTAGTACAATATTATGTTCCTTTGCTTTGAGGTAGGTAGGAGAGTACTTTTTCGTGGCCTTGTAAGGTTTCTTCTTAGATCCCGAGGTGGAGGGTTTGTGCTCAATAGCATATGCCTCTCCATGATTCCTCTTTCTCTTAGTGAGACCGTCAGCAGTGTCAAGCTCCTTTATAAGCTCGGTAACAGTGTACTCTAGCTTATTCATGGAGTAGTTCAGCTTGAAGGTATCGAAAGATTCGGGGAAAGTTTCCAAGATTATATCTATGATAGTCTCCCCATCAATCTCAGATCCTAGAATTTCCATTTCATTCAGGTAACTAATGATCAGCATCATACGGTCCCTGATAGGAGTCCCAGCCTTCATGCGATAGTTCATAAACTGTCAGATTGCTTGCTGTCCAGCCTGACGCCCTTGCCCACCAAACATCTCATGGAGATTGTAGAGCATATCGGCGGCTGTCTCAACGTTACGATGTTGCTGCTGGAGCACATTGTTCATAGATGCTAAGATATAGCACCTCGCAATCTCATCAGAGCAGAGCCAGGCCGCCAAGGCGTCCTGTCCTCTTTAGTCGAATCATCATTCGTATGAGTAGGACACGGGCTGGTGAGAACCCATTTGTGCTTGTTAACGGTAAGTATTATGTCAAGGTTACATTTCCCATCTACGTAGTTCTCGCTTCCAGTTTATTTGAGGAAATGATGATTGAGAGAGGGTTGAGAGACATTTTGCTGAAGAGTTGAAACAAGTTTATGATTTAGTCTTTTAGTTTAGGATTTAAGTTTGTTTAAGTTTTTAGGATGAACAAGACAGGAAAAATCCAAAGGTGTTATGAACGAAATTACACTTTACTCATTCGAGAGAAGGCCGCAACGAGTCTCCTTTCGTAAGTAAATGACTCATCATTAATGCTTAGCCAAGATGTCAATACATCATATTTGACTAGCCACCTTATAAAAAAGTTTGATCACTCACATCCTTTCGTAGGGTCTTGAGGGAGGATTACTAGGGATGGATTCTAAGTGTGTAACCAACCACGCAGTCCAAAAGATCGACTTTGAAAAACATTCCACTCTTCGACGTAACTCATTGAGCAATGATCAGAGCAAAGCGCCGTTGAGTAGTCTCATTTAAGAGAGGGCCACGAGGGTGACTCTTAGTCTGGCTACAATTACACTTTTCATTAGTGTTGGAGATCGTGGGTTGTAAACAACAAGTATAACCAGTCCCCCCCCCCCCCCCCCCCCCCCCCCCCCCGCACTTAGTTTTTAGAAAAGACACATTGTCTCTAATACATTTCAGAAACATGCTTTCCTAGTGCTTAGTGAGATAGAGTGGACTTCTAGAAAGGAATCCTAGATTTTCATGTTCAAGGAGGAGAAGTTTTAATGCATAGAGGCACAAGGTACATACTCGGACATTTTCCTATTTTTCTATTCGGGAAAGTGCATGAGGGAAGTGTGAACTTCAACTCACTCGAACACTTGAAAGTTTGATATTACACATCTTTATTCTTTGGCTCGTCTACGAGGAGACCCCCCACTCAAATTTTCAAGAGCATATACATTTTGAACATATGTGATATAGATATAGTTTTGAAAACATTTTGAAAAACATATATGATTTGGATGACAAAAATTTTTCAAGTTTTGAAAGTCAATACGATTTTCAACAATTAAACTACTTTTTTAAAGAAATTCAATTCAAGTAAATTTTTCAAAGAGAAGAGGAAAAAACTTTCCTCGGGGCCACAAGGCACGGGAAACATTATCCTCAAACACCCAACTAGAAGAAGAAAAAGTTCAGCGCTGGGACGCCTCCCGAACGACGAACTTGGGGGGCTAATGTTGTCGGTCGTTTTCGGAAAACCCGAGACGCCAAGAAGGCACGTCGCTCAAAGGGCCGATGGTCAGGCCGGAGGTCCTGAAGAGCGGCAAATCTTCAAGCCCTCGCCCAAACTCCTGGCTCCTCGAGTCGAGCTTCGCTCCTCGAGTCGAGCCTTGAGTCAATCTTCTCGAGTCGAGCTTCGCTCCTTGAGTCGAGCCTTGAATGGTTCCTCGAGTCGAGCCTTTAATTGTTCCTCGAGTCGAGCCTCGAGTCATTTTCGAGTCGAACCTCGAGTCATCCTCGAGTCACTCCTCGATTCAAGTCGCTAGTCGCTCTCGCCGGGCCGAGCCTTGCTCCTCGAATCGAGTCACTCTCATCAAGTAGAAAGCTTCATATTTCACGTGAGAAGAATGACATTCGAAGGCCCGCAAGAACCCGGCCAAGACGAGCCGTCCATCACGCACACAGCGCGCTACGCCGGCCGGCCGTGCAGCAGACGGCGCGCCGCTCGCTTCATGCGCCGCGCGACCTGTGCCGCACCTGGTGACCCTCGCGCCGCGCCCGGTGACACGCGCGCCGCGCGCCGCGCGTTGTGCGCCGCTCTTTGTGCGCCGCGCGCGCCGTGCGCCTCCACTTGATGGCATGCGCGATCCTAGTCCCACATGGACGAAAAAGGGACCTTCTAAGGCTCCCAAACACCTATAAATACCCTCTCCCATTGAGGGGAAAATCCATCCCAAAATATCCAAGAATTCTCTTCATCTCTTATCGACACGCTCGATTTCTCTGCTTCTCTGGATGCCACATTTGGCCTGAAGCAGGTTCTCTTCTCTCTCCCTCGTTCTCAAAGGTCCCGAAGCACTCACGGGAACTTCCCGGACGTCGCTCCCTTTGACCGAACGTTCTCCGGTGCTCAAGCACGCCCCTAGGGTTCTCAACTAGAGCTACCCTTGCGCGTCTAACACGCTAGACGCGTACGCGATCTCCGAAGTTCTGAGACGCTGCCGAGGACTCCTCGCGCCCCGTTTCCTTCGTCGAGCACGCCTCTTCACCAAGGCTCCACGCCTCATACTGCGTCACACACGCTTGAACTACGTTCTGACCTGATCCCACGCACGGGTACGTAGGCAGCCGACAACCAAGGCACGGTCACTCATCCTCCTCACCCCCTACCTCTCCCGAGAGGCGGGTTGATCGGAGAGAACCCTAGCTCGAGACTATCGAGTTCACACTCTTGGCCCGGGTGCGATCACTTGGTCCGGCCTTGGATCGAACCGCCCGAGGTTTTAAATAGTTGTTCATTTTCGTGCGACAACAGGCCTTGTGAATTAATTTCATTTCATAGAATTTTACTTGAAAATTCTTAATGGGCTTTTCTTATGTTGTCATGAACAATTAAAGAAAAACCTAGAAAGCCTTTTTAGAAGGCTTTTGGCCGTCCAACCCAAGTGAATGGGAGACCAAATTTCGTGCAGCCCTTAGTGTGAAAGAGAGATTATTTTGTGCATTAATGTATTTAGATACTTGCCAAAAGAAAAAGAGGAAACAAATTTCCTCTAAGAGGAATCAAGATGGGCGCCCAAGTAGAGTCAAAAGAGGAAACAAATATGAGGATATCTTGGATCCTCTTTGGCCGTGTGAAATAAGGAGAAGAAAAGGAAATTGGCTCATGAATATGTGATATTCTATAGAAGAGGAAACTACCTTATTGAAGGTGAGACCTCTCCTATAAATAGGAGCCTTATTCTTCACATTTCATTCATTCCAAGTTTTAGAGATTGAGAGCTTCTCTCTCTAGCTTGGCCGCCCCTCTCCTCTCTCTCTCTATTCAATTTCGATTTTTGTTTTGGCACCTAGGTCCTCATTTGACCTAGAGTTTAGCTCTGCGACTTCAAGACTCGTTCTTAAGTCGTAGCGTTTAAAAGTGCCCACTCACTGATTCCTTCTTTTCGAGTGATTTAGTGATAGAAACTTTCGTGGTTGCTCGAGGTGCCGAGGAAAGAAAGAGAGACGTGCTGCGAGGGGAGACGAGCATTGCAAACTTTCCACAAGCTTCTTCAAAGTTCAAGCTTCAAGAAAGGTTAGTAAACTTCTAGCTCATATTGGTTTTTAATTACATGTACTTGCACTTGTCTAGGTTAGTAAAAACTGTTTTACTTCTAAAAGAAAATTTTTAAAATTCCGCCGCTTACCGAAGCGTTAATTATTTTCTCAAACCCTAGATAGATTCCAACAAATGGTATCAGAGCTATGGTCAAAGATTAGCATGTACATGTTTTTAAAATTATGAGCTTGAAAATCGTTTTCGAAAGTTTACTAATTTTGTGACAAGTTAGATTTGTAATCTTAGATTTTTTTTAATTTAATGCTCTTGTCTTTAAATTAAAAAGCATGTTGATTTTCTATGAGTTTGGGATGGTTTTAAAACACATTAGAATCAGTTCTAAAAGTTTTTAATTTTTTTATATTGAAAAACGTGTTTTAAAGGTTTGAGAAATTTCGGTAAATTTTGTGACTAGTTACTTTGTCTTTCTAGTTTCTTTTATTTACCGTATTCGTTTTATGCTTGTTGTTATTTCTTTTATTCTATGTTATTACCCTGCTAATAAAACACAAATAAAAGCTTTAAACAACATCTTAAAACGTTCCGTTACACTTGATTCTTTTTCGCACCTAAGTAGGACCAAGCTTTAATTTATTTCTTTTTCTTCGAGCTGGAGTAAATCCGCATTAAAAGTGGCATAACTCTCTGCTCAGAAATCTAAATTTAATGATTCTTGAACCAAATTAAAGCTCTGTCTGTTCTCTGTCCAATGCCACCGGTTTCGGCTAAAAAGGACGTCGGAGCCGCCAGATATGGCGATTTTACTCCGAGGTGCGCGGCTGTTTGAAACTCCAGTTTTTTAGAAATCCGGATTTTCAAACCCCACTACCATTAGTTAAAGAACTCTAATGAGAAAATTTTCTTGAGCAAAAATGTTTTTCATATGATTATAAACATGATGTGTAAGATTAAAATGTTTTGATTTTTGAAAGTTTAATTGAAATTGAATTTTTACAAAACTAGTTTGAATTTTGAAAAACCGTTTTCACTTTCAAACTTGAAAATATTTTGTCATCCAAATCAAATAAATTTTCAAAATGTTTTCAAAACTATATCTATATCACATATGTTCAAAATCTATATGCTCTTAAAAATTTGAGTGGGAGGTCTCCTTGTAGACAAGCCGAAAAATAAAAAGATGTGTAATCTCAAACTTTCAAGTGTTCAAGTGAGTTGAAGTTCACACTTCCCTCACGCACTTTCCCGAAATAGAAAATAGGAAAAGATCGAGTATGTACCTTGTGCCTTTATGCACTAATACTGCTCTGAACATGTCGATCTAGGATTCTCTTCTAGTTGTCCGCTCTGTCGCTGTCTAACTAGGAAATTTGTTTCCGAACTTATAAGAGTCGATGAACCAACTCCAAAAACTAAGTGGGAGGGTTATATTCATTGTTTGTAACCCACGATCCCCAACACTAATGAAAGATGCAATAACATGGGACTAAGAGCCGCTCTTGCGACCCTCACTTAAATGTGAGTACTCCAAGGCGTTATTGCTTCGATCATTGCTCAATGAGCTACGTCCGAGAGTGATGCAATGATGGCAAGGCCTCCCCTTGGGGGATTGTTTTTCAAAGCTGATCTTTTGGACTAAGTGGTTGGTTGCACACTTAGGCTCAATCCCTAGTATCCTCCCTTGAGGCTCTGCGAAAGGATGTGAGTGATCAAACCAATTTAAAAGGTGGCTAGTCAAAATAGATGTATTGACATCTTGGCTTAGCATTAATGATGTGTCATTTACTTATAAATGGAGATTTTTTGCGGCCTTCTCTTGAGGGAGTAAATTATCGTTTGGTTTATAACACCTTTGGATTTTACAAAAGTCTTAATAAAACTTAAATCCTAAACCAAAGACTAATCATAAACTTGTTTCAACTTATATAAGCAATATGTCTCTCAACCATCTCTCTATCTTTCTTTCCTCGATAAAATTCGAAAACGAAAACTACGTAGATTCGAAACGTAACCTCGACATAATAGCTACCGTTAACAAGCACAAATGGGTACTCACCACCCGTGTCCTCCTCTGACGAATGATGATTCAACTCAAGAGGACAATGACGCCTTAGCGGCCTGGCTTCGATCCGATGAGATTGTGAGGTGCTATATCTTAGCATCTATGAACAATATGCTGAAAAAGCAACATCGTGACATCGACACTGCCGCCGACATGCTCTACAATTTCCTTGAGATGTTTGGAGGGCAAAGGCGTCAAACAAGGCAACAAGCAGTCCGACAGTTTATGAACTGTCATATGAAGGCTAGGACTCCTGCTAGAGACTTTATGATACTGATCATTAGTTTTCTATATAAATCCTAGGATCTGAGATTGATGGGAAGAATGTCATAGATGTGATCTTAGAAACTCTCCCCGCATCTCTTGATACCTCCAAGATGAACTACTCCATTAACAACCTAGAGTACACTTTTACCAAGCTTATGGAGGAACTTCACACTGCTGTAGGTCTCACTAAGAGAAAGAGGAATCAAGGAGAGGCACATGCTACTGAGCAAAAAGCCTCCGCCTCTGGAACTGTGAAGAGACCTTACAAGGCCGATAAAAAGAACTGTCCCGCCTATCTCAAAGCAAAGGAACATAGTATTGTACTAGTTACCGAAGCATGCTTAGTAGCTGATAATGTATCAACGTGGATTCTTGACTCCGCTGCTACTAACCATATTTGTTGTTCCTTGAATGGTTTCAAGAAAACCAAAGGCTTAGAGGAAGGCGAGTTCTGTTGGGGTGATGGGAGCCTGGTGTCCGCGAAGGCTGTGGGATCCGTGACGCTGTCTTTTGAAGACCGCACTTTAAACTTGAATAATGTTTATTTTGTTCCTACCTTTGGGAAGAACTTAATATCCGTTGCTCATCTTCTTGAGCAAGATTATTGTTTAAAGTTCACTAAGAATGGAATTCGTATTTCGTTTCCTGATAATTCTTTTGTCACTGATGCATGTATGAAGAATGCTCTTTTCTACATCTATCCCACTCAACCTTCTCTTTTAGACACCGAAATAGATGACGATCTAATTAGGGAGCCAAGGAGGATCAAACTTTCTGAATCCTGCGATCTAACAAAATCAACATACCTCTGGCACTTAAGACTTGGTCATATCAGTCTAGATAGGATTAAGAGATTTGTGAGGGATGGTCCACTCCAAGCCTCTGCAACAGGTTCACTACCTACTTGTGAATCCTGTATAGAAGGAAAAATGACTAAGCGACCTTTCTCCGATAAGGGTCGAAGAGCCACTGAGTTGCTGGAACTAATACATTCTGATGTATGTGGTCCGCTCAACCAACAGGCACGTGGAGGATACGAATACTTCGTTACCTTCACTGATGATTACTCAAGATATGGGTTTGTCTATTTGCTCAAACACAAATCCGAGACCTTTAACGTATTTAAGGTCTTTAGGGCTTTAGTGGAAAAGCAAACTGGCAAAGTGATCAAAACCCTTCGATCTGATCGAGGTGGTGAGTATATGTCTAGAGAGTTCGATGACTTTCTTAAAGAAGAAGGTATCGCTTCTCAGCTTGCCGCACCTGGCACACCTCAACAAAACGGAGTGTCAGAGAGAAGAAACCGAACTCTTATGGAGATGGTTAGATCGATGATGAGTTACTCATCACTCCCGCTTTCCTTTTGGGGATATGCCCTCGAAACAGCCGCTTACATTCTGAACCAAGTTCCGTCTAAAAACGGTTCCTGGTACTCCTTATGAAAGATGGACTGGCCGTAAAGTAAGTTTGGGCCACATCTGAATTTGGGGTTGCCCTGCACATGTGCTAAGGCAAAAGACTAGCAAGTTGGCTAGTATGTCAGAATTGTGCCTGTTTGTGGGATATCCAAAGGAAACCAAAGGTTTCATTTTCTATAGTCCCGAGGACGATAAGACTTTCGTTAGCACGAATGCTCGTTTCCTTGAGGAGGACTTCATGAAGGATGCGAAACCTAGAAGCAAAATTGTGCTTGAAGAAAAGTTGGGTGAGGAAGCTTCTACCTCATCTGTAAGAACTGTTCTTACCCCAACTGAAACACAACCTAACTCATCAGAATCTCGTCAAGTAGTACTTAGACGTAGTGGGAGGGCTACTCAAAAGCCTGACAGGTACGTGTCTTATGGAGACTCTCTTGTAGCCGTCTCCGACATGGATGACCCTGTTTCCTATAGCCAAGCGATGGCTTGTTCTGAATCAAACCTTTGGCTTGACGGTATGAAAGTTGAAATGCACTCGATGTATGTCAACAAAGTCTGGAAACTTGTAGACCTTCCTGAAGGGATTAAACCCGTAGGGTGTAAGTGGATATACAAGAAGAAAAGGGGTCCTGATGGGAACGTCGAGACGTTCAAAGCACGACTTGTGGCAAAGGGTTATACCTAACAAGAAGGAATTGACTATGAAGAAACCTTCTCGCCGGTCGCAATGCTTAAATCCATCCGCATACTCCTATCCATAGCTGCAGCTCTCAACTATGAGATATGGCAAATGGATGTCAAGACAGCCTTTCTGAATGGCAATCTTGACGAGCGCATTTACATGGCTCAACCAGACGGTTTCGTGGATAAAGGTCAAGAGACCAAGGTTTGTGAGTTGCTTAAATCCATTTATGGACTAAAGCAAGCATCTAGGTCATGGAATATTAGATTCGATGAAACTGTAAAGAGCTTCGGCTTTGAACAGTCAATAGATGAGCCTTGTGTTTACAAGTTAATACACGAAGGCAAAGTTGTGTTTCTGGTACTATATGTCGATGATATACTACTCATTGGTAATGACATGGGTAAGTTATCTGAGGTTAAGGTCTGGCTAGCAAAGCAATTCGATATGAAGGATCTAGGAGAAGCCGCGTACATTCTGGGAATCCAAATCTTTCGAGATAGGAAAAACCGGACCATGTCGCTCTCTCAAGCATCTTATATTGATAAGGTGATGGATCGCTTCTCGATGCAAGACTGCAAGAGGGGTCAAACACCCTTTAGGCATGGAGTTTCACTCTCTAAGGACTAGTCTCCCAAGATTGCACAAGAGATTGAAGACACGAGGAAGATTCCTTACGCCTCTGCCGTAGGAAGCCTCATGTATGCTATGCTTTGCACTAGACCTGATATATGTTTCGCCGTTGGCGTAGTTAGCCGTTTCCAATCCAACCCTGGACCCGAGCACTGGATTGCTGTTAAGCATGTTCTTAAGTATCTTCGAAGAACTAGGAACTTGATGCTTACATACTCAGGTACTGACCTGACTATGACGGGATATACCGACTCCGATTTTCAAGCGGATAAGGATTCCAGGAAATCCACTTCGGGATCTGTGTTCATCCTTAATGGTGGAGCTGTTGTGTGGAGAAGTATTAAGCAATCTTGCATTGCTGACTCCACAATGGAAGCAGAATATGTGGCTGCTTGTGAAGCATCCAAAGAGGCTGTATGGCTTAGAAAATTCCTTAAGTATTTGGAAATTGTTCCAAACGTCGACGAGCCCATGACCCTTTATTGTGATAATAGTGGGGCTGTCGCTAACTCAAAGGAACTTAGAAGCCATAAGCGCTCTAAACACATTGAGAGGAAATACCATTTGATTCGAGAGATCGCGCAACGCGGAGACGTGGAGGTGAAGTAGATCTCTGGCAGATCCATTCACCAAGGCCCTAGCGAACATGGTCTTCGACCAACTTCGAGAGGGATTAGACATGTAGGACTACTCACATCTTCTTTGAGTCAAGTGGGAGTTTGTTGTCAATGGTGCCCGCAAGAAGAGTAGTAGTGTCTATTTATGTAGATTTGATGTCATATAGTCTTACGAAGACTCTTGCTTGTAATTGCTTATTCACTAATAAAGTTGAAACGTTCATTCATTCTTTCTTTGTTTGAAGCTTTATGATAAAACCTTAGTCTTTTAGTCCATAAACAAACTTAACAACTTACGAAGAGACAAATGTAGATTTGCACGAACAAACTCTTCGTAGTTTGCTTAAAACGTTATATTCGCAATCTAAGGGTCAAAGGACTATTGACCTCAGTATGATTGTTAGAAGAATCTATGATGTCTGGTTATGAGGCATTGAGAGTTGGGGACTCTATAGTTCTTCTAGGTATCTTCCGAAGGTACTGAATTGACCAGTGCACTTCTAGAGACAATATAAGAACAAACCATTTAACCTCTTATGTCTCGAAGTCACTATGTATGAATTGCATCATGCTTACCTTAATCCTGAAATGAGACATGCCATTTCACACCTTAGTATTCTCATTTGAGAAAGTCAAAGTTCGGACTCACTATGTGATTCCGAACAAGGCCTATTGGTGAAGTACTAAGTTGTGAGTCTGTCATGAGTAACTTTGTGAAGTTCTCATAGATATGGAATTCATGTACAAGATTGCTGAAATGCAATGTATGTCACCTCATGCTTTGTTCCTTGGAGTGTGAATAAATGAACTGGCCAGTGTCCAAATTGAGTCCCGACTCTTTTGGATGAAACAATGTGACTTGTTAGCTCCTCGTCAATGCATTGTTTCTAACTTATTCACAAGCGACAAAGGAGTTGAGGAAATAACAGCTAGAAGGGTAAAATGGTAATTTAGTAAATCCCGACTAGCTGATGACATTCATGAAGGGTAAACATAGATAATATTCAGTGGATCCGCTCATCATAATTAGGTCGAATTCTTGAGTAGAAAATAAATTCATTTGAACCGAGAGATTTTCAGTGTCAGCTCTTTAGTGGAGTCAGTTGGCATTAAGCTAAACTTGGAAAAGGTTTGTGAACTTTTGAGTCCAAGTGTTTAGCTAAAGCTTTGTTCATTTGGGTCCATGAGGTCACTGTCACGAATCACATCGATAGGAATAGTTAAACTGGAAGCTAAGTCAAAACAAGAACGAAAATTGTCAAAAGGGCAATTTTGTCTTTTTGGACATGGCATGAAATGAATGTCAATAAATTTTTGGACAATGTCATATGATGACATATTATATCATACGGCCATAACATGTTTATTGGGCCTTGTGAATTAATTTCATTTCATAGAATTTTACTTGAAAATTCTTAATGGGCTTTTCTTATGTTGTCATGAACAATTAAAGAAAAACCTAGAAAGCCTTTTTAGAAGGCTTTTGGCCGTCCAACCCAAGTGAATGGGAGACCAAATTTCGTGCAGCCCTTAGTGTGAAAGAGAGATTATTTTGTACATTAATGTATTTAGATACTTGCCAAAAGAAAAAGAGGAAACAAATTTCCTCTAAGAGGAATCAAGATGGGCGCACAAGTAGAGTCAAAAGAGGAAACAAATATGAGGATATCTTGGATCCTCTTTGGCCGTGTGAAATAAGGAGAAAAAAAGGAAATTGGCTCATGAATATGTGATATTCTATAGAAGAGGAAACTACCTTATTGAAGGTGAGACCTCTCCTATAAATAGGAGCCTTATTCTTCACATTTCATTCATTCCAAGTTTTAGAGATTGAGAGCTTCTCTCTCTAGCTTGGCCGCCCCTCTCCTCTCTCTCTCTATTCAATTTCGATTTTTGTTTTGGCACCTAGGTCCTCATTTGACCTAGAGTTTAGCTCTGCGACTTCAAGACTCGTTCTTAAGTCGTAGCGTTTAAAAGTGCCCACTCACTGATTCCTTCTTTTCGAGTGATTTAGTGATAGAAACTTTCGTGGTTGCTCGAGGTGCCGAGGAAAGAAAGAGAGACGTGCTGCGAGGGGAGACGAGCATTGCAAACTTTCCACAAGCTTCTTCAAAGTTCAAGCTTCAAGAAAGGTTAGTAAACTTCTAGCTCATATTGGTTTTTAATTACATGTACTTGCACTTGTCTAGGTTAGTAAAAACTGTTTTACTTCTAAAAGAAAATTTTTAAAATTCCGCCGCTTACCGAAGCGTTAATTATTTTCTCAAACCCTAGATCGATTCCAACAAGAGGATGGGCCAATATTCTAGAGAGAGAAGCTCTCAATCTCTAAAACTTTGTAATGAATGAAATGAGAAGAATGAGCGCTCGATTTATAGGAGAGGTTTTACCTTCAATAATGTAGTTTCCTCTTCTATAGAATATTATATATTCATGAGCAAATATTTCCTCTTTCTCTTTCTCATTTGGGCGGCCAAGAGAGCTTCTAGAAGCCCTTGGATTTGTTTCCTCTTTTGCTTCCCTCTTGCTTGGCCGAAATTCCTCTTTCCATGTAGAGGAACTTTGTTTCCTCTTTTTCTTTTGGCAAGTATCTTCATACATTAATGCACAAAATAAACTCTCTTTCTTTCTTGGGTTTGGACGAAAATGAGGCTTCTAGAAGCACCTTCTAGATGTTTCTTCATTTGTTCATGACAACATAAGAAAAACTCATTAAGAATTTTCAAGTAAAATTTTATGAAATGAAATTAATCCTCAAGGCCCAAGTTCATCAATATGGCCGAGTGGTTTAAATCATTTCCATCATATGACAATGTCAAAAAAAATTTATTGACATTCATTTCGTCTTATGTCCAAAAGGAAAAAATTACCCTTTAGACAATTTTCGTAAAACTTGTCTCGTTCTTGTTTTGAATTAGCTTCTAGTTTAACTATTCCTACTCGATAGGATTTGTGACACTAACCTCATGGATCCAAATGAACAAACCTTGAGCTAAAATACTTGGACACAAAAGTTCACAAACCTATTCCAAGTTTAGCTTAATGTCAACTGACTCAACTAAAGAGTTGACACTGAGAATCTCTCGGTTCAAATGAATTTATTTTCTACTCAAGAATTCAACCTAATTGTAATGAGCGGATCCAAAGAATATTATCTATGTTTACACTTCATGAATATCATCATCTAGTTGGGATTTACAAAATTACCATTTTACCATTCTAGCCGCTATTTCCTCAACTCATTTCTCGCTTGTGAATAAGTTAGAAACAATGTATTGACGAGGAGCTAACAAGTCACATTGATTCATCCAAAACAGTCATGACTCAATTTGGACACTGGCCAGTTCATTTATTCACAATTTAAGGAACGAAGCATGAGGTGATATACATTACACTTCAGCAATCTTGTACATGAATTTCATATCTATGAGATCTTCATAACTTAGTACTTCACCAATAGGTCATGTTCGGAATCTCATACTGAGTTCGAACTCTGACTTTCTCAAATGAGAATACGTAAGCTATGAAATGACATGTTTCATTTCGGGATTAAGGTAAGCATGATGCAATTTGTACATAGTGACCTCGAGACATAAGAGGTTAAATTTTTTTTTCTTTTTTTGTCTCTAGAAGTGCACTGGTCAATTCAGTACCTTCGGAATATACCTAGAAGAACTATAGAGTCTCCAACTCTCAATGTCCCATAACCAGACATCATAGATTCCCATAACAATCATACTGAGATCAATAGTCCTTTGATCCTTAGATTACGAATATATCGTTTTTAAGCAAAACATGAAGAGTTTGTTCATGCATGTCACGACCCGCGACCTCTCGTCGGCGGCTCACGGGTCGAGACGGTGGGGTTACGTCTCAGATCTCAACATCAACATATATATATATATATAACAATATATCTCATATCAACATAATCAGAATAAATACTCATAATACTAACAACGCTTATATTAAACATATTACGATGATATATAATTGTTAGAAGTGGTTATACGAAAAGCTGGGTAAATTTTTCGCGTTTAGAGTTTAGGATTTAGAGCCTTATAGCGACTCTTATTTATACACAAGCTCCCGAATTTTAAGTATATATACGAGAGATAGTTTGGGTATCGTAGTTTACGGGATGAGTTCAACAAAATATAGATATTATTATAGAAAGGTTTGAACCCGGGTGAGTTCCCATTAGCCCAAAGGTCAAGAGATACACGTCTGGTCTTCATCTACAACTTCCTTGTTCACAGCGGCGCCTTGCCTTTCTCTATATTACCAAGGGTCATAAAACTATGAGTCGATTGACTCAGTAAGTGGGAGTCTAACCTATTAAAGGAAAACATCTAATGAAGAGCCATGTGACGTGCAAACAAACACATAAGAATGCAATGGATGCAAATCTAACAATTCTAGAGCATGACTAATGTGTGCACACTCTAACTAGCACTTGTCGTCTTTAAGGTTACACACATCCCGCGCTATAACCTCTAGAACGACAAGAGACCAGCCTTAGACTTCGAGCAGCAGTCGTCCGGCGGCCTAAGAGTTTTAACGTCTGTCTGGGATCCACTAATGGTACCACTTCATTCGACGTTGGCGCCACCCCCAGGCCCTCATAGCTCGTCAAGGTCTTCAGGCCTTCATAGCCTGGCAACAAAGTCGGGTATGACTCATGGTCGACTCCCCGAGATATGAGTACTCAGCGCCATCCCCCAGGCCCTCATAGCCCGTCAGGGTTCAATTCCATTTGGTACCATCGATACATCAATTCTTTAGGGTTCGGGTACTCTGTAGCACTCAGAGTACACACCTATGCTACTTACAGGAGAGCGACTCGGGTTAAATCCCCAAAGAATTATCATTTCCCTTTCATGCTCGTTAGTGTTTTAAGTTGAAGACTCGAGATATGACTCCCGGTACTCCTACCCTCGGCTCAAATCCGAGAGTCCAACATGCTCTCCTGTCACCTCAGATCTAGCTAAACTCTATGGTTAGCAGAGGGATCTAACTACAACAAAGTAGCACCGTGGCTGGTTCAAGTTAGCATTTGAACCTATGGGTATAAACCCAACTAAATTTTCCAAAAAGAGTGGCAGAAGCCTTAATCTTTGGTGTTTGTGTCTTTTAAGGCTTTTCCTACTCTTTTTATTATTAACACGTAAACAGGATTATTCCCTTGGTAAGTAGTTGACTTATGTCTCCACACTTACCTGAAATAGCTTTACAGAAAGTTCGACGACTTCCAACGATGTCTTGCTTTTCACGTTCTCCGTGATACTTGACGCTTGTCGAAACGTCAAAAGAAGAGTTAATCGAGCTTTAATTTTGATAACTCTATTTTTGAAAACTTCAAAATCCGGCTTCGTCGCCTTTGACTCGTCCGGTTCCCGCTCGTCTGTCCAAATCTGTCATCAAACTACGGAATCCGACATCGAGTTAATTCCTTAAATCCAACTCTTATCAATTTCCAAAATTCCAAATCCAACATCTCGACTCAAAAATCCGAGTCCAACCAAGTCGACAACCGAACACGAATCCAAACTAACTTGTCACAAAATCCTTAGACTTGTCAGGAAAATTTCTAGACTCGTCATAAAAATTTAGACTTGTCACAAAATTTTCTAGACTTGTCATAAGATTCAAATCTCAAATGTCAAAATTCAAATTCACTTCCAAATCAAATCCCAATTAAAAATCTCAATTCTCAAATCAACCAAAACATTTCCGAATCCCCACCGGATTAACAAGTAAATCACATATTCGACACCCGGTGAAGAACGGGTCATAACTTCCGCTACACATCCCGAAAACCAACGATTCCAATTTCAGAATGAAATTAACATCCACATCTTTCTAACAAGGTATTACAAAACAATTTTGGACCAAGGCAGCTAACTCAAAAGCATCTCACAATTTCAGCTTATCAATTCGGTATACCCATTTTTCCCAGCTTTCAAACACAGATTTCAAAAATTCATAACTCACTCAATTCTCAACGGATTTAAGTTTAAAGTGCGGTCTTCGAAAGACAGCATCACAGATCCCACAACCTTCGCAGACACCAAGCTCCCATCACCCCATTTGAAGCAGAAGTCGCCTTCCTCAAAGCTTTTGGTTTTCTTGAAACCAGTCAAGGAACAACAAATTTGGTTAGTAGCAGCGGAGTCAATAATCCATGTTGATACATTATCGGCTACTAAGCATGCTTCGGTACTTAGTACAATATTATGTTCCTTTGCTTTGAGGTAGGTAGGAGAGTACTTTTTCGTGGCCTTGTAAGGTTTCTTCTTAGATCCCGAGGTGGAGGGTTTGTGCTCAATAGCATATGCCTCTCCATGATTCCTCTTTCTCTTAGTGAGACCGTCAGCAGTGTCAAGCTCCTTTATAAGCTCGGTAACAGTGTACTCTAGCTTATTCATGGAGTAGTTCAGCTTGAAGGTATCGAAAGATTCGGGGAAAGTTTCCAAGATTATATCTATGATAGTCTCCCCATCAATCTCAGATCCTAGAATTTCCATTTCATTCAGGTAACTAATGATCAGCATCATACGGTCCCTGATAGGAGTCCCAGCCTTCATGCGATAGTTCATAAACTGTCAGATTGCTTGCTGTCCAGCCTGACGCCCTTGCCCACCAAACATCTCATGGAGATTGTAGAGCATATCGGCGGCTGTCTCAACGTTACGATGTTGCTGCTGGAGCACATTGTTCATAGATGCTAAGATATAGCACCTCGCAATCTCATCAGAGCAGAGCCAGGCCGCCAAGGCGTCCTGTCCTCTTTAGTCGAATCATCATTCGTATGAGTAGGACACGGGCTGGTGAGAACCCATTTGTGCTTGTTAACGGTAAGTATTATGTCAAGGTTACATTTCCCATCTACGTAGTTCTCGCTTCCAGTTTATTTGAGGAAATGATGATTGAGAGAGGGTTGAGAGACATTTTGCTGAAGAGTTGAAACAAGTTTATGATTTAGTCTTTTAGTTTAGGATTTAAGTTTGTTTAAGTTTTTAGGATGAACAAGACAGGAAAAATCCAAAGGTGTTATGAACGAAATTACACTTTACTCATTCGAGAGAAGGCCGAAACGAGTCTCCTTTCGTAAGTAAATGACTCATCATTAATGCTTAGCCAAGATGTCAATACATCATATTTGACTAGCCACCTTATAAAAAAGTTTGATCACTCACATCCTTTCGTAGGGTCTTGAGGGAGGATTACTAGGGATGGATTCTAAGTGTGTAACCAACCACGCAGTCCAAAAGATCGACTTTGAAAAACATTCCACTCTTCGACGTAACTCATTGAGCAATGATCAGAGCAAAGCGCCGTTGAGTAGTCTCATTTAAGAGAGGGCCACGAGGGTGACTCTTAGTCTGGCTACAATTACACTTTTCATTAGTGTTGGAGATCGTGGGTTGTAAACAACAAGTATAACCAGTCCCCCCCCCCCCCCCCCCCCCCCCGCACTTAGTTTTTAGAAAAGACACATTGTCTCTAATACATTTCAGAAACATGCTTTCCTAGTGCTTAGTGAGATAGAGTGGACTTCTAGAAAGGAATCCTAGATTTTCATGTTCAAGGAGGAGAAGTTTTAATGCATAGAGGCACAAGGTACATACTCGGACATTTTCCTATTTTTCTATTCGGGAAAGTCCATGAGGGAAGTGTGAACTTCAACTCACTCGAACACTTGAAAGTTTGATATTACACATCTTTATTCTTTGGCTCGTCTACGAGGAGACCCCCCACTCAAATTTTCAAGAGCATATACATTTTGAACATATGTGATATAGATATAGTTTTGAAAACATTTTGAAAAACATATATGATTTGGATGACAAAAATTTTTCAAGTTTTGAAAGTCAATACGATTTTCAACAATTAAACTACTTTTTTAAAGAAATTCAATTCAAGTAAATTTTTCAAAGATCAAAACATTTTAATATTTCAAAATATGTTTATTATCTTATGAAAAACAATTTTGCTCAAGGAAATTTTCTTATTAGAGTTCTACTCATGGAGTGGGGTCCGAAATTCGGAATTCTATAAAACTGGACTTTCGGAGCAGCCGCACACCTCGGAGTAAAATCGCATTAAGTGGCGTCTCCGACAACCTTTTAACCTAAAACTAACGGCTTTGGAAAGAGGACAATAAGACCTTTAATTTAATTCAAGGATCATTAAATTTCGAATTCTGGGCAGAGAGTTATGCCACTTTTACCGTGGGTTTTCTCGAGCTCTAAGAAAACTGGAAATAATTAAGGTTCGGACTTGAGTGCAAATGAATCGAGTGTAACAAAATGGTGTAAAGAGTTGTTAAAGCTTTTATATGTGATTTATTAACATGATAATAACATAGTATAAAAGTAAATAACAATAAACATATAACAAAACGAGTAAATAAACGAAACTAGCAAGACAATATAACTAGTCATAAAATTACCCGAAATTTCTCAAACTTTAAAAACACGTTTTTCATTATCAAAAGTTAAAAACTTTGAGAACTGATTCTAATGTATTTTAAAAACATCCCAATGTCATAGAAAATCAACATGAGTTTTAATATAAAGACAAAAGCCATAAATTAAAAAAAATCTAAGAAAACAATTCTAACTTGTAAAAAAAACGAGTAATCTTTCGAAAACGATTTTCAAGCTGAAAGTTTATTCAAATGTACATGCTTAACTTTGACCATAGCTCTGATACCATTTGTTGGAATTGATATAGGGTTAAGAAAAGATTTAACGCTTCGAGCAAGCGGCGGAAAATAAAAAATTTCTTTTAAACAAGTAAAACGATTTTACTAACCTAGACAAAGAGCAAGCACATGTTATCATTAAAACTATCTAAAAGAGATTACACGTTTGCTAACCTTTATGAAGCTTGATCATTGACAAACTTGTGGAGGTTGAATCGCTCGTCTCCCCACGCAGCTCGTCTTTCTTCGTTCTTCGGGAACTCGAGTAAGCACGAAAGTTTCTGTTGGAATCGATCTAGGGTTTGAGAAAATAATTAACGCTTCGTTAAGCGGTGGAATTTTAAAAATTTTCTTTTACAAGTAAAACAGTTTTTACTAACCTAGACAAGTGCAAGTACATGTAATTAAAAACCAATATGAGTTATGAAGTTCACTAACCTTTCTTGAAGCTTGAACCTTGTAGAAGCTTTTGGAAAGTTGCAACGCTCGTCTCCCCTCGCAGCACGTCTCTCTTTCTTTCCTCGGCACCTCGAGCAACCACGAAAGTTTCTATCACTAAATCACTCGAAAAGAAGGAATCAGTGAGTGGGCACTTTTAAACACTACGACTTAAGAACGAGTCTCGAAATCGCAGAGCTAAACACTAGGTCGAGTGAGGACCTAGGTGCCAAGACAAGAAAAAATCGAAAATAAACTAGAGAGAGAGAGAGAGGATTTTCGGCCAACAATGTCTAGAGAGAGAGTCTCTCAATCTCTAACTTATGTTGAATGAATAGAATGAGAGGAATGAGGGTCCTATTTATAGGAGAAGGGTTGGCCTTGGAAAGAAGTAGTTTCCTCTTATTTTCCAAGCCTTTATGAGGAAATCTTATTTCCTCTTTTTCCCTTGCTTTGCACGTCCAACATGTGCTTCAATAAGCCTTGGATTTGTTTCCTCATTTAGTTTGTCTCTCTCTTTCCCTTGTGTTGGCCGAACTTATGCTTTCCTCATAGAGGAAATTTGTTTCCTCTTTTTCTTTTGGCAAGTATCTTGATACAGTTATGCACAAAATAATTTCTCTTTCCCTTGGGTATTTGGGCGCCCATTTCACATCTAGAAGGAGCTTCTAGAAGCTTCTTCATTTGTTCAAGACAACATGTGAAAGGCCCATTAAGAATTTTCAATAAAATTCTTATGAAATGAAATTAATTCACAAGGCCCAATGATCAAGTCATGGCCGAGTATTATTAAGTCATCAAATGAACTTGTCAAAATTTATTGACATCCATTTCATCTTTATGTCTCAAAAGACAAAAATACCCTTTCGACAATTTCCGTTCTTGTTTTGACTTAGCTTCCAGTTTAACTATTCCTATCGATGTGATTCGTGACAGTGACCTCATGGACCCAAATGAACAAAGCTTGAGCTAAACACTTGGACTCAAAAGTTCACAAACCTTTTCCAAGTTTAGCTTAATGTCAACTGACTCCACTAAAGAGCTGACACTGAAAATCTCTCGGTTCAAATGAATTTATTTTCTACTCAAGAATTCGACCTAATTATGATGAGCGGATCCACTGAATATTATCTATGTTTACCCTTCATGAATGTCATCAGCTAGTCGGGATTTACTAAATTACCATTTTACCCTTCTAGCTGTTATTTCCTCAACTCCTTTGTCGCTTGTGAATAAGTTAGAAACGATGTATTGACGAGGAGCTAACAAGTCACATTGTTTCATCCAAAAGAGTCAGGACTCAATTTGGACACTGGCCAGTGTTGTCAATGGTGCCCACAAGAAGAGTTGTAGTCTTTATTTTGAACATTTGATGTAATAAAGTCTCATGAAGACTCTTGCTTGTAATTGCCTATTCATTCATTAATAAAGTTGAAACGTTCATTCAATCTTCCTTGTCTGAAGCTTTATGATAAAACCATAGTCTTTTAGTCCATAAACAAACTTAACAACTTACGAAGAGACAAATGTAGATTTGCATGAACAAACTCTTCGTAGTTTGCTTAAAACGATATATTCGCAATCTTAGGGTCAAAGGACTATTGACCTCAGTATGATTGTTAGAAGAATCTATGATGTCTGGTTATGAGGCATTGAGAGTTGGAGACTCTATAGTTCTTCTAGGTATCTTCCGAAGGTACTGAATTGACCAGTGCACTTCTAGAGACAATATAAGAATAAACCATTTAACCTCTTATGTCTCGAAGTCACTATGTATGAATTGCATCATGCTTACCTTAATCCTGAAATGAGACATGCCATTTCACACCTTAGTATTCTCATTTGAGAAAGTCAAAGTTCGGACTCACTATGTGATTCCGAACAAGGCCTATTGGTGAAGTACTAAGTTGTGAGTCTGTCATGAGTAACTTTGTGAAGTTCTCATAGATATGGAATTCATGTACAAGATTGCTGAAATGCAATGTATGTCACCTCATGCTTTGTTCCTTAGAGTGTGAATAAATGAACTGGCCAGTGTCCAAATTGAGTCCTGACTCTTTTGGATGAAACAATGTGACTTGTTAGCTCCTCGTCAATACATTGTTTCTAACTTATTCACAAGCGACAAAGGAGTTGAGGAAATAACAGCTAGAAGGGTAAAATGGTAATTTAGTAAATCCCGACTAGCTGATGACATTCATGAAGGGTAAACATAGATAATATTCAGTGGATCCGCTCATTACAATTAGGTGAATTCTTGAGTAGAAAATAAATTCATTTGAACCGAGAGATTTTCAGTGTCAGCTCTTTAGTGGAGTCAGTTGGGATTAAGCTAAACTTGGAAAAGGTTTGTGAACTTTTGAGTCCAAGTGTTTAGCTAAAGCTTTGTTCATTTGGGTCCATGAGGTCACTGTCACGAATCACATCGATAGGAATAGTTAAACTGGAAGCTAAGTCAAAACAAGAACGAAAATAGTGAAAAGGGTATTTTTGTCTTTTGAGACAAACGATGAAATGAATGTCAATAAATTTTTGACAAGGTCATTTTATGACATGTTTCACTCGGCCATGACTTGATCATTGGGCCTTGTGAATTAATTTCATTTCATAAGAATTTTATTGAAAATTCTTATTGGGCCTTTTTCATGTTGTCATGAACAAATGGAAAAGCTTCTAGAAGCCCATTCTAGAAGGACATAGGCGCCCAACATACCCAACCAAGAGAGAATATTTTGTGCATCAATGTATCAAGATACTTGTAAAAAGAAAAAGAGGAAACAAATTTGCATGAGGATGCTATATGGAATTCGGCCAAGAGAGAGACAAGGCAAGGCATGGAACAAAATAGGAAACTATTCCAAGACTTAATGAAGTCTATTTTGGCCGAGCTCCTCAAGGAAAAGAAAGAGGAAATTGGCTCATTTTATAGAAGAGGAAACTACCTTATTGAAGGTGAGACCTCTCCTATAAATAGGAGCCTCATTCTTCTCATTTTCATTCATCCAAAGTTCATTTATTCACACTCCAAGGTACAAAGCATGAGGTGACATACATTGCATTTCAGCAATCTTGTACATGAATTCCATATCTATGAGAACTTCACAAAGTTACTCATGACATACTCACAACTTAGTGTTTCACCAATAGGCCCTGTTCGGAATGACATAGTGAGTCCGAACTCTGACTTTCTCAAATGAGAATACTAAGGTGTGAAATGGCATGTCTCATTTCAGGATTAAGGTAAGCATGATGCAATTCATACATAGTGACTTCGAGACATAAGAGGTTAAATGGTTTGTTCTTATATTGTCTCTAGAAGTGCACTGGTCAATTCAGTACCTTCGGAAGATACCTAGAAGAACTATAGAGTCCCCAACTCTCAATGCCTCATAACCAGACATCATAGATTCTTCTAACAATCATACTGAGGTCAATAGTCCTTTGACCCTAAGATTGCGAATATATCGTTTTAAGCAAACTACGAAGAGTTTGTTCATGCAAAATTACATTTGTCTCTTCGTAAGTTGTTAAGTTTGTTTATGGACTAAAAGACTAAGGTTTTATCATAAAGCTTCAAACAAAGAAAGAATGAATGAACGTTTCAACTTTTTTAATGAATGAATAGGCAATTACAAGCAAGAGTCTTCGTAAGACTATATGTCATCAAATGTACATAAGTAGACACTACTACTCTTCTTGTGGGCACCATTGACAACAAACTCCCACTTGACTCAAAGAAGATGTGAGTAGTCCTTTATGCCTAATCCCTCTCGATGTTGTTCGAAGACCAGGTTCGCTAGGGCTTGGTGAATAGATCTGCCAGAGATCTACTTCACCTCCACGTCTCTGCGTTGCGCGATCTCTCGAATCAAATGGTATTTCCTCTCAGTATGTTTAGAGCGCTTATGGCTTCTAGGTTCCTTTGAGTTAGCGACAGCCCCACTATTATCACAATAAAGGGTCATGGTCTTGTCGACGTTTGGAACAACTTCCAAATACTTAAGGAATTTTCTAAGCCATACAGCCTCTTTGGATGCTTCACAAGCAGCCACATATTCTGCTTCTATTGTGGAGTCAGCAATGCAAGATTGCTTAATACTTCTCCACACAACAGCTCCACCATTAAGGATGAACACAGATCCCGAAGTGGATTTCCTGGAATCCTTATCCGCTTGAAAATCGGAGTCGGTATATCCCGTCATAGTCAGGTCAGTACCTGAGTATGTAAGCATCAAGTTCCTAGTTCTTCGAAGATACTTAAGAACATGCTTAACAGCAATCCAGTGCTCGGGTCCAGGGTTGGATTGGAAACGGCTAACTACGCCAACAGCGAAACATATGTCAGGTCTAGTGCAAAGCATGGTATACATGAGGCTTCCTACGGCAGAGGCGTAAGGAATTTTCCTCATGTCTTCAATCTCTTGTGCAGTCTTGGGAGACCGGTCCTTAGAGAGTGAAACTCCATGCCTAAAGGGTGTTTGACCCCTCTTGCAGTCTTGCATCGAGAAGCGATCCATCACCTTATCAATATAAGATGCTTGAGAGAGCGACAGGGTCCGGTTTTTCCTATCTCGAAAGATTTGGATTCCCAGAATGTACGCGGCTTCTCCTAGATCCTTCATATCGAATTGCTTTGCTAGCCAGACCTTAACCTCAGATAACTTACCCACGTCATTACCAATGAGTAGTATATCATCGACATATAGTACCAGAAACACAACTTTGCCTTCGTGTATTAACTTGTAAACACAAGGCTCATCTATTGACTGTTCAAAGCCGAAGCTCTTTAAAGTTTCATCGAATCTAATATTCCACGATCTAGATGCTTGCTTTAGTCCATAAATGGATTTAAGAAACTCACAAACCTTGGTCTCTTGACCTTTATCCACGAAACCGTCTGGTTGAGCCATGTAAATGCGCTCGTCAAGATTGCCATTCAGAAAGGCTGTCTTGACATCCATTTGCCAGATGTCATAGTCGAGAGCTGCAGCTATGGATAGGAGTATGCGGATGGATTTAAGCATCGCGACTGGCGAGAAGGTTTCTTCATATTCAATCCCTTCTTGTTGGGTATAACCCTTCGCCACAAGTCGTGCTTTGAACGTCTCGACGTTCCCATCAGGACCCCTTTTCTTCTTGTATATCCACTTACACCCTACGGGTTTAATCCCTTCAGGAAGGTCTACAAGTTTCCAGACTTTGTTGACATACATCGAGTGCATTTCAACTTTCATGGCGTCAAGCCAAAGGTTTGATTCAGAACAAGCCATCGCTTCGCTATAGGAAACAGGGTCATCCATGTCGGAGACGGCTACAAGAGAGTCTCCATAAGACATGTACCTGTCAGACTATTGAGTAGCCCTCCCACTATGTCTAAGTACTACTTGACGAGATTCTGATGAGTTAGGTTGTGTTTCAGTTGGGGTAAGAACAGTTCTTACAGATGAGGTAGAAGCTTCCTCACCCAACTTTTCTTCAAGCACAATTTTGCTTCTAGGTTTCGCATCCTTCATAAAGTCCTCCTCAAGGAAACGAGCATTCGTGCTAACGAAAGTCTTATCGTCCTCGGGGCTATAGAAAGTAAAACCTTTGGTTTCCTTCGGATATCCTACAAACAGGCACAATTCTGACCTACTAGCCAACTTGTCTTTTGCCTTAGCACGTGTGTAGGGCAACCCCAAATTCGGATGCGGCCAAGATTCACTTTACGGCCAGTCCATCGTTCATAAGGAGTACCAGGAACCATTTTGGACGGAACTTGGTTCAGAATGTAGACGGCTGTTTCGAGGGCCTATCCCCAAAAGGAAAGCGGGAGTGATGAGTAACTCATCATTGATCTAACCATCTCCATAAGAGTTCGGTTTCTTCTCTCTAACACTCCGTTTTGTTGAGGTGTGCCAGGTGCGGTAAGCTGAGAAGCGATACCTTCTTCTTTAAGAAAGTCATCGAACTCTCCAGCCATATACTCACCACCTCGATCAGATCGAAGGGTTTTGATCACTTTGCCAGTTTGCTTTTCCACTAAAGCCCTAAAGACCTTAAATACGTTAAAGGTCTCGGATTTGTGTTTGAGCAAATAGACAAACCCATATCTTGAGTAATCATCAGTGAAGGTAACAAAGTATTCGTATCCTCCACGTGCCTGTTGGTTGAGCGGACCACATACATCAGAATGTATTAGTTCCAGCAACTCAGTGGCTCTTCGACCCTTATCGGAGAAAGGTCGCTTAGTCATTTTTCCATCTATACAGGATTCACAAGTAGGTAGTGAACCTATTGCAGAGTCTTGGAGTGGACCATCCCTCACAAGTCTCTTAATCCTATCTAGACTGATATGACCAAGTCTTAAGTGCCAGAGGTATGTTGATTTTGTTAGATCGGAGGATTCAGAAAGTTTGATCCTCTTCGGCTCCCTAATTAGATCGTTATCTATTTCAGTGTCTAAAAGAGAAGGTTGAGTGGAATAGATGTAGAAAAGAGCATTCTTCATACATGCATCAGTGACAAAAGAATTATCAGGAAACGAAATACGAATTCCATTCTTAATGAACTTTAAACAATAATCTTGCTCAAGAAGACGAGCAACGGATATTAAGTTCTTCCCAAAGGTAGGAACAAAATAAACATTATTCAAGTTTAAAGTGCGGTCTTCAAATGACAGCGTCACGGATCCCACAGCCTTCGCGGACACCAGGCTCCCATCACCCCATTTGAAACAGAACTCACCTTCCTCTAAGCTTTTGGTTTTCTTGAAACCATTCAAGGAACAACAAATATGGTTAGTAGCAGCGGAGTCAAGAATCCACGTTGATACATTATCAGCTACTAAGCATGCTTCAGTAACTAGTACAATGCTATGTTCCTTTGCTTTGAGATAGGTAGTACAATTCCTTTTATCGGCCTTGTGAGGTCTCTTCTTAGTTCCAGAGGCGGAGGCTTTTTGCTCAGTAGCATGTGCCTCTCCTTGATTCCTCTTTCTCTTATTGAGACCTACAGCAGTGTGAAGCTCCTTCATAAGCTCGGTAACAGTGTACTTTAGCTTTGTAATGGAGTAGTTCAGCATGAAGGTATCAAGAGACTCGGGGAGAGTTTCTAAGATCATATCTATGATATTCTTCCCATCAATCTCAGATCCTAGGATTTCCATTTCATTTAGGTAACTAATGATCAGCATCATATGGTCCCTAACAGGAGTCCTAGCCTTCATGCGACAGTTCATAAACTGTCGGACTGCTTGTAGCCTTGTTTGACGCCTTTGCCCTCCAAACATCTCAAGGAGATTGTAGAGCATGTCGGCGGCAGTCTCGATGTCACGATGTTGCTTTTTCAGCATATTGTTCATAGATGCTAAGATATAGCACCTCACAATCTCATCGGATCGAAGTCAGGCCGCTAAGGCGTCATTTTCCTCTTGAGTTGAATCATCATTCGTCAGAGGAGGACACGGGGTGGTGAGTACCCATTTGTGCTTGTCGACAGTAAGGACTATGTCGAGGTTACGTTTCCAGTCGACGTAATTTCTGCCTTCGAGTTTATTCGAGGAAAGAATTGTAGAGAGAGGGTTGAGAGACATATTGCCTATAAAAGTTGAAACAAGTTTATGATAAGTCTTTGGTTTAGGATTTAAGTTTTATTAAGACTTTTGTAAAATCCAAAGGTGTTATAAACCAAACGATAATTTACTCCCTCAAGAGAAGGCCGCAAAAAATCTCCATTTATAAGTAAATGACACATCATTAATGCTAAGCCAAGATGTCAATACATCTATTTTGACTAGCCACCTTGTAAATTGGTTTGATCACTCACATCCTTTCGCAGAGCCTCAAGGGAGGATACTAGGGATTGAGCCTAAGTGTGCAACCAACCCCTTAGTCCAAAAGATCAGCTTTGAAAAACAATCCCCCAAGGGGAGGCCTTGCCATCATTGCATCACTCTCGGACGTAGCTCATTGAGCAATGATCGAAGCAATAACGCCTTGGAGTACTCACATTTAAGTGAGGGTCGCAAGAGCGGCTCTTAGTCCCACGTTATTGCATCTTTCACTAGTGTTGGGGATCGCGGGTTACAAACAACGAATATAACCCTCCCACTTAGTTTTTGGAGTTAGTTCATCGACTCTTATAATTTCGGAAACAGATTTCCTAGTTAGAGAGCGACAGAGCGGACAACTAGAAGAGAATCCTAGATCGACATGTTCAGAGCAGTATTAGTGCATAAAGGCACAAGGTACATACTCGATCTTTTCCTATTTTCTATTTCGGGAAAGTGCGTGAGGGAAGTGTGAACTTCAACTCACTCGAACACTTGAAAGTTTGAGATTACACATCTTTTTATTTTTCGGCTTGTCTACAAGGAGACCTCCCACTCAAATTTTCAAGAGCATATAGATTTTGAACATATGTGATATAGATATACTTTTGAAAACATTTTGAAAATTTATTTGATTTGGATGACAAAATATTTTCAAGTTTGAAAGTGAAAACGGTTTTTCAAAATTCAAACTAGTTTTGTAAAGATTCAATTTCAATTAAACTTTCAAAAAACAAAACATTTTAATCTTACACATCATGTTTATAATCATATGAAAAACATTTTTGCTCAAGAAAATTTTCTCATTAGAGTTCTATAACTCATGGTAGTGGGGTTTGAAAATCCGGATTTCCTAAAAACTGGAGTTTCAGACAGCCGCGCACCTCGGAGTAAAATCGCCATATCTGGCGGCTCCGTTGTCCTTTTCAGCCGAAACCGGTGGCATTGGACAGAGGACAGACAGAGCTTTAATTTGATTCAAGAATCATCAAATTTCAATTTCTGAGCAGAGAGTTATGCCACTTTTAATGCGGGTTTATTCCAGCTCGAAGAAAAAGAAATAAATTAAAGCTTGGTCCTACTTAGGTGCGAAAAAGAATCAAGTGTAACGGAACGTTTTAAGATGTTGTTTAAAGCTTTTATTTGTGTTTTATTAGCAGGGTAATAACATAGAATAAAAGAAATAACAACATGCATAAAGCGATTCAAGTAAATAAACGAAACTAGCAAGATATCAAAACTAGTCACAAAATTTTACTCGAAATTTCTCAAACCTTTAAAACACGTTTTTCAATATAAAAAATTAAAAACTTTTAGAACTGATTCTAATGTGTTTTAAAAACATCCCAAACTCATAGAAAATCAACATGATTTTTAATTTAAAGACAAGAGCATTAAATTAAAAAAAATCTAAGATTACAATTCTAACTTGTCACATAATTAGTAAACTTTCGAAAACGATTTTCAAGCTCATAATTTTAAAAACATGTACATGCATATCTTTGACCATAGCTCTGATACCATTTGTTGGAATCGATCTAAGGTTTGAGAAAATAATTAACGCTTCGTTAAGCGGCGGAATTTTAAAAATTTTCTTTTACAAGTAAAACAGTTTTTACTAACCTAGACAAGTGCAAGTACATGTAATTAAAAACCAATATGAGTTATGAAGTTCACTAACCTTTCTTGAAGCTTGAACCTTGTAGAAGCTTTTGGAAAGTTGCAACACTCGTCTCCCCTCGCAGCACGTCTCTCTTTCTTTCCTCGGCACCTCGAGCAACCACGAAAGTTTCTATCACTAAATCACTCGAAAAGAAGGAATCAGTGAGTGGGCACTTTTAAACACTAAGACTTAAGAACGAGTCTTGAAGTCGCAGAGCTAAACACTACGTCGAGTGAGGACCTAGGTGCCAAGACAAGAAAAAATCGAAAATAAACTAGAGAGAGAGAGAGAGGATTTTCGGCCAACAATGTCTAGAGAGAGAGTCTCTCAATCTCTAACTTATGTTGAATGAATAGAATGAGAGGAATGAGGGTCCTATTTATAGGAGAAGTGTTGGCCTTGGAAAGAAGTAGTTTCCTCTTATTTTCCAAGCCTTTATGAGGAAATCTTATTTCCTCTTTTTCCCTTGCTTTGCACGTCCAACATGTGCTTCAATAAGCCTTGGATTTGTTTCCTCATATAGTTTGTCTCTCTCTTTCCCTTGTGTTGGCCGAACTTATGCTTTCCTCATAAAGGAAATTTGTTTCCTCTTTTTCTTTTGGCAAGTATCTTGATACATTTATGCACAAAATAATTTCTCTTTCACTTGGGTATTTGGGCGCCCATTTCACATCTAGAAGGAGCTTCTAGAAGCTTCTTCATTTGTTCATGACAACATGTGAAAGGCCCATTAAGAATTTTCAATAAAATTCTTATGAAATGAAATTAATTCACAAGGCCCAATGATCAAGTCATGGCCGAGTATTATTAAGTCATCAAATGAACTTGTCAAAATTTATTGACATCCATTTCATCTTTATGTCTCAAAAGACAAAAATACCCTTTCGACAATTTTCGTTCTTGTTTTGACTTAGCTTCCAGTTTAACTATTCCTATCGATGTGATTCGTGACAGTGACCTCATAGACCCAAATGAACAAAGCTTGAGCTAAACACTTGGACTCAAAAGTTCACAAACCTTTTCCAAGTTTAGCTTAATGTCAACTGACTCCACTAAAGAGATGACACTGAAAATCTCTCGGTTCAAATGAATTTATTTTCTACTCAAGAATTCGACCTAATTATGATGAGCGGATCCACTGAATATTATCTATGTTTACCCTTCATGAATGTCATCAGCTAGTCGGGATTTACTAAATTACCATTTTACCCTTCTAGCTGTTATTTCCTCAACTCCTTTGTCGCTTGTGAATAAGTTAGAAACAATGTATTGACGAGGAGCTAACAAGTCACATTGTTTCATCCAAAAGAGTCAGGACTCAATTTGGACACTGGCCAGTTCATTTATTCACACTCCAAGGAACAAAGCATGAGGTGACATACATTGCATTTCAGCAATCTTGTACATGAATTCCATATCTATGAGAACTTCACAAAGTTACTCATGACATACTCACAACTTAGTATTTCACCAATAGGTCCTGTTCGGAATGACATAGTGAGTCCGAACTCTGACTTTCTCAAATGAGAATACTAAGGTGTGAAATGGCATGTCTCATTTCAGGATTAAGGTAAGCATGATGCAATTCATACATAGTGACTTCGAGACATAAGAGGTTAAATGGTTTGTTCTTATATTGTCTCTAGAAGTGCATTGGTCAATTCAGTACCTTCGGAAGATACCTAGAAGAACTATAGAGTCTCCAACTCTCAATGCCTCATAACCAGACATCATAGATTCTTCTAACAATCATACTGAGGTCAATAGTCCTTTGACCCTAAGATTGCGAATATATCGTTTTAAGCAAACTACGAAGAGTTTGTTCATGCAAATCTACATTTGTCTCTTCGTAAGTTGTTAGGTTTGTCTATGTACTAAAAGACCAGGGTTTTATCATAAAGCTTCAGACAAGGAAGATCGAATGAACGTTTCAACTTTTTATTAATGAATAAGCAATTACAAGCAAGAGTCTTCGTAAGACTATATGACATCAAATGTACATAAATAGACACTACTACTCTTCTTGTGGGCACCATTGACAACAGTTTCTATCACATAAATCACTCGAGGTAAGAAGGAAAAAGTGTGTGGGCACTTTTAAACACAACGACTCAAAAACAAGTCTTAGAGTCGAAGAGCTAAAATAAACGCTATGTCAAATGTGGATCTAGGTGCCAAAAGAAAAACGAAAAGAGTTAGAGAGAGAGAGACAAGTGGGCGGCCAAGTCTAGAGAGAGAAGCTCTCAATCTCTAAAACTTTGGGATGAGAAAGCATGGAAATGAGGGCTCTATTTATAGGAGAAGGATTACCTTCAAAAGATAGTTTTCTTTTCTCTATAGAATATCACATATTCATGAGCAAATATTATTTCCTCTTTTTTACACCTCATCGGCGTCCAACATGCCACTAGTACAAAGTGAAGCGTCAGACACGACAAGTTTGAGACGCAACTTGTCGCGTCTAAATAGACGCTACTTTTGGTACTACAAAGGCGATTTGTCGCTTCTGATAACAAATTTCACTAAAATTTTTAGCGCGATGTTTATCTCGCTTTTTATTAATTTCATTTTGGTTACAGATGCGACATGTTGTGGCAAGCTTAAAATATGAGTATGAGACGCGAGAAGTCACGTCTGTCGGTAAACAAAAAATAAATAAATAGACACGATTGAATATGTAAAAATCGGGTGAAATAACTTTGGAATTTTTGTCTCTATATTTTTGCCGCAAAGGTAATAGACGCGACATATCGCGTCTGTAGGATAACTCAACTGAATACCTAAACTTTGGTAGAAATATTGATAAAATTTCGCGTCTATATATATTTGTCGCTAAAGATAGAGACGCGAGAAGTCACGTCTGTAGGGTAAAGAAGAAATATATAAAAATATTTCGATATCCAGTTTTAAAATAACCAGACTTCTCTCCCACGATTTCCACTCCCTCGATTAACTCATTTCGATCGATCCGTGCGCGAGCAAGTTTCCAATAAATTGACGACCGTCTCTGTCCCTCGTTGGTTCTCTCGACCCTTCTCTTTACCACACACAATCACAGACCACAACAAATGTTGTCGCACGAAAATGAACAACTATTGAATACCTCGGGCAGTTCGATCCAAGGCCGGACCAAGTGATCGGATCCGGGCCAAGAGTGTGAACTCGAAAGTCTCGAGCTAGGTTTTCTCCGATCAATCCACCTCCCGGAGGAGAGAAGGGGTGAGGAGGGGGAGTAACCGTGCCTTGTGTGTCGGTTGCCTACGTTCCCGTGTGTGGGATCAGGTCATAACGTAGTTCAAGGCGTATGTAATGCAGTTTGATGCGCGGAGCCTAGGGGAGAGGCATACTCGACGAAGGAGACGGAGCGCGGAGGAGTCCTCGGCGACATCTCAGAACTTCAGAGATCGCGGGGATCGAGTGATCCGAGAGAGAATGTGTGTTTTCTCTCTTTTGGAGACGTGGAAGACTCTAAGTCAAGAGTTCCTTGTTGTGGCGGAGATTCCGAACGCGTAAGCGATTTCCAGTCGGAAATGCAGGACGCGTAGGCGATTTCTTGTCAGAAATGGTGGACGCATCTATGGTGCTAGACGCGTAGGCGATTTTCAGTCTAAAACCGTTACAGCACTCGTGGGCTCAAGATTAATCGTTCAATCAAGAGACGCAGCACTCGGGAGTCCCCGGAAAGCGCTTCAGAATCTCCGAGAATGAGAAATCGAGGAGAATCCACTTCAGGCCAAGAATGGCATCCAGAGAAGCAGGGAGAAGTCTCAAGTTCCTAGAGAATGAATGGGATGGGTTTCCCCTCAATGAGAGGGGGTATTTATAGGTGTTTGAGGGCCTTAGAAGGTCCTTTTTTCATCCATGTGGGACTAGGGGCGCGCGCACCGTCAAGTGGAGGCGCACGGCACGCACGACGCGCAAAGTACGGCGCACAACGCGCGGCGCACGGCACAGAGGGCGCGGCGCGGGACGCGCGGCGCATGGAGCGCGCGGCGCATGGAGCGCGCGGCGCATGGAGCGCGCGGCGCGGCGCGCAGCCTTCCTGGCGCGGAGCGCGGCTTGCTGCATGGCTGGCCGACGCGGCGTGCTGCGCGCGCGGTGCATGGCTTGTCTTGCCGGACTCTTGTGTGGGCCTTAGTGGTCTTCGGTTATCATGCTTTTTATGCGAAATGTGAAGGTCTCTTCTTGACGAGAGTGATTCGATTTGAGGAGCAACTCGAGGCTCGACTCGAGGAGGATGACTCGAGGCTCGACTCGGGGAGGACGACTCGAGGCTTGACTCGAGGAGGACAACTCGAGGCTCGACTCGAGGAGCGACTCGAGGCTCGACTCGAGGAGAACGACTCGAGGCTCGACTCGAGGAGCGAGGCTCAACCTAAGGAGCGAGGCTCAACTTGAGGAGTCGAGAGTACGTTCGGCATGAGGACTTTCCAGTCGACCCATGACGGAAGGCTTGCCACTTTGAGCGGCGTGTCTTCTCGGCGTTCTGGGTTTTCCGAAAACGACCGACAACATTAGCCCCCCAAGTTTATTACTCGGGAGGCACCGGGCGGTGAACTTTAGTTGTTTCCGCCGGGTGTTTATGGAAAATTTATCCCCCAAGGCTTCCCTGTCGCGAAGCCTTTGTGATTATAGATAATATTCTCACAATTGCAAGTGCTCTCTCTCGCTTTTCCGTCTCTCTCAACACGATTGTGTGATCGACACATGGAGGAGGATCCAAGCGAATGAGAGGCGTAGCTCAACGTGGGCGAGGCTAACACGTTCGCACTCATCGCTCTAGCCCTGGACACACCGGGGACATGCGCAGGCAAGCAGGGCCCACACGGTGGACAACCTAGCAGATCCATTCAAAAAGGCCCTAGCGAACAAGGTCTTCGACCAACATCGAGAGGGATTAGGCATGAAAGACTACACACATCTTCTTTGAGTCAAGTGGGAGTTTGTTGTCAATGGTGCCCACAAGAAGAGTTGTAATCTTTATATTCTACATTTGATGTAATAAAGTCTCATGAAGACTCTTGCTTGTAATTGCTTATTCATTAATAAAAAGTTGAAACGTTCATTCAATCTTCCTTGTCTGAAGCTTTATGATAAAACATTAGTCTTTAGTCCATAAACAAACTTAACAACTTACGAAGAGACAAATGTAGATTTGCATGAACAAACTCTTCGTAGTTTGCTTAAAACGATATATTCGCAATCTAAGGGTCAAAGGACTATTGACCTCAGTATGATTGTTAGAAGAATCTATGATGTCTGGTTATGAGGCATTGAGAGTTGGAGACTCTATAGTTCTTCTAGGTATCTTCCGAAGGTACTGAATTGACCAGTGCACTTCTAGAGACAAGATAAGAACAAACCATTTAACCTCTTATGTCTCGAAGTCATTATGTATGAATTGCATCATGCTTACCTTAATCCTGAAATGAGACATGCCATTTCACAGCTTACGTATTCTCATTTGAGAAAGTCAGAGTTCAGACTCACTATGTGATTCCGAACAGGGCCTATTGGTGAAGTAATAAGTTGTGTGAATGTCATGAGTAACTTTGTGAAGTTCTCATAGATATGGAATTCATGTACAAGATTGCTGAAATGCAATGTATGTCACCTCATGCTTTGTTCCTTGGAGTGTGAATAAATGAACTGGCCAGTGTCCAAATTGAGTCCTGACTCTTTTGGATGAAACAATGTGACTTGTTAGTTCCTCGTCAATACATTGTTTCTAACTTATTCACAAGCGACAAAGGAGTTGAGGAAATAACAACTTGAAGGGTAAAATGGTAATTTAGTAAATCCCGACTAGCTGATGACATTCATGAAGGGTAAACATAGATAATATTCAGTGGATCCGCTCATCATAATTAGGTTGAATTCTTGAGTAGAAAATAAATTCATTTGAACCGAGAGATTTTCAGTGTAAACTCTTTAGTGGAGTCAGTTGGCATTAAGCTAAACTTGGAAAAGGTTTGTGAACTTTTGAGTCCAAGTGTTTAGCTCAAGCTTTGTTCATTTGGGTCCATGAGGTCAGTGTCACGAATCACATCGAGTAGGAAAAGTTAAACTGGAAGCTAAGTCAAAACAAGAACGAAAATTCTCAAAACGGTATTTTTGTCCTTTGAGACATATGATGAAATGAATGTCAATAAATTTTTTGACAAGGTCATTTCATGACATGCATCACTTGGCCAATACTAGTCTTATTGGGCCTTGTGGATTAATTTCATTTCATAAGAATTTTATTGAAAATTCTTAATGGGCCTTTTTCATGTTCTCATGAACAAATAAAGAAGCTTCTAGAAGCTCCTTCTAGAGGACATGTTGGGCGCCTACTACCCAAGAGATAGAGAGAATATTTTGTGCATAAATGTATCAAGATACTTGCCAAAAGAAAAAGAGGAAACAAATTTGCATGAGGATGCTTTAGGGTAATCGGCCAAGAGAGAGTCAAAGGCAAGGCATGGAACAAAATAGGAAACAAATCCACGGCTTATTGAAGCCTATGTTGGCCGTGTGACTCAATAAAGGAAATAGGGAAATTAGCTCATGAATATGTGATATTCTATAGAAGAGGAAACTACCTTATAGAAGGTGAGACCTGTCCTATAAATAGGAGCCTCATTCCACACATTTCATTCATCCAAGTTTAAGAGATTTGAGAGACTCTCTCTCTAGAACTTTGGCCGAACTCCTCTCTCTCTCTCTAGTTTATTTTCGATTTTTGTTTTGGCACCTAGGTCCTCATTTGACCTAGTGTTTAGCTCTGCTACTTCAAGACTCGTTCTTAAGTCGTGGTGTTTAAAAGTGCCCACTCACTAATTCCTTTATTTCGAGTGATTTAGTGATAGAAACTTTCGTGGTTGCTCGAGGTGCCGAGGAAAGAAAGAGAGACGTGCTGCGAGAGGAGACGAGCGTTGCAAACTTTCCAAAAGCTTCTCAAAGTTCAAGCTTCAAGAAAGGTTAGAAAACTTCTATACTCATAATAGTTTTTAATTACATGTACTTGCTCTTTGTCTAGGTTAGTAAAACTGGTTTTACTCGTAAAAGAAAATTTTTAAAATTCCGCCGCTTACCGAAGCGTTAATTATTTTCTTAAACCCTAGATCGATTCCAACAAATGGTATCAGAGCTATGGGCAAAGATTAGCATGTACATGTTTTTAAAATTATGAGCTTGAAAATCGTTTTCGAAAGTTTACTAATTTTGTGACAAGTTAGAATTGTAATCTTAGATTTTTTTTTAATTTATTGCTCTTGTCTTTAAATTCAAAAGCATGTTGATTTTCTATGAGTTTGGGATGTTTTTAAAACACATTAGAATCAGTTCTAAAAGTTTATAATTTTTTATATTGAAAAACGTGTTTTAAAGGTTTGAGAAATTTCGAGTTTTGTTATCTTGCTAGTTTCTTATTTTTACTTGAATCGTTTTATGCTTGTTGTTATTTCTTTTTTGCCTTGTTTTTACCTTGCTATTAAAACACAAATAAAAGCTTTAACAACCTTCATAAAACGTTCCGTTACACTCGATTCTTTTTCGCACCTAAAAAGGACCAAGCTTTAATTATTTCTTTTTCTTTGAGCTGGAGTAAACCCGCATTAAAAGTGGCATAACTCTCTGTTCAAAAATCAAAATTTAATGATTCTTAATTCAAATTAAAGCTCTATCTGTACTCTGTCCAATGCCACCAGTTTCGGCTCAAAAGAACATCGGAGCCGCCAGATATGGCGATTTTACTCCGAGGTGCGCGGCTGTCTGAAACTCCAGTTTTTTTAGAAATCCGGATTTTCAAACCCCACTACCATGAGTTATAGAACTCTAATGAGAAAATTTTCTTGAGCAAAAATGTTTTTCATATGATTATAAACATGATGTGTAAGATTAAAATGTTTTGATTTTTGAAAGTTTAATTGAAATTGAATTTTTAGAAAACTAGTTTGAATTTTGAGAAACCGTTTTCACTTTCAAACTTAAAAATATTTTGTCATCCAAATCAAATAAGTTTTCAAAATGTTTTCAAAACTATATCTATATCATATATGTTCAAAATCTATATGCTCTTGAAAATTTGAGTGGGAGGTCTCTTTGTAGACAAGCCGAAAAATAAAAAGATGTGTAATCTCAAACTTTCAAGTGTTTGAGTGAGTTGAAGTTCACACTTCCCTCACGCACTTTCCCGAAATAGAAAATAGGAAAAGATCGAGTATGTACCTTGTGCCTTTATGCACTAATACTGCTCTGAACATGTCAATCTAGGATTCTCTTCTAGTTGTCCGCTCTGTCGCTCTCTAACTAGGAAATCTGTTTCCGAACTTATAAGAGTCGATGAACCAACTCCAAAAACTAAGTGGGAAGGTTATACTTGTTGTTTGTAACCCACGATCCCCAACACTAATGAAAGAAGCAATTAACGTGGGACTAAGAGCCGCTCTTCCGACCCTCACTTAAATGGGAGTACTCCAAGGCGTTATTGCTTCGATCATTGCTCAATGAGCTACGTCCGAGAGTGAGACGATGATGGCAAGGCCTCCCCTTGGGGGATTGTTTTTCAAAGTTGACCTTTTGGACTAAGTGGTTGGTTGCACACTTAGGCTCAATCCCTAGTAATCCTCCCTTGAGGTTCTGCTAAAGGATGTGAGTGATCAAACCAATTTAAAAGGTGGCTAGTCAAAATAGATGTATTGACATCTTGGCTTAGCATTAATGATGTGTCATTTACTTATAAAAGGAGATTTTTTGCGGCCTTGTCTTGAGGGAGTAAATTATCGTTTGGTTTATAACACCTTTGGATTTTATAAAAGTCTTAATAAAACTTAAATCCTAAACCAAAGACTAATCATAAATTTGTTTCAACTTATATAGGCAATATGTCTCTCAACCATCTCTCAATCTTTCTTTCCTCGATCAAACTCGAAAACGAGAACTACGTTAATTCGAAAAGTAACCTCGACATAATCCTTACCAAGCACAAATGGGTACTCACCACCCCGTGTCCTCCTCTGACGAATAATGATTCAACTCAAGAGGACAAAGACGCCTTGGCGGCCTGGCTCTGCTCCGATGAGATTGTGAGGTGCTATATCTTAGCATCAATGAACAATGTGTTCCAACAACAACATCGTGACATCGAGACTGCCGCCGACATGCTCACCAATCTCCATGAGATGTTTGGAGGGCAAAGGCGTCAAACAAGGCAAAAAGCAGTCCGACAGTTTATGAACTGTCACATGAAGTCTAGGACTCCTGTTGGAGACTTTATGATACTGATCATTAGTCATCTGAGTAAAATGGAAATCCTAGGATCTGAGATTGATGGGAAGAATGTCATAGATGTGATCTTAGAAACTCTCCCCGCATCTCTTGATACCTCCAAGATGAACTACTCCATTAACAAGCTAGAGTACACTGTTACCAAGCTTATGGAGGAACTTCACACTGCTGTAGGTCTCACTAAGAGAAAGAGGAATCAAGGAGAGGCACATGCTACTGAGCACAAAGCCTCCGCCTCTAGAACTGAGAAGGGACCTTACAAGGCCGATAAAAAGAACTGTCCTGCCTATCTCAAAGCAAAGGAACATAGTATTGTACTAGTTACCGAAGCATGCTTAGTAGCTGATAATGTATCAACGTGGATTCTTGATTCCGCTGCTATTAACCATATTTATTGTTCCTTGAATGGTTTCAAGAAAACCAAAAGCTCAGAGGAAGGCGAGTTCTGTTTCAAATGGGGTGATGGGAGCCTGGTGTCCGCGAAGGCTGTGGGATCCGTGACGCTGTCTTTTGAAGACCGCACTTTAAACTTGAATAATGTTTATTTTGTTCCTACCTTTGGGAAGAACTTAATATCCGTTGCTCGTCTTCGTGAGCAAGATTATTGTTTAAAGTTCATTAAGAATGGAATTCGTATTTCGTTTCCTGATAATTCTTTTGTCACTGATGCATGTATGAAGAATGCTCCTTTTTACATCTATCCCACTCAACCTTCTCTTTTAGACACCGAAATAGATAACGATCTAATTAGGGAGCCAAAGAGGATCAAACTTTCTGAATCCTCCGATCTAACAAAATCAACATACCTATGGCACTTAAGACTTGGTCATATCAGTCTAGATAGGATTAAGAGACTTGTGAGGGACGGTCCACTCCAAGCCTCTACAATAGGTTCACTACCTACTTGTTAATCCTGCGTAGAAGGAAAAATGACTAAGCGACCTTTCTCTGATAAGGGTCGAAGAGCCACTGAGTTGCTGGAACTAGTACATTCTGATGTATGTGGTCCGCTCAACCAACAGGCACGTGGAGGATACGAATACTTCGTTACCTTCACCGATGATTACTCACGATATGGGTTTGTCTATTTGCTCAAACACAACTCCGAGACCTTTAACGTATTTAAGGTCTTTAGGGCTAACTGGAAAAGCAAACTGGCAAAGTGATCAAAACCCTTCGATCTGATCGAGGTGGTGAGTATATGTCTGGAGAGTTCGATGACTTTCTTAAAGAAGAAGGTATCGCTTCTCAGCTTACCGCACCTGGCACACGTCAACAAAACGGAGTGTTAGAGAGAAGAAACCGAACTCTTATGGAGATGGTTAGATCAATGATGAGTTACTCATCACTCCCGCTTTCCTTTTGGGGATATGCCCTTGAAACAGCCGCCTATATTCTGAACCAAGTTCCATCCAAAACGGTTCCTGGTACTCCTTATGAACGATGGACTGGCCGCAAAGTGAATCTTGGCCGCATCCGAATTTGGGGCTGCCCTGCAAACGTGTTGAGGCAAAAGACTAGCAAGTTGGCTAGTAGGTCAGAATTGTGCCTGTTTGTGGGATATCCAAAGGAAACCAAAGGTTTTACTTTCTATAGTCCCGAGGACGATAAGACTTTCGTTAGCACGAATGCTCGTTTCCTTGAGGAGGACTTTGTGAAAGATGCAAAACCTAGAAGCAAAATTGTGCTTGAAGAAAAGTTGGGTGAGGAAGCTTCTACCTTATCTGTAAGAACTGTTCTTACCCTAACTGAAACACAACCTAACTCATCAGAATCTCGTCCAGTAGTACTTAGACGTAGTGGGAGGGCTACTCAAAAGCCTGACAGGTACATGTCTTATGGAGACTCTCTTGTAGCCGTCTCTGACATGGATGATCCTGTTTCCTATAGCCAAGCGATGGCTTGTTCTGAATCAAACCTTTGGCTTGACGGCATGAAAGTTGAAATGCACTCGATGTATGTCAACAAAGTCTGAAAACTTATAGACCTTCCTGAAGGGATTAAACCCGTAGGGTGTAAGTGGATATACAAGACGAAAAGGGGTCCTGATGGGAACGTCGAGACGTTCAAAGCACGATTTGTGGCGAAGGGTTATACCCAACAAGAAGGGATTGAGTATGAAGAAACCTTCTCGCCAGTCACGATGCTTAAATCCATCCGCATACTCCTATCCATAGCTGCAGCTCTCGACTATGAGATCTGGCAAATGGATGTCAAGACAGCCTTTCTGAATGGCAATCTTGACGAGCGCATTTACATGGCTCAACCAGACGGTTTCGTGGAAGAAGGTCAAGATACCAAGGTTTGTGAGTTGCTTAAGTCCATTTATGGATTAAAGCAAGCATCTAGGTCATGGAATATTAGATTCCATGAATCTGTAAAGAGCTTTGGCTTTGAACAGTCAATGGATGAGCCTTGTGTTTACAAGTTAATACACGAGGGTAAAGTTGTGTTTCTGGTACTATATGTCGATGATATACTACTCATTGGTAATGACGTGGGTAAGTTATCTGAGGTTAAGGTCTGGCTGACAAAGCAATTCGATATGAAGGATCTAGGAGAAGCCGCGTACATTCTGGGGATCCAAATCTTTCGAGATAAGAAAAACCGGACCCTTTCGCTCTCTCAAGCATCTTATATTGATAAGATAATGGATCGCTTCTCGATGCAAGACTCCAAGAAGGGCCAAACACCCTTTAGGCATGGAGTTTCACTCTCTAAGGACCAGTCTCCCAAGACTGCACAAGAGATTGAAGACATGAGGAAGATTCCTTACGCCTCTGCTGTAGGAAGCCTCATGTATGCTATGCTTTGCACTAGACTTAATATATGTTTCGCCGTTGGCGTAGTTAGCCGTTTCCAATCGAACCCTGGACCCGAGCACTGGATTGCTGTTAAGCATGTTCTTAAGTATCTTCGAAGACCTAGGAACTTGATGCTTACATACTCAGGTACTGACCTGACTATGACGGGATATACCGACTCCGATTTTCAAGCGGATAAGGATTCCAGGAAATCCACTTTGGGATCTGTGTTCATCCTTAATGGTGGAGCTGTTGTGTGGAGAAGTATTAAGCAATCTTGCATTGCTGACCCCACAATGGAAGCAGAATATGTGGCTGCTTGTGATATCATCCAAAGAGGCTGTATGGCTTAGAAAATTCCTTAAGTATTTGGAAGTGGGGCTTTATTGTGATAATAGTGGGGCTGTCGCTAACTCAAAGGAACCTAGAAGCCATAAGCGCTCTAAGCATATTGAGAGGAAATACCATTTGATTCGAGAGATCGTGCATCGCGGAGATGTGGAAGTGAAGAAGATCTCAACGGTGGACAACCTCGCAGATCCATTCACCAAGGCCCTAGCGAACAAGGTCTTCGACCAACATCGTGAGGGATTAGGCATGAAAGACTACATACATCTTCTTTGAGTCAAGTGACATTGACGAGGAGCTAACAAGTCACATTGTTTCATCCAAAAGAGTCAAGACTCAATTTGGACACTGGCCAGTTCATTTATTCACACTCCAAGGAACAAAGCATGAGGTGACATACATTGCATTTCAGCAATCTTGTACATGAATTCCATATCTATGAGAACTTCACAAAGTTACTCATGACAGACTCACAACTTAGTACTTCACCAATAGGTCTTGTTCGGAATCACATAGTGAGTCCGAACTTTGACTTTCTCAAATGAGAATACTAAGGTGTGAAATGGCATGTCTCATTTCAGGATTAAGGTAAGCATGATGCAATTCATACATAGTGACTTCGAGACATAAGAGGTTAAATGGTTTGTTCTTATCTTGTCTCTAGAAGTGCACTGGTCAATTCAGTACCTTCGGAAGATACCTAGAAGAACTATAGAGTTCCTAACTCTCAATGCCTCATAACCAGACATCATAGATTCTTCTAACAATTATACTGAGGTCAATAGTCCTTTGACCCTAAGATTGTGAATATATCGTTTTAAGCAAACTACGAAGAGTTTGTTCATGCAAATCTACATTTGTCTCTTCGTAAGTTGTTAAGTTTGTTTATGGACTAAAAGACTATGGTTTTATCATAAAGCTTCAGACAAGGAAGATTGAATGAACGTTTCAACTTTATTAATGAATGAATAGGCAATTACAAGCAAGAGTCTTCATGAGACTTTATTACATCAAATGTTCAAAATAAAGACTACAACTCTTCTTGTGGGCACCATTGACAACAAACTCCCACTTGACTCAAAGAAGGTGTGTGTAGTCCTTCATGCCTAATCCCTCACGATGTTGGTCGAAGACCTTGTTCGCTAGGGCCTTGGTGAATGGATCTGCGAGGTTGTCCACCGTTGAGATCTTCTTCACTTCCACGTCTCCGCGCTGCACGATCTCTCGAATCAAATGGTACTTCCTCTCAATATGCTTAGAGCGCTTATGGCTTCTAGGTTCCTTTGAGTTAGCGACAGCCCCACTATTATCACAATAAAGGGTCATGGGTTCGTCGACGTTTGGAACAACTTCCAAATACTTAAGGAATTTCTTAAGCCATACAGCCTCTTTGGATGCTTCACAAGCAGCCACATATTCTGCCTCCATTGTGGAGTCAGCAATGCAAGATTGCTTAATACTCCTCCACACGACAGCTCCACCATTAAGGATGAACACAGATCCCGAAGTGGATTTCCTGGAATCCTTATCCGCTTGAAAATCGGAGTCGGTATATCCCGTCATAGTCAGGTCAGTACCTGAGTATGTAAGCATCAAGTTCCTAGTTCTTCGAAGATACTTAAGAACATGCTTAACAGCAATCCAGTGCTCAGGTCCAGGGTTGGATTGGAAACGACTAACTACGCCAACGGCGAAACATATATCAGGTCGGGTGCAAAGCATAGCATACATGAGGCTTCCTACGGCAGAGGCGTAAGGAATTTTCCTCATGTCTTCAATCTCTTGTGCAGTCTTGGGAGACTGGTCCTTAGAGAGTGAAACTCCATGCCTAAAGGGTGTTTGACCCCTCTTGCAGTCTTGCATCGAGAAGCGATCCATCACCTTATCAATATAAGATGCTTGACAGAGCGACAGGGTCCGGTTTTTCCTATCTCGAAAGATTTGGATTCCCAGAATGTATGCAGCTTCTCCTAGATCCTTCATATCGAATTGCTTTGCCAGCCAGACCTTAACCTCAGATAACTTACCCACGTCATTACCAATGAGTAGTATATCATCGACATATAGTACCAGAAACACAACTTTGCCTTCGTGTATTAACTTGTAAACACAAGGCTCATCTATTGACTGTTCAAAGCCGAAGCTCTTTACAGTTTCATCGAATCTAATATTCCATGACCTAGATGCTTGCTTTAGTCCATAAATGGATTTAAGCAACTCACAAACCTTGGTCTCTTGACCTTTATCCACGAAACCGTCTGGTTGAGCCATGTAAATGCGCTCGTCAAGATTGCCATTCAGAAAGGCTGTCTTGACATCCATTTGCCAAATCTCATTGTCGAGAGCTGCAGCTATGGATAGGAGTATGCAGATGGATTTAAGCATCGCGACTGGCGAGAAGGTTTCTTCATAGTCAATCCCTTCTTGTTGGGTATAACCCTTTGCCACAAGTCGTGCTTTGAACGTCTCGACGTTCCCATCAGGACCCCTTTTCTTCTTGTATATCCACTTACACCCTACGGGTTTAATCCCTTCAGGAAGGTCTACAAGTTTCCAGACTTTGTTGACATACATCGAGTGCATTTCAACTTTCATGGCGTCAAGCCAAAGGTTTGATTCAGAACAAGCCATCGCTTGGCTATGGGAAATAGGGTCATCCATGTCGGAGACGGCTACAAGAGAGTCTCCATAAGACATGTACCTGTCAGGCTTTTGAGTAGCCCTCCCACTACGTCTAAGTACTACTTGACGAGATTCAGATGAGTTAGGTTGTGTTTCAGTTGGGGTAAGAACAGTTCTTACAGATGAGGTAGAAGCTTCCTCACCCAACTTTTCTTCAAGCACAATTTTGCTTCTAGGTTTCGCATTGTTCATAAAGTCCTCCTCAAGGAAACGAGCATTCGTGCTAACGAAAGTCTTATCGTCCTCGGGACTATAGAAAGTAAAACCTTTGGTTGCCTTCGGATATCCTACAAACAGGCACAATTCTGACCTACTAGCCAACTTGCTAGTCTTTTGCCTCAGCACGTGTGCAGGGCAACCCCAAATTCGGATGCGGCCAAGATTCACTTTACGGCCAGTCCATCGTTCATAAGGAGTACCAGGAACCGTCTTGGACGGAACTTGGTTCAGAATGTAGGCGGCTGTTTCGAGGGCATATCCCCAAAAGGAAAGCGGGAGTGATGAGTAACTCATCATTGATCTAACCATCTCCATAAGAGTTCGGTTTCTTCTCTCCGACACTCCGTTTTGTTGAGGTGTGCCAGGCGCGGTAAGCTGAGAAGCGATACCTTCTTCTTTAAGAAAGTCATCGAACTCTCCAGACATATACTCACCACCTCGATCAGATCGAAGGGTTTTGATCACTTTGCCAGTTTGCTTTTCCACTAAAGCCCTAAAGACCTTAAATACGTTAAAGGTCTCGGATTTGTGTTTAAGCAAATAGACAAACCCATATCTTGAGTAGTCATCAGTGAAGGTAACGAAGTATTCGTATCCTCCACGTGCCTGTTGGTTGAGCGGACCACATACATCAGAATGTATTAGTTCCAGCAACTCAGTGGCTCTTCGACCCTTATCGGAGAAAGGTCGCTTAGTCATTTTTCCTTCTATGCAGGATTCACAAGTAGGTAGTGAACCTATTGCAGAGGTTTGGAGTGGACCATCCCTCACAAGTCTCTTAATCCTATCTAGACTGATATGACCAAGTCTTAAGTGCCAGAGGTATGTTGATTTTGTTAGATCGGAGGATTCAGAAAGTTTGATCCTCTTTGGCTCCCTAATTAGATCGTTATCTATTTCGGTGTCTAAGAGAGAAGGTTGAGTGGGATAGATGTAAAAAAGACCATTCTTCATACATGCATCAGTGACAAAAGAATTAGAAAAAGAAATACGAATTCCATTCTTTATAAACTTTAAATAATAATCTTGCTCGAAAAGTTGAGCAACAGATACTAGGTTTTTCCCAAAGGAAGGAACATAATACACATTATTCAAATTTAAAGTTCGATCTTCAAAAGATAGTGTCACGGATCCCACAGCCTTCGCAGACAGCACGCTCTCATCACCCCACTTGAAGCAGAAGTCGCCATCCTCTAAGCTTTTGCTTTTCCTAAAACCAGTCAAGGAGCAGCAAATGTGGTTAGTAGCAGCGGAGTCAATAATCCACGATGATACATTATCAGCTACTAAACAGGCTTCAGTAACAAGTACAATACCTTTTGCTTTGGTTTTGAGGTAGGCAGGACAGTTCCTACGCCAGTGACCAGGCTCGTTGCAGTGGTGGCACTTGTCTTTAGACTTGTCCACCTTCGGAACCTTTGGCGCCTTCTTCTTCGTTTGAACCTTAGGTTGGTTCTTCTTCTCGGCGTTGCGAGGTCTCTTCTTAGATCCAGAGGTGGAGGCAGTAGCATGTACTTCTCCTTGAGCCCTCTTTTTCTTAGTGAGTACCTCAGCGGTTTGAAGTTCCTTCATGAGCTCGGTAACAGTGTACTCTAGCTTGTTCATGGAATAATTCAATTTGAAGGTATCAAAGGTTTCGGGGAGAGTTTCCAAGATCATATCTATTTTAGACTCCCCATCAATCTCAGATCCAAGAATCTCCATTTCGTTTAGATAGCTAATGATCAGCATCATATGATCTCTAACGGGAGTTCCAGCCTTCATACGACAGTTCATGAATTGTCGGACCGCTTGTTGCCTAGCTTGACGTCCTTGCCCTCCAAACATCTCATGGAGATTGTAGAGCATATCGGTGGCAGTTTCATAATCACGATGTTGTTGTTGCAACACATTGTTCATCGATGCCAAAATATAGCACCTCGCAATCTCATCGGATCGAAGCCAGGCCGCCAGGGCGTCTTTCTCCTCTTGCGTCGAATCTTCATTCGTTTGAGGACAGGGGGTGGTGAAACCCATTTGTGCTTGTCGACAGTAAGAACTATGTCGAGGTTACGTTTCCAGTCGACGTAATTGTCGCCTTCGAGTTTATTTGAGGAAAGAATTGTTGAGAGAGGGTTGAGAGATATATTGCCTATAACAGTTGAAACAAGTTTATGATAAGTCTTTGGTTTAGGATTTAAGTTTTATTAAGACTTTTATAAAATCCAAAGGTGTTATAAACTAAACGATAATTTACTCCCTCAAGAGAAGGCCGCAAAAAATCTCCATTTATAAGTAAATGACACATCATTAATGCTAAGCCAAGATGTCAGTACATCATTTTGACTAGCCACCTTGTAAATTGGTTTGATCACTCATATCCTTTCGCAGAGCCTTAAGGAAGGATACTAGGGATTGAGCCTAAGTGTGCAACCAACCACTTAGTCCAAAGTATCAGCTTTGAAAAACAATCCCCCAAGGGGAGGCCTTGCCATCATTGCATCACTCTCGGACGTAGCTCATTGAGCAATGATCGAAGCAATAACGCCTTGGAGTACTCACATTTAAGTGAGGGTCGCAAGAGCGGCTCTTAGTCCCACGTTATTGCATCTTTCATTAGTGTTGGGGATCGCGGGTTACAAACAACGAGTATAACCCTCCCACTTAGTTTTTGGAGTTGGTTCATCGACTCTTATAAGTTCGGAAACAAATTTCCTAGTTAGAGAGCGACAGAGCGGACAACTAGAAGAGAATCCTAGATCGACATGTTCAGAGCAGTATTAGTGCATAAAGGCACAAGGGACATACTCGATCTTTTCCTATTTTCTATTTCGGGAAAGTGCGTGAGGGAAGTGTGAACTTCAACTCACTCGAACACTTGAAAGTTTGAGATTACACATCTTTTTATTTTTCGGTTTTGTCTACAAAGAGACCTCCCACTCAAAATTTCAAGAGCATATAGATTTTGAACATATGTGATATAGATATAGTTTTGAAAACATTTTGAAAACTTATTTGATTTGGATGACAAAATATTTTCAAGTTTGAAAGTGAAAACGGTTTTTCAAAATTCAAACTAGTTTTGTAAAAATTCAATTTCAATTAAACTTTCAAAAATCAAAACATTTTAATCTTACACATCATGTTTATAATCATATGAAAAACATTTTTGCTCAAGAAAGTTTTCTCATTAGAGTTCTATAACTCATGGTAGTGGGGTTTGAAAATCCGGATTTCTAAAAAACTGGAGTTTCAGACAGCCGCGCACCTCGGAGTAAAACCGCCATAACTGGTGGCATTGGACAGAGGACAGACAGAGCTTTAATTTGATTCATGAATCATTAAATTTAGATTTCTGAGCAGAGAGTTATGCCGCTTTTAATGCGGGTTTACATTCCAGCTCGAAGAAAAAGAAATAAATTAAAGCTTTGTCCTTTTAGGTGCGAAAAAGAATCGAGTGTAACGGAACGTTTTATGAAGTTGTTTAAACCTTTTAATTGTGTTTTATTAGCAGGGTAATAACATAGAATAAAAGAAATAACAACATGCATAAAACGATTCAAGTAAATAAACGAAACTAGCAAGAAAATAAAACTAGTCACAAAATTTACTCGAAAAATCTCAAACCTTTAAAACACGTTTTTCAATATAAAAAATTAAAAAATTTTAGAACTGATTCTAATGTGTTTTAACATCATCCCAAACTCATAGAAAATCAACATGGTTTTTAATTTAAAGGCATGAGCAATAAATTAATAAAAAAAAAAATCTAAGATTACAATTCTAACTTGTCACAAAATTAGTAAACTTTCGAAAACGATTTTCAAGCTCATAATTTAAAAACATGCACATGCATTCCTTTGACCATAGCTCTGATACCATTTGTTGGAATCGATCTAGGGTTTGAGAAAAAGTTTAACGCTTCGTTAAGCGGCGGAATTTTAAAAATTTTCTTTTTTTTTTATGTAAAACTAGTTTTTACTAACCTAGACAAGAGCATGTGCATGTAAATAAAAACTAATATGAGCTATAAAAGTTACTAACCTTTCTTGAAGCTTGAACCTTGTAGAAGCTTTTGGAAAGTTGCAACGCTCGTCTCCCGTCGCAGCACGTCTCTCTTTCTTTCCTCGGCAACTCGAGCAACCACGAAAGTTTCTATCACTAAATCACTCGAAAAGAAGGAATCAGTGAGTGGGCACTTTTAAACACTACGACTTAAGAACGAGTCTTAAAGTCGCAGAGCTAAAGACTAGGTCGAGTGAGGACCTAGGTGCCAAGACAAGAGAAAACCGAAAATAAACTAGAGAGAGAGAGAAGAGGACTTCAGCCAAGTTCTAGAGAGAGAGTCTCTCAAATCTCTTAAACTTGGATGAATGAAATGTGAGGAAATGAGGCTCCTATTTATAGGAGAGGTCTTACCTTCAATAAGGTAGTTTCCTCTTCTATAGAATATCACATATTCATGAGCAATTTCCTCTTTTTTTCCCTTTGAGATACTCGGCCAAGCTAGGGCTTCTAGAAGCCTTGATTTGTTTCCTATTTTGTTCAAGGCTTGCCTTGTCTCTCAATGTGCCGAATTCCATATAGCATCCTTATGCAAATTTGTTTCCTCTTTTTCTTTTGGCAAGTATCTTGATACATTTATGCACAAAATATTCTCTCTTGGTTGGGTATGTTGGGCGCCCAAGGCCTTCTAGAAAAGGCTTCTAGAAGCTTTTCCATTTGTTCATGACAACATGAAAAAGGCCCAATAAGAATTTTCAATAAAATTCTTATGAAATGAAATTAATTCACAAGGCCCAATGATCAAGTCATGGCCGAGTGAAACATGTCATAAAATGACCTTGTCAAAAATTTATTGACATTCATTTCATCGTTTGTCTCAAAAGACAAAAATACCCTTTTCACTATTTTCGTTCGTGTTTTGACTTAGCTTCCAGTTTAACTATTCCTATCGATGTGATTCGTGACAGTGACCTCATGGACCCAAATGAACAAAGCTTTAGCTAAACACTTGGACTCAAAAGTTCACAAACCTTTTTCAAGTTTAGCTTAATGCCAACTGACTCCACTAAAGAGCTGACACTGAAAATCTCTCGGTTCAAATGAATTTATTTTCTACTCAAGAATTCGACCTAATTATGATGAGCGGATCCACTGAATATTATCTATGTTTACCCTTCATGAATGTCATCAGCTAGTCGGGATTTACTAAATTACCATTTTACCCTTCTAGCTGTTATTTCCTCAACTCCTTTGTCGCTTGTGAATAAGTTAGAAACAATGTATTGACGAGGAGCTAACAAGTCACATTGTTTCATCCAAAAGAGTCAAGACTCAATTTGGACACTGGCCAGTTCATTTATTCACACTCCAAGGAACAAAGCATGAGGTGACATACATTGCATTTCAGCAATCTTGTACATGAATTCCATATCTATGAGAACTTCACAAAGTTACTCATGACAGACTCACAACTTAGTACTTCACCAATAGGTCTTGTTCGGAATCACATAGTGAGTCCGAACTTTGACTTTCTCAAATGAGAATACTAAGGTGTGAAATGGCATGTCTCATTTCAGGATTAAGGTAAGCATGATGCAATTCATACATAGTGACTTCGAGACATAAGAAGTTAAATGGTTTGTTCTTATCTTGTCTCTAGAAGTGCACTGGTCAATTCAGTACCTTCGGAAGATACCTAGAAGAACTATAGAGTTCTTAACTCTCAATGCCTCATAACCAGACATCATAGATTCTTCTAACAATCATACTGAGGTCAATAGTCCTTTGACCCTAAGATTGTGAATATATCGTTTTAAGCAAACTACGAAGAGTTTGTTCATGCAAATCTACATTTGTCTCTTCGTAAGTTGTTAAGTTTGTTTATGGACTAAAAGACTATGGTTTTATCATAAAGCTTCAGACAAGGAAGATTGAATGAACGTTTCAACTTTATTAATGAATGAATAGGCAATTACAAGCAAGAGTCTTCATGAGACTTTATTACATCAAATGTTCAAAATAAAGACTACAAGTCTTCTTGTGGGCACCATTGACAACGGAAGCTTCTACCTCATCTGTAAGAACTGTTCTTACCCCAACTGAAACACAACCTAACTCATCAGAATCTCGTCAAGTAGTACTTAGACGTAGTGGGAGGGCTATTCAAAAGCCTGACAGGTACATGTCTTATGGAGACTCTCTTGTAGCCGTCTCTAACATGGATGATCCTGTTTCCTATAGCCAAGCGATGGCTTGTTCTGAATCAAACCTTTGGCTTGACGCCATGAAAGTTGAAATGCACTCGATGTATGTCAACAAAGTCTGGAAACTTGTAGACCTTCCTGAAGGGACTAAACCCATAGGGTGTAAGTGGATATACAAGAAGAAAATGGGTCCTGATGGGAACGTCGAGACGTTCAAAGCACGACTTGTGGCGAAGGGTTATACCCAACTAGAAGGGATTGACTATGAAGAAACCTTCTCGCCAGTCGCGATGCTTAAATCCATCCGCATACTCCTATCCATAGCTGCAGCTCTCGACTATGAGATCTGGCAAATGGATGTCAAGACAGCCTTTCTGAATGGCAATCTTGACGAGCGCATTTACATGGCTCAACCAGACGGTTTCGTGGAAGAAGGTCAAGAGACCAAGGTTTGTGAGTTGCTTAAGTCCATTTACGGATTAAAGCAAGCATCTAGGTCATGGAATATCAGATTCGATGAAACTGTGAAAAGCTTCGGCTTTGAACAGTCAATTGATGAGCCTTGTGTTTACAAGGTAATACACGAAGGCAAAGTTGTGTTTATGATGCTATATGTCGATGATATACTACTCATTGGTAATGACGTGGGTAAGTTATCTAAGGTTAAGGTCTGGCTGGCAAAGCAATTCGATATGAAGGCTCTAGGAGAAGCCGCGTACATTCTGGGGATCCAAATCTTTCGAGATAGGAAGAACTGGACCCTGTCGCTCTCTCAAGCATCTTATATTGATAAGCTAATGGATCGTTTCTCGATGCAAGATTCCAAGAAGGGTCAAACACCCTTTAGGCATGGAGTTTCACTCTCTAAGGACCAGTCTCCTAAGACTGCACAAGAGATTGAAGACATGAGGAAAATTCCTTACGCCTCTGCCGTAGGAAGCCTTATGTATGCTATGCTTTGCACTAGACCTGACATCTGTTTCGCTGTTGGCGTAGTTAGCCGTTTCAAATTCAACCCTTGACCTGAGCACTGGATTGCTGTTAAGCATGTTCTTAAGTATCTTCGAAGAACTAGGAACTTGGTGTTTACATACTCAGGTACTGACCTGACTATGACGGGATGTACCGACTCCGATTTTCAAGCGGATAAGGATTCCAGGAAATCCACTTCAGGATCTGTGTTCAACCTTAATGGTGGAGCTGTTGTGTGGAGAAGTATTAAGCAATCTTGCATTGCTGACTCCACAATGGAAGCAGAATATGTGGCTGCTTGTGAAGCATCCATAGAGGCTGTATGGCTTAGAAAATTCCTTAAGTATTTGGAAGTTGTTCCAAACGTTGACGAGCCCATGACTCTTTATTGTGATAATAGTTGGGTTGTCGCTAACTCGAAGGAACCTCGAAGCCATAAGTGATCTAAGCATATTGAGAGGAAACACCATTTGATTCGAGAGATCGTGCAGCGCGGAGACGTGGAAGTGAAGAAGATCTCAACGGTGGACAACCTAGCAGATCCATTCACAAAGGCCCTAGCGAACAAGGTCTTCGACCAACATCGAGAGGGATTAGGCATGAAAGACTACACACATCTTCTTTGAGTCAAGTGGGAGTTTGTTGTCAATGGTGCCCACAAGAAGAGTTGTAATCTTTATATTCTACATTTGATGTAATAAAGTCTCATGAAGACTCTTGCTTGTAATTGCTTATTCATTAATAAAAAGTTGAAATGTTCATTCAATCTTCCTTGTCTGAAGCTTTATGATAAAACATTAGTCTTTAGTCCATAAACAAACTTAAGAACTTACGAAGAGACAAATGTAGATTTGCATGAACAAACTCTTCGTAGATTGCTTAAAATGATATATTCGCAATCTAAGGGTCAAAGGACTATTGACCTCAGTATGATTGTTAGAAGAATCTATGATGTCTGGTTATGACGCATTGAGAGTTGGAGACTCTATAGTTCTTCTAGGTATCTTCCGAAGGTACTGAATTGACCAGTGCACTTCTAGAGACAAGATAAGAACAAACCATTTAACCTCTTATGTCTCGAAGTCACTATGTATAAATTGCATCATGCTTACCTTAATCCTTAAATGAGAAAGTCAGAGTTCGGACTCACTATGTGATTCTGAACAGGGCCTATTGGTGAAGTACTAAGTTGTGAGTATGTCATGAGTAACATTGTGAAGTTCTCATAGATATGGAATTCATGTACAAGATTGCTGAAATGCAATGTATGTCACCTCATGCTTTGTTCCTTGGAGTGTGAATAAATGAACTGGCTAGTGTCCAAATTGAGTCCCGACTCTTTTGGATGAAACAATGTGACTTGTTAGCTCCTCGTCAATACATTGTTTCTAACTTATTCACAAGCGACAAAGGAGTTGAGGAAATAACAGCTAGAAGGGTAAAATGGTAATTTAGTAAATCCCGACTAGCTGATGACATTCATGAAGGCTAAACATAGATAATATTCAGTGGATCCGCTCATCATAATTAGGTCGAATTCTTGAGTAGAAAACAAATTCATTTGAACCGAGAGATTTTCAGTGTCAGCTCTTTAGTGGAGTCAGTTGGGATTAAGCTAAACTTGGAAAAGGTTTGTGAACTTTTGAGTCCAAGTGTTTAGCTCAAGCTTTGTTCATTTGGGTCCATGAGGTCACTGTCACGAATCACATCGAGTAGGAATAGTTAAACTGGAAGCTAAGTCAAAACAAGAACGAAAATTGTCAAAAGGGTATTTTTGTCTTTTGAGACATATGATGAAATGAATGTCAATAAATTTTTTGACAAGGTCATTTGATGACATGCATCACTCGGCCAATACTGGTCTTATTGGGCCTTGTGGATTAATTTCATTTCATAAGAATTTTATTGAAAATTCTTAATGGGCCTTTTTCATGTTCTCATGAACAAATAAAGATGCTTCTAGAAGCTCCTTCTAGAGGACATGTTGGGCGCCTACTACCCAAGAGATAGAGAGAATATTTTGTGCATAAATGTATCAAGATACTTGCCAAAAGAAAAAGAGGAAACAAATTTGCATGAGGATGCTTTAGGGTAATCGGCCAAGAGAGAGTCAAAGGCAAGGCATGGAACAAAATAGGAAACAAATCCAAGGCTTATTGAAGCCTATGTTGGACGTGTGACTCAATAAAGGAAATAGGGAAATTAGCTCATGAATATGTGATATTCTATAGAAGAGGAAACTACCTTATAGAAGGTGAGACCTCTCCTATAACACTAGTACAATTAATAGCATCAGGTGCGACAAAAGTCGCACCTGAAAGCATCCGCGTCGCACCTGAAAGAATCATCAGGTGCGACTTTAGATGCGACAAAGTCGCATCTGAAAGTGCGCACCTGATGATATTAGGTGCGACTTGTCGCACCTGAAAGTCATCACTATCAGGTGCGACATTTTAGGTGCGACTAGTCGCACCAAACGTCGCACCTAAATATCCCTCAAAATAAGAAATTAAAGCGTGAATTATAGTATCAGATGCGACTAGTCGCATCTGATACTTTCGCGGGAAGAGTATCAGATGCGACTAGTCGCATCTGATAGTAATTCCCCGCGAAATATTTGGCGGGTACCAGTACAATCAGATGCGACTAGTCGCATCTGATACTTTTCCCGCGAAGGTATCAGATGCGACTTGTCGCATCTGATTGTCTGTAGTTTTTTTTTTAAAATGCTGATTCTAATAGAATCAGCCTATTAAATATATAAAAATTATAATTTAAAAAATTAATTAAATAAATTTTTTGTTAAAATAAATAAATAATTTGAATAATATTAATTAGAATAATTATATAAATAATTTAATAGAAATTCTAATATTAAATTCATAAAATTTAATAATTTACGTTCAATAAATTTAAAAAATTACAATCTATTCTTTTTGTTTCCCTTTTTCAGTCGAAGTCTTCCAATTCTGTAACGCACGGCCTCCTCTTCCGCCAGATCTTCCTCGTGCGCTGCCGCTCGAACGATGTCGCACCATTTCTACCGAACCTGGCGTCTGATTAGCATTTGGCATTGAAGCGGATGGCGGCGTCTGAACATTTGGCATTGAAGCGGATGGCGGCGTCTGAACATTCGGCATTGAAGCTGATGGCGGCGTCATCCCAGGGTGCATCATCGCGGGAGATGTCTGCATGGGAGACGGATGCTGCTGTGTGTAGGCAAAGAACTGTCGCTGAAACGCCTCCATCTGAGCTTGTTGTGCGGCCAACGCTGCTTGTAGCTCGCTAATCACTGGATCTAGAACGCGCGTCGATGAAGAACCTGAGGACGAGCTGTCGTCCTGAGCCTGAGCCAAGAGATACGAGGATCTCGGGATCGAGGGACCTATTCCGACATACCAATCTCGACGTTGCCCGAGAACAGTATCCATCGCGTACTGCTCCGCCTGGTCTATGTCAAACGTTTGGCCTGACTCCGCTGCTTGTCGCTGCATATCCTCGACTTGAGTCATAATTCGCGCCTTCAAACATATGTTAAAAAAATTATTAAGATTATCGAAACTTGATTATTAAGTAATTAACACAAGTAACTTACAAATGCTTGTTGCGCCCAAGCTGTCGTCCAATTGCCTTGATCATCTTGATGTTTTTTCTCCCACGTGTTTAACGCCGATGCCAAAGTCCCATCTTCCCTACTCTACAGTTGTTATGAAAATATGAGTAATGTATTTATTGCAAAAAAAATATTACAAAATTAGAATAAACTGACGTTCAAATGTCGATGAGCCAAAAAAGAAATCGACCCTTGTGTGGACTTCGTTTTCTTGTTCTTTGAATTGTCTCTGTTGCGAGTAGACTTTTTCTGCACATATTAAATTGCGTTATAATTCGATTTCATAGAAGATAACATAATTTTTTGAATTATACATTACCTTCCAATCGTCAGTTGCGAACTCCTCTATCACTTTCTCCCAATCGTCTTTTTGATATCCTTTTGGGATTTCTTTCTTGGCGACATTCATTTGCCCACAACATTTTCCTAAGAAAGTCCCTGATAATCTAGACTTTTGGTTGCGCCTCATACGCTTTGCATCGCGAATGATAGTCTGGTCAATCTGATGACGATAGCAATCCGCCGGAAGCAGGTCCTCGGTCTCATCATCCTTGTACACGAAAGTGTACTCGGAATGAAGTGCGCTCAGAATATTGCCCAACATCTGGGGCGTCACTTCGTTCCAATCACGAAGTGTGACCGGGATATGGACTTTCACCAAAGCGCCAACGCGGTTGTTGAATACTCCTACCTTTTTTATTGTTTTTCTTACGTCCTGGTAGAAAGTTTGGTTGATTGGGTCGTACCTAACAACTTTCGCACCGGGTACCCCATGCGCTGCTTTTGCCGAAGTAGACCCGGTTGTTGGTCCCCTTATTTTTTTAGGACTTGGGAACCCGGTGTCTCTAGTGGAGACTCATCTCCACCTGCTCCTGAACGGTGTAGCGGAGACTCATCTCCACCTGCTCCACCTGCATCTGACATCCTGTAAGATGTGAACAATATTAGTAAATAAATATTAGTTTTCTGTTTAAAAAAAACGTGGACGGCACCACGGATTTTATTATTAACAAACCTCACATATGGCGGAGGAAAACCGTGGTTACATTATATAGTAAATAAACATACAAAAAAGATATTAATCATTCATCATCATCTATGTCTATAATGTTAATATCATCTTCTATATCAACATCAACATCTTCTCCCTCAAAAACGACTTGTCTCTCATTTTCATCATCGTCTTCTTCATCATCGTCAACGACAGTCACTAACTCAGCTTCATCGATTTCGTGTCGATGATTCAAACGCTCGATGTTTGACAACTCTATAGTCAATGGGATCGAGGCTGAGTTGGAGGGGTCAACTTCAGGAATGTCCCAAATCCCTCGATGATTGCATTCCTGGACGATTTCCAAGTCGCCGCCTTTAATAAGATCTTCGATGTAAAAAACTTGTTTCACTTGAGTCGCGAGTACGTACGGCTCCTCTTTAAACCACTGTTTCGCAGTATAAGCACTCGTTTCTCCAGTAGTCTTATCGGTGTGCACTAGTCGGTTTGCATGATACTTGTCACCGTACCAAATGCATTTGAACAATACAACACTACAGTTCTGCCTATAGTTCACGACGATGACGTCTTCCATTCGACCATAGTAAGTGAAATCATCCACAAGTACACATACACCGCTATTTTGAGTGACTCGTTGATTATCACGACGACGAGTGATGAACTTCACGCCATTTACAAAGCAGCTTGAATATTGATAGGCGACTTGAAGGGAACCGATAGAAAGCGAATAGAGCTCGTCAGACACGTCAGAACCACTAGCTTTCATATCAAAAATCTGATTACGAAAGAAAGCATTGATTAGCACTTGTGCGTTTATCAAAAAATTGCATTGATATTGTGTTATTACCTTCTTCTCAAACCAAATTTTGAACCTCTTTCTATGCTCCGCTTCAATATCGCGAACTCCAGATTCGCTCAAGAGATCCAAATGCTCGCTGTTATTAAAAACATTACTTCAATAGCAATATATATATAAGAATGAATTGAAACACATTCCCAACGATAACTTACGTCAAATATGGATCCACTTCAGGACAGTTGGTATAGATGTACCACTCCGCGTTCTCTTTCTGTTCATCGTCTAATACTATCGGTTTCATCATCCCATAAGGCACACACATCTCGGATCGAAAAACAGAGAGCTTTCGCACTTGAACTTCATCTACACTTTTTTTATCTTCAAGATACCTTGCAACGAACGTTAGAGCTTCTTCTACAACATAAGCTTCCGCAATAGAGCCTTCTGGTCTAGCTCTATTTTTGACAAAATGTTTTAACGTCCCAAGGTATCTCTCAAATGGGTACATCCACCGCATATGCACCGGGCCGCCATACAACGCTTCATCTGGTAGATGAATCGCCACGTGAATCATGATCGTGAAAAAAGCTGGTGGAAATATCATCTCAAGCTTACACAAGATCTCGACGATAGACTCTTGCGCATTTTCAAGATCTTCTACTCTCAAGGTTCTCGAACTTATCAGCTTGAAAAAGTTGCAAAGCTCAGAGATCGTCTGATGTATTTCTTTTGGCACAAAAGGACAAATACCAACAGCCAACAACCTCTGCAAGATCACGTGGCAATCATGCGACTTCAAACCTGTGAGCTTTCCATCAGCAGTCACATTTTTCTTCAAATTCCCAGCGACCCCATCTGGAAATTTGACAGATTGGAGGAACTCGGTAAATCGCTGCCTCTGAACAAGGGTTAAGGTGTACGATGCTCGCGGTTTGTACCACAAATCCCCTTGTTTTTTCAAGTGGAGAGCGGTCTTGATGCCCAAGTCCATCAAATCAAACCTCGCCTTATCTGTGTCGTAGTTCTTCTTTTCTAAGCTGAGCAAGGTTCCGAGAAGATTCTCGCACACGTTCTTCTCTATGTGCATGAAGTCCATGTTATGCTTCAACTCCAAATCTGACCAGTACGACAACTCGTAAAAGATGCTTTTCTTGGCCCAATTTAGTTCGCACTCGGCTCGCTTTCATTTTCTGCCCACGGAGCCAGCATGTTTGCCAGTTGTCGTGCAAGAGACACTAGCCAACTGAGCGAGTATGTCCTGCGGAGTCAACTTCTCGGGTTTACTGCGTTTCTCGTGGCGATCCTTGTAGTGATCGGTGCTTTTTCTCAATCGGTGACGCATACGCAAGAATCGACGATGGTCGTAGTAGACGATCCTGTTTCTGACTTTCAAAGACGGCGTGTCAAGGTTGCACGTCGGGCAAGCGAGATACCCTTGGCCACTCCATCCCGATAAATAGGATCGAGCTGGAAAATCGTTAATCGTCCAAAGTAGCGCGGCACGCAATCGAAACACTTCATCGTTGGCGCCATCTCGAACACGGAATCCGGTCTCCCACAGTTCTTTCAGCTCTTCGACAATTGGCTGCAAAAACACGTCCATGTCCTTTCCTGGTGAGTGAGGCCCCGGGATCAAAAGCGTCAGCATCAAGTACTCTTTCTTCATGCATAACCAAGGCGGCAAGTTGTACGCAGTTAGTACCACAGGTCACATGCTGTACGATAAACTCATTTCTCCGAACGGATTGAATCCATCCGCAGCTAGTCCAAGCCGCACGTTTCGAGGCTCTGCAGCAAAGCCTGGGTATCTCTCGTCCAGGTTTTTCCACGTTGTACCATCCGCAGGATGTCGTAGAACACCTACTTCCCTGACGCGATCTCTTTCGTGCCACTGCATCAAAAGCGACGTGTGTCGAGACGCGTACATTCGCTTCAATCGATCTTTCAGGGGAAAATATCGCAAAATCTTTTGCGGTATCATTTTCCCAGTTGGCTTCCATCTGCTCTCGTTGCATACTGGGCACACGTTGACTTCCGCGAGTTCTTTTTGAAATAGGACACAATCGTTAATACACGCATCGATCATCTCGTATCCCATGCCAAAACGCTTCAGCTTCGCCTTTGCCTCGTAATGCTTCTCCGGAATTCGATTACCAGCTGGATGAGACTTCTTCAAGAGCTGCAAGAGTTCTGTAAACGACTTGTTCGTCCAATGGTTCGTGACTTTGAGGTGCATCAACGAAACCAAGAACGACAAAGAAGAAAACTCTTTGCACCCAGGGTACAATTCTGCTTCCAACTCGGCGAAGAGGTCTTCCACTTGCTCCTCTGCACGCACCTCGCTCTGGGTCGGCTCCGTAGCATCGTCGAAATCCTCGTGATCCCTGATATCCTCCACAGCACCGTGCAATCCTCCTATTCCTCTCTGATCTGTTCCTCCGATGGAATCTTCTTCATGAGGAAGGACGGCACGCTCGAGCTCGCCGTGATGATACCATTTTGTGTAGCCTGGGGTAAACCCCTTGTTCAGCAAATGGTTCCTGACAACCCCGATGTCGTGCCATCTCACATTGTTACAAGGTTTGCAAGGACACCGATATTTGCATTTTCGTTAGGGAATCTTCTTGCAGCGCGAATAAACTCGTTAACACCGGTTTTGTACTGCAATGTCACCCGATTATTCTCCGTGATCCAATCTCTACTTGGATTGGACATTTCGCTGAATGAGAGCGAGAAATGAAAGTTTGGAAGAGTTATTGATAAAGAACGACGGAGAACACAATGAAAGAGAGATTATGAATTCTATGTTAATTATTTTGAGGTCGGATTGAATAAGTTGGGAGTTTTTAAACTAATTCATTCGAAACTCTACCGAAATTTCGGCAGAGTTTCCCCTATTATACTGACAAACCAAAAACCTGCAAAATTATTTAAAAACATACACAAACCATCCAGAACTATCCTATAAATTATCTCAGCCCTAAACCGAACCTCCGTGGTTCGATCACAACATTTATAAATGAAAAATCGAAATAAACAAAATATCACAAACTATCAAAACATGTCACAAACTATTTTTCTTATTTAAACTTATAATTTCATTTCATGTTAAATCAAATGAAACTAATCACAAATTCATTAACTTCATTTTAACTTAAACTTCATTTTAACTTAAACTTCATTTTATACTAAACATGTCACAAAACATCAAAACATGTCACAAAACACAAATAAAACTTAGATTTAACCTAAACTAATCAAATTATTAAACATGTGACATTATCAATTACATTTACTAATCAATTTCAAAGTAGCATGTTACAATTACAATTTTAATTTCATTAAATAATTTTAAACTAAACAACCTATTCATGTAATTATTAGACTAATTACAATTCCTAATTGATAAATTACAATAAATCAAAACTAATTTAAACAAAACAAATTTAAACTAAACACTAACCTATACTATATCACAAACTATGTCAAAAAACACTAACCTATACTATATCAAATTAATACTAATTAAGCTACACATATATATACAAATTAATTCCTAACACATAAACTTAATCTAATTAAAATTACAACATATACAATATACAATATATATTTACACATATACAAATTAATTCCTAACACATAAAATTAATCTAATTAATTCTTAACAACATATACAAATTACAATATATATTTACACATATACAATATACAATAAACAATAAATTATGTCTATACAATATATATTTACATATAATATATAAACTAATATATAATACCTAAACAGAAAAAAAAAATACTAACCTGGAGGCTGTGAGCGCACGGTGAGGCAGAGAGAGAGCGAGGCAGAGAGGGAGCGAGGCAGAGAGGCAGAGAGGGGTTGAGCGAGGCGGAGAAGACGGCGGAGCGCGGCGGAGCTACAACGGCGCAGTGCGTCGGAGGCAGCGGCCGGGGCCGGGGCTGAGCGCACGACTAATTGAGAGAGATAGAGAGCGAGGCAGAGAGAGAGTTTAAACATTGAGAGAGAGAGAGAGCGAGGCAGGGAGGGAGCGAGGCAGAGAGAATCGTACCTGACGGCGGAGCGCGTCGGTGAGTCGGTGAGAGCGTTCCTGACGGCGGAGCGCGTCGGAGTGCGGCGGAGGTGGCGCGCGCGGCTTGGTGGAGGAGCTGCTGGCCGAGCGCAACCGAGAAGGAGAAGAGAGAGAGAGAAGCGGCGGCGGAGCACGGCGGAGGGTGTGGAGCGCGCGCGGCTGAGTTACAGAGGTCGGAGAGAGGTTTTTTTTTTTAAATGGGCGGCGTGAACTGGTGACGCAAGTGAGGCAGAGAGAGAGAAGCGGCGGAGGTGGTGGACAGGGCGGAGCGCGGCGGAGGTGGCAGAGAGAGAGAGAGGTTTTTTTTTCTGTTTGGAGCGGCGGTTTCGAAATGAGGAAGACGAAGTGCAGGCGATTTTGTTTTATAGAAAAACCTAACTTTCAGGTGCGACTAGTCGCACCTGATACTCAAAAACCTAACTTTCAGGTGCGACTAGTCGCACCTGATAATAACAAAAAAATCCAGAATGCCACGTCAATCTCGAATGAAATAATTAGGGGGAGAGTTGGCCCGCTTAAAATTTTGAAACTATCAGGTGCGACTCTGTCGCACCGGATAGTTTTTTAAACTATCAGGTGCGACTAGTCGCACCTGATACTCAAAAGCAAACAACAAATTTAGCGAAATTTTTATCACTTCGGGTTGACAATCTGGTGCGACAAGTCGCACCCGAAAGCCATTTAGATGCGACTTTTAGGTGCGACTAGTCGCACCTGATAGTCATGCGCATCAGAAAACCTTATTTGTAGTAGTGTAAATAGGAGCCTCATTCCACACATTTCATTCATCCAAGTTTAAGAGATTTTTGTTTTGGAACCTAGGTCCTCATTTGACCTAGTGTTTAGCTCTGCGACTTCAAGACTCGTTCTTAAGTCGTGGTGTTTAAAAGTGCCCACTCACTAATTCCTTTATTTCGAATTATTTAGTGATAGAAAGTTTTGTGGTTGCTCGAGGTGCCGAGGAAAGAAAGAGAGACGTGCTGCGAGGGGAGACGAGCGTTGCGAACTTTCCAAAAGCTTCTCAAAGTTCAAGCTTCAAGAAAGGTTAGTAAAATTCTATACTCATAATAGTTTTTAATTACATGTACTTGCTCTTTGTCTAGGTTAGTAAAACTGGTTTTACTTGTAAATTTTTTTTTTTAAAATTCCGCCGCTTACCGAAGCGTTAATTATTTTCTTAAACCCTAGATCGATTCCAACAAGGCGTACCAGCGTGTCGAGGCTTGTTGATCTTTTGGCGAAGTCACGCCCAAGTCTTTCTTCGACGGTGTTTTGTTTGATGACATCTTCGACCCGGAGTCCATGGGACTCGACGGTGACTAGCAGGGCGATTATTGTGTAATCGTGACCTATTAGGGGAAGATCATGGCTTCCATCTCGGCCAGCTTGGAAGGCGACTGCACTTTTGCATTTTGCAAAGACGTGCTCATTCCGAGGTCTAGAAGACGGAGGTTGATGCTGCGGGCTGATGCTTCGAGAAGAGGGAGTGGCACCTGGTGGGAGGCTCTGCCGCATTGGAGGGCTTTGACTTCTTGGGGATCAATGCTCGAAGTTCGATCACGCATCGAGCATAAGTCGGTCTCACGGGGCATCCGCCATTCCGGCATTGGTGATGCTTCTTCATCTGCATTCGAAAGATCGGCCCTTATTCCCCAGGCGTGAGTGCGAGTCTTTGTTAAAGACACGAAGGGACATCGTAACGAGTAGTGATGTAGACTTTTCCTTTCATGGCGTTTTTTGACGCTTAGAGGGCAAGTTTTCCTCGAATCGTTACAGGTGCTTGCTCGAGGAGCGGAGCTCGTCTCGAGGAGGATGACTCGACTCGAGGAGCAAGGCTTGACTTGAGGTGAGTGACTCGATTCGAGGAGCGAGGCTCGACTCGAGCAGAATGACTCGACTCGAGGAGCAAGGCTCAACTCATGGAGAATGACTCGACTCGAGGAGCGAGGCTCGATTATAGGAGAATGACTCGACTCGAGGAGCAAGGCTCGACTCGAGGATATGACTCGACTCGAGGAGCAAGGCTCGACTCGAGTAGAACGACTCGACTCGAGGAGCAAGGCTCGACTCGAGGAGAAGGACTCGACTCGAAGAGCAAGGCTCGACTCGAGAAGAATGACTCGACTCGAGGAGCAAGGCTCGTCTCGAGGATATGACTCGACTCGAGGAGCACCACTTGACTCGAGGAGAATGACTTGACTTGAGGAGCAAGGCTCGACTCGAGGAGGATGACTCGACTGGAGGAGCGAAGCTCGACTCGAGGAGAATGACTCGACTCAGGGAGCGAAACTCGACTAGAGGAGAATGACTCGACTCGAGGAGCAAGGCTTGACTCGAGGAGAATGACTCGACTCGAGGAGTGAGGCTTGACTCGAGGAGAATGACTCGACTCGGGGAGCGAAGCCCGGCTCGAGGAATATGACTCGACTCGGGGAGCAAAGCTCGACTCGAGGAGAATTACTCGACTCGAGGAGCAAGGCTCGATTCGAGGAGAATGACTCGACTTAAGGAGCAAGGCTCGACTCGAGGAGGATGACTCGACTCGAGGAGCGAAGCTCGACTCGAGGAGAATGACTCGACTCGAGGAGCGAAGCTCGGCTCGAGAAGATTCTACACGACCTCATTCGTCGCCTGGGACTCTTCCAGTAGATTCTACTTGGTTGCGCCATGTAGGCATCTTACGTGCGCCATGTAGGCGGCTTAGGTGCACCATGTAGGCGTCTTGTGTGCGCCATGTAGGCGGCTTCGGTGCGCCATGTAGGCGTCTTAAGTGCGTCGTGACGGACGACTTTAGCCTGCATCTCTGGGATGTCTTGCGGCGCGCCGCGGAGGCGTCTTGAGCCTACATCTCTGGGATGTCTTATGGCGCGCTGCAGAGGCGTCTTTGCCTGCATCTTCTGGATGTCTTATGGCGCGTCGCGGAGGCGTCTTAGCCTGCATCTCTGGGATGTCTTAAGTCGCGCCGCGGAGGCGTCTTTAGCCTGCATCTCTGGGATGTCTTATGGCGCGCTGCGGAGGCGTCTTCAGCCTGCATCTCATGGATGTCTTACGGCGCGCCGCGGAGGCGTCTTAGTTGAACGCTCGTTCCCATTTATGTTCGGGTGTTTTTTTTTGGTGGAGCGTACTTTCTTTGGGTGGAGCGTACTTTCTTGAGGATTTTGAGTGTACTTACAGTTGCCTATGTTACTAGCCCCCCGAGTGTTTGGGTTTATAAACGTTATCGGAAAACTTTGATAAAGCGGATTTTGAAAGAAAAACCTCGAACTTTATTAATATTGAAGAAATTTGAAATCCTAAAACATTGGCTCGTAGGCCTTATTGAATGTTGGAAAGCAAAGAAATAAAATGGGGGGAAGCGCTGGCTACTGGTAGTACTGTCTCAAGTGTTCCGCATTCAACAGGCGACGGATCGGTGTCTCGTCCGTGTATTTGATGTAGTATGTCTCGTCGTGTGTGACTTGGCAGACTTTGTGGGGTCCCTCCCTGTTTGGGATGAGGACGCCAGCATCTTGCACTTGGGTGTCATGCAGATGTCTTCGTCGATTTCGCGGAGGACCTTGGTCGATTCGACGCTATCTCTGAGTTGGGATATCGTGTTAACCGTCTTTCTAGCGATTTTTCCATCGATTCCTTGGATGTAGCATATTCTGGCTTGGGATTGATCTCCAGCCATGATGCCGATGTTGGAATTGATCTAGGGTTTAAGAAAAAGTTTAACGCTTCGTTAAGCGGCGGAATTTTAAAAATTTTCTTTTTCAAGTAAAACAGTTTTTACTAACCTAGACAAAGTGCAAGCACATGTAAATAAAACTAATATGAGCATAATAAATTTACTAACCTCTTTAGAAGCTTGAACGTTGATGAGCCTTCGGAAGGTTGATAACGTTCGTCTTTCTCGTAGCACGTCTCTCTTTCTTTCCTCGGCAACTCGAGCAACCACGAAAGTTTCTATCACTAAATCACTCGAAATAAAAGGAATTAGTGTTTTGGCACTTTTAAACACTACGACTTAAGAACGAGTCTTGAAGTCGCAGAACTAAACTCTAGGTCAAATGAGGACCTGGGTGCCAAAACAATAAAAACGAAATTGACTAGAGACAGAGAGAGAGAGAGAGAGGAGTCGGCCACAATGTCTAGAGAGAGAGTCTCTCAATCTCTAACTTGTGTGGATGAGAAAACAATGAGAATGAGAGCCCTATTTATAGGAGAAAGGTTGGCCTTAGAAAAAGAAGTTTCCTCTTTTTTCCAAGCATTCATGAGCAATCCCTTATTGCCCATTTTCTCCTATATGCGCCCAAGTCTCATTTCCTTTAAGGGATTTGTTTCCTAATTTGTTTCCTCTTCTTTGGCCGAATTCCCTTAACCATCATCATGCAAATTTGTTTCCTCTTTTTCTTTTGGCAAGTATCTTGATACATTTATGCACAAAATAATCTCTCCTATTTCTCAATAGGGTAGGCGCCCAAATGGTCTCTAGAAGGGCCTTCTAGAAGCTTTTCTATTTGTTCATGACAACATGAAAAAGGCCCATTAAGAATTTTCAATAAAATTCTTATGAAATGAAATTAATCCACAAGGCCCAATAAATCTAATTTTTGCCGAGTGATACATTAAGTCATCAAATGACCTTGTCAAAAAATTTATTGACATTCATTTCATGCTATGTGTCAAAAGACAAAAAAATACCCTTTTGACAATTTTCGTTCTTGTTTTGACTTAGCTTCCAGTTTAACTATTCCTAATCGATGTGATTCGTGACAGTGACCTCATGGATCCAAATGAACAAAGCTTGAGCTAAACACTTGGACTCAAAAGTTCACAAACCTTTTCCAAGTTTTTAGCTTAATATCAACTGACTCCATTAAAGAGTTGACACTGAAAATCTCTCGGTTCAAATGAATTTATTTTCTACTCAAGAATTCAACCTAATTGTAATGAGTGGATCCACAGAATATTATCAGTGTTTACCCTTCATGAATATCATCAGCTAGTTGGGATTTACAAAATTACTATTTTACCCTTCTAGCTGTTATTTCCTCAACTCCTTTGTCGCTTGTGAATAAGTTAGAAACAATGTATTGACGAGGAGCTAACAAGTCACATTGTTTCATCCAAAAGAGTCAGGACTCAATTTGGACACTCCAAGGAACAAAGCATGAGGTGATATACATTCCATTTCAGAAATCTTGTACATGAATTCCATATCTATGAGAACTTCACAAAGTTACTCATGACATTCTCACAACTTAGTACTTCACCAATAGGCCTTGTTCGGAATCACATAGTGAGTCCGAACTCTAACTTTCTCAAATGAGAATACGTAACGTGTGAAATGGCATGTCTCATTTCAGGATTAAGGTAAGCACGATGCAATTCATACGTAGTGACTTCGAGACATAAGAGGTTAAATGGTTTGTTCTTATCTTGTCTCTAGAAGTGCACTGGTCAATTCAGTACCTTCGGAAGATACCTAGATGTTGTCGGCCCGTCTCGGACCGACGAAGAAGAAGGCATCGCTTCGACCCACGAGACCGGCGTGAGGCCTTTAACGGCGAGACCTTGCCTCAGCCATTGGCCGGCCCAAACCAATGGCCGGCCCAGGGTTAAGCCGGCCAATGGCCGGCCATATGCTCAGCCGGCCCAAGGGTCAGCCGGCCCGTGGCCGGCCCAAAAGTCAGCAGGCCAATGGCCGGCCATATGCTCAGCCGGCCCACGGCCGGGCCAAAGGTCAGCCGGCCCAAAGGTCATCTAGCCATGCAGTTCGCTCGGCCAATGGCCGAGTGAACCTCCCAGTAGTTCACTCGGCCAATGGCCGAGTGAACCCTAGAGCCGGCCTTCCTCCAGAGCCGGCCTTGCTCCAGAGCCGGCCTTGCCCCAGAGCCGGCCTTCCTCCAGAGCCGGCCTTGCTCCAGAGCCGGCCTTGCTCCAGAGCCGGCCTTCCTCCAGAGCCGGCCTTGCTCCAGAGCCGGCCTTGCTCCAGAGCCGGCCTTGCTCCAGAGCCGGCCTTCCTCCAGCGCCGGCCTTCCTCCAGAGCCGGCCTTCCTCCATAGCTGACCTTCCTCAGAGCCGGCCTTCCTCAGAGACGGCCTTTCTCAGAGCCGGCCTTCCTCTAGAGCCGGTCTTCCTCACAGTCGGCCTTCCTCAGAGCCGGCCTTCCTCCAGAGCCGGCCTTCGGCCAAGGGGACGCCCAAAGCATCCCTTGGTCGCCTATCAATACCAGGGCCCCTCCCCTGGTCCAGGTAATCCAACTATGAGTCCCGAAACGCTGCCGAACTCATACTTCGCTCGTTTCGCTCACCTTTGGCTTCTCACCACCTCTAAACCTCTATAATCCACCTCAATCCCACTAATGTTGAGCGTCGGAGAGGTAAACAGAGGCACCCCCTCTGTTTTCCCTTCTTAGCTCACGGTTCTCCTGTCTTTTTCAGGTATGCCGGCGAGCTCAAACACCATTGACAGCTAAGGGACGGCTTGGGATACCAAGCCCGACACGCTCGAGTCAAGGCGAGGCCACTTGGTCCGGCCTTGGGTCTGACCGCCTTTGACTCCTAAATCGTTGTCCGAAAAACAGCGACAACATTTTGGCGCTAGAAGAAGGGGACCTCGATGCTCTCCCTTCCATTCCTCTATCACTACACCTACGACTCTCGAGAGATGAGTCATGTGCCTGCCACCTCCGTGGGCGCCCGAGCGACTAGCTCGAGGCACGGCCTCCAAAGCTCTGCGCACGGTCTCGAAGGGCAACCTCATGATAATGAGAGCCACCCCCGAGACCCGACGAATGACCCCGAGGCCGCAGTCCGAGAGGAAACGGCTCGAAGGCTCGCCGAGCTCCTAGACTGCCCCGGTGTCACCGGCGCGCTCATCACCGACCTCCTCGACTCCAACGAAGTCGACGACATCAACCACGAGACCAACCTCGACCACGTTGTTCACGAAAGGGGACGCACGCGCACGCTTCCAAGGGGACACCCTCGGGCGACCGCGCCGAGACGTCAACTTTCTGATGAGCACGCGCACGCGCCCTCGAGGGGACACCCTCGGGCGACCACATCAAGGCGTCAAAGCTCGCGCAATACCCGAGGACGCTCAGTCTCGAGGTCCCGAAAGGGACGCTCCGAGCTCACCATCCGCGTCCAAAACCCTTGTGAAGGTGACAACGTCGATGGTCGCGGCATCCGCAAAAGGCGTCGCCTAAATGATACGCCCTTAACAAGGGTGATAGGGACGGCCTCCGGAGACTTGAGAGACCGCCTCAGCTCTCAAAGAGAGGCTCACGAGTTCGACTTAAGAGTAAAACTCGATGCTTAACGCGAGACCGCGATCGTCTTGGGGCAGCAACCACCCAACATTGATCGAGCACCCAACCAGAAGCGTGCAGCCGCGCTTGTGATACCGGCCGTTGGTCCCGAGTCACGAAGGAAAAGGCGCCGGAGGGGTCAAGTCCCTAATGACCACCCTTCTCCAGCCCCGAAGCAATCCTTCGTCCCGCTCAACACAACGCCCGACCTGATCCTGAGCTTACGCCGCAATGAGCTGGGAAGCCCCGCTCCACTCACAAAGGACCCCGCGAAGCGAGATCGAAGTAGGTTCTGCGAATGCCACAAAGATCACGGGCACGTGACGATCGAATGCTACCAGCTTAAGAAGCGAATTGATTCCCTAATTCGAGGTGGGAACTTCAAGGAGTTCGTCGCATCTGCTAGCAAGCCATGATTGTCGCTTTTATTTCGAAAATGTAATTTCTTCTTTTTTCAAAGAAGGCCAAGTGCCATGACTACCTGTAACGACCCCCTTTATTGCAATAAAAAGTTATTCTACACATGACAACTTTTTTGTATACCTCCAACACAAGAGTTTCTTGGCCTTCGTCTCACAAACGCAAGAAACTCGGGGGGCTAACAGGGATTAATGCTCAATCAATAACAACTCAACAACAACACAAAAACAAAATAAAATATATAATAATAAAGTCTCAAGGGGCCGATGGTTAGGCCGGAGGTCCCAAAGAAAGACTTCTCACGTAACTCCTCGAGATGAGTTCATTCCTCGAGTCAAGTTTCGAATCCGCAAGTCGACCGATAATCCTCGCGCCGACTCTTCACGTGGCTCCTCGTGCAGGCTCTACATGAGTCCTCGAGTTGAGTCCGAGTCCGCGAGTCGACTGATACTCATCGTGCCAATTCTTCACGTGGCTCCTCGTGCAGCCTCTACATGAGTCCTCGAGTTGAGTCCGAGTCCACGAGTCGACTGATACTCCTCGTGCCGACTCTAACGAATGGTTGGGATTTCGAGCTCGTCGCCTCGCCTGGTCGAGCTCGTCGCCTCGCCTGGTCGAGCTCGTCACCTCGCCTGGTCAAGCTCATCACCTCGCCTGGTCGAGCTCGTCACCTCGCCTGGACAAGCTCGTCACCTCGCCTGGTCAAGCTCGTCACCTCGCCTGGTCAAGCTCGTTACCTCGCCTGGACGAGCTCGTCACCTCGCCTGGTCAAGCTCGTCACTTCGTCTAGTCGAGCTGGAGCGACTTCATCACTTCGTCCAAACGTCTTTGGATTCGGTTCGTCAGTTCACCCAAACGTGTTGGGCCAACTCTCTCGAAACAGAAAACAGATAATAATAATAGTAAAGTCTCAAGGGGTCGATGGTTAGGCCAGAGGTCCCAAAGAGAGACTCCCCGCGTAACTCCTCGACATGAGCACATTCCTCGAGTCGAGTTAAAGTCCACGAGTCGACCGATACCTCTCGTGCCGACTCTTCACATATCTCCTCGAGACGAGCTCATTCCTCGAGTCGAGCTCCAAGCCCGCGAGTCGACCGATACTCCTCGCGCCGACTCTTCACGAAACTCCTCGTGCAGGCTCTACATGAGTCCTCGAGTCGAGTTCGAGTCCACAAGTCGACCGATACATCTCGTGCCGACTCTTCACATATCTCCTCGAGACGAGCTCATTCTTCGAGTCGAGCTCCGAGCCCGCGAGTCGACCGATACTCCTCGCGGCGACTCTTCACGAAACTCCTCGAGCAGGCTCTACGTGAGTCCTCGAGTCGAGTTCGAGTCCACGAGTCGACTGATACCTCTCGTGCTGACTCTTCACATATCTCCTTGAGATGAGCTCATTCCTCGAGTCGAGCTCCGAGCCCGCGAGTCGACCGATACTCTTCGCGCCGACTCTTCACGAAACTCCTCGTGCAGGCTCTACGTGAGTCCTCGAGTCGAGTTCGAGTCCACGAGTCGACCGATACCTCTCGTGCCGACTCTTCACATATCTCCTCGAGGCGAGCTCATTCCTCGAGTCGAGCTCCGAGTCCGCGAGTTGACCGATACTCCTCGCGCCGACTGTTCACGAAACTCCTCGTGTAGGCTCTACGTGAGGCCTCGAGTCGAGTTCGAGTCCACGAGTCAATCGATACCTCTCGTGCCGACTCTTCACATATCTCCTCGAGACGAGCTCATTCCTCGAGTCGAGCTCCGAGTCTGCGAGTCGACCGATACTCCTCGCGCCGACTCTTCACGAAACTCCTCGTGCAGGCTCTACATGAGTCCTCGAGTCGAGTTCGAGTCCGCGAGTCGACCGATACTCCTCGCACCGACTCTTCACGGAACTCCTCGTGCAGGCTCTACATAAGCCCTCGAGCTGAGTTCGAGTCCACGAGTCGACTGATACTCCTCGTGCCGACTCTTCACACGTCTCCTCGAGACGAGCTCATTCCTCGAGTCGAGCTCCGAGCCCGCGAGTCGACCGATACTCCTCGCACCGACTCTTCACGAAACTCCTCATGCAGGCTCTTCGTGAGTCCTCGAGTCGAGTTCGAGTCCACGAGTCGACCGATACTTCTCGTGCCGACTCTTCACATATCTCCTCGAGACGAGCTCATTCCTCGAGTCGAGCTCCGAGCCCGCGAGTCGACCGATACTCCTCGCGCCGACTCTTCACGAAACTCCTCGTGCAGGCTCTACGTGAGTCCTCGAGTCGAGTTCGAGTCCACGAGTCGACCGAAACCTCTCGTGCCAACTCTTCACATATCTCCTCGAGTCGAGCTCCGAGTCCGCGAGTCGACCGATACTCCTCGCGCCGACTCTTCACGAAACTTCTCGTGCAGGCTCTACATGAGTCCTCAAATCGAGTTCGAGTCCACGAGTCGACCAATACTCCTCATGCTGACTCTTCACGAAACTCCTCGTGCAGGCTCTACATGAGTCCTCGAGTCGAGTTCGAGTCCGCGAGTCGACCGATACTCCTCGCACCGACTCTTCACAGAACTCCTCGTGCAGGTTCTACATTAGCCCTCGAGCCGAGTTCGAGTCCACGAGTCGACTGATACTCCTCGTGCCGACTCTTCACACGTCTCCTCGAGACGAGCTCATTCCTCGAGTCGAGCTCCGAGCCCGCGAGTCGACCGATACTCCTCGCACCGACTCTTCACGAAACTCCTCATGCAGGCTCTTCGTGAGTCCTCGAGTCGAGTTCGAGTCCACGAGTCGACCGATACTTCTCGTGCCGACTCTTCACATATCTCCTCGAGACGAGCTCATTCCTCGAGTCGAGCTCCGAGCCCGCGAGTCGACCGATACTCCTCGCGCCGACTCTTCACGAAACTCCTCGTGCAGGCTCTACGTGAGTCCTCGAGTCGAGTTCGAGTCCACGAGTCGACCGAAACCTCTCGTGCCAACTCTTCACATATCTCCTCGAGTCGAGCTCCGAGTCCGCGAGTCGACCGATACTCCTCGCGCCGACTCTTCACGAAACTTCTCGTGCAGGCTCTACATGAGTCCTCAAATCGAGTTCGAGTCCACGAGTCGACCAATACTCCTCATGCTGACTCTTCACGAAACTCCTCGTGCAGGCTCTACATGAGTCCTCGAGTCGAGTTCGAGTCCGCGAGTCGACCGATACTCCTCGCACCGACTCTTCACAGAACTCCTCGTGCAGGCTCTACATTAGCCCTCGAGCCGAGTTCGAGTCCACGAGTCAACTGATACTCCTCGTGCCGAATCTTCACACGTCTCCTCGAGACGAGCTCATTCCTCGTGTCGAGCTCCGAGTCCGCGAGTCGACCGATACTCCTCGCGCCGACTCTTTACGAAACTCCTCGTGCAGGCTCTACGTGAGTCCTCGAGTCGAGTTCGAGTCCACGAGTCGACCGATACTCCTTGTGCCGACTTGAAATGCCTCCCCGAGACGAGTTCATTCCTCGAGTTGAGTATCGAGTCCACAAGCCAACTAACCACTCCTCGTGCAGGCTCTACATGAGCCCTCCAATTGTGTCCCGAGTCCACAAGTCAACTAACTACTCCTCGTGCAGGCTCTACGTGAGTCCTCGAGTTGAGTCCTGAGTCCGCGCTCGCCGCCCAGCTCGTGAGCCAAAAGGCAACGATGGGTTCAAAGGCTTGCGTCCGCTGGGCGTATCTGGTCTAGCCAGCGTCCACGGGAACCTCGCCACGCAAATGTGGCACCGCGCTCGCCGCCCAGCTCGTGAACCGAAAGGCAGCGAGTTTCAAATGGGTTTCAAAGGCTGGCGTCCGCCGGGCGTATCTGGTCTAGCCAGCGTCCACGGGAAACCTCGTCACACGAATGTGGCACCGCGCTCGCCGCCCAACTCGTGAGCCGAAAGGCAGCAAGTTTCAAATGGGTTTCAAAGGCTTACGTCCGCTGGGCGTATCTGGTCTAGCCAGCGTCCACGGGAAACCTCGCCACACAAATGTGGGACCGCGCTCGCCGCCCAGCTCGTGAGCCGAAAGGCAGCGAGTTTCAAATGGCTTTCAAAGGCTTGCGTCCGCCGGGCGTATCTGGTCTAGCCAGCGTCCACGGGAAACCTCGTCACACGAATGTGGCACCGCGCTCGCCGCCCAGCTCGTGAGCCTAAAGGCAGCGACTTACAAATGGGTTTCAAAGGTTTGCGTCCGCCAGGACGTATCTGGTCTAGCCAGCGTCCACGGGAAACCTAGCCACACGAATGTGGCACCGCGCTAGCCGCCCAGCTCGTGAGCCGAAAGGCAGCGAGTCACAAATGGGTTTCAAAGGCTTGCGTCCGCCAGGACGTATCTGGTCTAGCCAGCGTCCACGGGAAACCTGGCCACATGAATGTGGCGCCGCGCTCGCCGCCCACCTCGTGAGCCGAAAGGCAGCGAGTTACAAATGGGTTTCAAAGGCTTGCGTCCGCCGGGCGTATCTGGTCTAGCCAGCGTCCACGGGAAACCTGGCCACACAAATGTGGCACTGCGCTCGCCGCCCAGCTCGTGCGCCAATAGGCAGCAAGTCACAAATGGGTTTCAAAGGCCTGCGTCCGCCGGGCGTACCTGGTCTAGCCAGCGTCCACGGAAAACCCAATCACGCAAATGTGACACCAACGCCCCCCGGGGCCCAAGCCGTGCAAATCGATCGCGCCTTCATTGGTAGGTCGAGAAAATAAGTCGCGCACAACGAAGCCGTGCAAATCGATCACGCCTTCATTGGTAGGTCGAGAAAATAAGTCGCGCACAACAAAGGCGTGCAAATCGATTACGCCTTCGTTGGTAAGTCGAGAAAATAAGCCACACGCAACAAAGGCCGTCCCTCGCGACGCGCCAAAGTCGTCTCCCACGACGCACGAAAGTCGTTCCTTGCGACGCGATAAAGCCGCCCCTCGCAATGCGCCGAAGTCGTTCTAGAACGTACTGACAAACTCAAGAGCAGTCGTCTGAAGTCCGCATATCGACGTGATTCTTGAGTTTCCGCTCGACCCACGCTCGACCAGAAACTCGGGGGGCTAATGTTGTCGGCCCGTCTCGGACCGACGAAGAAGAAGGCATCGCTTCGACCCACGAGACCGGCGTGAGGACTTTGACGGCGAGACCTTACCTCAGCCATTGGCCGGCCCAAACCAATGGCCGGCCCAGGGTTCAGCCGGCCAATGGCCGGCCATATGCTCAGCCGGCCCAAGGGTCAGCCGGCCCGTGGCCGGCCCAAAGGTCAGCCGGCCAATGGCCGGCCATATGCTCAGCCGGCCCACGGCTGGGCCAAAGGTCAGCCGGCCCACGGCCGGCCCAAAGGTCATCTAGCCATGCAGTTCGCTCGGTTAATGGCCGAGTGAACCTCCCAGTAGTTCACTCGGCCAATGGCCGAGTGAACCCTAGAGCCGGCCTTCCTCCAGAGCCGGCCTTGCTCCAGAGCCGGCCTTGCTCCAGAGCCGGCCTTGCTCCAGAGCCGGCCTTCCTCCAGAGCCGGCCTTGCTCCAGAGCCGGCCTTCCTCCAGAGCCGGCCTTCCTCCAGAGCCGGCCTTGCTCCAGAGCCGTCCTTGCTCCAGAGCCGGCCTTGCTCCAGAGCCGGCCTTCCTCTAGAGCCGGCCTTCCTCCAGAGCCAACCTTCCTTAGAGCCGGCCTTCCTCAGAGCCGGCCTTCCTCCAGAGCTGGCCTTCCTCAGAGCCGGCCTTCCTCAGAGCCGGCCTTCCTCCAGAGCCGGCCTTCCTCAGAGCCGGCCTTCGGCCAAGGGGACGCCCAAAGCATCCCTTGACGACATGAAAAAGGCCTGTTTGTCGGTCGTTTTCGGAAAACCCGAGACGCCAAGAAGGCACGTCGCTCAAAGGGCCGATGGTCAGGCCGGAGGTCCCGAAGAGCGGCAGGTCTTCAACCCCTCGCCCAAACTCTTGACTCCTCGAGTCGAGCTTCGCTCCTCGAGTCGAGCCTTGAGTCAATCTCCTCGAGTCGAGCTTCGCTCCTCGAGTCGAGCCTTGAATTGTTCCTCGAGTCGAGCCTCGAGTCATTCTCGAGACGAGCCTCTAGTCATTCTCGAGTTGCTCCTCGAGTCAAGTCGCTAGTCGCTCTCGTCGAGCTGAGCCCTGCTCCTCGAATCGAGTCACTCTCGTCAAATGAAAATCTTCATATTTCACGTGGGAAGAATGATATTCGAAGGCCCGCAAGAACCCGGCAAGACGAGCCGTTCATCACGCACACAACACGCTACGCCGGCCAGCCATGCGGGAGACGGCGCGCCACGCCAGGCAGGCGCGCGCCGCGCGCTCTATGCGCCGCGCGACCTGCGCCGCGCCCGGTGACCCTCGCGCCGCGCCCGGTGACCCGCGTGCCGCGCCCCCTGCGCCGCGCGTTGTGCGCCGCACACGCCGTGCGCCTCCACTTGATGGCATGCGCGTTCCTAGTCCCACATGGACGAAAAAGGGACCTTCTAAGGCTCCCAAACACCTATATAAACCCCCTCCCATTGAGGGGAAAGCTATCCCATTGAATCCTATTCAATACACAAAATTCTCTTCATCTCCTATCGACACGCTCGATTTCTTACTCTTCTCTGCTTCTCTGGATGCCATATTTGGCCTGAAGCAGACTCTCTTCTCCCTCCCTCGTTCTCAAAGGTTCCGAAGCACTCAAGGGGACTTCCCAGACGTTGCTCCCTTTGACCGAACGTTCTCCGGTGCTCAAGTACGCCCCTAGGGTTCTCGCCTAGAGTTACCCTCGCGCGTCTAACACGCTAGACGCCTACGCGATCTCCGAAGTTCTGAGACGCCGCCGAGGATTCCTCGCGCCCCGTCTCCTTCGTCGAGCACGCCTCTCCACCAAGGCCCCGCGCCTCATACTGCGTCCTACACGCTTGAACTACGTTCTGACCTGATCCCACGCATGGGTACGTAGGTAGCCGACAACCAAGGCACGGTCACTCTTCCTCCTCACCCCCTACCTCTCCCGAGAGGCGGGTTGATCGGAGAAAACCTTAACTCGAGACTATCGAGTTCCCACTCTTGGCCCGGGTGCGATCACTTGGTCCGGCCTTGGATCGAACCGCCCGAGGTTTTAAATAGTTGTTCATTTTGGTGCGACAACATTTTGGCGCTAGAAGGAGGGGACTTCCCGACCTATTCAGCCCGAAATCCCTTATGTTCATCTTCTTCTTTTCTTCTGCGAACTCAACCTTCTCGAACTTGAGAAACGATGAGTAGCCAACCACCCGTACGTTCTGAGGGCGTGAACAACCCCGAAAACGTCACTACGACCAAGAAATACTTCTTGGGCTCCCGAGCGCATGGTGACGAAGAGTCGCTCCACGAAGAGAGCTCGACCCGCTCACCATCTGCATCTCCTGATAGCAGGGACAACCGCATCGTTGAGTTAGAGGAGAGTATCCGCCGACAAAAGGCGAGGAACGCAAGGTACGACAGCCGACTGGCTGCGAAGCAACCTATGCGTGACACGACGATCCCCAATGGGGATCCTGAGAACCTCAACGAGGAAAGCCGCGACCCTGATTACGAGGGTACTGACGAGTCGGAGGATATCAAGACTTCTCTCACGAAGGACGGGGGACTCCCCGCCGTGTTTGAAGCCGGTCCGTCGAATCCCTTACCCCGAACAGGCGATGCGCCGGCAGCTTCTCAAGAGGGGAATTCCCGACGTTCGGCTCTCGACCGACTAGGTCCGAGGGAGAATGTTGCGGAAAGTCAGGGCGCGCGGAGAGCGCACCGCCGCAAGCAAAGCCGGCGCCTCCGTACGGCCAGCCCTGATCTTAGGGACCACCTCACTGCTCAACGCATTGGGCGTGGAAATGATCTGAGAGAGCGGCTAAGCTCTAGACCCAATATCCCGCTGGCAGCCCCAACTAACGGGAACCGCCGCGCAGGACAGGGGTCTAACGAGAGGCTGCAGGTGACTCCTCCCGATCAAGGGGTTACTCCAACGACCGGTCTCGATGTGGTCACTATGATCCACAACCTTCGAAATGAGGTACGAGATCTCCGAGAATACGGAATAGGTGGAAGTGCCTACGGAGTCGTTGAGGAGAACTCATCGACTTTCACTACTCAGATACTGGCTGAGGTTTGTACGGGGAATTTCAAGCTCCCGAACCTCGCTCCCTATGATGGGAAAGCAGATCCTGCTTACCACATCCAGCACTATGAAACCTGGATGACGATGCAGGGTGTTTCTCCTGGTGCCATGTGCCAAGCTTTTAGTTTGACCCTCGCCGGACCCGGCTTTGAGTGGTTCAAAAACTTAAGGCCAGGAAGCATCCACTCGTTCAAAGACCTGAAGGACATGGTCCTAGCACGGTTCGCTACGTCTATGGTCCAAAAGAAGACCAAGATGTACCTGTGGTCAATCAGGCAAGAGAGTGGCGAGTCTCTTAGACGATACCTCACCCGATTCACTGAAGAGTCAAACAAGGTCGACCGCTTTGACGACAGTGACGCAATTGCCGCTATCATAGAAGGCTTGCGCACAAGTGACTTCCTCAAGTCTGTCCTCTGCCGTGTCCCTTCCACCATGGCCGAGTTAATGACTCGAGCTAAGACCTTCATGGGAGTCGAAGACTACCTCGACGGCCGCAAGAGCACTAATCAAAGCTCTCACCGCCGAGAAGAACCTAGCCGCGAGCAGAGCGAACCTCGTAAAAGGCGAAACAAAGGGAACCGGGTTCCTAGCAACCAACCCCCTGTACCTCAGAAACCGCGACTTGCGGAAAACTTCAAAGGGTACTCGTCATTCACGCCGCTGAACACGGCGCCGGAAAGGATCTTGGCTCTGGCACATGACAAGTTCACGCCCCCGGCTCCAATGAAGAAGGATCCCGCAACTCGTGATCGATCCAGGTATTGTGAGTTCCATCGGGAATACGGTCATTTGACCTCGGAATGCTACAACCTCAAAAGGCAAATCGAGGCTTTGATCCAACGGGGTGAGCTGAAGGAGTTCGTGTTGCGCATGATTGGCGCTGCGGGCCCCACCGCGAACAGACAACGGTCTGGTCAAGGAGGAGGAACAGCCGCTTCTGCCGACCGAACCACGGCTACTGCCAATGCCAACCCACAACTCCACGTGGTAACCACCATACTGGGAGGTCCACAAGATGGAGATTCGGCCCGACAATTGAAGAAATTCCTTAGGGCCGTGTCTCAGGAAGACGCTGCTATGCACGTCAACTTCACATATGAAGAACCTCCGTTCGTGCCTCACGAGACGATGTATTTCACCAATGAAGAGGCCAAGCGAGTTGTGCATCCGCACAATGACGCGATCGTGCTCAAAGCCCAAGTGGCCAATAACTTAGTGAAAAGGGTTCTCATCGATAATGGCAGCGCTGCTGACATAATTTTCAAGTCCACCCTAGAGCGCATGAAGCTCGGGGGGCTGCGCCCGACTCCGAACCAAACGCCATTGTTTGGGTTCACTGGGGAAAAGGTCATGACCGAGGGCATTATCGACCTGCCGGTCACCTTTGGGACCCCTGGAGGAATCGAAGCCGTTCACATGGTCCCATTCCTAGTGGTCGATCAAGAGTCGCCCTACAACTTAATCATCAGGCGACCCACGTTAAACCGGCTAAGGGCAATCACTTCCACGTATCACCTACTGGTGAAGTTCCCCGCCGAAGGGGGAATTGGCATCATGGCTGGAGACCAATCCCAAGCCAGAATATGCTACGTGCAAGGAGTTGATGGCAAGTCCGCGGGAAAAGCGGTCAACACAATCTTCCAACTGGAAGACGATTACCCATGCAACCCAAGGGATGCAAGGAAGTTCGGAGAACTTGACCCCCGTGATGAAATCGAAAGACTTAAGGTGGAAACCTCCGATGATCTTGTGCCAATCGTCCTGGACGAATCGAAGCCTGATCAGGTTGTAAAAATCGGCACCCGACTTCCACTCGCCATCAAAACTCAGCTTACCGCCTTCCTTAGGGAGTTCAAGGATGTTTTTGCATGGACTCATGCGGACATGCCCGGAATCGATCCCGAGGTAATAGTGCACCGACTGAACGACGACCCAAAAGTCGCCGAAAAAGTGCAGGCTAGACGAACGTTCAACCCAAAACGATACCTGGCCATAAATGAAGAGGTCGAGAAACTCCTCACCGCAAACTTCATTCGAGAGGCTAAGTACCCCAAGTGGGTCGCCAACGTGGTAATGGTAAAAAAGCCCAACGCGAAGTGGCGAATTTGTATAGACTACAAAGATCTTAACAAAGCCTGCCCTAAGGACTGCTTTCCACTCCCGCGCATCGAACAACTGGTGGACGCCACGGCCGGCCATGAACTTTTAAGCTTCGTGGACGCCTATTCAGGCTACAACCAAATTCGAATGCACGAGCCCGATCAAATTAAGACGACCTTTGTCACCGATCGAGGTCTCTACTGTTACAAGGTCATGCCTTTCGGCCTTAAGAACGCGGGAGCAACATACCAACGCCTGGTAAATCGGATCTTCGCCGATCAAGTCGGCAAGACGATGGAAGAGTACGTGGACGACATGCTCGTTAAAAGCCTACTGCCAACCAATCACGTACGCGACCTTAGGGAGATGTTCACAATCCTCCGCCGATATAAAATGAAGCTCAACCCCAACAAATGTGTATTCGGGGTTGAATCCGGAAAGTTCCTCGGTTATATCGTCAGCCGACGAGGCATAGAGGCGAACCCGGAAAAAATCAAGGCACTCCTTGAAATGAAGTCGCCAAGACGAGTCAAAGAGGTACAAAGCCTGACCAGTCGGATTGCCGCTCTGACACGCTTCGTGTCTAAAGCCACCGACAAGTGTCAACCGTTCTTCAAAGCTCTGAAGAAGACGGATGGCTTTGAGTGGACGGACGAATGCGAAAATGCCTTCCAAGAAATGAAGGCTTACTTTGGGTCCCCACCATTCCTCTCTAAACTTAGAGAGGGCGAGACGCTATACGTGTATCTCGCCGTCTCTGAAAGAGCTGTAAGTGCTGTCCTTGTCCGCGAAGAAAACAAGGCCCAGTGGCCGATCTACTACGTGAGCAAAGCCTTACTCGACGCGGAAACGCGCTACACCGAGATTGAGAAACTTTCTCTGGCTCTCGTAACGGCAGCTAAGAAGCTACGACCGTACTTCTAAGCTCACCCAATTGCGGTGCGAACTGAGCATCCAATCGGTAAAGCTCTTCAAAAGGGAACATCGACTCGCATGGCGATTTGGTCCCAAGAATTGAGCGAGTACGGGATTGAGTTCCACCCAAGAACGGCTATAAAGGGACAGGCCTTAGCCGACTTCGTGGCAGAATTCTCCTACGCTCCCGATATGGGAAGAGCGGAAGCCGACCTTAGCGACGATACGCTAACTCGGAAAAGGAAGGTAGATCCAACGGGTCCCATCTGGGAGTTATACGTAGACGGAGCATCTAATGCTCGGGGGGCTGGCGCCGGAATAATCCTGATTAATCCCGACGGGGAAAAGCTGCGATACGCCCTTCACTACGGCTTCCAAGCCTCCAACAATTAAGCTTAATACGAGGCGCTCATTGTAGGGATAGAGCTGGCACAGAAACTCGGCTCCCATAACCTACGAATACACTGCGACTCGCAGTTGATCGTAAACCAGGTTAGAGGAGATTACACCGCCAAGGAACCCAACATGATCGCGTACCTGGCTAAGACAAACTCCAAACTCGATGCCTTCTCTTTGTTTGAGATTCACCAAATCCCGAGAGAACAAGATTCAGAGGCTGACGCGCTTGCTCGCCTCGGATCTGGCATCGACGAAGACGGATTGGGGACCGTACCCATTGAATCTCTCCCACGACCATCCGTCTCCCGAGACGAAGTCGGGACCATAGAGATGGCATCTCAGCCTACTTGGATGGACTCAATTGTCGATTTTTTGCGAAGAGGGGAACTCCCCGAAGACCGCAAGGAAGCCGATAAACTGAGGGCCTTAGCATCCAAATACACGCTCCGTGAGGGCACACTCTATAAGCGCGGTTACTCGACACCGCTGCTCCGATGCCTCGATAGCGTTGAGTCAACCAAGGTCCTCCGCGAAATCCATGAGGGCATCTGCGGAAACCACGCCGTTGGAACTTCCCTTGCGCTCAAAGCGCTTAAGCAAGGCTATTTCTGGCCTACCATGAAGCGAGATGCTTGCGAATGGGCAAGGCGTTGCGATAAATGCCAGCGCTTCGCGGAAATTCCGCGACAGCCCCCGACCCCATTAAGCAACATCGTTGTCCCACGTCCCTTTGCTAAGTGGGGCGTGGACATCATTGGCAAGCTCCCTAGAGCGCCAAGGCAATACGAGTACGCCATTATCGCCATCGACTACTTCACTAAGTGGGTAGAGGCCGAGCCGCTTGCCAGAATAACTGAAGCAAACACGACAAACTTCATCTGGAAGAACATCATATGCAGGCACGGTATCCCCGCCTCGATTGTGACCGACAACGGAGCACAATTTGACAACGCGCGAGTAAGAGATATCTGCGATCAACTGAAGATCAGCAAGACCTTCTCCTCGCCGCGTCATCCTCAGGCCAACGGCCAAGTCGAGGCAGTCAACAAGACAATCAAAAGCAACCTGAAAAAGAAGCTCGAAGACAAGAAAGGTGCCTGGGCCGAGGAATTGCCATTCGTCCTATGGGCATATAGGACAACCGCGCGAAACGCCACCGGCGAGACGCCATTCTCCCTTGCATATGGGGTCGAGGCCGTGGTTCCAATTGAAACCGAGGTACCCACATTTCGAGTCGATACATTCGACGAGGCGGACAATGACGAGGCCATGCGCCTTGAGTTGGACCTGGTCGATGAAAAGAGAGCGGAAGCATTCAGACGCCTCGCCGCACAGAAGCGCAAGGTCGAAAGATACTACAACTCCAAGATCAAAAGGCGAACCTTTGCCGTCGGAAGCCTCGTCCTCAGACGAGTGTTCCAGAACACACAAGTCCAAGGCGCCGGCGTCCTAGGCCCGAACTGGGAAGGCCCTTACAAAGTCCGCAAAGTCATTCATGACGGGACGTACTACATCGAGCACACGGACGGAACTCCGATTCGCCACCCGTGGAACGCGGAGCACTTGAGGCAGTACTATCAGTAGCTAGCATCCCCCGCTTTTTTATCGCTTTCATTTCCCATTTTCAATAAGGCCTACGAGCCAATGTTTTAGGATTTTAATTTTCTCGCAAGTTTTTCGCAAAAGTAATAAAATTCAAGTTTTCCGTTTCAAATTTTGTTTTATGCAAGTTTTCTGGTTATCAAACAATTAATTTATAACCCAAAAACATGGGGGGGCTAGCTATGGTAAGGAAACTCTCAAAAGAACACGCTCCACCAAAAAACGTAAGACGCCTACATGGCGCAACCTAAGACGCCTACATGGCGCACGTAAGACGCGTAAAGGCGCAGCCCGTAAGACGCCTATATGGCGCAACCTAAGACGCCTACATGGCGCACGTAAGGCGCGTAAAGGCGCAACCCATAAGACGCCTACATGGAGCAACCTAAGACGCCTACATGGTGCACGTAAGACGCGTAAAGGCGCAACCTGTAAGACGCCTACATGGCGCAACCTAAGACGCCTACATGGCGCATGTAAGACGCGTAAAGGCGCAACCTGTAAGACGCCTACATGGCGCACATAAGACGCCTACATGGTGCACTCAAGACGCCTACATGGCGCAACCTAAGACGCGTAAAAGCGCAACCCGTAAGACGCCTACATGGCGCAACCTAAGACGCCTACATGGCGCACGTAAGACGCGTAAAGGGGCAACTCGTAAGACGCCTACATGGCGCAACTTAAGACGCCTACATGGCGCACGTAAGACGCGTAAAGGCGCAACCCGTAAGACGCCTACATGGCGCAACCTAAGACGCCTACATGGCGCACGTAAGACGCGTAAAGGCGCATCCCGTAAGACGCCTACATGGCGCAACCTAAGACGCCTACATGGCGCACGTAAGACGCGTAAAGGCGCAACTTGTAAGACGCCTACATGGCGCAGCCTAAGACGCCTACATGGCGCACTTAAGACGCCTACATGGCGCAACCTAAGACGCCTACATGGCGCACTCAAAACGCCTACATTGCGCAACCTAAGACGCCTACATGGCGCAATCCAAGACGCCTGCATGGCACGCTTAAAACGCCTACCTAGCGCAGCCTGATACGTCCACTTGGCACAATCCGGCACACGTAAGGCGCTTACGTAGCATGGCTGATTCGCAGTTGGAAATACTTAAGAACGCAAACCATCCAAGTGACTGGCGTGTTTGAAAAGGTATCCTGCTGAAGTAAAAGGATGGGCAAAACCATCGACACAAACAATTGACCATCTAAGCACGCCGTAAAAGATGGATGTGCGAAAACATTCGTAAGAATAAATAAAAAACTTTTCATAAAAGAAAGAGGCAACTGCCCCAATTCCTAGAAAGCATGCGCTAAGACAAGTGCGCTAAAGGGAAAAATCCTAGTAAGCAAGCGCTAAGACAGGTGCCCTGAATGGAAAAACCTAAAAAGCATGCGCTAAACACTTGCGCGAGAAAAATAAATAAAGGAAAAGGTCACTCGGCGGGAACATCGCCTACAAGATCGGCCCCGTCGAGTGGTGGGAATAGCGAGTCGAAGAAGTCGAAGATGAACCCCCGAGAAACATTCTTGGTAGCTGTGGCGTCCCGACACTCCACCGCCGCCGCATGCCTTGCCTCCTCGACTCCGACATCAAAGTCGTCTTGAAGGTCGGACGCAAGCTGTTCCGCCGCGGCTTTCTCCTCGGTGACCCGAACCACCTCCTCCGCCAAGGAGTCGCGCTTACGCTCCGCACGAACACGGGCAGCCTCACTCGATGTAAGCTGGCCCTGAAGAATGCCAACTTCTTCTGTGCGCGATTCCAATTGACGTCGAAGGTCCCGCGCTTCGGTCCGGAAGACCTCCGTCGATCGAGTCGCCACTTCAAGGGCTTGACGTTCCGTCGTTAGCTCCTCAGCCATCTTCGCCACCGCCGCCTGAGCACGGTCGCACTTGCCGCGGGTAACTCCCAATTCCACGCGAGCCTCCTGAAGCTGCTCGCGGAGACTCGCAAACTCCGCCTTTTAGTGAGAACCTTGCTCGGCGTGGGCCAGCTGAGACTTCGCTTGAGCAAGCTCTTCCTGGGCACGGCTCATCCGCCTGATGAGATCGTGAAGGATCTTCTCGCCCCGGGTCGCTCGAGCAAGCACCTGAGAAGGCAAAAAGATAATTTAGCAAAAGAAAGGTTCATCACAAACGAGGCAAGGGAAACTTACTCTCTGTGCATCGGAAACGCCGTGACGAAAGAACTCCACGTCGCTGCTGGCCACGACGCTCTTCCACATCTTCATCGAAGATTGAGCAAGGCCAAGGGAACATCTCCCCCTAACCTCCGCAGCCTCCACGTCAACCATCGAGTTTACGCGCTTGCAGTCCGAAGACGTGTTGGGTAAAGCCGAGGAGGAGGGTCGCTTCAAAGAAGCGCGAGGACCACTCCCCGTCCGATGATCGGTATCGGGTTTCTCCCTACCGTTCCGAGCGGCAATCCGGCAACGGACCGCCGCCAACGACTTCGGGTCCCGAGAAGCCTTCGCTAGGCGCGCTCGAGCCCTTGCCCTAGCCGAAGAGACTACAAAAGCAACAAAAGTCAAAAACCTAAGTTAAAAACAAGAAGCAAGAAGTGTGAAACATCGACATACCTTGCGGATCGCCACTCGAGAGAGATGAAGCGTCACTGGGGGCACTCTCGGTCCGCTGGCTAGGTGGAAATGGCGGGAACCACCCGGTAGAAGCCATCAGCTCAGGGGAACGAAATCGTTCGACGGCTTTCCGAGCCTCCGACATTCCCCGGATCTCCTTCACAAAGTCGAGGTCATCGGCCCCTACGTTAGCAGAAAACTCGGCCAAGGGGCCGAACCGGAGCGGCGCGTCGCCAAAAGCCTCCGCCGAGACCCACACCCATGGTCGTCGATTATACTTCTCTTAATCGACGATCAGCTTAGTATTCCGGTGATCGCGGGCCACAAAGAAACTGGGTTGCCCGGGCGCAGGGAAGACCGCGATGAGGTTGCGAAAATCACTCACGGTCATTACCCGCTCAGTCTGGCAATGCCACTCCATGTGGCACATCACCACTATACGGTAGAATGCCGGGCTCATCTGACATGCGTGCACCCCCAGACGGGCGAGAAGCTGCTGAACGATGTGTTGAAACGGCAGCCGTAACCCGCAGTTGAGATTTTCAACTGAAACTGCGGCAAATCCACGACGAGGCCGGAAAGGACGGTCGTCCTGTAAAGGACGAAGAAGCGACACGGACGACGGAATGGAGAATGCCTCCCGGAGACCAACGAATGTCCGGTAGGTGAGCGAGCTCGAAGCATCGACCCCCGAACAATCAAAGTCCTCGAGAGCAGCAAGGCCCTCCTCGGGATACCACTCCGTCCTAGCAAGCGACCTCGCTGATACTAACGCCTCTGCGTCAGGGGTCTCGGGCTGAGAACCCCCTGGCTCCACGGAAGGGTCCCTGCCCTCCGACACGACCGCGGCAGCTGCCGACGGTACCTCGGGACGCTCCGATGCGAGGCCTTCGGCCCCCGGACATGTCTCTGACTCACCTCCGGGATCTTCAAACTCGGGACCAAAGTCGTCCACGCAGTCTATTTCGTCGAGAACCGACTCTAGCGGAGTCACCGCATCCGCGTCCGTAACATCTCCCGGCACGCCTTGAAAGTCCAAGTCGGACTGCGGCACGTCGAGGCGGACTTTGTCGCGAACCCCCTCGCCAACTAAGTTGATCACGAGGCGAGGGGCAGGCTCCCTGGACGCGGGATGATCAAACTCCCCACCTGTATCGCGCCCAGTTGGCGCGCACTCTTCAAGAGGCTGAGCAACGGGCACGGTCGCACCCAGCTCGCCTTCCTCCAGCCACTGCCCTACTCCGCTTGGATTTTCTTCCACGTGCAGAGGAACTTCCCTTAATCCCACGAAGAGATCATCCTCTGCGTGTTCAGAACCCTGAAACAAGAGAGAGAAATCAATCTCGGGACTCTCAGCTGAGAAAAGGGGAGGGACACCCATAATGCAAGCATAAAAAAAGAAAACAAGCGTAGAGAAAAGAGAAAAAATAAAGTGAGGAATAAAGGGAAGGGGGGAGGTCTATTTATAGACTTCTAGGGGGGTAGGAGTCGAAATCCTACTCCCACAAGGATCAAAATCGGAGAAAAAGCTCCAAAAAGTCGGAGTTCTCCCGCGCAAGGCGAACCAGCCCCGCGCACGGGGCGCGCCGCGCGCCAAGCCCGCGCGCCGCGCAGGCCACGCTGCCCAAACCGCGCGCCGCGCCGTCCAGGGCGCGCGCCGCGCCGTCCAGGGCGCGCGCCGCGCGGCCCCCTAAGAAAAAAAAAAGAAAGAGAAGAGGAAAAGATTTTTCCTAGGGGTCACAAGACACGGGAAATATTTTCCTCAAACACCCAACTAGAAGGACAAAAAGTTCATCGCTGGGACGCCTCCCGAGCGACGAACTTAGGGGGCTAATGTTGTCGGTCGTTTTCAGAAAACCCGAGACGCCAAGAAGGCACGTCGCTCAAAGGGCCGATGGTCAGGCCGGAGGTCCCGAAGAGCGGCAGGTCTTCAAGCCCTCGCCCAAACTCTTGGCTCCTCGAGTCGAGCTTCGCTTCTCGAGTCGAGCCTTGAGTCAATCTCCTCGAGTCGAGCTTTGCTCCTCGAGTCGAGCCTTGAATTGTTCCTCGAGTCGAGCCTCGAGTCATTCTCGGGACGAGCCTCGAGTCAAGTCGCTAGTCTCTCTCGTCGAGCTTAGCCTTGCTCCTCGAATCGAGTCACTCTCGTCAAATGGAAATCTTCATATTTCACGTGGGAAGAATGATATTCGAAAGGCCCGCAAGAACCCGGCAAGACGAGCCGTTCATCACGCACACAACACGCTACGCCGGCCAGCCGTGCAGCAGACGGCGCGCGCCGCGCGCTCTATGCGCCGCGCGACCTGCGCCGCGCCCGGTGACCCTCGCGCCGCGCCCGGTGACCCGCGTGCCGCGCCCCCTGCGCCGCGCGTCGCGCGCCGCGAGTTGTGCGTTGCGCTTTGTGCGTCGCACGCGCCGTGCGCCTCCACTTGATGGCATGCGCGTTCCTAGTCCCACATTGACGAAAAAGGGACCTTCTAAGGCTCCCAAACTCCTATATAAACCCCCTCCCATTGAGGGGAAAGCTATCCCATTGAATCCTATTCAATACACAAAATTCTCTTCATCTCCTATCGACACGCTCGATTTCTTACTCTTCTCTGCTTCTCTGGATGCCATATTTGGCCTGAAGCAGACTCTCTTCTCCCTCCCTCGTTCTCAAAGGTTCCGAAGCACTCAAGGGGACTTCCCGGACGTTGCTCCCTTTGACCGAACGTTCTCCGGTGCTCAAGTACGCCCCTAGGGTTCTCGCCTAGAGTTACCCTCGCGCGTCTAACACGCTAGACGCCTACGCGATCTCCGAAGTTCTGAGACGCCACCGAGGATTCCTCGCGCCCCGTCTCCTTCGTCGAGCACGCCTCTCCACCAAGGCCCCGCGCCTCATACTGCGTCCTACACGCTTGAACTACGTTCTAACCTGATCCCACGCACGGGTACGTAGGCAGCCGACAACCAAGGCACGGTCACTCTTCCTCCTCACCCCCTACCTCTCCCGAGAGGCGCGTTGATGGGAGAAAACCCTAACTCGAGACTATCGAGTTCCCACTCTTGGCCCGGGTGCGATCACTTGGTCCGGCCTTGGATCGAACCGCCTGAGGTTTTAAATAGTTGTTCATTTTCGTGCGACAACAAGGCCCATTAAGAATTTTCAATAAAATTCTTATGAAATGAAATTAATCCACAAGGCCCAATAAATCTAATTTTTGCCGAGTGATACATTAAGTCATCAAATGACCTTGTCAAAAAATTTATTGACATTCATTTCATGCTATGTCTCAAAAGACAAAAAAATACCCTTTTGACAATTTTCGTTCTTGTTTTGACTTAGCTTCCAGTTTAACTATTCCTAATCGATGTGATTCGTGACAGTGACCTCATGGATCCAAATGAACAAAGCCTGAGCTAAAATACTTTGACTCAAAAGTTCACAAACCTTTTCCAAGTTTTTAGCTTAATGTCAACTGACTCCACTAAAGAGTTGACACTGAAAATCTCTCGGTTCAAATGAATTTATTTTCTACTCAAGAATTCAACCTAATTGTAATGAGTGGATCCAAAAAATATTATCAGTGTTTACCCTTCATGAATATCATCAGCTAGTTGGGATTTACAAAATTACTATTAAACCCTTCTAGCTATTATTTCCTCAACTCCTTTGTCGCTTGTGAATAAGTTAGAAACAATGTATTGACGAGGAGCTAACAAGTCACATTGTTTCATCCAAAAGAGTCAAGACTCAAACACTGGCCAGTTCATTTATTCACACTCCAAGGAACAAAGCATGAGGTGATATACATTCCATTTCAGAAATCTTGTACATGAATTCCATATCTATGAGAACTTCACAAAGTTACTCATGACATTCTCACAACTTAGTACTTCACCAATAGGCCTTGTTCGGAATCACATAGTGAGTCCGAACTCTAACTTTCTCAAATGAGAATACGTAAGGTGTGAAATGGCATGTCTCATTTCAGGATTAAGGTAAGCACGATGCAATTCATACGTAGTGACTTCGAGACATAAGAGGTTAAATGGTTTGTTCTTATCTTGTCTCTAGAAGTGCACTGGTCAATTCAGTTGCTTCGGAAGATACCTAGAAGAACTATAGAGTCTCCAACTCTCAATGCCCCATAACCAGACATCATAGATTCTCCTAACAATCGTACTGAGGTCAATAGTCCTTTGACCCTTAGATTGCGAATATATCGTTTTAAGCAAACTACGAAGAGTTTGTTCATGCAAATCTACATTTGTCTCTTCGTAAGTTGTTTAGTTTGTTTATGGACCAAAGACTAAGGTTTTATCATAAAGCTTCAAACAAACAAGGAAGAATGAATGAACGTTTCAACTTTTTATTAATGAATAAGCAATTACAAGCAAGAGTCTTCGTAAGACTATATGACATCAAATGTACATAAACACACACTACAACTCTTCTTGTGGGCACCATTGACAACAGCCGATTCCATCCTTGGTAGGGAACTTCACCAGTAGGTGGTATGTAGAGGTAATAGCCCTGAGTCGGTTCAGCGTGGGTCGCCCAATGATGACATTATATGGCGACTTCTGGTCAACCACTAGGAATGAGACCATGTGAACGACTTCAATGCCTCCGGGAGTCCTGAAGGTGACCGGCAGATCGATGATGCCTTCTGTCATGACTCTCTGCCTAGTGAACCCGAATAAAGGCGTTTGGGTCGGGGTTGGGCATAGCCCCCCGAGCTTCATGCGCTCTAGGGTGGACTTGAAAATTATGTCGGCAGCACTGCCGTTGTCGATGAGAACCCTTTTCACCAAGTTATTAGCCACTTGGGCTTTGAGCACAATTGCGTCATTGTGCGGATGCACAACTCGCTTGACCTCTTCGTTGGTGAAATACATTGTCTCGTGAGGCACGGACGGGGGTTCTTCATAGGTGAGGTTGACGTGCATAGCAGCGTCTTCTTGAGCCACGGCCCTTAGGAATTTTTTCCGTTGTCGGGCCGAATCTCCATTTTCCGGACCTCACAGTATGGTGGTCACAACGTGGAGTTGCGGATTGGCGTCGGCAGTAGCCGTGGTTCGGTCGGCATAAGCGGCTGTTCCTGCTCCGTTGCCAGACTGTGGTCTGTTTGTGGTGGGGCCCACAGCGCTGATCATGCGCAACACGAACTCTTTCAACTCACCCCGTTGGATCAATGCCTCGATCTGCCTTTTAAGATTGTAGCATTCGGATGTTTGCTCACACCGTATTCCTGATGGAACTCACAATATTTAGATCGATCGCGAGTCGTGGGATCTTTGCTCATTGGAGCCGGGGGAGTGAATTTGTCACGTGCCAAAGCTAGGATTTGATTCGGCGTTGTGTTCAATGGTGTGAATGATGAGTAGCCCTTAAAGTCTTCCGCAAGTCGCGGCTTTTGGGGCATCGGAGGTCAGCTATTAGAAGTCTGACCCCCTCTGTTTCGTCTTTTACGGGAGTTGCCTTGCTCGTCGCTAGGCTCGTCTCGGCGGTGAGGGCTTTGATTATTGCCCTTGCGGCCATCGAGGTAATCTTCGACTCCCATGAAGGTCTTGGCTCGAGTCATTAACTTGTTGTCAATGGTGCCCACAAGAAGAGTTGTAGTCTTTATTTTGAACATTTGATGTAATAAAGTCTCATGAAGACTCTTGCTTGTAATTGCCTATTCATTCATTAATAAAGTTTAAACGTTCATTCAATCTTCCTTGTCTGAAGCTTTATGATAAAACCATAGTCTTTTAGTCCATAAACAAACTTAACAACTTACGAAGAGACAAATGTAGATTTGCATGAACAAACTCTTCGTAGTTTGCTTAAAACGATATATTCGCAATCTTAGGGTCAAAGGACTATTGACCTCAGTATGATTGTTAGAAGAATCTATGATGTCTGGTTATGAGGCATTGAGAGTTAGGAACTCTATAGTTCTTCTAGGTATCTTCCGAAGGTACTGAATTGACCAGTGCACTTCTAGAGACAAGATAAGAACAAACCATTTAACCTCTTATGTCTCGAAGTCACTATGTATGAATTGCATCATGCTTACCTTAATCCTGAAATGAGACATGCCATTTCACACCTTAGTATTCTCATTTGAGAAAGTCAAAGTTCGGACTCACTATGTGATTCCGAACAAGGCCTATTGGTGAAGTACTAAGTTTTGAGTCTGTCATGAGTAACTTTGTGAAGTTCTCATAGATATGGAATTCATGTACAAGATTGCTGAAATGCAATGTATGTCACCTCATCCTTTGTTCCTTGGAGTGTGAATAAATGAACTGGCCAGTGTCCAAATTGAGTCTTGACTCTTTTGGATGAAACAATGTGACTTGTTAGCTCCTCGTCAATACATTGTTTCTAACTTATTCACAAGCGACAAAGGAGTTGAGGAAATAACAGCTAGAAGGGTAAAATGGTAATTTAGTAAATCCCGACTAGCTGATGACATTCATGAAGGGTAAACATAGATAATATTCAGTGGATCCGCTCATCATAATTAGGTCGAATTCTTGAGTAGAAAATAAATTCATTTGAACCGAGAGATTTTCAGTGTCAGCTCTTTAGTGGAGTCAGTTGGCATTAAGCTAAACTTGGAAAAGGTTTGTGAACTTTTGAGTCCAAGTGTTTAGCTAAAGCTTTGTTCATTTGGGTCCATGAGGTCACTGTCACGAATCACATCGATAGGAATAGTTAAACTGGAAGCTAAGCCAAAACAAGAACGAAAATAGTTAAAAGGGTATTTTTGTCTTTTGAGACAAAGGATGAAATGAATGTCAATAAATTTTTTGACAAGGTCATTTTGTGACATGTTTCACTCGGCCATGACTTGATCATTGGGCCTTGTGAATTAATTTCATTTCATAAGAATTTTATTTGAAAAATTCTAAATGGGCCTTTTCTTATGTTGTCATGAACAAGTGAAGAAAATTCTAGAAGTCTTTTCTAGAAATGTTGGGCGCCCATAATACCCAAGAAAGAGAGAATATTTTGTGCATAAATGTATCAAGATACTTGCCAAAAGAAAAAGAGGAAACAAATTTGCATGAGGATGCTTAAGGGAATTCGGCCAAGTGAGTCAAAGGCAAGGCAAGGAACAAAAAAGGAAACAAATCCAAGCCTTCTAGAAGGCTGCCTTGGCCGAGTGACTCATGAGGAAATAAGGCAATATTTTCTCATGAATATGTGATATTCTATAGAAGAGGAAACTACTTATTGAAGGTGAGACCTCTCCTATAAATAGGAGCCTCATTTCCTCACAATTCATTCATCCAAGTTTAAGAGATTTGAGAGACTCTCTCTCTAGAACTTGGCCGAAGTCCTCTTCTCTCTCTCTCTCTAGTTTATTTTCAGTTTTCTCTTGTCTTGGCACCTAGGTCCTCACTCGACCTAGTCTTTAGCTCTGCGACTTTGAGACTCGTTCTTAAGTCGTAGTGTTTAAAAGTGCCCACTCACTGATTCCTTCTTTTCGAGTGATTTAGTGATAGAAACTTTCGTGGTTGCTCGAGGTGCCGAGGAAAGAAAGAGAGACGTGCTGCGAGGGGAGACGAGCGTTGCAACTTTCCAAAAGCTTCTACAAGGTTCAAGCTTCAAGAAAGGTTAGTAACTTCCATAGCTCATATTAGTTTTTATTTACATGCATATGCTCTTGTCTAGGTTAGTAAAAACTAGTTTTACTTAAAAAGAAAATTTTTAAAATTCCGCCGCTTAACGAAGCGTTAAACTTTTTCTTAAACCCTAGATCGATTCCAACAAATGGTATCAGAGCTATGGTCAAAGGAATGCATGTGCATGTTTTTAAATTATGAGCTTGAAAATCGTTTTCGAAAGTTTACTAATTTTGTGACAAGTTAGAATTGTAATCTTAGATTTTTTTTAATTTATTGCTCATGCCTTTAAATTAAAAACCATGTTGATTTTCTATGAGTTTGGGATGATGTTAAAACACATTAGAATCAGTTCTAAAAGTTTTTAATTTTTTATATTGAAAAACGTGTTTTAAAGGTTTGAGATTTTTCGAGTAAATTTTGTGACTAGTTTTATTTTCTTGCTAGTTTCGTTTATTTACTTGAATCGTTTTATGCATGTTGTTATTTCTTTTATTCTATGTTATTACCCTGCTAATAAAACACAAATAAAAGCTTTAAACAACTTCATAAAACGTTCCGTTACACTCGATTCTTTTTCGCACCTAAAAGGACAAAGCTTTAATTTATTTCTTTTTCTTCGAGCTGGAATATAAACCCGCATTAAAAGCGGCATAACTCTCTGCTCAGAAATCGAAATTTAATGATTCTTGAATCAAATTAAAGCTCTGTCTGTCCTCTGTCCAATGCCACCGGTTTCGGCTCAAAAGGACATCGGAGCAGCCAGTTATGGCGATTTTACTCCGAGGTGCGCGGCTGTCTGAAACTCCAGTTTTTTAGAAATCCGGATTTTCAAACCCCACTACCATGAGTTATAGAACTCTAATGAGAAAACTTTCTTGAGCAAAAATGTTTTTCATATGATTATAAACATGATGTGTAAGATTAAAATGTTTTTATTTTTGAAAGATTAATTGAAATTGAATTTTTACAAAACTAGTTTGAATTTTGAAAAACCGTTTTCACTTTCAAACTTGAAAAATATTTTGTCATCCAAATCAAATAAATTTTCAAAATGTTTTCAAAACTATATCTATATCATATATGTTCAAAATCTATATGCTCTTGAAATTTTGAGTGGGAGGTCTCTTTGTAGACAAAACCGAAAAATAAAAAGATGTGTAATCTCAAACTTTCAAGTGTTCGAGTGAGTTGAAGTTCACACTTCCCTCACGCACTTTCCCGATATAGAAAATAGGAAAAGATCGAGTATGTCCCTTGTGCCTTTATGCACTAATACTGCTCTGAACATGTCGATCTAGGATTCTCTTCTAGTTGTCCGCTCTGTCGCTCTCTAACTAGGAAATCTGTTTCCGAACTTAAAAGAGTTGATGAACCAACTCCAAAAACTAAGTGGGAGGGTTATATTCGTTGTTTGTAACCCGCGATCCCCAACACTAGTGAAAGATGCAATAACGTGGGACTAAGAGCCGCTCTTGCGACCCTCACTTAAATGTGAGTACTCCAAGGCGTTATTGCTTCGATCATTGCTCAATGAGCTACGTCCGAGAGTGATGCAATGATGGCAAGGCCTCCCCTTGGGGGATTGTTTTTCAAAGCTGATCTTTTGGACTAAGTGGTTGGTTGCACACTTAGGCTCAATCCCTAGTATCCTTCCTTAAGGCTCTGCGAAAGGATATGAGTGATCAAACCAATTTACAAGGTGGCTAGTCAAAATGATGTACTGACATCTTGGCTTAGCATTAATGATGTGTCATTTACTTATAAATGGAGATTTTTTGCGGCCTTCTCTTGAGGGAGTAAATTATCGTTTGGTTTATAACACCTTTGGGTTTTACAAAAGTCTTAATGAAACTTAAATCCTAAACCAAAGACTAATCATAAACTTGTTTCAACTTTTATAGGCAATATGTCTCTCAACCCTCTCTCTACAATTCTTTCCCCGAATAAACTCGAAGGCGACAATTACGTCGACTTGAAACGTAACCTCGACATAGTCCTTACTGTCGACAAGCACAAATGGGTTCTCACCACCCCCTGTCCTCAAATGAATGAAGATTCGACGCAAGAGGAGAAAGACATCCTGGCGGCCTGGCTTCGATCCGATGAGATTGCGAGATGCTATATTTTGGCATCGATGAACAATGTGTTGCAACAACAACATCGTGATTATGAAACTGCCACCGATATGCTCTACAATCTCCATGAGATGTTTGGAGGGCAAGGACGTCAAGCTAGGCAACAAGCGGTCCGACAATTCATGAACTGTCGTATGAAGGCTGGAACTCCCGTTAGAGATCATATGATGCTGATCATTAGCTATCTCAACGAGATGGAGATTCTTGGATCTGAGATTGATGGGGAAACTAAAATAGATATGATCTTGGAAACTCTCCCCGAAACCTTTGATACCTTCAAGTTGAATTATTCCATGAACAAGCTGGAGTACACTGTTACCGAGCTCATGAAGGAACTTCAAACCGCTGAGGCACTCACTAAGAAAAAGAGGGCTCAAGGAGAAGTACATGTTACTGCCTCCACCTCTGGATCTAAGAAGAGACCTCGCAATGCCGAGAAGAAGAACCAACCTAAGGTTCAAACGAAGAAGAAGGCGCCAAAGGCTCCAAAGGTGGACAAGTCTAAAGACAAGTGCCACCACTGCAATGAGCCTGGTCATTGGCGTAGGAACTGTCCCGCCTACCTCAAAACCAAAGCTAAAGGTATTGTACTTATTACTGAAGCCTGTTTAGTAGCTGATAATGTATCATCGTGGATTATTGACTCCGCTGCTACTAACCATATTTGCTGCTCCTTGACTGGTTTTAGGAAAAGCAAAAGCTTAGAGGATGGCGACTTCTGCTTCAAGTGGGGTGATGAGAGCGTGATGTCGACGAAGGCTGTGGGATCCGTGACGCTATCTTTTGAAGATCGAACTTTAAATTTGAATAATGTTTATTATGTTCCTTCCTTTGGGAAAAACCTAGTATCTGTTGCTCAACTTTTCGAGCAAGATTATTATTTAAAGTTTATAAAGAATGGAATTCGTATTTCTTTTTCTAATTCTTTTGTCACTGATGCATGTATGAAGAATGGTCTTTTTTACATCTATCCCACTCAACCTTCTCTCTTAGACACCGAGAGATAACGATCTAATTAGGGAGCCAAAGAGGATCAAACTTTCTGAATCCTCCGATCTAACAAAATCAACATACCTCTGGCACTTAAGACTTGGTCATATCAGTCTAGATAGGATTAAGAGACTTGTGAGGGATGGTCCACTCCAAGCCTCTGCAATAGGTTCACTACCTACTTGTGAATCCTGCATAGAAGGAAAAATGACTAAGCGACCTTTCTCCGATAAGGGTCGAAGAGCCACTGAGTTGCTGGAACTAATACATTCTGATGTATGTGGTCCGCTCAACCAACAGGCACGTGGAGGATACGAATACTTTGTTACCTTCACTGATGACTACTCAAGATATGGGTTTGTCTATTTGCTTGAACACAAATCCGAGACCTTTAACGTATTTAAGGTCTTTAGGGCTTTAGTGGAAAAGCAAACTGGCAAAGTGATCAAAACCCTTCGATCTGATCGAGGTGGTGAGTATATGTCTGGAGAGTTCGATGACTTTCTTAAAGAAGAAGGTATCGCTTCTCAGCTTACCGCGCCTGGCACACCTCAACAAAACGGAGTGTCAGAGAGAAGAAACCGAACTCTTATGGAGATGGTTAGATCAATGATGAGTTACTCATCACTCCCGCTTTCCTTTTGGGGATATGCCCTCGAAACAGCCGCCTACATTCTGAACCAAGTTCCGTCCAAGACGGTTCCTGGTACTCCTTATGAACGATGGACTGGCCGTAAAGTGAATCTTGGCCGCATCCGAATTTGGGGTTGCCCTGCACACGTGCTGAGCAAAAGACTAGCAAGTTGGCTAGTAGGTCAGAATTGTGCCTGTTTGTAGGATATCCGAAGGAAACCAAAGGTTTTACTTTCTATAGTCCCGAGGACGATAAGACTTTCGTTAGCACGAATGCTCGTTTCCTTGAGGAGGACTTTATGAAGGATGCAAAACCTAGAAGCAAAATTGTGCTTGAAGAAAAGTTGGGTGAGGAAGCTTCTACCTCGTCTGTAAGAACTGTTCTTACCCCAACTGAAACACAACCTAACTCATCAGAATCTCGTCAAGTAGTACTTCGACGTAGTGGGAGGGCTACTCAAAAGCCTGACAGGTACATGTCTTATGGAGACTCTCTTGTAGCCGTCTCCGACATGGATGATCCTGTTTCCTATAGCCAAGCAATGGCTTGTTCTGAATCAAACCTTTGGCTTGACGCCATGAAAGTTGAGATGCACTCGATGTATGTCAACAAAGTCTGGAAACTTGTAGACCTTCCTGAAGGGATTAAACCCGTAGGGTGTAAGTGGATATACAAGAAGAAAAGGGGTCCTGATGGGAACGTTGAGACGTTCAAAGCACGACTTGTGGCGAAGGGTTATACCCAACAAGAAGGGATTGACTATGAAGAAACCTTCTCGCCAGTCGCGATGCTTAAATCCATCCGCATACTCCTATCCATAGCTGCAGCTCTCGACTATGAGATCTGGCAAATGGATGTCAAGACAGCCTTTCTGAATGGCAATCTTGACGAGCGCATTTACATGGCTCAACCAGACGGTTTCGTGGATAAAGGTCAAGAGACCAAGGTTTGTGAGTCGCTTAAATCCATTTATGGACTAAAGCAAGCATCTAGGTCATGGAATATTAGATTCGATGAAACTGTAAAGAGCTTCGGCTTTGAACAGTCAATAGATGAGCCTTGTGTTTACAAGTTAATACACGAAGGCAAAGTTGTGTTTCTGGTACTATATGTCGATGATATACTACTCATTGGTAATGACGTGGGTAAGTTATCTGAGGTTAAGGTCTGGCTGGCAAAGCAATTCGATATGAAGGATCTAGGAGAAGCTGCATACATTCTGGGAATCCAAATCTTTCGAGATAGGAAAAACCGGACCCTGTCGCTCTCTCAAGCATCTTATATTGATAAGGTGATGGATCGCTTCTCGATGCAAGACTGCAAGAGGGGTCAAACACCCTTTAGGCATGGAGTTTCACTCTCTAAGGACCAGTCTCCCAAGACTGCACAAGAGATTGAAGACATGAGGAAAATTCCTTACGCCTCTGCCGTAGGAAGCCTCATGTATGCTATGCGTAGTTAGTCGTTTCCAATCCAACCCTGGACCCGAGCACTGGATTGCTGTTAAGCATGTTCTTAAGTATCTTCGAAGAACTAGGAACTTGATGCTTACATACTCAGGTACTGACCTGACTATGACGGGATATACCGACTCCGATTTTTAAGCGGATAAGGATTCTAGGAAATCCACTTCGGGATCTGTGTTCATCCTTAATGGTGGAGCTGTCGTGTGGAGGAGTATTAAGCAATCTTGCATTGCTGACTCCACAATGGAGGCAGAATATGTAGCTGCTTGTGAAGCATCCAAAGAGGCTGTATGGCTTAAGAAATTCCTTAAGTATTTGGAAGTTGTTCAAAACGTCGACGAGCCCATGACCCTTTATTGTGATAATAGTGGGGCTGTCGCTAACTCAAAGGAACCTAGAAGCCATAAGCGCTCTAAGCATATTGAGAGGAAATACCATTTGATTCGAGAGATCGTGCAGCGCAGAGACGTGGAAGTGAAAAAGATCTCAACGGTGGACAACCTCGCAGATCCATTCACCAAGGCCCTAGCGAACAAGGTCTTCGACCAACATCGTGAGGGATTAGGCATGAAGGACTACACACACCTTCTTTGAGTCAAGTGGGAGTTTGTTGTCAATGGTGCCCACAAGAAGATTTGTAGTCTTTATTTTGAACATTTGATGTAATAAAGTCTCATGAAGACTCTTGCTTGTAATTGCCTATTCATTCATTAATAAAGTTGAAACGTTCATTCAATCTTCCTTGTCTGAAGCTTTATGATAAAACCATAGTCTTTTAGTCCATAAACAAACTTAACAACTTACGAAGAGACAAATGTAGATTTGCATGAACAAACTCTTCGTAGTTTGCTTAAAACGATATATTCGCAATCTTAGGGTCAAAGGACTATTGACCTCAGTATGATTGTTAGAAGAATCTATGATGTCTGGTTATGAGGCATTGAGAGTTAGGAACTCTATAGTTCTTCTAGGTATCTTCCGAAGGTACTGAATTGACCAGTGCACTTCTAGAGACAAGATAAGAACAAACCATTTAACCTCTTATGTCTCGAAGTCACTATGTATGAATTGCATCATGCTTACCTTAATCCTGAAATGAGACATGCCATTTCACACCTTAGTATTCTCATTTGAGAAAGTCAAAGTTCGGACTCACTATGTGATTCCGAACAAGGCCTATTGGTGAAGTACTAAGTTGTGAGTCTGTCATGAGTAACTTTGTGAAGTTCTCATAGATATGAAATTCATGTACAAGATTGCTGAAATGCAATGTATGTCACCTCATGCTTTGTTCCTTGGAGTGTGAATAAATGAACTGGCCAGTGTCCAAATTGAGTCTTGACTCTTTTGGATGAAACAATGTGACTTGTTAGCTCCTCGTCAATACATTGTTTCTAACTTATTCACAAGCGACAAAGGAGTTGAGGAAATAACAGCTAGAAGGGTAAAATGGTAATTTAGTAAATCCCGACTAGCTGATGACATTCATGAAGGGTAAACATAGATAATATTCAGTGGATCCGCTCATCATAATTAGGTCGAATTCTTGAGTAGAAAATAAATTCATTTGAACCGAGAGATTTTCAGTGTCAGCTCTTTAGTGGAGTCAGTTGGCATTAAGCTAAACTTGGAAAAGGTTTGTGAACTTTTGAGTCCAAGTGTTTAGCTAAAGCTTTGTTCATTTGGGTCCATGAGGTCACTGTCACGAATCACATCGATAGGAATAGTTAAACCGGAAGCTAAGCCAAAACAAGAACGAAAATAGTTAAAAGGGTATTTTTGTCTTTTGAGACAAAGGATGAAATGAATGTCAATAAATTTTTTGACAAGGTCATTTTGTGACATGTTTCACTCGGCCATGACTTGATCATTGGGCCTTGTGAATTAATTTCATTTCATAAGAATTTTATTTGAAAAATTCTAAATGGGCCTTTTCTTATGTTGTCATGAACAAGTGAAGAAAATTCTAGAAGTCTTTTCTAGAAATGTTGGGCGCCCATAATACCCAAGAAAGAGAGAATATTTTGTGCATAAATGTATCAAGATACTTGCCAAAAGAAAAAGAGGAAACAAATTTGCATGAGGATGCTTAAGGGAATTCGGCCAAGTGAGTCAAAGGCAAGGCAAGGAACAAAAAAGGAAACAAATCCAAGCCTTCTAGAAGGCTGCCTTGGTCGAGTGACTCATGAGGAAATAAGGCAATATTTTCTCATGAATATGTGATATTCTATAGAAGAGGAAACTACCTTATTGAAGGTGAGACCTCTCCTATAAATAGGAGCCTCATTTCCTCACAATTCATTCATCCAAGTTTAAGAGATTTGAGAGACTCTCTCTCTAGAACTTGGCCGAAGTCGTCTTCTCTCTCTCTAGTTTATTTTCGGTTTTCTCTTGTCTTGGCACCTAGGTCCTCACTCGACCTAGTCTTTAGCTCTGCGACTTGAAGACTCGTTCTTAAGTCGTAGTGTTTAAAAGTGCCCACTCACTGATTCCTTCTTTTCGAGTGATTTAGTGATAGAAACTTTCGTGGTTGCTCGAGGTGCCGAGGAAAGAAAGAGAGACGTGCTGCGAGGGGAGACGAGCGTTGCAACTTTCCAAAAGCTTCTACAAGGTTCAAGCTTCAAGAAAGGTTAGTAACTTCCATAGCTCATATTAGTTTTTATTTACATGCATATGCTCTTGTCTAGGTTAGTAAAAACTAGTTTTACTTAAAAAGAAAATTTTTAAAATTCCGCCGCTTAACGAAGCGTTAAACTTTTTCTTAAACCCTAGATCGATTCCAACATAACTCGGCCATGGTAGAAGGGACACGGCCGACGATGGACTTAAGGAAGTCACTTGTGCGCAAGCCTTCAATGATGGAAGTGATTGCGTCTTTGTCGTCAAAGTTGTCGACCTTATTCGATTCTTTAGTGAATCGGGCGAGGTATCGTTTAAGAGACTCGCCATTCTCTTGCCTGATTGACCACAGGTACATCTTGGTCTTATTTTGGACCATAGATGTAGCGAACCCTGCTAGGAATATGTCCTTCAGGTCTTTGAACGAGTGGATTTTTCCTGGCCTTAAGTTCTTGAACCACTCGAAGCCGGGTCCGGCGAGGGTAAGACTAAAAGCTTGGAACATAGCACTAGGAGAGACACCCTGCATCGTCATCCAGGTTTCATAGTGCTGGATATGATACGCAGGATCTGCTTTTCCATCATAGGGAGCGAGGCTCGGGAGTTTGAAATTTCCCGTACATACCTCGGCCAATATCTGAGCCGTGAAAGGCGAGGAATTCTCCTCGACGACCCCATAGGCACTTCCACCTATTCCGTATTCTCGGAGATCTCATACTTCATTTCGAAGATTGTGGATCATAGTGATCACATCGAGACCGGTAGTCGGAGTAACTCCCTGTTTGGGAGGAGTTACCTACCACCTTTCATTAGACCTTTGACCCGTGCGGCGGTTCCCGTTAGTTGGGGCTGCTACAGGGATGTTTGGCCGAGAGCTCAGTCGCTCTCTTAGGTCATCGCCACGCTTGATGCGTTGATCAGTGAGGTGGTACCTAAGATCAGGGCTGGTCGTATGGAGGCGCAGGCTTCGTATGCGACGGCGCGCTCTCCGCGTACCCTGACTTTCCGCAACATTCTCCCTTTGACCTAGTCGGTCGAGGGCTGAACGTCGGGAATTCCCCTCTTGAGAAGCGGTCGGCGCGTCGCCTGTCCGGGGTAGGGGATTCAATGCACCGGCTTCAAACACGGCGGGAGGTTCCCCGTCCTTCGTGAGAGAAGTCTCGATATCCTCCGAATCATCAGTACCCTCGTAATCAGGGTCGCGGTCACGGCTTTCCTCGTTGAGGTTCTCAGGATCCCCGTTGGGGATTACCATGTCATGCGCAGGTTGCTTCGCAGCCAGTCGGCTGTGGTACCTTGTGTTCCTCGCCTTTAGCTGGCGGATACTCTCCTCCAACTCCATGATGCGGTTGTCCCTGCTATCAGGAGATAGAGATGGTGAGCGGGTCGAGCTCTCTTCATGGAGCGACTCTTCGTCACCATGCGCTCGGGAGCACAAGAAGTACTTTTTGGTCCCAGTGACGTTATCGGGGTTGTTAACGCCCTCAGAACGTATGGGTGGTTGACTACTCATCTTTTCTCAAGTTCGAGAAAATTGAGTTCGTAGAAGAAACGAAGAAGATGAACAGAAGGGATTTCGGGCTGAACAGGTCGGGAAGTCCCCTCCTTCTAGCGCCAAAATGTTGTCGCACGAAAATGAACAACTATTGAATACCTCGGGCGGTTCGATCCAAGGCCGGACCAAGTGATCGCACCCGAGCCAAGAGTGTGAACTCGAAAGTCTCGAGCTAGGTTTTCTCCGATCAACCCACCTCCCGGAGGAGAGAATGGGTTAGGAGGGGGAGTGACCGTGCCTTGTGTTTCGGCTGCCTACGTACCCGTGTGTGGGATCAGGTCATAACATAGTTCAAGGCGTATGTAACTGAGTGTGAGGCGCGGAGCCTAGGGGAGAGGCGTACTCGACGAAGGAGAAGGAGCGCGGAGGAGTCCTCGGCGACGTCTCAGAACTTCGGAGATCGCGGGGATCGAGTGATCCGAGAGAGAATGTGTGTTTTCTCTCTTTTGGAGACGTGGAAGACTCTAATGTTGGAATTGATCTAGGGTTTAAGAAAAAGTTTAACGCTTCGTTAAGCGGCGGAATTTTTAAAATTTTCTTTTCAAGTAAAACGGTTTTTACTAACCTAGACAAAGAGCAAGCACATGTATATAAAAACTATTATGAGCATAGAAGTTTACTAACCTTTCTTGAAGCTTGAACTTTGAGAAGCTTTTGGAAAGTTGCAACGCTCGTCTCCCTCGCAGCACGTCACTCTTTCTTTCCTCGGCACCTCGAGCAACCACGAAAGTTTCTATCACTAAATCACTCGAAATAAAAGGAAGTCAGTGGGCACTTTTAAACACTACGACTTAAGAACGAGTCTTGAAGTCGCAGAGCTAAACTCTAGGTCAAATGAGGACCTAGGTGCCAAAACAATAAAACGAAATTGACTAGAGAGAGAGAGAGGAGAGGGGCGGCCAAGTTCTAGAGAGAGAGTCTCTCAAATCTCTTAAACTTGGATGAATGAAATGTGTGGAATGAGGCTCCTATTTATAGGAGAGGCTTCACCTTCAATAAGGTAGTTTCCTCTTCTATAGAATATCACATATTCATGAGCCAATTTCCTCTTTTTCCTCTTGAGATACTCGGCCAACACAAGGCTTCTAGAAGCCTTGATTTGTTTCCTATTTTGTTCCATGGCTTGCCTTTGTCTCTCGCTTGGCCGAATTCCCTTAAGCATCCTCATGCAAATTTGTTTCCTCTTTTTCTTTTGGCGAGTATCTTGATACATTTATGCACAAAATATTCTCTTTTGCTTTGGGTATCATGGGCGTCCATATTGTCTCTAGAAGGAGCTTCTAGAAGCTTCTTCATTTGTTCATGACAACATGAAAAAGGCCCATTAAGAATTTTCAATAAAATTCTTATAAAATGAAATTAATTCACAAGGCCCAATTGAACTAACTTGGCCGAGTGATATCAAGTCATCAAATGATCTTGTCAAAAAATTTATTGACATTCATTTCATCCTATGTCTCAAAAGACAAAAATACCCTTTTGACAATTTTCGTTCTTGTTTTAACTTAGCTTCCAGTTTAACTATTCCTAATCGATGTGATTCGTGACAGTGACCTCATGGATCCAAATGAACAAAGCTTGAGCTAAAATAATTGGACTAAAGAATTCACAAACCTTTTCCAAGTTTAGCTTAATGTCAACTGACTCCACTAAAGAGTTGACACTGAAAATCTCTTGGTTCAAATGAATTTATTTTCTACTCAAGAATTCAACCTAATTGTAATGAGCGGATCCACAGAATATTATCAGTGTTTACCCTTCATGAATATCATCAGCCAGTTGGGATTTACAAAATTACCATTTTACCCTTCTAGCTGTTATTTCCTCAACTCATTTGTCGCTTGTGAGTAAGTTAGAAACAATGTATTGACGAGGAGCTAACAAGTCACATTGTTTCATCCAAAAGAGTCAAGACTCAATTTGGACACTAGCCAGTTCATTTATTCACACTCCAAGGAACAAAGCATGAGGTGATATACATTGTATTTCAGCAATCTTGTACATGAATTCCATATCTATGAGAACTTCACAAAGTTACTCATGACATTCTCACAACTTAGTACTTCACCAATAGGCCTTGTTCGGAACCACATAGTGAGTCCGAACTCTGACTTTCTCAAATGAGAATACTAAGGTGTGAAATGACATGTCTCATTTCAGGATTAAGGTAAGCACGATGCAATTCAAACGTAGTGACTTCGATACATAAGAGGTTAAATGGTTTGTTCTTATCTTGTCTCTAGAAGTGCACTGGTCAATTCAGTACCTTCGGAAGATACCTAGAAGAACTATAGAGTCTCCAACTCTCAATGCCTCATAACCAGACATCATAGATTCTTCTAACAATCGTACTGAGGTCATTAGTCCTTTGACCCTTAGATTGCGAATATATCGTTTTAAGCAAACTACGAAGAGTTTGTTCATGTAAATCTACATTTGTCTCTTCGTAAGTTGTTTAGTTTGTTTATGGACTAAAGACTAATGTTTTATCATAAAGCTTCAAACAGACAAGGAAGAATGAATGAACGTTTCAACTTTTTATTAATGAATAAGCAATTACAAGCAAGAGTCTTCATGAGACTTTATTAGATCAAATGTACAATATAAAGATTACAACTCTTCTTGTGGGCACCATTGACAACATCTAAGTCAAGAGGTCCTTGTTGTGGCAGAGATTCCGGACGCGTAGGCGATTTATAGTTGGAAATGCCGGATGCGTAGGCGATTTCTTGTCATAAATGGTGGACGCGTCTAGGGTGCTAGACGGGTAGGCGATTTTCAGTCTAAAACCGTTAGAGCACTCGTGGGCTCAAGATTAATCGTTCGATCAAGAGAGGCGGCACTCGGGAGTCCCCGGAAAGCGCTTCAGAATCTCCGAGAATGAAAAATCGAGGACAATCCACTTCTGGCCAAGGATGGCATCCAGAGAAGTAGAGAGAAGTCTCAAGTTCCTTGAGAATGAATGGGATGGGTTTCCCCTCAATGAGAGGGGGTATTTATAGGTGTTTGAGGGCCTTAGAAGTCCTTTTTTCATCCATGTGGGACTAGGGGCGCGCGCACCGTCAAGTGGAGGCGCACGGCACGCATGACGGGCAAAGTGCGGCGCAGAGGGCGCGGCGCGCGAGTCACCGGGCGCGGCGCGGGCGTGTCTTGGCGCGGCGTGTGGCCTTCCTGGCACGGCGCGCGGCTTGCTGCATGGCTGGCTGGCGCGGCGTGCTGCGCGCGCGGTGCATGGCCCGTCTTGCCGGACTCTTGTGTGGGCCTTAGCGGTCTTCGGTTATCATGCTTTTTATGCGAAATGTGAAGGTCTCTTCTTGACGAGAGTGACTCGATTCGAGGAGCAACTCGAGGCTCGACTCGAGGAGGATGACTCGAGGCTCGACTCGAGGAGGACGACTTGAGGTTCGACTCGAGGAGCGACTCGAGGAGGACGACTCGAGGCTCGACTCGAGGAGGACGACTCGAGGCTTGACTCGAGGAGGACGACTCGAGGCTCGACTCGTGGAGCGACTCGAGGAGAACGACTCGAGGCTAGACTCGAGGAGAATGACTCGAGGCTCGACTCGAGGAGCGAGGCTCAACCTAAGGAGCGAGACTCAACTTGAGGAGCTGAGAGTTCGGCATGAGGACTTTCCAGTCGACCCGTGATAGAAGGCTTGCCACTCTTCAGGACCTCCAGCCTGACCACCGGCCCTTTGAGCGGCGTGTCTTCTCGGCGTTCTGGGTTTTCCGAAAACGACCGACAACAACAACATCACCGACTCATAATCTTCTTCTTCTACCATCTTCTACTTCCCCCCGCGCGCGGCCATGAACCCCCAAGACCCGTCTCTAGCTTGCGAGCGCTCCAGCTGAGAACAAGAAAATTGCCGCGAGTTAACGAGGACGGTGGACCAAGGAAAGTCACTGGAGAAGAAAGAGTGGACATCGGTGAAGCTTTAAGAGGTAAGAATTGCGTTCAATTTCCTCAATTGGTCTTTGAAATTCCTTCAAGATTTTCTAGGGTTTGAAACCCCTTTCTTGATGAATTTTGGTTGCTGAAATCTCTGTTTTCCTGTGAGTTTTGAATTGAGACTCTAGATTCCTTCACTGTCACTCTCTCAGGTCCAGCGATTCCCAAAAATCCAAATTATCACTGCCTCGCGCGATTTCGGCCGCCGCTCCGCGATCCTCGAGGTGATCTCTCCTTCTATCTGTGTTGAATTGGGGAATTCCGTTTACATAATTTATCAAATTTCCTTTACATAATTTGCAATAGGAAATGGGTTAGTCTTTTTTTTATAAAGGTAATGGGTCAGTCTTATCTGTGGTATTTTAGAGACAGAGTGTGAATTGGAGATTTGGTCGTGGTGGTCTCTCTGATATGATATCATTGATTTCAATGGGCTTTTTTTTCTTTCTTTTGGGTCTGCAATTTTTTCATCTTTTTTTTAAATCTTATTTCTTATTCGTATTTCATACTCAAAATGGCTGCTATGGCTTAAAAAAAAATGTTAGTCATTCACTATAAAAATTTCGAAGATTACATGCTAAGTCACAAATATTGTCTATCATCGATTTTAATTTTGGGTCTCAGATTATGGTAAGACGAGTGCTCTATGTGAGTTTTGTTGTTAATTTGTGTCTTACTTCAATTTTGGTTACACTTTCAGATAATCTTGTGGGTTGGTTAAAGGTTTGATCTTTGGCAGACCAATCTTTGCTTGTGTTGTATTTAAGTATATTCCATGTTTTCTTTCCTTGTTGTAAGTTGTAACATTTATGGGTCTTACCATGGGAACACAACCCATTGGAAACAGGGAAAACAAACTCAGACGCGAACCGAGTGCGCGATTCCCATAATTTTCAGGTTCGCCAAAGGGTCCACCAATCATTCCGCCGCTCGAGAAATCTGCCAGTCATTCCGCCGCCCAGAAATCCTCCGTTGTTCCGCCATTCTGGTGAGTCATTCTCACTCCCTCTTTGCTGATGAGGATAGTTACAAGTTCACTTTCTCGGATTGGAACACAAGTTACGCTATTAAGAAAAATTGATTAAATTATGTATGTATTTATTTATTTATTACTTGTGTGCAACTGCAAAGAAAAAAAGGAGAGTAGTATCCAGGATTGTTGATCTTTCTATTGGAATTGATCTAGGGTTTAAGAAAAAGTTTAACTCTTTGGTAAGCGGCGGAATTTTAAAAAATTTCTTTTTCAAGTAAAACGTTTTTACTAACCTAGACAAAGAACAAGCACATGTAAATAAAAACTAATATGAGCAGTAAAGATTACTAACCTTCTTAGAAGCTTGAACGTTGAGAAGCTTTTGGAAAAGGTTGCAACGTTCGTCTCCCTCGCAGCACGTCTCTCTTCCTTTCTTCGTTAACTCGAGCAACCACGAAAATTTCTACCACTAAATCACTCGAGAAAAAAGGAATTAGTGAGTGGGCACTTTTAAACACTACGACTTAAGAACGAGTCTTGAAGTTGCAGAGCTAAACACTAGGTCAAATGAGGACCTAGGTGCCAAAACAATAAAACGAAATTGAATAGAGAGAGAGAGAGAGAGAGGATCGGCCAAGCTAGAGAGAGAAGCTCTCAAATCTCTAGAACTTGGGATGAATGAAATGTGAAGAATGGGAACCCTATTTATAGGAGAGGTCTCACCTTCAATAAGGTAGTCTCCTCTTCTATAGAATATCACATATTCATGAGCAAATATTGCCCATTTCCCCTTTGATTCACTCGGCCAAGGCTGCCTTCTAGAAGGCTTGGATTTGTTTCCTTTTTTGTTCCTTGCCTTGCCTTTGACTCTCTTGGCCGATTTCCCTCTTGCCTCTTTGAGGAAATTTGTTTCCTCTTTTTCTTTTGGCAAGTATCTTGATACATTTATGCACAAAATATTTCTCTTTCTCTTGGGTATTAGGAGCCCAACATGTCTCTAAAAGAAGCTTCTAGAAGCTCCTTCATTTGTTCATGACAACAAGAAAAAGGCCCATTAAGAATTTTCAATAAAATTCTAATGAAATGAAATTAATTCACAGGGGCCAATGATCAAGTCATGGACGAGTATTATTGAGTCACTAAATGACCATGTCAAAAAATTTATTGACATTCATTTCATCCTATGTCTCAAAAGACAAAAATACCCTTTTGACAATTTTCATTCTTGTTTTGACTTAGCTTCCCGTTTAACTATTCCTACTCGATGTGATTCGTGATAGTGACCTCATGGATCCAAATGAACAAAGCTTGAGCTAAATACTTGGACTCAGAAGTTCACAAAACTTTTCCAAGTTTAGCTTAATGTCAACTGACTCCACTAAAGAGTTGACACTGAAAATCTCTCGGTTCAAATGAATTTATTTTCTACTCAAGAATTCAACCTAATTGTAATGAGCGGATCCACAGAATATTATCAGTGTTTACCCTTCATGAATATCATCAGCTAGTCGGGATTTACGAAATTACAATTTTACTCTTCTAGCTGTTATTTCCTCAACTCCTTTGTCGCTTGTGAATAAGTTAGAAACAATGTATTGATGAGGAGCTAACAAGTCACATTGTTTCATCCAAAAGAGTCAGGACTCAATTTGGACACTAGCAAGTTCATTTATTCACATTCCAAGGAACAAAGCATGAGGTGATATACATTGCATTTCAACAATCTTGTACATGAATTCCATATCTATGAGAACTTCACAAAGTTACTCATGACATTCTCACAACTTAGTACTTCACCAATAGGCCCTGTTCGGAATCACATAGTGAGTCCGAACTCCGACTTTCTCAAATGAGAATACGTAAGGTGTGAAATGACATGTCTCATTTCAGGATTAAGGTAAGCATGATGCAATTCGTACGTAGTGACTTCGAGACATAAGAGGTTAAATGGTTTGTTCTTATCTTGTCTCTAGAAGTGCACTGGTCAATTCAGTACCTTCGGAAGATACCTAGAAGAACTATAGAGTCTCCAACTCTCAATGCCTCATAACTAAACATCATAGATTCTTCTAACAATCATACTGAGGTCAATAGTCCTTTGACCCTTAGATTGCGAATGTATCGTTTTAAGCAAACTACGAAGAGTTTGTTCATGCAAATCTACATTTTTCTCTTCGTACGTTGTTAGGTTTGTTTATGGACTAAAGACTAATTTTTTATCATAAAGCTTCATACAGACAAGAAAGAATGAATGAACGTTTCAACTTTATTAATGAATAAGCAATTACAAGCAAGAGTCTTCGTGAGACTTTATTACATCAAATGTATAAAATAAAGACTACAGCTCTTCTTGTGGGCACCATTGACAACACTTTCATTATTGAAACTGTATTCATATTCTGCAACTTTCATGAAGTTTCTTTTGCACAAGATTTTCATAGATGTCGATGTTCATATATAGCTTGGTCTTTCATTATTAAAACATAATTCATATTATCAGCTTGATCTTTCATTAATTAGTGTACTTTTAGGCAGAAGATGAGTTTTTTTTTTGTATGTCTTACTTCAGTTTTTTTTGCCTCTCTATATCTTACTCTGTAGGTGTTCTTTTATTGTGTGTTGATGGTCTTTTGAAGCTCTGAAAAAATATATTTGTGTTGCAGCTATGACTGAGAGAATATTGTCTTGATTACTTGTGTGTTGATGGTCTTTTGAAGCTCTGAAAAAATACATATGTGTTGCAGCTATGACTGAGAGAATATTGTCCAGATTACATAGAGTTTGATTTGATTATCAGTGCTGGCAAACATTCAGTGGCGTGTTAGCGAAGAACCGAGAAACCGAAGTCGAAGGCCTGGTTCGTAGAAGTCCACCGCGTCCGATCCACCGCTCGAGAAATCTGCCAATCGATCCTTAATTTCTCGGAACTCGCCCAAAAATCCGCCAGGTTAGGATACAAACATATTTCTGTTGCCTTGCTTATTTGAAACATTATTGCAATTTTATAAGAATATGTGCGCGTTATGAAGAAAAAAAACATATTTCTGTTGCCGTGCTTATTTAAAACATTATTGCAATTTTATAAGAATATGTGCGAGTTATGAAGAAAAAAAATTATAGATGTTTTTTCACTTGAAATAATGACATATTTCTTTGTGATAATTTTTTCAAGTGTTCCTTGTTAAGATTGAATCAAGTTTTTTTTTTTAATTAATATATCATGATTGATATTTTTACCCAACATAATTAGACCAGATAGCTAAGAAATATTCACAAAACACTACAATTCAAAAAAAAAAGTAATATTCACAACACACTACAATTATCAAGCTCGAATGATGCAATGTAACAGCTTAATATTTCAGTTTGAACCACTTTCTATTCTTGTGAGTACGTAGATTGAACAATATATGTCTTTGTGAATATGTAGAATCTCTGACAGGTCCACTGGCTAGAATAGGGGACTCAGAGAGATTCTACATATTTGAAATACTCTGAATAGCTCAATGTTGGAACTTATGCTATATCTCAATTTGTGAAAAATTCATGAAATTTCTTTGGCAGTACTGTTATCAGTGGCTATCGACAGTCCAATTAGAAAATAAAAAAAACACACATTTTGTTTTCTAAAGAATTATGTTGGTTATCGGTTTTTTTTTTTTTGTCAACAAATGACATTTTCTATGATTTGTTAGAAAACAATAATTTACCTATTTTATGTGATACGGTAATCAGCATTAATTCTTCTGAAATTCCTAGTGAATTATTAACCCAACACTAAACAATAGCATCAACGAACAATTTTTCCGTTGAAAATCACATTATTCCATATTTCTCGAATTGTGTCCATGTTTCCATCAGTAATAAACATTTTCGTATCATGATTGATATTTTTACCCAACATAATTAGACCAGATAGCTAAGAAATATTCACAAAACACTACAATTCTAAAAAAAAAATATATATATATATATATATATATTCACAACACACTACAATTAGCAAGCTCGAATGATGCAATGTAACAACTTATTATTTCAGTTTGAACCACTCTATTTTTGTGAGTACGTAGATCGAACAATATATGTCTTTGTTAATATGTAGAATCTCTCCCTCAAAAAAAAAAGAATATGTAGAATCTCTTACAGGTCCACTGACTAGTATAGGGGACTCAGAGAGATCCTACATATTTGAAATATTGTGCATAGCTCAATGTTGGAACTTATGCTATATCTCAATTTGTGAAAAATTCATGAAATTTCTTTGGCAGTACTGTTTTCAGTGGCTATCCACAGTCAAATTAGAAAAAAAAAACACACACACACACACACATTTTCTTTTCTAAAAAAAACAGACATTTTGTTTTCTAAAAAATTATGTTGAAAATCACATTATTCCATATTTCTCGAATTGTGTCCATGTTTTCATCAGTAATAAACATTTTCGTATAATCAAAATTTTGAGCCAACTAGGAAGTTAAAATTTTGGATACATCCCTTGTAGTTGACTATTATTTAGTTAGTTAAGAGTATTTAAAAGCTAACTATTTCTTAGTATATATATGCTCTCAAATAATTTTTGTGTGAATGACAATACTCATTAGGGTTCTAGGCGGTTCCATATACTTCCATTGCACCATTCGAGCTTGCTACAAATGACTATTAATGAAGACTAAAACAGCCGGTAATGAGAAAAAAAACATATGATTTCATTTATAAGAACCACTCATTTAATTGATTCATTCATCTCCATTTATTTTTATTTTCTTATTTGGTTTTTTTAAGCAAGGATTTGATATATATGCATATTTAGACATGAGGTTTATCTTTGAATTTTTAATCAGTGAAATGTCGAATCGAAATCATGAATGGATTTCTAAGAATAATCGTGTGAGTTTGGAGTTTCGAAATGGTGTAGCAGAGTTTATTCGACTTGCACGCCAGCAAGTGGTAAATGGAAAAGTCAAGTGTCCATGAAAAACTTGCAACAATGTGAAGTATCAGACCATCGATGATGTTGAAACCGACTTGTACATCCGAGGGTTTTCACCGAACTACAAAGGGTGGTTTCATCACGGGGAACCAATAATTCCAGAGGTCATAGAAGACGACGAGAGCATTGATGAAAGTGAAGATGGAGGGTTGAATGACGGTTTGCATGACATCCTGGATCATGATGAATACGACCTAGGGTATGATCCGACCCCGAGAAAAGAACGAGAACAAGAGCAATTGGAAGACTTGTACACTGAGCTTGAAGCATAGTTGTACCCTGGGTGCAAAGAATTTTCGTCTCTTTCATTTTTGGTGTCGTTGATGCACATCAAAGTTACGAACCAGTGGACAAACAAGTCGTTCACTCAGCTTCTTCAGTTATTGCGGAAGTCTCATCCAACCAGAAATCGAATTCCAGAAAAGCACTACGAGGCGAAGGCGAAGTTGAAACGTTTTGGCATGGGGTACGAGATGATCGACGTTTGCGTCAATGATTGTGCCTTATTTTGGAAAGGGCAGGAAAATGCCGACTATAGTCCCGTTTGCAAAGAAAGTAGGTGGAAGGTCAAATGGGCAGGAAAGAAGATTTCGCATAAGATATTACGGTATTTTCTTTAAAGGATCGACTGAAGCGATTATACGCATGTCGAGATATAGCCGAAGAAATGATTTGGCATGAAAAAGAACGTATCGAGGAGCCAGGTGTACTTAGGCATCCTGCTGATGGTTTGGCGTGGAAAGAGTTTGATAACAAGTATCCTGATTTTGCAGCGGGGCCGAGAAACATTCATCTTGGGCTTGCTCCTGATGGGTTCAATCTGTTTGGGGAAAAGAGCTTATCATACAGTATGTGGCATGTGGTCTTGACTGCATACAACTTGCCGCCTTGGTTATGTATGAAATCGGAGTACATGGTGTTCACAATGCGCACTGCAGTGCTTTGGACAATGAACGATTTCCCAGCACGAAGTAGTTTATCGGGATGGAGTGGACAAGGGTATTTAGCTTGCCCCACGTGCAATAAAGACACGCCAGAACTCCGTGTTAGAAGCAAGATTGTCTATTATGACCATCGTCGATACCTGCCATCGAATCACTCGATGAGAAAGAGCGAACACTACCAAATCCGCAACGAGAAGGGGAAGCCGTCGAAGAAGTTAAGCACAAGTAACATACTCGAGCAGTTGTTATACGTTCCTCGGACAATACAGGGCAAGCACCCTAATTTTGGAGGAAAGAAGCACAAAAGCTCGCCGAACCAGTTGAATTGGAGTAAAAAAAAGTATTTTATACGAGTTGCCATACTGGTCAGAATTGCAATTGAAGCACAACCTAGACGTGATGCACATCAAGAAGGACGTTTGTGAGAATCTTTTGGGAACTCTGCTCAGTATAGATGGGAAAAATAAAGACACTGTTAAATTGAGAATGGATTTGAAGGACTTGAAGATAAAGAGTGATTTGCACTTGAAGAAGTAGGTGATCGTTGGGTCAAGCCACCGGCGTCATTCACACTAACGGAAGACGAGAGAAAACATTTTACAAGTTTCATTAAGTCTGTCAAGTTTCCCGACGGATATGCTTCAAACTTGGCAAAAAATGTTACCCCAGACAGGAAATTGACAAGTTTGAAATCTCATGATTGTCACGTCATCATACAACGATTGTTGGCCCTTGGTATTCGTTCGTTTTTGCCGAAGCATGTGCGAGAGACTACTGCTGAACTTTGCAACTTTTTTAAACTCATGAGCGACAGAACGTTGCAAGTTTCTACTATTGAGAAAGCGCAAGATGACATCATAGTGATCTTGTGTAAGTTAGAACGCATATTCCCTGCTGCGTTTTTTAGTATCATGGTGCACTTGACAATACATCTACCTAAAGACGCTTTGAATGGAGGACCTGTGCATATGAGGTGGATGTATCCATTTGAGAGATATCTTGGAACGCTAAAGCATTTTGTGAGAAATAGAGCGAAGCCCGAGGGCTCTATTGCCGAAGCGTATGTTGTAGAAGAAGCTTTGACATTTTTTTCAAGGTATCTAATAGATGTCAATGCTCGTCTTGGCCGAACGGATTTTGAAGCAGAACGTGAGCTTACAATTTTTCAGTCGCATACGTGCCGCCCTTATGGAAAGATGACTGCGAAGCAATTAGATGAGAAGAGCAGCGAGCAAATAGAGTGGTACATTTTGAACAAATGTCTTGAAGTGGATCAGTATATGATGTAAGTAATATTTTCACATAGTATAACTGTCTTTTGTAGCACATTTAACATTTGGTGGAATTATCAGTGAACACGAACAACTGATGGAAGAAAAAGGTCGACCTAAGGCGCATCGAAAAGAATTCAAAGACTGGTTTCAGAAAAGGGTATTTGTTCTTGTATAATATTACCTCATTCGATCAATAATTTTTCATAATTAATTTGTTGTTTTGGGTGTCAGATTTTTGAACTTAGAGACATGGGCTCTCACGTATCGGATGAGTTGTACGCATTAGCTATGAGACCACATTCTACAGCTCAAATATATCCAAATTGTGAGGTCAATGGGATTAAGTTTGCGACTTGTCTTCGCGATGACAGTCGGACTACTCAAAACAGCGGCGTCAGAGTACAATCAGTTGACAGTCATGATTTTTACGGCAAAATGGAAGAAGTCATCGTGATGAAGTATACTAATAGTTGTCGTGTCATACTATTCAAATGTCAATGGTTTAGAGACAATGATCCTAAAAAACGAATATATAAGGACGAGATTTTTGGAACTACAAGTGTTTATGTGGCGAAAAAAATGGTACCAAGACGAGCCATTCATACTGGCGACTCAAGCCCGCCAAGTTTTTTTTATCTTAAAGACTTGCATAATGATTCACAATGGGAAATTGTAGAGGAAAGTCATCATCGTCATGTGTGGGATGTTCCCGATATTGAAGATTGATCCACGTCTCAATTATTGGTTCAACCAACAGATTTAGAGCAACTTTATATATGTCATGACACAGCTTTGCCTGAGGTTGTGATCGATGATGTTATCATTGAAGAAGACATCATTGTAGAGGACGATGATTTTATTGGTGACGAAGAACTTGAGCAAGATGTTTTCGTTGATCGCAATGTTGACCGTCCTGATGATGTGGATGATGATTTAGACTTAGATGACATAGATTATGTATATGCTGACGATGAATGAGTAATTTAGCTTATTCTTAGCTTCATATATCAAAATTAAATTATTGAAATTTATTATTTTTAACATTTTGTTTTGCTTTTAAATGTACAGATATGTCGATGGCTATGGGAGCAGGAGGTAGCGGTGGAGATGATCAATCCCATCACCGCGATGATAGTGGCCATGATGACAGGATGCCACCGACCAAGAAGCGCGGAATCACGATCGTTGTGACCTCTGAGAGAGCCAAGATGGGCAAGCCAAAAGAGTTGGTACACTACTACCCGAACTACGACGGTTTTCTGCAGCCGGAAAAGGATGAAGAAAGCGATTACATGATGTTCAGGAATTTCTTAGGCGGTGTGGTTCGCGACGTCATTCCTCCGTACACAATTTCTTGGAAGGAGGTAACGCCAGCGCAACAAAAATGACTATTGGAGTTGATGCACGCGCAGTATGACATTAGGCGCATAGATCCTGAGACAAGAGTCATTGGACGAGCAGGCGATGGACGAGAAAAGATCGATTAGGGTATCATCGCTGAAGCGAAGAAACGCCTATGAAATGTGAAGACAAAATGCAGAATTCACTATAAGAAAAAATGTGGATCAGATCGAGAGTACGCATTGAACAACCCTCCTTCAAATGTGAACGCCCAAGCTTGGGTAAAGGTGTTGGATCTTTTTCTAACCTATATATGTTTGTAACGTTTTTTTGTTTTTACTAATTATATATGTTTGTGTTTATGCAGGCAAAGAGAGCTCGAAACTCTACGAATCGAGCAAAGAAGAAAAGTTTCAGCCTGCAAGGGACAGACATCTTCTCAGACGATTCCTGAGCCACCATCAGTGACACGTCCGACTCAGACTACTCTTGATCCACCATCAGTGACACGTTCCGCTCAGAAGCGCAAAGGGAAAACAACAACAAAAGTGAGCTCAAAGGGCAAAGGATTGGGAGCACGTAGAGGAGCGAGACCTGGAGGAGGGCGACCGGGAGGATCCGAGACGTAGATGTGCATCATATAGACTTTGATATTTTGCACTATTTTGTTATGTATATCAGATAAATATCGTATGACGTTTATATTAGTTTTTATGAAATATTTACGACTTTTATGATACCATATTTATTAATTTATATTCATTTTTTTATTAATTTAAATTAATTCAAAATAAAATTTATACAAATTAATAAAAAAACAAAACTTTTGACGCGAGTTCTCGCGTCTAAAGTATTACCTGCTTTTTGGCAGGAACATATTTAGACGCGACTTATCGCGTCTGTCGAAATTTCACAAAATTCATTAGACGCAAGAAGTTGCGTCTGTTTCTCTCCCGCCAAAATGCGGAAAGCATTTGAGCCAACAACAAAATTGACATTTAGACGCGAGTTGTCGCGTCAGAAAGTCGTGTCTAGCATTAGAGGCGACTTCTCGCGTTGTTGGAATAGATCTAGGGTTTAAGAAAAAGTTTAACGCTTCGTTAAGCGGCGGAATTTTAAAAATTTTCTTTTACAAGTAAAAACAGTTTTTTACTAACCTAGACAAAGAGCAAGTACATATAAATAAAAACTATTATGAGCTAAGAAGTTTACTAACCTTTCTTGAAGCTTGAACTTTGAGAAGCTTTTGGAAAGTTTGCAACGCTCGTGTCCCCTCGCAACACGTCTCTCTTTCTTTCCTCGGCACCTCGAGCAACCACGAAAGTTTCTATCACTAAATCACTCGAGATAAAGGAATCAGTGAGTGAGCACTTTTAAACACTACGACTTAAGAACGAGTCTTGAAGTCGCAGAGCTAAACTCTAGGTCAAATGAGGACCTAGGTGCCAAAACAATAAAACGAAATTGACTAGAGAGAGAGAGGAGAGGGGCGGCCACAAGTTCTAGAGAGAGAGACTCTCAATCTTTAACTTATGTGGAATGAATGAAATGAGAAGAATAAGGCTCCTATTTATAGCAGAGGCTTTATCTTTAATAACGTAGTTTCCTCTTTTTTAGAATATCACATATTCATGAGGAAATAATCCTTATTTCCTTTTCTCATTTTGGGCGTGTAAGCCTTGCCATCTAGAAGCAAATATGTTTCCTATTTTGCTTCCCTTGGCCGCCCATGTCATACTCTCCTAGAGGAAATTTGTTTCCTCTTTTTCTTTTGGCAATTATCTTCATACATTAATGCACAAAATAAACTCTCTTTCACACTAAGGGCTGCACGAAATTTGGTCTCCCATTCACTTGGGTTGGACGGCCAAAAGCCTTCTAGAAAGGCTTTCTAGGTTTTCTTTTAATTGTTCATGACAACATAAGAAAAGCTCATTAAGAATTTTCTAGTAAAATTCTATGAAATGAAATTAATTCACAAGGCCCAATAAACATGTTATGGCCATGTGATAGAATATGTCATCATATGACATTGTCAAAAAATTTATTGACATTCATTTCATGCCATGTCCAAAAAGACAAAATTACCCTTTCGACAATTTTCGTTATTGTTATGACTTAGCTTCCAGTTTAACTATTCCTAATCGATGTGATTCGTGACAGTGACCTCATGGACCCAAATGAACAAAGCTTGAGCTAAACGCTTGGACTCAAAAGTTCACAAACCTTTTACAAGTTTAGCTTAATGCCAACTGACTCCACTAAAGAGTTGACACTGAAAATCTCTCGGTTCAAATGAATTTATTTTCTACTCAAGAATTCAACCTAATTATGATGAGCGGATCCACTGAATATTATCTGTGTTTACCCTTCATGAATATCATCAGCTAGTCGGGATTTACAAAATTACCATTTTACCCTTCTAGCTGTTATTTCCTTAACTCCTTTGTCGCTTGTGAATAAGTTAGAAACAATGTATTGACGAGGAGCTAACAAGTCACATTGTTTCATCCAAAAGAGTCAAGACTCAATTTGGACACTGGCCAGTTCATTTATTCACACTCCAAGGAACAAAGCATGAGGTGATATACATTGCATTTCAGCAATCTTGTACCTGAATTCCATATCTATGAGAACTTCACAAAGTTACTCATGACATTCTCACAACTTAGTACTTCACCAATAGGCCCTGTTCCGAATCACATAGTGAGTCCGAACTCTAACTTTCTCAAATGAGAATACTAAGGTGTGAAATGACATGTCTCATTTCAGGATTAAGGTAAGCATGATGCAATTCATACATAGTGACTTCGAGACATAAGAGGTTAAATGGTTTGTTCTTATCTTGTCTCTAGAAGTGCACTGGTCAATTCAATACCTTCGGAAGATACCTAGAAGAACTATAGAGTCTCCAACTCTCAATGCCTCATAACCAGACATTATAGATTCTTCTAACAATCATACTGAGGTCAATAGTCCTTTGACCCTTAGATTGCGAATATATCGTTTTAAGCAAACTACGATGAGTTTGTTCATGCAAATCTACATTTGTCTCTTCGTAAGTTATTTAGTTTGTTTATGGACTAAAGACTAATGTTTTATCATAAAGCTCCAGACAAGGAAGATTGAATGAACTTTTCAACTTTTTATTAATGAATAAGAATTACAAGCAAGAGTCTTCATGAGACTTTATTACATCAAATGTAGAATATAAAGATTACAACTCTTCTTGTGGGCACCATTGACAATACGCGTCTGTTTACCAACAGACACGACCGATGTCGCGTCTATTAGGGAAATAGACGCGACTCTGGGAGCTTTAGACACGATTTTTGTCGCGTCTAAAGCTCCATATTGTCATAGTGCTTCATGAAAGCTTTGGATTTGTTTCCTCATTTGATTCCTTCTCTCTTGGCCGAAATCCTCTTTGATTCTTGAAGCAAATTTGTTTCCTCTTTTTCTTTTGGCAAGTATCTTCATACATTAATGCACAAAATAAATTCTATTTCTCTCTATGCTATGGACGAAATTAAGGGCTCTAGAACATGATTCTAAATGTTTCTTCATTTATTCATGACAACATAAGAAAAGCCCATTAAGAATTTTTAAGTAAAATTCCATGAAACGAAATTAATCCTCATATGACAATGTCAAAAAAACTTATTTATTGACATTCATTTCATCCTATGTCCAAAAAGACAAAAATTCCCTTTAGACAATTTTCATAAAACTTGTCTAGTTCTTGTTTTGACTTAGCTTCTACTTTAACTAATCCTACTCGAAATGACTTGTGACAGTGACCTCAATAATCCAAATGAACAAAGTTTGAGCTAACCTACTTGGACTCAAAAGTTCACAAACGTTTTCCAAGTTTAACTTAATGTCAACTGACTCCAATAAAGAGTTGACAATGAGAATCTCTCGGTTCAAATGAATTTATTTTCTACACAAGTATTCAACTTAATTGTGATGAGTAGATCCACTGAATATTATCTATGTTTACCCTTCATGAATATCATCATCTAGTCGGTATTTACAAAATTACCATTTTACCCTTGTAGATGTCATTTCCTCAACTCCTTTGTCGCTTGTGAATAACTTAGAAACAATGTATTGACGAGGAGCTAACAAGTTACATTGTTTCATCCAAAAGAGTCAGGACTAAATTTGGACACTGGCCAGTTCATTTATTCACATTCCAAGGAACAAAGCATGACGTGATATACATTGCATTTCAGCAATCTTGTACATGAATTCCATATCTATGAGAACTTCACAAAGTTACTCATGACATCTTCATAACTTAGTACTTCACCAATCGGTCCTATTCGGAATCACATAGTGAATCCGAACTCTGACTTTCTCAAATGAGAATACGTAAGCTATGAAATGAGATGTCACATTTCAGGATTAAGGTAAGCATGATCCAATTCATATGTAGTGAACTCGAGACATAATAGGTTAAATGGTTTGTTCTTATTTTGTCTCTAGAAGTGTACTGGTCAATTCAGTACCTTCGGAAGATACCTAGAAGAACTATAGAGTCTCAAACTCTCAATGACCCATAACCAAACATCTTAGATTCTCCTAACAATCGTACTTAGATCAATAGTCCTTTGATCCTTAGATTGCGAATATATCATTTTAAGCAAACAATGAAGAGTTTGTTCATGCAAATCTACATTAGTCTCTTCATATGTTGTTGGGTTTGTTTATGGACTAAAGACTAAGGTTTTATCATAAAGCTTAAGACAAGGAAGAATGAATGAACGTTTCAACTTTGATTGATTATTCAGTTGTTACAAGCAAGAGTCTTCGTAAGACTATATGACATCAAATGTACATAAATAGACACTACTACTCTTCTTGTGGGCACCATTGACAATAAACTCCCACTTGACTCAAAGAAGATGTGAGTAGTCCTTCATGCCCAATCCCTCTCGATGTTGGTCGAAGACCATGTTCGCTAGGGCCTTGGTGAATGGATCTGCCAGGTTGTGTAGTCAGCAATGCAAGATTGCTTATACTCCTCTACACAACAGCTCCACCATTAAGGATGAACACAGATCCCGAAGTGGATTTCCTGGAATCCTTAACCGCTTGAAAATTGGAGTCGGCATATCCCGTCATAGTAAGGTCAGTACCCAAATATGTAAGCATTAAGTTCCTAGTTCTTCGAAGATACTTAAGAACATGCTTAACAACAATCTAGTGCTCGGGTCCAGGGTTGGATTGAAAACGGCTAACTACGCTAACTGCGAAGCAGATATCAGGTCTAGTGCAAAGCATAGCATACATGAGACTTCCTACGGCTGAGGCGTAAGGAATTTTTCTCATGTCCTAGATCTCTTGTGCAGTCTTGGGAGACTGTTCCTTAGAGAGTGAGACTCCATGTCTAAAGGGTGTTTGGCCCTTCTTAGAGTCTTGCATCGAGAAGCGATTCATCACCTTATCAATATAGGATGCTTGAGAGAGCGACAGAGTCCGATTTTTCCTATCTCGAAAGATTTGGATCCCCAGAATGTACGCGGCTTATCCTAGATCCTTCATATCGAATTGCTTTGCCAGCCAGACCTTAACCTCAGATAACTTACCAACATAATTACCTATGAGTAATATAGCATTGACATATTGTACCTGAAACATAACTTTACCTTCGTGTATGAACTTGTAAACACACGGCTCATCTATTGACTACGCAAAGCAAAAACTCTTTACAGTTTCATCGTATCTCATATTCCATGACCTAGATGCTTGGTTTAATCCATAAATGGACTTAAGCAACTCACAATCCTTGGTCTCTTGACCTTCTTCCACGAAACCGTCTGGTTGAGCCATATAAATGCGCTCGTCAAGATTGCCATTCAAGAAGGCAGTCTTGACATCCATTTGCCAGATCTCATAGTCGAGAGTTACAGCTATGGATAGAAGTATCTGCATGGATTTCAGCATCACGACTGGCGAGGAGGTTTCTTCATAGTCATTCCCTTCTTGTTGGGTATAACCCTTAGCCACAAGTCGTGCTTTGAACGTCTTGACGTTCCCATCCGGACCCCTTTACTTCTTGTATATCCACTTACACCCTACGGGTTTAATCCCTTCAGGAAGGTCTACAAGTTTCCATACTTTGTTGACATACATCGAGTGCATTTCAACTTTCATGGCGTCAAGCCAAAGGTTTGATTCAGAACAAGCCATCGCTTGGCTATAGGAAACAGGATCATCCATGTTAGAGACGGCTACGAGAGTGTCTCCATAAGATATGTACCTGTCAGGCTTTTTAGTAGCCCTCCCACTACGTCAAAGTACCACTTGAAGAGATTCTGATGAGTTAGGTTGTGTTTCAGTTGGGGTAAGAACAGTTCTTACAGATTAGGTAGAAGCTTCCTAACCCAACTTTTCTTCAAGCACAATTTTGCTTCTAGGTTTTACATCTTTCATGAAGTCCTCCTCAAGGAAACGAGTATTCGTGCTAACGAAAGTCTTATCATCCTTGGGACTATAAAATGTGAAACCTTTGGTTTCCTTTGGATATCCAAGAAATAGACACAATTCTGACCTACTAGCCAACTTGGTAGTCGTTTGCCTTAGCACATGTGCAGGGCAACCACAAATTCGGATGTGGCCCAGATTTATTTTACGGCCAGTCCATCATTCTTAAGGAGTACCAGGAACCGTTTTAGACGGAACTTGGTTCAGAATGTTAGCGGTTGTTTCGAGAGTATATCCCCAAAAGGAAAGAGGGAGTGATGAGTAACTCATCATTGATCTAACCATCTCAATTAGAGTTCGATTCCTTCTCTCTGACACTCTGTTTTGTTGAGGCGTGCCAGGTACTGTAAGCTGAGAAGCGATACCTTCTTCTTTAAGAAAGTCATCGAACTCTCTAGACATATACTCACCACCTCGATATGATCGAAGAGTTTTGATCTGTTTGCCAGTTTGCTTTTCCACTAAAGCTCTAAAGACCTTAAATACGTTAAAGGTCTCGGATTTGTGTTTGAGCAAGTAGACAAAACAATATCTTGAGTAATCATCAGTGAAGGTAACAAAGTATTCGTATCCTCCATGTGCCTGTTGATTGAGCGGACCACATACATCAGAACGTACTAGTTCCAACAACTCAGTGGCTCTTCGGCCCTAATCGGAGAAAGGTCGCGTAGTCATTTTTCCTTCTATGCAAGATTCACAAGTAGGTAATGAACCTATTGCAGAGGCTTGGAGTGGACCGTCTCTCACAAGTCTCTTAATCCTGTGTGGACTGATATGACCAAGTCTTAAGTGCCAGAGATATGTTGATTTTATTAGATCGGGGGAATCAGAATGTTTGATCCTATTTGGCTCCCTAACAAGATCGTTATCTATTTCAGTGTCTAAAAGAGAAGGTTGAGTGGGATAGATGTAGAAAAGAGCATTCTTCATACATGCATCAGTGATAAAAGAATTATCGGGAAACGAAATACGAATTCCATTCTTAATGAACTTTAAACAATAATATTGCTCACGAAGATGAGCAATAGATATTAAGTTCTTCCCAAAGGAAAGAACGAAATAGACATTATTCAAGTTTAAAGTGCCGTCTTTAAAAGGCAGCATCACAGATCGCACAGCCTTCGCAGACACCAGGCTCCCATCACCCCATTTGAAGCAGAAGTCGCCTTCCTCTAAGCTTTTGGTTTTTTTGAAACTAGTCAAGGAACAACAAATATGGTTAGTAGCAGCGGAGTCAAGAATCCACGTTGATACATTATCAGCTACTAAGCATGCTTCGGTAACTAGTACAATACTATGTTCCTTTGCTTTGAGATATGCAGGACAGTTCTTCTCGGCCTTGTGAGGAATCTTCTTAGATCCAGAGGCGGAGGATTTGTGCTCAGTAGCATGTGCCTCTCCTTGATTCCTCCTTTTCTTAGTAAGACCCTCAGCGCTATGAAGCTCCTTTATTAGCTCGGTAACAGTGTACTCTAGCTTGTTCATGGAGTAGTTCTGCTTGAAGGTATCAAAAGATTCGGAGAGAGTTGCCAAGATCATATTTATTTTGGTCTCCTTGTCAATCTTAGATCTTAGGATTTCCATCTCATTCAGGTAACTAATGATCAGCATCATATGGTCCCTGATAGGAGTCTCAGCCTTCATGCGACAATTCAAAAACTGTCTGACTGCTTGTTGTCTGGCCTGACGCCCTTGCCCTCTAAACATCTTATCGAGATTGTAGAGCATGTCGGTGGTAGTCTCGATAACACGATGTTCTTGTTGCAACACATTGTTCATTGATGCTAAGATATAGCACCCCACAATCTCATCAGATCGAAGCCAGGCCGCCAAGGCGCCTTTATTCCTCTTGTGTCGAATCATCATTCGTTTGAGGACAGGGGGTGGTGAGTACCCATTTGTGCTTGTTAACGGTAAGGACGATGTCGAGGTTACAATTCGAATCTACGTAGTTTTTGTTTTCTAGTTTGATCGAGGAAATGATGGTTGAGAGACATGTTGCTTAATTAAGTTGAAACAAGTTTATGATTAGTCTTTGGTTTAGGATTTAAGTTTGTTTAACATTTGATAAAATCCAAAGGTGTTATAAAGCAAATGATAATTTACTCCCTCAAGAGAAGGCCGCAAAAAATCTCCATTTATAAGTAACTGACACATCATTAATGCTTAGCCAAGATGTCAATAGACCAATACATCATCAGAGCAAAGCGTCGTTGAGTTCTCTCATTTAAGAGAGGGCCACGAGGGTTACTCTTAGTCTGGCGACAATTACACTTTTCATTAGTGTTGGGGATCGTGGGTTGTAAACAACAAGTATAATCTTCCCACTTACTTTTTGGAGTTGGTACATCGACTCTTATAAGTTCGGAAACGGATTTCCTAGTTATAGAGCGATAGAGCGGACAACTAAAAAAGAATCCTAGATCTTCATGTTCCGAGCAGTGTTAGTGCATAAAGGCACAAGGTACGTACTCGGATCTTTTCCTATTTTCTATTCGGGAAAGTGCATGAGGGAAGTGTGAACTTCAACTCACTCGAACACTTGAAAGTTTGAGATTACACATATTTTTATTTTTCGGCTCGTCTACGTGGAGACCCCACACTCAAATTTTCAAGAGCATATAGATTTTGAACATATGTGATATAGATATAGTTTTGAAAACATTTTGAAAACTTATTTGATTTGGATGACAAAATTCAAACTAGTTTTGTAAAAATTCAATTTCAATTAAACTTTCAAAAATCAAAACATTTTAATCTCTCACACTATGTTTATAATCTTATAAAAAAACAATTTTTCTCAAGAAAATTTTCTCATTAGAGTTCTATAACTCATGGTAGTGGGGCTGAAAATCCGGATTTCTAAAAAACTGGACTTTCGGCACAACCGCGCACCTCTACGTAAAATTCCCATAACTGGCGGCTCCAATGTCCTTTTGACCTAAACCTAATTGCATAGAAAAGACGACAGACAAACATTTAATTTGATTCAAGAATCATTAAATTTAGAATTCGGAGCAGAGAGTTATGCCACTTTTACTGCGGGTTTTACTCGAGCTCGAAGAAAACATAAATATTTAATGTTCGGACATTGAGTGCATAAAAAGAATCGAGTGTAACGGAACGTTTTAGGTAGTTGTCAAAGCTTTTATTTGTGTTTTATTAACATGGTAATAACATGGTATAAAAGAAATAACAACAAGCATAAAACAAATAAAGTAAATAAAAGAAACTATTAAGGCAAGAAAACTAGTCACAAAATTTACTCGAAATTTTCTCAAACTTAAAAACACGTTTTTCAACATAAAAAATTTAAAACTTTTAGAACTGGTTCTAATGTGTTTTAATAACATCCCAAACTCATAGAAAAATAACATGATTTTTAATTTAAAGGCATGAGTAATAAATTAAAAAAAATCTAAGAGAACAATTCTATCTTGTCACAAAATTAGTAAACTTTCGAAAACGATTTTCAAGCTCATAATTTTAATTACATGTACATGCATATCATTGACCATAGCTCTGATACCATTTGTTGAAATTGATCTAGGGTTAAGAAAAAGTTTAACGCTTCGAGCAAGCGGCGGAATTTAAAATTTTTCTTTCAAACAAGTAAAACGATTTTACTAACCTAGACAAAGAGCAAGTACACGTAAATAAAAACTATTATGAGCATCAAATAATTTACTAACCTCTGAGAAGCTTGAACGTTGATGAGCCTTTGCAAGGTTGAAACCTTCTCCTCCCCTCGCAGTACGTCTCTCTTCTTTCCTCGGCAACTCGAGCAACCACGATAGTTTCTATCACTAAAATCACTTGATAGAAAAGGAATTAGTGAGTGGGCACTTTTAAACATTACGACTCGAGAACAAGTCGAAAAGTCGAAAAGCTAAAACCGCTAGGTCAAATGAGGACCTAGGTGTCAAAAGAAAAACGAAAGAAAACTTAGAGAGAGAGAGATGAGAAGTCGGCCAAGTCTAGAGAGAGAAGCTCTCAATCTCTAAAACTTTGGATGAATGAACTGAGAAGAATGAGGGCTCTATTTATAGGAGAGGCTTTACCTTCAACAAGGTACTTTCCTCTTCTATAGAATATCACGTATTAATGAGCAAAATTGCCTCTTTCTCTTCCTCATTTGGGCGGCCAAGGGAGCTTCTAGAAGGCTTGGATTTGTATCCTCTTTTGCTCCCTTGCCTTGCTTAGCCGATTTCCCTCTTCCCTCATAGAGGAAATTTGTTTCCTCTTTTTCTTTTGGCAATTATTTTGATACATTTATCAACAAAATAATCTCCCTTTTTCTCCTTTGTGTTGGGCGGCCAAGAAGGCCTTCTAGAAAGCACTTCTAGATTTTCTTCACTTGTTCATGACAACATAAGAAAAGCCCATTCAGAATTTTCATGTAAAATTATTTAAAATGAACTTAATCCACAAAGCCCAATGAACACATCATGGCTGAGTGATTTAGGTCATCATATGACCATGTCAAAAAAATTATTAACATTCATTTCATGCTATGTCCAAAAAGACAAAATTACCCTTTTGACAATTTTCGTAAAAAATGTTTCGTTCTTGTTTAGACTTAACTTCCGGTTTAACTATTCCTACTCGATGTGAATCGTGACAGTGACCTCATGGATCCAAATGAACAAAGCTTGAGCTAAATACTTGGACTCAAAAGTTCACAAACCTTTTTCAAGTTTTGGTTAATGTCAACTGACTCCACTAAAGAGTTGACACTGAAAATCTCTCGGTTCAAATGAATTTATTTTCTACTCAAGAATTCAACCTAATTATGATGAGTGGATCCACTGAATATTATCAGTGTTTACCCTTCATGAATATCATCAGCTAGTTGGGATTTACAAAATTACCATTTTACCCTTCTAGCTGTTATTTCCTCAACTCCTTTGTCGCTTGTGAATAAGTTAGAAACAATGTATTGACGAGGAGCTAACAAGTCACATTGTTTCATCCAAAAAAAGTCAGGACTCAATTTGGACACTGGCCAGTTCATTTATTCAAACTCCAAGGAACAAAGCATGAGGTGATATACATTGCATTTCAGCAATCTTGTACATGAATTCCATATCTATGAGAACTTCACAAAGTTTACTCATGACATTCTCACAACTTAGTACTTCACCAATAGGCCCTGTTCGGAATCACATAGTGAGTCCGAACTCTGACTTTCTCAAATGAGAATACTAAGGTGTGAAATGACATGTCTCATTTCAGGATTAAGGTAAGCAGGATGTAATTCATACGTAGTGACTACGAGACATAAGAGATTAAATGGTTTGTTCTTATCTTGTCTCTAGAAGTGAACTGGTCAATTCAGTACCTTTGGAAGATACCTAGAAGAACTATAGAGTCTCCAACTCTCAATGCCTCATAACCAGACATCATAGATTCTTCTAACAATCATACTGAGGTCAATAGTCCTTTGACCCTTAGATTGCGAATATATCGTTTTAAGCAAACTACGAAGAGTTTGTTCATGCAAATCTACATTTGTCTCTTCGTAAGTTGTTTAGTTTGTTTATGGACTAAAGACTAATGTTTTATCATAGAGCTTCAGACAAGGAAGATTGAATGAACGTTTCAACTTTTATTAATAAATAAGCAACTACAAGCAAGAGTCTTCATGAGACTTTATTACATCAAATGTACAATATAAGGATTACAACTCTTCTTGTGAGCACCATTGACAAGAAACTCCCACTTGACTCAAAGAAGATCTGTGTAGTCTTTCATGCCTAATCCCTCTCGATGTTGGTCGAAGACCTTGTTCGCTAGGGCCTTTGTGAATGGATCTGCTAAGTTGTCTACCGTTGAGATCTTCTTCACTTCCACGTCTCCGCGCTACACGTTCTCTCGAATCAAATGGTATTTCCTCTCAATATGTTTAGAGCGCTTATGGCTTAGAGGTTCCGTTGAGTTAGCGACAACCCCACTATTATCACAATAAAGGGTCATGGGCTCGTCGACGTTTGGAACAACTTCCAAATACTTAAGGAATTTTCTAAGCCATACAGCCTCTTTGCATGCTTCACAAGCAGCCACATATTCTGCTTCCATTGTGGGGTCAGCAATGCAAGATTTCTTAATACTCCTCCACACAACAGCTCCACCATTAAGGATGAACACATATCCCGACGTGGATTTCCTGAAATCCTTATCCACTTGAAAATCGGAGTCGGTATATCCAGTCATAGTCAGGTCAGTACCCGAGTATGTAAGCATCAAGTTCCTAGTTCTTCGAAGATACTTAAGAACATGCTTAACAGCAATCCAGTGCTCGGGTCCAGGGTTGGATTGGAAACGGCTAACTACGCCAACGGCGAAACAGATGTCAGGTCTAGTGCAAAGCATAGCATACATGAGGCTTCCCACGGCAGAGGCGTAAGGAATTTTCCTCATGTCTTCAATCCCTTGTGCAGTCTTGGGAGACTGGTCCTTAGAGAGTGAGACTCCATGCCTAAAGGGTGTTTGGCCCTTCTTGGAGTCTTGCATCGAGAAGCGATCCATCACCTTATCAATATAAGATGTTTGAGAGAGCGACAGGTTCTGGTTTTTCCTATCTCGAAAGATTTGGATGTACGCGGTTTCTCCTAGATCCTTCATATCGAATTGCTTTGCCAGCCAGACCTTATCCTCAGATAACTTACCCACGTCATTACCAATGACTAGTATATCATCGACATATAGCACCAGAAACACAACTTTGCCTTTGTGTATTAACTTGTAAACACAAGGCTCATCTATTGACTATTCAAAACCGAAGCTCTTTACAGTTTCATCGAATCTAATATTCCATTACCTAGATGCTTGCTTTAGTCCATAAATGGACTTAAGTAACTCACAAACCTTGGTCCCTTGACCTTTATCCACGAAACCTTCTGGTTGAGCCATGTAAATGCGCTCGTCAAGATTGCCATTCAGAAAGGCTGTCTTGACATCCATTTGCCAGATCTCATAGTCGAGAGCTGCAGCTATGGATATGAGTTTGTGGATGGATTTAAGCATCGCGACTGGCGAGAAGGTTTCTTCATAGTCAATCCCTTCTTGTTGGGTGTAACCCTTCGCCACAAGTCGTGCTTTGAACGTCTCGACGTTCCCAACATGACCCCTTTTCTTCTTGTATATCCACTTACACCCTACGGGTTTAATACCTTCAGGAAGGTCTACAAGTTTCCAGACTTTGTTGACATACATCGAGTGCATTTCAACTTTCATGGCGTCAAGCCAAAGGTTTGATTCAGAACAAGCCATCGCTTGGCTATAGGAAACAGGATCATCCATGTCGGAGACGGCTACGAGAGAGTCTCCATAAGACATGTACCTGTCAGGCTTTTGAGTAGCCCTCTCACTACGTCGAAGTACTACTTGACGAGATTCTTATGAGTTAGGTTGTGTTTCAGTTGGGGTAAGAACACTTCTTACAGATGAGGTAGAAGCTTCCTCACCCAGCTTTTCTTCAAGCACGATTTTGCTTCTAGGTTTTTGCATCCTTCATAAAGTCCTCATCAACGAAACGAGCATTCGTGCTAACGAAAGTCTTATCGTCCTCGGGACTATAGAGAGTAAAACCCTTGGTTTCCTTTGGATATCCAACGAACAGACACAATTCTGACCTACTAGCCAACTTGCTAGTATTTTGCCTCAGCACGTGTGCAGGGCAACCCCAAATTTTGATGCGGCCAAGATTCACTTTACGGCCAGTCCATCGTTCATAGGGAGTACCAGGAACCGTCTTGGACGGAACTTGGTTCAGAATATAAGCGGCTGTTTCGAGGGCATATCCCCAAAAGGAAGGAGGGAGTGATGAGTAACTCATCATTGATCTAACCATCTCCATAAGAGTTCGGTTCCTTCTCTCTGACACTCCGTTTTGTTGAGGTGTGCTAGGTGCGGTAAGCTGAGAAGCGATACCTTCTTCTTTAAGAAAGTCATCGAACTCTCCAGACATATACTCACCACCTCGATCGGATCGAAGTGTTTTGATCACTTTGCCAGTTTGCTTTTCCACTAAAGCCCTACAGACCTTAAATACGTTAAAAGTCTCGGATTTGTGTTTGAGCAAATAGATAAAACCATATCGCGAGTTATCATCGGTGAAGGTAACGAAGTATTCGTATCCCCCACGTGCCTGTTGGCTGAGCGGACCACATACATCAGAATGTATTAGTTCCAGCAACTCAGTGGCTCTTCGACCCTTATCGGAGAAAGGTCGCTTAGTCATTTTTCCTTCAATGCAGGATTCACAAGTAGGTAGTGATCCTATTGCAGACGCTTGGAGTGGACTGTCCCTCACAAGTCTTTTAATCCTATCTAGACTGATGTGACCAAGTCTTAAGTGTCATAGGTGTGTTGATTTTGTTAGATCGGAGGATTCAGAAAGTTTGATCCTCTTTGGCTCCCTAATTAGATCATTATCTATTTCGGTGTCTAAAAGAGAAGGTTGAGTAGGATAGATGTAGAAAAGAGCATTCTTCATACATGCATCAGTGACAAAAGAATTATCAGGAAACGAAATACGAATTCCATTCTTTATGAACTTTAAACAATAATCTTGCTCGAGAAGATTAGCAACGGATATTAAGTTCTTCCCAAAGGTAGGAACAAAATAAACATTATTCAAGTTTAAAGTGCGGTCTTCAAAAGACAGCGTCACGGATCCCACTGCCTTCGCAGACACCAGGCTCCCATCACCCCATTTGAAACAGAACTCACCTTCCTCTAAGCTTTTGGTTTTCTTGAAACCATTCAAGGAACAACAAATATGGTTAGTAGCAGCGGAGTCAAGAATCCACGTTGGTACATTATCAGCTACTAAGCATGCTTCGGTAACTAGTACAATACTATGTTCATTTGCTTTGAGATAGGCAGGACAGTTCTTTTTATCGGCCTTGTGAGGTCTCTTCTTAGTTCCAGAGGCGGAGGCTTTTTGCTCAGTAGCATGTGCCTCTCCTTGATTCCTCTTTCTCTTAGTGAGACCTACAGCAGTGTGAAGTTCCTTCATACGCTTGGTAACAGTGTACTCTAGCTTGTTTATGGAGTAGTTCATCTTGAAGGTATCAAGAGATGCGGGGAGAGTTTCTAAGATCATATCTATGACATTCTTCCCATCAATCTCAGATCCTAGGATTTCCATTTTATTCATATAACTAATGATCAGTATCATAAAGTCTCCAACAGGAGTCCTAGCCTTCATGCGACAGTTCATAAGCTGTCGGACTGCTTGTTGCCTTGCTTGACGCATTTGCCCTCCAAACATCTCATGGAGATTGGTGAGCATGTCGGCGGCAGACTCGATGTCACGATGTTGTTGTTGCAACACATTGTTCATTGATGCTAAGATATAGCACCTCACAATCTCATCGAAGTAGAGCCAGGCCGCCAATGCGTCTTTGTCATCTTGAGTTGAATCATTATTCGTCATAGGAGGACACGGGGTGGTGAGTACCCATTTGTGCTTGGTAAGGGTTATGTCGAGGTTACGTTTCCAGTCGACGTAATTGTCGCCTTCGAGTTTATTCGAGGAGAGAATGGTTGAGAGAGGGTTGAGAGACATATTGCCTATAAGAGTTGAAACAAGTTTATGATTAGTCTTTGGTTTAGGATTTAAGTTTTATTTAAGACTTTGATAAAATCCAAAGGTGTTATAAACCAAACGATAATTTACTCCTTCGAAGAAAGGTCGCAAAAAATCTCCATTTATAAGTAAATGACACATCATTAATGCTTAGTCAAGATGTCAATACACCAATTTTGACCAGCCACCTTTTAAATTGGTTTGATCACTCATATCCTTTCGCAGGGCCTCGAGGGAGGATTACTAGGGATTGAGTCTAAGTGTGTAACCAACCACTTAGTCCAAAAGATTGACTTTGAAAAACAATCTGCCGAGGGGAGGTCTTGTCTCATTATCTGACATTCGGATTTAGCTCATTGAGCAATGATCAGTGCAAAGCGCCCTTGAGTACTCTCATTTAAGAGAGGGCCACGAGGGTGACTCTTAGTCTAGCGACAATTGCACTTTTCATTCGTGTTGGGGATCGTGGGTTACAAACAACAAGTATAACCCTCTCACTTAGTTTTTGGAGTTGGTTCATCTACTCTTATAAGTTCGGAAACGGTTTTCCTAGTTATAGAGCGATAGAGCGGACAACTAGAAGAGAATCCTAGATCATCATGTTCAGAGCAGTGTTAGTGCATAAAGGCACAAGGTACATACTCGATCTTTTCCTATTTTCTATTTCGGGTAGTGCATGAGGGAAGTGTGAACTTCAACTCACTCGAACACTTGAAAGTTTGACATTACACATCTTTTTATTTTTCGGCTTGTCTACAAGGAGACCTCCCACTCAAATTTTCAAGAGCATATAGATTTTGAACATATGTGATATAGATATAGTTTTGAAAAATTTTTGAAAATTTATTTGATTTGGATGACAAAATATTTTTCAAGTTTGAAAGCGAAAACGGTTTTTCAAAATTCAAACTAGTTTTGTAAAAATTCAATTTCAATTAAACTTTCAAAAATCAAAACATTTTAATCTTACACATCATGTTTATAATCTTATGCAAAACATTTTTTGCTCAAGAAATTTTTCTCATTAGAGTTCTATAACTCATGGTAGTGGGGCTGAAAATCCGGAATTCTAAAAAACTGGAGTTTCGGAAAAGCCGTGCACCTCGGAGTAAAATCACCATAATTGGCGGCTCTGATGTCCTTTTGACCTGAAACCGGTGGCATCGGACAGAGGACAGACAGAGCTTTTATTTGATTCAAGGATCATTAAATTTCGATTTCTGAGTAGAGAGTTATGCCACTTTTACTGCGGGTTTTACTCCAGCTCGAAGAAAAAGAAATAATTAAAGTTTGGCCATTTTTAGGTGCGAAAAAGAATCGAGTGTAACGGAACGTTTTAGGATGTTGTTAAAGCTTTTATTGGTGTTTTATTAGCAAGGTAATAATATGATATAAAAGAAATAACAACATGCATAAAACGATTCAAGTAAATAAAAGAAACTAGTAACACAAGAAAACTAGTCACAAAATTTACTCGAAATTTCTCAAACCTTTAAAACACGTTTTTCAATATAAAAAATTAAAAAATTTTAGAACTGATTCTAATGTGTTTTAATAACATCCCGAACTCATAGAAAATCAACATGATTTTTAATTTAAAGGCAAGAGCAATAAATTAAAAAAAATCTAAGAAAACAATTCTAACTTGTCACTAAATTAGTAAACTTTCGAAAACGATTTTCAAGCTCATAATTTGAAATACATGTACTTGCATATCTTTGACCATAGCTCTGATACCATTTGTTGGAATTGATCTAGGGTTTATGAAAAAGTTAAACGCTTCGTTAAGCGGCGGAATTTTAAAAAAAAAATTTCAAGTAAAAACGGTTTTTACTAACCTAGACAAAGAGCAAGTACATATAAATAAAACTAATATGAGCATAATAAATTTACTAACCTCTTTAGAAGCTTGAACGTTGATGAGCCTTCGGAAGGTTGAAAACGTTCGTCTCCTCGCAGCACGTTTCTCTTTCTTTCCTCGGCAACTCGAGCAACCACGATAGTTTCTATCACTAAATCACTCAAAATAAAAGAAATCAGTGAGTGGGCACTTTTAAACACTACGACTTAAGAACGAGTCTAGAAGTCGCAGAGCTAAACTCTAGGTCAAATGAGGACCTAGGTGCCAAAACAATAAAACGAAATTGAAGAGAGAGGATCGGCCAAGTCTAGAGATAGACGCTCTCAATCTCTAAAACTTGGATGAATGAAATGTGAAGAATAATACTCCTATTTATAGGAGAGGTCTCACATTCAATAAGGTAGTTTACTCTTCTATAGAATATCACATATTCATGAGCCAATTTCCTTTTCTTCTCCTTATTTCACACGGCCAAAGAGGATCCAAGATATCCTTATATTTGTTTCCTCTTTTATTTAGCTTCCCTTTGACTCTACTTGGGCGCCCACCTTAATTCCTCTTAGGGGAAATTTGTTTCTTCTTTTTCTTTTGGCAAGTATCTTGATACATTTATGCACAAAATATTCTCTCTTTCTTTGGGTATGTTGGGCGCCTAAAACAATTCTAGAAAGGCCTTCTATAAGCTTTTCCATTTGTTCATGACAACATGAAAAATGCCCATTAAGAATTTTCAATAAAATTCTTATGAAATGAAATTAATCCACAAGGCCCAATTAATATAATTTGGCCAGGTGATGTGAAGTCATCAAATGACCTTGTCAAAAAATTTATTGACATTCATTTCATCCTATGTCTCAAAAGACAAAAATACCCTTTTGACAATTTTCGTTCTTGTTTTGACTTAGCTTCCTGTTTAACTATTCCTACTCGATGTGAATCGTGACAGTGACCTCATGGATCAAAATGAATAAAGCTTGAGCTAAATATTTGGACTCAAAAGTTCACAAACCTTTTCCAAGTTTAGCTTAATGTCAACTGACTCCACTTAAGAGTTGACACTGAAAATGAATTTATTTTCCACTCAAGAATTCAACCTAATTGTAATGAGTGGATCCACAGAATATTATTAGTGTTTACCCTTCATGAATATCATCAGCTAGTCGGGATTTACAAAATTACCATTTTACCCTTCTAGCTGTTATTTCCTCAACTCCTTTGTCGCTTGTGAATAAGTTAGAAACAATGTATTGACGAGGAGCTAACAAGTCACATTGTTTCATCCAAAAAAGTTAGGACTCAATTTGGACACTGGCCAGTTCATTTATTCACACTCCAAGGAACAAAGCATGAGGTGATATACATTGCAATTCAGCAATCTTGTACATGAATTCCATATCTATGAGAACTTCACAAAGTTTACTAATGACATTCTCACAACTTAGTACTTCACCAATAGGCCCTGTTCGGAATCACATAGTGAGTCCGAACTCTGACTTTCTCAAATGAGAATACTAAGGTGTGAAATGACATGTCTCATTTCAGGATTAAGGTAAGCACGATGCAATTCATACGTAGTGACTTCGAGACATAAGAGATTAAATGGTTTGTTCTTATCTTGTCTCTAGAAGTGCACTGGTCAATTCAGTACCTTCGAAAGATACCTAGAAGAACTATAGAGTCTCCAACTCTCAATGCCTCATAACCAGACATCATAGATTCTTCTAACAATCATACTGAGGTCAATAGTCCTTTGACCCTTAGATTGCGAATATATCGTTTTAAGCAAACTACGAAGAGTTTGTTCATGCAAATCTACATTTGTCTCTTCGTAAGTTGTTTAGTTTGTTTATGGACTAAAGACTAATGTTTTATCATAAAGCTCCAGACAAGGAAGATTGAATGAACGTTTCAACTTTTATTAATAAATAAGCAATTACAAACAAGAGTCTTCATGAGACTTTATTACATCAAATGTACAATATAAGGATTACAACTCTTCTTGTGGGCACCATTGACAACAGTGACTTCGAGACATAAGAGGTTAAATGGTTTGTTCTTATATTGTCTCTAGAAGTGCAAGTGCACTGGTCAATTCAGTACCTTTGAAAGATACCTAGAAGAACTATAGAGTCTCTAACTCTCAATGCCCCATAACCAGACATCATAGATTATCCTAACAATCGTACTAAGGTCAATAGTCCTTTGACCCTTAGATTGCGAATATATCGTTTTAAGCAAACTACGAAGTGTTTGTTCATGCAAATCTACATTTGTCACTTCGTAAGTTGTTAAGTTTGTTTATGGACTAAAGACTAATATTTTATCTTAAAGCTACAAGCAGACAAGGAAGAATGAATTAACGTTTCAACTTTTATTAATGAATAAGCAATTACAAGCAAGAGTCTTCGTGAGACTTTATTACATCAAATGTACAAAATAAAGACTACAACTCTTCTTGTGGGCACCATTGACAACATACGAACGGTTCTTACAGACGAGGTAGAAGCTTCCTCACCCATCTTTTCTTCGAGAACAATTTTGCTTCTAGGTTTTACGTCTTTCATAAATTCCTCCTCAAGGAAATGAGCGTTCGTGCTAACGAAAGTCTTGTCATCCTCGGGGCTATAAAATGTGAATCCTTTGGTTTCCTTTGGATATCCAACAAACAGACACAATTCTGACCTACTAGCCAACTTGCTAGTCTTTTGCCTTAGCACATGTGCAGGAACCGTTTTAGATAGAACTTGGTTCAAAATGTAAGCTGCTGTTTCGAGGGCATATCCACAAAAGGAAAGAGTGGGTGATAAGTAACTCGTCATCGATCTAACCATCTCCATTAGAGTTCGGTTCCTTCTGTCTGACACTCCGTTTTATTTAGGTGTGCCAGGTGCTGTAAGCTGAGAAGGGATACCTTCTTCTTTAAGAAAGTCATCGAACTTTCCAGACATATACTAACCTCCTCGATCAGATCGAAGGGTTTTGATATGTTTTCCAGTTTGCTTTTCCACTAAAGCCCTAAAGACCTTAAATACGTTAAAGGTCTCGGATTTGTGTTTGAACAAATAGACAAGTTCCAGCAAGTTCCATCGGTGTAGGTAACAAAGTATTCGTATCCTCCCCGTGCATGTGTACTGAGCGGACCACGTACATAAGAATGTACAAGTTCCAGCAACTCAGTGGCTCTTCGACCCTTAGCAGAGAAAGTTCGCTTAATCATTTTTCCTTATGTACATGATTCACAAGTAGGTAGTGAACCTATTGTTGAGGCTTGGAGTGGACCGCCCCTCACAAGTCTCTTAATCCTGTCTAGACTGATATGACCAAGTCTTAAGTGCCAGAGATATGTTGATTTATTAGATTGGAGGTATCAGAAAGTTTGTTCCTCTTTGGCTCCCTAACTAGATCGTTATCTATTTCAGTGTCTAAAAGCGAAGGTTGCGTGGGATAAATGTAAAAGAGAGCATTCTTCATACATGCATCAGTGACAAAAGAATTTGAAAGAGAAATACGAATTCTATTCTTTATAAATTTTAAACAATAATCTTGCTCAAAAAGTCGAGGATTAGATATGAAGTTTTTTTCGAAGGAAGGAACAAAATAAACATTCTTAAAATTTAAAGCTCTATCTTCAAAAGACAGCGTCACTGATCCCATGGCCTTCGCTGACACTGAGCTCCCATCACCCCACATGTAGGAGAAGTCACCTTCCTCTAAACTTTTGCTTTTCCTGAAACCAGTCAAGGAACAACAAATATGGTTAGTAGCACCGGAGTCAAGAATCCACGTTGATACATTATCAGCTACTAAGCATGCTTCGGTAATCAGTACAATACCGTTTTCCTTAGTTTAGAGGTAGGCAGGACAGTTCATGCGCTAGTGTTTTGGTTCATTGCAGTGGTGGCACTTGTCGTTAGACTTGTCCACCTTAGCTATCCTGGGCTTCTTCTTCTTTTGAAACTTAGGTTGGTTCTTCTTCTCGGCCTTGCGAGGTCTCTTCTTAGACCCAGAGGTGGACGCTCTGTGCTCAGTAGCATGTGCCTCTCCTTGATTCCTCTTTTTCTTAGTGAGACCTTCAGCAGTGTGAAGCTCTTTCATAAGCTCGGTAAAAGTGTACTCTAGCTTGTTGATGGAGTAGTTCAGCTTAAAGGTATCAAAAGATTCGGGGAGAGTTTCCAAGATCATATCTATTTTGGTCTCCCCATCAATCTCAGATCCTAGGATTTCCATTTCATTCAGGTAACTAATGATCAGCTTCATATGGTCCCTGACAGGAGTCCCAGCCTTCATGCGATATTTCATAAACTGTCTAACTGCTTGTTGTCTACCCTGATGTGCTTGCCATCCAAACATCTAATGGAGATTGTAGAGTATGTCGGTGGCCGTCTCTATGTCACGATGTTGCTGTTGCAGCACATTGTTCATTGATGCCAAGATATAGCACCTCGCAATCTCATTGGAGCGGAGCCAGGCTGCCAAGGCGTCTTTGTCCTCTTGGGTCGAATCATCATTCGTTTGAGGAGGACATGAGATGGTGAGTACTCATTTGTGCTTGACAACGGTAAGGACAATGTCGAGGTTACGTTTCCAGTCGACGTAGTTCTCTCCTTCGAGTTTATTTGAGGAAAGGATGGTTGAGAGACATTATGCTGAAAAGGTTGAAAGAAGTTTATGATTAGTCTTTTGGTTTAGGATTTAAGTTTGTTTAAGTTTTTAGGATGAACAAGACAGGAAAAAGCCAAAGGTGTTATGAACAAAATGACACTACTGCTTCGAGGGAAGGCCGCAAAGAGTCTGCTTTTCATAAGTAAATGGTTTATCATTAATGCATAGCCAAGATGTCAATACATCATATTTGACTAGCGACCTTATAAAAAATTTTGATCACTCACATCCTTTCGCAGGGCCTCGAGGGAGGATTACTAGGGATTGAGTCTAAGTGTGTAACCAACCACTTAGTCCAAGAGATCAACTTTGAAAAAACAATCCACTGAGGGGAGGCCTTATCTCATCGTCTCACTTTCGGATGTAGCTCTTCGAGCAATTATCAGAGCAAAGCGTCATTCAGTACTCTCATTTAAGAGAGGGCCACGAGGGTGACTCTTAGTCTGGCGACAATGTCACTTTTCATTAGTGTTGGGGATCGTGGGTTGCAAACAACAAGCATAACCCTCCTACTTAGTTTTTAGAGTTGGCACATATCATCTCTTATAAGTTTCGGAAACACATTTCCTAGATATAGAGCGATATAGTGGAATTCTAAAAATTGAACCTTAGATCATCATGTTTATAGGAAGAGCAGTGTTAGTGCATAAAGACACTAGGTACATACTCACACATTTTCCTATATTTTTCTACTAGGGAACGTGTATATGGCAAGTGTGAACTTCTAACTCATTTGAACACTTGAAGTTTGAGATTACACATCTTCTTGCATTTTTTGACTAGTCTACGAGGAGACCTCCCACTTAAATTTTCAAGAGAAAATAGATTTTGAACATAAGTGATATAGATATAGTTTTGGAAACATTTTGAAAACTTATTTGATTTGCATGACAAAATATTTTCAAAATTCAAACTAGTTTTGTAAACATTCAATTTTAATCAAATATTCAAAAATCAAAACTTTTCAACCTTACACATTATGTTTATAACATTTAGAAAAACATTTTTGCTCAAGGAAATTTTTCCATTTGATATCTAGAACTCTTGGAATGGGAGTCGGGATTCGGAATTCAAAAATTAAATTTTCAAGAAATCCTGGAATCATGGGCAGCGAACACCTCGGAGTAAAAATGCCGTAAACAGCAACTCACAAACCTTTAATTTTGTTCAAGAACCATTCAAATCCAAGTTCGATCAGAGAGATACGTCCCTTTTACAGTAGGTATTTTTTAAGCTCAAGGAAAACTAGACAGAATTTCGGCCGGGACTTAAGTGCAAAAGATTTAAGTGTAACAGAACGTTTTATTGAGTTGTTAAGTCTTTGAGATGTGTCTTATTCACATATTAATATTATAGCACAAGAGATAATAACAACAATAAAACGAGCGAGTAAATATGCAAAGCAAGCAAGACAATATTACTTGTCACAAAATTACCGGAAATTTCTCAAACTTATCAAAACCCGATTTTGATTATGAAAAAATTAAAAACTTTTAGGACTGATTCTAATGTGTTTTAATATCATCCCAAGGTTGTAGAAAATCAACATGCTTTTTAATTTAAATACACGAGCAATAAATTAAAAAAATCTAAAATAATAATTCTAGCAAAACCATAACTCGAGTAAATTCAAGAAAATGATTTTCAAACTCATATTTCAAATTATATGCACATGCTTATACTTTGACCATAGCTATGATACCATTTGTTGGAATAGATCTATGATTAAGAAAAGCTTTATCGCTTCTAGCAAGCGGCGGAATATAAAAAATTTCTTTTAAACACATAAAACATTTTTACAACCTAGAGAAAGTGCATGAACATATAATTTAAACTTTTACAAATACATTTAGTTTTTACTCGGTACCAACCTTGAATGGAGCTTGAATGTTGAGAACCCTTAGGAAGGTTGAAAAATTCGTCTACCTACGCAGCTCGCCTCTCGCACTAGCCTTCTTGAACCTGTAAGAAACCACGAAAGTTTATACTGTTGGAATCGATCTAGGGTTTGAGAAAATAATTAACGCTTCGGTAAGCGGCGGAATTTTAAAAATTTTCTTTTTAAGTAAAACTAGTTTTTACTAACCTAGACAAGAGCATATGCATGTAAATAAAAACTAATATGAGCTATTAAAGTTACTAACCTTTCTTGAAGCTTGAACCTTGTAGAAGCTTTTGGAAAGTTGCAACGCTCGTCTCCCCTCGCAGCACGTCTCTCTTTCTTTCCTCGGCACCTCGAGCAACCACGAAAGTTTCTATCACTAAATCACTCGAAAAGAAGGAATCAGTGAGTGGGCACTTTTAAACACTACGACTTAAGAACGAGTCTCGAAGTCGCAGAGCTAAACACTAGGTCGAGTGAGGACCTAGGTGCCAAGACAAGAAAAATCGAAAATATAAACTAGAGAGAGAGAGAGGAAGGGGCGGCCAAGTCTAGAGAGAGAAGCTCTCAATCTCTAAAACTTTGCATGAATGAAAAGTGAGGAATGAGGCTCCTATTTATAGGAGAGGTCTCACCTTCAATAAGGTAGTTTCCTCTTCTATAGAATATCACATATTCATGAGCCAATTTCCCTTTTCCTTCAAAGAGTCACACGGCCAAGACTAAGCAAGTAAGTCCTTGGATTTGTTTCCTCTTTTATTTGCTTCTCTCTTGATCCTTTTGGGCGCCTACCATGCTTTCCCCTTAGGGGAAATTTGTTTCCTCTTTTTCTTTTGGCAAGTATCTAAATACATTTATGCACAAAATAAACTCTCTTTCCTTGGGTATTATGGGCGCCTATTCTCATCTAGAAGGAGCTTCTAGAAGCTTCTTCATTTGTTCATGACAACATGAGAAAAGCCCATTAAGAATTTTCAATAAAATTCTTATGAAATGAAATTAATTCACAAGGCCCAATAAACAAGTTATGGCCGAGTGACATTAAGTCATCAAATGAACTTGTCAAAAAATTTATTGACATTCATTTCATCCTTTGTCTCAAAAGACAAAAATACCCTTTTAACTATTTTCGTTCTTGTTTTGACTTAGCTTCCAGTTTAACTATTCCTATCGATGTGATTCGTGACAGTGACCTCATGGACCCAAATGAACAAAGCTTTAGCTAAACACTTGGACTCAAAAGTTCACAAACCTTTTCCAAGTTTAGCTTAATGCCAACTGACTCCACTAAAGAGCTGACACTGAAAATCTCTTGGTTCAAATGAATTTATTTTCTACTCAAGAATTCGACCTAATTATGATGAGCGGATCCACTGAATATTATCTATGTTTACCCTTCATGAATGTCATCAGCTAGTCGGGATTTACTAAATTACCATTTTACCCTTCTAGCTGTTATTTCCTCAACTCCTTTGTCGCTTGTGAATAAGTTAGAAACAATGTATTGACGAGGAGCTAACAAGTCACATTGTTTCATCCAAAAGAGTCAAGACTCAATTTGGACACTGGCCAGTTCATTTATTCACACTCCAAGGAACAAAGCATGAGGTGACATACATTGCATTTCAGCAATCTTGTACATGAATTCCATATCTATGAGAACTTCACAAAGTTACTCATGACAGACTCACAACTTAGTACTTCACCAATAGGCCTTGTTCGGAATCACATAGTGAGTCCGAACTTTGACTTTCTCAAATGAGAATACTAAGGTGTGAAATGGCATGTCTCATTTCAGGATTAAGGTAAGCATGATGCAATTCATACATAGTGACTTCGAGACATAAGAGGTTAAATGGTTTGTTCTTATCTTGTCTCTAGAAGTGCACTGGTCAATTCAGTACCTTCGGAAGATACCTAGAAGAACTATAGAGTTCCTAACTCTCAATGCCTCATAACCAGACATCATAGATTCTTCTAACAATCATACTGAGGTCAATAGTCCTTTGACCCTAAGATTGCGAATATATCGTTTTAAGCAAACTACGAAGAGTTTGTTCATGCAAATCTACATTTGTCTCTTCGTAAGTTGTTAAGTTTGTTTATGGACTAAAAGACTATGGTTTTATCATAAAGCTTCAGACAAGGAAGATTGAATGAACGTTTCAACTTTATTAATGAATGAATAGGCAATTACAAGCAAGAGTCTTCGTAAGACTATATGACATCAAATGTACATCAATAGACACTACTACTCTTCTTGTGGGCACCATTGACAACAAACTCCCACTTGACTCAAAGAAGATGTGAGTAGTCCTACATGCCTAATCCCTCTCGAAGTCGGTCGAAGACCTTGTTCGCTAGGGCCTTGGTGAATGGATCTGCGAGGTTGTCCACCGTTGAGATCTTCTTCACTTCCACGTCTCCGCGCTGCACGATCTCTCGAATCAAATGGTATTTCCTCTCAATATGCTTAGAGCGCTTATGGCTTCTAGGTTCCTTTGAGTTAGCGACAGCCCCACTATTATCACAATAAAGGGTCATGGGCTCGTCGACGTTTGGAACAACTTCCAAATACTCAAGGAATTTCTTAAGCCATACAGCCTCTTTGGATGCTTCACAAGCAGCCACATATTCTGCTTCCATTGTGGAGTCAGCAATGCAAGATTGCTTAATACTTCTCCACACAACAGCTCCACCATTAAGGATGAACACAGATCCCGAAGTGGATTTCCTGGAATCCTTATCCGCTTGAAAATCGGAGTCGGTATATCCCGTCATAGTCAGGTCAGTACCTGAGTATGTAAGCATCAAGTTCCTAGTTCTTCGAAGATACTTAAGAACATGCTTAACAGCAATCCAGTGCTCGGGTCCAGGGTTGGATTGGAAACGACTAACTACGCCAACGGCGAAACATATATCAGGTCGGGTGCAAAGCATAGCATACATGAGGCTTCCTACGGCAGAGGCGTAAGGAATTTTCCTCATGTCTTCAATCTCTTGTGCAGTCTTGGGAGACTGGTCCTTAGAGAGTGAAACTCCATGCCTAAAGGGTGTTTGACCCCTCTTGCAGTCTTGCATCGAGAAGCGATCCATCACCTTATCAATATAAGATGCTTGAGAGAGCGACAGGGTCCGGTTTTTCCTATCTCGAAAGATTTGGATTCCCAGAATGTACGCTGCTTCTCCTAGATCCTTCATATCGAATTACTTTGCTAGCCAGACCTTAACCTCAGATAACTTACCCACGTCATTACCAATGAGTAGTATATCATCGACATATAGTACCAGAAACACAACTTTGCCTTCGTGTATTAACTTGTAAACACAAGGCTCATCTATTGACTGTTCAAAGCCGAAGCTCTTTACAGTTTCATCGAATCTAATATTCCATGACCTAGATGCTTGCTTTAGTCCATAAATGGATTTAAGCAACTCACAAACCTTGGCCTCTTGACCTTTATCCACGAAACCGTCTGGTTGAGCCATGTAAATGCGCTCGTCAAGATTGCCATTCAGAAAGGCTGTCTTGACATCCATTTGCCAGATCTCATAGTCGAGAGCTGCAGCTATGGATAGGAGTATGCGGATGGATTTAAGCATCGCGACTGGCGAGAAGGTTTCTTCATAGTCAATCCCTTCTTGTTGGGTATAACCCTTCGCCACAAGTCGTGCTTTGAACGTCTCGACGTTCCCATCAGGACCCCTTTTCTTCTTGTATATCCATTTACACCCTACGGGTTTAATCCCTTCAGGAAGGTCTACAAGTTTCCAGACTTTGTTGACATACATCGAGTGCATTTCAACTTTCATGGCGTCAAGCCAAAGGTTTGATTCAGAACAAGCCATCGCTTGGCTATAGGAAACAGGGTCATCCATGTCGGAGACGGCTACAAGAGAGTCTCCATAAGACATGTACCTGTCAGGCTTTTGAGTAGCCCTCCCACTACGTCGAAGTACTACTTGACGAGATTCTGATGAGTTAGGTTGTGTTTCAGTTGGGGTAAGAACAGTTCTTACAGATGAGGTAGAAGCTTCCTCACCCAACTTTTCTTCAAGCACAATTTTGCTTCTAGGTTTCGCATCCTTCATAAAGTCCTCCTCAAGGAAACGAGCATTCGTGCTAACGAAAGTCTTATCGTCCTCGGGACTATAGAAAATGAAACCTTTGGTTTCCTTTGGATATCCTACAAACAGGCACAATTCTGACCTACTAGCCAACTTGCTAGTCTTTTGCCTTAGCACATGTGCAGGGCAACCCCAAATTCGGATGTGGCCCAAACTTACTTTACGGCCAGTCCATCTTTCATAAGGAGTACCAGGAACCGTTTTAGACGGAACTTGGTTCAGAATGTAAGCGGCTGTTTCGAGGGCATATCCCCAAAAGGAAAGCGGGAGTGATGAGTAACTCATCATCGATCTAACCATCTCCATAAGAGTTCGGTTTCTTCTCTCTGACACTCCGTTTTGTTGAGGTGTGCCAGGTGCGGTAAGCTGAGAAGCAATACCTTCTTCTTTAAGAAAGTCGTCGAACTCTCCAGACATATACTCACCACCTCGATCAGATCGAAGGGTTTTGATCACTTTGCCAGTTTGCTTTTCCACTAAAGCCCTAAAGACCTTAAATACGTTAAAGGTCTCGGATTTGTGTTTGAGCAAATAGACAAACCCATATCGTGAGTAATCATCAGTGAAGGTAACGAAGTATTCGTATCCTCCACGTGCCTGTTGGCTGAGCGGACCACATACATCAGAATGTATTAGTTCCAGCAACTCAGTGGCTCTTCGACCTTTATCAGAGAAAGGTCGCTTAGTCATTTTTCCTTCTATGCAGGATTCACAAGTAGGTAGTGAACCTATTGCAGAGGCTTGGAGTGGACCATCCCTCACAAGTCTCTTAATCCTTTCTAGACTGATATGACCAAGTCTTAAGTGCCATAGGTGTGTTGATTTTGTTAGATCGGAGGATTCAGAAAGTTTGATCCTCTTTGGCTCCCTAATTAGATCATTATCTATTTCGGTGTCTAAAAGAGAAGGTTGAGTGGGATAGATGTAGAAAAGAGCATTCTTCATACATGCGTCAGTGACAAAAGAATTATCAGGAAACGAAATACGAATTCCATTCTTAATGAACTTTAAACAATAATCTTGCTCACGAAGACGAGCAACGGATATTAAGTTTTTCCCAAAGGTAGGAACAAAATAAACATTATTCAAGTTTAAAGTGCGGTCTTCAAAAGACAGCGTCACGGATCCCACAGCCTTTGCAGACACCAGGCTCCCATCACCCCATTTGAAACAGAACTCGCCTTCCTCTAAGCTTTTGGTTTTCTTGAAACCATTCAAGGAACAGCAAATATGGTTAGTAGCAGCGGAGTCAAGAATCCACGTTGATACATTATCAGCTACTAAGCATGCTTCGGTAACTAGTACAATACTATGTTCCTTTGCTTTGAGATAGGCGGGACAGTTCTTTTTATCGGCCTTGTAAGGTCTCTTCACAGTTTCAGAGGCGGAGGCTTTTTGCTCAGTAGCATGTGCCTCTCCTTGATTCCTCTTTCTCTTAGTGAAACCTACAGCAGTGTGAAGTTCCTCCATAAGTTTGGTAGCAGTGTACTCTAGCTTGTTTATGGAGTAGTTCATCTTGGAGGTATCAAGAGACGCGGGGAGAGTTTCTAAGATCATATCTATGAGATTCTTCCCATCAGTCTCAGATCCTAGGATTTCCATTTTATTTAGAAAACTAATGATCAGTATCATAAAGTCTCTAACAGGAGTCCTAGCCTTCATATGACAGTTCATAAACTGTCGGACTGCTTTTTGCCTTGCTTGACGCCTTTGCCCTCCAAAACTCTCAAGGAGATTGTAGAGCATGTCGGCGGCAGTCTCGATGTCACGATGTTGCTTTTTCAGCATATTGTTCATAGATGCTAAGATATAGCACCTCACAATCTCATCGGATCGAAGCCAGGCCGCTAAGGCGTCATTGTCCTCTTGAGTTGAATCATCATTCGTCAGAGGAGGACACGGGGTGGTGAGTACCCATTTGTGCTTGTTAACGGTAGGTATTATGTCGAGGTTACGTTTCGAGTCTATGTAGTTTTCGTTTTCGAGTTTGTTCGAGGAAAGAATGAAAGAGAGAGAGTTGGGAGACATATTGCCTATAAAAGTTGAAACAAGTTTATGATTAGTCTTTGGTTTAGGATTTAAGTTTGTTTAAGACTTTATAAAATCCAAAGGTGTTATGAACGAAATGACACTTTACTCCTTCGAGGGAAGGCCGCAACGAGTCTCCTTTCATAAGTAAATGACTCATCATTAATGCATAGCCAAGATGTCAATACATCAATTTTGACTAGCCACCTTGTAAATTGGTTTGATCACTCACATCCTTTCGCAGGGCCTCGAGGGAGGATTACTAGGGATTGAGTCTAAGTGTGTAACCAACCACTTAGTCCAAAAGATTGACTTTGAAAAACAATCCGCCGAGGGGAGGTCTTGTCATCATCGTCTCACTCTCGGACGTAGCTCATTGAGCAATGATCAGAGCAAAGCGCCCTTGAGTACTCTCATTTAAGAGAGGGCCACGAGGGTGACTCTTAGTCCGGCGACACTTGCACTTTTCATTAGTGTTGGGGATCGTGGGTTACAAACAACAAGTATAACCCTCCCACTTAGTTTTTGGAGTTGGTTCATCGACTCTTTTAAGTTCGGAAACAAATTTCCTAGTTAGAGAGCGACAGAGCGGACAACTAGAAGAGAATCCTAGATCGACATGTTCAGAGCAGTATTAGTGCATAAAGGCACAAGGGACATACTCGATCTTTTCCTATTTTCTATTTCGGGAAAGTGCGTGAGGGAAGTGTGAACTTCAACTCACTCGAACACTTGAAAGTTTGAGATTACACATCTTTTTATTTTTCGGCTTGTCTACAAGGAGACCTCCCACTCAAATTTTCAAGAGCATATAGATTTTGAACATATGTGATATAGATATAGTTTTGAAAACATTTTGAAAACTTATTTGATTTGGATGACAAAATATTTTCAAGTTTGAAAGTGAAAACGGTTTTTCAAGATTCAAACTAGTTTTGTAAAAATTCAATTTCAATTAATCTTTCAAAAATCAAAACTTTTAATCTTTACACATCATGTTTATAATCATATGAAAAACATTTTTGCTCAAGAAAATTTTCTCATTTGAGTTCTATAACTCATGGTAGTGGGGTTTGAAAATCCGGATTTCTAAAAAAAACTGGAGTTTCAGACAGCCGCGCACCTCGGAGTAAAATCGCCATAACTGGCGGCTCCGATGTCCTTTTGAGCCGAAACCGGTGGCATTGGACAGAGGACAGACAGAGCTTTAATTTTAATTCAAGAATCATTAAATTTCGATTTCTGAGCAGAGAGTTATGCCGCTTTTAATGCGGGTTTACATTCCAGCTCGAAGAAAAAGAAATAAATTAAAGCTTTGTCCTTTTAGGTGCGAAAAAGAATCGAGTGTAACGGAACGTTTTAAGATATTGTTTAAAGCTTTTATTTGTGTTTTATTAGCAGGGTAATAACATAGAATAAAAGAAATAACAACATGCATAAAACGATTCAAGTAAATAAACGAAACTAGCAAGAAAATAAAACTAGTCACAAAATTTACTCGAAAATTCTCAAACCTTTAAAACACGTTTTTCAATATAAAAAATTAAAAACTTTTAGAACTGATTCTAATGTGTTTTAACATCATCCCAAACTCATAGAAAATCAACATGGATTTTAATTTAAAGGCATGAGCAATAAATTAAAAAAAATCTAATATTACAATTCTAACTTGTCACAAAATTAGTAAACTTTCGAAAACGATTTTCAAGCTCATAATTTAAAAACATGCACATGCATTCCTTTGACCATAGCTCTGATACCATTTGTTGGAATCGATCTAGGGTTTGAGAAAATAATTAACGCTTCGGTAAGCGGCGGAATTTTAAAAATTTTCTTTTTAAGTAAAACTAGTTTTTACTAACCTAGACAAGAGCATATGCATGTAAATAAAAACTAATATGAGCTATTAAAGTTACTAACCTTTCTTGAAGCTTGAACCTTGTAGAAGCTTTTGGAAAGTTGCAACGCTCGTCTCCCCTCGCAGCACGTCTCTCTTTCTTTCCTCGGCACCTCGAGCAACCACGAAAGTTTCTATCACTAAATCACTCGAAAAGAAGGAATCAGTGAGTGGGCACTTTTAAACACTACGACTTAAGAACGAGTCTCGAAGTCGCAGAGCTAAACACTAGGTCGAGTGAGGACCTAGGTGCCAAGACAAGAAAAATCGAAAATATAAACTAGAGAGAGAGAGAGGAAGGGGCGGCCAAGTCTAGAGAGAGAAGCTCTCAATCTCTAAAACTTTGCATGAATGAAAAGTGAGGAATGAGGCTCCTATTTATAGGAGAGGTCTCACCTTCAATAAGGTAGTTTCCTCTTCTATAGAATATCACATATTCATGAGCCAATTTCCCTTTTCCTTCAAAGAGTCACACGGCCAAGACTAAGCAAGTAAGTCCTTGGATTTGTTTCCTCTTTTATTTGCTTCTCTCTTGATCCTTTTGGGCGCCTACCATGCTTTCCCCTTAGGGGAAATTTGTTTCCTCTTTTTCTTTTGGCAAGTATCTAAATACATTTATGCACAAAATAAACTCTCTTTCCTTGGGTATTATGGGCGCCTATTCTCATCTAGAAGGAGCTTCTAGAAGCTTCTTCATTTGTTCATGACAACATGAGAAAAGCCCATTAAGAATTTTCAATAAAATTCTTATGAAATGAAATTAATTCACAAGGCCCAATAAACAAGTTATGGCCGAGTGACATTAAGTCATCAAATGAACTTGTCAAAAAATTTATTGACATTCATTTCATCCTTTGTCTCAAAAGACAAAAATACCCTTTTAACTATTTTCGTTCTTGTTTTGACTTAGCTTCCAGTTTAACTATTCCTATCGATGTGATTCGTGACAGTGACCTCATGGACCCAAATGAACAAAGCTTTAGCTAAACACTTGGACTCAAAAGTTCACAAACCTTTTCCAAGTTTAGCTTAATGCCAACTGACTCCACTAAAGAGCTGACACTGAAAATCTCTTGGTTCAAATGAATTTATTTTCTACTCAAGAATTCGACCTAATTATGATGAGCGGATCCACTGAATATTATCTATGTTTACCCTTCATGAATGTCATCAGCTAGTCGGGATTTACTAAATTACCATTTTACCCTTCTAGCTGTTATTTCCTCAACTCCTTTGTCGCTTGTGAATAAGTTAGAAACAATGTATTGACGAGGAGCTAACAAGTCACATTGTTTCATCCAAAAGAGTCAAGACTCAATTTGGACACTGGCCAGTTCATTTATTCACACTCCAAGGAACAAAGCATGAGGTGACATACATTGCATTTCAGCAATCTTGTACATGAATTCCATATCTATGAGAACTTCACAAAGTTACTCATGACAGACTCACAACTTAGTACTTCACCAATAGGCCTTGTTCGGAATCACATAGTGAGTCCGAACTTTGACTTTCTCAAATGAGAATACTAAGGTGTGAAATGGCATGTCTCATTTCAGGATTAAGGTAAGCATGATGCAATTCATACATAGTGACTTCGAGACATAAGAGGTTAAATGGTTTGTTCTTATCTTGTCTCTAGAAGTGCACTGGTCAATTCAGTACCTTCGGAAGATACCTAGAAGAACTATAGAGTTCCTAACTCTCAATGCCTCATAACCAGACATCATAGATTCTTCTAACAATCATACTGAGGTCAATAGTCCTTTGACCCTAAGATTGCGAATATATCGTTTTAAGCAAACTACGAAGAGTTTGTTCATGCAAATCTACATTTGTCTCTTCGTAAGTTGTTAAGTTTGTTTATGGACTAAAAGACTATGGTTTTATCATAAAGCTTCAGACAAGGAAGATTGAATGAACGTTTCAACTTTATTAATGAATGAATAGGCAATTACAAGCAAGAGTCTTCGTAAGACTATATGACATCAAATGTACATCAATAGACACTACTACTCTTCTTGTGGGCACCATTGACAACATATACCACTAGAGTATGTGAGTATGGTTAGGATTTAGTGTGTGGGCACTTTTAAACACTATGACTCAAGAAAAAGTCTTTGAGCCAAAGAGCTAAAACAAAACGATAGGTCTAATGAGGACCTAGGTGTCAAAACAAAAAGGACAAGAAGAGATATAGAGAGAGACGGTGGGCGACCAAGGGTTAGAGAGAGAAGCTCTCAATCTCTAAAACTTTTGTGATGTGAATTGTGAATGAGGTGGGGTATTTATAGGAGGAAGATTACCTTCAAAATGTAGTTTCATCTTTTCTATTGAATATCACATATTCATGAGCAAATCTTCATTTGCTCTTTTCCTACCTTGCACATCCAAGCCTCTTACTTCTAGAAGCATATTTGTTTCCTCTTTTGCTTGCTCTTTCTTGATTGCCGCCCATCTATTTCATTGTAGAGGAAATTTGTTTCCTCTTTTTCTTTTGGCAAGTATCTTCATACATCAATGCACAAAATAATCTCTCTTTCTCTCTTATGATGGTACACGAAATTAAGGGCTTCTATAACATGCTTCTAGATGTTTCTTCATTTGTATATGACAACATAAGAAAAACCCATTAAGAATTTTCACATAAAATTCTATGAAATGAAATTAATCCTCAAGGCTCAATCCAAGGATGTTGGCAGTGTGACTTAATATCATTTTCATCATATGACAATGTCAAAAAAATTATTTATTGACATTCATACCATCCCATGTCAAAAAGACAAAATTACCATTTAGACAATTTTCGTAAAACTCGTCTAGTTCAACATTTGAACTTGTTTTGACATAGCTTTCATGTTTAACGAATCCTACTCTAAAGACTTGTGATAGTGACCTCATGGATCCAAATGAACAAAGCTTGAGCTAGCATACTTGGACTCAAAAATTCACAAACCTTTTCCAAGTTCTAGCTTAATGTCAACTGACTCCACTAAAGAGTTAACACTAAAATCTCTCGGTTCAAATGAATATATTTTCTACTCAAGAATTCTACTCAATTGTAATGAGTGGATCCATTTAATATTATCTATGTTTACCCTTCATGAATATCATCAACTAGATGGGATTTACAGAATTACTATTTTACCCTTCTAGTAATCATTTCCTCAACTCCGTTGTCGCTTGTGAATAAGTTAGAAACAATGTATCGACGATGAGCTACAAGTCACATTGATTCATCGAAAAGAGCCATGACTCAATTTGGATAGTGGTCAGCTCATTTATTCACATTCAAAAGAACAATGCATGAGGTGATATACATTGCATTTCAGCAATCTTTTACATGAATTCCATATCTATGAGATCTTCGCAAAGTTACGCATGACATCTTCATAACTTAGTACCTCACCAATAGGTCTTATCTATATCACATAGTGAATCTAGAATTTTGACTTTCTCAAATGAGAATACGTAAGCTATGAAATGACATGTCTCATTACATGATTGATGTAAACACGATGCAATTCATACATAGTGACTCCGAGACATAAGAGGTTAGATGGTTTATTCTTATTCTGTCACGACCCGCGACCTCTCGTCGGCGGCTCACGGGTCGAGACGGTGGGGTTACGTCTTAGATCTCAACATCAACATATATATATATAACAATAGATCTCATATCAACATAATCAGAATAAATACTCATAATACTCATAACGCTTATATTAAACATATTACGATGATATATAATTGTTAGAAGTGGTTATACGAAAAGCTGGGTAAATTTTTCGCGTTTAGAGTTTAGGATTTAGAGCCTTATAGCGACTCTTATTTATGCACAAGCTCCCGAATTTTAAGTATATATACGAGAGATAGTTTGGGGATCATAGTATACGGAAGGGGTTCAACAAAATATAGATATTATTATAGAAAGGTTTGAACCCGGGTGAGTTCCCATTAGCCCAAAGGTCAAGAGATACATGTTTGGTCTTCATCTACAACTTCCTTGTTTACATCAGCGCCTTGCCCTTCTCTACATTACCAAGGGTCATAAAACTATGAGTCGATTGACTCATAAGTGGGAGTCTAACCTATGAAAGGAAAACATCTAATGCAGAGCCATGTGACGTGCAAACAAACACATAAGAATGCAATGGATGCAAATCTAACAATTCTAGAGCATGACTAATGTGTGCACACTCTAACTAGCACTTGTCGTCTTTAAGGTTACACACATCCCCCGCTATAACCTATAGAACGACAAGAGACCAGCCTTAGACTTCGAGCAGCAGTCGTCCGGCGGCCTAAGAGTTTTAACGTCTGTCTGGGATCCACTAATGGTACCACTTCATTCGACGTCGGCGCCACCCCCAGGCCCTCATAGCCCGTCAAGGTCTTCAGGCCTTCATAGCCTGGCAACAAAGTCGGGTACGACTCGTGGTCGACTCCCCGAGATATGAGTACTCAGCGCCATCCCCCAGGCCCTCATAGCCCGTCAGGGTTCAATTCCTTTTGGTACCATCGACACATCAATTCTTTAAGGTTCGGGTACTCTGTAGCACTCAGAGTACACACCTATGCTACTTACAGGAGAGCGACTCGGGTTAAATCCCGAAAGAATTATCATTTCCCTCTCATGCTCGTTAGTGTTTTAAGTTGAAGACTCGGGATATGACTCCCGGTACTCCTACCCTCGGCTCGAATCCGAGAGTCCAACATGCTCTCCTGTCACCTCAGATCTAGCTAAACTCTATGGTTAGCAGAGGGATCTAACTACAACAAAGTAGCAACGTGGCTGGTTCAAGTTAGCATTTGAACCCAACTAAATTTTCCAAAAAGAGTGGCCGAAGTCTTAATCTTTGGTGTTTGTGTCTTTTAAGGCTTTTCCTACTCTTTTTATTATTAACACGTAAATGCACGTAAACAGGATTATTCCATTGGTAAGTAGTTGACTTATGTCTCCACACATACCTGAAATAGCTTGACAGAAAGTTCGATGACTTCCAGCGATGTCTTGCTTTTCACGTTCTCCGTGATACTTAACACTTGTCGAAACGTCAAAAGAAGAGTTAATCGAGCTTTAATTTTGATAACTCTATTCTTGAAAACTTCAAAATCCGGCTTCGTCGCCTTTGACTCGTCCGGTTCCCGCTCGTCTGTCCAAATCTGTCATCAAACTACGGAATCCGACATCGAGTTAATTCCTTAAATCCAACTCTTATCAATTTCCAAAATTCCAAATCCGACATCTCGACTCAAAAATCCGAGTCCAACCAAGTCGACAACCGAACACGAATCCAAAGTAACTTGTCACAAAATCCTTGGACTTGTCATGAAAATTTCTAGACTCGTCATAAAAATTTAGACTTGTCACAAAATTTCCTAGACTTGTCATAAGATTCAAATCTCAAATCTCAAATCTCAAAATTCAAATTCATTTCCAAATCAAATCCCAATTAAAAATCTCAATTCTCAAATCAACCAAAACATTTCTGAATCCACGCCGGATTAACAAGTAAATCACATATTCGACACCCGGTGAAGAACTGGTCATCACTTCCGCTACACAACCCGAAAACCAACGATTCCAATTTCAGAATGAAATTAACATCCACATCTTTCTAACAAGGTATTACAAACCAATTTTGGACCAAGGCAGCTAACTCAAAAGCATCTCACAATTTCAGCTTATCAATTCGGTATACCCATTTTTCCCAGCTTTCAAACACAGATTTCAAAATTTCATATCTCACTCAATTTTCAACGGATTTACACGTTCTTGGTCATTTTAGAAAGCCCATAATATCTACTTTCCAGGAAAAATATCAACAAATTAAATCAGTACCGAACTGTCCACGTCAATTTACAGAGGCTGTTCACAGCGACGTCAAAAATTCTCAAATCATTCAAAATCGACTCAATTACACAAATCCGAGCTAGGAACATCATTAATCAAGTCCAACAACCAAATAAAACCCATCAATTCCACTGATTTTAGCTCGGATCAAAAACCCCCAAATTGAGCTATGAACCCTAGAGTTCGAAATCTTCACTTTAGCCCAAGAAATCCATACCTCACTTGAAGAGTCGGACCATTTGGACCGTCCTCACCCTCTTTTCCCCAGCCGGAGGTGCTCGCCGGAGCTCCTAGGACGCACGGCGACCTTCTCCTCTCGGCTGGTGGTGTGTGCGCGACTCGGAGATGGGCGGCTGGTCGAGCGCAAGCACGGAGGAGAAGAGATGATGAGAGGGTGGTGATGTGGTTGGTCGGTCGGAGAGAGAGACTCGGTGGTTGTTGTTGTCAATTTGTTTTTTTCTTTGTTACTCTTTGCAGGTGGAGCTCGCGTGAGTGAAGAAGAAGGAGAAGAGAAGATATAGACGTGAAGAAGATAAGGAATCCTTGATGATGTGGCAACCTAATACTTATCCTCTTATCTACAAATTAACCCATTTTCTTTGTTTTCTTTCAAATGGGTCCCATAAAAATCATTACAACCAAGTCCTCTTCATATAATTATTTAATTAAACCCATAACCGAATGGATTATAATTATATGATTCGAACTGAGAATTTTCTCGTTCGCTCTAAATTAATTAAAATATATTTAAGGTTTCTCGGAATTAATTCTCGTTCTTGAGAATTTATTTCTTATATTAATTTCCGGAATATTTCCTAGGAAATAATTTATTAGTCGAGATAAACTCGATAATTCTTTTATTCATTCCGAGATTTCTCCTTACCTTAATATATTTTAAATTAACTCGATAAACTTATACGTCCAGCTTTCACTCAAAACATAATTGTAACAAACGGGAGCTCGTTTATTTTATTCAAATCCATAAGTTGAGCGTTACAAAAGATTGTATATTACAATCCCTACCCCCTTAGAAGAGTTTCGTCCTCAAAACTTAGAACAAGGCAGGGTACTTCATTTGCATTTCACTCTCAAGCTCCCAAGTAGCTTCTTCTGCGGAGTGTTTCTTCCATAGTGCTTTGACTAGAGGTATTGTCTTATTCCTCAAGACTTTCTCCTTGCGATCCAGGATTGCAACAGCTGGTTCTTCATATCTGATGTCAGGCGAAATTTCAACCTCTTGATCTTGAAGTACATGTGAAGGATCAGACATGTATTTTCGCAACATCGATACGTGAAACACATCATGAAGGTTGGACATAGACGGCGGTAGGGCTAGGCGATACGCTGCCTTGCCTACTCGTTCCAGAATTTTAAAAGGTCCAACATATCTCGGGCTGAGCTTTCCTTTCTTCCCGAATCTCATGACACCACGCGTCGGAGAGACTTTCCAAAAGATTTTTTCTCATGCCTCAAACTCTAGAGGTCTTCTACGCTTATCTGCATAGCTCTTCTGACGACTTTGTGCTGTCTTCATGCGGGCTTGAATTTTCTTAATCGCTTCGGTGGTCTGCTCAAGCAATTCAGGCCCGATGAACTCGCTCTCACCAGCTTCATCCCAATGAACTGGAGAGCGACACTTTTGCCCATAAAGAGCTTCATAGGGTGCCATCCCAATCGTCGCTTGGTAACTATTATTGTACGAGAACTCTACCAAGGGAAGATAACGACTCCACGAGCCGTGGAATTCCAAAACACACGCTCGGAGCATATCTTCTAACACTTGGATCGTACGTTCACTTTGGCCGTCGGTTTGGGGATGAAATGCAGTGCTAAATTTCAGTCGCGTCCCCAAATGTTGTTGTACACTCTTCCAAAATTTGGACGTAAAACGACCATCACGATCAGAGACGATTGAGCTAGGAACTCCATGTAGACGAACAATCTCTTTTATGTAGAGTTCAGCGAGTTTATCCACGGTGTGAGTTGTCTTGATGGACAGAAAATGAGCTTATTTGGTCAACCTGTCGACAATGACCCAGACAGAGTCGTGACCAGCTGTGGTTTTTGGCAAACCTGACACAAAATCCATCGTTATCTGCTCCCACTTCCATTGTGGAATCTCAAGTGGTTGCAGCAGTCCGGCTGGTTTTTGATGCTCTGCCTTAACTTGTTGACAAGTTAGGCACTTCTGAACAAACTCAGCTACATCTCTTTTCATTCCTGGCCACCAATAGACCTTTTTCAAGTCTTGATACATCTTTGTCACACCTGGATGTACCGAATAGGGTGTCTCGTGAGCTTTTACCATCAATTGTTTTCTGACTTCCTCGTTGGATGGTACACAAACTCTTCCGTTGCACCTTAGAACCTCGTTCTCATCCAACTTGAAGTCACCTTCTTTACCATTTTGAGCCTCAAACATCTTCCCAAGAAGATATTCGTCTGCGTACTGACCATCTTTGATCTGTTCCAGCAACATCGGACGTACGCTGAGAGCAGCTAACCTCCCAGTGATCAGCTGAAGTTCTAGTTGCTGAACATCGTCCTTTAGTTGAAGAGATGTTTCAACCAAACTTGCTAAGGACGCTACAAATTTCCGGCTAAGCGCATCTGCGACTTTATTTGCCTTACCGGGATGATAATGCAAATCAAAGTCATAGTCATTCAAGAGTTCCATCCAACGTCCTTGGCGCATATTCAACTCCTTTTGAGTGAAGAGATACTTTAACGTTTTGTGGTCTGTATGGATGTCACAATGGACTCCGTACAGGTAGTGTCGCCATATCTTGAGTGCAAACACTACAGCAGCAAGCTCTAGATCATGGGTAGGATACCGGGTCTCGTAATCCTTCAGCTGTCGCGAGACATAAGCAATGATCTTCCCATGTTGCATCAAAACAGCGCCCAAACCTTGCTTAGACACGTCGCAGTAAATGGCGAATCCATCAACTCCTTGTGGAATAGTGAGCACTGGGGCGGTTGTCAGCCTGTTCTTGAGCTCTTGGAAGCTCTTCTCACAGGTCTCGGTCCAAAGGAACTTCTGTCCTTTACGGTTTAGTTGGGTAAGGGGCATGGCCAACTTAGAGAATCCTTCCACAAACTTCCTATAGTAGCCAGCAAGACCCAAGAAACTCCTTATTTCAGTGACTGTCCTTGGCTGACTCCACTGCCTCACGGCTTCCACTTTAGCAGGATCTACCATGATACCAGCGCTACTGACAACATGACCAAGGAATACTACATGCTCCAGCCAAAATTCACACTTCGAGAACTTGGCGTATAGTTGCTTTTCAATTATCCTGCTTAGCGCTAGTTCTAGATGCTGCTCATGCTCTTCGTTAGTTTTTTCGTAGATTAGAATGGCGTCGATGAACACGATCACGAACTTATCCAGAAAGTCCTCAAATACTCGGTTCATCAGGTTCATGAACGTTGCCGGCGCGTTAGTCAATCCAAACGACATAACTAAGAACTCGTAATGACCATATCGAGTACGAAAAGCAGTTTTCGGGATGTCTTCATCTCGAACCTTCAGCTGATGGTATCCCGAACGTAAGTCAATCTTCGAGAACATTGTCGCTCCTGACAGTTAATAAAAAAGATCGTCGATCCGCGGCAACGGATACTTGTTCTTGATCGTTACTTGGTTCAATCCCCGGTAGTCAATACAGAGCCGTAAAGAACCATCTGCCTTCTTAAGAAACAAGACTGGCGCTTCCCAAGGCGAATGGCTTGGTCGTATGAACCCTTTGTCAAGCAACTCTTGTAGCTGCGTCTTGAGTTCTTTCAATTCTGCTGGAGCCATACGATATGGAGCTTTCGATATCAGAGCTGTGCCTTGAATGAGTTCTATGTTGAACTCAACTTCTCGATCAGGAGGTGGCCCTGGAAGATCTTCTGGAAAAATATCAGGGAAATCTCTAGCAACTGGAATCTCCTGCAGCTGTGGCTTGACCGTCTTCGTGACATCTACCACGCTTGCAAGGTAACCATCGCATCCCTGATGCATCATCTTCATGGCCTTCAGCGCCGATACGATCGGAAAACTCGATTTCCGAGAGGAACCTTGGAACTGCAGCGGTAAAAGCCCTGGGTTCTGGAACAGAACCGACTTCTTTTGGCAATCTATGATTGCATGGTGGGTACTTATCCAATCCATTCCGAGGATTACGTCATAGTCCACCATTTCCAATTCTATCAAGTCTGCTTTCATTATCCGATCATGAACTCGGATTGCCACATCTCTATACCAGTATAATGACTGGTCCTTTTCCCCAGAAGGCGTAGCCGTGAAGAACGGGTACGAGAATTCCTTCTGATACTCAGCTAACTGACCAGACTTCCTAGATGCGATGAATGAATGCGTGGCTCCTGAATCTATCAATGTATATGCAGAGAAGGAATCCACGAAAATCTGACCGACGACCATGCTCGCACATCATCTTCACGGATGGAGAACACTCTGGCATTGGCTCTCGGCTGCTCTTTGGGTGCAGGGGTCTTTATTTCTGGATTCTCACATACCCGAGACAGATGACCTTCTTTCCCGCATTTGAAACATACCAGCGCACGAGCATAACACTCTCCCTCGTGCGATCTGCCACATCTTCGGCACACGGGCGACTGATTGCTTCCAGAGGTCCTAGGCTTCTTACTAGGCGGCCCTGACCGTCCGCTATCTTCACGGCCTCTGTTCCGGTTCACTGACTGTGATCTGTTTCCAGAACTTCCCTGAGGTCGATAACTCGAGGCTTGCTGGGACCTCATTCCGTCTCCTCGCTGCGGCCGACTCTCCCATCTTGACTGGGATCTGAATCTGTTCCTTGATTCACTCTGCTTTGGGCCAGCAGCTTCAGAAGGTGTTGCAGAAATTGGTTTCGGTGCAGGAGTTCAATCACGCTCGCGCTAACCAGCAATCCGCAAAGCTCTTTGCACAGCGTTGGCGTAAGAGCGAGGTCCATCATCGCCGCTATCCACTTGGCTCACAATATCCACATTGAGCCCATGCATGTACTTCATCTTCCTAGCCTGATCAGTAGCGACTAGGGAAGGAGCGAACCTTGCTAACGTGTCGAACTTTGTCGTATATTCTGATACTGACATTGAACCTTGTTGAAGGCTCATAAACTCGCGCACCTTGTTCAACAGGTTAGCTTCACTCGGGTACTTCCCATGGAAAAAATTGAGGAAATGGACCCACGTCATTGAGTGGACATCCTCAGACGACGCCACCACTTCCCACCAGCCCCTAGCCTCATCCTCAGGTTGATTCACAGCGCAAGCCACTCTCTCGCTATCAGACAGCTGCATGTAATTGAAGATCTGTTGCATCTTCTTTACCCAGTTCTCAGCTGCAGCTGGATCAACATGGCCATCAAACGTCGGAGGCTTCTGCTTATGAAACCTCTCGTATACCGGCTCGCTCACTGGAGGAACGACGTCAGGAATATGGAAGTTAAGCTCCTCAGGAGGATCCACAGGCACTGGCGGTGGATTCTCTAGTCGTTATCCTGGAACTGGAGGTGCCGGGTGCTGTTGAGGCGGCGCATTCAACCTCGTTAAGAGTTTTGCGATCGTGCAGTTCTGTTCCTCTAGCTGCTGCGCGAAACTCTGATTCATCTCATCTCTCTGGATCGCGTCGGCAGCTTGTCTCTCCAGCGCGCGTCTGATCTCCGTGAGATCCGCCGCTGTAACATTCTCAGCATTAGACGGGTTTCGTCTAGGGCCCATGCCTGCTCAATTCTATACATGGAAGAGGGCACGGTAAAAATCCAAGTCACAACATCGATAATGCGAGAAAAGAAAACACATCAACACACGATCCTAACTCAAAACGACATTTCACATCATTTCTCATATCTACATCAAGTCAAAAGATATATCCAACCTGCATTCATGCATCAACTATTCACATGTCACATGGCAACTAATGATGTCTACACAAATCTACAGACTCCCAAAAAGAGACTAGCATTTCACGAGGCTTACTCAGACGAGTCTCAAAAAGGGTAATCATGATGCTGCTTACTAACCATCTGCGTCCTATCAACAACAATGCAACATTAAGCTTAGTATGATCCCACAATCCGTACCGGAACATGTATCTCAAGTCTACAGAAAAGGCTAAACATGGGCTCTGATACCACAAAACCTGTCACGACCCGCGACCTCTCGTCGGCGGCTCACGGGTCGAGACGGTGGGGTTACGTCTCAGATCTCAACATCAATATATATATATATATATATATATATATATATAACAATATATCTCATATCAACATAATCAGAATAAATACTCATAATACTCATAACGCTTATATTAAACATATTACGATGATATATAATTGTTAGAAGTGGTTATACGAAAACCTGGGTAAATTTTTCGGGTTTAGAGTTTAGGATTTAGAGCCTTATAGCGACTCTTATTTATACATAAGCTCCCAAATTTTAAGTATATATACGAGAGATAGTTTGGGGATCATAGTTTACGGAAGGGGTTCAACAAAATATAGATATTATTATAGAAAGGTTTGAACCCGGGTGAGTTCCCATTAGCCCAAAGGTCAAGAGATACACGTCTGGTCTTCATCTACAACTTCCTTGTTCACATCGGCGCCTTGCCCTTCTCTACATTACCAAGGGTCATAAAACTATGAGTCGATTGACTCAGTAAGTGGGAGTCTAACCTATGAAAGGAAAACATCTAATGCAGAGCCATGTGACGTGCAAACAAACACATAAGAATGAGATAAATAATCTATTGAAGATAAATTTTATCTGAGACACAACAGAGGCTATCAAGAAAATTCGTGATCGGATCGGAACTGCCCAAGCCGACACAAAAGCTATATCGATAAGAGAATACGGCCACTGAGATTTCAAGTCGGAGATTTCATGTTCATGAAGGTAGCACCTCTCAAGGGTGTGATGAGGTTCGACAAGAAGGAAAAATTGAGCCTGAGCTACATAGGTCCTTTCGAGATCACAGAAAGAATCGGGAAATTAAGTAGCTTACCATCTAGCTCTGAATCTCGAGTTAGCATTGCTACACAATGTGTTTCACGTCTCGATGCTCAAAAAGTTTCTATTGGATCCAAATCATGAGCTAATCCAAGAGCTTATCGAAGTACACAAAGAATTAACGTATGAAAAAAAGCCAGTGCAGATTCACAATCGTGAAGAAAATATCCTAAAGAGCAAGATTATTTCGTTTGTCAAGGTACTTTGGCGGAATCATAAAATCGAAAAAGCCATTTGGGAGCGCGAGGACGATATGATATAGCCTTATCCCGACCTATTCTTAGAAGTATATGTTGTGAATGGTGCCCACAAGAACAGTTGTAGTCTTTATTTTGTACATTTGATGTAATAAAGTCTCACGAAGACTCTTGCTTGTAATTGCTTATTCATTAATAAAAGTTGAAACGTTCATTCATTCTCTCTTGTCTGTCTGAAGCTTTATGATAAAACATTAGTCTTTAGTCCATAAACAAACTTAACAACTTACGAAGAGACAAATGTAGATTTGCATGAACAAACTCTTCGTAGTTTGCTTAAAACGATATATTCGCAATCTAAGGGTCAAAGGACGATTGACCTCAGTACGATTGTTAGGAGAATCTATGATGTCTGGTTATGGGGCATTGAGAGTTGGAGACTCCATAATTCTTCTAGGTATCTTCCGAAGGTACTGAATTGACCAGTGCACTTCTAGAGACAAGATAAGAACAAACCATTTAACCTCTTATGTCTCGAAATCACTACGTATGAATTGCATCATGCATACCTTAATCCTGAAATGAGACATGTCATTTCATAGCTTACGTATTCTCATTTGAGAAAGTCAAATTTCGGACTCACTATGTGATTCCGAACAAGACCTATTGGTGAAGTACTAAGTTATGAAGATGTCATGAGTAACTTTGTGAAGATCTCATAGATATGGAATTCATGTACAAGATTGCTAAAATGCAATGTATATCACCTCCTGCTTTGTTCCTTGGAGTGTAAATAAATGAACTGGCCAGTGTCCAAATTGAGTCCTGCCTTTTTTGGATGAAACAATGTGACTTGTTAGCTCCTCGTCAATACATTGTTTCTAACTTATTCACAAGCGACAAAGGAGTTGAGCAAATAACAGCTAGAAGGGTAAAATGGTAATTTCGTAAATCCCGACTAGCTTATGATATTCATGAAGGGTAAACATAGATAATATTCAGTGGATCCGCTCATTACAATTAGGTTGAATTCTTGAGTAGAAAATAAATTCATTTGAACCGAGAGATTTTCAGTGTCAACTCTTTAGTGGAGTAAGTTGGCATTAAGCTAAACTTGGAAAAGGTTTGTGAACTTTTTGAGTCCAAGTGTTTAGCTCAAGCTTTGTTCATTTAGATCCATGAGGTCACTGTCACAAATCATATCGAGTATGAATAGTTAAACTAGAAGCTAAGTTTTACAAAAATTGTCAAAAGGGTAAATTTGTGTTTTTGGACATAGCATGAAATGAATGTCAATAAATTTGTTGACATGGTCATACGATGGCCTAGATTACTTGGCCATGATGTGTTCATTAGGTCTTGTGGATTAATTTCATTTCATAGAATTTTACTTGAAAATTCTCAATGGGCTTTTCTTATGTTGTCATGAACAAATAAAGAAAAATCTAGAAAGGCTTTCTAGAAGCCCTTTGGCCGTCCAACCCAAGAGAATGGGAGACTAATTTTGTGCAGCCCGATAGAGAAAAAGAGAGTTTATTTTGTGCATAAATGTATGAAGATACTTGCCAAAAGAAAAAGTGGAAACAAATTTTCCCCAAGAGGACAGTTAATTTCGGCCAACTAGAGTCAAGAGAGAAGCAAAACTAAATGAGGAAACAAATCCAAGGCTTCTAGAAGCCTATGTTGGACGTGCAAAGCAAGGGAAAAAAAGAGGAAATAAGATTTCCTCATGAATGGTTGCTCGAGTTTGCGAGGAAAGAGGAGAGACGTGCTGCGAGGGGAGACAAATGTTATCAACCTTCCGAAGGCTCATCAACGTTCAAGCGTCTAAAAAGGTTAGTAAACTTCTATGCTCATAATAGTTTTATTTACATGTGCTTGCTCTTTGTCTAGGTTAGTAAAAACGTTTTACTAGTTAAAAGTAAATTTTTAAAATTCCGCCTCTTACCGAAGCGTTAAACTTTTTCTTAAACCCTAGATCAATTCCAACAAATGGTATCAGAGCTATGGTCAAAGATATGCATGTACATGTTTTTAAAATTATGAGCTTGAAAAATCGTTTTCGAAAGTTTACTAATTTTGTGACAAGTTAGAATTGTTATCTTAGATTTTTTTTAAAATTTATTGCTCTTGCCTTTAAATTAGATAGCATGTTGTTTTTCTATGAATTTGGGATGGTTTTAAAACACATTAGAATCAGTTCTAAAAGTTTTTAATTTTTTATATTGAAAAACGTGTTTTTATAATTTGAGAAAATTTCGAGTAAATTTTGTGACTAGTTATATTGTCTTGCTAGTTACTTTTATTTACTTGAATCATTTTATGATTGTTGTTTTTTCTTTTATATCATGTTATTACCTTGCTAATAAAACAAAAATAAAAGCTTTAACAACCCGTAGTATTTTACACTCGATTCTTTTTCGCACCTAAAAAGACCGAACTTTAATTATTTCTTTTTCTTCGAGCTGGAGTAAAACCCGTAGTAAAAGTGGCATAACTCTCTTCTCAGAAATATAAATTTAATGATTCTTCAATCATATTAAAGCTCTGTCTGTCCTCTTTCCAATGCCACAGGTTTTGGGTGAAAAGGACATCGGAGACGCCAGTTATGGCGATTTTACTCTGTGGTGCACGGCTGTTCCGGAAGTCCAGTTTTTTAGAAATCCGGATTTTCAGCCCCACTACCATGAGTTATAGAACTCTAATGAGAAAATTTTCTTGAGCAAAAATGTTTTTCATAAGATTATAAACATGATGTGTACGATTAAAATGTTTTTGATTTTTGAAAGTTTAATTGAAATTGAATTTTTACAAAACTAGTTTGAATTTTGAAAAACTGTTTTCATTTTCAAACTTGAAAATATTTTGTCATCCAAATCAAATAAATTTTCAAAATTTTTTCAAAACTATATCTATATCACATATGTTCAAAATTTATATGCTCTTGAAAATTTGAGTGGGAGGTGTCTTCGTAGACAAGCCGAAAAATGAAAAGATGTGTAATCTCAAACTTCCAAGTGTTCGAGTGAGTTGAAGTTCAAACTTCCCTCATGCACTTTCCCCGAATAGAAAATAGGAAAAGATCTGAGTATGTCTCTTGTGCGTTTATGCACTAACACTGCTCTGAACATGAACTTCTAGGATTCTTTTCTAGTTGTCCGCTCTATTGCTCTATAACTAGGAAAACCGTTTCCGAACTTATAAGAGTCGATGTACCAACTCCAAAAACTAAGTGGGAGGGTTATATTAGTTGTTTGTAACCCACGATCCCCAACACTAATGAAAGAAGCAATTAACGTGGGACTAAGAGCCGCTCTTGTGGCCCTCTCTTAAATGGGAGTACTCTAAGGCATTTTTGCTTCGATCATTGCTCAATGAGCTACGTCCGAGAGTGAGACAATGATGACAAGGCCCCCCCTTGGGGGATTGGTTTTCAAAGTTGACCTTTTGGACTAAGTGGTTGGTTGCACACTTAGGCTCAATCCCTAGTAATCCTCCCTTGAGGCTCTGCGAAAGGATGTGAGTGATCAAACTAATTTACAAGGTGGCTAGTCAAAGTTGGTGTATTGACATTTTGACTAAGCATTAATGATGTGTCATTTACTTATAAATGGAGATTTTTTGTGGCCTTCTCTTGAGCAAGTAAATTATTGTTTGGTTTATAACATCTTTGGATTTTATCAAGTCATAAACAAACTTAAATCCTAAACCAAAGACTAATCATAAACTTGTTTCAACTTTATAGGCAATATGTCTCTCAACCTTCTCTCGTTCATTCTTTCCTCGAACAAACTCTTAAACAAAAACAACGTAAATTCGAAACATAACCTCGATATCATCCTTACCGTTAACAAGCACAATGTTGTCAATGGTGCCCACAAGAAGAGTTGTAATCTTTATATTGTACATTTGATGTAATAAAGTCTCATGAAGACTCTTCCTTGTAATTGCTTATTCATTAATAAAAAGTTGAAACGTTCATTCATTCTTCCATGTCTGTTTGAAGCTTTATGATAAAACATTAGTCTTTAGTCCATAAACAAACTAAACAACTTACGAAGAGACAAATATAGATTTGCATGAACAAACTCTTCGTAGTTTGCTTAAAACGATATATTCGCAATCTAAGGATCAAAGGACTATTGACCTCAATATGATTGTTAGAAGAATCTATGATGTCTGGTTATACCCAACAAGAAGGGATTGACTATGAAGAAACCTTCTCGACAGTCGCGATGCTTAAATCCATCCGCATACTCCTATCCATAGCTGCAGCTCTCGACTATGAGATCTGGCAAATGGATGTCAAGACAGCCTTCCTGAATAGCAATCTTGACGAGCGCATTTACATGGCTCAACCAGACGGTTTCGTGGAAGAAGGTCAAGAGACCAAGGTTTGTGAGTTACTTAAGTCCATTTATGGACTAAAGCAAGCATCTAGGTCATGGAATATCAGACTCGATGAAACTGTTAAAAGCTTCGGCTTTGAACAGTCAATAGATGAGCCTTGTGTACAAGTTATTACACGAAGGCAAAGTTGAGTTTCTGGTACTATATGTTGATGATATACTACTCATTGGTAATGACGTGGGTAAGTTATCTGAGGTTAAGGTCTGGCTGGCAAAGCAATTCGATATGAAGGATCTAGGAGAAGCCGCGTATATTCTGGGAATCCAAATCTTTCGAGATAAGAAAAACCGGACACTGTCGCTCTCTCAAGCATCTTATATTGATAAGGTAATGGATCGCTTCTCACTCTCTAAAGACCAGTCTCCCAAGACTGCACAAGAGATTGAAGACATGAGGAAAATTCCTTACGCCTCTGCCGTAGGAAGCCTCATGTATGCTATGCTTTGCACTAGACCTGATATATGTTTCGCCGTTGGCGTAGTTAGCTGTTTCCAATCCAACCCTGGACCCGAGCACTGGATTGTTGTTAAGCATGTTCTTAAGTATCTTCGAAGAACTAGGAACTTGATGCTTACATTGAGACGTATCTACTATTAAGGGATTTTAGTTTGGGAAAATTAAGGGTTTTAAATTAGGAAGTTTAAGTTTTAAGTTAAGGAAGTGGGTTTTTAAATTACGTATTTTATTATTACGAATTTTTTTAATTAAATGCTTTTATTTGGAAAGTAGGAATAGGGTTGTAAGTGACCTATCTATAAATAGGTCTTTTCATTCAATAAGAAATCAGCCTCCAACCAAATAACTTAATCTCTCTCAAGAACGAGAAGAGGTTAGGTTTCGGTGGAGCTTGCGTTTTTTTTACTCTTCTTGTTATTCATATAATCACAATTGCTCCCGTTACGAGATCCAAATCCCGGGCCGTATCAATTTTGGTATCAGAGCCGAATCTCGAAATAGGAGCACCAATGGAGGAATTCATGGTAGAAATCAAGAAAATCATTTCTGAGCAAGCCACGTCTCTAGCAGCGGTCGCAGCAAACTAAAACACGACGACCGAAACCCTAAAATCCGTACAGAACGAGATCCAGACACACTCTCTTCGTCTAGACGAATTAAGGGCCCAAGTGTCGGGATTTGCTCCGCGAAAAGTAGCAGATGGCGAACCAAAAGAGGAATTTCGCAGGGCAGACCACGGAAAAGCTGAAGAGGAGTCACGAATCTCCCCAGAAAACTCAGATCGCAACGACTATCCGGACGAGGGCGATGACTTCAATATCGCGTTTCAATCGGGAAGTCGTGGAGCTGGATCGAACGGACGTGCGGCGGGGCAGTTCGTGACTCGCGGAGGATTAGGGTTCCGAGATAATCCACAAGTCGAACCACCCGCGGGGTTTCGAGGCAGCGCCAACCGTGAAAGAATGCAAACAAGTGGCGACATCGGACTACGAGGTGGCAGCTATGGTCAGAGCGGAGGTGTCGGCGCCAACACCAGTGGTGGAGGAATGGGTCGCGGAAAAAACGCCGGAGCAGGTGGCAATAGGTGGGACGCGAGGAGCTGGGAAACGAGCTATGAAGGACCCCGCAACTATAATGACGAACGATATGAAGACGCCATCGATGAGCGCGCAGCAGGTGGTTCCGGAGGGAGACGCGGGTACCGCGGTCCAGGTGAGTTCAAACCAGCTCGCCTAGATTTCCCTACCTACGACGGACTCGGGGACCCGACCGAATGGCTCCAAAAGGCAGAGGATTTCTTCGAAGACCAAGGTACGGCTGATGATCGAAAGGTCCGACAAGCGAGCTTCTGCTTAACGGGCCCGGCCTCAGGGTGGTTCCGCACATTTCGCCGATTATCCGCCCAGCCAATCACATGGGCCAACTTCGCGGAGCGATGCGTGAATCGCTTTGGACCGCCATCCAGCATTAACCCCCTCGGCGAGCTCACATTCCTTCGGCAAACAGGGACAGTGGACGAGTACTGCATCAAGTTCGAGGCCTGCCTCGGACGCACGGCGAAAGTAACAGAAGAGTCTGCCATCTGGCACTTCTGCGCGGGGCTCGCCGATACCATTCGCCGGGAAGTTGAGTACCATAAGCCGGAATCGGTCTATGTGGCCATGAGTTTGGCTCGAAAAACTGAACTGAAGTTGCCAGACGACATAAGGGAAAAAACATTTGGCGGCTTTCCTGCTCCGAGGGCTTGTTCGCCAGGACAAGGTACAGGTTTTTCGCAAGGCGGAGATGCGTCTAGTGGGTGGAAATCATCAACGAAACGTGGTGAGCCTCAAATCTTCAAGAAGATCAGCTACCAAGAGATGGCTGATCGTCGTGCAAAGGGGCTTTGCTTCAACTGCGACGAGATGTTCACTCCCGGTCATCGCTGCAAGAAGTTGTTCTTCCTTCAGTTGGCGGAAGAGGATTGGAAAGTGGAAGACGGGGCGGTGACTTGAGCTTGAGGACAAGCTCAAAGAGGAGGAGGGGAGTAATGATACGTATCTACTATTAAGGGATTTTAGTTTGGGAAAATTAAGGGTTTTAAATTAGGAAGTTTAAGTTTTAAGTTAAGGAAGTGGGTTTTTAAATAACGTATTTTATTATTACGAATTTATTTAATTAAATGCTTTTATTTGGAAAGTAGGAATAGGGTTGTAAGTGACCTATCTATAAATAGGTCTTTTCATTCAATAAGAAATCAGCCTCCAACCAAATAACTTAATCTCTCTCAAGAACGAGAAGAGGTTAGGTTTCGGTGGAGCTTGCGTTTTTTTTACTCTTCTTGTTATTCATATAATCACAATTGCTCCCGTTACGAGATCCAAATCCCGGGCCGTATCATACATACTCAGGTACTGACCTGACTATGACGGTATACACCGACTCCGATTTTCAAGTGGATAAGGATTCCAGGAAATCCACTTCGGGAGCTGTGTTCATCCTTAATAGTGGAGTTGTTGTGTGGAGAAGTATTAAGCAATCTTGCATTGCTGACTCCACAATGGAAGCAGAATATGTGGCTGCTTGTGAAGCATCCAAAGAGGCTGTATGGCTTAGAAAATTCCTTAAGTATTTGGAAGTTCTTCCAAATGTCGACGAGCCCATGACCCTTTATTGTGATACTAGTGGGGCTATTGCAAACTCAAAGGAACCTCGAAGCCATAAATGCTCTAAGCATATTGTGAAGAAATACCATTTGATTCGAGAGATCGTGCAACGCGGAGACGTGGAAGTGAAGAAGATCTCAACGGTGGACAACCTAGCAGATCCATTCACAAAGGCCCTAGCGAACAAGGTCTTCGACCAACATCGAGAGGGATTAGACATGAAGGACTATACACATCTTCTTTGAGTCAAGTGGGAGTTTGTTGTAAATGGTGCCCACAAGAAGAGTTGTAATCTTTATATTGTATATTTGATGTAATAAAGTCTCATGCAGACTCTTGCTTGTAATTGCTTATTCATTAATAAACAGTTGAAACGTTCATTCATTCTTCCGTGTGTGTTTGAAGCTTTATGATAAAACATTAGTCTTTAGTCCATAAACAAACTAAACAACTTACGAAGAGACAAATGTAGATTTGCATGAACAAACTCTTCGTAGTTTGCTTAAAACGATATATTCGCAATCCAAGGATCAAAGGACTATTGACCTCAATATGATTGTTAGAAGAATCTATGATGTCTGGTTATACCCAACAAGAAGGGATTGACTATGAAGAAACCTTCTCGACAGTCGCGATGCTTAAATCCATCCGCATACTCCTATCCATAGCTGCAGCTCTGGACTATGAGATCTGGCAAATGGATGTCAAGACAGCCTTCATGAATGGCAATCTTGACGAGCACATTTACATGGCTCAACCAGACGGTTTCGTGGAAGAAGGTCAAGAGACCAAGGTTTGTGAGTTACTTAAGTCCATTTATGGACTAAAGCAAGCATCTAGGTCATAGAATATCAGACTCGATGAAACTGTTAAAAGCTTCGGCTTTGAACAGTCAATAGATGAGCCTTGTGTTTACAAGTTAGTACACGAAGGCAAAGTTGTGTTTCTGGTACTATATGTTGATGATATACTACTCATTGGTAATGACGTGGGTAATTATCTGAGGTTAAGGTCTGGCTGGCAAAGCAATTCGATATGAAGGATCTAGGAGAAGCCGCGTATATTCTGGGAATCCAAATCTTTCGAGATAAGAAAAACCGGACACTGTCGCTCTCTCAAGCATCTTATATTGATAAGGTAATGGATCGTTTCTCACTCTCTAAAGACCAGTCTCCCAAGACTGCACAAGAGATTGAAGACATGAGGAAAATTCCTTACGCCTCTACCGTAGGAAGCCTCATGTATGCTATGCTTTGCACTAGACCTGATATATGTTTCGCCGTTGGCGTAGTTAGCTGTTTCCAATCCAACCCTGGACCCGAGCACTGGATTGCTGTTAAGTATGTTCTTAAGTATCTTCGAAGAACTAGGAACTTGATGCTTACATACTCAGGTACTGACCTGACTATGACGGGATACACCGACTCCGATTTTCAAGCGGATAAGGATTCCAGGAAATCCACTTCGGGATCTGTGTTCATCCTTAATGGTGGAGTTGTTGTGTGGAGAAGTATTAAGCAATCTTGCATTGCTGACTCCACAATGGAAGCAGAATATGTGGCTGCTTGTGAAGCATCCAAAGAGGCTGTATGGCTTAGAAAATTCCTAAAGTATTTGGAAGTTCTTCCAAATGTCGACGAGCCCATGACCCTTTATTGTGATACTAGTGGGGCTGTCGCAAACTCAAAGGAACCTCGAAGCCATAAACGCTCTAAGCATATTGTGAATAAATACCATTTGATTCGAGAGATCGTGCAACGCGGAGACGTGGAAGTGAAGAAGATCTCAACGGTGGACAACCTAGCAGATCCATTCAGAAAGGCCCTAGCGAACAAGGTCTTCGACCAACATCGAGAGGGATTAGGCATGAAGGACTACACACATCTTCTTTGAGTCAAGTGGGAGTTTGTTGTCAATGGTGCCCACAAGAAGAGTTGTAATCTTTATATTGTATATTTGATGTAATAAAGTCTCATGCAGACTCTTGCTTGTAATTGCTTATTCATTAATAAACAGTTGAAACGTTCATTCATTCTTCCGTGTCTGTTTGAAGCTTTATGATAAAACATTAGTCTTTAGTCCATAAACAAACTAAACAACTTACGAAGAGACAAATGTAGATTTGCAAGAACAAACTCTTCGTAGTTTGCTTAAAACGATATATTCGCAATCTAAGGGTCAAAGGACTATTGACCTCAGTATGATTGTTAGAAGAATCTATGATGTCTGGTTAAGAGGCATTGAGAGTTGGAGACTCTATAGTTCTTCTAGGTATCTTCCGAAGGTACTGAATTGACCAGTGCACTTATAGAGACAAAATAAGAACAAACCATTTAACCTCTTATGTCTCGAAGTCACTACGTATGAATTGCATCGTGCTTACCGTAATCCTGAAATGAGACATGCCATTTCACACCTTACTTATTCTCATTTGAGAAAGTTAGAGTTCGGACTCACTATGTGATTCCGAACAAGGCCTATTGGTGAAGTACTAAGTTGTGAGAATGTCATGAGTAACTTTGTGAAGTTCTCATAGATATGGAATTCATGTACAAGATTGCTGAAATGCAATGTATATCACCTCATGCTTTGTTCCTTGGAGTGTGAATAAATGAACTGGCCAGTGTCCAAATTGAGTCCTGGCTCTTTTGGATGAAACAATGTGACTTGTTAGCTCCTCGTCAATACATTGTTTCTAACTTATTCACAAGCGACAAAAGAGTTGAGGAAATAACAGCTAGAAGGGTAAAATGGTAATTTTGTAAATCCCGACTAGCTGATGATATTCATGAAGGGTAAACACTGGTAATATTCTGTGGATCCACTCATTACAATTAGGTTGAATTCTTGAGTAGAAAATAAATTCATTTGAACCGAGAGATTTTCAGTGTCAACTCTTTAGTGGAGTAAGTTGACATTAAGCTAAACTTGGAAAAGGTTTGTGAACTTTTGAGTCCAAGTATTTAGCTCAAGCTTTGTTCATTTGGATCCATGAGATCACTGTCATGAATCACATCGAGTAGGAATAGTTAAACTGGAAGCTAAGTCAAAACAAGAACGAAAATTGTCAAAAGGGTATTTTTATCTTTTGAGACATAGGATGAAATGAATGTCAATAAATTTTTTGACATGGTCATTTGATGACAAGTAACACTCGGCCAAAATTAGATTTATTGGGCCTTGTGGATTAATTTCATTTCATAAGAATTTTATTGAAAATTCTTAATGAGCCTTTTTCATGTTGTCATGAACAAATGGAAAAGCTTCTAGAAGCCCTTTCTAGAAGGCCATAGGCGCCCAACATACCCAAAGAAAGAGAAAATATTTTGTGCATAAATGTATCAAGATACTTGCCAAAAGAAAAAGAGGAAACAAATTTCCTCTAAGAGGAACAAAAGAATCGGCCAAGAGGAATCAAGGGAGAAGCAAACAAAAGAGGAAACAAATCCAAGGACTTACTTGTTTTGTCTTGGCCGTGCACCTCTATGAAGGAAAAGGGAAATTAGCTCATGAATATGTGATATTCTATAGAAGAGGAAACTACCTTATTGAAGGTGAGACCTCTCCTATAAATAGGAGCCTCATTCCACACATTTCATTCATCCCAAGTTCTAGAGATTTGAGAGCTTCTCTCTCTAGCTAGGCCGATCCTCTCTCTCTCTCTCTATTCAATTTCGTTTTATTGTTTTGGCACCTAGGTCCTCATTTGACGTAGAGTTTAGCTCTGCGACTTCAAGACTCGTTCTTAAGTTGTAGTGTTTAAAAGTGCCCACTCACTAATTCCTTTTATTTCGAGTGATTTAGTGATAGAAACTTTCGTGGTTGCTCGAGTTGCCGAGGAAAGAAAGAGAGACGTGTTGTGAGGGAGACGAACGTTTTCAACCTTCCGAAGGCTCATCAACGTTCAAGCTTCTAAAGAGGTTAGTAGATTTATTATGCTCATATTAGTTTTATTTACATGTGCTTGCACTTTGTCTAGGTTAGTAAAAACTGTTTTACTTGAAAAAGAAATTTTTTAAAATTCCGCCGCTTAACGAAGCGTTAAACTTTTTCTTAAACCCTAGATCAATTCCAACAAAGGGTATCAGAGCTATGGTCAAAGATATGCATGTACATGTTTTTTTAAAATTATGAGCTTGAAAATCGTTTTCGAAAATTTACTAATTTTGTAACAAGTTAGGATTGTTTTCTTAGATTTTTTTTAATTTATTGCTCTTGCCTTTAAATTAAAAATCATGTTTTTTTTCTATGAGTTTGGGATGTGACTAGTTTTCTTGTCTTACTAGTTTCTTTTATTTACTTGAATCGTTTTATGCATGTTGTTATTTCTTTTATACCATGTTATTACCTTGCTAATAAAACACAAATAAAAGCTTTAACAACCTCCTAAAACGTTCCGTTACACTCGATTCTTTTTCGCACCTAAAAAGGACCAAGCTTTAATTATTTCTTTTTCTTCGAGCTGGAGTAAACCCGCAGTAAACGTGGCATAACTCTCTGCTCAGAAATCGAAATTTCATTATTCTTGAATCAAATTAAAGTTATGTCTGTCCTCTGTCCAATGACCCTGGTTTCAGGTCCAAAGGACATCGGAGCCGCCAGTTATGGTGATTTTACTCCGAGGTGCGCGGCTGTTCCGAAAGTCCAGTTTTTTAGAATTCCGGATTTTCAGCCCCACTACCATGAGTTATAGAACTCTAATGAGAAAAATTTCTTGAGCAAAAATGTTTTTCATAAGATTATAAACGTAATGTGTAAGATTAAAATGTTTTGATTTTTGAAATTTTAATTGAAATTGAATTTTTACAAAACTAGTTTGAATTTTGAAAAACCGTTTTCGTTTTCAAACTTGAAAATATTTTGTCATCCAAATCAAATAAGTTTTCAAAATGTTTTCAAAACTATATCTATATAACATATATTCAAAATCTATATGCTCTTGAAATTTTGAGTGGGAGGTCTCCTTGTAGACAAGCCGAAAAATAAAAAGATGTGTAATCTCAAACTTTCAAGTGTTCGAGTGAGTTGAAGTTCACACTTCCCTCATGCACTTTCCCGAAATAGAAAATAGGAAAAGATCTGAGTATGTCCCTTGTGCCTTTATGCACTAACACTGCTCTGAACATGAAGATCTAGGATTCTTTTCTAGTTGTCAACTCTATCGCTATATAACTAGGAAAACCGTTTCCGAACTTATAAGAGTCGATGTACCAACTCCAAAAACTGAGTGGGAGGGTTATATTTGTTGTTTGTAACCCACGATCCCCAACACTAATGAAAGAAGCAATTAACGTGGGACTAAGAGCCGCTCTTGCGACCCTCTCTTAAATGGGAGTACTCCAAGGCGTTTTTGCTTCGATCATTGCTCAATGAGCTACATCCGAGAGTGAGACGATGATGACAAGGCCTCCCCTTGGGGGATTGTTTTTCAAAGTTGACCTTTTGGACTAAGTGGTTGGTTGCACACTTAGGCTCAATCCCTAGTAATCCTCCCTTGAGGCTCTGCGAAAGGATGTGAGTGATCAAACCAATTTAAAAGGTGGCTAGTCAAAATTGATGTATTGACATCTTGGCTAAGCATTAATGATGTGTCATTTACTTATAAATGGAGATTTTTTGCGGCCTTCTCTTGAGGGAGTAAATTATCGTTTGGTTTATAACACCTTTGGATTTTATCAAAGTCTTAAATAAAACTTAAATCCTAAACCTAAGACTAATCATAAACTTATTTCAAGTTTTATAGGCAATATGTCTCTCAACCCTCTCTCAACAATTCTTTCCTCGAAGAAACTCGAAGGCGACAATTACGTTGACTGGAAACGTAACCTCGACATAGTCCTTACTGTCGACAAACACAAATGGGTTCTCACCACCCCCTGTCCTCAAACGAATGAAGATTCGACGCAAGAGGAAAAAGTCGCCCTGGCGGCCTGGCTTCGATCCGATGAGATTGCGAGATGCTATATTTTGGCATCAATGAACAATGTGTTGCAATAACAACATCGTGATTTCAAAACTGCCACCGATATGCTCTACAATCTCCATGAGATGTTTGGAGGGCAAGGACGTCAAGCTAGGCAACAAGCGGTCCGACAGTTTATGAACTATCGCATGAAGGCTGGGACTCCCGTTAGAGATCATATGATGCTGATCATTAGCTATCTAAATGAAATGGAGATCCTTGGATCTGAGATTGATGGGGAAACCAAAATAGATATTATCTTGGAAACTCTCCCCAAAACCTTTGATACCTTTAAATTGAATTACTCCATGAACAAGCTAGAGTACACTGTTATCGAGCTCATGAAGGAACTTCAAACCGCTGAGGCACTTACTAAGAAAAAGAGGGCTCTAGGAGAGGTACATGCTACTGCCTCCACCTCTGGATCTAAGAAGAGACCTCGCAAGGCCGAGAAGAAGAACCAACCTAAGGTTCAAACGAAGAAAAAGGCGCCGAAGGCTTCGAAGGTGGATAAGTCTAACGACAAATGCCACCACTGCAATGAGCCTGGTCACTGGCGTAGGAACTGTCCTGCCTACCTCAAAACTAAAGTAAAAGGTATTGTACTTATTACTGAAGCTTGTTTAGTAGCTGATAATGTATCATCGTGGATTATTGACTCCGCTGCTACTAACCATATTTGCTGCTCCTTAACTGGTTTTAGGAAAAGCAAAAGCTTAGAGGGGTGATAGGTTGGTGTCTGCGAAGGCTGTGGGATCCGTGACGCTATCTTTTGAAGATCACACTTTAAATTTGAATAATGTGTATTATGTTCCTTCCTTTGGGAAAAACTTAATATCTGTTGCTCAACTTTTAGAGCAAAATTATTATTTAAAGTTTATAAAGAATGGAATTCGTATTTCTTTTTCTAATTCTTTTGTCACTGATGCATGTATGAAGAATGGTCTTTTTTACATTTATCCCACTCAACCTTCCATCTTAGACACCGAAATAGATAATGATCTAAATAGGGAGCCAAAGAGGATCAAACTTTCTGAATCCTCCGATCTAACAAAATCAACATACCTATGGCACTTAAGACTTGGTCATATCAGTCTAGATAGGATTAAGAGACTTGTGAGGGACGGTCCACTCCAAGCCTCTGCAATAGGTTCACTACCTACTTGTGAATCCTGCATAGAAGGAAAAATGACTAAGCGACCTTTCTCCGATAAGGGTCGAAGAGCCACTGAGTTGCTGGAACTAGTACATTCTGATGTATGTGGTCCGCTCAGCCAACAGGCACGTGGAGGATACGAATACTTCGTTACCTTTATCGATGATTACTCACGATATGGTTTTGTCTATTTGCTCAAACATAAATCCGAGACCTTTAACGTATTTAAGGTCTTTAGGGCTTTAGTGGAAAAGCAAACTGGCAAAGTGATCAAAACCCTTCGATCTGATCGAGGTGGTGAGTATATGTCTGGAGAGTTCGATGACTTTCTTAAAGAAGAAGGTATCGCTTCTCAGCTTACCGCACCTGGCTCACCTAAAAAAACGGAGTGTCAGAGAGAAGAAACAAAACTCTTATGGAGATTGTTAGATCAATGATGAGTTACTCATCACTCCCTCTTTCCTTGTGGGGATATGCCCTCGAAACAGCCGCTTATATTCTGAACCAAGTTCCATCCAAGACGGTTCCTTGTACTCCTTATGAACGATGGACTGACCATAAAGTGAATCTTGGCCGCATCAAAATTTGGGGTTGCCCCGTACACGTGCTAAGGCAAAAGACTAGCAAGTTGGCTAGTAGGTCAGAAGTGTGTCTGTTTGTTGGATATCCAAAGGAAACCAAGGGTTTTACTTTCTATAGTCCTGAGGACGATAAGACTTTCGTTAGCACGAATGCTCGTTTCCTTGAGGAGGAATTTATGAAGGATGCGAAACCTAGAAGCAAAATTGTGCTTGAAGAAAAGTTGGGTGAGGAAGCTTCTACCTCATCTGTAAGAACTGTTCTTACCCCAACTGAAACACAACCTAACTCATCAGAATCTCGTCAAGTAGTACTTCGACGTAGTGGGAGGGCTACTCAAAAGCCTGACAGGTACATGTCTTATGGAGACTCTCTCGTAGCTGTCTCTGACATGGATGATCCTGTTTCCCATAGCCAAGCGATGGCTTGTTCTGAATCAAACCTTTGGCTTGACGCCATGAAAGTTGAAATGCACTCGAAGTATGTCAACAAAGTCTGGAAACTTGTAGACCTTCCTGAAGGGATTAAACCCGTAGGGTGTAAGTGGATATACAAGAAGAAAATGGGTCCTCATGGGAACGTCGAGATGTTCAAAGCACGACTTGTGGCGAAGGGTTATACCCAAAAAGAAGGGATTGACTATGAAGAAACCTTCTCTCCAGTCGCGATGCTTAAATCCATCCGCATACTCCTATCCATAACTGCAGCTCTCGACTATGAGATTTGGCAAATGGATGTCAAGACAGCCTTCCTGAATGGCAATCTTGACAAGCGCATTTACATGGCTCAACCAGACGGTTTCGTGGAAGAAGATCAAGAGACCAAGGTTTGTGAGTTACTTAAGTCCATTTATGGACTAAAGCAAGCATCTAGGTCGTGGAATATTAGATTCGATGAAACTGTGACAAGCTTCGGCTTTGAATAGTCAATAGATGAGCCTTGTGTTTACAAGTTAATACACGAAGGCAAAGTTGTGTTTCTGGTTTTATATGTCGATGATATATTACTCATAGGTAACGATGTAGGTAAATTATCTGAGGTTAAGTTCTGGTTAGCAAAGCAATTCGATATGAAGAATCTAGGAGAAGCCGCGTACATTCTGGGGATCCAAATCTTTCGAGATCGGAAAAACCTGACCCTGTCGCTCTCTCAAGCATTTTATATTGATAAGGTGATGGATTGCTTCTCGGTGCAAGACTCCAAGAAGGGCCAAACACCCTTTAGGCATGGAGTTTCACTCTCTAAGGACCAGTCTCCCAAGACTGCACAAGAGATTGAAGACATGAGGAAAATTCCTTACGCCTCTGCCATAGGAAGCCTCATGTATGATATGCTTTGCACCAGACGTGACATCTGTTTCTCCGTTGGCGTAGTTAGCCGTTTCGAATCCAACCTTGGACCCGAGCACTGGATTGCTGTTAAGCATGTTCTTAAGTATCTTCGAAGAACTAGGAACTTGATGCTTACATGCTCAGATACTGACCTGACTATGACGGGATATACCGACTCCGATTTTCAAGCGGATAAGGATTCCAAGAAATCCACTTCGGGATCTGTGTTCATCCTTAATGGTGGAGCTGTTGTGTGGAGGAGTACTAAGCAATCTTGCATTACTTACTCCATAATGGAAGCAGAATATGTGGCTGCTTGTGAAGCATCCAAAGAGGCTGTATGGCTTAGAAAATTCCTCAAGTATTTGGAAGTTGTTCCAAATGTCGACGAGCCCATGACCCTTTATTGTGATAATTGTGGGGATGTCGCTAACTCAAAGGAACCTCAAAGCCATAAGCGCTCCAAACATATTGAGAGGAAATACCATTTGATTAGAGAGATCGCGCAGCGCAGAGACATGGAAGTGAAGAAGATCTCAACGGTGGACAACCTAGCAGATCCATTCACCAAGGACCTAGCGAACAAGGTCTTCGACCAACATCGAGAGGGATTAGGCATGAAGGACTACACACAACTTCTTTGAGTCAAGTGGGAGTTTGTTGTCAATGGTGCCCACAAGAAGAGTTGTAGTCTTTATTTTGTACATTTGATGTAATAAAGTCTCACGAAGACTCTTGCTTGTAATTGCTTATTCATTAATAAAAAGTTGAAACGTTCATTCATTCTCTCTTGTCTGTCTGAAGCTTTATGAAAAAACATTAGTCTTTAGTCCATAATTAAACTTAACAACTTACGAAGAGACAAATATAGATTTGCATGAACAAACTCTTCGTAGTTTGCTTAAAACGATATATTCGCAATCTATGGGTCAAAGGACTATTGACCTCTGTACGATTGTTCGGAGAATCTATGATGTCTGGTTATGGGGCATTGAGAGTTGGAGACTCTATAGTTCGTCTAGGTATATTCCGAAGGTATTGAATTGACCAGTGCACTTCTAGAGACAAGATAAGAACAAACCATTATAGTTCTTATGTGTCGAAGTCACTATGTATGAATTGCATCATGCTTACCTTAATCCTGAAATGAGACATGCCATTTCACACCTTACGTATTCTCATTTGAGAAAGTCAGAGTTTGGACTCACTATGTGATTCCGAACAGGACCTATTGGTGAAGTACTAAGTTATGAAGATGTCATGAGTAACTTTGTGAAGATCTCATAGATATGGAATTCATGTACAAGATTGCTGAAATGCAATGTATATCACTTCATGCTTTGTTACTTGGAGTGTGAATAAATGAACTGGCCAGTGTCCAAATTGAGTCCTGACTTTTTTGGATGAAACAATGTGACTTGTTAGCTCCTCGTCAATACATTGTTTCTAACTTATTCACAAGCGACAAAGGACTTGAGGAAATAACAGGTAGAAGGGTAAAATGGTAATTTCATAAATCCCGACTAGCTGATGATATTCATGAAGGGTAAACATAGATAATATTCAGTGGATCCGCTCATTACAATTAGGTTGAATTCTTGAGTAGAAAATAAATTCATTTGAACCGAGAGATTTTCAGTTTCAACTCTTTAGTGGAGTCAGTTGCCATTAAGCTAAACTTGGAAAAGGTTTGTGAACTTTTGAGTCCAAGTATTTAGCTCAAGCTTTGTTCATTTGGATCCATGAGGTCACTGTCACAAATCATATCGAGTAGGAATAGTTAAACTAGAAGCTAAGTCAAAACAAGAATGAGACAAGTTTTACGAAAATTGTCAAAAGGTTAAATTTGTCTTTTTGGATATAGCATGAAATGAATGTGAATAAATTTTTTGACTTGGCCATGATGTGTTCATTGGGCCATGTGGATTAATTTCATTTCATAGAATTTTACTTGAAAATTCTCAATGGGCATTTCTTATGTTGTCATGAACAAATAAAGAAAAATTTAGAAAGGCTTTCTAGAAGCCATTTGGCCGTCCAACCCAAGAGAATGGGAGACTAATTTCGCGCAGCCCAATAGAGAAAAAGAGAGTTTATTTTGTGCATAAATGTATGAAGATACTTGCCAAAAGAAAAAGAGGAAACAAATTTTCCCCAAGAGGAAAGTTAATTTCGGCCAACTAGAGTCAAGAGAGAAGCAAAATTAAATGCGGAAACAAATCCAAGGCTACTAGAAGCCTATGTTGGACGTGGAAAGCAAGGGAAAAAAGAGGAAATAAGATTTCCTCATGAATGCTTGAAAAAAAAGAGGAAACTACTTCTTTCCAAGGCTAACCCTTCTCCTATAAATAGGACCCTTGTTTCTCTCATTTCGATCATCCAACATAAGTTAGAGATTGAGAGACTCTCTCTCTAGACATTGTTGGCCGACTCCTCTCTCTCTCTCTCTCTTGTCAATTTCGGTTTTTTGTTTTGGCACCTAGGTCCACATTTGACCTAGTGTTTTAGCTCTTCGATTCTAAGACTTGTTCTTGAGTCGTCGTGTTTAAAAGTGCCCACACACTAATTCCTTTCTTTCTCGAGTGATTCTTGGGATAGAAACTTTCGTGGTTGCTCGAGTTTGCGAGGAAAGAGGAGAGACGTGCTGCGAGGGGAGACGAACGTTATCAACCTTCCGAAGGCTCATCAACGTTCAAGCGTCTAAAAAGTTTAGTAAGCTTCTATGCTCATAATAGTTTTTATTTACATGTGCTTGGTCTTTGTCTAGGTTAGTAAAAATGTTTTACTAGTTAAAATAAAAATTTTAAAATTCCACCGCTTACCGAAGCGTTAAACTTTTTCTTAAACCCTAGATCAATTCAAACAATATAGTACATCTAAGTAAGAATTCTCGTGTTTCCTACTCGTTTTTCTTATTAATTTTCGAGACGAAAATTCCAATAAGTAGGGGAAATTGTGAAACTTTGAAACCTAACCATCAAATAATTAAAATTTACGTAATGTGAATTTTAGAAAGTTAAGTTATTTGTTATGTTCTACGTATGTCTTCTCATTTTTAAGTAATGAGAAATACCTTCGATAAATTACTCGAGGGGATATTTTTCACATAAAAGTACATTACTCAATTTTGAACATTAGTCATGGTGATTGTTTATATGTAATATGTTAGCACTTTATTAACATAAGTCATGGTTGTTATGTTTATTAACCAAAGATGATGGTGTCAGTGTTACAAGCTAGAAGATTGATGAGTAAAGTGTGTTATGGATTCCCTGTGTCGGTAATGGACAAGACCAAGGAGGTTGATGTGAATCCGCACGATGTGCCAGTGCTGAGGGAATATGTTGACGTCTTTCTTGAAGATCTCCGTGGGATAGCACCCGAACATGAGATTTCTTTTGCGATTGAGTTGTTGGTGATTATGGACCCAAAATTAATGACCGTGCGGACCAAAAAAATTACTTACGCTATCTTAAACTAATCAAACTAATGGTTCTTAAAACAAGATCTAGTTTCATTTAGTTAATTTAACTATGAGAGCATGTAAGTCAAGAAACCAATATAAAGAGATGCGTTATAGAAAACTTACGAGTTTCTCCTTAAGCTTTCTGAATCGGGATCTCCTCGAGCTCCATGTCTTCTTCTCATCTCTTCTAAGCCTCCTAGCGTTGTCTTCTACGAGCAGACCTCCCGGATGTCTATGAAATTCTCAGGATCTCCTTCATTTCACCTCGACGACACCTTAGTCTTCTGAAGCGTAATCTCCGGACGAGGGAGAAGGAGTGAGAGAATTTCGTCAAACACATGGAGAGTTGGTCGAATTTTTAGCTATCCGCTTGAGTGATTTTTTCTTTCTCTTAGACCCTTAATTATAGTGGTAGAATGGAGATATTATAGAAAGCTCCAAGAGATATTTAATTCTTCTTTATTCTTTCCTATTTTGTAGTTAAGCATGATATATTGGATCTTGACTACAAATCTTACATTTACTCTCATTCATCCGATCATAATCTAGGATATTTATTTCCTTATAATTCTTCTATATTTAAGGAATCTAGATATTTGAGAATAATGAGGATAATATCTTATTTTCTTATTTAATGGAGAGAGTATATCTACCATTAATATTCTCTTAGATATTTGGAAATTAAATATGAGAGAGAATAAATGACAATATTTTAATTCAATTTTTAATGGAGAGATAATATCTCAAGCATTATTACTCTTTCTCTTAATTAATTACTTACCTGATTTATTTTCCACAAATCTAGCAACTAGTAAAGAGAGAATATTGGGTAATTAATAACCAATGTAAGCACCTACCTCATGGTTATGGGCCAAGGAATTTTCTAATTTTACAGTGTCCATAAGGCCCAACTTAAAATTCAATTAATTTTTTATTTGATCCAACAATAAATAATTAATTCCACAATAAATATTTAATTTCGCAAATAAACAAATTTCCTAAACAATTTACAGCTGTGAGATTGTAATAAAAATATTCATTATTATCAGTGAGTTCTTATCCGTCTTTATCAGAGCCAAATCGGAGACTATTTACCTAGTAACAGAAGCTTAACAAATTCGTCTAATCTTGGTCAAATACTCCACCATGTAAGCCAAGACTGAGCCCTTATTTATACTGGAATTATATTTATAATTGTGACAAGTGTCCACTGATCTAGTCAGTTCGTGATCAAGATCGTCCAGGTTCAACCTGTATCGAGAAATGTCAATTATTTCGCTATCCATTTCTTGATACATATAAACCCTAAGCATCGTTGTTTTTCCAGCGAAGGATTCTCCCGAATGTTACTTACTTCAAAAGTGCTAGCAATCTATCGGTTATAGAATAAACCTTTAGCGAGTGAACATTAACATTCTTTCAGGAACGTTGGATTCCGTATCTGTCACCACTTTCTTCTCAGATCATATTCCGAATTCCCAAGAAATAAGTTTAATCAGCGTCTCAGTAGCCTTTAACGAATGAGTCAAAGAACTGGACGATATGAACTAGAAGTCCATGATCACTTCAAGATTTAGATCAAGTCCATGATCACTTCAAGATTTAGATCATAAGCGACCCCGGCTAGTGTGTCGTAACGGTACTTAAATGACACATCTACAACCTAAGTCTGTCTGGGCCGTGTGTCGTATCAAGATTTACCAAAAGTGCAGAATGCTCCCACAAAGTGATCATCCTTCACTCGTGTTCCACATATATGACTTTAGATACTGCTTTCCAAGCGTGTATCAGTCATCGACCATGTTTTAGCTCACCTCCCAAACTGAGGTCCCCATCACGTGATTAAGTTTAATACGGAGGCTAAGGAAGATAATTGTTATTGATTCTAATTTCAAAACTCAACCCACTAATCATATGATACTAATAAAATAAACTTTTTATCTAATTCAGTAATCATTCATGTTTATTATCTTTAAGTGGGCGATATTCCTAACAATCTCCCACTTTGACCAGAGAAGTTAAGTTTCCTCGAGCCATTTAATTCTTAGCCATCCTTAATAGACGGATTAGACGTTTGACCCAGGATTGAGATTTCCATCATATGGACTCCGACTTTTATCTTTATTCTATCAATTATTTCGATCGACATATTTCTCATTTAACATTCTTCCAATCCATACTTCTTTGCAAGTGATCTTTGACTTACCATTTTTTGTCAAGTCAACTAGTTCGTAGCAAATTAATTTACTTTAGAACATGTTAACACTTCGCATATCTTGTAGATTATACACCAGACTTTATATTTTTAAGATGATAAGTTTCCCTATTCCTGGTGTACATTCCTTCGGCGCCAAAACAAGTTGCACATTTGAATGTATCGATATCATCACCACTAACCATAGTGTGATTTATTTAACATGTTTCAATAAGAACTCTATTGACCTATTTCTATTACTTGGTTATTTATAGTTTGTCCTTGTATGCCGTGTTCATATTCAATATACACAGGACTTTGAGGATCTACTATATTTTTAAATAACTAAGTGTCTCACTATTTCCAAAAATTTATTATTGTCAACACTTTGTTGGTTTTCTCGGAAATTTGACATTGTCCGAGGTCTAATTATTAGTCCTTTTAATGACAATGTATCTAGCCTCAACATTGAGCTCATACCTTATATCAATAGGTATGTTTGATACAACATGGAACGAGCTTTTCGTTTCTATACTTTAAATTTCAGAAACTGTTAGCTCAGTCAATTTACTTGTGTCATTATTTGGGTCTGATGACTTTATTATTTTGACACGTGTTTAGGAGCTGCACTTCTCGATCATTCTCAAAATATCGATTATGTAACAAACATTCATGAACAATCATAGTTTGTTTGTTTCATTATTTGGAACATCCTTTCATATTTCAAAAGGTTTTAGTAGTGCAACTACTATGATCCATGTCATAAGTTTTTCAGAACTTCATCCATAAATGACAATTCATCTTCTATTCAGAAGATCCCAATGAAATGCTTCATGGTATCAGAAAGATGAGCACCATTGTTGCCAATGTCTCTTCTCTAGGGCTCAATCCCTTAGGTACGAAATAGGTCATTAAATCTCAAACTCATTCATTAATTTATTTATAGATCTCTCTATTTCTTTAAGCTAATGGCTTAATAGGTAGATCTACCAATCACGGGTTTATGACTTTAGGTAAATTAGTTTGATCTTGAGCGGTACTTCAAGATCATGTCTTTCCATTTAAGGAAAGATATAGTTGATGATAGTGACAAGGATCCTTGTAAGGATGCTTCCACTCGCATATGATTTTAATGGCAATGTAGTTCTTAATTATCCTTCCTTTTAATGCATTGATTTATGTGGCAAGGTAATCATTAATTATCCTTCCACTCAAATAATAGCATATATGTTCTAGTTAAGGATACCATCATTAATGATGGATTCAATCATGTGAAAGATGTTGCTATTTATTGAACAACAAGTGGCTAGATTCCATTAAAGGATGCTCCCACTTAATTATTGAACAATAAGAACTAGATTCCAATTAAGGATGCCCCCACTCAATGATTTTGATTATTTAGTGGCTAGGTTCCATTTAAGGATGCTCCCACTCAATCAATGAACTAGAGTAGCTAGGTTCCAATTAAGGATGCTCCCACTCAATCAATGTGAATGTTAGTGGATAGGTTCCCATTAAGGATGCTCCCAATAATTCAATTCATCAACACTAACTGTTTCGTTGTGTCTCCTTATTACCTCTTATTCGCACAATTCATTGTCGAAATAAGGTAACGATTATTTCGACACTATCAAAGCTCTAAATAGTTCTTAAACATATTCAATATACGAATTTAATAAAACAATAAAAGCTAATTAAAATTCTAACATAGATAATAACTTAGAAAATATATACTTGTGCATCTATATAGTATATGAACATAAAAACGTGTCCTTCATATTCTATATCTTCTATCTCACTGGCTTAAACATTCATGCATAATCAAATTTCATAAAGGCAGTCAAGGCATTCAATAAAGAGGAAAATATTTAATGACACAACCATGTGATCATAAATAATGTATCAAACCATAAAGAAAGAAAAGATTCATCCTATCTGAATAGCCATGAAAGGCTACAATCCAGAAAACCTCGGATCATAAATGACACATCTCATGTTGAAAAATAAATCCAACAAATGGAAGTAAATAAATTAGCGGAAAATTCGATCTTCAAATGGAGCATGAGGTTCTCTACAATTCGGGCTTGAATCCGACATTGTTCAGCAAGCTCGTAAACAATTACGTGCTCCATCAGACCTGCTCTGCAACAAGATAAGAAGTATGCTCATGAATAATTATCTTCAAAATATTTTTAGGTTACCTTATCATGAATTTTAAGGTACCATACGAGTATTCTTCTTGTTTTTCTCAAGCTCAGCCAAGTACAAAGTACATCTACCAACACTTTCATGGTTCTTCTCTTTTCCTTTTCCACTTCTCTTGAAGTTCCTCATTTCCTTCTTAGCGGGACCTTTCCCCTTTGAAATACTCGGGCATGCCTTAGAAGATTCAACACCAGAAGTCCACTTCTTCTTAGCTTTTGGTGTAGAACTCTTATCAGCATAGACAGCCGACCCTTTGTTCTTCCCATGTCGAGTGATAGAATCGAAAGTCTGTGGCTCATTCAACAACTAAGATAGTCCATACGTCAACTTACTCATGATATAGTTGGACGTAAACTATATGAAGTCACACGAAAGGGAATTCATGATGAATCCTACCTGAGTAACCTCATCCATCTGTGCCCCATGGAGTTCGGCTTCAGTGAAGTAATTTATCATCTTTATGACATGATCTCTCACCGGAGTTCGCACAATCATCCTAGTCCTAGTGCACTTACGGGTGAGCTCAATGCAGGCTTGCTCGCTTTGCATCCCAAATATTTGTTGCAGCGAGTCAAGGATCTCCATAGCGGTCTCATTTCCTTCCATCTTTGTTCGCAACGCATCATATATGCTTGTGAGCATATAGGCCACCGCCTTGTTATTGGCAGTGGTCCACTTGTCATAGTCCTCCCTCAAGTTCTTGGAGGCATCATGAGCAGGAAGATGAGGTCTGTCTTCTGTGAGGATAAAGCAAATGCTTTCACTCAACAACATAATGTTTAGGTTGGACTTCCACTTAGGGAAGTTATCACCAGTGAGAACGTCTTTCGAGAACAAGGCCATAATAGGGTTCGACATGATTACTAAAACATAAAAGCACATTTATTAGCAATATGGAAAAGAAACAACCATCAATATAATTTAGGAAATAAAACCCATAATGCCAATAAGTACGAGATAAAATACTAAGCAAAAGAACCCAATTTTTATATTCCATGATAATTCGACAAACAGCCACAGTCCGTCTAACTATGGTGACATAACAGAGTGCACCTAGTGAAAATGATAACCATCTCAGATTAGTGAGAACTCGTGGTTCATGTACATTCATAACTATGCTCACTAACTACCAGTTTTTAGAAATCTTTGGCCAGATGAGCAACCACCGGTTGGGTCATGCATGAGTCGATCCAAAATTTCGGTTAAAGAAAGCTTAGCCCCATTTCCTAGTGGAGTGCTAGGCCACACAGAGATCCACTCCTTCCACCTATCGTCAAAGACATAACCTTGGTATTGGAATAAAAAAATCCATTCCGTTCGGAACGTAAATTATAGCATTCACAAAGAAGAGTTGCTGACACGATGGGATCTTTCATCCTTACGGTGTTGTGTCAATGTTGGAGCCTATAACTCAATATACTTTCAGTATTTTAATTTTCCTAGCATTAACTTTAATCTAGGTGATCCACACGCGTTAACTAAATCATAATAAAACTCGAGTGTTTCTAAGCTACCCTTAAAAACATAAGTTTTGATATAGCTTAGTTATTAGGAATTTCGTGACGTTCTAGTCTTTGATTATCCTAATAGTATTCCTTCGTGGAAAAGCTTCTAGTAGGGAGGGAAGACAAAGTCTTTTGATAACATCCCCGCTTAGCCTCCTATCGACTTGATGACAAAGCTCTCCGATCCGTTCAACTCATTCATTTGAAAACTACCCTAATCCAATTAGATAATTTTACATTAAAGAATGAAAGCCCATGATAAGAAAAACCCACGAAATAATTTTAAGTTATAGCATAATAAACATGGCTAAGTAATTAAATAAACAAGCAAGAACAAGCAAGTATGGTTTGATTCGGTTTGATCGTTTCCTATTTGACTCTATAAAATAAAATAACATGAGCCCAATCATATTGCCCCATGGATTCAATTGGGCCCATTCATATGTCCCTTAGAAAAATAAATCAATATCAAATTATTTGATTTTCTAGTTTTATTGAAAAATAAGCTAATTAAGTAAGGGCCCATTCATTTGTCTCATTGAAAAATAAATCGATATCATAATCATTTATTTTCTAATGTTTTAAATAAAAATCATTATATCCCAGCCCATACAATCAATTAAATAAAACATTTAAAACTTACCTAAATAAAAAATCAGTAATTTTTTTTAATTAAGTGGGCCCGTGGGCCCACTAGAGTTTCCGGGCTGAGGCCTGGAAGAATCACCTTCACTTGCCCTAAGTCAAGGAAGTCTTGTTGCAGCACCGGACCTCCGTCGCCATGAGGACGCGGCTCGGCAAGAGAACACGGCGAAGAGGCCTTGACTGTCCTTGTGTGCAGCCGTGGAGGCTCTCTTCGGTCCTTCGTTATGAGTCTGTCTCTCGCCGACCATCATCAAGAACGTCGCGCTCGTCAGATTACAACAATAATAAAATAAATTACATAAAACTTATATTGAATTCACATAATCATATATTGAATTGCATGAAACTCATATCCATATATAATTTCATTGAAACCATATTTATTTTAATTACGAAAACGAATCGATTAATTAAACAAAACATCTAGCTGTGATACCACTTGTTGGTGATTATGCACCCAAAATTAATAACCGTGCAGAAAAATAATTAATTACGCTAACTTGAGCTAATCAAATTAATGGTTATTAAAAGAAGATCTAGTTTTGTTTTATTAATTTAACCATGAGAGCATATAGTCAAACAACCAATACAAAGAGACGGGTTATAGAAAACTTACATGTTTCTCCTTAAGCTTCTGAATTGGGATCTCCTCGAGTTCCTTGTCTTCTTCTCATCTTGTCTCAGCCTCCTAGCATCATCTTCTACGATCAGACCTCCGGGATGTCTCTAAAACTCGCGGGATCTCCTTCGTTTTGCCTCGATGACACCTTACTCTTCCGAAACGTAATCTCCGGACAAACAAGAATAAGGTTTGGACCACACTCTCTGAACTTCACTACGATTATGATTTATGATCTGAAATCATAATGGAATCACAGAATTCCGAGTGAGAGGTAGAGAGAGAAGTTCGTCCAACACATGGGAGAGTTGGTCGAATTTTTAGCTATCCGCTTGAGTGATTTTTTCTTTCTATTAGACCCATATTTATAGTGGTAGAATTGAGATATTCTAGGAAGCTCCTAGAGATATTGAACTCTCCTTTATTCTTTCATATTTTGTAGTTAAGCATGAGCCATTGAATCTTTACTACAAATCGTGCTTTTTCTCTCATCAATGAGATCATAATCTAGGATATTTATTTCCTTATTTTCCTCATATATTTAAGGAATCTAGATATTGGAGAATAATGAGGACAATATCTTATTTCCTTATTTAATGGAGAGAATATCTCCCATCATTATTCTCCTAGATATTAGGAAATTAATTATGAGAGAGAATATAGGATAATATCTTATTTTCTTATTTAATAGAGAGAGAATATATCAACGATTATTATTCTCTCTCTTATTTAATTAGTTACCTAATTTCTTTTTCACAAATCTAGGAATTAATTAAAGAGATAATATTGGGTAATTAATACCTAATATAGGCACCTACTGTTGATGTCGATTTCGTGATCGTCAACAATCACAAATAAATATACGATATATTTGTTTTATTTAATAATGGGTCTCAGAAGATTTCATATAAGAAACAAAAATAAAATACCGATTTAATTCGAGAGGAATACAAATAAGAGAAAATGAAAGAAATGAGCTTTATTAATAATAAACGTTTATAAAGGGGCGAAGTGTCGAGATCAAGAAGGCAAACTCAACAAAGACCGAGAGAATTTGAATTAAAGTGAAAGACCGAGTAGAAGCTTATTTGTGCGAAAATGAATACAACAATCGTTATTTATAGGTGAAGAAAGAATCATCTCCTTACCACGTCGTAGGTTTGTTGAGTCTTAGATCTGGTCTTCTTGGCGAGGTTCCAGCTTGACCACGACTTCACTCCTTGATCGGGTCAACGCCGACGATCTGTTCTCCTTAGTGAGCAGGGCTTGCGCATTTTGCTTAGAGCCAGGCTGAATCACTTATGGGGCTTTAGCCAAACTATAGCCCAATAAACATTAAGAAAATTTATTATTATGTATTTATTTTTATTTTTATATAAACCCACAATTAGCCCAAAATATTTCTAAAATATTCAGAATATTTTGAAAATATTTAGCGCGAAAAATTCGAACTGTCTCCAATTTAAAGAGGGGAAATATTTTTTTTTTTACACGTGCCTTCGCGTGAAGACACGTTCCTTACCAAGCGGCGCGATTCGATTGTATTTCAGAAGTCGGAGTCGAAGAGTCGCGAGAGTCTATTGATATCTTCAAAGATATCGAGATAATATTTTCGATTTGATTTGATTTCATTGGAAATCATTAGATTTTCACGGAATTCGGTGTAATATAAATGTGAATAAATAAGTGCGCTGAAGAAGCACTTCATTTCATTTATATTCTCGGCATTCATAGTAAAAAGGTAATTCTTCTTTTTTCTCACCTACTTCGAACTCGAGTTTTCTCTCTAAGTACTTTGAATTTGTTTAGACTTCGGCTATTTTTCGTTCTCAGTTCGACCAGCAAACTCAAATAAGTTCATACTTTTAGATACTTCGTCCTTTACAACTTCTAGATTTAGATGTCGAACTCTGGAGTTTGTCCGTCAGGGTCTCAACCTCTAGGGAATGAAGATATTCTCTTACCTTCTACTGTGACCTCTGTCGATTTGAGGGGAATTCGGGAGAGATACCAAATACCCCCAGAAATTAAAACCCTTCTTCCCCTTCCAGGAGCCACTGTCGACACCAATGTAGATGGTTTCTGTTATATATACGAGATTTGGTTATAGAAGTGTGGGCTAACGTTTCCGATACATCCACTTCTTTTCGACTTCGACGAGGCTCTCGGGCTGACCCTACGTCAGATGTGTTCGAACTTCGTAAGGATGGTACTAGGTCTGATCGTGGCGGCCCAAGAACAAAAGGTCAAGCTCACATTGATGGATTTAGTCCATCTTTGTGTTATCAAGGCGAATTCGAAACAGGATCCCAAGTGTTTCTATCTTTCGAAAGCCGTGGGCAGAGGAGTGATCTCGAGTATCCCTTCGAAGGATAAGTATCGCGGGATGCGATACTTTTACTTTGCCGTTAATGAGCACTCTCACGGAAGCCAAGCTCGATCTTTCTCGTCTAAATGGACAAGCTCGCCTAGTATGCTTAGATTAGATATCATGTTTTTATCGTAGTTAGCGGAAATGTACTAACTTTCATTTTATTTATTTCTCAGGAAAGATCAGGGCACCCCTTCCAGGGACCAGTTCACTGAGAAACCTTCTAAGCTTCAGGAAGGTTCTGGGAGTGGTGAAGCTTCAACACGTACAAGTTTATCTCGGCCAAACTTTGGCCATTTCCACCTGTTTCCGAAGACTTCAAAGAAGGTTAGTTCGACATAGATCGAGTTCGTCCTTCCTTTTTCTTACTGTCATATATATATATATATATATATATATATATATATATTTGTTATGTTTTTTTTTTGCTAAGACCCGCCTTTTTTTAGACGTGGGGGACAGTATGAACACTTCGGTCAGCGCTCGCGAGGTGAGGAAGAACAAGAAGGGGGAGTTGCCTCGACTTTGACTCCGGCTCCGTCGGCGCCCGCTATTGACCCCGAGGTCGAAGTGACCAGAGTCCGGCTGACATCCTCGATCCCGGTCGTCCTTGTGTCTTCGTATGAGGTGCCCGAGTTGGCCGAAACTACGCAGGTGGTTGTCCAGGGAGCCAAAGCCCCTAGTCCCCTGCTCCCGAGGTCGAGGAGAGGCACGCTGCTGAGGATGTCGAGGTTGTGGCGGCAGCTAAAAAAAGTAAGACACCGGCGGGCCGAATTACTGAGGGCGGAGTGCCCGAGGAAGGGGAAAAGAGGAAGAAAAAGAATAAGAAGATGGACCAAGTCCTGGATCCTGTCCGAGGGGACGAGGAAGAGCCCGCCAACGAAGCCCCCGCGACCATATTGGCCCGAGCCGACAAGGGCAAGACTATTTCCAAAGGGAGCAAGGCTTCGTCAAAGTCGCGGAGTGGTGGCCGAGATGAAACCGCCCCGACTTCATCCCGTAAGAAGAATCATGTCGTCAATTTTCAGTATACGCAAGACCACATGTTGTGCGACGACATCTATTCTTTGGCGTGGTTCCTCCGTCCGCTAACCTGGTCCGACATGGTGCTACCGAAGGTGCCCGAGCTCTCCGAATCGGACTGGTACCGAATAATGGCTTCGACCATCACAGGGGTAAGCACTTTCTTTTATATACTATTTTTTTAATAGTCGATCTGTTATACTTTTCAAAAATTTTAAGATATTTGTCGATGTCGAATTTTTTTTTTTTTTTAGGTTCTCGAGCTTTTATACTTGGTGAAATTTGAGTTTGGGATTATCTAGTAGTCAATCTAACAGGAATTTTGCTGTGTTTCAGCGATCGACCCAACTGAACCGGGGTGTGTTTCATTATGAGAAACGCATCCATGATGCTAAGGCCGAGCGGGACCAGTTGGCCGAGGTTCAGAAGGGGATGGAGTGTGAATAAATGAACTGGCCAGTGTCCAAATTGAGTCTTGACTCTTGTGGATGAAACAATGTGACTTGTTAGCTCCTCGTCGATACATTGTTTCTAACTTATTCACAAGCGACAAAGGAGTTGAGGAAATAACAGCTAGAAGGGTAAAATGGTAATTTTGTAAATCCCGACTAGCTGATGATATTCATGAAGGGTAAACACTGATAATATTATGTGGATCCACTCATTACAATTAGGCTGAATTCTTGAGTAGAAAATAAATTCATTTGAACCGAGAGATTTTCAGTGTCAACTCTTTAGTGGAGTCAGTTGGCATTAAGCTAAACTTGTAAAAGGTTTGTGAACTTTTGAGTCCAAGTATTTTAGCTTAAGCTTTGTTCATTTGGATCCATGAGGTTACTGTCACGAATCACATCGAGTAGGAATAGTTAAACTGTAAGCTAAGTTAAAACAAGAACGAAAATTGTCAAAAGGGTATTTTTGTCTTTTGAGACATAGGATGAAATGAATGTCAATAAATTTTTTGACAAGTTCATTTGATGACTTAATGTCACTCGGCCAAGTTAGAATAATTGGGCCTTGTGAATTAATTTCATTTCATAAGAATTTTATTGAAAATTCTTAATGGGCCTTTTTCATGTTGTCATGAACAAATGAAGAAGCTTCTAGAAGCTCCTTCTAGACTTGAAATGGGCGCCTACCCTATAGAGAAATAGGAGAGATTATTTTGTGCATAAATGTATCAAGATACTTGCCAAAAGAAAAAGAGGAAACAAATTTGCATATGGATGCATAAGGGATTCGGCCAAGAGAGAGACAAGGCAAGGCAAAGAACAAAAAAGGAAACAAATCCAAGGCTTAATAAAGCCTATGTTGGCCGAGCATCTCAAGAGAAAAAAAGAGGAAATTGGCTCATTCTATAGAAGAGGAAACTACTTTATGTAAGGTGAGACCTCTCCTATAAATAGGAGCCTCATTCTTCTCATTTTTCTCATTCCACACAAGTTAGAGATTGAGAGACTCTCTCTCTAGACATTGTGGCCGCCCCTCTCCTCTCTCTCTCTAGTCAATTTTGTTATATTGTTTTGGCACCTAGGTCCTCATTTGACCTAGAGTTTAGCTCTGCGACTTCAAGACTGGTTCTTAAGTCGTAGTGTTTAAAAGTTCCCACTCACTGATTTCTTTTATTTCGAGAGATTTAGTGATAGAAACCATCGTGGTTGCTCGAGTTGCCGAGGAAAGAAAGACAGACGTGCTGTGAGGGAGACAAGCGTTGCAACTTTCCAAAAGCTTCTCAAAGTTCAAGCTTCAAGAAAGGTTAGTAAACTTCTATGCTCATAATAGTTTTTATTTATATGTACTTGCTCTTTGTCTAGGTTAGTAAAAACCATTTTTACTTAAAAAGAAAATTTTTAAAATTCCGCCGCTTAACGAAGCGTTAAACTTTTTCATTGTTACCGGTCCATCTCGCCCCGGTAGAGCAGCGACGGCCGCGATAGCAACCACCCCGGGACTCCCCCGACGCATGGTCGACCTCCGGCCTCATGAGCTCGGCCTCCAACTCTATGGCCGACCTCCGGCCTCATGAGCTCGGCCTCCAGCTCCATGGCCGACCTCCGGCCTCATGAGCTCGGCCTCCAACTCTATGGCCGACCTCCGGCCTCATGAGCTCGGCCTCCAGCTCCATGGCCGACCTCCGGCCTCATGAGTTCGGCCTTTAGCTCCATGGCCGACCTCCGGCCTCATGAGCTCGGCCTCCAGCTCCATGGCCGACCTCGGCCTCACGAGCTCGACCTCGGCCTCACGAGCTCGACCTCGGCCTCACGAGCTCGGCTATCCTCGGCCATCCTATGCTATCCTCGGCCGAGCCTATGCTATCCTCGGCCAATGGCCGAGCCTATGTTATCCTCGGCCAATGGCCGAGCCTACGCTATCCTCGGCCATCCTATGCTATCCTCGGCCGAGCCTATGCTATCCTCGGCCAATGGCCGATGTTGTCGGTCGTTTTCGGAAAACCCGAGACGCCGAGAGGGCACGTCGCTCAAAGGGCCGATGGTCAGGCCGGAGGTCCTGAAGAGCGGCAAATCTTCAAGCCCTCGCCCAAACTCCTGACTCCTCGAGTCGAGCTTCGCTCCTCGAGTCGAGCCTTGAGTCAATCTCCTCGAGTCGAGCTTCGCTCCTCGAGTCGAGCCTTGAGTGGTTCCTCGAGTCGAGCCTTTAATTGTCCCTCGAGTCGAGCCTCGAGTCACTTTCGAGTCGAGCCTCGAGTCATCCTCGAGTCACTCCTCGAATCAAGTCGCTAGTCGCTCTCGCCGGGCCGAGCCTTGCCCCTCGGATCGAGTCGCTCTCATCAAGTAGAAAGCTTCATATTTCACGTGAGAAGAATGGCATTCGAAGGCCCGCAAGAGCCCGGCAAGACGAGCCGCCCACTGCGCACGCAACGCGCTGCACCGGCCAGCCGGGCAGCAGGCAGCGCGCCGCGCCGGCCAGGCAGCGCGCCGCGCCGGTCAAGGAACCCTGCGCCGCGCGTCCTGCGCCGCGCGTCCCGCGCCGCGCCCGGTGACCCGCGCGCCGCGCCCCCTGCGCCGCGCGCCGCGCGTTGTGCGCCGCCCTTTGTGCGCCGCGCGCGCCGTGCGCCTCCACTTGATGCCACACGCATTCCTAGTCCCACATGGACGAAAAAGGGACCTTCTAAGGCTCCCAAACACCTATAAATACCCTCTCCCATTGAGGGGAAAGCCATCCCAAGATATCCAAGAATATCCAATAATTCTCTTCATCTCCTATCGACACGCTCGATTTCTCTGCTTCTCTGGATGCCATATTTGGCCTGAAGCAGGTTCTCTTCTCTCTCTCCCTCGTTCTCAAAGGTCCCGAAGCACTCACGGGAACTTCCCGGACGTCGCTCCCTTTGACCGAACATTCTCCGGTGCTCAAGCACGCCCCTAGGGTTCTCAACTAGAGCTACCCTCGCGCGTCTAACACGCTAGACGCGTACGCGATCTCCGAAGTTCTGAGACGCTGCCGAGGACTCCTCGCGCCCCGTTTCCTTCGTCGAGCACGCCTCTTCACCAAGGCTCCGCGCCTCATACTGCGTCACACACGCTTGAACTACGTGCTGACCTGATCCCACGCACGGGTACGTAGGCAGCCGACAACCAAGGCACGGTCACTCATCCTCCTCACCCCCTACCTCTCCCGAGAGGCGGGTTGATCGGAGAGAACCCTAGCTCGAGACTATCGAGTTCACACTCTTGGCCCGGGTGCGATCACTTGGTCCGGCCTTGGATCGAACCGCCCGAGGTTTTAAATAGTTGTTCATTTTCGTGCGACAACATTTTGGCGCTAGAAGGAGGGGACTTCCCGACCTATTCAGCCCGAAATCCCTTCTATTCATCTTCTTCTTTTCTTCTGCGAACTCAACCTTCTCGAACTTGAGAAACGATGAGTAGCCAACCACCCGTACGTTCTGAGGGCGCAAACAACCCCGAAAACGTCGCTAAAACCAAGAAATACTTCTTGCGCTCCCGAGCGCATGGTGACGAAGAGTCGCTCCACGAAGAGAGCTCGACCCGCTCACCATCTCCATCTCCTGATAGCAGGGACAACCGCATCACGGAATTGGAGGAGAGTATCCGCCGACTGAAGGCGAGGAACGCAAGGTATCACCGCCAACTGGCTGCGAAGCAACCTATGCGTGACACGACGATCCCCAACGGGGATCCTGAGAACCTCAACGAGGAAAGCCGCGACCCTGATTATGAGGATACTGGTGACTCGGAGGATGTCGAGACTTCTCTCACGAAGGACGGGGGACTCCCCGCCGTGTTTGAAGCCGGTCCGTCGAATCCCTTACCCCGAACAGGCGATGCGCCGGTAGCTTCTCAAGAGGGGAATTCCCGACGTTCAGCCCTCGACCGACTAGGTCCGAGGGAGAATGTTGCGGAAAGTCAGGGCGCGCGGAGAGCGCAACGTCGCAAGCAGAGCCGGCGCCTTCATACGGCCAGCCCTGATCTTAGGGACCACCTCACTGCTCAACGCATTGGGCGTGGCAATGATCTGAGAGAGCGACTAAGCTCTAGACCCAACATCCCGCTGGCAGCCCCAACTAACGGGAACCGCCGCGCAGGACAGGGGTCTAACGAGAGGCTGCAGGTGACTCCTCCCGATCAAGGGGTTACTCCAACGACCGGTCTCGATGTGGTCACTATGATCCACAACCTTCGAAATGAGGTACGAGATCTCCGAGAGTACGGAATAGGTGGAAGCGCCTACGGAGTCGTTGAGGAGAACTCATCGCCTTTCACTACTCAGATATTGGCTGAGGTTTGTACGGGGAATTTCAAGCTCCCGAACCTCGCTCCCTATGATGGGAAAGCAGATCCTGCTTACCACATCCAGCACTATGAAACCTGGATGACGATGCAGGGTGTTTCTCCTGGTGCCATGTGCCAAGCCTTTAGTTTGACCCTCACCGGACCCGGCTTTGAGTGGTTCAAAAACTTGAGACCAGGAAGCATCCACTCGTTCAAAGACCTGAAGGACATGTTCCTAGCACGATTCGCTACGTCTATGGTCCAAAAGAAGACCAAGATGTACCTGTGGTCAATCAGGCAAGAGAGTGGCGAGTCTCTTAGACGATACCTCGCCCGATTCACAGAAGAGTCAAACAAGGTCGACCGCTTTGACGACAGTGACGCGATTGCCGCTATCATAGAAGGCTTGCGTACAAGTGACTTCCTCAAGTCTGTCGTCGGCCGTGTCCCTTCCACCATGGCCGAGTTAATGACTCGAGCTAAGACCTTCATGGGAGTCGAAGACTACCTCGACGGCCGCAAGAGCACTAATCAAAGCTCTCGCCGTCGGGAAGAACCTATCCGCGAGCAGAACGAACCTCGTAAGAGGCGAAACAAGGGGAACCAGGTTCCTAACAACCAACTCCCTGTACCTCAGAAACCGCGACTTGCGGAAAACTTCAAAGGGTACTCGTCGTTCACGCCGCTGAACACGGCGCCGGAAAGGATCTTGGCTCTAGCACGTGACAAGTTCACGCCCCCGGCTCCAATGAAGAAGGATCCCGCAACTCGCGATCGGTCCAGATATTGTGAGTTCCATCGGGAATATGGTCATTTGACCTCGGAATGCTACAACCTCAAAAGGCAAATCGAGGCTCTGATCCAACGGGGCGAGCTGAAGGAGTTCGTGTTGCGCATGATTGGCGCTGCGGGCCCCACCGCGAACAGACAGCAGTCTGGTCAAGGAGGAGGAGCAGCCGCCTCTGCCAACCAAACCCCGGCTACTGCCAACGCCAACCCACAACTGCACGTGGTAACCACCATACTGGGAGGTCCACAGGATGGGGATTCGGCCCGTCAACGGAAGAAATTCCTTAGGGCCGTGTCTCAGGAAGACGCTGCTATGCACGTCAACTTCACATATGAAGAACCTCCGTCCGTGCCTCACGAGACGATGTATTTCACCAATGAAGAGGCCAAGCGAGTTGTGCATCCGCACAATGACGCGATCGTGCTCAAAGCCCAAGTGGCCAATAACTTGGTGAAAAGGGTTCTCATCGATAACGGCAGCGCTGCCGACATAATCTTCAAGTCCACCCTAGAGCGCATGAAGCTCGGGGGGCTGCGCCCGACTCCGACCCAAACGCCATTGTTTGGGTTCACTGGGGAAAAGGTTATGACTGAGGGCGTCATCGACCTGCCGGTCACCTTTGGAACCCCTGGAGGAATCGAAGCCGTTCACATGGTCCCATTCCTAGTGGTCGATCAAGACTCGCCCTACAACTTAATCATTGGGCGACCCACGTTGAACCGGCTGAGGGCAATCACTTCCACGTATCACCTACTGGTGAAGTTCCCCACCGAAGGGGGAATTGGCATCATGGCTGGAGACCAATCCCAAGCCAGAATATGCTACGTGCAAGGAGTTGATGGCAAGTCCGCGGGAAAAGCGGTCAACACAATCTTCCAACTGGAAGACGATTACCCATGCAACCTGAGGGATGCAAGGAAGTTCGGAGAACTTGACCCCCGTGATGAAATCGAAAGACTCAAAGTGGAAACCTCCGATGATCTTGTGCCAATCGTCCTGGACGAGTCAAAGCCTGATCAAGTTGTAAAAATCGGCACCCGACTTCCACTCGCCATCAAAACTCAGCTCACCGCCTTCCTTAGGGAGTTCAAGGATGTTTTTGCATGGACTCATGCGGACATGCCCGGAATCGATCCCGAGGTAATAGTGCACCGATTGAACGATGACCCAAAGGTCGCCGAAAAAGTGCAGGCTAGACGAACGTTCAACCCAGAACGATACCTGGCCATAAATGAAGAGGTCGAGAAACTCCTCACCGCAAACTTCATTCGAGAGGCTAAGTACCCCAAGTGGGTCGCCAACGTGGTAATGGTAAAAAAGCCCAACGGGAAGTGGCGAATTTGTATAGATTACAAAGATCTTAACAAAGCCTGCCCTAAGGATTGCTTTCCACTCCCGCGCATCGAACAACTGGTGGACGCCACGGCCGGCCATGAACTCCTAAGCTTCATGGACGCCTATTCAGGCTACAACCAAATTCGAATGCACGAGCCCGATCAAATTAAGACAACCTTTGTCACTGATCGAGGTCTCTACTGTTACAAGGTCATGCCTTTCGGTCTTAAGAACGCGGGAGCAACATACCAACGCTTGGTAAATCGGATCTTCGCCGATCAAATCGGCAAGACAATGGAAGTATACGTGGACGACATGCTCGTTAAAAGCCTGCTGGCAACTAACCACGTACGCGACCTTAGGGAGATGTTCACAATCCTCCGCCGATATAAAATGAAGCTCAACCCCAACAAATGCGTATTTGGGGTTGAATCCGGAAAGTTCCTTGGTTATATCGTCAGCCGACGAGGCATAGAAGCGAACCCGGAAAAAATCAAGGCACTCCTTGAAATGAAGTCGCCAAGACGAGTCAAAGAAGTGCAAAGCCTGACCGGTCGGATTGCCGCTCTGACACGCTTCGTGTCTAAAGCCACCGACAAGTGTCAACCGTTCTTCAAAGCTCTGAAGAAGACGGACGGCTTTGAGTGGACGGACGAATGCGAAAGTGCCTTCCAAGAAATGAAGGCTTACTTTGGGTCCCCACCATTCCTCTCTAAACCAAAAGAGGGCGAGACGCTGTACGTGTATCTCGCCGTCTCTGAAAGAGCTGTAAGCGCCGTCCTTGTCCGCGAAGAGAACAAGGTCCAATGGCCAATCTACTACGTAAGCAAGGCCTTACTCGACGCGGAAACACGCTATACCGAGATTGAGAAACTTTCTCTGGCTCTCGTAACGGCAGCTAAGAAGTTACGACCGTACTTCCAAGCTCACCCAATTGCGGTGCGAACTGAGCATCCGATCGGTAAAGCTCTTCAAAAGGGAACGTCGACTCGTATGGCGATCTGGTCCCAGGAATTGAGCGAGTACGGGATTGAGTTCCACCCAAGAACGGCTATAAAGGGGCAGGCCTTAGCCGACTTCGTGGCAGAATTCTCCTACGCTCCCGATATGGGAAGAGCGGAAACTAACTTAAACGATAACGAGCTAACTCGGAAAAGGAAGGTAGACCCAACGGGTCCCATCTGGAAGTTATACGTAGACGGAGCATCTAATGCTCGGGGGGCTGGCGCCGGAATAATCCTAATTAACCCCGATGGGGAAAAGCTGCGATATGCCCTCCACTACGGCTTCCAAGCCTCCAACAATGAAGCTGAATACGAAGCGCTCATTGTAGGGATAGAGCTAGCACAGAAGCTCGGCTCCCATAACCTGCGAATACACTGCGACTCGCAGTTGATCGTAAACCAGGTTAAGGGAGATTACATCGCCAAGGAGCCCAACATGGTCGCATACCTGGCTAAGACGAACTCCAAACTCGAGGCTTTCTCTTGGTTCGAGATTCACCAAATCCCGAGAGAACAAAATTCGGAGGCTGATGCGCTTGCTCGCCTCGGATCTGGCATCGACGAAGACGGATTGGGGACTGTGCCCATTGAATCTCTCCCACGACCATCCGTCTCCCGAGACGAAGTCGGGACCATAGAAGTGGCATCTCAGCCCACTTGGATGGACTCAATTGTCGAGTTTTTGCGAAGAGGGGAACTCCCCGAAGACCGCAAGGAAGCCGATAAATTGAGGGCCTTAACATCCAAATACACGCTCCGTGAGGGCACGCTCTATAAGCGCGGTTATTCGACACCGCTGCTCCGATGCCTCGATAGCGTTGAGTCGACCAAGGTCCTCCGCGAAATCCATGAGGGCATCTGCGGAAACCACGCCGCTGGAACTTCCCTTGCGCTCAAAGCGCTTAAGCAAGGCTATTTCTGGCCTTCCATGAAGCGAGATGCTTACGAATGGGCAAGGCGTTGCGATAAATGCCAGCGCTTCGCGGAAATTCCGCGACAGCCCCCGACCCCGTTAAGCAGCATCGTTGTCCCACGTCCCTTTGCTAAGTGGGGCGTGGACATCATTGGCAAGCTCCCTAGGGCACCAAGGCAATACGAGTACGCCATTATCGCCATCGACTACTTCACTAAGTGGGTAGAGGCCGAGCCGCTTGCCAGAATAACTGAAGCAAACACGACGAACTTCATCTGGAAGAACATCATATGCAGGCACGGTATCCCCGCCTCGATTGTGACCGACAACGGGGCACAATTTGACAACGCGCGAGTAAGAGATATCTGCGATCAACTGAAGATCAGCAAGACCTTCTCCTCGCCGCGACATCCTCAGGCCAACGGCCAAGTCGAGGCAGTCAACAAGACTATCAAGAGCAACCTGAAAAAGAAGCTCGAAGACAAGAAAGGCGCCTGGGCCGATGAATTACCATTCGTCCTATGGGCGTATAGGACAACCGCGCGAAACGCCACCGGCGAGACGCCATTCTCCCTTGCATATGGGGTCGAGGCTGTGGTTCCAATTGAAACCGAGATACCCACGTTCCGAGTCGACACGTTCGACGAAGCGGAAAACAACGAGGCCATGCGCCTTGAGTTGGACCTGATCGACGAAAAGAGGGCGGAAGCATTCAGACGCCTCGCCGCACAGAAACGCAAGGTCGAAAGATACTACAACTCCAAAATCAAAAGGCGAACCTTTGCCGTCGGAAGCCTTGTCCTCAGACGAGTGTTCCAAAACACACAAGTCCAAGGCGCCGGCGTCCTAGGCCCAAACTGGGAAGGCCCTTACAGAGTCCGCAAAGTCATTCGCGACGGGACATACTACATCGAGCACACGGACGGGACTCCGATTCGCCACCCGTGGAACGCGGAGCACTTGAGGCAGTACTATCAGTAGCTAGCGTCCCCCGCTTTTTTATCGCTTTTTATTTCCATTTTCAATAAGGCCTACGAGCCAATGTTTTAGGATTTAAATTTTCTCGCAAGTTTTTCTTTCGCAAAAGTAATAAAACTCAAGTTTTCCATTTCAATTTCGTTTTATGCAAGTTTTCTGGTTATCAACATTTAACTTATAACCCAAAAAACTTAGGGGGGCTAGCTATGGTAAGGAAACTCTCAAAAGAACACGCTCCACCAAAAAAACCTAAGACGCCTACATGGCGCACGTAAGTCGCGTAAAGGCGCAACCCGTAAGACGCCTACATGGCGCAACCCGAGACGCCTACATGGCGCACGTAAGTCGCGTAAAGGCGCAGCCCGTAAGACGCCTACATGGCGCAACCTAAGACGCCTACATGGCGCACGTAAGTCGCGTAAAGGCGCAGCCCGTAAGACGCCTACATGGCGCAACCCAAGACGCCTACATGGCGCACGTAAGTCGCGTAAAGGCGCAGCCCGTAAGACGCCTACATGGCGCAACCTAAGACGCCTACATGGCGCACGTAAGTCGCGTAAAGGCGCAGCCCGTAAGACGCCTACATGGCGCAACCTAAGACGCCTACATGGCGCACGTAAGTCGCGTAAAGGCGCAGCCCGTAAGACGCCTACATGGCGCAACCTAAGACGCCTACATGGCGCACGTAAGTCGCGTAAAGGCGCAGCCCGTAAGACGCCTACATGGCGCAACCTAAGACGCCTACATGGCGCACGTAAGTCGCGTAAAGGCGCAACCCGTAAGACGCCTACATGGCGCAACCTAAGACGCCTACATGGCGCACGTAAGTCGCGTAAAGGCGCAGCCCGTAAGACGCCTACATGGCGCAACCTAAGACGCCTACATGGCGCACGTAAGTCGCGTAAAGGCGCAGCCCGTAAGACGCCTACATGGCGCAACCCGAGACGCCTACATGGCGCACGTAAGTCGCGTAAAGGCGCAGCCCGTAAGACGCCTACATGGCGCAACCTAAGACGCCTACATGGCGCACGTAAGTCGCGTAAAGGCGCAGCCCGTAAGACGCCTACATGGCGCAACCCAAGACGCCTACATGGCGCACGTAAGTCGCGTAAAGGCGCAGCCCGTAAGACGCCTACATGGCGCAACCTAAGACGCCTACATGGCGCACGTAAGTCGCTTAAAGGCGCAGCCCATAAGACGCCTACATGGCGCAACCCGTAAGACGCCTACATGGCGCACGTAAGTCGCTTATATGGCGCAACCCGTAAGACGCCTACATGGCGCACGTAAGTCGCTTATATGGCGCAACCCAAGATGCCTACATGGCGCGATTTGAGACGCCCACGTGGCGCAATCCGGCGCACGTAACACACCTACATAGCATGGCTGACTCGGAGTTGAAAATGCTTAAGAACACAAACCATCCAAGTGACTGGCGTGTTTGAAAAAGTATCCTGCTGAGATAAAAGGATGGACAAAATCATTGACACAAACAAGTGACCATCCATGCATGCCGTAGAAGATAAGTGTGCGAAAACATTCATAAAAATAAATGGATAACTCCTCATAAAAGAAAGGGGCAACTGCCTCAAAACCTAGAAAGCATGCGCTAAGACAAGTGCGCTAAAGGGAAATATCCTAGTAAGCAAGCGCTAAGACAAGTGCGCAGAACGGAAAAACCTAAAAAGCACGCGCTAAAACATTTGCGCAGGAAAAATAAAGAAAGAAAACGGTCACTCGGCGGGATCGTCACCCACAGGGTCGGCCCCGTCAAGTGGTGGGAAAAGCGAGTCGAAGAAGTCGAAGGTGACCCCCCGAGAAACATTCTCGGCAGCTGTGGCGTCCCGACACTCCACTGCCGCTGCGTGCCTTGCCTCCTCGACTCCGACATCAAAGTCGTCCTGAAGGTCGGACGCAAGCTGCTCCGCCGCGGCTTTCTCCTCGGTGACCCGAGCCACCTCCTCCGCCAAGGAGTCACGCTTACGCTCCGCACGAACACGGGCAGCCTCACTCGATGTAAGCTGGCCCTGAAGAATGCCAACTTCTTCCGTGCGCGATTCCAACTGACGTCGAAGGTCCCGCGCTTCGCTCCGGAAGACCTCCGTCGATCGAGTCGCCACTTCAAGGGCTTGACGTTCCGTCGTTAGCTCCTCAGCCATCTTCGCCACCGCCGCCTGAGCGCGGTCGCACTTGCCGCGGGTAACTCCCAGTTCCACGCGAGCCTCCTGAAGCTGCTCGCGGAGACTCGCAAACTCCGCCTTTGAGTGAGAACCTCGCTCGGCGTGAGCCAACTGAGACTTCGCTTGAGCAAGCTCCTCCTGAGCGCGACTCATCCGCCTGATGAGGTCGTGAAGGATCTTCTCGCCCCGGGTCGCTCGAGCAAGCACCTGAGAAGGCAAAGAGACAGTTTAGCGGAAGACAGATTCATCGCAAATAAGGCAAGGGAAACTCACTCTCTGTGCATCGGAAACGCCGTGACGAAAGAACTCTACGTCACTGCTGGCCACAACGCTCTTCCACATCTTCATCGAAGATTGAGCAAGGCCCAGGGAACATTCCCCCCTAACCTCCGCGGCCTCCACGTCGACCATCGAATTCACGCGCTTAGAGTCCGAAGACGTGTCTGGCAAAGCCGAGGAGGAAGGTCGCTTCAAGGAAGCGCGAGGACCGCTCTCCGCCCGATGATCGGTATCGAGTTTCTCCCGACCATCCCGCGCAGCAATCCGACGGCGAACCGCCGCCAACGACTTCGGGTCCCGGGAAGCCTTCGCTAGACGAGCCCGAGCCCTCGCCCTAGCCGAAGAGACTGCAAAAGCGACAAAGTCAAAACCTTGAGCTAAAAACAAAAGCAAAAATACGAAACGTCAACATACCTTGAGGATCGCCGCTCGAGAGAGATGATGCGGCACTTGGGGTACCCCCGGTCCGCTGAGGAAACGGCGGGAACCACCCAGTGGAAGCCATCAGCTCAGGAGAACGAAATCGTTCAACGGCTTTCCGAGCCTCCGACATTCCCCGGATCTCCTTCACAAAGTCGAGATCATCGGCCCCCTCGTTAGCAGGAAACTCGGACAAGGGGCCGAACCGGAGCGGGGCGTCACCAAAAGCCTCCGCCGAGACCCACACCCACGGTCGTCGATTGTACTTCTCTGAATCGATGATCAGCTTAGTATTCCGTCGATCGCGGGCCACAAAGAAACTGGGCTGCCCGGGCGCAGGGAAGACCGCGACGAGATTGCGAAAATCACTCACGGTCATCACCCGCTCGGTCTGGCAATGCCACTCCATATGGCACATCGCCACTATGCGGTAGAATGCCGGGCTCATCTGACATGCGTGCACCCCCAGACGGGCGAGAAGCTGCTGAACGATGGGTTGAAACGGCAACCGCAACCCGCAGTTAAGACTCGCAACTGAAACTGCGGCGAAACCACGACGAGGCCGGAAAGGACGGTCGTCCTTTAAAGGACGGAGAAGCGCCACGGATGACGGAATGGCAAAAGCCTCCCGGAGACCGACGAATGTCCGGTAGGTAAGCGTGCTCGAAGCATCGACCCCCGAACAATCGAAGTCCTCGGGAGCAGCAAGGCCCTCCTCGGGATACCACTCCGTCCTAGCAAGCGACCTCGCCGATACCAACGCCTCCGCGTCAGGGGTCTCGGGCTGAGAATCCCCTGGCTCCACGGAAGGGTCCCCGCCCTCCGACACGACCACGGCAGCTGCCGACGGTACCTCGGGACGCTCCGATGCGAGGCCTTCGGCCCCCGGGCATGTCTCTGACTCACCTCCGGGATCTTCAGACTCGGGACCAAAGTCGTCCACGCAGTCTATCTCGTCGAGAACCGACTCTAGCGGAGTCACCGCATCCGCGTCCGTAACATCTCCCGGCGCGCCTTGAAAGCCCAAGTCGGACTGCGGCGCGTCGAGGCGAACTTTGTCACGGACCCCCCCGCCAACTAAGTTGATCACGAGGCGAGGGGCAGGCTCCCCGGACGCGGGACGATCAAACTCCCCGCCTGTACCGTGCCCAGTTGGCACGCACTCTTCGAGAGGCTGAGCAGCGGGCACGGTCGCACCCAGCTCGCCTTCCTCCAACCACTGCTCTACTCCGCTTGGATTTTCTTCCACGTGCAGAGGAACTTCCCTTAATCCCGCGAAGAGATCATCCTCTGCATGTTCAGAACCCTGAAACAAGAGAGAGAAATCAATCTCGGGACTCTCAGCTGAGAAAAGGGGGGGGACACCCATAATGCAAACGTAAAAGAAGAAAACGAGCGTAAGAAAAGAGAAAAAATAATGTGAGGAGTAAAGGGAAGGGGGGAGGTCTATTTATAGACTTCTAGGGGGGTAGGAGTCGAAATCCTACTCCCACAAGGAGCAAAATCGGAGTAGAAACTCCAAAAAGTCGGAGTTCTCCCGCGCGAAGCGACCCAGCCCCGCGCACGGGGCGCGCCGCGCGCCAAGCCCGCGCGCCGCGCGGGTCGTGCAGCGCAGACCGCGCGCCGCGCCGTCCAGGGCGCGCGCCGCGCGGCCACCACCTAAAAAAAAAAAAAAAAAAAAAAAAAAAAAAAAAAGAAAAGAAAGAAAAAGAGAAGAGGAAAAAACTTTCCTCGGGGCCACAAGGCACGGGAAACATTTTCCTCAAACACCCAACTAGAAGAACAAAAAGTTCATCGCTGGGACGCCTCCCGAACGACGAACTTGGGGGGCTAATGTTGTCGGTCGTTTTCGGAAAACCCGAGACGCCGAGAGGGCACGTCGCTCAAAGGGCCGATGGTCAGGCCGGAGGTCCTGAAGAGCGGCAAATCTTCAAGCCCTCGCCCAAACTCCTGACTCCTCGAGTCGAGCTTCGCTCCTCGAGTCGAGCCTTGAGTCAATCTCCTCGAGTCGAGCTTCGCTCCTCGAGTCGAGCCTTGAGTGGTTCCTCGAGTCGAGCCTTTAATTGTCCCTCGAGTCGAGCCTCGAGTCACTTTCGAGTCGAGCCTCGAGTCATCCTCGAGTCACTCCTCGAATCAAGTCGCTAGTCGCTCTCGCCGGGCCGAGCCTTGCCCCTCGGATCGAGTCGCTCTCATCAAGTAGAAAGCTTCATATTTCACGTGAGAAGAATGGCATTCGAAGGCCCGCAAGAGCCCGGCAAGACGAGCCGCCCACTGCGCACGCAACGCGCTGCACCGGCCAGCCGGGCAGCAGGCAGCGCGCCGCGCCGGTCAAGGAACCCTGCGCCGCGCGTCCTGCGCCGCGCGTCCCGCGCCGCGCCCGGTGACCCGCGCGCCGCGCCCCCTGCGCCGCGCGCCGCGCGCCGCGCGTTGTGCGCCGCCCTTTGTGCGCCGCGCGCGCCGTGCGCCTCCACTTGATGCCACACGCATTCCTAGTCCCACATGGACGAAAAAGGGACCTTCTAAGGCTCCCAAACACCTATAAATACCCTCTCCCATTGAGGGGAAAGCCATCCCAAGATATCCAAGAATATCCAATAATTCTCTTCATCTCCTATCGACACGCTCGATTTCTCTGCTTCTCTGGATGCCATATTTGGCCTGAAGCAGGTTCTCTTCTCTCTCTCCCTCGTTCTCAAAGGTCCCGAAGCACTCACGGGAACTTCCCGGACGTCGCTCCCTTTGACCGAACATTCTCCGGTGCTCAAGCACGCCCCTAGGGTTCTCAACTAGAGCTACCCTCGCGCGTCTAACACGCTAGACGCGTACGCGATCTCCGAAGTTCTGAGACGCTGCCGAGGACTCCTCGCGCCTCGTTTCCTTCGTCGAGCACGCCTCTTCACCAAGGCTCCGCGCCTCATACTGCGTCACACACGCTTGAACTACGTTCTGACCTGATCCCACGCACGGGTACGTAGGCAGCCGACAACCAAGGCACGGTCACTCATCCTCCTCACCCCCTACCTCTCCCGAGAGGCGGGTTGATCGGAGAGAACCCTAGCTCGAGACTATCGAGTTCACACTCTTGGCCCGGGTGCGATCACTTGGTCCGGCCTTGGATCGAACCGCCCGAGGTTTTAAATAGTTGTTCATTTTCGTGCGACAACAGCCGAACCTATGCTATCCTCGGCCAAGGGGCCCACCAATGACCCCTTGGTCGCCTATATATAGTAGAGGCCCACCTCTTCAAAAGGTAATCCATTCTTGAGTATTGAAATGATGCCGAACTCACCTCTCGCTCGTTTCTCTCAAGTCTCAGCCCTTAAACACCTAAACCCTCTATTCTCCACCTCAATCCCACTAATGTTGAGCGTCGGAGAGGTAAACAGAGGCACCCCCTCTGTTTTCCCTTTGTAGTTCACGTGTTCTTTCTTCCTCTTCAGGTGCTTGGAAGAACTCAAGGGACTTTCACAGCTAAGGGAAGGCTCGGGTTACCGAGTCCGACACGCTCGAGTCAAGACGAGACCACTCGGTCCGGCCTTGGGTCTAACCGTCTTTGATTTCTAAATAGTTGTCCGAAAAACGGCGACAACATTTTGGCGCTAGAAGGAGGGGATCTCGAGAACAACCACGAGCTCTTCACCGGCAAACTCGCTTCGTCCACGGAAGACCACCAAAAAATCAAAGCCAACAATTTCCTCTTCAAACAGATTCTCTCTCCCATTTTATTCTTCAGCCACAAAACAAAAGAGAGAAAAAGAGATTCCTCTCTGGTCTTCATCTCAGACTCTCCAGCGAGAAGAAAAATCAGAGAAAAGAAAAAAAAAGAGAAGAGAGAGAAGAAAGGAAAGAGAAGGAGACGGCGGACACATCGGCGCTCTCGGCGACGACCGTGACACTTGTGACTCCGACGCCCGCCGAAGCCTCGACTCCAGCCGACGCTGCAGATCCCGCCGACCCCGCCGCTCGCGAACCAGCTCCGATGCCCGCCGAAGCCTCGACTCCCACCGGCGCTGCAGATCTGTTCGGCCCCAGCGCGCGCAAGCCGACTCCGGTGCTCGCCGAAGCTTCCATCCCAACCGGCGCTGCAGATCTGTTCGGCCCCAGCACGCTCTCCCTTCCATTCCACATTTTCCCTACTTCTACAACTCTCGAGAGATGAGTCGTGTCCCCGCTACCTTCGTGGGCGCCCGAGCGACTAGCTCGAGGCACGACCTCCAAAGCTCCACGCACCGTCTCGAAGGGCAACCTCATGATAATGAGAGCCAGCCCCGAGACCCGACGAATGACCCCGAGGCCGCAGTCCGAGAGGACACGGCTCGAAGGCTCGCCGGGCTCCTAGACCGCCCCGGCGTCACCGGCACGCTCATCGCCGACCTCCTCGACTCTAACAACGTCGACGACGTCGACCACGACAAGAAAAACCCCGATTACGTGGCAAAGTCGAGAGGCAACGAGACCGACCTCCACCACGCTCTTCACGAAAGGGGACGCACGCGCACGCTTCCAAGGGGACACCCTCGGGCGACCGCGTCTAGACGTCAACTTTCTAATGGGCACACGCAAGCGCCCTCGAGGGGACACCCTCGGGCGACCACGCCAAGGCGTCAAGGGTCGAGTAATACTCGGGGACACTCGACCTCTAGGTCCCGAAAGGGACGCTCCAAGCTCACCATCCGCGTCCAAAACCCCCGGGGAGATGACGACGTCAGTGGCCGTGGCGTCTGTCGAGGACGTCACCCGAATGACATATCCTCGCCTAAAGTAATAGGGACGGCCACCGGAGACTAGAGAGATCGCCTCAATTCCCGAAGGGAATCTCATGGGAGCGACTTGAGAGAAAAACTCAACGCCCGACGCGGGGTCGATAGAGAAGTCGTCTTGGGACATCAACCACCCAACGTTGCTGACCGCGCATCCAACAAAAAGCGCGCCGCCCCACTCATGGCGCCGGCCACCGGTCCCGGATCGCGAAGGAAGAGGCGTAGAAGCGGTCGAGTCCCTAATGACCATCTGTCTCCAGCCCCGAAGCAATCCTTCGTCCCACTCAACACGGCGCCCGACCGGATCCTGAGCTTACACAGGGAGAAGCTAGGATCTCCGGCCCCGTTAAAGACAGACCCCGCGACGAGGGACGAGAGCAAGCAATGCGAATATCACCATGACCACGGGCACGTGACACCATTTTGGCGGTAGAAGGAGGGGACTTCAAGGAATTCGTCGCATCTGCTAGCAAGCCATGATTGTCGCAGCTTCCACCCTCAAACTCACGACCGAACTCGACCGACCTCGTGATCGCTTTTATTTCAAAAATGTAATTTTCTTTTTCAAAAAAGGCCAAGTGCCGTGACTACCTGCAACGACCCCCTTATTGCAATATAGAATTATTCTAACACACTGTTGTATACCTCCAACACGAGAGTTTCTTGGCCTTCGTCTCACAAACGCAAGAAACTCGGGGGTCTAATGGGGATCAATGCTCAATCAAAAACAAAAACAACTCAAAAATAAAAAATAATAAATAAATAAAAAAAAAGTCCCAAGGGGCCGATGGTCAGGCCGGAGGTCCAAAGGAGAGACAATCTTCACATAACTCCTCGAGATGAGTTCATTCCTCGAGTCGAGTTCGAGTCCACGAGTCGATTGAAACTCCTCATGCCGACTCTTCACATAACTCCTCGAGTTAAGTTCACTCCTCGAGTCGAGTACCAAGTCCACGAGTCGACAAGCTACTCCTCGTGCTGACTCTACGTTTCTCCTCGAGTTGAGTTCACTCCTCGAGTCGAGTACCAAGTCCACGAGTCGACAAGCTACTCCTCGTGCCGACTCTACATTTCTCCTCGAGATGAGTTCATTCCTCGAGTCGAGTTCGAGTCCACGAGTCGATTGATACTCCTCGTGCCAACTCTTCACATAACTCCTCGAGTTGAGTTCACTCCTCGAGTCGAGTACTGAGTCCATGAATCGACAAGCTACTCCTCGTGCCGACTCTACGTTTCTCCTCAAGTTGAGTTCGCTCCTCGAGTTGAGTACCGAGTCCACGAGTCGACAAGCTACTCCCCGTGCTGACTCTACATGTCGCCTCGAGTTGAGTTCACCCCTCGAGTCGAGTACCGAGTCCACGAGTCGACAAGCTACTCCTCGTGCCGACTCTACGTTTCTCCTCGAGTTGAGTTCACTCCTCGAAGTCGAGTACCGAGTCCACGAGTTGACAAGCTACTCCTCGTGCCGACTCTACGTTTCTCCTCGAGTTGAGTTCACTCCTCGAGTCGAGTACCGAGTCCACGAGTCGACAAGCTACTCCCCGTGCCGACTCTACATGTCGCCTCGAGTTTAGTTCACTCCTCGAGTCGAGTACCAAGTCCACGAGTTGACAAGCTACTCCTCGTGCCGACTCTACGTTTCTCCTCGAGTTGAGTTCACTCCTCGAGTCGAGTACCGAGTCCACGAGTCGACAAGCTACTCCTCGTGCCGACTCTACGTTTCTCCTCGAGTTGAGTTCACTCCTCGAGTCGAATACCGAGTCCACGAGTCGACAAGCTACTCCTCGTGCCGACTCTACGTTTCTCCTCGAGTTGAGTTCACTCCTCGAGTCGAGTACCTAGTCCACGAGTTGACAAGCTACTCCTCGTGCCGACTCTACGTTACTCCTCGAGTTGAGTTCACTCCTCGAAGTCGAGTACCGAGTCCACGAGTCGACAAGCTACTCCTCGTGCCGACTCTACATTTCTCCTCGAGATGAGTTCATTTCTCGAGTCGAGTTAGAGTCCACAAGTCGATTGATACTCCTCGTGCCGACTCTTCACATAACTCCTCGAGTTGAGTTCACTCCTCGAGTCGAGTACCAAGTCCACAAGTCGACAAGCTACTCCTCGTGCCGACTCTACGTTTCTCCTCGAGTTGAATTCTGTCCACGAGTCGAGTACCTTGTTCACGAGTCGACAAGCTACTCCTCGTGCCGACTCTACGTTTCTCCTCGAGTTGAGTTCACTCCTCGAGTCGATTACCAAGTCCACGAGTCGACAAGCTACTCCTCGTGCCCACTCTACGTTTCTCCTCGAGTTGAGTTCACTCCTCGAGTCGAGTACCAAGTCCACGAGTCGACAAGCTACTCCTCGTGCCGACTCTACATTTCTCCTCGAGATGAGTTCATTCGTCGAATCGAGTTCGAGTCCACGAGTCGATTGATACTCCTCGTGCCGACTCTTCACATAACTCCTCGAGTTGAGTTCACTCCTCGAGTCGAGTACCGAGTCCACGAGTCGACAAGCTACTCCTCATGCCGACTCTACATTTCTCCTCGAGTTGACTTCACTCCTCAAGTCGAGTACCGAGTCCACGAGCCGACAAGCTACTCCTCATGCCGACTATACATTTCTCCTCGAGTTGAGTTCACTCCTCGAGTCGAGTACCGAGTCCACGAGTCGACAAGCTACTCCTCGTGCCGACTCTACGTTTCTCCTCGAGTTGAGTTCACTCCTCGAGTCGAGTACCGAGTCCACGAGTCGACAAGCTACTCCTCGTGCCGACTCTACGTTTCTCCTCGAGTTGAATTCGCTCCTCCAGTCGAGTACCGAGTCCACGGGTCGATAAGCTACTCCTCGTGCCAACTCTACGTTTCTCCTCGAGTGGAGTTCACTCCTCTAGTCGAGTACCGAGTCCACGAGTCGACAAGCTACTCCTTGTGCCGACTCTACGTTTCTCCTCGAGTTGAGTTCACTCCTCGAGTCGAGTACCCAGTACACGAGTCGACAAACTACTCCTCGTGCCGACTCTACGTTTCTCCTCGAGTTGAGTTCACTCCTCGAGTCGAGTTCCAAGTCCACGAGTCGACAAGCTACTCCTCGTGCCGACTCTACATTTCTCGTCGAGATGAGTTCATTCCTCGAGTCGAGTTCGAGTCCACGAGTCGATTGATACTCCTCATGCCGACTCTTCACATAACTCCTCGAGTTGAGTTCACTCCTCGAGTCGACTACCAAGTCCACAAGTCGACAAGCTACTCTTCGTGCCGACTCTACAATTCTCCTCGAGTTGAGTTCGTTCCACGAGTCAAGTACCGAGTCCACGAGTCGACAAGCTACTCCTCGTGCCGACTCTACGTTACTCCTCGAGTTGAGTTCACTCCTCGAAGTCGAGTACCGAGTCCACGAGTCGACAAGCTACTCCTCGTGCTGACTCTACGTTTCTCCTCGAGTTGAGTTCGCTCCTCGAGTCGAGTACCGAGTCCACGAGTCGACAAGCAACTCACCGCGCCGACTCTACATGTCGCCTCGAGTTGAGTTCACTCCTCGAGTCTAGTACCGAGTCCACGAGTCGACAAGCTACTCCTCGTGCCGACTCTACGTTTCTCCTCGAGTTGAGTTCACTCCTCGAAGTCGAGTACAGAGTCCACGAGTCGACAAGCTACTCCTCGTGCCGACTCTACGTTTCTCTTCGAGTTGAGTTTGCTCCTCGAGTTGAGTACCGAGTCCACGAGTCAACAAGCTACTCCCCGTGCCGACTCTACATGTCGCATCGAGTTGAGTTCACTCCTCGAGTCGAGTACCGAGTCCAAGAGTCGACAAGCTACTCCTCGTGCCGACTCTACGTTTCTCCTCGAGTTGAGTTCACTCCTCGAAGTCGAGTTCCGAGTCCACGAGTCGACAAGCTACTCCTCGTGCCGACTCTACGTTTCTCCTCGAGTTGAGTTCGCTCCTCGAGTCGAGTACCGAGTCCACGAGTCGACAAGCTACTCCCCGTGCCGACTCTACATGTCGCCTTGAGTTGAGTTCACTCCTAGAGTCGAGTACCGAGTCCTCGAGTCGACAAGCTACTCCTTGTGCCGACTCTACGTTTCTCCTCGAGTTGAGTTCACTCCTCGAGTCGAGTACCGAGTCCACGAGTCGACAAGCTACTCCTCGTGCCGACTCTATGTTTCTCCTCGAGTTGAGTTCACTCCTCGAAGTCGAGTATCGAGTCCACGAGTCGACAAGCTACTCCCCGTGCCGACTCTACATGTCACCTCGAGTTGAGTCCAATCCTCGAGTGAAGTACCGAATCCGCGGGTCGACTGGCTACTCCTCGTGTCGACTCTACATATCTCCTCGGGTCGAGTTCACTCCTCGAGTTGAGTACCGAGTAAGAATGGGCCACCTGCGTACCCAAACGTGAAACGCGCACCAGGGCGCCGCACTCACAAAGGCACAAGGCTCGACCCAAGAGACCCAACCCGGAAATGCGACCAGCGCACTAAGGTGCCATACTCGCCGAGGGATCAAGTCTGCACCTTACCTTGCCTGTCACGTGACGCACACGCCCAATGGTGCCAGGTTCATGAGACGGTATGGCCACACAAATACGGCACCGCGCTCGCCGCCCAGCTCGTGAGCCGAAAGGCAGCGAGTTACAAATGGGTTTCAAAGGCTTGCGTCCGCCGGGCGTATCTGGTCTAGCCAGCGTCCACATGAAACCTGGCCACACAAATGTGGCACCACGCTCGCCGCCCAGCTCGTGAGCTGAAAGGCAGCGAGTTACAAATGGGTTTCAAAGGCTTGCGTCCGCCGGACGTATCTGGTCTAGCCAGCGTCCATGGGAAACCTGGCCACACAAATGTGGCACCACGCTCGCCGCCCAGCTCGTGAGCCTAAAGGCAGCGAGCTACAAATGGGTTTCAAAAGGCTTGCGTCCGCCGGACGTATCTGGTCTAGCCAGCGTCCACGGGAAACCCGGCCACACAAATATGGCACCACGCTCGCCGCCTAGCTCGTGAGCCGAAAGGCAGCGAGTTACAAATGGGTTTCAAAGGCTTGCGTCCGCCGGACGTATCTGGTCTAGCCAGCGTCCACGGGAAACCCGGCCACACAAATGTGGCACCGCGCTCGCCGCCCAGCTCGTGAGCCGAGAGGCAGCGAGCCACAAATGGGTTTCAAAGGCTTGCATCCGCTGGACGTATCTGGTCTAGCCAGCGTCCGCGGGAAGCCCGGTCACACGAACGTGGCACCGGGGCTCCCGAGGCCCGAGTCGCGCAAATCGATTACGCCTTCGCTGGTAAGTCGAGAAAATAAGACGCGCACCGACAAAACCGTGCGAGTCGACTACGATAGCATGTCGAGAACATAAGACACGCACAGAGGCCGTCCCCCGCGATGCGTTGAAAGCCCTTCTACGTCATGCTCGCAATACCGAGAGCGTTCATCCCGCATCCGCTAAAGGCGTAGGTTTTGAGTTTCCACTCGACATACGCTCGACCGGAAACTCGAGGGGCTAATGTTACCGGTCCATCTCGCCCCGGTAGAGCAGCGACGGCCGCGATAGCAACCACCCCGGGACTCCCCCGACGCATGGCCGACCTCCGGCCTCATGAGCTCGGCCTCCAACTCTATGGCCGACCTCCGGCCTTATGAGCTCGGCCTCCAACTCTATGGCCGACCTCCGGCCTCATGAGCTCGGCCTCCAGCTCCATGGCCGACCTCCGGCCTCATGAGCTTGGCCTCCAACTCTATGGCCGACCTCCGGCCTCATGAGCTCGGCCTCCAGCTCCATGGCCGACCTGCGGCCTCATGAGTTCGGCCTCCAGCTCCATGGTTGACCTCCGGCCTCATGAGCTCGGCCTCCAGCTCCATGGCCGACCTTCGGCCTCACGAGCTCGACCTCGGCCTCACGAGCTCGGTTATCCTCGGCCATCCTATGCTATCCTCGGCCGAGCCTATGCTATCCTCGGCCAATGGCCGAGCCTATGTTATCCTCGGCCAATGGCTGAGCCTACGCTATCCTCGGCCATCCTATGCTATCCTCGGCCAATGGCCGAACCTATGCTATCCTCGGCCAAGGGGCCCACCAATGACCCCTTGGTCGCCTATAAATACAAGAGGCCCACCCTCTTCAAAAGGTAATCCATTCTTGAGTATTGAAACGCTGCCGAACTCACCTCTCGCTCGTTTCTCTCAAGTCTCGACCCTTAAACACCTAAACCCTCTATTCTCCACCTCAATCCCACTAATGTTGAGCGTCGGAGAGGTAAACAGAGGCACCCCCTCTGTTTTCCCTTTGTAGTTCACGTGTTCTTTCTTCCTCTTCAGGTGCTTGGACGAACTCAAGGGACTTTCACAGCTATGGGAAGGCTCGGGATACCGAGTCCGACACGCTCGAGTCAAGACGAGACCACTCGGTCCGGCCTTGGGTCTAGCCGTCTTTGATTCCTAAATAGTTATCCGAAAAACGGCGACAACATTCATAAACCCTAGATCAATTCCAACAAATAGTATCAAAGCTATGGTCAAAAATTAGCATGTACATGTATTTAAAAATATGAGCTTGAAAACCGTTTTCGAAAGTTTACTAATTTTGTGACAAGTTAGAATTGTTATCTTATATTTTTTTTTAATTTATTGCTCTTGCCTTTAAATTAAAAATCATGTTGATTTTCTATGAGTTTGGGATGTTATTAAAAAACATTAGAATCAGTTCTAAAAGTTTTTAATTTTCAAATTGAAAAATGTGTTTTAAAGGTTTGAGAAATTTCGAGTAAATTTTGTGACTAGTTTTCTTGTCTTGAATCGTTTTATGCATGTTGTTATTTCTTTTATACCATGTTATTACCTTGCTAATAAAACACCAATAAAAGCTTTAACATCATCCTAAAACGTTCCGTTACACTCGATTCTTTTTCGTACCTAAAAAGCACCAAGCTTTAATTATTTCTTTTTCTTCGAGCTTTAGTAAACCCGCAGTAAAAGTGGCATAACTCTCTGCTCATAAATCTAAATTTATTAATTCTTAAATAAAATTAAAGCTCTCTCTATCCTCTGTCCAACGCCACCAGTTTCAGGTCTAAAGGACATCGGAGCCGCAAGTTATGGCGATTTTACTCCCAGGTGCGCGGCTGTTCCGAAACTCCAGTTTTTTAGAATTCCGGATTTTCAGCCCCACTACCATGAGTTATAGAACTCTAATGAGAAATATTTCTTGAGCAAAATTTTTTTTCATAAGATTATAAACATGATGTGTAAGATTAAAATGTTTTGATTTTTGAAAGTTTAATTGAAATTGAATTTTTACAAAACTAGTTTGAATTTTGAAGAACCGTTTTCACTTTCAAACTTGAAAAATATTTTGTCATCCAAATCAAATAAATTTTCAAAATGTTTTCAAAACTATATCTATATCACATATGTTCAAAATCTATATGCTCTTGAAAATTTGAGTGGGAGGTCTCCTTGTAGACAAGCCGAAAAATAAAAAGATGTGTAATCTCAAACTTTCAAGTGTTCGAGAGTGAGTTGAAGTTCACACATCCCTCACGCACTTTCCCGAAATAGAAAATAGGAAAAGATCGAGTATGTACCTTGTGCCTTTATGCACTAATACTGCTCTGAACATGAATATCTAGGATTCTCTTCTAGTTGTCCGCTCTATCGCTCTATAACTAGGAAAACCGTTTCCGAACTTATAAGAGTCAATGTACCAACTCCAAAAACTAAGTGGGAGGGTTATATTTGTTGTTTGTAACCCACGATCCCCAACACTAATAAAAGAAGCAATTAACGTGGGACTAAGAGCCGCTCTTGCGACCCTCTCTTAAATGAGAGTACTCCAAGGCGTTTTTGCTTCGATCATTGCTCAATGAGCTACGTCCGAGAGTGAGACGATGATAACAAGGCCTCCCCTTGGGGGATTGTTTTTCAAAGTTGACCTTTTGGACTAAGTGGTTGGTTACACACTTAGGCTCAATCCCTAGTAATCCTCCCTTGAGGCTCTGCGAAAGGATGTGAGTGATCAAACCAATTTAAAAGGTGGCTAGTCAAAATCGATGTATTGACATCTTGGCTAAGCATTAATGATGTGTCATTTACTTATAAATGGAGATTTTTTGCGACCTTCCCTCGAAGGAGTAAATTATCGTTTGGTTTATAACACCTTTGGATTTTGTCAAAGTCTTAAATAAAACTTAAATCCTAAACCAAAGACTAATCATAAACTTGTTTCAACTTTTATAGGCAATATGTCTCTCAACCCTCTCTCAACCATTCTTTCCTCGAAAAAACTCGATGGCGACAATTACGTCGACCGGAAACGTAACCTCGACATAGTCCTTACTGTCGACAAGCACAAATGGATTCTCACCACCCCCTGTTCTCAAACGAATGAAGATTCGACGCAAGAGGAAGAAGACGCCCTGGCGGCATGGCTTCGATCCGATGAGATTGCGAGATGCTATATTTTGGCATCAACGAACAATGTGTTGCAACAACAACATCGTGATTACGAAACTGCCACCGATATGCTCTACAATCTCCATGAGATGTTTGGAGGGGCAAAGACGTCAAGCAAAGCAACAAGCGGTCCGACAATTCATGAACTGTCGTATGAAGGCTGGAACTCCCGTTAGAGATCATATGATGCTGATCATTAGCTATCTAAACGAAATGGAGATCCTTGGATCTGAGATTGATGGGGAAACCAAAATAGATATTATCTTGGAAACTCTCCCCAAAACCTTTGATACCTTTAAATTGAATTACTCCATGAACAAGCTAGAGTACACTGTTATCGAGCTCATGAAGGAACTTCAAACCGCTGAGGCACTCACTAAGAAAAAGAGGGCTCTAGGAGAGGTACATGCTACTGCCTCCACCTCTGGATCTAAGAAGAGACCTCGCAAGGCCGAGAAGAAGAACCAACCTAAGGTTCAAACGAAGAAAAAGGCGCCGAAGGCTTCGAAGGTGGATAAGTCTAACGACAAATGCCACCACTGCAATGAGCCTGGTCACTGGCGTAGGAACTGTCCTGCCTACCTCAAAACTAAAGTAAAAGGTATTGTACTTATTACTGAAGCTTGTTTAGTAGCTGATAATGTATCATCGTGGATTATTGACTCCGCTGCTACTAACCATATTTGCTGCTCCTTAACTGGTTTTAGGAAAAGCAAAAGCATAGAGGATGGCGACTTCTGCTTCAGGTGGGGTGATGGGAGCGTGGTGTCTGCGAAGGCTGTGGGATCCGTGACGCTATCTTTTGAAGATCGCACTTTAAATTTGAATAATGTTTATTATGTTCATTCCTTTGGGAAAAACTTAATATCTGTTGCTCAACTTTTAGAGCAAGATTATTATTTAAAGTTTATAAAGAATGGAATTCGTATTTCTTTTTCTAATTCTTTTGTCACTGATGCATGTATGAAGAATGGTCTTTTTTACATTTATCCCACTCAACCTTCCATTTTAGACACCGAAATAGATAATGATCTAATTAGGGAGCCAAAGAAGATCAAACTTTATGAATCCTCCGATCTAACAAAATCAACACACTTATGGCACTTAAGACTTGGTCATATCAGTCTAGATAGGATTAAGAGACTTGTGAGGGACGGTCCACTCCAAGCCTCTGCAATAGGTTCACTACCTACTTGTGAATCCTGCATAGAAGGAAAAATGACTAAGCAACCTTTCTCTGATAAGGGTCGAAGAGCCACTAAGTTGCTGGAACTAATACATTCTGATGTATGTGGTCCGCTCAGCCAACAGGCACGTGGAGGATACGAATACTTCGTTACCTTCACTGATGATTACTCGCGATATGGTTTTGTCTATTTGCTCAAACACAAATCCGAGACCTTTAACGTATTTAAGGTCTTTAGGGTTTTAGTGGAAAAGCAAACTGGCAAAGTGATCAAAACGCTTCGATCTGATCGAGGTGGTGAGTATATGTCTGGAGAGTTCGATGACTTTCTTAAAGAAGAAGGTATCGCTTCTCAGCTTACCGCACCTGGCACACCTCAACAAAACGGAGTGTCAGAGAGAAGGAACCGAAATCTTATGGAGATGGTTAGATCAATGATGAGTTACTCATCACTCCCTCTTTATTTTTGGGGATATGCCGTCGAAACAACCGCTTACATTCTGAACCAAGTTCCGTCTAAAACAGTTCCTGGTACTCCTTATGAAAGATGGACTGGCCGTAAAGTAAGTTTGGGCCACATCCGAATTTGGGGTTGCCCTGCACATGTGCTTAGGCAAAAGACTAGCAAGTTGGGTAGTAGGTCAGAATTGTGCTTGTTTGTGGGATATCCAAAGGAAACCAAGGGTTTCATCTTCTATAGTCCTAAGGATGATAAAACTTTCGTTAGCACGAATGCTCGTTTCCTTGAGGAGGACTTTATGAAGGATGCAAAACCTAGAAGCAAAATTGTGCTTGAAGAAAAGTTGGGTGAGGAAGCTTCTACCTCATCTGTAAGAACTGTTCTTACCCCAACTGAAACACAACCTAACTCATCAGAATCTCGTCAAGTAGTACTTCGACGTAGTGGGAGGGCTACTCAAAAGCCTAACAGGTACATGTCTTATGGAGACTCTCTGGTAGCTGTCTCCGACATGGATGATCATGTTTCCTATAGCCAAGCGATGGCTTGTTCTGAATCAAACCTTTGGCTTGATGCCATGAAAGTTTAAATGCACTCGATGTATGTCAACAAAGTTTGGAAACTTGTAGACCTTCCTGAAGGGCCTAAACCCGTAGGGTGTAAGTGGATATACAAGAAGAAAAGGGGTCCTGATGGGAACGTCGAGACGTTTAAAAGCACGACTTGTGGCGAAGGGTTATACCCAACAAGAAGGGATTGATTATGAAGAAACCTTCTCGCCAGTCGCAATGCTTAAATCCATCCGCAAAGTCCTATCCATAGCTGCAGCTCTCGACTATGAGATCTGGCAAATGGATGTCAAGGCAGCCTTTCTGAATGGCAATCTTGACGAGCGCATTTACATGGCTCAACCAGACGGTTTCGTGGAAGAAGGTCACGAGACCAAGGTTTGTGAGTTGCTTAAGTCCATTTATGATTTAAAGCAAGCATCTAGGTCATGGAATATTAGATTCGATGAAACTGTAAAGAGCTTTGGCTTTGAACAGTCAATAGATGAGCCGTGTGTTTACAAGTTAATACACGAAGACAAAGTTGTGTTTCTGGTGCTATATGTCGATGATATACTACTCATTGGTAATGACGTGGGTAAGTTATATGAGGTTAAGGTCTGGCTGGCAAAGAAATTCGATATGAAGGATCTAGGAGAAGCCGCGTACATTCTGGGAATCCAAATTTTTCGAGATAGGAAAAACAGGACCCTGTCGCTCTCTCAAGCATCTTATATTGATAAGGTGATGGATCGCTTCTCGATGCAAGACTCCAAGAAGGGCCAAACACCCTTTAGGCATGGAGTCTCACTCTCTAAGGACCAGTCTCCCAAGACTGCACAAGAGATTGAAGACATGAGGAAAATTCCTTACGCCTCTGCTGTAGGAAGCCTCATGTATGCTATGCTTTGCACTAGACCTGACATCTGTATCGCCGTTGGCGTAGTTAGCTGTTTCCAATCCAACCCTGGACCCGAGCACTAGATTGCTGTTAAGCATGTTCTTAAGTATCTTCGAAGAACTAGGAACTTGATGCTTACATACTCAGGTACTGACCTGACTATGACGGGATATACCGACTCCGATTTTCAAGCGGATAAGGATATACCGACTCCGATTTTAAGAGAGAAATGTAGATTTGCAAGAACAAACTCTTCGTAGTTTGTTTAAAACGATATATTCGCAATCTAAGGGTAAAAGGACTATTGACCTCAGTACGATTGTTAGAAGAATCTGTCATGTCTGGTTATGAGGCATTGAGAGTTGGAGACTCTATAGTTCTTCTAGGTATCTTCCGAAGGTATTGAATTGACCAGTGCACTTCTAGAGACAAGATAAGAACAAACCATTCTACGTATGAATTGCATCGTGCTTACCTTAATCCTGAAATGAGACATGTCATCTCACACCTTAGTATTCTCATTTGAGAAAGTCAGAGTTCGGACTCACTATGTGATTCCGAACAAGGCCTATTGGTGAAGTACTAAGTTGTGAGAATGTCATGAGTAACTTTGTGAAGTTCTCATAGATATGGAATTCATGTACAAGATTGCTGAAATGCAATGTATATCACCTCATGCTTTGTTCCTTGGAATGTGAATAAATGAATTGGTAAGTGTCCAAATTGAGTCATGACTCTATTGGATGAATCAATGTGACTTGTTAGCTCCTCGTCAATACATTGTTTCTAACTTATTCACAACTGACAAAGGAGTTGAGGAAATAACAGCTAGAAGGGTAAAATGGTAATCTTGTAAATCCCGACTAGCTGATGATATTGATGAAGGGTAAACATAGATAATATTCAGCGGATCCGCTCATCACAATTATGTTGAATTCTTGAGTAGAAAATAAATTCATTTGAACCGAGAGATTTTCAGTGTCAACTCTTTAGTGGAGTCAGTTGAAATTAAGCTAAACTTGGAAAAGGTTTGTGAACTTTTGAGTCCAAGTATTTTAGCTCAAGCTTTGTTCATTTGGATCCATGAGGTCACTGTCACGAATCACATCGAGTAGGAATAGTTAAACTGGAAGCTAAGTCAAAACAAGAACGAAAATTGTCAAAAGGGTTATTTTGTCTTTTGAGACATATGATGAAATGAATGTCAATAATTTTTTTCACAAGTTCATTTGATGACTTAATGTCACTCGGCCAAGTTAGAATAATTGGGCCTTGTGAATTAATTTCATTTCATAAGAATTTTATTGAAATAGGAGCCTCATTCTTCTCATTTTTCTCATTCCCCACAAGTTAGAGATTGAGAGACTCTCTCTCTAGACATTGTGGCCGCCCCTCTCCTCTCTCTCTCTAGTCAATTTCGTTTTATTGTTTTGGCACCTAGGTCCTCATTTGACCTAGAGTTTAGCTCTGCGACTTCAAGACTCGTTCTTAAGTCATAGTGTTTAAAAGTGCCCACTCACTGATTCCTTTTATTTCGAGTGATTTAGTGATAGAAACCATCGTGGTTGCTCGAGTTGCCGAGGAAAGATAGAGAGACGTGCTGCGAGGGAGACTAGCGTTGCAACTTTCCAAAAGCTTCTCAAAGTTCAAGCTTCAAGAAAGGTTAGTAAACTTCTATGCTCATAATAGTTTTTATTTATATGTACTTGCTCTTTGTCTAGGTTAGTAAAAACCGTTTTTACTTAAAAAGAAATTTTTTAAAATTCCGCCGCTTAACGAAGCGTTAAACTTTTTCTTAAACCCTAGATCAATTCCAACACCTGGAATCCTTATCCGCTTGAAAATCGGAGTCGGTATATCCCGTCATAGTCAGGTCAGTACCTGAATATGTAAGCATCAAGTTCCTAGTTCTACGAAGATACTTAAAAACATGCTTAACAGCAATCCAGTGCTCGGGTCTCGGGTTGGATTGAAAACGGCTAACTACGGCAACTGCGAAGCAGATATCAGGTCTAGTGCAAAGTGTAGCATACATGAGACTTCCTACGGCTGAGGTGTAAGGAATTTTCCTCATGTCTTCAATCTCTTGTGCAGTCTTGGGAGACTGGTCTTTAGAGAGTGAGACTCCACACCTAAAGGGTGTTTGGCCCTTCTTGGTGTCTTGCATCGAGAATCGATCCATCACCTTATCAATATAAGAAGCTTGAGAGAGCGACAGAGTTTGGTCCTTCCGATCTCGAAAGATTTGGATCCCCAAAATGTACGCGACTTCTCCTAGATCCTTCATATCGAATTGCTTTGCCAGCCAGATCTTAACCTCAGATAACTTACCAACATCATTACCTATGAGTATTATATCATCGAATATAGGACCAGAAAAACAACTTTACCTTCGTGTATTAACTTGTAAACACACGGCTCATCTATTGACTGCTCAAAGCCGAAGCTCTTCACAGTTTCATCGAATCTAATATTCCATGACCTAGATGCTTGCTTTAATCCATAAATGGACTTAAGCAACTCACAAACCTTGGTCTCTTGACCTTCTTCCATGAAACCGTCTGGTTGAGTAATATAAATGCGCTCGTCAAGATTGCCATTTAGGAAGGCATTCTTGACATCCATTTTCCAGATCTCATAATCGAAAGTTGTAGCTATGGATCGCCACTGGTGAGAAGGTTATTGGAATTAATCTAGGGTTTAAGAAAAAGTTTAACGCTTCGGTAAGCGGCAGAATTTAAAAAATTTTCTTTTGACAAGTAAAACGATTTTTCTAACCTAGACAAAGAGCAAGCACATGTAAATAAAAACTATTATGAGAATAATAATATACTAACCTTTTTAGAAGCTTGAACGTGTATGAGCCTTCGGAAGGTTGACAACGTTCGTCTCCCTCGCAGCATGTCTCTCTTCTTTCCACGGCAACACGAGCAACCACGATGGTTTCTATCAGAAGAATCACTCGAGAGAAAAGAAATTAGTGTGTGGGCACTTTTAAATACGACGACTTGAGTCGAAGAGCTAAAACCACTAGGTCAAATGAGGACCTAGAGAAAGAGATGGGAGAAATCGGCCACAAGTTCTAGAGAGAGAGTCTCTCAATCTCTAACTTATGCGGAATGAATAAAATGAGAGGAATGAGGGCTCTATTTATAGGAGAGGTTTTACCTTCAATAATGTAGTTTCGTCTTCTATAGATTATCATATATTCATGAACAAATATTTCCCTTTTCTCTATCCAAGTCACGCGGCCAACTATGCCTTCATGACACCTTGGACTAGTTTCCTCTTTTATTTTCCTTCTCCTTGACTTGTCTTGGCCGAAATTGCACCTTCCTCTTTGAGGAAATTTGTTTCCTCTTTTTCTTTTGGCAAGTATCTTCATACATTTATGCACAAAATATTCTCTCTTTTCCATTGGGTAGTGGGCGCCCAACACCTTCTAGAAAGGCCTTCTAGAAGCTTTTCCATTTGTTCATGACAGCATGAAAAAGGCCCATTAAGAATTTTCAATAAAATTCTTATGAAATGAAATTAATCCACAAGGCCCAATTAAACTAACTTGGCCGAGTGGGTTTAAGTCATCAAATGACCTTGTCAAAAAAATTTATTGCATTCATTTCATCATATGTCCAAAAAGACAAAAATACCCTTTTGATAATTTTCACAAAACTTGTCTCGTTCTTGTTTTGACTTAGCTTCTAGTTTAACTATTCATACTCGATGTGATTTGTGACAGTGACCTCATGGACCCAAATGAACAAACCTTGAGCTAAACACTTGGACTCAAAAGTTCACAAACCTTTTCCAAGTTTAGCTTAATGTCAACAGACTCCACTAAAGAGTTGACACAGAAAATCTCTCGGTTCAAATGAATTTATTTTCTACTCAAGAATTCAACATAATTGTGATGAGCAGATCCGCTGAATATTATCTATGTTTACCCTTCAAGAATTCAACAAGATTACCATTTTACCCTTCTAGCTGTTATTTCCTTAACTCCTTTGTCGCTTGTGAATAAGTTAGAAACAATGTATTGACGAGGAGCTAACAAGTCACATTGATTCATCCAATAGAGTCATGACTCAATTTGGACACTGACCAGTTCATTTATTCACATTCCAAGGAACAAAGCATGAGGTGATATACATTGCATTTCAGCAATCTTGTACATGAACTCCATATCAATGAGATCTTCACAAAGTTACTCATGAAATCTTCATAACTTCGTACTTCACCAATAGGCCCTGTTCAGAATCAGATAGTGAGTCCGAACTCTGACTTTCTCAAATGAGAATACGTAAGCTGTGAAATGGCATGTCTCATTTCAGGATTAAGGTAAGCACGATACAATTCATACGTAGTGACTTCGAGACATAAGAGGTTAAACGGTTTGTTCTTATTTTGTCTCTAGAAGTGCATTAGTACCTTCGGAAGATACCTAGAAGAACTATAGAGTCTCCAACGCTCAATGCCCCATAACCAGACATCATAGATTCTCCTAAAAATCGTACTGGGGTCAATAGTCCTATGACCTTTAGATTGCGAATATATCGTTTTAATCAAGCTACGCAGAGTTTTTCATGCAAATCTACATTTGTCTCTTTGTAAGTTGTTAAGTTTGTTTATGGACTAAAGACTAATGGTATATCATAAACCTTGAAACAGAAAAGAAAGAATGAATGAACGTTTCAACTTTTTATTAATGAATAAGCAATTACAGGCAAGAGTCTTCGTGAGACTTTATTACATCAAATGTATAAAATAAGGACTACAACTCTTCTTGTGGGCACCATTGACAACAAAGGTTTCTTTATAGTCAATCCCTTCTTGTTTGGTATAACCATTAGCCATAAGTCGTGCTTTGAACGTCTTGACCTTCCCATCCGGACCCCTTTTCTTCTTGTATATCCACTTACACCCTACGAGTTTAATCCCTTCACGAAGGTCTATAAGTTTCCAGACTTTGTTGACATACATTGAGTGCATACGGGTTTAATCGCTTGGCTATAGGAAACAAGATCATCCATGTCAAAGATGGCTACGAGAGTGTCTCCATAAGACATGTACCTTTCAGGCTTTTGAGTAGCCCTCCCACTACGTCTAAGTACTACTTGACGAGGTTCTGATGAGTTAGGTTGTGTTTTAGTTGGGGTAAGAACAGTTCTTACAGATGAGGTAGAAGCTTCCTCACCCAACTTTTCTTCAAGCACAATTTTGCTTCCAGGTTTTACCTTTTCAAAAAGACCTCCTCAAGGAAACGAGAATTCGTGCTAACAAAAGTCTTATCGTCCTTGGGACTATAGAAAGTGAAACCTTTAGTTTCCTTTGGATATTCAACGAACAGACACAATTCCGACCTACTAGCCACCGATATTCAACGAACAGACACAATTTTGACCTACTAGCCAACTTGTTAGTCTTTTGCCTCAGCACGTGTGCATGGCAACCCCAAATTATGATGCGGCCTAGATTTACTTTACGGCCAGTCCATCGTTCATAAGGGGTTCCAGGAACCATTTTAGATGGAACTCGGTTCAGAATGTAAGCCGCTGTTTCGAGGGCATATCCCCAAAAGGAAAGAGGGAGTGATGAGTAACTCATCATTGATCTAACCATCTGCATAAGAGTTCGGTTTCTTATCTCTGACACTCCGTTTTTTAAGGTGTGCCAAGTGCTGTAAGCTGAGAAGCGATACCTTCTTTTTTAAAAAAGTCATCGAACTCTCTAGACATATACTCACCACCTCGATCGGAGCGAAGGGTTTTTATCTGTTTGCCTGTTTGCTTTTCCACTAAAGCCCTAAAGACCTTAAATACGTTAAAGGTCTCGGATTTCTGTTTGAGCAAATAGACAAAACCGTATCTTGAGTAATCATTGGTGAAGGTAACGAAATATTCGTATCCTCCCCATGCCTGTGTACTGAGCGGACCACATACATCAGAATGTATAAGTTCCAACAACTCAGTGGCTCTTCGACCCTGAGTTGAGAAAGGTTGCTTAGTCATTTTTCCTTCTATACAAGATTCACAAGTAGGTAGTGAACCTATTGCAGAGGCTTGGAGTGGATCGTCCATCACTAGTGTTTGAATCTTGTTTAGACTGATATGACCAAGTCTTAAGTGCCAGAGATATGTTGATTCTATTAGATCAGAGGAATCAGAAAGTTTGATCCTCTTTGGCTCCCTAACTAGAACGTTATCTATTTCAGTGTCTAAAAGCGAAGGTTGCGTGGGCTAAATGTAAAAGAGAGCATTCTTCAAACATGCATCAGTGACAAAAGAATTCTCGGAAAGAGAAATTCTAATTCCATTCTTAATAAACTTTAAACAATAATCTTGCTCATATAGACGAGCAACGAATATTAAGTTCTTCCCAAAGGAAGGAACGAAATAAACATTATTCAAGTTTAAAGTGCGGTCTTCAAAAGACAGCATCACAGATCCCACAGCCTTCGCTTACACCAGGCTCCCATCACCCCATTTGAAACAGAAGTCGCCTTCCTCTAAGATTTTGGTTTTCTTTAAAAGAGTCAAGGAACAACAAATATTGTTAGTAGCAGCGGAGTAAAGAATCCACGTTGATACATTATCAGCTACTAAGCATGCTTCAGTAATTAGTAAAATATTATGTTCCTTTGCTTTGAGATAGGCAGGACAGTTCTTCTTCTCGGCATTGTCAGGTCTCTTCTTAGATCCAAAGGTAGAGGATTTGTGCTCAGTAGCATGTGCCTCTCTTTGATTCCTCTCGCTCTTATTGAGACCTTCAGCAATGTGAAGCTCCTTCATAAGCTCGGTAACGGTGTAGTCGAGCTTGATCAAGGAGTAGTTCAGCTTGAAGGTATCAAAAGATTCGGGGAGAGTTTCCAAGATCATATCTATTTTGGCCTCCTCGTCAATCTCAGATCCTAGGATTTCTATCTCATTCAGGTAACTAATGATCAACATCATATGGTCCGTGACAGGAGTCCCAGCCTTCATGTGACAGTTCATAAACTGTCTGACTGCTTGTTGTCTGGCCTGATGCCCTTGCCCTCCAAACATATCATTGAGATTATAGAGAATGTCGGAGGCTGTCTCAATGTCACGATGTTGCTGCTGGAGCGCATTGGTCATAGATGCTAAGATATAGCACCTCACAATCTCATCTGAGTGGAACCAGACTGTCAAGGCATCTTTGTCCTCTTGAGTCGAATCATTATTCATGTGAGGAGGACACGGGGTGATGAGTACCTATTTGTGCTTGTTAACGGTAAGGATGATATTGAGGTTACGTAGTTTTTGGTTTCGAGTTTGTTTTGAGGAAAGGATGGTTGGGAGATGGTTAGGAGACATCTAGCTGAAGTTGAAACAGGTTTATGATTAGTCTTTGGTTTAGGATTTAAGTTTTTAAGATTTGATAAAATCCAAAGGTGTTATAAACGAAATGACAATCTATACTCCCTCAAGAGAAGGTCGCAAAAAGTTTCCTTTATAAGTAAATGACACATCATTAATACTTAGCCAAGATGTCAATACACCAATATTGAAAAACCACCTTTTAAATTGGTTTGATCACTCACATCCTTTCGCAAAGCCTCAAGAGAGGATTACTAGGGATTGAGTCTAAGTGTGCAACCAACCACTTACTCCAAAAGGTCAACTTTGAGAAACAATCCCCCAAGAGGAGGCCTTGCCTTCATCGTCTCATTCTCGGACGTAGCTCATTGAGCAATGATCAAAGCAAAATGCCATAGAGTACTCTCATTGAAGAGAGGGCCACAAGAGTGACTCTTAGTCAAACGTTTAATTGCTCCTTTCATTAGTGTTCGGGATCGTGGGTTGCAAAAAACAAGTATAACCCTCCCACTTAGTTTTTAGGATTGGCACATCGTCTCTTATGAGTTCGGAAACAAATTTCCTGATTATAGAGCGATAGAGTGGACTCCTAGAAAGGAATCATAGATCTTCATGTTCAAGGAAGAGATGTGTTACTGCATAAAGGCACAAGGTACATACTCGGACATTTTCCTATTTTCTATTCAGGAAAGTGCATGAGGGGAGTGTGAAGTTCACCTTACTCAAACACTTGAAATTTTGAGATTACACATCTTTTATTTTTCGGCTTGTCTACGAGGAGACCTCCCACTCAAATTTTCAAGAGCATATAGATTTTGAACATATGTGATATAGATATAGTTTTGAACACATTTTGAAAGCTTATTTGATTTGGATGACAATATTTTGAAGTTTAAAACGGGTTTTCAAAATTCAAACTAGTTTTGTAAAACTTCAATTTCAATTAAACATTCAAAAATCAAAACATTTTAATCTTTCACATTATGTTTATTATCTTATAAAAATCAATTTTTCTCAATGAAATTTTCTCATTATAGTTCTATAACTCATGGAGTGGGGTCCAAAATTCGGAATTCAATAATTCTAAAAAAACTGGACATTTGGAACAGACGCATACCTCGGAGTAAAATCACCATAAATGGCGGCTCCGACGTCCTTTTTACCTAAAACCAATTGTATTCAAAAGAGGAAAAACAGACCGTTAATTTGATTCAAGAATCATTAAATTTCGAATTCGGAGCAGAGAGTTATGCCACGTTTACTGCGGGTTTTTCTAGAGCTCGAAGAAAATTGGAAATAATTAAAGTTCGGACTTGAGTGCGAAAAATAATCGATTGTAACGGAACGTTTTAGGGAGTTGTTAAAGCTTTTATATGTGTTTTATTAACATGGTAATAACATGGTATAAAAGAAAATAACAACAAACATAAAACGAAACAAGAAAATAAACGAAACTAGCAAGACAATGTAACTAGTCACAAAATTACTCGAAATTTTCTCAAACTTTAAAAACACGTTTTCATTATAAAAATTAAAAAAAAAAATTAGAACTAATTCTAATGTGTTTTAATAAAATCTAAGGTAACAATCCTAACTTGTCAAAAAAACGAGTAATTTTTCGAAAACGATTTTCAATCTCATAGTTGTAATCACATGTACATGCTTATCTTTGACTATGGCTATGATACCAATTGTTAGAATTGATCTAGGGTTAAGAAAAGATTTAACGCTTCGAGCAAGAGGCGGAAATTAAAAATTTTCTTTCAAACCAGTAAAACGATTTTACTAACCTAGACAAAGAGCAAGCACATGTTTATATTTAAATTAAAACCACGAAAGTTTCTATCACATGAATCACTCGAGAAAGAAAGAAATTAGTGTGTGGGCACCTTTAAACACGACGACTCAAGAACAAGTCTTAAATTCGAAGTGCTAAAACATTAGGTCAAATGTGGACCTAGGTGCCAAAACAAAAATGAAAAGAACTAGAGAGAGAGAGAGAGGATGTTGGGCGGCCACAATGTCTAGAGAGAGAAGTGCTGGAAATGATTTAGGCTTAACAAAACAATTAACGCTTCGAGCAAGCGGCGGAATTAAAAAAATTTCTTTTAAACGAGTAAAACGATTTTACTAACCTAGACAAAGAGCAAGGACATGTTCATTTAAAACTATTAAAAGAATTTCTCATTTACTAACCTTTATGAAGCTTGAATGTTGAGAAGCCTTAGGAAGGTTGAAACGTTCATCTCCCCAAGCAGCTCATCTTTCTTCGGGATCTTGAGTTACCACGATAGTTTCTATCACAAGAATCACTCGAGATTAGAAGGAATTAGTATGTGGGCACTTTTAAACACGACGACTCAAGAACAAGTCTAAGAGTTGAAGAGCTAAAATGCTACGTCAAATGTGGACCTAGGTGCCAAAACAAAAACGAAAAGAACTAGAGAGAGAGAGGATGTTGGGCGGCCACAATGTCTAGAGAGAGAAGTGTTGGAAATGATCTAGGGTTAAGAAAACATTTAACGCTTCGAGCAAGCGGCGGAATTTAAAAAATTTATTTTAAACGAGTAAAACGATTTTACTAACCTAGACAAAGAGGAAGTACATCTTCATTTAAATATTATTAAAATCATTTCCCATTTACTAACCTTTGTGAAGCTTGAACGTTGAGAAGCCTTAGGAAGGTTGAAACGTTCATCTCCCCAAGCAGCTCGTCTTTTTCGGGATGTTGAGTTACCACGATAGTTTCTATCACAAGAATCACTCGAGATTAGAAGGAATTAATGTGTGGGCACTTTTAAACATGATGACTCAAGAACAAGTCTAAGAGTCGAAGAGCTAAAACGCTAGGTCAAATGTGGACCTAGGTGCAAAAACAAAAACAAAAAGAACTTAGAGAGAGAGAGAGGGGCGGCTAGACAATCTAGAGAGAGAAGCTCTCAATCTCTAAAATTGTTGGGATGAGTAAATGAGAGGAATAGGAGATCTATTTATAAGAGAAGGGTTGACCTTAGAAAGTGGTAGTTTCCTCTTTTTTCAAGCCTTTATGAGCAATCCTTAGTTGCCCATTTCTCCTAAAATTCGCCCATCCTATTCAACAATTGCCTAGGATTTATTTCCTCTTTTGTTTGCTCTCTTTCCCCTCTCTTTGTTTCTTCTTTTTCTTTTGGCAAGTATCTTTATACTTCAAGGCAAGAAATAATCTCTTTCACACTATGGCATGCACGAAATTGGTCTCCCCTTTTTTTCTTATTTGGACGGCCAAGACACCTTCTAGAAGGTGTTTCTAGATTTTTCTTCGTTTGTTCATGAAAACATAAGAAAGACCCATTAAGAATTTTCAAGTAAAATTTCATGAAATGAAATTAATCCTCAAGGCCCAAAATCTTATCATGGCCGAATGTTAATATGTCATCATATGACAATGTCAAAAATTTATTGACATTCATTTCATCCTATGTGAAAAAGACAAAATTACCATTTAGACAATTTTCATAAAACTTGTCTCGTTCTTGTTTTCACTTAGCTTCTAGTTTCATTATTCCCACTCGATATGATTTGTACCAGTGACCTCATGGATCCAAATGAACAAAGCTTGAGCTAACATACTTGGACTCAAAAGTTCACTAACATTTTCTAAGTTTAGCTTAATGTCAACTTACTCCACTAAAGAGTTGACACTGAGAATCTCTCGGTTCAAATGAATTTATTTTCAACTCACGACTTCAACTAAATTATGATAAGGGGATCCACTGAATATTATCTATGTTTAACCTTCATGAATATCAACAGCTAGTCGAGATTTACAAAAGCACCATTTTACCCGTCTAGCTATTATTTATGTTGTCAATGGTGCCCACAAGAAGAGTAGTAGTGTCTATTTATGTACATTTGATGTCATATAGTCTTACAAAGACTCTTGCTTTTAACTGCTTATATATTAATAAAAGTTGAAACGTTCATTCAATCTTCCTTGTTTGAAGCTTTATGATAAAATCTTAGTCTTTTAGTTCATAAACAAACCAAACAACACATGAAGAGACAAATGTAGATCTACATGAACAATCTCTTCATGGTTTGCTTAAAACAATATATTCGCAATCTAAGGATCAAAGGACTATTGATCTCAATACGATTGTTAGGAAAATCTCTGATGTCTGGTTATGGGACATTGAGAGTTTGAGACTCTATAGTTCTTCTAGGTATCTTCCGAAGGTACTGAATTGACCAGTGCACTTCTAGAGACAAGATTAGAACAAACTATTTAACCTCTTATGGCTCGAGGTCACTACGTATGAATTGCATCATGCTTACCTTAATCCTGAAATGAGACATGTCATTTCATAGCTTACGTATTCTCATTTGAGAAAGTCAGAGTTCGGACTCATTATGTGATTCCGAATAGGACCTATTGGTGAAGTACTAAGTTATGAAGATGTCATGAGTAACTTTGTGAAGTTCTCATAGATATGGAATTCATGTACAAGATTGCTGAAATGCAATGTATATCACCTCATGCTTTATTCCTTGTAATGTGAATAAATGAACTGGCCAGTGTCCAAATTGAGTTCTGACTCAATTGGATGAAACAATGTGACTTGTTAGCTCCTCGTCAATACATTTTTTTCTAAATTATTCACAAGCGACAAAGGAGTTGAGGAAATAACAATTAGAAGGGTAAAATGGTAATTTTGTAAATCCCGACTAGGTGATGATATTCATGAAGGGTAAACATAGATAATATTCAGTGGATCCACTCATCACAATTAAGATGAATTCTGGAGTAGAAAATAAATTCATTTGAACCGAGAGATTCTCAGTGTCAACTCTTTAGTGGAGTCAGTTGACATTAAGCTAAACTTGAAAAAGGTTTGTGAACTTTTGAGTCCAAGTATTTTAGCTCAAGCTTTGTTCATTTGGATCCATGAGGTCTTTGTCATAAATCATATCGAGTAGGAATAGTGAAACTAGAAGCTAAGTGAAAACAAGAACGAGACAAGCAAAGAAAACAAAGTTCCTCTACATGGAAAGAGGAATTTCGGCCAAGCAAGAGGGAAGCAAAAGAGGAAACAAATCCAAGGGCTTCTAGAAGCTCTCTTGGCCGCCCAAATGAGAAAGAGAAAGAGGAAATATTTGCTCATGAATATATAATATTCTATAGAAGAGGAAACTACATTATTGAAGGTAAAACCTCTCCTATAAATCGAGCGCTCATTCTTCTCATTTCATTCATTACAAAGTTTTAGAGATTGAGAGCTTCTCTCTCTAGAATATTGGCCCATCCTCTTGTTGGAATCGATCTAGGGTTTGAGAAAATAATTAACGCTTCGGTAAGCGGCGGAATTTTAAAAATTTTCTTTTAGAAGTAAAACAGTTTTTACTAACCTAGACAAGTGCAAGTACATGTAATTAAAAACCAATATGAGCTAGAAGTTTACTAACCTTTCTTGAAGCTTGAACTTTGAAGAAGCTTGTGGAAAGTTTGCAATGCTCGTCTCCCCTCGCAGCACGTCTCTCTTTCTTTCCTCGGCACCTCGAGCAACCACGAAAGTTTCTATCACTAAATCACTCGAAAAGAAGGAATCAGTGAGTGGGCACTTTTAAACGCTACGACTTAAGAACGAGTCTTGAAGTCGCAGAGCTAAACTCTAGGTCAAATGAGGACCTAGGTGCCAAAACAAAAATCGAAATTGAATAGAGAGAGAGAGGAGAGGGGCGGCCAAGCTAGAGAGAGAAGCTCTCAATCTCTAAAACTTGGAATGAATGAAATGTGAAGAATAAGGCTCCTATTTATAGGAGAGGTCTCACCTTCAATAAGGTAGTTTCCTCTTCTATAGAATATCACATATTCATGAGCCAATTTCCTTTTTTTCTCCTTATTTCACACGGCCAAAGAGGATCCAAGATATCCTCATATTTGTTTCCTCTTTTGACTCTACTTGTGCGCCCATCTTGATTCCTCTTAGAGGAAATTTGTTTCCTCTTTTTCTTTTGGCAAGTATCTAAATACATTAATGTACAAAATAATCTCTCTTTCACACTAAGGGCTGCACGAAATTTGGTCTCCCATTCACTTGGGTTGGACGGCCAAAAGCCTTCTAAAAAGGCTTTCTAGGTTTTTCTTTAATTGTTCATGACAACATGAAAAAGGCCCATTAAGAATTTTCAATAAAATTCTTATGAAATGAAATTAATTCACAAGGCCCAATGATCAAGTCATGGCCGAGTGATATTAAGTCATCAAATGAACTTGTCAAAAAAATTTATTGACATTCATTTCATCCTTTGTCTCAAAAGACAAAAATACCCTTTTAACTATTTTCGTTCTTGTTTTGACTTAGCTTCCAGTTTAACTATTCCTATCGATGTGATTCGTGACAGTGACCTCATGGACCCAAATGAACAAAGCTTTAGCTAAACACTTGGACTCAAAAGTTCACAAACCTTTTCCAAGTTTAGCTTAATGCCAACTGACTCCACTAAAGAGCTGACACTGAAAATATCTCGGTTCAAATGAATTTATTTTCTACTCAAGAATTCGACCTAATTATGATGAGCGGATCCACTGAATATTATCTATGTTTACCCTTCATGAATGTCATCAGCTAGTCGGGATTTACTAAATTACCATTTTACCCTTCTAGCTGTTATTTCCTCAACTCCTTTGTCGCTTGTGAATAAGTTAGAAACAATGTATTGACGAGGAGCTAACAAGTCACATTGTTTCATCCAAAAGAGTCAGGACTCAATTTGGACACTGGCCAGTTCATTTATTCACACTCCAAGGAACAAAGCATGAGGTGACATACATTGCATTTCAGCAATCTTGTACATGAATTCCATATCTATGAGAACTTCACAAAGTTACTCATGACAGACTCACAATCTTATTCAAGTTTAAAGTGCGGTCTTCAAAAGACAGCGTCACGGATCCCACAGCCTTCGCGGACACCAGGCTCCCATCACCCCATTTGAAACAGAACTCGTCTTCCTCTAAGCTTTTGGTTTTCTTGAAACCATTCAAGGAACAACAAATATGGTTAGTAGCAGCGGAGTCAAGAATCCACGTTGATACATTATCAGCTACTAAGCATGCTTCGGTAACTAGTACAATACTATGTTCCTTTGCTTTGAGATAGGCAGGACAGTTCTTTTTATCGGCTTTGTAAGGTCTGTTCTTAGTTCCAGAGGCGGAGGCTTTTTGCTCAGTAGCATGTGCCTCTCCTTGATTCCTCTTTCTCTTAGTGAGACCTATAGCAGTGTGAAGTTCCATCATAAGCTTGGTAACAATGTACTCTAGCTTGTTTATGGAGTAGTTCATCTTGAAGGTATCAAGAGATGCGGGGAGAGTTTGTAAGATCATATCTATGACATTCTTCCCATCAATCTCAGATCCTAGGATTTCCATTTTATTTAGATAACTAATGATCAGTATCATAAAGTTTCTAACAGGAGTCCTAGCCTTCATTCGACAGTTCATAAACTGTCGGACTGCTTGTAGCCTTGTTTGACGCCTTTGCCCTCCAAACATCTCAAGGAGATTGTAGAGCATGTCAGCGGCAGTCTCAAAGTCACGATGTTGCTCTTTCAGCATATTGTTCATAGATGCCAAGATATAGCACCTCACAATCTCATCGGATCGAAGCCTGGCCGCCAAGGCGTCATTGTCCTCTTGAGTTGAATCATCATTCTTCAGAGGAGGACACGGGGTGGTGAGTACCCATTTGTGCTTGTTAACGGTAGGTATTATGTCGAGGTTACGTTTCGAATCTACGTAGTTTTCGTTTTCGAGTTTTATCGAGGAAAGAAAGATTGAGAGATGGTTGAGAGACATATTGCCTATATAAGTTGAAACAAGTTTATGATTAGTCTTTGGTTTAGGATTTAAGTTTCATTAAGACTTTTGTAAAACCCAAAGGTGTTATAAACCAAACGATAATTTACTCCCTCAAGTGAAGGCCGCAAAAAATCTCCATTTATAAGTAAATGACACATCATTAATGCTAAGCCAAGATGTCAATACATCTATTTTGACTAGCCACCTTGTAAATTGGTTTGATCACTCATATTTTTTCGCAGAGCCTTAAGGAAGGATACTAGGGATTGAGCCTAAGTGTGCAACCAACCACTTAGTCCAAAAGATTAGCTTTGAAAAACAATCCCCCAAGGGGAGGCCTTGCCATCATTGCATCACTCTCGGACGTAGCTCATTGAGCAATGATCGAAGCAATAACGCCTTGGAGTACTCACATTAAAGTGAGGGTCGCAAGAGCGGCTCTTAGTCCCACGTTATTGCATCTTTCACTAGTGTTGGGGATCGCGGGTTACAAACAACGAATATAACCCTCCCACTTAGTTTTTGGAGTTGGTTCATCGACTCTTATAAGTTCGGAAACAAATTTCCTAGTTAGAGAGCGACAGAGCGGACAACTAGAAGAGAATCCTAGATCGACATGTTCAGAGCAGTATTAGTGCATAAAGGCACAAGGTACATACTCGATCTTTTCCTATTTTCTATTTCGGGAAAGTGCGTGAGGGAAGTGTGAACTTCAACTCACTCGAACACTTGAAAGTTTGAGATTACACATCTTTTTATTTTTCGGCTTGTCTACAAGGAGACCTCCCACTCAAATTTTCAAGAGCATATAGATTTTGAACATATGTGATATAGATATAGTTTTGAAAACATTTTGAAAACTTATTTGATTTGGATGACAAAATATTTTCAAGTTTGAAAGTGAAAACGGTTTTTCAAAATTCAAACTAGTTTTGTAAAAATTCAATTTCAATTAATCTTTCAAAAATCAAAACTTTTAATCTTACACATCATGTTTATAATCATATGAAAAACATTTTTGCTCAAGAAAATTTTCTCATTAGAGTTCTATAACTCATGGTAGTGGGGTTTGAAAATCCGGATTTCTAAAAAACTGGAGTTTCAGACAGCCGCGCACCTCGGAGTAAAATCGCCATATCTGGCGGCTCCGATGTCCTTTTGAGCCGAAACCGGTGGCATTGGACAGAGGACAGACAGAGCTTTAATTTGATTCAAGAAACATTAAATTTCGATTTCTGAGCAGAGAGTTATGCCACTTTTAATGCGTTTTTACTCCAGCTCGAAGAAAAATAAATAAATTAAAGCTTGGTCCTACTTAGGTGCGAAAAAGAATCAAGTGTAACGGAACGTTTTAAGATGTTGTTTAAAGCTTTTATTTGTGTTTTATTAGCAGGGTAATAACATAGAATAAAAGAAATAACAACAAGCATAAAACGAATACGGTAAATAAAAGAAACTAGAAAGACAAAGTAACTAGTCACAAAATTTACCGAAATTTCTCAAACCTTTAAAACACGTTTTTCAATATAAAAAATTAAAAACTTTTAGAACTGATTCTAATGTGTTTTAAAAACATCCCAAACTCATAGAAAATCAACATGGTTTTTAATTTAAAGGCATGAGCAATAAATTAAAAAAAAAAATCTAAGATTACAATACTAACTTGTCACAAAATTAGTAAACTTTCGAAAACGATTTTCAAGCTCATAATTTAAAAACATGCACATGCATTCCTTTGACCATAGCTCTGATACCATTTGTTGGAATCGATCTAGGGTTTAAGAAAAAGTTTAACGCTTCGTTAAGCGGCGGAATTTTAAAAATTTTCTTTTTAAGTAAAACTAGTTTTTACTAACCTAGACAAGAGCATATGCATGTAAATAAAAACTAATATGAGCTATGGAAGTTACTAACCTTTCTTGAAGCTTGAACCTTGTAGAAGCTTTTGGAAAGTTGCAACGCTCGTCTCCCCTCGCAGCACGTCTCTCTTTCTTTCCTCGGCACCTCGAGCAACCACGAAAGTTTCTATCACTAAATCACTCGAAAAGAAGGAATCAGTGAGTGGGCACTTTTAAACACTACGACTTAAGAACGAGTCTCAAAGTCGCAGAGCTAAAGACTAGGTCGAGTGAGGACCTAGGTGCCAAGACAAGAGAAAACCGAAAATAAACTAGAGAGAGAGAGAAGAGGACTTCGGCCAAGTTCTAGAGAGAGAGTCTCTCAAATCTCTTAAACTTGGATGAATGAATTGTGAGGAAATGAGGCTCCTATTTATAGGAGAGGTCTCACCTTCAATAAGGTAGTTTCCTCTTCTATAGAATATCACATATTCATGAGCAAAATAACCCTTATTTCCCATTCCTCTTAGGCGCCCAAGGCAGCCTTCTAGAAGGCTAGGATTTGTTTCCTTTTTTGTTCCTTGGCTTGCCTATTGCTCTCTTGGCCGAAATTCCCAGGCTTGTGTGGGAAATTTGTTTCCTCTTTTTCTTTTGGCAAGTATCTAAATACATTAATGCACAAAAGGAACTCTCTTTCTCTTTGGGTAGTGGGCGCCTATTATGCTTTAGAAAGGCCTTCTAGAAGCTTTTCCATTTGTTCATGACAACATGAAAAAGGCCCATTAAGAATTTTCAATAAAATTCTTATGAAATGAAATTAATTCACAAGGCCCAATGATCAAGTCATGGCCGAGTGATATTAAGTCATCAAATGAACTTGTCAAAAAAATTTATTGACATTCATTTCATCCTTTGTCTCAAAAGACAAAAATACCCTTTTAACTATTTTCGTTCTTGTTTTGACTTAGCTTCCAGTTTAACTATTCCTATCGATGTGATTCGTGACAGTGACCTCATGGACCCAAATGAACAAAGCTTTAGCTAAACACTTGGACTCAAAAGTTCACAAACCTTTTCCAAGTTTAGCTTAATGCCAACTGACTCTACTAAAGAGCTGACACTGAAAATCTCTCGGTTCAAATGAATTTATTTTCTACTCAAGAATTCGACCTAATTATGATGAGCGGATCCACTGAATATTATCTATGTTTACGCTTCATGAATGTCATCAGCTAGTCGGGATTTACTGAATTACCATTTTATTCTTCTAGCTGTTATTTCCTCAACTCCTTTGTCGCTTGTGAATAAGTTAGAAACAATGTATTGACGAGGAGCCATTGTTTCATCCAAAAGACTCAGGACTCAATTTGGACACTGGCCAGTTCATTTATTCACACTCCAAGGAACAAAGCATGAGGTGACATACATTGCATTTCAGCAATCTTGTACATGAATTCCATATCTATGAGAACTTCACAAAGTTACTCATGACAGACTCACAACTTAGTATTTCACCAATAGGCCTTGTTCGGAATCACATAGTGAGTCCGAACTTTGACTTTCTCAAATGAGAATACTAAGGTGTGAAATGGCATGTCTCATTTCAGGATTAAGGTAAGCATGATGCAATTCATACATAGTGACTTCGAGACGTAAGAGGTTAAATGGTTTGTTCTTATCTTGTCTCTAGAAGTGCACTGGTCAATTCAGTACCTTCGGAAGATACCTAGAAGAACTATAGAGTTCCTAACTCTCAATGCCTCATAACCAGACATCATAGATTCTTCTAACAATCATACTGAGGTCAATAGTCCTTTGACCCTAAGATTGCGAATATATCGTTTTAAGCAAACTACGAAGAGTTTGTTCATGCAAATCTACATTTGTCTCTTCGTAAGTTGTTAAGTTTGTTTATGGACTAAAAGACTATGGTTTTATCATAAAGCTTCAGACAAGTAAGATTGAATGAACGTTTCAACTTTATTAATGAATGAATAGGCAATTACAAGCAAGAGTCTTCATGAGACTTTATTACATCAAATGTTCAAAATAAAGACTACAACTCTTCTTGTGGGCACCATTGACAACATAAACTTGTACGTTGTTAGTGGATATACAAGGAGAAAAGGGGTCCAGATGGGAACGTCGAAACGTTCAAAGCACGACTTGTGGCTAAGGGTTATACCCAACAAGAAGGGATGGACTATGAAGAAACCTTCTCGCCAGTCGCGATGCTTAAATCCATCCGCATACTTCTATCCATAGCTGCAGGTCTAGACTATGAGATCTGGCCAATGGATGTCAAGACTGCCTTCCTGAATGGCAATCTTGACGAACGCATTTATATGGCTCAACCAGACGGTTTCGTGGAAGAAGGTCAAGAGAACAAGGTTTGTGAGTTGCTAGAGTCCATTTATGGATTGAAGCAAGCATCTAGGTCATGAAATATTAGATTCGATGAAACTGTAAAGAGCTTTGGCTTTGAGCAGTCAATAGATGGACCGTGTGTTTACAAGTTAATGCACGAAGGTAAAGTTGTGTTTCTGGTACTATATGTCGATGATATATTACTCATAGGTAAGGATGTGGGTAAGTTATCTGAGGTTAAGGTCTGGCTAGCAAAGCAATTCGATATGAAGGATCTAGTAGAAGCTGCGTACATTATGGGGATCCATATCTTTCGAGATCGGAAGAATCGGACTCTGCCGCTCTCTCAAGCATCTTATATTGATATGGTGATGGATCGCTTCTCAATGCAAGACTCCAAGTAGGGTCAAACACCCTTTAGGCAAGGAATCTCACTCTCTAAGGACCAGTCTCCCAAGACTACACAAAAGATTGAAGACATGAGGAAAATTCGTTACGCCTTAGCCGTAGGAAGTCTCATGTATGCCATGCTTTGCACTAGACCTGATATATGCTTCGCAGTTGGCGTAGTTAGCCGTTTTCAATCCAACCCTGGACCCGAGCACTGGATTATTGTTAAGCATGTTCTTAAGTATCTTCGAAGAACTAGGAACTTGATGCTTACATATTCAGGTACTGACTTGACTATGACGGGATATACCGACTCCGATTTTCAAGCGGATTAGGATTCCAATAAATCCACTTCGGGATCTGTGTTCATCCTTAATAGTGGAGCTGTTGTGTGAAGGAGTATTAAGCAATCTTGCATTGCTGACTCCACAATGGAAGCAGAATATGTTGATGCTTGTGAAGCATCCAAAGAAGCTGTATGGCTTAGAAAATTCATTAAGTATTTGGAAGTTGTTCTAAACGTCGCGAGCCCATGACCCTTTATTGTCATAATAGTGGGGCTGTCGCTAACTAAAAGGAACCTCGAAGCCATAAGCACTCTAAACATATTGAGAGGAAATACCATTTGATTCGAGAGATCGAGCAACGCGGAGAGGTGGCAGTGAAGAAGATCTCAACGGTGGACAACCTGGCAAATCCATTCACCAAGGCCCTAGCAAACAAGGTCTTCGACCAACATCGAGAGGGATTAGGCATGAAAGACTACTCACATCTTCTTTGAGTCAAGTGGGAGTTTGTTGTCAATGGTGCCCACAAGAAGAGTAGTAGTGTCTATTTATGAACATTTGATGTCATATAGTCTTACGAAGACTCTTGCTTGTAACTGCTTATTTATTAATAAAAGTTGAAACGTTCATTCAATCTTCCTTGTCTGAAGCTTTACAATAAAAACGTAGTCTTTTAGTCCATAAACAAACCTAACAATACATGAAGAGACAAATGTAGATTTGCATGAACAAACTCTTCATGGTTTGCTTAAAACAATATATTCGCAATCTAAGGATCAAAGGACTATTGATCTCAGTACGATTGTTAGGAGAATCTATGATGTCTGGTTATGGGACATTGAGAGTATGACACTCTATAGTTCTTCTAGGTATCTTCCGAAGGTACTGAATTGACCAATGCAGTTCTAGAGACAAGATAAGAACAAACCATTTAACCTCTTATGTCTCGAGGTCACTACGTATGAATTGCATCATGCTTACCTTAATCCTGAAATGAGGCTTGTCATTTCCTAGCTTACGTATTCTCATTTGAGAAAGTCAGAGTTCGGACTCACAATGTGATTCCAAACATGACCTATTGGTGAAGTACTAAGTTATGAAGATGTCATGAGTAACTTTATGAAGATCTCATAGATATGGAATTCATGTACAAGATTGCTGAAATGCAATGTATATCACCTCATGCTTTGTTCCTTGGAATGTGAATAAATGAACTGGCCAGTGCCCAAATTGAGTCATTACTCTTTTGGATGAAACAATGTGACTTGTTATATCCTCGTCAATACATTGTTTCTAACTTATTCACAAGCGACAAAGGAGTTGAGGAAATTGTTGGAATTTATCTAGGGTTTAAGAAAAAGTTTAACGCTTCGGGTAAGCGGCGGAATTTAAAAATTTTCTTTTTGACAAGTAAAACGATTTTACTAACCTAGACAAAGAGCAAGTACATATAAATAAAAACTATTATGAGCATAAAATAATTTACTAACCTTTGAGAAGCTTGAACGTTGATGAGCCTTCGGAAGGTTGAAACGTTCGTCTCCCCTCGCAGCACGTCTCTCTTCTATCCTCGGGAACTCGATCAAGAACGAAAGACTTTTAAACACGACGACTCGAGAACAAGTCTCAAAGTCAAAGAGCTAAAACACTAGGTCAAATGTGGACCTAGGTGCCAAAACAAAAACGAAAAGAACTAGAGAGAGAAAGAGATGAGGTCGTCAAAGAGGTTATAGAGAGAGAAGCTCTCAATCTCTAAAACTTTGGAATGAATGAAATGAGAAGAATGATGGTTCTATTTATAGGAGAGGTTTTACCTTGAAAAGGTGGTTTCCACTTTTCTATTGAATATCACATATTCATGAGCAAATCCATTGTTTCCTTTTCTTCATTTGGGCATGCAACACATTACCTCATCCCACATGGATTTGTTTCCTCATTTGTTTTCTCCCTCTTTAGCCAAATTCCCTTGTGCTTCTAGAAGCAAATTTGTTTCCCCTTTTTCTTTAAGCAAGTATCTTCATACATTAATGCACAAATAAATTCTCTTTTCTCTATATCGTATGCACGAAATTGGGGCATCTAGAACATGCTTCTAGATGTTTTTTCATTTGTTCATGACAACATAAGAAAAGCCCATTATGAATTTTCAAATGAAATTAATCCTCAAGGCCCAATTAACTTGAACTTGGTCGTGTGATATAGTTTCATTTGTCATCATATGACAATGTCAAAAAATTTATTGACATTCATTTCGTCCTATGTCCAAAATGACAAAAATACCCTTTTGACAATTTTCATAAAACTTGTCTCGTTCTTGTTATGACTTAGCTTCTAGTTTAACTATTCCTACTCGATATGATTTGTGACAGTGACATCATCGATCCAAATGAACAAAGCTTGAGCTAAAATACTTGGACTCAAAAGTTCACAACTCTTTTCCAAGTTTAGCTTAATGTCAACTGACTCCACTAAAGAGTAGACACTGAGAATGTCTCGGTTCAAATGAATTTATTTTCTACTCAAGAATTTAACTTAATTGTAATGAGTGGATCCACTGAATATTATCTATATTTACCCTTCATGAATATCATCAACTAGTAGGGATTTAGAAAACTACCATTTTACCCTTCTAGCTGTTATTTCCTCAACACCTTTGTCGCTTGTGAATAAGTTAGAAACAATGTATTGACGAGGAGGTAACAAGTCACATTGTTTCATTCTAAACAATGTGTTGTCTAGCTTGACGCCCTTGCCCTCCAAAGATCTCACGGAGATTGTAGAGCATGTCAACGGCTGTCTCAATGTTACGATGTTGCTGTTTCAGCACATTGTTCATAGATGCTAAGATATAGCACCTCAGAATCTGATCGTAGCGGAGCCAGGCTGCCAAGGCGTCTTTGTCCTCTTGAGTCGAATCATCATTCGTTTGAGGCGGACACAGGGTGGTGAGTACCCATTTGTGCTTGTTAACGGTAAGGATGATATTGAGGTTACGTAGTTTTTGGTTTCGAGTTTGTTTTGAGGAAAGGATGGTTGATAGATGGTTGGAAGACATCTTGCTTATAAGAATTGAAACAAGTTTATGATTAGTCTTTTGGTTTAGGATTTAAGTTTCTAAGATTTTATAAAATCCAAAGGTGTTGTAAACGAAATGATAATCTATTCCCCCAAGAGAAGGCCACAAAAAATCTCATTTTATAAGTAACTGACACATCAGTAATCTTAGCCAAGATGTCAATACACCAATTTTGACTAGTCACCTTTTAAATTGGTTTGATCACTCACATCCTTTCGCAGAGCATTAAGAGAGGATTACTAGGGATTGAGCCTAAGTGTGCAACCAAACACTTAGTCGAAAAGGTCAACTCTGAAAAAAAAAATCCCCCAAGAGGTGGCCTTGTCTTCATCGTCTCACTCTCGGACGTAGCTCATTGAGCAATGATCGAAGCAAAAACGCCATAGAGTACTCTCATTGAAGAGAGGGCCACAAGAGTGACTCTTAGTCTCATGTTTAATTGCTTCTTTCATTAGTGTTGGGGATCGTGGGTTACAAACAATAAGTATAACCCTCCCACTTAGTTTTTAGAGTTGGCACATCGTCTCTTATAAGTTTGGAAACAAATTTCCTAGTTATCGAGTGATAGAGTGGACTTATAGAAAGGAATCCTAGATCTTCATGTTCAAGGAAGAGTAGTGTTAGTGCATAAAGGCACAAGGTACATACTAGGACAATTTCCTATTTTCTATTTGGGAAAGTGCATGAGGGAACTGTGAACTTCAACTCACTCGAATACTTGAAAGTTTGAGATTACACATGTTTTATATTTCGGCTCGTCTACGAGTAGACCTCCCACTCAAATTTTCAAGAGCACATAGATTTTGAACTTATGTGATATAGATATAGTTTTGAAAACTTATTTGATATGGATGCAAAATATTTTCTAGTTTGAAAGCGAAAACGGTTTTTCAAAATTCAAACTAGTTTTGTAAAAATTCAATTTCAATTAAACTTTCAAAAATCAAAACATTTTAATCTTTCACATTATATTTATTATCTTATATAAAAAAAAATTTCTCAAGGAAATTTTTTCATTTAGAGTTCTATAACTCATGTAGTGGGGTCCTAAATTCGGAATTCAATAATTCTAAAAACTGGACATTTGGAACAGCCGCGCACCTCGGAGTAAAATAGCCATAACTGGCGGCTCCAATGTCTTTTTGACCTAAAACCAATTGCATTGGAAAGAGGACAAACAGACCTTTAATTTGATTTAAGAATCATTAAATTTCAAATTCTGAGAAGAGTGTTATGGCAGTTTTACTGCGGGTTTTCCTGGAGCTCGAAGAAAACTTAAATAATTAAAGTTCGGACTTTGAGTAGGAAAAAGAGTCGAGTGTAACGGAACGTTTTAGAAAGTTGATAAAGCTTTTATATGTGTTTTATTAACATGGTAATAATATGGAATAAAAGAAACTAACAACAAACATAAAACCAAACGAGTAAATAAAAGAAACTAGCAAGACAATGTAACTAGTTACAAAATTATTCGAAATTTCCTCAAACTTTAAAAACACGTTTTTCATTATAAAAAAATTAAAAACTTTAGAACTGATTCTAATGTGTTTTAATAACATCCCAAAGTCATAGAAAATCAACATGATTTTTAATTTAAAGGCATGAGCAATAAATTAAAAAAAAACTAAGAAAACAATTCTAACTTGTCACAAAATTAGTAAACTTTCGAAAACGATTTTCAAGCTCATAGTTTTAATTACATGTACATGCATATATTTGACCATAGCTCAGATACCATTTGTTGGAAATGATGAAGGGTTAAGAAAACATTTAACGCTTCGAGCAAGCGGCAGAATTTAAAAAAATTTCTTTTCAACGAGTAAAACGATTTTACTAACCTAGACAAAGAGCAAATACATGTTCATTTAAAATTATTAAAAGCATTACTCATTTACTAACGTTTGTGAAGCTTGAACGTTGAGAAGCCTTAGGAAGGTTGAAACGTTTGTCTCCCCACGCAGCTCGTCTTTCACTCGAGATTAGAAGGAATTAGTGTGTGGGAAATTTTAAACATGATGACTCAAGAACAAGTCTAAGAGTCGAAGAGCTAAAACGCTAGGTCAAATGTGGACCTAGGTGCCAAAACAAAAATGAAAAGAACTTAGAGAGAGAGCTTGACCATGGTGGATAGAGTAAGGTACCTTCGGCATCGCTCCCTATTTCCGTCGGAGGTTTCAATCATCTTTCCTTCTCCTGGTGAGCTCATGTGCGACGCTCCTCCGGAGTACATCGCAATCTACATGTCGAGTTTTTATAGCGGGCTTCGCTTACATCCGCATCCGTTGATTAACGCACTCCTTGAAGCAACTCATGTTGCGCTGTCTCAGTTGAATCCGAAGACGTATTTCGACTTGACTTCCTACTTCGTGCTCTGGTTTTGGGAGACAGAGCGTGAGTTATCTTTCACGGAGCTCCCCTCGGTGGGATGTTTAAATTTAAAAGACTAAGTAATTTTACCTTTGATGATTCCACGAAATCCACTTTAGTAGAGAAGATTTGAGAGATAGAGAAAAGATTGAAGAATTAAATGAAATAATTTTTAAGAGTGTGAGATGTTTATATGGACCATAGGGTATTTTAGTCTATTTTTGTTTAATAGTCAATATTTAGATATTTTTAAAAATTGGAGTCGAATCTCGATATTTCATTAATTTTTTAGCCACCTTAATAAAATTTCTCATTACTTATGAAAAAATGGCATGAAGTAGCCAATTCAAACTATGACTTTTGCAAAATAGCCATAGTTTCATTAGGTTAGGCAAAATAGCCAATTCAAACATCCTTCCCCAAAAATCCCAAACAAAACACGGTCTTCACACAATTTCCCCAGAGAGGGGCGACTAGACAATATAGAGAGAGAAGCTCTCAATCTCTAAAATTGTTGGGATGAGTAAATGAGAGGAATGAGGGCTCTATTTATAGGAGAAGGGTTGACCTTGGAAAGAGGTAGTTTCCTCTTTTTTCAAGCCTTTATAAGCAATCCTTAGTTGCCCATTTCTCCTAAAATTCGCCCATCCTATTCAACAATTGCCTAGGATTTATTTCCTCATTTGTTTTCTCTCACTCCCCTCTCTTTGTCCGTGTGGTTTGTTTCTTCATAGAGGAAATTTGTTTCTTCTTTTTCTTTTGCCAAGTATCTTTATACTTCAATGCAAAAAATAATCTCTTTCACACTATGGCATGCACGAAATTGGTCTCCCCCTTTTCTCTTATATGGACTGCCAAGACACCTTCTAAAAGGTGTTTCTAGATTTTTCTTCATTTGTTCATGACAACATAAGAAAGGCCCATTAAGAATTTTCAAGTAAAATTCCATGAAATGAAATTAATCATCAAGGCCCAAAATCTTATCATGGCCGAGTGTTAATATGTCATCATATGACAATGTCAAAAAATTTATTGACATTCATTCCATCCTATGTCCAAAAAGACAAAATTACCCTTTAGACAATTTTCGTAAAACTTGTCTCGTTCTTGTTTTGACTTAGCTTCTAGTTTAAATATTCCTACTCGATATGATTTGTGACAGTGACCTCATGGATCCAAATGAACAAAGCTTGAGCTAACATATTTGGACTCAAAAGTTCACAAACCTTTTCCAAGTTTAGCTAAATGTCAACTAACTCCACTAAAGAGTTGACACTAAGAATCTCTCGGTTCAAATGAATTTATTTTATACTCAAGAATTCAACTAAATTCTGATGAGTTGATCCTCTGAATATTATCTATGTTTACCCTTCATGAATATCGTCAGCTAGTCGAGATTTACAAAATCACCATTTTACCCTTCTAGTTGTTATTTCCTCAACTCCTTTGTCGCTTTTGAGTAAGTTAGAAACAATGTATTGACGAGGAGCTAACAAGTCACATTGTTTCATCCAAAAGGGTCATGACTCAATTCAGATACTGGCCAGTTCATTTATTCACATTCCAAGGAACAAAGCATGAGGTGATATACATTGCATTTCAGCAATCTTGTACATTAATTCCATATCTACGAGATCTTCACAAAGTTAGTCATGACATCTTCATAACTTAGTACTTCACCAATCACATAGTGAATCGGAACTCTGACTTTCTCAAATGAGAATATGTAAGCTATGAAATGACATGACTCATTTCAGGATTGAGGTAAGCATGATGCAATTCATACGTAGTGACTTCGAAACATAAGAGATTAAATGGTTTGTTCTTATTCTGTCTCTAGAAGCGCACTTGTCAATTCAGTACCTTCGGAAGATACCTTAAAGATTTATTGAGTCTCCAACTCTCAATGTCCCTTAACCAAACATCATAGATTCTCCTAACAATCGTACCGAGATCAATAGTACTTTGATCCTTAGATTGCGAATATATTGTTTTAAGCAAATCATGAAGAGTTTTTTTTATGCAAATCTACATTTGTCTCTTCATATGTTGTTAGGTTTGTTTATGGACTAAAGACTAAGGTTTTATCATAAAGCTTCAGACAAGGAAGAATGAATGAACGTTTCAATTTTTATTAATAAATAAGCAGTTACAAGCAAGAGTCTTCTTGAGACTATATTACATCAAATGTATACAAATAGACACTACTACTCTTCTTGTGGGCACCATTGACAATCAGAAGCTCTCAATCTCTAACTTATGTGGGATGAATAAAATGAAAGGAATGAGGGCTCTATTTATAGGAGAAGGATTACCTTCAAAAGGTAATTTCCTCTTCTCTATTGAATATCACATATTCATGAGCAAATCCCTTGTTTCATTTTTCATTTGGGCGTGTAACACATTACTCATGCCACATGGATTTGTTTCCTCATTTGTTCTCTCCCTCTTTGGCCGAATTCCCCTATGCTTCTAGACGCAAATTTGTTTCCTCTTTTTCTTTTGGCAAGTATCTTCATACATTAAAGAACAAAATAATCTATCTTTTTTTTCTTAGGTTGGACGAAATTAAGGGCTCTAGAACATGTTCTAGATGTGTCTTCATTTGTTCATGACAACATAAAAAAAGCCCATTAAGAATTTTCAAATAAAATTCCATGAAATGAAATTAATCTCAAGGCCCAATTGTCTTTATCTTGGCCGAGTGAAATTTATTTCATTTGTCATCATATGACAATGTCAAAAAATTTATTGACATTCATTTCGTCCTATGTTAAAATGGACAAAAATACCCTTTAGACAATTTTCGTAAAACTTGTTTAGTTCTTGTTTTGACTTACTTCTAGTTTACCTATTCCTACTCGATATGACTTGTGATAGTGACCTCATGGATTCAAATGAACAAAGCTTGAACTAACATACTTGGACTCAAAAGTTCACAAACCTTTTCCAAGTTTAGCTTAATGTCAACTAACTCCACTAAAGAGTTGACACTGAGAATCTCTCGGTACAAATGAATTTATTTTCTACTCAAGAATTCAACTTAATTGTGATGAGTGGACCCACTGAATATTATCTATGACTACCCTTCATGAATATCATCAGTTAGTCGGGATTTACAAAATTACCATTTTACCTTTCTAGCTGTTATTTTCTCAAGTCATTTGTCGCTTGTGAATAAGTTAGAAACAATGTATTGACGAGGAGAAAACAAGTCACATTGATTCATCCAAAAGAGTCATGACTCAATTTGGAAACTAGCCAGTTCATTTGTTCACATTTCAAGGAACAAAGCATGATTTGATATACATTGCATTTCAGCAATCTAGTTCATGAATTCCATATATATGAGATCTTCACAAAGTTACTCATGACATCTTCATAACTTAGTACTTCCCCAATAGGTCGTGTTCAGAATCACATAGTGAATCGGAACTCTAACTTTCTCAAAGGTGAATACGTAAGCTATGAAATAACATGTCTCATTTCAGGATTGATGTAAGCATAATGCAATTCATATGTACTGACTAAATGGTTTGTTGTTATTCTGTCTCTAGAAGTGCACTGGTCAATTAAGTACATTCAGAAGATGCCTAGAAGAACTATAGAGTCTCCAACTCTCAATGTCCCATAACTAGACACCATAGATTCTCCTAACAATCGTACTGAGATCAATAGTCCATTGATCCTTTGATTGCGAAATATATTGTTTTAAGTAAACCATGAAGAGGTTGTTCATGCAAATCTACATTTGTCTCTTCATGTGTTGTTAGGTTTGTTTAAGGACTAAAGACTATGAGTTATCATAAAGCTTTAAACAGACAAGGAAGAATGAATGAATGTTTCAACTTTTATTAATGATTCAGCAGTTACAAGAAAGAGTCTTTGTATGACTATATTACATCAAATGTACATAAATAGACACTACTACTCTTCTTGTGGGCACCATTGAAAACACTTTGAAACATTCTTCTAGATGTTCAATGTGGTCGTTTTCCCTTAGGGTTTTTACGAGCATATCGTCGGTATATACTTCCATAGTTTTTCCTATTTTTTCGGCGAACATCTCGTTGACTAGCCTTTGATAAGTGTCGCCAGCGTTTTTTAGTTCGAATGGCATGAGCTTGTAGCAGTATGTGCCTCGGTCTGTTATACATGCCATTTTTTCTTGGTCGTCGAGATGCATCAAGATTTGGTTATATACTGAGAACGCATCCATGAACGACAGGATCTTATGTCCCGCTGTTGCATCGACTAGTCTGTCGATGTGCGCCAGTGGGAATCTGTCTTTTGGGCATGCCTTGTTTAGATCGGTGAAATCGATGCATACCCTCCATTCTCCGTTATTCTTTTTTACAATGACGGTGTTAGCCAACCAATCCGGATATTTCACTTCAGGGATGGAGCCTACGGCTAGGAGCCTGTCTACCTCGTCATTGACTACTCGCGCCCTATCGGAGCTGATCTTGCTTCTTTTATAGTTTTGCAGGCTTGAAACTAGGGTCAACGTTAAACTGGTGAGATGCAACGTCAATGTTAATTCCTAGCATATCTTCCGTCGTCCAGGAGACTGTGGATTTATTTCGTTTTAGGAAGCAAATCACCTCTCGCCATATATTTTCTTCGAGCCCGGCTCCGATCCCTACGCATGGCGGGATCTAGGCCATCGAGCTATACTTGCACTTTCATCTGAGTACATGGGGAGTCCAACTCTTTGGTTTTTGGGTCTTCTCCCTGAGTCAGCTCAATATTCATTAATTGCTATTATTTCTCACTAGATATCTCAGTTTTTATCTTGTGGCTCGTGAGGTAACAACTACGAGCGGTTTCTTGGTTCCCTTGTTGGAATTGATCTAGGGTTTAAGAAAAAGTTTAACGCTTCTTTAAGCGGCGAAATTTTAAAAAATTTCTTTTACAAGTAAAACAGTTTTTACTAACCTAGACAAAGAGCAAGCACATGTAAATAAAACTATTATGAGCATAGAAGTTTACTAACCTTTTTAGATGCTTGAACGTTGGGAAGCTTTTGGAAAAAGGTTGCAACGTTCATCTCCCCTCGCAGCACGTCTCTCTTCCTTCCTCGGCAACTCGAGCAACCACGAAAGTTTCTATCACTAAATCATTTGAGAGAAAAGGAATTAGTGAGTGGGCACTTTTAAACACTACGACTTAAGAACGAGTCTTGAAGTCGCAGAGCTAAAGACTAGGTCAAATGAGGACCTAGGTGCCAAAACAATAAAATGAAATTGAATAGAGAGAGAGAGAGAGGATCGGCCAAGTTCTAGAGAGAGAGTCTCTCAAATCTCTTAAACTTGGATTGAATGAAAAGTGTGGAATGAGGCTCCTATTTGTAGGAGAGGCTTTATATTCAATAAGGTAGTTTCCTCTTCTATAGAATATCACATATTCATGAGCAAATATTGCCTCCTTCCCACTTAAGTCACACGGCCAAGGCAGCCTTCTAGAAGGCTTGGATTTGTTTTCTTTTTTGTTCCTTGCCTTGCCTTGACTCTACTTGGCCGATTACCCTCTTTCCTCTTTGAGGAAATTTGTTTCCTCTTTTTCTTTTGGCAAGTATCTTGATACATTTATACACAAAATATTCTCTCTTTCTTTGGGTATGTTGGGCGCCCAAGGTCATCTAGAAAAGGCTTCTAGAAGCTTTCCCATTTGTTCATGACAACATGAAAAAGGCCCATTAAGAATTTTCAATAAAATTCTTATAAAATGAAATTAATCCACAAGGCCCAATAAATCTAATTTTGGCCGAGTGACACTTGTCATCAAATGACCATGTCAAAAAATTTATTGACATTCATTTCATCCTATGTCTCAAAAGACAAAAATACCCTTTTGACAATTTTCGAAAAAACTTGTCTCGTTTTTTTTTACTTAGCTTCAAGTTTAACTATTCCTACTTGATGCGATTCGTGACAGTGACCTCATGGATCCAAATGAACAAAGCTTGAGCTAAACACTTGGACTCAAAAGTTCACAAATCTTTTCCAAGTTTAGCTTAATGTCAACTGACTCCACTAAAGAGTTGACACTGAAAATCTCTCGGTTCAAATGAATTTATTTTCTACTCAAGAATTCAACCTAATTGTAATGAGCGGATCAACAGAATATTATCAGTGTTTACCCTTCATGAATATCATCAACTAGTCGGGATTTACGAAATTACCATTTTACCCTTCTAGCTGTTATTTCCTCAACTCCTTTGTCGCTTGTGAATAAGTTCGAAACAATGTATTGACGAGGAGCTAACAAGTCACATTGTTTCATCCAAAAGAGTCAGGACTCAATTTGGACACTGGCCAGTTTATTTATTCACACTCCAAGGAACAAAGCATGAGGTGATATACATTGCATTTCAGCAATCTTGTACATGAATTCCATATCTATGAGAACTTCACAAAGTTACTCATGACATTTTCACAACTTAGTACTTCACCAATAGGCCCTGTTCGGAATCACATAGTGAGTCCGAACTCTGACTTTCTCAAATGAGAATACGTAAGCTGTGAAATGGCATGTCTCATTTCAGGATTAAGGTAAGCACGATGCATTTCATACGTAGTGACTTCGAGACATAAGAGGTTAAATGGTTTGTTCTTATCTTGTCTCTAGAAGTGCACTGGTCAATTCAGTACCTTTGGAAGATACCTAGAAGAACTATAGAGTCTCCAACTCTCAATGCCCCATAACCAGACATCATAGATTCTCCTAACAATCGTACTGAGGTCAATAGTGTTGTCAATGGTGCCCACAAGAAGAGTTGTAATCTTTTTATTGTACATTTGATGTAATAAAGTCTCATGAAGACTATTGCTTGTAATTGCTTATTCATTAATAAAAAGTTGAAACGTTCATTCATTCTTCCGTGTCTGTTTGAACCTTTATGATAAAACATTAGTCTTTAATTCATAAATAAACTAAACAACTTACGAAGAGACAAATGTAGATTTGCATGAACAAACTCTTCGTAGTTTGCTTAAAACGATATATTCGCAATCTAAGGGTCAAAGGACTATTGACACCAGTATGATTGCTAGAAAAATCTATGATGTCTGGTTATGAGGCATTGAGAGTTGGAACTCTATAGTTCTTCTAGGTATCTTCCGAAGGTGCTGAATTGACCAGTGCACTTCTAGAGACAAGATATGAACAAACCATTTAACCTCTTATGTCTCGAAGTCACTACGTATGAATTGCACCGTGCTTACCTTAATCCTGAAAAGAGACATGTTATTTCACACCTTAGTATTCTCATTTGAGAAAATCAGAGTTCGGACTAACTATGTGATTCCGAACAAGGCCTATTGGTGAAGTACTAAGTTGTGAGAATGTCATGAGTAACTTTGTGAAGTTCTCATAGATATGGAATTCATGTACAAGATTGTTGAAATGCAATATATATCACCTCATGCTTTGTTCCTTGGAGTGTGAATAAATGAACTGGCCAGTGTCCAAATTGAGTCTTGACTCTTTTGGATGAAACAATGTGACTTGTTAGCTCCTCGTCAATACATTGTTTCTAACTTATTCACAAGCGACAAAGGAGTTGAGGAAATAACAGCTAGAAGGGTAAAATGGTAATTTTGTAAATCCCGACTAGCTAATGATATTTATGAAGGGTAAACAATGATAATATTCTGTGGATCCACTCATTACAATTAGGTTGAATTCTTGAGTAGAAAATAAATTCATTTGAACCGAGAGATTTTCAGTGTCAACTCTTTAGTGGAGTCAGTTGACATTAAGCTAAACTTGGAAAAGGTTTGTAAACTTTTGAGTCCAAGTATGTTAGCTCAAGCTTTGTTCATTTGGATCCATGAGGTCACTGTCACGAATCACATCGAATAGGAATAGTTAAACTGGAAGATAAGTCAAAACAAGAACGAAAATTGTCAAAAGGGTATTTTTGTCTTTTGAGACATAGGATGAAATGAATGTCAATAATTTTTTTTTAACAAGTTCATTTGATGACTTAATGTCACTCGGCCATATTAAAATAATTGGGCCTTGTGAATTAATTTCATTTCATAAGAATTTTATTGAAAATTCTTAATGGGCCTTTTTCATTTTGTCATGAACAAATGAAGAAGCTTCTAGAAGCTCCTTCTAGAGACAATATGGGCGCCCATAATACCCAAAGAAAGAGAGAATATTTGTGCAGAAATGTATCAAGATACTTGCCAAAAGAAAAAGAGGAAACAAATTTGCATGAGGATGCTTAAGGGAATTCGGCCAAGAGAGAGACGAAGGCAAGGCATGGAACAAAATAGGAAACAAATCCAAGGCTTAATGAAGCCTATGTTGGCCGAGCATCTCAAGAGAAAAAAGAGGAAATTGGCTCATGAATATGTGATATTCTATAGAAGAGGAAACTACCTTATTGAAGGTGAGACCTCTCCTATAAATAGGAGCCTCATTCTTCTCATTTTTCTCATTCCACACAAGTTAGAGATTGAGAGACTCTCTCTCTAGACATTGTGGCCGCCCCTCTCCTCTCTCTCTCTAGTCAATTTCGTTTTATTGTTTTGGCACCTAGGTCCTCATTTGACCTAGAGTTTAGCTCTGCGACTTCAAGACTCGTTCTTAAGTCGTAGTGTTTTAAAGTGCCCACACACTAATTCCTTTTACTTCGAGTGATTTAGTGATAGAAACTTTCGTGGTTGCTCGAGTTGCCGAGGAAAGAAAGAGAGACGTGCTGTGAGGACACGAACGTTTTCAACCTTCCGAAGGCTCATCAACGTTCAAGCTTCTAAAGAGGTTAGTAAATTTATTATGCTCATATTAGTTGTATTTACATGTGCTTGCACTTTGTCTAGGTGAGTAAAAACTGTTTTTACTTGAAAAGAAATTTTTTAAAATTCCACCGCTTAACGAAGCGTTAAACTTTTTCTTAAACCCTAGATCAATTCCAACAAATGGTATCAGAGCTATGGTTAAAGATTAGCATGTACATGTATTTAAAAATATGAGCTTGAAAATCGTTTTCGAAAGTTTACTAATTTTGTGACAAGTTAGAATTGTTTTCTTAGATTTTTTTTTAATTTATTGCTCTTGCCTTTAAATTAAAAATCATGTTGTTTTTCTATGAGTTTGGGATGTTATTAAAACACATTAGAATCAGTTCTAAATTTTTTTAATTTTTTATATTAAAAAACGTGTTTTAAAGGTTTGAGAATTTTCGAGTAAATTTTGTGACTAGTTTTCTTGTCTTACTAGTTTCTTTTATTTACAGAATCGTTTTATGCATGTTGTTATTTCTTTTATACCATGTTATTACCTTGCTAATAAAACACAAATAAAAGCTTTAACAACATCCTAAAACGTTCCGTTACACTTGATTCTTTTTTGCACCTAAAAAGGACCAAGCTTTAATTATTTCTTTTTCTTCGAGCTGGAGTAAAACCCTCAGTAATAGTGGCATAACTCTCCGCTCCGAAATCTAAATTTAATGATTCTTGAATCAAATTAAAGCTCTGTCTGTCCTCTGTCCAATGCCACCGGTTTCAGGTCAAAAGAACATTGGAGCCGCCAGTTATGGTGATTTTACTCCTAGGTGCACGGCTGTTATGGCGATTTTACTCCGAGAATCAAATTGAAATTGAATTTTTACAAAACTAGTTTGAATTTTGAAAAACCGTTTTCACTTTCAAACTTGAAAAATGTTTTGTCATCCAAATCAAATAAATTTTAAAAATGTTTTCAAAACTATATCTATATCACATATGTTCAAAATCTATATGCTCTTGAAAATTTAAGTGGGAGGTCTCCTTGTAGACAAGCCGAAAAATAAAAAGATGTGTAATCTCAAACTTTCAAGTGTTCGAGTGAGTTGAAGTTCACACTTCCCTCACGCACTTTCCCGAAATAGAAAATAGGAAAAGATCGAGTATGTACCTTGTGCCTTTATGCACTAATACTGCTCTGAACATGAATATCCAGGATTCTCTTCTAGTTGTCCGCTCTATCGCTCTATAACTAGGAAAACCGTTTTTGAACTTATAAGAGTCGATGAACCAACTCCAAAAACTAAGTGGGATGGTTATACTTGTTGTTTGTAACCCACGATCCCCAACACTAATGAAAGGTGCAATTGTCGCTAGACTAAGAGTCACCCTCGTGGCCCTCTCTTAAATGAGAGTACTCAAGGGCGCTTTGCACTGATCATTGCTCAATGAGCTAAATCCAAAAGTGAGACAATGAGACAAGACCTCCCCTCGGTGGATTGTTTTTCAAAGTAAATCTTTTGGACTAAGTGGTTGGTTACACACTTAGACTCAATCCCTAGTAATCCTCCCTCGAGGCCTTGCGAAAGGATGTGAGTGATCAAACCAATTTAAAAGGTGGCTGGTCAAAATTGGTGTATTGACATCTTGGCTAAGCATTAATGATGTGTCATTTACTTATAAATGGAGATTTTTTGCGGCCTTCCCTCGAAGGAGTAAATTATTTTTTAGTTTATAACACCTTTGGATTTTATCAAATGTTTAAAAACTTAAATCCTAAACCAAAGACTACTCATAAACTTGTTTCAACTTTGATAGGCAAAATGTCTCTCAACCCTCTCTCAACCATTCTTTCCTCGAATAAACTCGAAGGCGACAATTACGTCGATTGGAAACGTAACCTCGACATAGTCCTTACTTTCGACAAGCACAAATGGGTTCTCACCACCCCCTGTCCTCAAACGAACGAAGATTCGACGCAAGAGGAAAAAGACGCCCTGGCGGCCTGGCTTCGATCCGATGAGATTGCGAGGTGCTATATTCTGGCATCGATGAACAATGTGTTGCAACAACAACATCGTGATTACGAAACTGCCACCGATATATGCTCTACAATCTACATGAGATGTGTGGAGGGCAAGGACGTCAAGCTAGGCAACAAGCGGTCCGACAGTTTATGAACTGTCGCATGAAGGCTGGGACTCCCGTTAGAGATCATATGATGCTGATCATTAGCTATCTAAACGAAATAGAGATCCTTGGATCTGAGATTGATGGGGAGACTAAAATAGATATGATCTTGGAAACTCTCCCTGAAACCTTTGATACCTTCAAGTTGAATTACTCCATGAACAAGCTAGAGTACACTGTTACCGAGCTCATGAAGGAACTTCAAACCGCTGAGGCACTCACTAAGAAAAAAAGGGCTTTAGGAGAGGTACATCCTACTGCCTCCACCTCTGGATCTAAGAAGAGACCTCGCAAGGCCGAGAAGAAGAACCAACCTAAGGTTCAAACGAAGAAGTAGGCGCCGAAGGTGGATAAGTCTAACGACAAATGCCACCACTGCAATGAGCCTGGTCACTGGCGTAGGAACTGTCCTGCCTACCTCAAAACTAAAGTAAAAGGTATTGTACTTATTACTGAAGCTTGTTTAGTAGCTGATAATGTATCATCGTGGATTATTGACTCCGCTGCTACTAACCATATTTGCTGCTCCTTAACTGGTTTTAGGAAAAGCAAAAGCTTAGAGGATGGCGACTTCTGCTTCAAGTGGGGTGATGGGAGCGTGGTGTCTGCGAAGGCTGTGGGATCCGTGACGCTATCTTTTGAAGATCGCAATTTAAATTTGAATAATGTTTATTATGTTCCTTCCTTTGGGAAAAACTTAATATCTGTTGCTCAACTTTTAGAGCAAGATTATTATTTAAAGTTTATAAAGAATGGAATTCGTATTTCTTTTTCTAATTCTTTTGTCACTGATGCATGTATGAAGAATGGTCTTTTTTACATTTATCCCACTCAACCTTCCATCTTAGACACCGAAATAGATAATGATCTAATTAGGGAGCCAAAGAGGATCAAACTTTCTGAATCCTCCGATCTAACAAAATCAACACACCTATGCCACTTAAGACTTGGTCATATTAGTCTAGATAGGATTAAGAGACTTGTGAGGGACGGTCCACTCCAAGCCTCTGCAATAGGTTCACTACCTACTTGTGAATCCTGCATAGAAGGAAAAATGACTAAGCGACCTTTCTCTGATAAGGGTCGAAGAGCCACTAAGTTGCTGGAACTAATACATTCTGATGTATGTGGTCCGCTCAGCCAACAGGCACGTGGAGGATACGAATACTTCGTTACCTTCACCGATGATTACTCGCGATATGGTTTTGTCTATTTGCTCAAACACAAATCCGAGACCTTTAACGTATTTAAGGTCTTTAGGGCTTTAGTGGAAAAGCAAACTGGCAAAGTGATCAAAACACTTCGATCTGATCGAGGTGGCGAGTATATGTCTGGAGAGTTCGATGACTTTCTTAAAGAAGAAGGTATCGCTTCTCAGCTTACCGCACCTGGTACACCTCAACAAAAAGGAGATTCAGAGAGAAGGAACCGAACTCTTATGGAAATGGTTAGATCAATGATGAGTTACTCATCACTCCCTCTTTCCTTTTGGGGATATGCCCTCGAAACAGCCGCTTATATTCTGAACCAAGTTCCGTCAAAAACGGTTCCTGGTACTCCTTATGAACGATGGACTGGCCGTAAAGTAAATCTGGGCCACATCCGAATTTGGGGTTGCCCTGCACACGTGCTAAGGCAAAAGACTAGCAAGTTGGCTAGTAGGTCAGAATTGTGCCTGTTTGTGGGATATCCAAAGGAAACCAAGGGTTTCATCTTCTATAGTCCCGAGGACGATAAGACTTTCGTTAGCACGAATGCTCGTTTCCTTGAGGAGGACTTTATGAAAGATGCAAAACCTAGAGGCGAAATTGTGGTTGAAGAAAAGTTGGGTGAGGAAGCTTCTACCTCATCTGTAAGAACTGTTCTTACCCCAACTGAAACACAACCTAACTCATCAGAATCTCGTCAAGTAGTACTTCGACGTAGTGGGAGGGCTACTCAAAAGCCTGACAGGTACATGTCCTATGGAGACTCTCTCGTAGCCGTATCTGACATAGATGATCCTGTTTCCTATAGCCAAGCGATGGCTTTTTCTGAATCAAACCTTTGGCTTGACGCCATGAAAGTTGAAATGCACTCGATGTATGTCAACAAAGTCTGGAAACTTGTAGACCTTCCTGAAGGGATTAAACCCGTAGGGTGTAAGTGGATATACAAGAAGAAAAGGGGTCCTGATGGGAACGTCGAGACGTTCAAAGCACGACTTGTGGCAAAGGGTTATACCCAACAAGAAGGGATTGACTATGAAGAAACCTTCTCGCCAGTCGCGATGCTTAAATCCATCCGCATATTCCTATCCATAGCTGCAGCTCTCGACTATGAGATCTGGCAAATTGATGTCAAGACAGCCTTTCTGAATGGCAATCTTGACGAGCGCATTTACATGGCTCAACCAGATGGTTTCGTGGATAAAGGTCAAGAGACCAAGGTTTGTGAGTTGCTTAAATCCATTTATGGACTAAAGCAAACATCTAGGTCATGGAATATTAGATTCGATGAAACTGTAAAGAGCTTCAGCTTTGAACAGTCAATAGATGACCTTGTGTTTACAAGTTAATACACGAAGGTAAAGTTGTGTTTCTGGTACTATATGTCGATGATATACTACTCATTGGTAATGACGTGGGTAAGTTATCTGAGGTTAAGGTCTGGCTAGCAAAGCAATTCGACATGAAGGATCTAGGAGAAGGCGTGTACATTCTAGGGATCCAAATCTTTCGAGATAGGAAAAACCGGACCCTGTCGCTCTCTCAAGCATCTTATATTGATAAGGTGATGGATCGCTTCTCGGTACAAGACTCCAAGAAGGGCCAAACATCCTCTAGGCATAAAGTCACATGTTGGAATTGATCTAGGGTTTAAGAAAAAGATTAAACGCTTCGGGAAGCGGCGGAATTTTAAAAAATTTCATTTCAAGTAAAAACAGTTTTTACTAACCTAGACAAAGAAGCAAGTACATGTAAATAAAAACCAATACGAGCATAGAAGTTTACTAACCTTTCTTGAAGCTTGAACTTTGAAGAATCTCTTGGAAAGTTTGCAACGCTCGTCTCCCCTCGCAGCACATCTCTTTTTCTTTCCTCGGCACCTCGAGCAACCACGAAAGTTTCTATCACTAAATCACTCGAAAAGAAGGAATCAGTGAGTGGGCACTTTTAAACGCTACGACTTAAGAATGAGTCTCGAAGTCGCAGAGCTAAACACTAGGTCGAGTGAGGACCTAGGTGCCAAGACAAGAAAAAATCGAAAATAAACTAGAGAGAGAGAGAGGATTTTCGGCCACAAGTTCTAGAGAGAGAGTTTCTCAAATCTCTTAAACTTGGATGATTCAATTGTGAGGAAATGAGGCTCCTATTTATAGGAGAGGTCTCACCTTCAATAAGGTAGTTTCCTCTTCTATAGAATATCACATATTCATGAGCCAATTTCCTCTTTTTCCCTTTGAGACACTCGGCCAACACAAGGCTTCTAGAAGCCTTGATTTGTTTCCAATTTTGTTCATGGCTTGCCTTTTCTCTCAACATGGCCGATTCTCTTATGCATGCATATGCAAATTTGTTTCCTCTTTTTCTTTTGGCAAGTATCTAAATACATTTATGCACAAAATAAACTCTCCTATTTCTCTATTAGGGTAGGCGCCCAAGTCTCTCTAGAAGGAGCTTCTAGAAGCTTCTTCGTTTGTTCATGACAACATGAGAAAGGCCCATTAAGAATTTTTAATAAAATTCTCATGAAACAAAATTAATTCACAAGGCCCAATGATCAAGTCATGGCCGAGTGACATTAAGTCATCAAATGAACTTGTTAAAAAAATTTATTGACATTCATTTCATCCTTTGTCTCAAAAGACAAAAATACCCTTTTGACTATTTTCGTTCTTGTTTTGACTTAGCTTCCAGTTTAACTATTCCTATCGATGTGATTCGTGACAGTGACCTCATGGACCCAAATGAACAAAGCTTGAGCTAAACACTTGGACTCAAAAGTTCACAAACCTTTTCCAAGTTTAGCTTAATGCCAACTGACTCCACTAAAGAGCTGACACTGAAAATCTCTCGGTTCAAATGAATTTATTTTCTACTCAAGAATTCGACCTAATTATGATGAGCGGATCCACTGAATATTATCTATGTTTACCCTTCATGAATGTCATCAGCTAGTCGAGATTTACTAAATTACCATTTTACCCTTCTAGCTGTTATTTCCTCAACTCCTTTGTCGCTTGTGAATAAGTTAGAAACAATGTATTGACGAGGAGCTAACAAGTCACATTGTTTCATTCAAAAGAGTCAGGACTCAATTTGGACACTGGCCAGTTCATTTATTCACACTCCAAGGAACAAAGCATGAGGTGACATACATTGCATTTCAGCAATCTTGTACATGAATTCCATATCTATGAGAACTTCACAAAGTTACTCATGACATACTCACAACTTAGTACTTCACCAATAGGCCTTGTTCGGAATCACATAGTGAGTCCGAACTTTGACTTTCTCAAATGAGAATACTAAGGTGTGAAATGGCATGTCTCATTTCAGGATTAAGGTAAGCATGATGCAATTCATACATAGTGACTTCGAGACATAAGAGGTTAAATGGTTTGTTCTTATATTGTCTCTAGAAGTGCACTGGTCAATTCAGTACCTTCGGAAGATACCTAGAAGAACTATAGAGTCCCCAACTCTCAATGCCTCATAACCAGACATCATAGATTCTTCTAACAATCATACTGAGGTCAATAGTCCTTTGACCCTAAGATTGCGAATATATCGTTTTAAGAAAACTACGAAGAGTTTGTTCATGCAAATCTACATTTGTCTCTTCGTAAGTTGTTAAGTTTGTTTATGGACTAAAAGACTAAGGTTTTATCATAAAGCTTCAAACAAAGAAAGAATGAATGAACGTTTCAACTTTATTAATGAATAGACAATTACAAGCAAGAGTCTTCATGAGACTTTATTACATCAAATGTCGAAATAAAGACTACAACTCTTCTTGTGGGCACCATTGACAACAAACTCCCACTTGACTCAAAGAAGGTGTGTGTAGTCCTTTATGCCTAATCCCTCACAATGTTGGTCGAAGACCTTGTTCGCTAGGGCCTTGGTGAATGGATCTGCGAGGTTGTCCACCGTTGAGATCTTCTTCACTTCCACGTCTCCGCGCTGCACGATCTCTCGAATCAAATGGTATTTCCTCTCAATATGCTTAGAGCGCTTATGGCTTCTAGGTTCCTTTGAGTTAGCGACAGCCCCACTATTATCACAATAAAGGGTCATGGGCTCGTCGACGTTTAGAACAACTTCCAAATACTTAGGAACTTTCTAAGCCATACAGCCTCTTTGGATGCTTCACAAGCAGCCACATATTCTGCTTCCATTGTGGAGTCAGCAATGCAAGATTGCTTAATACTTCTCCACACAACAGCTCCACCATTAAGGATGAACACAGATCCTGAAGTGGATTTCCTGGAATCCTTATCCGCTTGAAAATCGGAGTCAGTATATCCCGTCATAGTCAGGTCAGTACCTGAGTATGTAAGCATCAAGTTCCTATTTCTTCGAAGATACTTAAGAACATGCTTAACAGCAATCCAGTGCTCGGGTCCAGGGTTGGATTGGAAACGGCTAACTACGCCAATGGCGAAACAGATGTCAAGTCTTGTGCAAAGCATAGCATACATGAGGCTTCCTACGGCAGAGGCGTAAGGAATTTTCCTCATGTCTTCAATCTCTTGTGCAGTCTTGGGAGACTGGTCTTTAGAGAGTGAAACTCCATGCCTAAAGGGTGTTTGACCCCTCTTGCAGTCTTGCATCGAGAAGCGATCCATCACCTTATCAATATAAGATGCTTGAGAGAGCGACAGGGTCCGGTTTTTCCTATCTCGAAAGATTTGGATTCCCAGAATGTATGCGGTTTCTCCTAGATCCTTCATATCGAATTGCTTTGCCAGCCAGACCTTAACCTCAGATATCTTACCCACGTCATTACCAATGAGTAGTATATCATCGACATATAGTACCAGAAACACAAATTTGCCTTCGTGTATTAACTTGTAAACACAAGGCTCGTCTATTGACTGTTCAAAGCCAAAGCTCTTTACAGTTTCATTGAATCTAATATTCCATGACCTAGATGCTTGCTTTAGTCCATAAATGGATTTAAGCAACTCACAAACCTTGGTCTCTTGACCTTTATCCATGAAACCGTCTGGTTGAGCCATGTAAATGCGCTCGTCAAGATTGCCATTCAGAAAGGCTGTCTTGACATCCATTTGCCAGATCTCATAGTCGAGAGCTGCAGCTATGGATCGGAGTATGCGGATGGATTTAAGCATCGCGACTGGCGAGAAGGTTTCTTCATAGTCAATCCCTTCTTGTTGGGTAAAACCCTTCGCCACAAGTCGTGCTTTGAACGTCTCAACGTTCCCATCAGGACCCCTTTTCTTCTTGTATATCCACTTACACCCTACGGGTTTAATCCCTTCAGGAAGGTCTACAAGTTTCCAGACTTTGTTGACATACATCGAGTGCATTTCAACTTTCATGGCGTCAAGCCAAAGGTTTGATTTAGAACAAGCCATCGCTTGGCTATAGGAAACAGGATCATCCATGTCAGAGACGGCTACAAGAGAGTCTCCATAAGACATGTACCTGTCAGGCTGTTGAACAGCCCTCCCACTACGTCGAAGTACTACTTGACGAGATTCTGATGAGTTAGGTTGTATTTCAGTTGGGGTAAGAACAGTTCTTACAGATGAGGTAGAAGCTTCCTCACCCAACTTTTCTTCAAGCACAATTTTGCTTCTAGGTTTCGCATCCTTCATAAAGTCCTCCTCAAGGAAGCGAGCATTCGTGCTAACGAAAGTCTTATCGTCCTCGGGACTATAGAAAGTAAAACCTTTGGTTTCCTTCGGATATCCTACAAACAGGCACAATTCTGACCTACTAGCCAACTTGCTAGTCTTTTGGCTCAGCACGTGTGCGGGGCAACCCCAAATTCGGATGCGGCCAAGATTTACTTTACGGCCAGTCCATCGTTCATAAGGAGTACCAGGAACCGTTTTGGATGGAACTTGGTTCAGAATGTAGGCGGCTGTTTCGAGGGCATATCCCCAAAAGGAAGGAGGGAGTGATGAGTAACTCATCATTGATCTAACCATCTCCATTAGAGTTCGGTTCCTTCTCTCTGACACTCCGTTTTGTTGAGGTGTGCCAGGTGCGGTAAGCTGAGAAGCGATACCTTCTTCTTTAAGAAAGTCATCGAACTCTCCAGACATATACTCACCACCTCGATCGGATCGAAGGGTTTTGATCACTTTGCCAGTTTGCTTTTCCACTAAAGCCCTAAAGACCTTAAATACGTTAAAGGTCTCGGATTTGTGTTTGAGCAAATAGACAAACCCATATCTTGAGTAATCATCAGTGAAGGTAACGAAGTATTCGTATCCTCCACGTGCCTGTTGGTTGAGCGGACCACATACATCAGAATGTATTAGTTCCAGCAACTCAGTGGCTCTTCGACCCTTATCGGAGAAAGGTCGCTTAGTCATTTTTCCTTCTATGCAGGATTCACAAGTAGGTAGTGAACCTATTGCAGAGGCTTGGTGTGGACCATCCCTCACAAGTCTCTCAATCCTATCTAGACTGATATGACCAAGTCTCAAGTGCCATAGGTATGTTGATTTTGTTAGATCGGAGGATTCAGAAAGTTTGATCCTCTTTGGCTCCCTAATTAGATCGTTATCTATTTCGGTGTCTAAAAGAGAAGGTTGAGTGGGATAGACGTAAAAAAGACCATTCTTCATACATGCATCAGTGACGAAAGAATTAGAAAAAGAAATACGAATTCCTTTCTTTATAAACTTTAAATAATAATCTTGCTCAAAAAGTTGAGCAACAGATACTAGGTTTTTCCCAAAGGAAGGAACATAATAAACATTATTCAAATTTAAAGTTCGATCTACAAAAGATAGCGTCACGGATCCCACAGCCTTCGCAGACACCACGCTCTCATCACCCCACTTGAAGCAGAAGTCACCATCCTCTAAGCTTTTGCTTTTCCTAAAACCAGTCAAGGAGCAGCAAATATGGTTAGTAGCAGCTGAGTCAATAATCCACGATGATACATTATCAGCTACCAAACAAGCTTCAGTAACAAGTACAATACCTTTTGCTTTGGTTTTGAGGTAGGCAGGACAGTTCCTACGCCAGTGACCAGGCTCGTTGCAGTGGTGGCACTTGTCGTTAGACTTGTCCACCTTCGGAGCCTTTGGCGCCTTCTTCTTCGTTTGAACCTTAGGTTGGTTCCTCTTCTCGTCATTGTTAGGTCTCTTCTTAGATCTAGAGGTGGAGGCAGTAGCATGTACTTCTCCTTGAACCCTCTTTTTCTTAGTGAGTGCCTCAGCGGTTTGAAGTTCCTTCATGAGCTCGGTAACAGTGTACTCCAGCTTGTTCATGGAATAATTCAACTTGAAGGTATCAAAGGTTTCGGGGAGAGTTTCCAAGATCATATCTATTTTAGTCTCCCCATCAATCTCAGATCCAAGAATCTCCATTTCGTTTAGATAGCTAATGATCAGCATCATATGATCTCTAACGGGAGTTCCAGCCTTCATTCGACAGTTCATGAATTGTCGGACCGCTTGTTGCCTAGCTTGCCGTCCTTGCCCTCCAAACATCTCATGGAGATTGTAGAGCATATCGGTGGCAGTTTCGTAATCACGATGTTGTTGTTGCAACACATTGTTCATCGATGCCAAAATATAGCACCTCGCAATCTCATCGGATCGAAGCCAGGCCGCCAGGGCGTCTTTCTCCTCTTGCGTCGAATCTTCATTCATTTGCGGACAGGGGGTGGTGAGAACCCATTTGTGCTTGTCGACAGTAAGGACTATGTCGAGGTTACGTTTCCAGTCGACGTAATTGTCGCCTTCGAGTTTATTCGAGGAAAGAATTGTAGAGAGAGGGTTGAGAGACATATTGCCTATATAAGTTGAAACAAGTTTATGATTAGTCTTTGGTTTAGGATTTAAGTTTTATTAAGACTTTTATAAAATCCAAAGGTGTTATAAACCAAACGATAATTTACTCCCTCAAGAGAAGGCCGCAAAATATCTCCTTTTATAAGTAAATGACACATCATTAATGCTTAGCCAAGATGTCAATACATCAGCTTTGACTAGCCACCTTGTAAATTGGTTTGATCACTCATATCCTTTCGCAGAGCCTCAAGGGAGGATTACTAGGGATTGAGCCTAAGTGTGTAACCAACCACTTAGTCCAAAAGATCAGCTTTGAAAAACAATCCCCCAAGGGGAGGCCTTGTCATCATTGCATCACTCTCGGACGTAGCTCATTGAGCAATGATCGAGGCAATAACGCCTTGGAGTACTCACATTTAAGTGAGGGTCGCAAGAGCGGCTCTTAGTCCCACGTTATTGCATCTTTCATTAGTGTTGGGGATCGTGGGTTACAAACAACGAATATAACCCTCCCACTTAGTTTTTGGAGTTGGTTCATCGACTCTTATAATTTTAGAAACAGATTTCCTAGTTAGAGAGCGACAGAGCGGACAACTAGAAGAGAATCCTAGATCGACATGTTCAGAGCAGTATTAGTGCATAAAGGCACAAGGTACATACTCGATCTTTTCCTATTTTCTATTTCGGGAAAGTGCGTGAGGGAAGTGTGAACTTCAACTCACTCGAACACTTGAAAGTTTGAGATTACACATCTTTTTATTTTTCGGCTTGTCTACAAAGAGACCTCCCACTCAAATTTTCAAGAGCATATAGATTTTGAACATATGTGATATAGATATAGTTTTGAAAACATTTTGAAAATTTATTTGATTTGGATGACAAAATATTTTCAAGTTTGAAAGTGAAAACGGTTTTTCAAAATTCAAACTAGTTTTGTAAAAATTCAATTTCAATTAAACTTTCAAAAATCAAAACATTTTAATCTTACACATCATGTTTATAATCATATGAAAAACATTTTTGCTCAAGAAAATTTTCTCAATAGAGTTCTATAACTCATGGTAGTGGGGTTTGAAAATACGGATTTCAAAAAAAAAAAACTGGAGTTTCAGACAGCCGCACACCTCGGAGTAAAAACGCCATATCTGGCGGCTCCGATGTCATTTTGAGCCGAAACCGGTGGCATTGGACAGAGGACAGACAGAGCTTTAATTTGATTCAGGAATAATTAAATTTCGATTTCTGAGCAGAGAGTTATGCCACTTTTAATGCGGATTTACTCCAGCTCGAAGAAAAAGAAATAAATTAAAGCTTGGTCCTTTTTAGGTGCGAAAAAGAATCGAGTGTAACAGAACGTTTTAAGATGTTGTTTAAAGCTTTTATTTGTGTTTTATTAGCGGGGTAATAACATATAATAAAAGAAATAACAACATGCGTAAAACGATTCAAGTAAATAAACGAAACTAGCAAGACAATATAACTAGTCACAAAATTTTACTCGAAATTTCTCAAACTTTTAAAACACGTTTTTCAATATAAAAAATTAAAAACTTTTAGAACTTATTCTAATGTGTTTTAAAAACATCCCAAACTCATAGAAAATAAACATGCTTTTTAATTTAAAGACATGAGCAATAAATTAAAATAAAATCTAAGATAACAATTCTAACTTGTCACAAAATTAGTAAACTTTCGAAAACGATTTTCAAGCTCATAATTTTAAAAACATAAACATGCATATCTTTGACCATAGCTCTGATACCAATTTTTGGAATTGATCTAGGGTTTAAGAAAAAGATTAAACGCTTCGGGAAGCGGCGGAATTTTAAAAAATTTATTTTCAAGTAAAAGCAGTTTTTACTAACCTAGACAAAGAAGCAAGTACATGTAAATAAAAACCAATATGAGCATAGAAGTTTACTAACCTTTCTTGAAGCTTGAACTTTGAAGAAGCTTTTGGAAAGTTTGCAACGCTCGTCTCCCCTCGCAGCACGTCTCTCTTTCTTTCCTCGGCACCTCGAGCAACCACGAAAGTTTCTATCATTAAATCACTCGAAAAGAAGGAATCAGTGAGTGGGCACTTTTAAACGCTACGACTTAAGAATGAGTCTCGAAGTCGCAGAGCTAAACACTAGGTCGAGTGAGGACCTAGGTGCCAAGACAAGAAAAAATCGAAAATAAACTAGAGAGAGAGAGAGGATTTTCGGCCACAAGTTCTAGAGAGAGAGTTTCTCAAATCTCTTAAACTTGGATGATTCAATTGTGAGGAAATTAGGCTCCTATTTATAGGAGAGGTCTCACCTTCAATAAGGTAGTTTCCTCTTCTATAGAATATCACATATTCATGAGCCAATTTCCTCTTTTTCCCTTTGAGACACTCGGCCAACACAAGGCTTCTAGAAGCCTTGATTTGTTTCCAATTTTGTTCATGGCTTGCCTTTTCTCTCAACATGGCCGATTCTCTTATGCATGCATATGCAAATTTGTTTCCTCTTTTTCTTTTGACAAGTATCTAAATACATTTATGCACAAAATAAACTCTCCTATTTCTCTATTAGGGTAGGCGCAAAAGTCTCTCTAGAAGGAGCTTCTAGAAGCTTCTTCATTTGTTCATGACAACATGAGAAAGGCCCATTAAGAATTTTTAATAAAATTCTCATGAAACAAAATTAATTCACAAGGCCCAATGATCAAGTCATGGCCGAGTGACATTAAGTCATCAAATGAACTTGTCAAAAGACAAAAATACCATTTTGACTATTTCCGTTCTTGTTTTGACTTAGCTTCCAGTTTAACTATTCCTATCGATGTGATTCGTGACAGTGACCTCATGGACCCAAATGAACAAAGCTTGAGCTAAACACTTGGACTCAAAAGTTCACAAACCTTTTCCAAGTTTAGCTTAATGCCAACTAACTCCACTAAAGTGCTGACACTGAAAGTCTCTCGGTTCAAATGAATTTATTTTCTACTCAAGAATTCGACCTAATTATGATGAGCGGATCCACTGAATATTATCTATGTTTACCCTTCATGAATGTCATCAGCTAGTCGGGATTTACTAAATTACCATTTTACCCTTCTAGCTGTTATTTCCTAAACTCCTTTGTCGCTTGTGAATAAGTTAGAAACAATGTATTGACGAGGAGCTAACAAGTCACATTGTTTCATTCAAAAGAGTCAGGACTCAATTTGGACACTGGCCAGTTCATTTATTCACACTCCAAGGAACAAAGCATGAGGTGACATGCATTGCATTTCAGCAATCTTGTACATGAATTCCATATCTATGAGAACTTCACAAAGTTACTCATGACATACTCACAACTTAGTACTTCACCAATAGGCCTTGTTCGGAATCACATAGTGAGTCCGAACTTTGACTTTCTCAAATGAGAATACTAAGGTGTGAAATGTCATGTCTCATTTCAGGATTAAGGTAAGCACGATGCAATTCATACATAGTGACTTCGAGACATAAGAGGTTAAATGGTTTGTTCTTATATTGTCTCTAGAAGTGCACTGGTCAATTCAGTACCTTCGGAAGATACCTAGAAGAATTATAGAGTCCCCAACTCTCAATGCCTCATAACCAGACATCATAGATTCTTCTAACAATCATACTGAGGTCAATAGTCCTTTGACCCTAAGATTGCGAATATATCGTTTTAAGCAAACTACGAAGAGTTTGTTCATGCAAATCTACATTTGTCTCTTCGTAAGTTGTTAAGTTTGTTTATGGACTAAAAGACTAAGATTTTATCATAAAGCTTCAAACAAAGAAAGAATGAATGAACGTTTCAACTTTATTAATGAATAGACAATTACAAGCAAGAGTCTTCATGAGACTTTATTACATCAAATGTACAAAATAAAGACTACAACTCTTCTTGTGGGCACCATTGACAACATCACACTCTCTAAGGACCAATCTCCCAAGACTGCACAAGAGATTGAAGACATGAGGAAAATTCCTTACGCCTCTACCGTAGGAAGCCTCATGTATGTTATGCTTTGCACTAGACCTGACATCTGTTTCGCCGTTGGCGTAGTTAGCCGTTTCCAATCCAACCCTGGACCCGAGCACTGGATTGCTGTTAAGCATGTTCTTAAGTATCTTCGGAGAACTAGGAACTTGATGCTTACATACTCAGGTACTGACCTGACTATGACGGGATATACCGACTCCGATTTTCAAGCGGATAAGGATTCCAGGAAATCCACTTCGGGATCTGTGTTCATCCTTAATGGTGGAGCTGTTCTGTGAAGAAGTATTAAGCAATCTTGCATTGCTGACTCAACAATGGAAGCAGAATATGTGGCTGCTTGTGAAGCATCCAAAGAAGCTGTATGGCTTAGAAAATTCCTTAAGTATTTGGAAGTTGTTCCAAACGTCGACGAGCCCATGACCCTTTATTGTGATAATAGTGGGGTTGTCGCTAACTCAAAGGAACCTCGAAGCCATAAGCGCTCTAAGTATATTGAGAGGAAATACCATTTGATTCGAGAGATCGTGCAGCGCGGAGACGTGGAAGTGAAGAAGATCTCAACGGTGGACAACCTAGCAGATCCATTCACAAACGCCCTAGCGAACAAGGTCTTCGACCAACATCGAGAGGGATTGGACATGAAGGACTACACATATCTTCTTTGAGTCAAGTGGGAGTTTGTTGTCAATGGTGCCCACAAGAAGAGTTGTAATCGTTATATTGTACATTTGATGTAATAAAGTCACATGAAGACTCTTGCTTGTAATTGCTTATTCATTAATAAAAAGTTGAAACGTTCATTCATTCTTCCGTGTCTATTTGAAGCTTTATGATAAAACATTAGTCTTTAGTCCATAAACAAACTAAACAACTTACGAAGAGACAAATGTAGATTTGCATGAACAAACTCTTCGTAGTTTTCTTATAACGATATATTCGCAATCTAAGGGTCAAAGGACTATTGACCCCAGTATGATTGTTAGAAGAATCTATGATGTCTGGTTATGAGGCATTTAGAGTTGGAGACTCTATAGTTCTTCTAGGTATCTTCCGAAGGTACTGAATTGACCAGTGCACTTCTAGAGACAAGATAAGAACAAACCATTTAACCTCTTATGTCTCGAAGTCACTACGTATGAATTGCATCGTGCTTACCTTAATCCTGAAATGAGACATGTCATTTCACACCTTAGTATTCTCATTTGAGAAAGTCAGAGTTCGGACTCACTATGTGATTCCGAACAAGGCCTATTGGTGAAGTACTAAGTTGTGAGAATGTCATGAGTAACTTTGTGAAGTTCTCATAGATATGGAATTCATGTACAAGATTGCTGAAATGCAATATATATCACCTCATGCTTTGTTCCTTGGAGTGTGAATAAATGAACTGGCCAGTGTCCAAATTGAGTCTTGACTCTTTTGGATGAAACAATGTGACTTGTTAGCTCCTCGTCAATACATTGTTTCTAACTTATTCACAAGTGACAAAGGAGTTGAGGAAATAACAGCTAGAAGGGTAAAATGGTAATTTTGTAAATCCCGACTAGCTGATGATATTCATGAAGGGTAAACACTGATAATATTATGTGGATCCGCTCATTACAATTAGGTTGAATTCTTGAGTAGAAAATAAATTCATTTGAACCGAGAGATTTTCAGTGTCAACTCTTTAGTGGAGTCAGTTGACATTAAGCTAAACTTGGAAAAGGTTTGTGAACTTTTGAGTCCAAGCTAAATGAAATGAATGTCAATAAATTTTTTGACATGGTCATTTGATGACAAGTAACACTCGGCCAAAATTAGATTTATTGGGCCTTGTGGATTAATTTCATTTCATAAGAATTTTATTGAAAATTCTTAATGGGCCTTTTTCATGTTGTCATGAACAAATGGAAAAGCTTCTAGAAGCCTTTTCTAGATGACCTTGGGCGCCCAACAAACCCAAAGAAAGAGAGAATATTTTGTGCATAAATGTATCAAGATACTTGCCAAAAGAAAAAGAGGAAATAAATTTCCTCGAAGAGGAAATAGGGTAATCGGCCAAGTAGAGTCCAGGCAAGGCAATGAACAAAAAAGGAAACAAATCCAAGCCTTCTAGAAGGCTGCCTTGGCCGTGTGACTTAAGTGGGAAGGAGGCAATATTTTCTCATGAATATGTGATATTCTATAGAAGAGGAAACTACCTTATTGAATGTAAAGCCTCTCCTATAAATAGGAGCTGTTGTCGGTCGTTTTCGGAAAACCCGAGACGCCGAGAAGGCACGTCGCTCAAAGGGCCGATGGTCAGGCCGGAAGTCCTAAAGAGCGGCAAGTCTTCAAGCCTTCGCCCAAACTCTTGACTCCTTGAGTCGAGCCTAGCCCCTCGAGTGGAGACTTGAGTCGGCTCCCCGAGTTGAGCCTCGCTCCTCGAGTTGAGACTTCATACAGTCTCCTCGAGTCGAGCTTCGCTCCTCGAGTTGAGCCTTGAGTCAGTCTCCTCGAGTCGAGCTTCGCTCCTCGAGTTGAGCCTTGAGTCAGTCTCCTCGAGTCGAGCTTCGCTCCTCGAGTCGAGCCTTGATTCAGTCTCCTCGAGCCGAGCTTCGATCCTCGAGTCGAGTCACTCTCGTCAAGTGGAAACCTTCATATTTCGCGTGGGAAGAATGGTATTCGAAGACCCCTGAAGGCCCGCATGAGTCCGGCAAGACGAGCCATTCGCCGCGCGCACAGCACGCTGCGCCGGCCAGCCGCACAGCAAGCAGCGCGCCGCGCCAGCAAGGCAGCGCGCCGCGCCAGGCAGACGCGCGCCGCGCCAGGACGCGCCCGCACCGCGTCTAGTGACCCGCGCGCCGCGCCAGATGAACCGTGCGCCGCGCGCCGCGTGCCGCGCGTTGTACGCCGCTCTTTGTGCGCCGCGCGCGCCGTGCGCCTCCACTTGATGGCACGCGCGTCCCTAGTCCCACATGGACGAAAAAGGGACCTTCTAAGGTCCCCAAACACCTATAAATACCCCCTCTCATTGAGGGGAAAGCCATCCTATTCAATCCCTTCATCTCCTATCGACACGCTCGATTTCTTACTCTCCTATGCTTCTCTGGATGCCACTTTTGGCCTGAAGCAGTCTCTCTTCTCTCTCCCCCGTTCTCAGAGGTTCTGAAGCACTCACGGGGACTTCCCGGACGTCGCTCCCTCTGACCGAACGTTCTCCGGTGCTCAAGCACGCCCCTAGGGTTCTCGACTAGAGTTCCCCTCGCGCGTCTAACACGCTAGACGCGTACGCGATCTCCGAGGTTCTGAGACGTTGCCGAGGACTCCTCGCGCCCCATCTCCCTCGTCGAGCACGCTTCTCCACCGAGGTTCCACGCCTCCTACTGCGTCCTACACGCTTGAACTACGTTCTGACCTGATCCCACACACGGGTACGTAGGCAGCCGACAACCAAGGCACGGTCACTCCTCCTCCTCATCCCCTACCTCTCCCGAGAGGCGGGTTGATCGGAGAAAACCCTAGCTCGAGACTATCGAGTTCACACTCTTGGCCCGGGTGTGATCACTTGGTCCGGCCTTGGATCGAACCGCCCGAGGTTTTAAATAGTTGTTCACTTTCGTGCGACAACATTTTGGCGCTAGAAGGAGGGGACTTCCCGACCTATTCAGCCGAAATCCCTTCAGTTCATCTTCTTCTTTTCTTCTGCGAACTCAACTTTCTCGAACTTGAGAAACGATGAGTAGCCAACCACCCGTACGTTCTGAGGGCGTGAACAACCCCGAAAACGTCACTGGGACCAAGAAATACTTCTTGCGCTCCCGAGCGCATGGTGATGAAGAGTCGCTCCACGAAGAGAGCTCGACCCGCTCACCATCTCCATCTCCTAATAGCAGGGACAACCGCATCATGGAGCTGGAGGAGAGTATCCGCCAACTAAAGGCGAAGAACGCGAGGTACCACAGCCGACTGGCTGCGAAGCAACCCGCGCATGACACAATGACCCCCAGCAGGGATCCTGAGAACCTCAACGAGGAAAGTCGCGACCGCGACCCTGATTACGAGGGTACTTGCGATTCAGAGGGTATCGAGACTTCTCTCACGAAGGACGGGAGACCCCCCGCCATGTTTGAAGCCGGTCCTTCGAATCCCCTACCCCGGAAAGACGACGCGCCGGCTGCTTCTCAAGAGGGAAACTCCCGACGCTCGGCCCTCGACCGACTAGGTCGAAGGGAGAACGTTGCGGAAAGTCAGGGCACACGGAGAGCGCGCCGTCACAGACGAAGCCTGCGCCTCCGTACGCCAAGCCCTAATCTTAGGGACCATCTCACTGCTCAGCGCATCGAGCGTGGCGATGACCTAAGAGAGCGACTAAGCTCTCGGCCAAACATCCCCGTTCCAGCCCCAACTAACGGGAACCGCCGCACGGGTCAAGGGTCTAATGTAAGGCGGCAGATAACTCCTCCCGAACAGGGAGTTACTCCGACTACCGGTCTCGATGTGATCACAATGATCCACAATCTTCGAAATGAAGTACGAGATCTCCGAGAACACGGAATAGGCGGAAGTGCCTATGGGGTCGTTGAGGAGAAGTCCTCGCCTTTCACGGCTCAGATATTGGCCGAGGTATGCACGGGAAACTTCAAACTCCCGAACCTCGCTCCATATGATGGGAAAGCAGACCCTGCTTACCACATCCAGCACTATGAAACCTGGATGACGATGCAGGGTGTCTCTCCTGGCGCCATGTGCCAAGCTTTTAGTCTTACCCTCGCCGGACCCGGCTTCGAGTGGTTCAAAAACTTAAGGCCGGGAAGCATCCGCTTGTTCAAAGACATGAAGGACATGTTCCTAGCACGGTTCGCTACGTCTATGGTCCAAAAGAAGACCAAGATGTACCTGTGGTCAATCAGGCAAGAGGATGGCGAGTCTCTTAGACGATACCTCGCCCGATTCACTGAAGAATCGAATAAGGTCGACCGCTTTGACGACAAAGACGCAATCACTGCCATCATTGAAGGCTTGCGCACAAGTGACTTCCTTAAGTCCATCGTCGGCCGTGTCCCTTCTACCATGGCCGAGTTAATGACTCGAGCCAAGACCTTCATGGGAGTCGAAGATTACCTCGAGGGCCGCAAGGGCAATAATCAAAGCCCTCACCGTCGAGACGAGCCTAGCAACAAGCAAGGCCACTCCCGTAAAAGACGAAACAGAGGGGGTCAGACTTCTAATAGCCGACCTCCGATGCCCCAAAAGCCGTGACTTGCGGAAGACTTTAAGGGCTACTCGTCGTTCACGCCGTTGAACACAACGCCAGATCAAATCCTAGCCTTAGCGCTCGACAAGTTCACTCCCCCGGCTCCAATGAACAAAGATCCCGCGACTCACGATAGATCTAAATATTGCGAGTTCCATCAGTGATACGGTCATTTAACCTCTGAATGCTATAGTCTTAAAAGGCAGATCGAGGCATTGATCCAACGGGGTGAGCTGAAAGAGTTCGTGTTACGCATGATAAGCGCTGCGGGCCCCACCTCGAACAGACCACAGTCTGGCAAGGGAGGAGGAACAGCCGCTTCTGCCGACCGAACCACGGCTACTGCCAATGCCAATCCACAACTCCACATTGTAACCACCATACTAGGTGGCCCACAAGATGGAGATTCAGCCCGACAACGGAAAAGATTCCTAAGGGCCGTGGCTCAAGAAGACGCTGCTATGCACGTCAACCTTACATATGAAGAACCTCCGTCCGTGCCTCATGAGACGATGCATTTCACCAACAAAGAGGCCAAGCGAGTTGTGCATCCGCACAATGACGCGATTGTGCTCAAAGCCCAAGTAGCTAATAACTTGGTGAAAAGAGTTCTCATCGACAACGGCAGTGCTGCCGACATAATTTTCAAGTCCACCCTAGAGCGCATGAAGCTCGGGGGGCTACGCCCAACTCCGGCCCAAACGCCTCTATTCGGGTTCACTGGGAAGAGAGTCATGACCAAAGGCGTCATCGATCTGCCGGTCACCTTCGGAACTCCCGGAGGCATTGAAGTCGTTCACATGATCCCATTCCTAGTGGTTGATCAGGAGTCGCCATATAATGCCATCATTGGGCGACCCACGCTGAACCGACTAAGGGCTATTACTTCTACATACCACCTACTGGTGAAGTTCCCTACCGAGGATGGAATCGGCATCATGGCTGGAGATCAATCCCCAGCCAGAATATGCTACATCCAAGGAATCGATGGAAAGACTGCTAGAAAGACGGTTAACACGATCCCCCAATTCAGAGATAGCGTCGAGTCGACCAAGGTCCACAAAGACCTCTGCATGACACTCAAGTGCAAGGCGCCGGCGTCTTCATCCCAAACAGGAAGGGACCCCACAACGTCTGCCAAGTCATACGTGATGAGACACGCTACATCAAAAACACGGACACCGATCCGTCGCCTATGGAATGCGGAACACTTGAGGCAGTACTACCAGTAGCCAGAGCTTCCCCCCATTTTATTTCTTTGCTTTCCAAAATTCAATAAGGCCTACGAGCCAATGTTTTAGGATTTCAAGTTTTTGCAATATTAATAAAGTTCGAGGTTTTTCTTTCAAAATCCATTTTTTCAAAGATTTTCAGTCATCAAAATACGATTGTAAACCCAAAACTCGGGGGGCAAGTGACATAGGCAATGGTAAGTACGCTCAAAATCCTCAAGAAAGTACGCTCCGCAAAAAGAAAGTACGCTCCACCAAAACAAAATACCCGAACACAAACGGGAACGAGCGTTCAACTAAGACGCCTCCGCGGCGCGCCATAAGCCATCCCAGAGATGCAGGCTAAGACGCCTCCACGGCGCGCCACAAGCCATCCCAGAGATGCAGGCTAAGACGCCTCCGCGGCGCGCCACAAGCCATCCCAGAGATGCAGGCTAAGACGCCTCCGCGGCGCGCCACAAGCCATCCCAGAGATGCAGGCTAAGACGCCTCCGCGGCGCGCCACAAGTCATCCCAGAGATGCAGGCTAAGACGCCTCCGCGGCGCGCCACAAGCCATCCCAGAGACGCAGACTAAGACGCCTCCGCGGCAATCTCCAAGCCATCCCAGAGATGCAGGCTAAGACACCTCCGCGGCGCGCCACAAGCCATCCCAGAGATGCAGGCTAAAGACGCCTCTGCGGCGCGCCCAAGAGACATCCCAGAGATGCAGGCTAAAGACGCCTCCGCGGCGCGCCCAAGAGACATCCCCGAGATGCAGGCTAAAGACGCCTCCGCGGCGCACCCAAGAGACATCCCAGAGATGTGGGCTAAAGACGCCTCCGCGGCGCGCCCAAGAGACATCCCCGAGATGCAGGCTAAAGACGCCTTCGCGGCGCGCCCAAGAGACATCCCCGAGATGCAGGCTAAAGACGCCTCCGCGGCGCGCCCAAGAGACATCCCCGCGATGCAGGCTAAAGCCGTCCCTCGCGACGCACCAAAGACGCCTACATGGCGCACCTAAGACGCCTACATGGCGCACCTAAGACGCCTACATGGCGCACGTGAGACGCCTACATGGCGCAACCAAGTCGTCCCTCACGATGCACCTAAGAAGCCTACACGGCACATCTAGGCCATCCCTCACAATGTGCCTAAGGCGCCTAAACAATGCACAAAACCGCCTCTCACGACGCGCTGTGAGTCGGCATGAGGCGTTGCATATGATGACTAAGTCGCAACGCACCTGAACCGCCGTACTAGGCACAGTTCATGCTATCTCCGCCACCGCCGACTGAACACGATCACACCCGCCTTGGGAGACTCTCCATTCCGTGCGAGCTAATCAAAGCTTCTCGTAAAAACTCGTAAACTCCGCCTCTGAGCGAGAACCTCGCTCGGCCTGAGCTAGCTGAGACTTCACTCGAGCAAGCTCCTCCTGGAAGAGTCCCAGGCGATAAATGAGGTCGTGTAGAACCTCCTCGAGTCGAGTCATTCTCCTCGAGTCGAATCTCGCTCCTTGAAATGAGTCAGTCTCCTCGAGTCAAGACGCGCTCCTCGAGTCGAGTCATTCTCCTCGAGTCAAGCTTCGCTCCTCGAGTCGAGGCACGCTCTCCTTGAGTCAAGCCTTGCTGCTTGAGTCAAGTCATTATCCTCGAGCTGAGCCTTGCTCCTCAAGCTGAGTAACTCTCACCGAGTCAGTCTCCTCAAGTCGAGCATCGCTCCTTAAGTCGAGTCGCCCTCCTTGGGTCGAGCCTTGCCCCTCGAGTCGAGTCATTCTCATCAAGACGAGCATCGCTCCTCAAAGTCGAGTCGCTCTCCTTGAGTCGAGTCTTGCTCCTTGAGTCAAATCATTCTCCTTGAGTCGAGCACTGCTCCTCGAGTCAAGTCATTCTCCTCGAGTCGAGCCCCGCTCCTCGAGTCTAGTCATTCTCCTCGAATCGAGCATCGCTCCTTAAAGTCGAGTCGCTCTCCTTGAGTTGAGCCTTGCTCCTCGAGTCAAGTCATTCTCCCCGAGTCGAGCATCGCTCCTTAAGTCGAGTAGCCCTCCTTGAGTCGAGCCTTGCCCCTCGAGTCGAGTCATTCTCCTTGAGTCAGGCGTCGCTCCTTAGAGTCGAGTCGCTCTCCTTGAGTCGAGCCTAGCTCCTCGAGTCAAAACATCCCCCTCGAGTCGAGCATCACCCCTCTCATCAAGTCATTCTCCCCGAGTTGAGTCTTGCTCCTCGAATTGAGTCATACTCCTCGATTCGAGCATCGCTCCTCGAGTAGAGTCATATTCCTTAATGTCAAGCCAATCTCCTTGAGTCGAGTCTAGCCCCTCGAGTTGAGACTTGAGTCGGCTCCTCGAGTCGAGCCTAGCCCCTCGAGTTGAGACTTGAGTCGGCTCCCCGAGTTGAGCTTTGCTCCTTGCGTTGAGACTTGATTCAGTCTCCTCGAGTCGAGCTTCGCTCCTCGAGTCGAGCCTTGAGTCAGTCTCCTCGAGTCGAGCTTCGCTCCTCGAATCGAGCCTTGAGTCAGTCTCCTCAGGTCGAGTCCCGCTCCTCGAGCAAGCACCTGTAACAACCTGAAGAACAGGTTAGCCAAAGCAGAGACCCACACTCACATCTAGGGAATAAGGGCCGATCTTCCGAATGCAGACGGAGAAGCGTCGCTAGGGCTGGGATGGCGGATGCCCCGTGAGACCGACTTATGCTTGGTGCGCGGTCAAACTTTGAGTGTTGACCCCCGAGCAGTCGAAGCCCTCCGGTGCGGCAGAGCCTTCCGCCAGGTACCGCTCCGTCTTCTCGGAGCATCGGCCCACAGCATCAGCCCCGTCTCCGGGACCTCGGAACGAGCACGCCTTTGCGAAATGCAAAAGTGCAGTCGCCTTCCAAGCTGGCCGAGATGGGCACCATGATCTTCCCCTAATTAGTCACGATTACACGATCGTCGCCCTGCTATTCACCATCGAGTCCCACAGACTCCGCTTGAAAATATCCTTAAACAAAACGTGACGTCACCAAAAGGCCAACTGACCGCGACACGCCGGTACGCCTCTACACAAATGCATGCCCCACTTACGCGTGCATATCCCTTTTGCTCCGGGGCTAGAGCAATGGACGCAAGCGCGTACGCCTCGCCCACGTTGAGCTACGCCTCATATCCGCTTGGATCCTCCTCCACGTGTCGATCACACACTCGTGTCGAGAAAGACGGAAAAGCGAGAAAAAGCACTTGCAATTGTGAGAGTATTCTTTATAATCACAAAGGCTTCGCAACAGTGAAGCTCTGGAAAGTCTATTTTCCTCAAACACCCGGCGGAAACAACTAAAAGTTCACCGCCCGGGGCCTCCCGAGCAATGAACTTGGGGGGCTAATGTTGTCGGTCGTTTTCGGAAAACCCGAGACGCCGAGAAGGCACGTCGCTCAAAGGGCCGATGGTCAGGCCAGAGGTCCTGAAGAGCGGCAAGTCTTCAAGCCTTCGCCCAAACTCTTGACTCCTTGAGTCGAGCCTAGCCCCTCGAGTTGAGACTTGAGTCGGCTCCCCGAGTTGAGCCTCGCTCCTCGAGTTGAGACTTCATACAGTCTCCTCGAGTCGAGCTTCGCTCCTCGAGTTGAGCCTTGAGTAAGTCTGCTCGAGTCGAGCTTCGCTCCTCGAGTTGAGCCTTGAGTCAGTCTCCTCGAGTCGAGCTTCGCTCCTCGAGTCGAGCCTTGAGTCAGTCTCCTCGAATCGAGCTTTGCTCCTCGAGTCGAGTTACTCTCGTCAACTAGAAACCTTCATATTTCGCGTGGGAAGAATGGTATTCGAAGACCCCTGAAGGCCCGCAAGAGTCCGGAAAGACGAGCCATTCGCCGCGCGCACAGCACGCTGCGCCGACCAGCCGCACAGCAAGCAGCGTGCCGCACCAGCAAGGCAGCGTGCCGCGCCAGGACGCGCCCGCGCCACGCACTCCATGCGTCGTGCATCCTGCGCCGCGTCCAGTGACCCGCGCGCCGCGCCAGATGAACCGCGCGCCGTGCGCCTCCACCTGATGGCACGCTCCCTAGTCCCACATGGACGAAAAAGGGACCTTCTAAGGTCCCCAAACACCTATAAATACCCCCTCTCATTGAGGGGAAAGCCATCCTATTCAATCCCTTCATCTCCTATCGACACGCTCGATTTCTTACTCTCCTCTACTTCTCTGGATGCCACTTTTGGCCTGAAGCAATCTCTCTTCTCTCTCCCCCGTTCTCAGAGGTTCCGAAGCACTCACGGGGACTTCACGGACGTCGCTCCCTCTGACCGAACGTTCTCCGGTGCTCAAGCACGCCCCTAGGGTTCTCGACTAGAGTTCCCCTCGCGCATCTAACACGCTAGACGCGTACGCGATCTCCGAGGTTCTGAGACGCTGCCGAGGACTCCTCGCGCCCCGTCTCCCTCGTCGAGCACGCTTCTCCACCGAGGTTCCACGCCTCCTACTACGTCCTACACGCTTGAACTACGTTCTGACCTGATCCCACACACGGGTACGTAGGCAGCCGACAACCAAGGCACGGTCACTCCTCCTCCTCATCCCCTACCTCTCCCGAGAGGCGGGTTGATCGGAGAAAACCCTAGCTCGAGACTATCGAGTTCACACTCTTGGCCCGGGTGCGATCACTTGGTCCAGCCTTGGATCGAACCGCCCGAGGTTTTAAATAGTTGTTCATTTTCGTGCGACAACAGGAGCCTCATTCCACACTTTTCATTCAATCCAAGTTTAAGAGATTTGAGAGACTCTCTCTCTAGAACTTGGCCGATCCTCTCTCTCTCTCTCTATTCAATTTCGTTTTATTGTTTTGGCATCTAGGTCCTCCTTTGACCTAGTGTTTAGCTCTGTGACTTCAAGACTCGTTCTTAAGTCGTAGTGTTTAAAAGTGCCCACTCACTAATTCATTTTCTCTCGAATGATTTAGTGATAGAAACTTTCGTGGTTGCTCGAGTTACCGAGGAAGGAAGAGAGACGTGCTGCGAGGGGAGACGAACGTTGCAACCTTTTTCCAAAAGCTTCCCAACGTTCAAGCATCTAAAAAGGTTAGTAAACTTCTATGGTCATAATAGTTTTATTTACATGTGCTTGCTCTTTGTCTAGGTTAGTAAAAACTGTTCTAATTGTAAAAGAAAATTTTTAAAATTCCGCCGCTTAAAGAAGCGTTAAACTTTTTCTTAAACCCTAGATCAATTTCAACAAATGGTATCAGAGCTATGGTCAAAGTTATGCATGTACATGTATTTAAAAATATGAGCTTGAAAATCGTTTTCGAAAGTTTCTAATTTTGTGACAAGTTAGAATTGTTTTCTTAGATTTTTTTTTAATTTATTGCTCTTGCCTTTAAATAAAAAATCATGTTGATTTTCTATGAGTTTGAGATGTTATTAAAACACATTAGAATCAGTTCTAAAAGTTTTTAATTTTTTATATTATAAAACGTGTTTTTAAGTTTGAGAAATTTTCGCGTAAATTTTGTGACTAGTTATATTGTCTTGCTAGTTTCTTTTATTTACTTGAATCGTTTTATTCTTGTTGTTATTTCTTTTATATCATGTTATTACCTTGCTAATAAAACACAAATAAAAGCTTTAACAACTTCCTAAAACATTCCGTTACACTCGATTCTTTTTCGCACCTTAAAAGACCGAAATTTAATTATTTCTTTTGCTTTGACCTGGAGTAAAACCCGCAGTAAAAGTGGCATAACTCTCTGCTCCGAAATCTAAATTTAATGATTCTTGCATAAAATTAAAGATCTGTCTGTCCTCTTTCCAATACCACCGGTTTTGGGTCAAAAGGACATCGGAGCCCCCAGTTATGGCGATTTTACTCCGAGGTGCGCGGCTGTTCCGAAAGTCCAGTTTTTTAGAATTCCGGATTTTCAGCCCCATTACCATGAGTTATAGAACTCTAATGAGAAAATTTTTTTGAGAAAAAATGTTTTTCATAAGATTAGAAACATGATGTGTTAGATTAAAATGTTTTGATTTTTGAAAGTTTAATCAAAATTGAATTTTTACAACACTAGTTTTAATTTTGAGAAACCGTTTTCATATTCAAACTTGAAAATATTTTGTCATCCAAATCAAATAAGTTTTAAAAATGTTTTCAAAACTATATCTATGTCACATATGTTTAAAATCTATATGCTCTTGAAAATTTGAGTGGGAGGTCTCCTTGTAGACAAGTCGAAAAATAAAAAGATGTGTAATCTCAAACTTTCAAGTGTTCGAGTGAGTTGAAGTTCACACTTCCCTCATGCACTTTCCCGAATAGAAAATAGGAAAAGATCGAGTATGTACCTTGTGCCTTTATGCACTAACACTGATGTGAACATGAAATATCTAGGATTCTTTTCTAGTTGTCCGCTCTGTCGCTCTATAACTAGTAAAACCGTTTCCGAACTTATAAGAGTCGATGTACCAACTCCAAAAACTAAGTGGGAGGGTTATATTCGTTGTGTGTAACCCACGATCCCCAACACTAATGAGAGAAGCAATTAACATGGGACTAAGAGCCGCTCTTGCGAACCTCTCTTAAATGGGAGTACTCCAAGGTGTTTTTGCTTCGATCATTGCTCAATGAGCTACGTCCGAGAGTGAGACGATGATGACAAGGCCTCCCCTTGGGGGATTGTTTTTCAAAGTTGACCTTTTGGACTAAGTGGTTGGTTGCACACTTAGGCTCAATCCCTAGTAATCCTCCCTTGAGGCTCTGCGAAAGGATGTGAGTGATCAAACCAATTTAAAAGGTGGCTAGTCAAAATTGGTGTATTGACATGTTGGCTAAGCATTAATGATGTGTCATTTACTTATAAATGGAGATTTTTTACGGCCTTCTCTTGAGGGAGTAAATTATCGTTTGGTTTATAACACCTTTGGATTTTAAAAAGTCTTAAATAAAACTTAAATCCTAAACCTAAGACTAAATCATAAACTTGTTTCAACTTATATAGGCAATATGTCTCTCAACCTTCTCTCAATCATCCTTTCCTCGAACAAACTCGAAAACGAAAACTACGTAGATTTGAAACATAACATTGATATAATACCTACCGTTAACAAGCACAAATGGGTACTCACCACCCAATTTCCTCCTCTGACGAATGATGATTCTACTCAAGAGGACAAAGACGCCTTGGCGGCCTGGCTCTGCTCCGATGAGATTGTGAGGTGCTATATCTTAGCATCAATGAACAATGTGTTGCAACAACAACATCGTGACATGGAGACTGCCATCGACATGCTCAACAATCTCCATGAGATGTTTGAAGGGCAAAGGTGTCAAGCAAGGCAACAAGCAGTCCGACAGTTCATGAACTGTCATATGAAGGTTAGGACTCCTGTTGGAGACTTTATGATACTGATCATTAGTTTTCTTAATAAAATGGAAATCCAAGGATCTGAGATTGATGGAAAGAATGTCATAGATATGATCTTAGAAACTCTCCCCGCATCTCATGATGCCTCCAAGATGAACTACTCCTTAAACAAGCTAGAGTACACTGTTACCAAGCTTATGAAGGAACTTCACACTGCTGTAGGTCTCACTAAGAGAAAGAGGAATCAAGGAGAGGCACATGCTACTGAGCAAAAAGCCTCCGCCTCTGGAACTAAGAAGGGACCTCACAAGGCCGATAAAAAGAACTGTTCTTCCTATCTCAAAGCAAAGGAACGTAATATGGTACTAGTTACCGAAGTATGCTTAGTAGCTGATAATGTATCAACGTGGATTCTTGACTCCGCTGCTACTAACCATATTTGTTGTTCCTTGAATGGTTTCAAGAAAACCAAAAGCTTAGAGGAAGGCGAGTTCTGTTTCAAATGGGGTGATGGGAGCCTGGTGTCTGCAAAGGCTGTGGGATCCGTGACGCTGTCTTTTGAAGACCGCACTTTAAACTTGTATGATGTTTATTTTATTCCTACCTTTGGGAAGAACTTAATATCCGTTGCTCGTCTTCTTGAGCAAGATTATTGTTTAAAGTTCATTAAGAATGGAATTCGTATTTCGTTTCCTGATAATTCTTTTGTCACTGATGCATGTATGAAGAATGCTCTTTTCTACATCTATCACACACAACCTTCCATCTTAGACATCGAAATAGATGACGATCTTATTAGGGAGCCAAAGAGGATCAAACTTTCTGAATCCTTCGATCTAACAAAATCAAAATACCTTTGGCACTTAAAACTTGGTTAAATCAGTCTAGATAGGATTAAGAGACTTGTGAGGGACGGTCCACTCCAAGCCTCTGCAATAGGTTCACCACCTACTTGTGAATCCTGCATAGAAGGAAAAATGACTAAGCGACCTTTCTCCGATAAGGGTTGAAGAGCCACTGAGTTACTGGAACTAGTACATTCTGATGTATGTGGTCCGCTCAGCCAACAGGCACGTGGAGGATACGAATACTTCGTTACCTTAGCCGATGATTACTCATGATATGGTTTTGTCTATTTGCTCAAACACAAATCCGAGACCTTTAACGTATTTAAGGTCTTTAGGGCTTTAGTGGAAAAGCAAACTGGCAAAGTGATCAAAACCCTTCGATCTGATCGAGGTGGTGAGTATATGTCTGGAGAGTTCGATGACTTTCTTAAAGAAGAAGGTATCGCTTCTCAGCTTACCGCACCTGGCACACCTCAACAAAACGGAGTGTCAGAGAGAAGAAACCGAACTCTTATAGAGATGGTTAGATCAATGATGAGTTAGTCATCACTCCCTCTTTCCTTTTGGGGATATGCCCTCGAAACAGCGGCTTATATTCTGAACCAAGTTCCGTCCAAGATGGTTCCTGGTAATCCTTATGAACGATGGACTGGCCGTAAAGTGAATCTTGGCCGAATCAAGATTTGGGGTTGCCCCGCACACGTGCTGAGGCAAAAGACTAGCAAGTTGGCTAGTAGGTCAGAATCGTGTCTATTCGTTGGATATCCGAAGGAAACCAAAGGTTTCACATTCTATAGACCCGAGGACGATAAAACTTTCATTTGCACGAATGCTCGTTTCCTTGAGGAGGACTTTGTGAAGGATGCAAAACCTAGAAGCAAAATTGTGCTTGAAGAAAAGCTGGGTGAGGAAGCTTCTACCTCATCTGTAAGAACTGTTCTTACCCAAACTGAAACACAACCTAACTCATCAGAATCTCGTCAAGTAGTACTTCGACGTAGTGGGAGGGCTACTCAAAAGCCTGACAGGTACATGTCCTATTTTCAAAATATTTTCAAGTTTGAAAATGAAAACGGTTTTTCAAAATTCACACTAGTGTTGTAAAAATTCAATTTCAATTAAACTTTCAAAAATCAAAACATTTTAATCTAACACATCACGTTTATAATCTTATGAAAAACATTTTTTCTCATGAAAATTTTCTCATTAGAGTTCTATAACTCATGGTAGTGGGGCTGAAAATCCAGAATTCTAAAAAAACTGGACTTTCGGAACAGCCGCACACCTCGGAGTAAAATCGCCATAACTGGAAGCTCCTATGTCCTTTTGACCCAAAACCGGTGGTATTGGAAAGAGGACAGACAGATCTTTAATTTGATTCAAGAATCATTAAATTTCGATTTCTGAGAAGAGAGTTATGCCACTTTTACTGCGGGTTTTACTCTAGGTCAAAGAAAAAAAAAATTAAATTTCGGTCTTTTAAGGTGCGAAAAAGAATCGAGTGTAACGGAATGTTTTAGGAAGTTGTTAAAGCTTTTATTTGTGTTTTATTAGCAATGTAATAACATGATATAAAAGAAATAACAACAAGAATAAAACGATTCAAGTAAATAAAAGAAACTAGCAAGACAATATAACTAGTCACAAAATTTACGCGAAAATTACTCAAACTTAAAAACACGTTTTTTAATATAAAAAATTTAAAACTTTTAGAACTGATTCTAATGTGTTTTAATAACATCTCAAACTCATAGAAAATCAACATGATTTTTTATTTAAAGGCAAGAGCAATAAATTAAAAAAAATCTAAGAAAACAATTCTAACTTGTCACAAAATTAATAAACTTTCGAAAACGATTTTCAAGCTCATATTTTTAAATACATGTACATGCATAACTTTGACCATAGCTCTGATACCATTTGTTGAAATTGATCTAGGGTTTAAGAAAAAGTTTAACGCTTCTTTAAGCGGCGGAATTTTAAAAATTTTCTTTTACAATTAAAACAGTTTTTACTAACCTAGACAAAGAGCAAGCACATGTAAATAAAACTATTATGAACATAGAAGTTTACTAACCTTTTTAGATGCTTGAACGTTGGGAAGCTTTTGGAAAAAAGGTTGCAACATTCGTCTCCCCTCGCAGCACGTCTATCTTCCTTCCTCGGCAACTCGAGCAACACGAAAGTTTCTATCACTTAATCATTCGAGAGAAAAGGAATTAGTGAGTGGGCACTTTTAAACACTACGACTTAAGAACGAGTCTTGAAGTCGCAGAGCTAAACACTAGGTCAAAGGAGGACCTAGGTGCCAAAACAATAAAACGAAATTGAATAGAGAGAGAGAGAGAGAGGATCGGCCAAGTACTAGAGAGAAAGTCTCTCAAATCTCTTAAACTTGGATTGAATGAAAACTGTGGAATGAGGCTCCTATTTATAGGAGAGGCTTTACATTCAATAAGGTAGTTTCCTCTTCTATAGAATATCACATATTCATGAGAAAATATTGCCTCCTTCCCACTTAAGTCACACGGCCAAGGCAGCCTTCTAGAAGGCTTGGATTTGTTTCCTTTTTTGTTCATTGCCTTGCCTTGACTCTACTTGGCTAATTACCCTCTTTCCTCTTTGAGGAAATTTGTTTCCTCTTTTTCTTTTGGCAAGTATCTTGATACATTTATGCACAAAATATTCTCTCTTTCTTTGGGTATGTTGGGCGCCCAAGGTCATCTAGAAAAGGCTTCTAGAAGCTTTTCCATTTGTTCATGACAACATGAAAAAGCCCCATTAAGAATTTTCAATAAAATTCTTATGAAATGAAATTAATCCACAAGGCCCAATAAATCTAATTTTGGCCGAGTGTTACTTGTCATCAAATGACCATGTCAAAAAATTTATTGACATTCATTTCATTTAGCTTGGACTCAAAAGTTCACAAACCTTTTCCATATTTAGCTTAATGTCAACTGACTCCACTAAAGAGTTGACACTGAAAATCTCTCGGTTCAAATGAATTTATTTTCTACTCAAGAATTCAAGCTAATTGTAATGAGCAGATCCACAGAATATTATCAGTGTTTACCCTTCATGAATATCATCAGCTAGTCGGGATTTACGAAATTACCATTTTACCCTTCTAGCTGTTATTTCCTCAACTCATTTGTCGCTTGTGAATAAGTTAGAAACAATGTATTGACGAGGAGCTAACAAGTCACATTGTTTTATCGAAAAGAGTCAGGACTCAATTTGGACACTGGCCAGTTTATTTATTCACTCTCCAAGGAACAAAGCATGAGGTGATATACATTGCATTTCAGCAATCTTGTACATGAATTCCATATCTATGAGAACTTCACAAAGTTACTCATGACATTTTCACAACTTAGTACTTCACCAATAGGCCCTGTTCGGAATCACATAGTGAGTCCGAACTCTGACTTTCTCAAATTAGAATACGTAAGCTGTGAAATGGCATGTCTCATTTCAGGATTAAGGTAAGCACGATGCAATTCATACGTAGTGACTTCGAGACATAAGAGGTTAAATGGTTTTTTCTTATCTTGTCTCTAGAAGTGCACTGGTCAATTCAGTACCTTCGGAAGATACCTAGAAGAACTATAGAGTCTCCAACTCTCAATGCCCCATAACCAGACATCATAGATTCTTCTAACAATCGTACTGAGGTCAATATTTCTTTGACCCTTAGATTGCGAATATATCATTTTAAGCAAACTATGAAGAGTTTGGTCATGCAAATCTACATTTGTCTCTTCGTAAGTTGTTTAGTTTGTTTATGGACTAAAGACTAAGTTTTATCATAAAGCTTCAAACACACAAAGAAGAATGAATGAACGTTTCAAATTTTTATTAATGAATAAGCAATTACAAGCAAGAGTCTTCGTGAGACTTTATTACATCAAATGTATAAAATAAAGACTACAACTCTTCTTGTGGGCACCATTGACAACATCCCTCTGATCTCCCTTACCACTCCAGGTGTAGGGAAGCGAATGCACCGTTTGAAGGTTGAAGGTACTGCCCTCATCCTATGTATACATGGTCTTTCCAGTATAATGTTGTAGGGGGAGGGACATTCCAGAACTTGGAACTCTACTATTTTGTTTATTCCATCCGTTTTCACGGGTAGCTTAATGGTTCCTATCGAAGGAGTGGTTACCCCGTTGAAGCCTGTGAGTTGGGTTTGTTCCCTTTCGATCTCTCCCTCTTCTATCCCCATTTTCATTAGGGTGTCTATAAGAATAAGATCCACAAAACTCCCTCTGTCAATCAGGACTCTGGCAACTTCATAGTTGGACACGTCGATTGTGATAACGAGCGCGTCGTCGTGTGGGTTTGTTGTCGCGGAGGCTTCGCTTTCTGAGAATGAGATTTGGACATCATGTTCTACTCCGGGCCGGGTGGTCTTGTTCATCATCCGTCGCTGATGAGCTTTGATCGAGTTTACCGAGTTGCTACAAAATTTTGAGCCACCCATTATGAAGTCTACTCGATGTTCTACTACGGTTGGTGGAGAGTTGGGTTCCCCTTCTTCTGTTGGCCTTGACATTTTTGGCGAGGGATTACCTCTCCCTCGGTTATTAAAGACCTTCATTTTAGGTAACGGACCTTAGTCGACATTCTTTAGTTCCTCTTCAGCATATTTTTCGGTCAAGACTTTACGCATAGTCTCGCAGTTCACCGTCGCATGTCCATTAGTTTGATGGAATTCGCAAAACACGTTCGAATCCATCGTCCATTTTTTTGGGGGTCCTTCCTTCTTGCTTTCGAAATCGGGATGAGCGTGTTGCTTCGTAGCTTGCGTTTCGGCGTCTTGGGCACTGACCTTTCGCAGGTTGTTTCCATCGTTTCCAGGTCGTACCCAGGTGTTCGAGTATGGCTTCTTTTCCACCGTATGCCTTGTTGCCAAAGAGGCGAGTTTCTCTTCTGCTCTATCATAGTTTACGGCCCTATGAATGGCCTCTTCTAAAGTAGGGGGGGGGGGGGGGGTCGGTTGACCGTCATCTCCAGTCTGAATCTCGATTCAAGCCATAGTCCATTTTTCAGAGCAGCCATGGCAGATTCGGGGTCGACAATCGATATTTTTTATAGTAGCTCCTTGTAACATACCATAAAGTCCTTCAAGGGTTCACTTTCTTTTTGTCGGACCCCCCCTAGGTCTGCCATCATTAGTTCATCCTCGACGAACATCGGGTAATGTTTCAGGAATACTGCAGATAGTTTTGCGAAACTATCAATGGAGTTGGGCTCTAATATGGAAAACCACTCTAAAGCAGATCCAAATAGGCTTTCTGCGAACAATCGGCAGTAACCTTCTTCTCGCTCTCTCTCTGTCAGCATGGCTCATCCCATAGCTATTCTAAAACATAGAATATAGGCCTTCGAGTTCGAGGTGCCATTGTAGCTCGGGAGGCGAACTTTCCCGGCGTCGCCAATGAACAAGTCGGTTATGTTTTTAGCGAATGGAGTCCTTCCTGTTTCCGCGACGAGTTGGTCTATTTCAGGGGCCAAACTGGTCGCACTGTGGAATTTTGAATTGACAGCTCTCAGTTCGGCTGCCATAGACTCTTTGAATTATTCAAATTTTGTCATGTTGGGTTCGTCATTCTGAGAACAACAAAGTCACGTGCACAGTGGTGTGATGGTTGTGACTTCGACCAGAGTTGTTATGGTCTGATTTCGTTCGCCCGAGATTTAGGCGGCAAATGTTTGCGAGGTCACCGAGGGACGAGGTCCGGAGTTTGGTGGGAAGGACCTGAAGGGTGCTCCTGCTGGTGGGGGCAGGGGCAGCCCGATCGGATCATTTCGAGCCTCCGAGGCAGCCTCATCTGAAGTCCCGCTGAGCTGGAAGCTCGGACTCTGGTCTAATCCTTGGGAAACCTGAATCTCGGTAAATTCCAGTTGGATGCCTAGAGGAGGAGCTCGGTCCATATGTGAAACTAAGGCTGCATTCCGAGTTGACTCAGAGGTGGTCATTTCGCCGGACCCAAATCGTGGATGTAGAGTGTTTAGAGGAGTCGTGAGGGAGTCCAACCTAGCATAGAAAGCTCGGTTGGTTTCTTTCTGATTTTCCAACTTTTTGTTCAGCATATCCAGGATTGCCCTGATCCCCGGAGGGATTTCCTCTCATGATTCATAATGAGTCGGAGTGGAAGACATGATATTTCTTTCTTGGGAGAGTTATTTCTTTCGATTTTGCTCTTTCTGAAGTTTCCGACAGACGGCGAAAAATTATTAATGTTGATTTCGAGATCGTCAGCAATCACAAATAAATATATGATATATTTGTTTTATTTAATAATAGGTCTCGGAAGACTTCGTATAAGAAACAAAAATAAAATCCCGATTTAATTCGAGGGGAATACTGATACGAAATATGAAAGAAATGAGCTTTATTAAAATACGAGGCCCTGCGCCCTCTTGCCTGGGCGCGCGCCCCGCGCTCTGCCGGCGCCCGCGCCCTTGCCGGGTCAACGCGCGTGCCCAGCGCCTTGCCCTTCCATGGCCTTCCCCACACTTATAAATACCCTCCATCACTTGAGGGGAGGGGGAAAGATAACTTTCTCTGCACCCTCGCACCCCGGCCCTTCGGCCTGGGCATACCTTGCGCAAGGGCGCACCATGCACCTCGCCCGCGCGCACCCTTGCACGCCCAACTCCCTCTCGCGCGCGCCCTCCCGCGTTCGCCCTGCTCCTCGTCAGCGTGCGCTCTTCCGCGCGGGCCCAGTTGCCTCGATCGAGCGCCCCAACATCGGCCGGGCCTCCCTCGGCGAGTACCGACGCTCCCTGACCGGGACGCCGGCCAGACAGCACTCCCGGCCGGGCTCCAAGCCTCGGCACGCCCCGCGCCCCATCCGCAAGTCGTGCCTTGCGCCCTGCCATCCGGCGGGCCTTATGGGGGCCGGCCCAAGGCTTCCTCCAAGCCTATAAATACCCCCCTCATTTCCACTTGAAGGGGACCTTGATTTTTTACATCTTTTGGAGAACTTAAAGAACTCTCTTCTCTACTTTGTCATACACGCTCCTTATGATATTCAAAGAGCGCGTTCTCATCCTCTCCGTGCTAGGCTCAGAAACTCGAGAACCCCCTTCCACGAGAGGGAGCGCGTTCCCCTTTTGCAACCCAAGTCTTCACAGCGCATACGCTGCGCCCCCGGTTTCTCATCCCTTGAGTTAGAACTCAAAGCTACGAGTCAAGAAACCCCTCTAAAGTCTTCACTAGAAGCCACAAGCCGGGTCCTTCTCTAAAGTCTTGGATTCTCAACCTCTGTGCCCAAAATAGCCTTCCACACTCATATTGAACTACGTTCTGACCTGATCCCGACAAACGGGTACGTAGGCAGCCAACCTTTGGCACGGTCACGCCCTTTAACACACATCTCAGGGTCTGGATGGCGCAACTCGGCCTTCGATTTCATATTTTTGGCCCGGGTGCGATCACTTGGTCCGGCCTTGTATCGAACCGCCCGAGGTATTTAATCGTTATTCATTTTCATGCGACAACAATGGCGTTGTTGCTGCTGTCTAGGGAGGTCGGAGTCTCCTTGGACGTTAACGACCTCGGCTGCTTGCTGGTCGAGAAGCGCAACTCGAAGCATCATCCAATGTGCTTATATTTGGCGAACCGGCATCGTCAGGGAGTTGTTACCGACCTCCCTGGCAAGGATTATAACTAGGGCTCGAAATATTTCTATTTCGAGATCAGCGATAAGACCGTCGAGGTGATGAAGAACAACGTTCTCTTCGTCTCTGTTGCACAACATCTTGTTGTTGGTTTTTTGATTATCATTCACGTATATGGTGCGAATTGTTCTTATTTCATGTTCGATGGGCAGTATTGCTTCGACCCCGTAGACCAGAGAGTATGGGGTCTCCCCAGTGGGCCTTCGTGGGCTTGAACGGTAGGCCCACAGTACTCCGGGGAGTTCATCGGCCCATCGTCCATTTTTGGATGTGAGTTTCTTTTGTAGATTACTAGCGATCGTCGTGTTAGTGGCTTCTGCATGTCCGTTTCCTTGCGGGTATCGTGACGTCGAGAAATGTAATGTGATTCCTTCGGTTGTGCAGAAGCGTCAGAATTCTTTCGATATTAATTGGGTTCCGTTATCGGTGATTATCTCTTAAGGCGTTTCGTGTCGTCAAATAATATTCTTCCAAATGAAGTTTTTCACGTCGACGTCCCTCACTGAGATCAATGCTTTGGCTTCAACCCATTTGGAGAAATAATCTGTTGTGATTAGGAGGAACTTGAGTCCTCCTGGTGCGTTGGGTAGACGGCTAACGATGTCCATAGACCATTTCATGAATGGGTATGGGGTAGAGATTGAGGATAGTTCTTCCCCTGGTTGTTTGATATTCGGGGCATGTTTTTGGCATTGGTCGCATTTTTGTGAATGTTGTTCACAGTCGGCGACCATGGTTGGTCAAAAATACCCTTGATTCTTGATTTTAAAAGTTAAAGCATGTCCTGCCGCGTGGTTTTTGCATTCTCCTTCATGTATTTCGGAAAGGATTCGTTTAGATTCGTCCATTCCTACACATCTTAAGTAGATTCCGGAAATGCTTCTTTTAAAGAGTACACCGTCGATTAGGGAGAATCTTGCGCTTCGACTGACGAGTTTTCAGCGCAACTATTTGTCCGTTGGGGTGTGACCTTCGGAAATATACTTGATTATATCTACTCTCTAGTCCCCCTCTTCTATTATTACCATTATACTTGTGTTCTTGGTAGTGAGAGAAGACTTCTTAATTACTTCAACCGGTATGATGCGGCTCGACGTGGGGTCTAAGGTCGCGGCTAGTGCGACTAGGGCGTCGGCGGTGGTATTCTCTCCTCTGGGAATGTGAGTCAATTTGAATTTATTGAGTTGGTCTGTCATTTCTTTTATTATTTTCACATATGCTTCCATACGTTCGTCTCTTGTTTCGAATTCTCCGCTGAATTGGTTTGCGACGAGTTGCGAATCACAAAAAGCGGATATAGATTTTGCTCCTACAACCTTTGCTAGGCGTAATCCTGCGATTAGCACCTCGTACTCGGCTTCGTTGTTTGAGGCAATGAAGTCCACGCGGAAGGATTGCTTTATTACTTCCCCGTGCGTCGATACCAAATGTATCCCAACTGAAGCCCCTTGTTTTATTGATGAACCATCGACTTTGAGGGTCCATACTCCGACATCTGTCGTGGTTTCACTTTCATTTGTAGGGAGTTCGATGAGAAAATCGGCTAGAACTTGTGATTTTGCATAAGTTCTAATACGGTATTCTATATCGTACTCGCTTAACTCGACAGCCCATTTGGTTAACCTTCCTGACAGGTTAGGGCTGTGGAGAAACGAATGTAGGGGTTGAGTTGGCATCACCACTATCAAGTGGGATTGCCGTGACGACGGCTTGAGCCAGTTTTTCCATTGCTGGATATCGCGTCTCGGCGTCAACGAGTGATCTACTAACGTAGAAGACTGGTTTTTGATCTCTGCGTTCCTCTCTGACGAGTACCCCGCTTACCGCAGCAGGTGATACGGCGACGTACAAGTAAAGAGGCTCTCCCTCTTCGGGTTTGGCCAGGACCGGAGGCTCGGCTAGGTATTGCTTCAGCTGTTTAAAAGTGTCCTCGCATTTTTCGGTCCACTCAATTTTCTTGTTTCCTTTCAATAGTTTGTGAAAAGGCAAACATTTATCGGTTGATCGAGATATAAATCGGCTAAGGGCCGCGATGCGTCCCGTTAGCCTCTGAATTTCTCTTTTATTCCTAGGAGAGGGAAATTCTCGGGGCGCTTGTATTTGATCCGGGTTTGCTTCTATCCCTCTTTGAGTTACCATGTACCCGATGAATTTTTCGGAGGACACCCCGAATGTACATTTGGATGGGTTTAATTTAATTTGGTACTTGTTCAGAATTCCAAAGCATTCTTCCAAATGTAGGACATGATCAGATTCTCGCAGGGATTTTACCAACATATCGTCGATATATACTTCCATTGTTTCCCCTATATTTTCAGCGAACATCTTGTTCACTAATCGTTGGTACGTGGCTCGTGCGTTCTTAAACCCGAATGGCATTACATTATAACAGTAAATGCCTTTATCGGTTGTGAATGCGGTTTTTTCTTGATCATTTAGATGCATGAGGATTTGATTGTATCCTGAAAATGCGTCCATAAATGACAAGATCTTGTGACCAGCCGTAGCTTCGACTAAGTGTTCGATGTGGGGAGCGGGAAGCTGTCTTTTGGACAAGCTTTATTAAGATCGGTGTAGTCGACGCATACATGCCTCTTACCGTTCTTCTTTTTTACTACAACGGTATTGGTTAGCCAATCAGGATATTTCACTTCTCGTATCAACCCTGCTTTCAATAGCCGTTCCACTTCTTCGTTTATTACTTTTACTCTTTCGGGGCCAAGCTTTCTTTGTTTCTATTTTACAGGTTTATGGCTTGGATCCACGTTGAGTTGATGTGAGGTAATTTTGATATCTATACCCGGCATGTCCTCGGTTGTCTATGCGAAGGTTTTTTTGTTTTTCTTCAGGAAAGCGATCAGCTCTCGGCGTATGCTTCCTTTTAATTCGGCTCCTATGCCCACGCATCGTTTGGGATTGGCTCCATCGATTTGAACTCGTGTAATCAGTTCTATGCTTGGTTCATCCTTATCCTCCAGTTTTTCTTTTGGGGATGAATCGGTGGTTCCGCTTCCGATGGTCATTAATTGCTATTGACCCTCGTTGGTTTCGTTGTTGGAAAGACCTTCAGAATTGCTCTTTGGCTTGAGTTTTTCGGAAATCCTCTTATGGTTGCTCCTGGCTTCCCCTAATTTCTTGTACCCCGTTGGGAGTCGGAAAACGTACACATAGGTGGTAGGTTGAAGGTACTACCCTCATCTCGTGTATCCAAAGTCTTCCTAGGATGATGTTGAACGGGGATGGGCAGTCGAGCACGATAAATTCGACCATCCTGTTCACGTCTCCGGCCCGTACAGGAAGTTTAATGACTCCTAAAGAAGGGGTCGTTTCACCATTAAACCCGGATAGTTGGTTGGGTTTATGTTTGATTTATGCTTCTTCGATGTTCATCCTATCCAAAGTGGCTTTGAATATGACGTCCACAGAGCTTCCACCATCTTGGAGCTAGTGTGCTTTAATAGAATGCACGCTGTCTCTGCAGAACTCGGAACCTCCCATGATATAGTCGATTTGGGGTTTTGCTTGGGATGCGTTATTATCCTCCTCCCTCGGCATCCCCCTCTTTGGCGAGGGATTTCCTCGGGATCTAGCATTATAAAATTCCTTTTTTTGGGGTGGTGGACCCAGATCGACATTCTTTAGTTCTCCGTTTTTATATTTTTCGATGAGAACTTTCCGAGCTACAACACAATCTAAGGTGTCGTGCCCGTCATGGCTGGAACGGGCGTCTTGGAAAGGGTCTTCCTCGGATTGTGTTTCTTGGCTAAGAGGGTCCTCTCCTCTTCAGCCTTTGCGTAGTTTGAGGCGTGATGAATCGCGTCCTTGATGGTGGGTGGCCTATTCACGGTCATTTCTTCCCAGAATCTGGACTCATCCGAGAATCCATTTTTTAGAGCGTTCAGGGTTGACTCTCCTTCGACGGAGGGGATTTTTTACATGACGGTCTTAAACCTTGTCAAGAAATTTTTCAGAGTTTCGTCTTGAGTTTGTTTAGTGTTCCACAAGTCTGCCATGGTTGCCTCATCTTCCACTAACATCGAGTAGTGTTTTATGAAGGCGGCCGACAGCTGTTAAAAAGATCTTATTGATCCTTCCTTGAGACGTGAAAACCAATCCAAGGTGTTTCCTGACAGGTTCTCGGCGAACAACTGACAGTATCCAGCTTTTCTCTCATCGTCTCTCAGACATGCCCGACCCATCACGATGCGAAAGGCCGCTACATAAGTTTTCGGGTTAGAGGTACCTGAGTATTTGGGAAGTCTGACCTTCCCGGCATCCCCGACTCTAACCTAGGTTATGTTCTGAGTGAAAGGAGTTCGCCCAGTGTCTTCCACCAGTCGGTCGATCTCGGGGGCCGAGCTCATGGCGTAATGCATTCATGATTCAACAACCCGGAACTTCGACTCTACCATCTGGCGGAAGGCATCGAACGCGGGGTGATCGCCTCCTGGGATTTCCATGGTGAATTGTTCTCCTCCAGCATGGACTTGTCCTCCTTAGGGGTTGTCTTCTCCTAGTCGAGCTGCGGGTCCGAAATAATTTGGCTCCTCTCGAGTCTCTTCCTCACGAGAGAGGGCGACGATTCGAGGAACATATCCAGGAGGAGGGCTCCTGGATGAGGGTGCAGTAGGTTGCCTTGAGTCGGTCGACCTCGCCAATCATTGGCCTCGACCTGTCCATCAGATTAACCCATTCCAGTCGCGTTGCTGGGGCAAGCTATGTTAGGCGACATCTGAATTCCGGAGAAGCTCAGACGCCTTCTGGGCGGAGCGAACCTATGCCCGTTTATGGTGACCGGGCCAACCGAACTCAGCAAGGTAGTTCACTCGACATCGAGCTGCTCCTGGAGCGAAGACTGCCCAGTTGTCAAGCTGTCGAGCAGAGATCGGGTCGACCTCTGGAATTCAGCGGTGGTTTCGAAAAGTTTCGACAGAAGAGCCCGCATTTCCGAATCGGCTCCGGAAACTGGGATTTCATGCTCACTGTTGGAGGACATCTTTTCAGATTAGTTCGATCTGTGTCCTTCGGTGTTAGGCTTCTGATAGTTTCCCACAGACGGTGCAAAATTGTTGAACCGATTTCTCGTTCCAACAATCTATACGAATGTTATTGAAAGTTGGGTATTCGTATATTTATTTTAAGAAGGAAGGGTTTCAGAATCCGATTATGAAGAAGAGATCGAAATTCCAAGACGTCAAGATATTAGAATATAAATATAAAAGTCATGCGAAAGAAAGATTTCTTTATTAAAATACGAACGTGAATAGTACAACGAGAGTGAAATAAAATGGAATCGATTTAACAACAAGCAAAAATAACAAAAGGCTAAGATTTTTTGTAAGCTTCTTTCTTCAAAAATAATAAATCAAAAGTCCCCTTTAAAACGAAATGAAACTAGCTTTAATAATCGGCTCGTCGATCATCTCCTTCCTTCAGGTCGTTCCACGTTTACGGCCGGGAATAGTCTTCACCTCGCCGATCTCGGGACTCATCCTTCTCTTCAGGTGATTTGACTGTCTCATTGAAGAAGTGGTACGTGTGTTGTCGGCTCGTCAATGACCGACAGGGGCAAAAGAGTCAAAACGGGCCACGATTCAAAGAACTACGAGGAGGCGAGGTGTTGCTAGCCAATCCGAACCAACATAGGCAGAACCGTCGCGACGGCTCCCGGCCGGCCAAGGAACGCACAGCAACTCCCGGCCGGCCAAGTCCCGTCCGGCCGGCCAAGGCCCGTCCGGTCGACTCCTGGCCGGCAGCCTCCCGGCCACTGGCCGGCCCAAGGTCAGCCGGCCAATAGCCGGCCCAAGTTCAGCCGGCCAATGGCCGGCCCAAGTTCATCCGGCCAATGGCCGGCCCAAGTTCAACCGACCAATGGCCGGCCCAAGTTCAGCCGACCAATGGCCGGCCCAAGTTCAACCGGCCAATGGCCGGCCGAAACCTTCAGCCGGCCAATGGCCGGCCCAAGTTCATCCGGCCAATGGCCGGCCGAAACCTTCAGCCGGCCAATGGCCGGCCAAAGTTCAGCCGGCCAATGCCCGACCCAAAAAATCACTCGGCCAAGGGGTCTCCAACACACCCCTTGGTCGCCTATAAATATGGAGGTCCATCCTCCCCCGAAAGGTAATCCATTTTTGAGTCGTGAAACGCTGTCGAACTCATACTTCACTCGTTTCGCTCGTCTTTGGTCTCTCACCCTCTAAAACCTCTACACTCCACCTCAATCCCACTAATGTTGAGCGTCGGAGAGGTAAACAGAGGCACACCCTCTGTTTCCCCTTTGTAGTTCATGTTGGAATTGATCTAGGGTTTAAGAAAAAGATTAAACGCTTCGGGAAGCGGCGGAATTTTAAAAAATTTCTTTTCAAGTAAAAACAGTTTTTACTAACCTAGACAAAGAAACAAGTACATGTAATTAAAAATCAATATGAGCTAAGAGTTTACTAACCTTTCTTGAAGCTTGAACTTTGAAGAAGCTTTTGGAAAGTTCGCAACGCTCGTCTCCCCTCGCAGCACGTCTCTCTTTCTTTTCTCGGCACCTCGAGCAACCACGAAAGTTTCTATCACTAAATCACTCGAAAAGAAGGAATCAGTGAGTGGGCACTTTTAAACGCTACGACTTAAGAACGAGTCTCGAAGTCGCAGAGCTAAACACTAGGTCGAGTGAGGACCTAGGTGCCAAGACAAGAAAAAATCGAAAATAAACTAGAGAGAGAGAGAGAGAGGATTTCGGCCACAAGTTCAAGAGAGAGAGAGTCTCTCAAATCTCTTAAACTTGGATGAATGAAATGTGAGGAAATGAGGCTCCTATTTATAGGAGAGGTCTCACCTTCAATAAGGTAGTTTCCTCTTCTATAGAATATCACATATTCATGAGCAATTTCCTCTTTTTTCCCTTTGAGACATTCGGCCAACACAAGGCTTCTAGAAGCCTTGATTTGTTTCCTATTTTGTTCAAGGCCTTGCCTTGTCTCTCACTTGGCCGATTCCCACTTTCCTCTTGGAGGAAATTTGTTTCCTCTTTTTCTTTTGGCAAGTATCTAAATACATTTATGCACAAAATAAACTCTCTTTCCTTGGGTATTATGGGCGCCTATTCTCATCTAGAAGGAGCTTCTAGAAGCTTCTTCATTTCTTCATGAGAACATGAAAAAGGCCCATTAAGAATTTTCAATAAAATTCTTATGAAATGAAATTAATTCACAAGGCCCAATGATCAAGTCATGGCCGAGTGACATTAAGTCATCAAATGAACTTGTAAAAAAATTTATTGACATTCATTTCATCATATGTCTCAAAAGACAAAAATACCCTTTTGACTATTTTTGTTCTTGTTTTGACTTAGCTTCCAGTTTAACTATTCCTATCGATGTGATTCGTGACAGTGACCTCATGGACCCAAATGAACAAAGCTTGAGCTAAACACTTGGACTCAAAAGTTCACAAACCTTTTCCAAGTTTAGCTTAATGCCAACTGACTCCACTAAAGAGCTGACACTGAAAATCTCTCGGTTCAAATGAATTTGTTTTCTACTCAAGAATTCGACCTAATTATGATGAGCGGATCCACTGAATATTATCTATGTTTACCCTTCATGAATGTCATCAGCTAGTCGGGATTTACTAAATTACCATTTTACCCTTCTAGCTATTATTTCCTCAACTCCTTTGTCGCTTGTGAATAAGTTAGAAACAATGTATTGACGAGGAGCTAACAAGTCACATTGTTTCATCCAAAAGAGTCAGGACTCAATTTGGACACTGGCCAGTTCATTTATTCACACTCCAAGGAACAAAGCATGAGGTGACATACATTGCATTTCAGCAATCTCGTACATGAATTCCATATCTATGAGAACTTCACAAAGTTACTCATGACAGACTCACAACTTAGTACTTCACCAATAGGCCTTGTTCGGAATCACATAGTGAGTCCGAACTTTGACTTTCTCAAATGAGAATACTTCACCAATAGGCCTTGTATGATACAATTCATACATAGTGACTTCGAGACATAAGAGGTTAAATGGTTTGTTCTTATCTTGTCTCTAGAAGTTCACTAGTCAATTCAGTACCTTCGGAAGATACCTAGAAGAACTATAGAGTCTCCAACTCTCAATGCCTCATAACCAGACATCATAGATTCTTCTAACAATCATACTGAGGTCAATAGTCCTTTGACCCTAAGATTGCGAATATATCATTTTAAGCAAACTACGAAGAGTTTGTTCATGCAAATCTACATTTGTCTCTTCGTAAGTTGTTAAGTTTGTTTATGGACTAAAAGACTAAGGTTTTATCATAAAGCTTCAGACAAGGAAGATTGAATGAACGTTTCAACTTTTTATTAATGAATAAGCAATTACAAGCAAGAGTCTTCATGAGACTATATTACATCAAATGTACACAAATAGACACTACTACTCTTCTTGTGGGCACCATAGACAACAAACTCCCACTTGCCTCAAAGAAGATGTGAGTAGTCCTACATGCCTAATCCCTTTCGAAGTTGGTCGAAGACCATGTTCGCTAGGGCCTTGGTGAATGGATCTGCCAGAGATCTACTTCACTTCCACGTCTCCACGCTGCACGATCTCTCGAATCAAATGGTATTTCCTCTCAATATGCTTAGAGCGCTTATGGCTTCTAGGTTCATTTGACAATAAAGGGCATGGGCTCGTTGACGTTTGGAACAACTTCCAAATACTTAAGGAATTTTCTAAGCCATACAGCCTCTTTGGATGCTTCACAAGTAGCCACATATTCTGCTTCCATTGTGGAGTCAGCAATGCAAGATTGCTTAATACTTCTCCACACAACAGCTCCACCATTAAGGATGAACACAGATCCCGAAGTGGATTTCCTGGAATCCTTATCCGCTCGAAAATCGGAGTCGGTATATCCCGTCATAGTCAGGTCAGTACCTGAGTATGTAAGCATCAAGTTCCTAGTTCTTCGAAGATACTTAAGAACATGCTTAACAGTAATCCAGTGCTCGGGTCCAGGGTTGGATTGGAAACGGCTAACTACGCCAACGGCGAAACATATATCAGGTCTAGTGCAAAGCATAGCATACATGAGGCTTCCTACGGCAGAGGCGTAAGGAATTTTCCTCATGTCTTCAATCTCTTGTGCAGTCTTGGGAGACTGGTCCTTAGAGAGTGAAACTCCATGCCTAAAGGGTGTTTGGCCCTTCTTGGAGTCTTGCATCGAGAAGCGATCCATTACCTTATCAATATAAGATGCTTGAGAGAGCGACAGGGTCCGATTTTTCCTATCTCGAAAGATTTGGATCCCCAGAATGTACGCGGCTTCTCCTAGATCCTTCATATCGAATTGCTTTGCTAGCCAGACCTTAACCTCAGATAACTTACCCACGTCATTACCAATGAGTTAGTATATCATCGACATATAGTACCAGAAACACAACTTTACCTTCGTGTATTAACTTGTAAACACAAGGCTCATCTATTGACTGTTCAAAGCCGAAGCTTTTCACAGTTTCATCGAATCTAATATTCCATGACCTAGATGCTTGCTTTAGTCCATAAATGGACTTAAGTAACTCACAAAACTTGGTCTCTTGACCTTCTTCCACGAAACCGTCTGGTTGAGCCATGTAAATGCGCTCGTCAAGATTGCCATTCAGAAAGGTTGTCTTGACATCCATTTGCCAGAACTCATAGTCGAGAGCTGCAGCTATGGATAGGAGTATGCAGATGGATTTAAGCATCGCGACTGGCGAGAAGGTTTCTTCATAGTCAATCCCTTCTTGTTGGGTATAACCCTTCGCCACAAGTCGTGCTTTGAACGTCTCGACGTTCCCATCAGGACCCCTTTTCTTCTTGTATATCCACTTACACCCTACGGGTTTAATCCCTTCAGGAAGGTCTACAAGTTTCCAGACATTGTTGACATACATCGAGTGCATTTCAACTTTCATGGCGTCAAGCCAAATGTTTGATTCAGAACAAGCCATCGCTTGGCTATAGGAAACAGGATCATCCATGTCAGAGACGGCTACAAGAGAGTCTCCATAAGACATGTACCTGTCAGGCTTTTGAGTAGCCCTCCCACTATGTCTAAGTACTACTTGACGAGATTCTGATGAGTTAGGTTGTGTTTCAGTTGGGGTAAGAACAGTTCTTACATATGAGGTAGAAGCTTCCTCACCCAACTTTTCTTCAAGCACAATTTTGCTTCTAGGTTTTGCATCTTTCATAAAGTCCTCCTCAAGGAAACGAGCATTCGTGCTAACGAAAGTCTTATCGTCCTCGGGACTATTGAAAGTAAAACCTTTGGTTTCCTTTGGATATCCCACAAATAGGCACAATTCTGACCTACTAGCCAACTTGCTAGTCTTTTGCCTCAGCACGTGTGCAGGGCAACCCCAAATTCGGATGTGGCACAAACTTACTTTACGGCCAGTCCATCTTTCATAAGGAGTACCAGGAACCGTCTTGGACGGAACATGATTCAGTATATAAGCGGCTGTTTCGAGGGCATATCCCGAAAAGGAAGGAGGGAGTGATGAGTAACTCATCATTGATCTAACCATCTCCATAAGAGTTCGGTTTCTTCTCTCTGACACTCCGTTTTGTTGAGGTGTGCCAGGTGCGGTAAGCTGAGAAGCGATACCTTCTTCTTTAAGAAAGTCATCGAACTCTCCAGACATATACTCACCACCTCGATCAGATCGAAGGGTTTTGATCACTTTGCCAGTTTGCTTTTCCACTAAATCCCTAAAGACCTTAAATACGTTAAAGGTCTCGGATTTGTGTTTGAGCAAATAGACAAACCCATATCGTGAGTAAACATCGGTGAAGGTAACGAAGTATTCGTATCCTCCACGTGCCTGTTGGCTGAGCGGACCACATACATCAGAATGTATCAGTTCCAGCAACTCAGTGGCTCTTCGACCTTTATCGGAGAAAGGTCGCTTAGTCATTTTTCCTTCTATGCAGGATTCACAAGTAGGTAGTGAACCTATTGCAGAGGCTTAGAGTGGACCGTCCCTCACAAGTCTCTTAATCCTATCTAGACTGATATGACCAAGTCTTAAGTGCCATAGGTATGTTGATTTTGTTAGATCGGAGGATTCAGAAAGTTTGATCCTCTTTGGCTCCCTAATTAGATCATTATCTATTTCGGTGTCTAAAAGGGAAGGTTGAGTGGGATAGATGTAAAAAAGAGAATTCTTCATACATGCATCAGTGACAAAAGAATTATCAAGAAACGAAATACGAATTCCATTCTTAATGAACTTTAAACAATAATCTTGCTCAAGAAGACGAGCAACGGATATTAAGTTCTTCCCAAAGGTAGGAACAAAATAAACATTATTCAAGTTTAAAGTGCGGTCTTCAAGAGACAGCGTCACGGATCCCACAGCCTTCGCAGACACCAGGCTCCCATCACCCCATTTGAAACAGAACTCGCCTTCCTCTAAGCTTTTGGTTTTCTTGAAACCATTCAAGGAACAACAAATATGGTTAGTAGCAGCGGAGTCAAGAATCCACGTTGATACATTATCAGCTACTAAGCATGCTTCAGTAACTAGTACAATACTATGTTCCTTTGCTTTGAGATAGGCAGGACAGTTATTTTTATCGGCCTTGTAAGGTCTCTTCACAGTTCCAGAGGCGGAGGCTTTTTGCTCAGTAGCATGTGCCTCTCCTTAATTCCTCTTTCTCTTAGTGAGACCTACAGCAGTGTGGAGTCCCTTCATAAGTTTGGTAACAGTGTACTCTAGCTTGTTTATGAAGTAGTTCATCTTGGAGGTATCAAGAGATGCGGGGAGAGTTTCTAAGATCATATCTATGATATTCTTCCCATCAATCTCAGATCCTAGGATTTCCATTTTATTCAGAAAACTAATGATCAGTATCATGAAGTCTCCAACAGGAGTCCTAGCCTGCATATGACAGTTCATAAACTGTCGGACTGCTTGTAGCCTTGTTTGATGCCTTTGCCCTCCAAACATCTCAAGGAGATTGTAGAGCATGTCAGCGGCAGTCTCGATGTCATGATGTTGCTCTTTCAGCATATTGTTCATAGATGCCAAGATACAGCACCTCACAATCTCATCGGATCGAAGCCTGGCCGCTAAGGCGTCATTGTCCTCTTGAGTTGAATCATCATTCGTCAGAGGAGGACACGGGGTGGTGAGTACCCATTTGTGCTTGTTAACGGTAGGTATTATGTCGAGGTTACGTATCGAATCTACGTAGTTTTTCGTTTCGAGTTTGATCGAGGAAAGAAAGATAGAGAGATGGTTGAGAGACATATTGCCTATATAAGTTGAAACAAGTTTATGATTAGTCTTTGGTTTAGGATTTAAGTTTTATTAAGACTTTTATAAAATCCAAAGGTGTTATAAACCAAACGATAATTTACTCCCTCAAGAGAAGGCCGCAAAAAATCTCCATTTATAAGTAAATGACACATCATTAATGCTTAGCCAAGATGTCAATACATCAATTTTGACTAGCCACCTTTTAAATTGGTTTGATCACTCACATCCTTTCGCAGAGCCTCAAGGGAGGATTACTAGGGATTGAGCCTAAGTGTGCAACCAACCACTTAGTCCAAAAGGTCAACTTTGAAAAACAATCCCCCAAGGGGAGGCCTTGTCATCATCGTCTCACTCTCGGATGTAGCTCATTGAGCAATGATCGAAGCAAAAACGCCTTGGAGTACTCCCATTTAAGAGAGGGTCGCAAGAGCGGCTCTTAGTCCCACGTTAATTGCTTCTTTCATTAGTGTTGGGGATCGTGGGTTACAAACAACAAATATAACCCTCCCACTCAGTTTTTGGAGTTGGTACATCGACTCTTATAAGTTCGGAAACGGTTTTCCTAGTTATATAGCGATAGAGTTGACAACTAGAAAAGAATCCTAGATCTTCACGTTCAGAGCAGTGTTAGTGCATAAAGGCACAAGGGACATACTCAGATCTTTTCCTATTTTCTATTTCGGGAAAGTGCATGAGGGAAGTGTGAACTTCAACTCACTCGAACACTTGAAAGTTTGAGATTACACATCTTTTTATTTTTCGGCTTGTCTACAAGGAGACCTCCCACTCAAATTTTCAAGAGCATATAGATTTTGAACATATGTGATATAGGTATAGTTTTGAAAACATTTTGAAAATTTATTTGATTTGGATGACAAAATATTTTTCAAGTTTGAAAGTGAAAACGGTTTTTCAAAATTCAAACTAGTTTTGAAAAAATTCAATTTCAATTAAACTTTCAAAAATCAAAACATTTTAATCTTACACATCATGTTTATAATCATATGAAAAACATTTTTGCTCAAGAAAATTTTCTCATTAGAGTTCTATAACTCATGGTAGTGGGGTTTGAAAATCCGGATTTCTAAAAAACTGGAGTTTCAGACAGCCGCGCACCTCGGAGTAAAATCGCCATATCTGGCGGCTCCGATGTCCTTTTGAGCCGAAACGGGTGGCATTGGACAGAGGACAGACAGAGATTTAATTTGATTCAAGAATCATTAAATTTCGATTTCTGAGCAGAGAGTTATGCCACTTTTAATACGGGTTTACTCCAGCTCGAAGAAAAAGAAATAAATTAAAGCTTGGTCCTTTTTAGGTGCGAAAAAGAATCGAGTGTAACGGAACGTTTTATGAAGGTTGTTAAAGCTTTTATTTGTGTTTTATTAGCAAGGTAATAACAAGGCATAAAAGAAACAACAACAAGCATAAAACGAATACGGTAAATAAAAGAAACTAGAAAGACAAGGTAACTAGTCACAAAATTTACCGAAATTCCTCAAACCTTTAAAACACGTTTTTATATATAAAAAATTAAAAACTTTTAGAACTGATTCTAATGTGTTTTAAAAACATCCCAAACTCATAGAAAATCAACATGCTTTTTAATTTAAAGACAAGAGCAATAAATTAAAAAAAATCTAAGATTACAATTCTAACTTGTCACAAAATTAGTAAACTTTCGAAAACGATTTTCAAGCTCATAATTTTAAAAAACATGTACATGCTAATCTTTGACCATAGCTCTGATACAATTTTTTGGGATTGATCTAGGGTTTAAGAAAAAGATTAAACTCTTCGGGAAGCGGCGGAATTTTAAAAAATTTATTTTCAAGTAAAAACAGTTTTTACTAACCTAGACAAAGAAACAAGTACATGTAATTAAAAATCAATATGAGCTAAGAGTTTACTAACCTTTCTTGAAGCTTGAACTTTGAAGAAGCTTTTGGAAAGTTCGCAACGCTCGTCTCCCCTCGCAGCACGTCTCTCTTTCTTTTCTCGGCACCTCGAGCAACCACGAAAGTTTCTATCACTAAATCACTCGAAAAGAAGGAATCAGTGAGTGGGCACTTTTAAACGCTACGACTTAAGAACGAGTCTTGAAGTCGCAGAGCTAAACACTAGGTCGAGTGAGGACCTAGGTGCCAAGACAAGAAAAAATCGAAAATAAACTAGAGAGAGAGAGAGAGAGGATTTCGGCCACAAGTTCTAGAGAGAGAGAGTCTCTCAAATCTCTTAAACTTGGATGAATGAAATGTGAGGAAATGAGGCTCCTATTTATAGGAGAGGTCTCACCTTCAATAAGGTAGTTTCCTCTTCTATAGAATATCACATATTCATGAGCAATTTCCTCTTTTTCCCTTTGAGACACTCGGCCAACACAAGGCTTCTAGAAGCCTTGATTTGTTTCCTATTTTGTTCAAGGCCTTGCCTTGTCTCTCACTTGGCCGATTCCCACTTTCCTCTTGGAGGAAATTTGTTTCCTCTTTTTCTTTTGGCAAGTATCTAAATACATTTATGCACAAAATAAACTCTCTTTCCTTGGGTATTATGGGCGCCTATTCTCATCTAGAAGGAGTTTCTAGAAGCTTCTTCATTTGTTCATGACAACATGAGAAAAGCCCATTAAGAATTTTCAATAAAATTCTTATGAAATGAAATTAATTCACAAGGCCCAATAATCAAGTTATGGCCGAGTGACATTAAGTCATCAAATGAACTTGTCAAAAACTTTATTGACATTCATTTCATCATATGTCTCAAAAGACAAAAATACCCTTTTGACTATTTTCGTTCTTGTTTTGACTTAGATTCCAGTTTAACTATTCCTATCGATGTGATTCGTGACAGTGACCTCATGGACCCAAATGAACAAAGCTTGAGCTAAACACTTGGACTCAAAAGTTCACAAACCTTTTCCAAGTTTAGCTTAATGCCAACTGACTCCACTAATGAGCTGACACTGAAAATCTCTCGGTTCAAATGAATTTGTTTTCTACTCAAGAATTCGACCTAATTATGATGAGCAGATCCACTGAATATTATCTATGTTTACCCTTCATGAATGTCATCAGCTAGTCGGGATTTACTAAATTACCATTTTACCCTTATAGCTGTTATTTCCTCAACTCCTTTATCGCTTGTGAATAAGTTAGAAACAATGTATTGACGAGGAGCTAACAAGTCACATTGTTTCATCCAAAAGAGTCAGGACTCAATTTGGACACTGGCCAGTTCATTTATTCACACTCCAAGGAACAAAGCATGAGGTGACATACATTGCATTTCAGCAATCTCGTACATGAATTCGATATCTATGAGAACTTCACAAAGTTACTCATGATAGACTCACAACTTAGTACTTCACCAATAGGCCTTGTTCGGAATCACATAGTGAGTCCGAACTTTGACTTTCTCAAATGAGAATACTAAGGTGTGAAATGGCATGTCTCATTTCAGGATTAAGGTAAGCATGATGCAATTCATACATAGTGACTTCGAGACATAAGAGGTTAAATGGTTTGTTCTTATATTGTCTCTAGAAGTGCACTGGTCAATTCAGTACCTTCGGAAGATACCTAGAAGAACTATAGAGTCCCCAACTCTCAATGCTTCATAACCAGACATCATAGATTCTTCTAACAATCATACTGAGGTCAATAGTCCTTTGACCCTAAGATTGCGAATATATCATTTTAAGCAAACTACGAAGAGTTTGTTCATGCAAATCTACATTTGTCTCTTCGTAAGTTGTTAAGTTTGTTTATGGACTAAAAGACTAAGGTTTTATCATAAAGCTTCAGACAAGGAAGATTGAATGAACGTTTCAACTTTTATTAATGAATAAGCAATTACAAGCAAGAGTCTTCATGAGACTATATTACATCAAATGTACACAAATAGACACTACTACTCTTCTTGTGGGCACCATAGACAACAGTTCATGTGTTCTTTCTTCCTTTTCAGGTGCTTGGACGAACTCAAGAGTCATTCACAGCTAAGGGAAGAATCGGGATACCGAGTCCGACACTCTCAAGCCGAAGCGAGACCACTTGGTCCGGCCTTGGGTCTAACCTCTTGAGGCTTCGAAATCGTTGTCCAAAAACGAGCGACAACATTTTGGCCCTAGAAGGAGGGGATCTCCCAACCTTGGCAAGGTCTCCCTTCCAACTTCTTTTCTCGCATTCTGCAAGACTCTCGATAGATGAGTCTCCTTCTGGCCACCTCGATGGGCACCCGAGCGACTAGCTCGGGGTACAACCTCAAGAATCTAACACATCGTCTAGGAGGGCAACCTCGTGGCAACGAGAGCCAGCCCCAAGACCCGGAAAATGACCCCGAGGCCAAGCTCCGAGAGGACACGGCTCGAGGGCTTGCCGAGCTCCTAGACCGCCCCGGCGTCGACGGTGCGCTTATCGCCGACCTCCTCGGCTATGGTGTCAAGGACCACGTCAACCATGACCAAAGAGACCCCAACAACGTGGCAAGATTAAAAATCGACGAGGCCAACCTCGACCGCGCTATTCACGAAAGTGATCGCAGACGCACGCCTTCGAGGAGACTCCCTCAGGAAACCACGTCGAGACATCAATCGTCGAGTGAACAAACACGTGCGCCCTCGAGGGGACACCCCCGAGAATCTACATCAAGACAAAGATCGAGCAATGTTCAAGGACGCTCAATCTCAAGGTCCCGAAAGGGACGCTCTAAGCTCACCATTTGCGTCCAAAACCCTTGTAGAGACGACGACGTCGATGATCGCGGCGTCCGTCAAGGGCGTCGCCTGAATGATGTACCCTTGCCAAGGGTGATAGGAACAGCCAGTGGAGACTTGAGAGACCGCCTCAATTCGGCCAGCGCAGACTTGAGAGACCGTCTCAATTATAGAACGGAGTCTCATGGGAGTGACTTGAGGGATAAACTCAATGCCCAGCGCGAGAGCGCGAGAGAGGTCATCTTGGGACACCAACCACCCAATGTTGCTAACCGCGCGTCCAACAAGAAGCGCGCCGCCACACTTGTGGCAGCGGCCATCGGTCCCAACTCGCGAAGGAAAAGGCGCAGAAATGGTCAGGTCCCCAATGACCTTCCTTCTCCAACCCCGAAGCAATCCTTCGTCCCTCTCAACACGACACCCGATCGGATCCTAAGCTTACGCAGCGAGAAGCTAGGATCCCCGACCCCGCTGAAGACGGACCCCGCAACGCGGGACAGAAGCAAGCAATGTGAATATCACCAAGACCACGGACATATGACAACTGAATGCTACCAACTTAGGAAACAAATTGACTCCCTGATTCGACGCGGGAATCTCAAAGAGTTCGTGGCATAACCTTGAGCATTAGAGAAGTGAGACGATGAGCACAGTTCATCGACTAAAGAACAAGTTCGCAACATGCGCGGCCGCGACCGACATAATTTTTGCCTTTAAATTCATGCCCGAAATTGCTCGACTTTGTAATCGCTTTATTTCAAGCATATTTTTTTCTTTTCCCTAAAAAGGCCAAGTGCCAAGGCAAACTGTAAAAACTTCTTTATTACAATAAAAGTTGTTCTGTCCATTGTAACATACTATTGTATACCTCCAACACGAGAGTTTCTTGGTCTTCGTTTCACAAACACAAGAACTCGGGGGGCTAACGGGAAACAATACCCAATGAAACCCTCAAAAGTAAAAAAAAATAATAATAAAAGCGTAACGAAGTCTCAAGGGGCCGATGGTTAAGCCGGAGGTCCCGAAGAGAAACAATCTGCACATGATTCCTCGAGTTGAGTTCACTCCTCGACTTGACTCCCAAGTCCACGGGTCGACTAATGACTCCTCGTGTTGACACTCCACATAACTCCTCGAGTTGAGTTCACTCCTCGAGTTGAGTCCCGAGTCCACGAGTCGACTGATGACTCCTCGTGTTGACTCTAAACATGACTCCTCAAGTGGAGTTCACTCCTCGAGACGAATACCGAGTCCACGAGTCGACTGATGACTCCTCGTGTTGACTCTCCACATCACTCCTCGAGTTGAGTTCGCTCCTCGAGTTGAGTCCTGAGTCCACAGGTCGACTAGCTACTACTCGTGCTGACTCTACATGACTCCTCGAGTTGAGTTCACTCCTCTAGTTGAGTTCGCTCCTCGAGTTGAGTCCTGAGTCCACGGGTCGACTAGCTACTCCTCGTGCCGACTCTACATTACTCCTCGAGTTGAGTTCACTCCTCGAGTTAAGTTCGCTCCTCGAGTTGAGTCCTGAGTCCACGGGTCGACTACCTACTCCTCGTGCTGACTCTACATGACTCCTCGAGTTGAGTTCACTCCTCGAGTTGAGTTCGCTCCTCGAGTTGAGTCCCGAGTCCACGAGTCGACAAACTACTCCTCGTGCCGACTCTACATGACTCCTCGAGTTGAGTTCACTCCTCGAGTCGAGTCCCGAGTCCACGAGTCGACTAACTAATTCTCGTGCTGACTCTACACATCACTCCTCGAGTTGAGGTCAATCCTCGAGATGAGTACCAAGCCCGCGAGCCAACTTACGAGTCCTCGTGTCAGGCCTGCACGACCTCTTGGCTCACCAATCAATGACAGACTCACAAGTCTCGATGACAAATCTACACGCTCGCCCACAAGCAACAAAAACTGTCCCTAAACGATGTGCTTAAGTCGCCCCTAACAGCGAGCCAAAATTCGCTCTATGACGCTCTCATGAGAGAAAGAATGGGCCAATTGAGTCCCCAAACGTGACGCGCGCGCCATGGCGTCGTGCTCAAAAGGGCACAAGACTCGAGCCAAGAGACTCAACCCGAAAACGCGACCAGTGCACTAAGGTGCCACACTCGCCGGGGGATCAAGTCTACACCTAACCCCGCCTATCACATGACACGCGCACCCAAGGGTGTCACGCTCATGAGATGGTATGGTCACGCGCGCCACCTAGCTCGTACGCCAATAGGCAGCGAGTCACGAATGGGTTTCAAAGGCCTGCGTCCGCCGGACGAAACTGGTCTAGCCAGCGTCCACGGAAAACCTGGTCACACAAATATGGCACCGAGGCCCCACGAGGCCCAAGCCGTGCAAATCGATCACGCCTTCATTGGTAGGTCGAGAAAATAAGCCGCGCACAATAAAGCCGTGCAAATCGATCACGCCTTCATTGGTAGGTCGAGAAAATAAGCCGCGCACAATAAAGCCGTGCAAATCGATCACGCCTTCATTGGTAGGTCGAGAAAATAAGCCGCGCACAATAAAGCCGTGCAAATCGATCACGCCTTCATTGGTAGGTCGAGAAAATAAGCCGCGCACAACAAAGCCGTGCAAATCGATCACGCCTTCATTAGTAAGCCGAGAAAATAAGCCGCGCACCACCAACAAAGCCCTGAAAATCGATTACGCCTTCATTAGTAAGTCAAGAAAATATGCCACGCACCTCCGAGACGTGCAAATCGATTGCGCCTTCATTGGTGAATCGAGAAAATAAGCCGCGCACTGCCAAGCCGCATAAATCGATTACGCCCTCGTCGGCAAATCGAGAAAATAAGACGATCACCGACGAAACCGTGCGAATCGACTACGATAGTATGTCGAGAACATAAGACACGTTAAAAGAAAGACAACAAAAGCCGTCCCTCGCGACGCACAAAAGCCATCCCTCGCGATGCACAAAAGCCGTCCCTCGCGATGCACAAAAGCCATCCCTCGCGACGCACAAAAGCCGTCCCTCACGACGCACATGTTGTCAATGGTGCCCACAAGAAGAGTTGTAATCTTTATATTGTACATTTGATGTAATAAAGTCTCATGAAGACTCTTGCTTGTTATTGCTTATTCATTAATAAAAAGTTGAAACGTTTATTCATTCCTCATTGTCTGTTTGAAGCTTTATGATAAAATATTAGTCTTTAGTCCATAAACAAACTAAACAACTTACGAACAGACAAATGTAGATTTGCATGAACAAACTCTTCGTAGTTTGCTTAAAACGATATATTCGCAATCTAAGGGTCAAAGGACTATTGACCTCAGTATGATTGTTAGAAGAATCTATGATGTCTGGTTATGAGGCATTGAGAGTTGGAGACTCTATAGTTCTTCTAGGTATCTTTCGAAGGTACTGAATTGACCAGTGCACTTCTAGAGACAAGATAAGAACAAACCATTTAACCTCTTATGTCTCGAAGTCACTACGTATGAATTGCATCGTGCTTACCTTAATCCTGAAATGAGACATGCCATTTCACAGCTTACGTATTCTCATTTGAGAAAGTCAGAGTTCGGACTCACTATGTGATTCCGAACAAGGCCTATTGGTGAAGTACTAAGTTGTGAGAATGTCATGAGTAACTTTGTGAAGTTCTCATAGATATGGAATTCATGTACAAGATTGCTGAAATGCAATGTATATCACCTCATGCTTTGTTCCTCGGAGTGTTATAAATGAACTGGCCAGTGTCCAAATTGAGTTCTGACTTTTTTGGATGAAACAATGTGACTTGTTAGCTCCTCGTCATTACATTGTCAACTATTTAGCGGAGTCAGGTGACATTAAGCTAAACTTGGAAAAGGTTTGTGAACTTTTGAGTCCAAGTATTTAGCTCAAGCTTTGTTCATTTGGATCCATGAGGTCACTGTCACGAATCACATCGAGTAGGAATAGTTAAACTGGAAGCTAAGTCAAAACAAGAACGAAAATTGTCAAAAGGGTATTTTTGTCTTTTGAGACATAGGATGAAATGAATGTCAATAATTTTTTTGACAAGGTCATTTGAAGACTCAATAACACTCGGCCATGACTTGATCATTGGGCCTTGTGGATTAATTTCATTTCATAAGAATTTTATTGAAAATTCTTAATGGGCATTTTTCATGTTGTCATGAACAAATGAAGAAGCTCCTAGAAGATCCTTCTAGAGACAATATGGGCGCCCAACATACCCAAAGAAAGAGAGAATATTTTGTGCATAAATGTATCATGATACTTGCCAAAAGAAAAAGAGGAAACAAATTTCCCACACATGCTTGTAGGAATTTCGGCCAAGTAGACAAAAAGGCAAGGCAAGGAACAAAAAAGGAAACAAATCCAAGCCTTCTAGAAGGCTGCCTTGGCCGAGTATTTCATAGAGGAAAAGAGGAAATTGGCTCATGAATATGTGATATTCTATAGAAGAGGAAACTACCTTATTGAAGGTGAGACCTCTCCTATAAATAGGAGCCTCATTCTTCATATTTCATTCATCCAAGTTTAAGAGATTTGAGAGACTCTCTCTCTAGAACTTGGCCGAACTCCTCTCTCTCTCTCTAGTTAATTTTCGATTTTTGTTTTGGCACCTAGGTCCTCATTTGACCTAGTGTTTAGCTCTGCGACTTCAAGACGCGTTCTTAAGTCGTAGTGTTTAAAAGTGCCCACTCAATAATTCATTTTCTTTCGAGTGATTTAGTGATAGAAACTTTCGTGGTTACTCGAGTTGCCGAGGAAGGAAGAGAGACGTGCTGCGAGGGAAGACGAACGTTGCAACCTTTTTCCAAAAGCTTCTCAACGTTCAAGCGTCTAAAAAGTTAGTAAACTCCTATGCTCATATTAGTTTTTATTTACATGTACTTGCTCTTTGTCTAGGTTAGTAAAAATTGTTTTACTTGTAAAAGAAATTTTTTAAAATTCCGCCGCTTAAAGAAGCGTTAAACTTTTTCTTAAACCCTAGATCAATTCCAACGGCACAAAGGCAGTCCCTCGCAACGCAATAAAGCCATCACTATTACGCACAAAAGCCGTCCCTCACGACGCACAAAGGCCGTCCCTCACGAAGCTCAAAAGCCATCCCTCGCGACGCACAAAAGCCGTCCCTCGTGACGCGAAAAAGTCGTCCCTCGCGACGTAGAAAACTCATCCCTCGCAATGCACAAAAGCCGTCCCTCGTGATGCGCTAGAGCCGCTCTACAACGCACTCACAAACTCGAGAGTGGTCGTCTGAAGTCGACATGTCGACGTGATTCTTGAGTTTCCACTCGACCTACACTCGACCAGAAACTCGGGGGGCTAATGTTGTCGGCTCATCAACGACCGACAGGGGCAAAAGAGTCAAAACGGGCCACGATTCAAAGAACTACGAGGAGGCAAGGTGTTGCTAGCCAATCCGAACCAACATAGGCGGAACCGTCGCGATGGCTCCCGGCCGGCCGGCCAGTGACCTTCTCCCGGCCGGCCAAGGACCGCACAGCAACTCCCGGCCAGCCAAGTTCCGTCCGGCCGGCCAAGGCCCGTCCGGTCGACTCCCGGCCGGTAGCCTCCAAGGTCAGCCGGCCCAAGGTCAGCCGGCCAATGGCCGGCCCAAGTTCAGCCGACCAATGGCCGGCCCGAGTTCAACCGGCCAATGGCCGGCCCAAGTTCATCCGGCCAATGGCCGGCCCAAGTTCAGCCGGCCAATGGCCGGCCGAAACCTTCAGCTGCCAAATGGCCGGCCCAAGTTCATCCGACCAATGGCCGGCACAAGTTCAGCCGGCCAATGGCCGGCCCAAGTTCAGCCGGCCAATTGCCGGCCCAAGTTCATCCGGCCAATGGCCGGCCCAAGTTCAGCCGGCCAATGGCCGACCCAAAAAATCACTCGGCCAAGGGGTCTCCAACACACCCCTTGGTCGCCTATAAATATGGAGGTCCATCCTCCCCCGAAAGGTAATCCATTTTTGAGTCCCGAAACGCTGTCGAACTCATACTTCACTCGTTTCGCTCATCTTTGGTCTCTCACCCTCTAAAACCTCTACACTCCACCTCAATCCCATTAATGTTGAGCGTCGGAGAGGTAAACAAAGGCACCCCCTCTGTTTCCCCTTTGTAGTTCACGTGTTCTTTCTTCCTTTTCAGGTGCTTGGACGAACTCAAGGGTCATTCGCAGCTAAGGGAAGACTCGGGATACCGAGTCCGACACGCTCAAGGCCTAGCGAGACCACTTAGTCCGGCCTTGGGTCTAACCGCTTGAGGCTTCGAAATCGTTGTCCAACAACGAGCGACAACAACGTGCACGCTACTTGGCGGGACCATCCTTCATAAATGAAGGGATCGTGGGCCTTGGGTCGAACTGGGCCTCAACGCATATCCTTGAGGATGGACTTCTCGTCTTCGAACTGGTTCGAGCTCGCCAAGGCCTTAGGATTCTCGGGTCGGACTATGCCTCGGGCCTGACTGGTCTAGTATGACGGGATGGGCGATATCCACTCCCACAACGCCCAATCCAATTTAATCACTTGTGCCTCGGCTCCTAGACAAATTGGAAACACGAAATACGGGTATTATGCCTAAAGTTATATGCGTGATATTGTTGGCGTGGGTCTAGATAAATTACAATTGAAGAAGTCTTATACACCGGATAACTTAGATAAAGTTCGAGAAGAATGGGTATTTTACGTACAAACTTTTATAGAATCTGAATATTAGTTTGATTTTGGATGATATAGATATTTTTTTTTATCTTTTGGATGTTTTTGGATATATATACTTTGTTTTGGATGTAATTGATATGTTTTGGATGTTATGGATATTTGGTTTTGGATATATAATTTGATTTTCAGGTATTTTAATTGGAAAACTGTAAAAATAGCTCTCAGGTACAATTTGGCCGCGGCGTGTGATATGTCATGCCGCAGCAAATTTTCCTTGGAATACAACTCGCTCCGGCGAAACATGTAACATGTTGCGGCGAATTTTTTTTTAAAAAATTAAAATTAACTCGCCGCGGCCACGTTGTGTATTCGCCACGGCAAGATCTTCCACAACGGTAATGTTGTACCATTGTGGAATATCTCACCACGGCGAACACATAACGTGGCCACGGCGAGTTAGGCGAAAAAAATACTTTAGTTCGCCGCGGCAACGTGTATCGTTTGCCGCGGCGAACTGTTACACAATAGTACTATTGTCCCGTTGTTGAAGGTTTCGTCGCGGTGAACGATACACGTTGCCACGCGAAAAGTTTAAATATGCGGAATCGTTCCACAACGGGACAATCACGTTGTGGAATCATGGACATTTCCACAACGGGACTTGTCCCGTTGTGGAATCAGTACTTTTCCACAACGGGACGAGAATCGTTATTGAAACATTCCACAGCGGAGGATTCCACAATGGTACAGAACCGTAGTGGAAGCTTTCCACAACGGTTCTGTACCATTATGGAATCCCCAGTTTGTAGTAGTGATATGATAAGATTTATGATACGAAAGACCATGACACAGTTAGAACTAAAACACTAATAATCGATTCATGCATTGCATTACTCATCTTTTTATGAGTCATAGTTATTCTCGTTGAGCGTTAGCTCATATTATGTGTTTTCGTCTGTGTTGTAGGTAAACAACAAATGAACAAGTGAGGAGGTTGGCTCAGCGGCGTTCGATGGCTAAGGGGTTGGGTTGTGGTTCCACTCGTTTTTTTAAAGACTTCCGCTACGCAAATTTTTAAACACTCGGTTTGAGATTTCATGGTTAAGATATTTTTAAAGTTTAATTAGCTTTGCCAAACTGAAGTTGAATTTCATTATTTTAGTTCCGTTAAGTATTTTGCGATCACATGCTTTGGTTCTGAATTATGAAATAAGCATTTCTCTTATTTTCATCAAATAATTTTGTAAGACTTTAAACGTTGTGGTTATTTTTAAAGTTGTTTTATTTTAAATTCTAGACTTTATAAATATTTGAAATGATATTTTTAAAAACAATTATCCACTCTTTTCTAAGTAAAAGAATTAAGATAAGTATGACGGTCCGGAAAGCCGGGTTCCCCAATGTATGCGTTCATAGAACCAATGTCTTTGAATATGGGGACCAATGGACAAGAATATAAGTTTATTGCTAAAAGAATGGAGGGTTGTGGTATTGGTCAACTATTCGTAGCTCCTTATAATCCCGGGTTAGTATATTTACATGAGTATATTGTTATATTTTGTAGTATTTATATGATTTCATTTGTCGTTGAAGTGTGTTTAGACGGTTAATACATTGTTTACATGGGTTCAAAAATTATTGGACGTTTCTTGCACTCGACCCGAGTTTATTACTTTGATTCTCTTGCTCGTAAACCTGGAAATGATATCAAAGGTGTTATTAATACGTGAGTTCACACATTGATCGACTTCTTCGTATTGATGGTTATATCATTACGTAGTTATACAGTATATATATATATATATATATATATATATATATATATATATATATATCATGACATGTGCATTTCTGTATGTAGTGCTATGAAATTATTCAACTCGAAAGCCAACATAAATGTGAAGAAACAAACTACCTAGGAAGTGATTAAGGTATGTTTAAATTTTGTAGCTAGTCTGTGATTTTGTGATTGGGATTGAATCTGAAGTTGGGTTGAGCTAGTCTGTGGTGTTATTGATTGAATTACGGATATGAATAACAACTTGTTTAGCTAGTCAATCATTGGTTGTAAACTTACTATATTCGGCTTTTCAGTGTACTCGATAACCGGGCGGAACAAAGTGTGGATATTATGTGATTAAGTACATGGAAGATATCATTGAGCATTACCTAATCTTGACTGAAGCTAAAGTAAGTGCTTAGCCTTAATCTCTTTTTTTTTCTAGAATTACATAGCCTTAATACAGTTATATGTTTCTTTGTTTACTTGATGTGGTTATGTAATTGTTATTTTTTCATCATTAATATAGTTCGATGGAAAACATAGCCACTCAAGACGAGCTCAATGTGATGCGCCAAGAATGAGTTGCCTACCTTCAAACTTTGTATTAGGTAGTGTTCTGGACATCACTATGAAACAGCTTTGAATTTTCTGTAGAATCATGATATTAGGTACTTAGTATGATTATTGTAGAATTGTGATGAATTTGGTACTTAATATGGATGTAGGTATCAAGTTTAGGTACTGTTTTTATGGTAGAATTTGCAATGAATTAGCAGGTATTATGTTTTTGTAGCATTACAGTACCTGTACTAGTATGGATATATTGAAGAAGTTGGTACTTGGTATGAATTTGGTACTTCTAGGATTATTAAGCTAATTGGATGTTATTTTGTTGTATGAATCTCGTACTTACAATTTGGTACCTGATAAAAATTTAGAGTATATGGAACGCAAATATAGGTACAAATTGAAATATTGAACCAATTTAAATTAATATATATTTGTATAAAAAAATATTGCATTTAGAGAAATTTACTACAAAATTGAGATGTAGTTAAATATTGATGTGAAGTTTGACTATAAATAAAACAAAGTAGTCTAAGTTAAATCACACAAGAGGACTACAAAAGTAAACTATCGTCTTAAGTGCGTAAACTTAGAAACTACACTTTAGAAATGTAGTCTCACAAGCTAAATTTAAATAACTTACATCCTAGACTACATCAACACTCGGTAGTCTATGTTAAAAATATAAAATACCTAAATTTCAAAACTACACCTAAAGAATGTAGTCTTCAACAAAAAAGACTGGAGTCATAGGCAAAGAGATAAGACTCTACTGCAATACATGACAGTCCTAGTGTGTAGTATGTCTTATTCAATCAATTAAAACTACACGCTAAATATGTAGTGTTTATAGACTATCAACTATAACCCTACAATTTAACGATGTAGTCTGTTGTCGGTCGTTTTCGGAAAACCCGAGACGCCAAGAAGGCACGTCGCTCAAAGGGCCGATGGTCAGGCCGGAGGTCCTGAAGAGCGGCAAGTCTTCAAGCCCTCTCCCAAACTCTTGACTCCTTGAGTCGAGCCTAGCCCCTCGAGTTGAGACTTGAGTCGGCTCCCCGAGTTGAGCCTCGCTCCTCGAGTTGAGACTTCATACAGTCTCCTCGAGTCGAGCTTCGCTCCTCGAGTTGAGCCTTGAGTCAGTCTCCTCGAGTCGAGCTTCGCTCCTCGAGTTGAGCCTTGAGTCAGTCTCCTCGAGTCGAGCCTTGAGTCAGTCTCCTCGAGTGGAGCTTCGCTCCTCGAGTCGAGCCTTGAGTCAGTCTCCTCGAGCCGAGCTTCGCTCCTCGAGTCGAGCCACTCTCGTCGAGTAGAGACCTTTATATTTCGCGTGGCAAGCATGGTATCTAAGACCCCTAAGGACCACACAAGAGTCCGACAAGACGGCCCATGCACCGCGTGTTGGAATCGATCTAGGGTTTAACAAAAAGTTTAACGCTTCGTTAAGCGGCGGAATTTTAAAAATTTTCTTTTTGAGTAAAACTAGTTTTTACTAACCTAGACAAGAGCATGTACATGTAAATAAAAACTAATATGAGCTATTAAAGTTACTAACCTTTCTTGAAGCTTGAACCTTGTAGAAGCTTTTGGAAAGTTGCAACGCTCGTCTCCCCTCGCAGCACGTCTCTCTTTCTTTCCTCGGCACCTCGAGCAACCACGAAAGTTTCTATCACTAAATCACTCGAAAAGAAGGAATCAGTGAGTGGGAACTTTTAAACACTACGACTTGAGAACGAGTCTCGAAGTCGCAGAGCTAAACACTAGGTCGAGTGAGGACCTAGGTGCCAAGACAAGAAATAATCGAAAATAAACTAGAGAGAGAGAGAGAGGATTTTCGGCCAAAGTTCTAGAGAGAGAGTCTCTCAAATCTCTTAAACTTGGATGAAATGAAAATGAGAAGAATGAGGCTCCTATTTATAGGAGAGGTCTCACCTTCAATAAGGTAGTTTCCTCTTGTATAAAATGAGCCAATTTCCTCTTTCTTTTCCTTGAGAAGCTCGGCCAAAATAGACTTCATTAAGTCTTGGAATAGTTTCCTATTTTGTTCCATGCCTTGCCTTGTCTCTCTCTTGGCCGAATTCCATATAGCATCGTCATGTAAATTTGTTTCCTCTTTTTCTTTTGGCAAGTATCTTGATACATTTATGCACAAAATATTCTCTCTTGGTTGGTTATGTTGGGCGCCTATGTCCTTCTAGAATGGGCTTCTAGAAGCTTTTCCATTTGTTCATGACAACATGAAAAAGGCCCAATAAGAATTTTCAATAAAATTCTTATGAAATGAAATTAATTCACAAGGCCCAATGATCAAGTCATGGCCGAGTGAAACATGTCATAAAATGACCTTGTCAAAAATTTATTGACATTCATTTCATCGTTTGTCTCAAAAGACAAAAATACCCTTTTCACTATTTTCGTTCTTGTTTTGACTTAGCTTCCAGTTTAACTATTCCTATCGATGTGATTCGTGACAGTGACCTCATGGACCCAAATGAACAAAGCTTTAGCTAAACACTTGGACTCAAAAGTTCACAAACCTTTTCCAAGTTTAGCTTAATGCCAACTGACTCCACTAAAGAGCTGACACTGAAAATCTCTCGGTTCAAATGAATTTATTTTCTACTCAATAATTCGACCTAATTATGATTAGCGGATCCACTGAATATTATCTATGTTTACCCTTCATGAATGTCATCAGCTAGTCGGGATTTACTAAATTACCATTTTACCCTTCTAGCTGTTATTTCCTCAACTCCTTTGTCGCTTGTGAATAAGTTAGAAACAATGTATTGACGAGGAGCTAACAAGTCACATTGTTTCATCCAAAAGAGTCAGGACTCAATTTGGACACTGGCCAGTTCATTTATTCACACTCCAAGGAACAAAACATGAGGTGACATACATTGCATTTCAGCAATCTTGTACATGAATTCCATATCTATGAGAACTTCACAAAGTTACTCATGACAGACTCACAACTTAGTACTTCACCAATAGGCCTTAATCGGAATCACATAGTGAGTCCGAACTTTGACTTTCTCAAATGAGAATACTAAGGTGTGAAATGGCATGTCTCATTTCAGGATTAAGGTAAGCATGATGCAATTCATACATAGTGACTTCGAGGCATAAGAGGTTAAATGGTTTGTTCTTATATTGTCTCTAGAAGTGCACTGGTCGATTCAGTACCTTCGGAAGATACCTAGAAGAACTATAGAGTCTCCAACTCTCAATGCCTCATAACCAGACATCATAGATTCTTCTAACAATCATACTGAGGTCAATAGTCCTTTGACCCTAAGATTGCGAATATATCGTTTTAAGCAAACTACGAAGAGTTTGTTCATGCAAATCTACATTTGTCTCTTCGTAAGTTGTTAAGTTTGTTTATGGACTAAAAGACTATGGCTTTATCATAAAGCTTCAGACAAGGAAGATTGAATGAACGTTTCAACTTTATTAATGAATGAATAGGCAATTACAAGCAAGAGTCTTCATGAGACTTTATTACATCAAATGTTCAAAATAAAGACTACAACTCTTCTTGTGGGCACCATTGACAACAAACTCCCACTTGACTCAAAGAAGGTGTGTGTAGTCCTTCATGCCTAATCCCTCACGATGTTGGTCGAAGACCTTGTTCGCTAGGGCCTTGGTGAATGGATCTGCGAGGTTGTCCACCGTTGAGATCTTCTTCACTTCCACGTCTCCGTGCTGCACGATCTCTCGAATCAAATGGTATTTCCTCTCAATATGCTTAGAGCGCTTATGGCTTCTAGGTTCCTTTGAGTTAGCGACAGCCTCACTATTATCACAATAAAGGGTCATGGGCTCGTCGACGTTTGGAACAATTTCCAAATACTTAAGGAACTTTCTAAGCCATACAGCCTCTTTGGATGCTTCACAAGCAGCCACATATCCTGCTTCCATTGTGGAGTCAGCAATGCAAGATTGCTTAATACTTCTCCACACAACAGCTCCACCATTAAGGATGAACACAGATCCCGAAGTGGATTTCCTGGAATCCTTATCCGCTTGAAAATCAGAGTCGGTATATCCCGTCATAGTCAGGTCAGTACCTGAGTATGTAAGCATCAAGTTCCTAGTTCTTCGAAGATACTTAAGAACATGCTTAACAGCAATCCAGTGCTCGGGTCCAGGGTTGGATTGGAAACGGCTAACTACGCCAACCGCGAAACAGATGTCAGGTCTAGTGCAAAGCATAGCATACATAAGGCTTCCTACGGCAGAGGCGTAAGGAATTTTCCTCATGTCTTCAATCTCTTGTGCAGTCTTGGGAGACTGGTCCTTAGAGAGTGAAACTCCATGCCTAAAGGGTGTTTGACCCCTCTTGCAGTCTTGCATCGAGAAGCGATCCATCACCTTATCAATATAAGATGCTTGAGAGAGCGACAGGGTCCGGTTTTTCCTATCTCGAAAGATTTGGATCCCCAGAATGTACGCGGCTTCTCCTAGATCCTTCATATCGAATTGCTTTGCTAGCCAGACCTTAACCTCAGATAACTTACCCACGTCATTACCAATGAGAAGTATATCATCGACATATAGTACCAGAAACACAACTTTACCTTCGTGTATTAACTTGTAAACACAAGGCTCATCTATTGACTGTTCAAAGCCGAAGCTCTTTACAGTTTCATCGAATCTAATATTCCATGACCTAGATGCTTGCTTTAGTCCATAAATGGATTTAAGAAACTCACAAACCTTGGTCTCTTGACCTTTATCCACGAAACCGTCTGGTTGAGCCATGTAAATGCGCTCGTCAAGATTGCCATTCAGAAAGGCTGTCTTGACATCCATTTGCCAGATCTCATAGTCGAGAGCTGCAGCTATGGATAGGAGTATGCGGATGGATTTAAGCATCGCGACTGGCGAGAAGGTTTCTTCATAGTCAATCCCTTCTTGTTGGGTATAACCCTTCGCCACAAGTCGTGCTTTGAACGTCTCGACGTTCCCATCAGGACCCCTTTTCTTCTTGTATATCCACTTACACCCTACGGGTTTAATCCCTTCAGGAAGGTCTACAAGTTTCCAGACTTTGTTGACATACATCGAGTGCATTTCAACTTTCATGGCGTCAAGCCAAAGGTTTGATTCAGAACAAGCCATCGCTTGGCTATAGGAAACAGGGTCATCCATGTCGGAGACGGCTACAAGAGAGTCTCCATAAGACATGTACCTGTCAGGCTTTTGAGTAGCCCTCCCACTACGTCTAAGTACTACTTGACGAGATTCTGATGAGTTAGGTTGTGTTTCAGTTGGGGTAAGAACAGTTCTTACAGATGAGGTAGAAGCTTCCTCACCCATCTTTTCTTCAAGCACAATTTTGCTTCTAGGTTTCGCATCCTTCATAAAGTCCTCCTCAAGGAAACGAGCATTCGTGCTAACGAAAGTCTTATCGTCCTCGGGACTATAGAAAGTAAAACCTTTGGTTTCCTTCGGATATCCTACAAACAGGCACAATTCTGACCTACTAGCCAACTTGCTAGTCTTTTGCCTCAGCACGTGTGCAGGGCAACCCCAAATTCGGATGCGGCCAAGATTCACTTTACGGCCAGTCCATCGTTCATAAGGAGTACCAGGAACCGTTTTGGACGGAACTTGGTTCAGAATGTAGGCGGCTGTTTCGAGGGCATATCCCCAAAAGGAAAGCGGGAGTGATGAGTAACTCATCATTGATCTAACCATCTCCATAAGAGTTCGGTTTCTTCTCTCTGACACTCCGTTTTGTTGAGGTGTGCCAGGTGCGGTAAGCTGAGAAGCGATACCTTCTTCTTTAAGAAAGTCATCGAACTCTCCAGACATATACTCACCACCTCGATCAGATCGAAGGGTTTTGATCACTTTGCCAGTTTGCTTTTCCACTAAAGCCCTAAAGACCTTAAATACGTTAAAGGTCTCGAATTTGTGTTTAAGCAAATAGACAAACCCATATCTTGAGTAATCATCAGTGAAGGTAACAAAGTATTCGTATCCTCCACGTGCCTGTTGGTTGAGCGGACCACATACATCAGAATGTATTAGTTCCAGCAACTCAGTGGCTCTTCGACCCTTATCGGAGAAAGGTCGCTTAGTCATTTTTCCTTCTATGCAGGATTCACAAGTAGGTAGTGAACCTATTGCAGAGGCTTGGAGTGGACCATCCCTCACAAGTCTCTTAATCCTATCTAGACTGATATGACCAAGTCTTAAGTGCCAGAGGTATGTTGATTTTGTTAGATCGGAGGATTCAGAAAGTTTGATCCTCTTTGGCTCCCTAATAAGATCGTCATCTATTTTGGTGTCTAAAAGAGAAGGTTTAGTGGGATAGATGTAGAAAAGAGCATTCTTCATACATGCATCAGTGACAAAAGAATTATCAGGAAACGAAATACGAATTCCATTCTTAATGAACTTTAAACAATAATCTTGCTCTAGAAGACGAGCAACGGATATTAAGTTCTTCCCAAAGGTAGGAACAAAATAAACATTATTCAAGTTTAAAGTGCGGTCTTCAAAAGACAGCGTCACGGATCCCACAGCCTTCGCAGACACCAGGCTCCCATCACCCCATTTGAAACAGAACTCGCCTTCCTCTAAGCTTTTGGTTTTCTTGAAACCATTCAAGGAACAACAAATATGGTTAGTAGCAGCGGAGTCAAGAATCCACGTTGATACATTATCAGCTACTAAGCATGCTTCGGTAACTAGTACAATACTATGTTCCTTTGCTTTAAGATAGGCAGGACAGTTCTTTTTATTGGCTTAGTGAGGTCTCTTCTTAGTTCCAGAGGCGGAGGCTTTTTGCTCAGTAGCATGTGCCTCTCCTTGATTCCTCTTTCTCTTAGTGAGACCTACAGCAGTGTGAAGTTCCTTCATAAGCTTGGTAACAGTGTACTCTAGCTTGTTTATGGAGTAGTTCATCTTCGGAAGTATCAAGAGATGCGGGGAGAGTTTCTAAGATCATATCTATGATTTTCTTCCCATCAATCTCAGATCCTAGGATTTCCATTTTATTCAGAAAACTAATGATCAGTATCATGAAGTCTCCAACAGGAGTCCTAGCCTGCATATGACAGTTCATAAACTGTCGGACTGCTTGTAGCCTTGTTTGACGCCTTTGCCCTCCAAATATCTCAAGGAGATTGTAGAGCATTTCGGCGGCAGTCTCGATGTCACGATGTTGCTCTTTCAGCATATTGTTCATAGATGCCAAGATACAGCACCTCAAAATCTCATCGGATCGAAGCCAGGCCGCTAAGGCGTCATTGTCCTCTTGAGTTGAATCATCATTCGACAGAGGAGGACACGGGGTGGTGAGTACCCATTTGTGCTTGTTAACGGTAGGTATTATGTCGAGGTTACGTTTCGAATCTATGTAGTTTTCGTTTTCGAGTTTGATCGAGGAAAGAAAGATTGAGAGATGTTTGCGGGACATAAAGCCTATTGAAGTTGAAACAAGTTTATGATTAGTCTTTGGTTTAGGATTTAAGTTTCATTAAGACTTTTGTAAAATCCAAAGGTGTTATAAACTAAACGATAATTTACTCCCTCAAGAGAAGGCCGCAAAAAATCTCCATTTATAAGTAAATGACACATCATTAATGCTAAGCCAAGATGTCAGTACATCATTTTGACTAGCCACCTTGTAAATTGGTTTGATCACTCACATCCTTTCGCAGAGCCTCAAGGGAGGATACTAGGGATTGAGCCTAAGCGTGCAACCAACCACTTAGTCCAAAAGATCAGCTTTGAAAAACAATCCCCCAAGGGGAGGCCTTGCCATCATTGCATCACTCTCGGACGTAGCTCATTGAGCAATGATCGAAGCAATAACGCCTTGGAGTACTCACATTTAAGTGAGGGTCGCAAGAGCGGCTCTTAGTCCCACGTTATTGCATCTTTCACTAGTGTTGGGGATCGCGGGTTATAAACAACGAATATAACCCTCCCACTTAGTTTTTGGAGTTGGTTCATCGACTCTTATAAGTTCGGAAACAAATTTAGAGAGCGACAGAGCGGACAACTAGAAGAGAATCCTAGATCGACATGTTCAGAGCAGTATTAGTGCATAAAGGCACAAGGTACATACTCGATCTTTTCCTATTTTCTATTTCGGGAAAGTGCGTGAGGGAAGTGTGAACTTCAACTCACTCGAACACTTGAAAGTTTGAGATTACACATCTTTTTATTTTTCGGCTTGTCTACAAGGAGACCTCCCACTCAAAATTTCAAGAGCATATAGATTTTGAACATATGTGATATAGATATAGTTTTGAAAACATTTTGAAAACTTATTTGATTTGGATGACAAAATATTTTCAAGTTTGAAAGTGAAAACGGTTTTTCAAAATTCAAACTAGTTTTGTAAAAATTCAATTTCAATTAATCTTTCAAAAATCAAAACTTTTAATCTTTACACATCATGTTTATAATCATATAAAAAAACATTTTTGCTCAAGAAAGTTTTCTCATTAGAGTTCTATAACTCATGGTAGTGGGGTTTGAAAATCCGGATTTCTAAAAAACTGGAGTTTCAGACAGCCGCGCACCTCGGAGTAAAATCGCCATATCTGGCGGCTCCGATGTCCTTTTGAGCCGAAACCGGTGGCATTGGACAGAGGACAGAAAGAGCTTTAATTTGATTCAAGAATCATTTAATGTCGATTTCTGAGCAGAGAGTTATGCCACTTTTAATGTGGGTTTACTCCAGCTCGAAGAAAAAGAAATAAATTAAAGCTTGGTCCTACTTAGGTGCGAAAAAGAATCAAGTGTAACGGAACGTTTTAAGATGTTGTTTAAAGCTTTTATTTGTGTTTTATTAGCAAAGTAATAACAAGGCATAAAAGAAATAACAACAAGCATAAAACGATTCAAGTAAAAATAAGAAACTAGCAAGATAACAAAACTAGTCACAAAATTTTACTCGAAAATTCTCAAACCTTTAAAACACGTTTTTCAATATAAAAAAATAAAAACTTTTAGAACTGATTCTAATGTGTTTTAACATCATCCCAAACTCATAGAAAATCAATATGGTTTTTAATTTAAAGGTATGAGCAATAAATTAAAAAAAATCTAAGATTACAATTCTAACTTGTCACAAAATTAGTAAACTTTCGAAAACGATTTTCAAGCTCATAATTTAAAAACATGCACATGCATTCCTTTGACCATAGCTCTGATACCATTTGTTGGAATCGATCTAGGGTTTAAGAAAAAGTTTAACGCTTCGTTAAGCGGCGGAATTTTAAAAATTTTCTTTTTAAGTAAAACTAGTTTTTACTAACCTAGACAAGAGCATGTACATGTAAATAAAAACTAATATGAGCTATTAAAGTTACTAACCTTTCTTGAAGCTTGAACCTTGTAGAAGCTTTTGGAAAGTTGCAACGCTCGTCTCCCCTCGCAGCACGTCTCTCTTTCTTTCCTCGGCACCTCGAGCAACCACGAAAGTTTCTATCACTAAATCACTCGAAAAGAAGGAATCAGTGAGTGGGCACTTTTAAACACTACGACTTGAGAACGAGTCTCGAAGTCGCAGAGCTAAACACTAGGTCGAGTGAGGACCTAGGTGCCAAGACAAGAAATAATCGAAAATAAACTAGAGAGAGAGAGGATTTTCGGCCAAAGTTCTAGAGAGAGAGTCTCTCAAATCTCTTAAACTTGGATGAAATGAAAATGAGAAGAATGAGGCTCCTATTTATAGGAGAGGTCTCACCTTCAATAAGGTAGTTTCCTCTTGTATAAAATGAGCCAATTTCCTCTTTCTTTTCCTTGAGAAGCTCGGCCAAAATAGACTTCATTAAGTCTTGGAATAGTTTCCTATTTTGTTCCATGCCTTGCCTTGTCTCTCTCTTGGCCGAATTCCATATAGCATCCTCATGTAAATTTGTTTCCTCTTTTTCTTTTGGCAAGTATCTTGATACATTTATGCACAAAATATTCTCTCTTGGTTGGGTATGTTGGGCGCCTATGTCCTTCTAGAATGGGCTTCTAGAAGCTTTTCCATTTGTTCATGACAACATGAAAAAGGCCCAATAAGAATTTTCAATAAAATTCTTATGAAATGAAATTAATTCACAAGGCCCAATGATCAAGTCATGGCCGAGTGAAACATGTCATAAAATGACCTTGTCAAAAATTTATTGACATTCATTTCATCGTTTGTCTCAAAAGACAAAAATACCCTTTTCACTATTTTCGTTCTTGTTTTGACTTAGCTTCCAGTTTAACTATTCCTATCTATGTGATTCGTGACAGTGACCTCATGGACCCAAATGAACAAAGCTTTAGCTAAACACTTGGACTCAAAAGTTCACAAACCTTTTCCAAGTTTAGCTTAATGCCAACTGACTCCACTAAAGAGCTGACACTGAAAATCTCTCGGTTCAAATGAATTTATTTTCTACTCAATAATTCGACCTAATTATGATGAGCGGATCCACTGAATATTATCTATGTTTACCCTTCATGAATGTCATCAGCTAGTCGGGATTTACTAAATTACCATTTTACCCTTCTAGCTGTTATTTCCTCAACTCCTTTGTCGCTTGTGAATAAGTTAGAAACAATGTATTGACGAGGAGCTAACAAGTCACATTGTTTCATCCAAAAGAGTCAGGACTCAATTTGGACACTGGCCAGTTCATTTATTCACACTCCAAGGAACAAAGCATGAGGTGACATACATTGCATTTCAGCAATCTTGTACATGAATTCCATATCTATGAGAACTTCACAAAGTTACTCATGACAGACTCACAACTTAGTACTTCACCAATAGGCCTTGTTCGGAATCACATAGTGAGTCCGAACTTTGACTTTCTCAAATGAGAATACTAAGGTGTGAAATGGCATGTCTCATTTCAGGATTAAGGTAAGCATGATGCAATTCATACATAGTGACTTCGAGACATAAGAGGTTAAATGGTTTGTTCTTATATTGTCTCTAGAAGTGCACTGGTCAATTCAGTACCTTCGGAAGATACCTAGAAGAACTATAGAGTCTCCAACTCTCAATGCCTCATAACCAGACATCATAGATTCCTCTAACAATCATACTGAGGTCAATAGTCCTTTGACCCTAAGATTGCGAATATATCGTTTTAAGCAAACTACGAAGAGTTTGTTCATGCAAATCTACATTTGTCTCTTCGTAAGTTGTTAAGTTTGTTTATGGACTAAAAGACTATGGTTTTATCATAAAGCTTCAGACAAGGAAGATTGAATGAACGTTTCAACTTTATTAATGAATGAATAGGCAATTACAAGCAAGAGTCTTCATGAGACTTTATTACATCAAATGTTCAAAATAAAGACTACAACTCTTCTTGTGGGCACCATTGACAACACCGCGCACCCCTCGCGGAAACCGCACGCGCGGCACGTCGCGCCGGCCAGCCAGGCACAGCAAGCCGCGCGCCGCGCCAGGAAGGTCGCGCGCCGCGCCAGGCATACCGCGCGCCGCGCGAAGTCATGCCCGCGCCCAGTGACCTGCGCGCCGCGCCCCCTGCGCCGCGCGACGCGCGCCGCGTGTTGTGCGCCGCGCCTTGTGCGCCACGCCTTGTGCGCCTCCAATTGATGGTGCGCGCGCCCCTAGTCCCACATGGACAAAAAAGAAGCCTCCTAAGGCCCTCAAACACCTATAAATACCCTTCTCATTGAGGGGAAAGCCATCCCATTCATTCTCAAGGAACTTGAGACTTCTCTATGCTTCTCTAGATGCCATCCTTGGCCTGAAGCGGATTCTCCTCGATTTCTCGTTCTCAGAGATTCTGAAGCGCTTTCCGGGGACTCCCGAGTGCCGCCTCTCTTGATCGAACGATTAATCTTGAGCCCACGAGTGCTCTTACGGTTTTCGACTGAAAATCGCCTACGCGTCTAGCACCCTAGATGCGTCCACCATTTCTGACAAGAAATCGCCTACGCGTCCGGCATTTCCAACTAGGAATCGCCTACGCGTCCGGAATCTCCGCCACAACAAGGAACTCTTGACTTAGAGTCTTCCACGTCTCCAAAAGAGAGAAAACACACATTCTCTCTCGCATACGCGATCTCCGAAGTTCTGAGACGTCGCCGAGGACTCCTCCGCGCCTCGTCTCCTTCGTTGAGCACGCCTCTCCACCAAGGCTCTGCGCCTCACACTGTGTCTTACACGCCTGAACTGCGTTCTGACCTGATCCCACACACGGGTACGTAGGCAGCCGACACCCAAGGCACGGTCACTCCTCCTCCTCACCCCCTACCTCTCCCGAGAGGCGGGTTGATCAGAGAAAAACCTAGCTCGAGACTTTCGAGTTCACACTTTTGGCCCGGGTGCGATCACTTGGTCTGGCCTTGGATCGAACCGCCCGAGGTTTTCAATAGTTGTTCATTTTCGTGCGACAACATTTTGGCGCTAGAAGGAGGAGACTTCCCGACCTATTCAGCCCGAAATCCCTTCTGTTCATCTTCTTCTTTTCTTCTGCAAACTCAACTTTCTCGAACTTGAGAAAAGATGAGTAGCCAACCACCCGTACGTTATGAGGGCGTTAACAACCCCGATAACGTCACGGGGACCACAAAATATTTCTTGCGCTCCCAAGCGCATGGTGACGAAGAGTCGCTCCACGAAAAGAGCTCGACCCGCTCACCATCTCCATCTCCAGATAGCAGGGACGACCGCATCATGGAGTTGGAGGAGAATATCCACCAACTAAAGGCGAAGAACGTGAGGTACCACAGCCGACTGGCTGCGAAGCAACCCACGCACGATGCAGTAACCCCCAACGGGATCCTGAGACCCTCAACGAGGAAAGTCGCGACCGCGATCCTGATCACGAGGGTACTGGCGATTCGGAGGATATCGAGACTTCTCTCACGAAGGACGGGGGACTCCCCGCCGTGTTTGAAGCCGATCCTTCGAACCCCTTACCCCGGACAGGTGACGCACCTGCAGCTCCTCAAGAGGGGAACTCCCGACGTTCAGCCCTCAACCGACTTGGTCGAAGGGAGAATGTTGCGGAAAGTCAAGGCACGCGGAGAGCGCGCCTCCGTACGGCAAGCCCTGATCTTAGGGACCATCTCACTGCTCAACGTATTGAGCGTGGCGATGACCTAAGAGAGCGACTAAGCTCTAGGCCAAACATCCCCGTAGCAGCCCTAACTAACGGGAACCGCCGCACGGGTCAAGGGTCTAATGAAAGGCGGCAGCTAACTCCTCACGAACAGGGAGTTACTCCGACTACCGGTCTCGATGTGATCACTATGATCCACAATCTTCGAAATGAAGTACGAGATCTCTGAGAACATGGAATAGGCGGAAGTGCCTATGGGGTCGTCGAGGAGAATCCATCGCCTTTCACGGCTCAGATATTGGCCGAGGTATGCACGGGAAATTTCAAGCTCCAGAACATCTCTCCCTACGATGGAAAAGCGGATCCCGCTTACCATATCCAGCACTATGAAACCTGGATGACGATGCAGGGTGTCGCTCCCGGCGCCATGTGCCAAGCTTTTAGTCTTACCCTCGCCGGACCCGGCTTCAAGTGGTTCAAGAACTTAAGGCCGGGAAGCATCCGATCGTTCAAAGACCTGAAGGACATATTCCTAACACGCTTCGCTACATCTATGGTCCAAAAGAAGACCAAGATGTACCTGTGGTCATTCAGGCAAGAGAATGGCGAGTCTCTTAGACGATACATCGCCCGATTCACTGAAGAATCGAATAAGGTCGACCGCTTTGACGACAAAGACGCAATCACTGCTATCATTGAAGGCTTGCGCACAAGTGACTTTCTTAAGTCCATCGTTGGCCGTGTCCCTTCTACCATGGCCGAGTTAATGACTCGAGCCAAGACCTTCATGGGGGTTGAAGATTACCTCGATGGCCGCAAGGGCGATAATCAAAGCCCTCACCGCCGAGACGAGCCTAGCAATGAGCAAGGCAACTCCCGTAAAAGACGAAATAGAGGGGGTCAGACTTCTAATAGCCGACCTCCGATGCCCCAAAAGCTGCGACTTGCGGAAGACTTTAAGGGCTACTCGTCGTTCACACCGCTGAACACGCCGCCAAAGCGGATCCTGGCTTTGGCACGTGACAAGTTCACTCCCCCGGCTCCAATAAGCAAAGATCCCGCGACTCGCGATAGATCTAAATATTGTGAGTTCCATCAGGAATACGGTCACTTGACCTCCGAATGCTACAGTCTTAAAAGGCAGATCGAGGCATTGATCCAACGGGGTGAGCTAAAAGAGTTCGTGTTACGCATGATTAGCGCTGCGGGCCCCACCACGAACAGACAACAGTCTGGTCAGGGAGGAGGAACAGCCGCTGCTGCCGACCGAACCACGGCTACTGCCAACGCCAATCCACAACTTCACGTGGTAACCACCATACTGGGTGGCCCACAAGATGGAGATTCAGCCCGGCTACGGAAAAAATCCCTAAGGGCCGTGGCTCAAGAAGGCGCTGCTATGCACATCAACCTCACCTATGAAGAACCTCCGTCCGTGCCCCACGAGACGATGTACTTCACCAACAAAGAGGCCAAGCGAGTTGTGCATCCGCACAATGACGCGATAGTGCTCAAAGCCCAGGTGACTAATAACTTGGTGAAAAGAGTTCTCATCGACAACGGCAGTGCTGCGGACATAATTTTCAAGTCCACCTTAGAGCGCATGAAGCTCGGGGGGCTACGACCAACTCCGACCCAAACGCCTCTATTCGGGTTCACTGGGGAGAGAGTCATGACCAAAGGCATCATCGATCTACCGGTCACCTTCGGAACTCCCGGAGGCATTGAAGTCGTTCACATGGTCCCATTCCTAGTGGTCGATCAAGAGTCGCCCTACAATGTAATCATTGGGCCGCCCACGCTGAACCGACTAAGGGCTATTACTTCTACATACCACCTACTGGTGAAGTTCCCTACCAAGGATGGAATCGGCATCATGGCTAGAGACCAATCCCAAGCCAGAATATGCTACATCCAAGGAATCGATGGAAAAACCGCTAGCAAGACGGTTAACACGATCTCCCAGCTTAGAGATAGCGTCGAGTCGACCAAGGTCCTCCGCGAAATCCATGAAGACATCTGCATGACACCCAAGTGCAAGGTGCCGACGTCCTCATCCCAAACAGGGAGGGACCCCACAAAGTCTGCCAAGTCATACATGACGGGACATACTACACGGACGAGACACCGATCCGTCGCCTGTGGAATGCGAAACACTTGAGACAGTACTACTAGTAGCCAGCGCTTCCCCCATTTTATTTCTTTGCTTTCCAACATTCAATAAGGCCTACGAGCCAATGTTTTAGGATTTCAACTTTTTTTCAATATTAATAAAGTTCGAGGTTTTTCTTTCAAAATCCGCTTTTTAAAAGTTTTTCGATAACGTTTGTAAACCCAAAAACTCAGGGGGCTAGTGACATAGGCAACAGTAAGTACACTCAAAACCCTCAAGAAAGTACGCTCCACAAAAAGAAAGCACGCTCCACCAAAACAAAACACCCAAACATAAACGGGACGAGCGTGCACTTAAGACGCCTCCACGGTGCGCCATAAGACATCCCAGAGATGCAGGCTAAGACGCCTCCGCGGCGCGCCATAAGACATCCCGGAGATGCAGGCTGAAGAAGCCCCCGCGGCGCGCCATAAGACATCCCAGAGATGCAGGCCTAATACGCCTCCGCGGCGCGCCATAAGACATCCCAGAGATGCAGGCTAAGACACCTCCGCGGCGTGCCATAAGACATCCCAGAGATGCAGGCTGAAGACGCCTCCGCGGCGCGCCATAAGACATCCCAGAGATGCAGGCCTAAGACACCTCCGCGGCGCGCCATAAGACATCCCAGAGATGCAGGCTAAGATGCCTCCACGGCGCGCCGTAAGACATCCCCGCAATGCAGGCTAAGACGCCTCCGTGGTGCGCCATAAGACATCCGAGAGATGCAGGCTAAGACGCCTCTGTGGCGCGCCATAAGACATCCCAGAGATGCAGGCTAAAGTCGTCCCTCGTGACGCACCAAAGACGCCTACATGGCGCACCTAAGACTCCTACATGGCGCACCAAAGCCGTCCCTCGTGATGCACCAAAGACGCCTACATGGCGCACGTAAGACGCCTACATGGCGCACCTAAGACGCCTACATGGCGCACGTAAGACGCCTACATGGCGCGACCACGTCGTCCCTCGTGACGCACCTAAGACGCCTACATGGCGCACCCAAGACGCCTACATGGCGCACTTAAGACGCCTACATGGCGCACCTAGGACGCCTACACAGCGCACTTAAGACGCCCACATGGCGCAACCAAGTCGTCCCTCGCGACGCACCTAAGACGCCTACATGGTGCGCTTAAGATGCCTACATGGCACATCTAAAAAGCCTATAAGGCACACCTAAACCACCATACAAGGCGTAGGTCCTGCCATCTTCGCCACCGCCAACTGAGCACGATCACACTCGCCTTTGGAGACTCCCCATCCCACGCGAGCTAAGTGAAGCTGCACGCAAAGACTCGTGAACTCCGCCTCTAAGCAAGAACTTCGCTCGGCCTGAGCTAGCTGAGACTTCGCTCAAGCAAACTCCTCCTGGAAGAGTCCCAGGCGACGGACGAGGTCGTGTAGATTCTCCTCGAGTCGAGCTTTGCTCCTCGAGACAAGTCCTTCGCTCCTCGATCCAAGTCATCCTCCTCGAGTCGAGTCATTCTCCTCGAACCGAACCATTCTCCTCGAGTCGAGCCCCGTTCCTCGAGTCGAGTCATTCTCCTCAAGTCGAGCTTTGCTCCTTGAGTCGAGTCATTCTCCTCGAGTCGAGCTTCGCTCCTTGAGTCGAGTCATTCTCCTCGAAGTCGAGCTTCGCTCCTTGAGTCGAGTCATTCTCCTCGAAGTCGAGCTTCGCTCCTTGAGTCGAGTCATTCTCCTCGAAGTCGAGCCTCGCTCCTCGAGTCGAGCTTCGCTCCTTGAGTCGAGTCATTCTCCTCGAAGTCGAGCTTCGCTCCTTGAGTCGAGTCATTCTCCTCAAGTCGAGCTTTGCTCCTCGAGTCGAGTCATTCTCCTTGAGTCGAGCTTCGCTCCTTGAGTCGAGTCATTCTCCTCGAAGTCGAGCTTCGCTCCTTGAGTCGAGTCATTCTCCTCGAAGTCGAGCCTCGCTCCTCGAGTCGAGTCATTCTCCTCGAGTCGAGCTTCGCTCCTTGAGTCGAGTCATTCTCCTCAAAGTCGAGCCTTGCTCCTCGAGTCGAGTCATTCTCCTCGTATCGAGCCTTGCTCCTCGAGTCGAGTCACTCTCCTTGAGTCGAGCCTTGCTCTTCGAGTCGAGCCATTCTTCTCGGGTCGAGCCTCGAGTCGAGTCATTCTCCTCAAGTCGAGCCTTGCTCCTCGAGTCGAGCCATTCTCCTTGAGTCGAGTTCCGCTCCTCGAACAAACACCTGGAGCGACCTGAAGAACAGGTCAGCCAAAGTAGAGACCCGCGCTCGAGCCTGGGGAATAAGGGCCGATCTTCCGAATGCAGACGGGGAAGCGTCACCAGGGTGGTCGAACTTCCGAATGCCCCGTGAGACCGACTTATGCTTGATGCGTGGTCAAACTTTTAGCATTGATCCCCGAGCAGTCGAAGCCCTCCGGTGCGGCAGAGCCTCCCACCACGTGCCACTCCGTCTTCTCGAAGCATCAGCCCGCAGCATCAACCTCCAACTCCGAGACCTCGGAATGAGCACGCCATTGCGGAACGCAAATGTGCAGTCGCCTTCCAAGCTGGCCGAGATGGACGCCATGATCTTCCCCCCAATAGGTCACGATTACACAATCTTCGCCCTGCTAGTCACCGTCAAGTCCCATGGACTCCGGGATGATGATATCGTAAAAACAAAGCTCCATCGAAGAAAGACTTGGGCGTGACTTCACCAAAAGATCAACAAGCCGAGACACGCCGGGCCGCCTCTACACAAATGCGTGCCCCACTTGCCCACGCATGTCCCATTTGCTCCGGGGCTAGAGCGACAGACGTAAACGCGTCTGCCTCGCCCACGTCGAGCTACGTCTCCTATCCGCTTGGATCCTCCTCCACGTGTCGATCACACACTCGTGTCGAGAGAGACGGAAAAGCGAGAGAGAGCACTAGCAATTGTGAGAATATTCTTTATAACCACAAAAGCTTCGTGACAGTGAAGCTCTGGGAAGTCTATTTTCCTCAAACACCCGGCGGAAACAACTAAAAGTTCACCGCCCGGGGCCTCCCGAGCAATGAACTTGGGGGGATAATGTTGTCGGTCGTTTTTGGAAAACCGGAGACGCCAAGAAGGCACGTCGCTCAAAGGGCCGATGGTCAGGCCGGAGGTCCTGAAGAGCGGCAAGTCTTCAAGATGCCTCTCTTGAGTCGAGCCTAGCCCCTCGAGTTGAGACTTGAGTCGGCTCCCCGAGTTGAGCCTCGCTCCTCGAGTTGAGACTTCATACAGTCTCCTCGAGTCGAGCTTCGCTCCTCGAGTCGAGCCTTGAGTCAGTCTCCTCGAGTCGAGCCTTGAGTCAGTCTCCTCGAGTCGAGCTTCGCTCCTCGAGTCTAGCCTTGAGTCAGTCTCCTCGAGCCGAGCTTCGCTCCTCGAGTCGAGCCACTCTCGTCGAGTAGAGACCTTTATAGTTCGCGTGGCAAGCATGGTATCTAAGACCCCTAAGGACCACACAAGAGTCCGACAAGACGGCCCATGCACCGCGCACCCCTCGCGGAAACCGCACGCGCGGCACGTCGCGCCGGCCAGCCAGGCACAGCAAGCCACGCGCCATGCCAAGAAGGTCGCGCGCCGCGCCAGGCATACCGCGCGCCGCGCGAAGTCATGCCCGCGCCGCGCGCCCCATGCGCCGCGCATCCTGCGCCTCGCATCCTGCGCCGCGCGTCCCGCGCCGCGCATCCTGCTCCGCGCCCGGTGACCTGCGCGCCGCACCTCCTGCGCCGCGCGACGCGCGCCGCGTGTTGTGCGCCGCACCTTGTGCGCCTCCAATTGATGGTGCGCGCGCCCCTACTCCCACATGGACGAAAAAGAAGCCTCCTAAGGCCCTCAAACACCTATAAATACCTCTCTCATTGAGGGGAAAGCCATCCCATTCATTCTCAAGGAACTTGAGACTTCTCTCTGCATCTCTAGATGCCATCCTTGGCCTGAAGCGGATTCTCCTCGATTTCTCGTTCTCAGAGATTCTGAAGCGCTTTCCGGGGACTCCCGAGTGCCGCCTCTCTTGATCGAACGATTAATCTTGTGCCCACGAGTGCTCTAACGGTTTTCGACTGAAAATCACCTACGCATCTAGCACCCTAGATGCGTCCAACATTTCTGACAAGAAATCGCCTACGCGTCCGGCATTTCCAACTAGGAATCGCCTACGCGTCCGGAATCTCCGCCACAACAAGGAACTCTTGACTTAGAGTCTTCCACGTCTCCAAAAGAGAGAAAACACACATTCTCTCTCGCATACGCGATCTCCGAAGTTTTGAGACGTCGCCGAGGACTCCTCCGCGCCTCGTCTCCTTCGTTGAGCACGCCTCTCCACCAAGGCTCTGCGCCTCACACTGCGTCTTACACGCCTGAACTACGTTCTGACCTGATCCCACACACGGGTACGTAGGCAGCCGACACCCAAGGCACGGTCACTCCTCCTCCTCACCCCCTACCTCTCCCGAGAGGCGGGTTGATCGGAGAAAAACCTAGCTCGAGACTTTCGAGTTCACACTTTTGGCCCGGGTGCGATCACTTGGTCCGGCCTTGGATCGAACCGCCCGAGGTTTTCAATAGTTTTTCATTTTCGTGCGACAACATAGTCTTCAAAAAAAAAGACTGGAGTCATAGGCAGAGAGATAAGACTCTAGTGCAATACACGACAGTCCTAGTGTGTAGTCTTTCTAATTGAATCAATTAAATCTACACGCTAAAGCTGTAGTATCTATAGCCTACGTGATTGAATGTTGTAGGACTACAGAATAAGGCTGTAGTCTTATAGATGAGACTAGTAAGACTACACTTATAAGATTTAGTTACTTATTTTAACTACAGTCTTATAAAATTAATACACTACGACCGAAAACTGGAGTCATATCCAAAGAGATAAGAACTTCAGCGCAATAGATGACAGTCGGTACACCGTAGTCGAATTAAAATGACTACGATCGTCTGGAGTAGTTAGAGGCCAAATTTCTGGTAATGTGTAAATCCATTTTTTTCCCACCAATTATATTTATGATTCCCAAAACGTAAATACACTACTACAAAACTGGGATCCTACAATGCTTAAAAACAGTTGTAGAATGATTCTACAACGCTTATTAAGCGTTGTAGAATGATTCTACAACGCTTATTAAGCGTTGTTGAATCCAGCGTTGTAGAAGCTTCTACAACGCTTAGATATCCGTTGTAGAAGCTTGGCTTCTACAACGCTTACACATCCGTTGTAAACGCTTCTACAACGATAGAGTTCCATTGTCCAATTATTACATTATTTGTTGCTGATAAACCTAATTTTATGTAGCAAAATGAAAAACATATTTTCAAAATCTTAGCAGGCATGACTGTACGAAAAAAAAACAGAAATTACAGTGTTTTGCTGAAAACCCGAATAAGAACGAGGAATATGAAACTCGCTGAAACATTTTTATTCATATATTCTTCCCCATGCCATGTGCTAATAATAAATCATAACATTATAGCTTCTCACTTTTTTTGCCTTTTTTTTTAAAACCAGAATATAACTTTGCTTATATTTAAATTTTCCTTTTCTAGTTCTAAGAACAAGAGTACAGTTAGTGATTTCTTATTTAAGTCTCCGTAACGTGTTTTCATTTGAGAAGTTAGGTTAATTTACCCAACAAGTATCCTTGAGAGAGAAGTACTTGCTTTGGTTATATTAAAATTGCAAACTTTGAGGATTATTATATTATATCATCCATACGTACACGGAATCTTCTATCTAAGTTGAAGGTTGACGTTAGATTATAGAGAAATTGTTTCATCTACCACTATTTGATAAGTTTTTTTTTCAAATTTCCATCAAAAGTTTAATTTGGCCAAACAAACTAGTAAGTCACTTGTACAAATACAATTTTATCATCAACATGATAAAATTAACCTACACTTTGCGAACTGTATCTATGATTTCTGATTAAGTTTTAACCTTCTACTTTGATGGAGATTTATGTCCCTATGTAACAGTTCCTTGTCAAGTTTGGTAACTGTGATGAATGTATTATACGTTTCTTTGAAATAATCAGTATGATAATTTATTATAATGTCTACTTATATGACACAATCTTTGGGTAATCAACAAAATTCTTCTGTGGACAATAATTTTAACAAGATAAACGCTAACAACGAGATCTGGGGGAGAGTAGTTTGATTAGGGTACAACCAAAGTTCTATTCTTTCCATCACTCAAATCATGCATGGATATGCTTTGCTGTAAGTACAAAACTTACATTTAAAAAATAAATAATAATAAATATATAAACCTTGTATTCTATGGTATGGAACAATGTAAAAGATGTAATAAAGTATAAATTAACTTATTATGATAATTAAAAAAAAAACTATGAAATTCCCCGAAAATTCTAAAATTTAGGGTGAAAGAGAATAGATATTAGTTTAAAGAGTATTTTTTGTCCTACTCATTAAACATAAATAAAAGAATCTATTTTTTTTACATTATTTGTTGCTGATAAACCTAATTTCATGTAGCAAAATGAAAAAATATTTTCAAAATCTTAGCAGGCATGGCTGTACGAAAAAAAAAAAAGAAATTACAGTTTTTTGCTGAAAGCCCGAATAAGAACGAGGAATATGAAACTCGCTGAAACATTTTTATTCATATATTCTTCCCCATGTCATGTGCTAATAATAAATCATAACATTATCACTTTACTCTTTTCGCCTTTTAAAAAAAAAAAAAACCAGAATATAACTTTGCTTATATTTAAATTTTCCTTTTCTAGTTCTAAGAACAAGAGTACAGTTCATGCTTTCTTATATAATTCTTCGTAACGTGTTTTCATTTGAGAAGTTAGGTTAATTAACCCAATAAGTATTCTTGAGAGACAAGTACATGCTTTGATTATAATAAAATTGCAAACTTTGAGGATTATTATATTATATCATCCATACGTACACAGAATCTTCTATCTAAGTTGAAGGTTGACGTTAGATTATAGAGAAATTGTTTCAACAATCACTATTTGATAAGTTTTTTTTTGTTCTAATATTCTACCAAAAGTTTAATTTGGCCAAACAAACTAGTAAGTCGTGTACAAATACAATTTTACCATCAACATAATGTCAACACGAGTATCTCACTATTGTTGACATCTGTGAGTTTTGAGTTTTCTGTTTGTTGGCAATCGACATTTATTGTTAACATCTATGTCAACAATTGACATAAATTGATGATGGTAAAATTGTATTTGTACAAGTGGTTTAGTATTATTTTTTGCCAAATTAAACTTTTAGTGGAAAATTGGAAATTTTTTATCAAATGGTGATAATTGAGATAATTTCTCCAGATTATATAAAAATGCTCACGGTAAGACTTTGCATTAAACATGCATGTACATAATAGTTAAAGTTTTATATGCTAAATGGATGACCTAGATTGTATTCTTGATTTTTTTTTTTTTTTTATTACTGATGGTCGAACGTAATTACGTTTTCAGACCCATTAATAAATATAAATGATACTTGTTAAAGGTGGTATTTACTTTCTTGATTTCATCCATCTATGTATCTTGTATGTTACTAAAATAGGCCGATTCCAAAACCCCAACATGCATAGAGAATAGATATATACTATACTCACTTTATACGAATTAATATATTTAGCAGTACCAAGCCTAGAATCAATTCCAACAATATAAAGCTCAGTTATGGTAGCTTTGTCTTTGACGAAAGCATATAGGCTGATGTTGATAACATTAGACAATATCTTTACTTCACAAAAGGGTATTGATTATTTGATAACATTAGTGATAATCTAAATTTGTTACTTTTTTTTTTTTTAGGAAACGTGGTCGGTGCCACGGAATAACATAAAAGTCCTCACGTATGGCGGAGGAATACCGTGGTTACAAAGATAAGAGTGAAACAGAACCAAACGGTAAAGAAAACAGAAATAGACTCAAACAAATAGGGCCCTAGGAGGCCGCGCGGGACCTCAACTCGCGATCATCGGCCCTAATGGCCTCTTCCGAACAAGGCGGGACTAAACCCAGCCAGGTCGAGGACGAGTGATGGTTAACCGCGTAGCGCGCTAGATTATGCGCAGCAACGTTAGAAAGACGAGAAATATGCAAAATGCGAAAAACCTCAAGCTCCCTCACCTCTCTGAAGATGCGGTGCAGGATCGTCCCAAGCTCTGTCGCAGGCGTCACGCCCTCATCGATCATTCTCACCACCCCCAAGTAGTCAGACTGGATCTCCTCTCTCCTGCCACCGACGCTGCGAACTAGCTCTATGCCCTGGAGGACAGCATACGCTTCCGCAAGCTGGGGGGAGAACCCCCTAGCCAGGAAAAGCGTCTGCGAGGCGATCACCTCTCCGGTGTGGTTTCGGGCAATACAACCGACACCGAAGCCTCCACGGTCGCGAGCGAGTGCCGCGTCGACGTTAATCGAGAGGGTCCCGTCACTAGGGGGGTCCATCTGGGGGTCGTAGTCACCCTCGTGCTCGTCGGAGTCTCCCCAACCGTAGCCGCTCTGTACTCCTCGAGGAAGCTCACCGTCCACTGGACTAGCTGTGGCTGGCTCCAAGCTGATCTCCCGGCCAAGACATTGTTCCTGTGGTTCCAAAGTTCCCAAATAATGGTAATGAAAAGCTCATGGAAACGAACCTCAAGGGTCTCCGTCGCTCTGAGGATAGCGTCGAAAGCATCGCCGTCTCTGAAAGGCGGAAGAATGTGGCCGAAGCCCACCTCTTTCCAGACTCTCCTGCTCCACCTGCAACCCCAAAAAGTGTGGAAAACAGTCTCTCTCGCCTCCTGACAGACAGGGCAGCTGTCGTCAGAGGTGATCCTCTTCTTAGCTAAGACTGCTCTGGCCGGGATCTGGCCTAAACAGACTCGCCAACAGAAGAGTTTCACCTTAGGAGGGACTCTCAGCTGCCAGAACTTCGTCCATCACTTCTCCATCACCGTTGGGTCTGAAGAGCTGGCGGCCGGAGTACTGGCTCTCTCCATCGCGACACGGAAGCCACTCTTGACGGAGTACTCTCCGTTCTCAGTGTAATGCCAGCGTCGCACGTCAGGTGAGCCCTCACCCCCACACGGAATGCTCAGGATCGCTGCAGCGTCCTCATCACCGAACATCGCTGTGATAAGATCAACATCCCAGCTACTGTCGGGTCTCATAAGCTCAGCGACCCGCATATCGGGGGGAATCCAAGGGGGGTCAATCCAGGTGGCCGGTCTATCCCTCGGAACCCAACTGTCACCCATGACCAACACAGACTCCCCGTCCCCAATCCGCCATCTCGAACCGGACTGAATGATCTCACGACCCCAAAGAAGACTGCGCCATATGGAGGAGCTACACGAGCTAGGGAGAGCCGTCATAATATCACCGTCGGGGAAGTAGCTCTGTCTATAGACTCGTCCAACCAGACTATCCGGTCTCCTGAGAAGCCTCCAGACACTCTTAGCCAAAAGGGCCTGGTTGGACTTCTCCAGATCTCTGAAGCCCATCCCGCCCTCTGACTTGTGTCGCGTGAGGTCCTCCCACTTGCACCAGTGGATCTTCTTCGTCGCCGTTCCACCCCCCCACCAGAATCTGGCTATCGCCGAGTGGATGTCTCTAATCAAACGCAGCGGGATCTTGTGGCACGAGGCCACGTAACTGGGGATCGACTGAAGGACGGATTTAATGAGGACCTCTCTGCCAGCTTGCGAGAGGGAGATGCCATTCCAACCCTTAATCTTAGCCCAAACGCGGTCTCTCACAAATCCAAAAAGCTCCGCCTTCCTCCGACCAGTGAACGCGGGAAGACCCAGGTATCGCTTATGGCAGTCCGTCTTCCTGACACCTAGGATCTGAGCCAGAACCTCACCCTCCTCATCGCTGACCTCCGTACCGAAACAAACATCGGACTTTTGAAAGTTCACCATCTGGCCCGAGGCCTCAGAATAAGTCCGTAAAATGTCAGTAACCCTCTCACACTCGTCAGGTGTCGCTCGGCAAAAAACCAAGCTATCGTCCGCAAAGAGAAGGTGGGACACATGAAGATCCCGGAACCGGACTCCTGAAATCGCTCAAGATTCCTCACTCGCTCGAAAGAGGCTCGAGAGGCCCTCAGAGCAGAAGAGGAAAAGGAAAGGAGAGAGAGGGTCCCCCTGGCGGAGGCCTCTGAAAGGAGTCACACTGCCTCGGATGGAGCCGTTGATGTTGAAGGCAAATCTGACTGAGGTGACGCATCTCATGATAAGGTGCACCCACCGCGTGCTGTATCCAAGTCTCAGCATCATCGACTCCAGGAAGGCCCACTCAACCCTGTCGAAAGCCTTTGCCATGTCAAGCTTGAGAGACGCACACTTTCCATTACCGAAGCGTTTCCGCTTTATCGTATGGAGAGCCTCGAAACCAACCATGACATTATCGAAGATCAGTCTACCACCAACGAAGGCGCTCTGGGACTCGAAAATAGCGTCGTGCAGAGTGATCTTAATACGGTTGACCAAGCACTTGGCCACTATCTTATAGATCACATTGCACAGGCTAATCGGTCTGAAATCGCTGACTCGTCTCGGGTCCTCGGTTTTGGGGATAAGGGTGACCACAGTATCATTAATGGTGGCCACCTCGTCCCCGTCGTTAAGGATCCCAAGGCAGGTCTTCAAGACCGATTCGCCTACGACGTCCCAATATCTCTGGTAAAAAATAACGGGAAAGCCGTCACTTCCCGGGGCCTTGATCGCATCCATCGAGAAAAGCGCCTTTTTCACCTCCCCTGGCTCAAAAGGGCGCTCTAACTCGGCGTTCAAAGCCTCTGAGATCCTAGGCTGTACGCCCGCAGAAACTAACTCGATTCTCTGCGAAGAAGGCCTCGCTGAAGAGAAAATGTCACCAAAGTAACCAGCTACGATCTTCTCTATCTCAGAGTCTCCACTGTGCTAATCCCCGTGATCGTCCTCTAGTCCTCGGATAGCATTTCTCTTCCTCCTAGCAGAAGCCTTGCGGTGAAAAAGCTTCGTGTTCTTATCTCCGCACCGCATCCAGGACACTCTGCTCCTCTGTCTCCAGTATTGCTCCTCCTTCTGAACTAAGGCGTCAAGCTGTCTCTCCTCCCGTCTGAAGGACTCCATGCAGAAATCCAGGCCCGATAGTCCCGCAAGCTCAACGATCTTCTTCTGCTTCTCAATCCTGTCTCTGATCTCTCTGTTCCTCTCCCCGCCCCAGCGGGAGAGTCTGCACTGACAGATCGCCTCAGCTAAGCTCGGACTCTGATCACCATTCTGGCCCGTCTCCCAAGCTCTACGGATCCGCTCGTCACACTCAGGCTCACCAATCCAAGACTCCTCAAAGAAGAAACGCCTCGGCCTCCTGCTCCGCCGGCGATCTCTGAAACCCGCTGTAAGCAGAAGAAGGGGTCTATGGTCCGAACTCCAGAACCTCAAGTGTCGAACTGTGGCCGCAGGGAAGAGATCGCTCCACTCGTGACTCGCAAGGCATCTATCCAAGCGCTCCTCTAAACTCCCTCTGCGACAGGTGAAAGGGTCTCCCTCGAAACCTAAGTCATGGATGTCGCAATCCGAAATCATCTCTCTGAAAGCAGATAACTGGCCGGGACCTCTGTCTCTACCTCTTCTAATCTCTGAGTTGGAGGCGACTTCGTTCATGTCGCCCCCGACTAACCAAGGACCCGTGAAAGAGCTCCGGAGGCGACGAAGAAGCTCCCAGGTATGTCTCCTCTGGGCGCTCGCTGGATCTCCGTAGATCCCCGCAAATCTCCAACTCTCGCCTAACTTGTTAACCAGATCTCCCTCGATGTGATATCTCGAAAATGTCTCGAGTAGGAATCTCACAGGCTCTTTCCAAAGTAACATCAAGCCTCCACTCCTACCAAGACAGTCCACCGTCATACAACCATCAAAACCCAGCAACACTCTCACCCGTTCAGCCCCCTCGCGCCGTAGTCTAGTCTCCGATAGAAAGATAAAATCGGGACTATGATCACGAACGTGGGTAAGGAGGGCTGACCTCGTCCCGGGGTTGCCTAACCCCTGGACGTTCCAAATAACGCCTATCATCGCGTTCGGCGGCCGTCACTCTTGAGGGGCGCCGCTCTCTCATCAGTAACAACTAAGGTCGAATCTAACGGACTAGAAACTTCCAAAGAACGAGTGACAGAAAATAAATCTCTCCTCCCTAGGTCATGTGTGGCAGAAAGTAAGTCTCTATGTCTTGTATCAAACTGAAGAACATAAGAATGAGGGGTGATAGATGGGCTTACCTGTGTGTCGAGCGTGGGTCTCAACACTCTCCCTGGTCCACGCTCACCATCGGACCCGGTCCCTGTTTCAGCTACCATCTCCCGCCTGTTCACCTGGGTAACCGTGGGGTAGCGTGTCGCGTCCTCTGAGCCTCTCTTCCCTTCGCCTCCGGCTTCGAAGAGTCGTGCCATTCTCATGACATTGCCAAACCTGAGGCGTTCGCTTGACTTTCTCTTCCCCGTTCCTCTCTCGCTCTTCCCCTCCGCCGACAGCTTGGGATCGGAGCCCGTCCCACCCTCATCAGTAAAAATAGGTCTCGTCGCAACAATCCCCTCAGCCTCTAAGTTGGCCTCAGCTTGGCTGAAGGAAACTGGGCCCAAATTCGCTCCAGGCTGGATATGACTAGGCCCAAAATCGGAGATCCATTTCCGTAAGCCCAACCCATTAATCTCATGGCCCATATTAAGTAATGTAGAAGTATTGGGCGTGGGCCCTGCAACAGTAGGGTGAGTTGGCAAAAAATCACCTCTCTCTCTCTTATCCTCGCGCCCCACGCCAACACCCACGTTACTTTTGCTTTTCCTTTTTTTCCTTATTTCCTTCTGAGAAGCCAACCCACTCTCTGCAGCTCTCAGATCTCCCATAGTAGCAAAGTTCTTCTCAGAAGCCGGAGTCACAGCATCCTTGCTCCGCCAAATCGGGGAAGGAGCGTCCCATCCCAACGGTCTGAAGGCCAGAGGCACGGTAGTGGGCCCACTCGCCTGCGTCCTCCCCGGCTGGACCTGCCTCAACTTCGCGGTCGCTGTCGGCGTCTCCACCTGGATCGATGTCCTCGTCCGGCCCGTCTTTTCCGGGTGAAGCGACTCCGCGGCATGGTTCGCTTCCCCATCAGTCGGCTTCGCGAGATCTGGCACTGTCGCCGACTCTGCCTGGATCGTCTCTTCCGGGCGAGTTAAATCGGCCGTCTGGTTCGCGACCTCGGGCTCTGTTGCCGTCTCTATCTGGATCGTCTCTTCCGGGCGAGTTGAGTTCTCACTCTGCAGCAGCAGCCCTCACCACCGAGATCTTTGTCCCCGGATTGCTCCCCTTCGGCGCCTTACCCCGGGACCCACTCGGCTCGGAATCCATCGGCGCCGGACCACTATTCTCGGGTCGGTGTGCTCCGTCCTCAGGTTGGTGTGCTCCGTTCTCGTCACGGCTCGTCGATCCCGACTCTTTTCCCGGACTCTTGTCCCCTTTCATATTCTTGTCTTCCGCGGCAGAGTTGGCCGGGACCGAGCCAGGCTTCGTCGGGCATGGGTCAGGGCCATCCCAACCCTCTTCCCGGGGAGATCTGGTTCCGTAGAAAGTCCAAGTGCCAGGACCGGACTTGAGAGGGGGTTCGCCACGTAGCCAAGCCCCGAAAAGAGCTTTACCGCCAATATTCGGAGCCTCCTCCTTGTCACGGCACTCAGGCTCGCCGTGCCCGAGCCGTCCGCATAAGAAGCAAAAATCGGCGAGCTTCTCATACCGGAAAGCGATCCACGACTTCTCAAGAGCAGCTCCGAGCTTAATAAAAACCCCTTTCTTCAGGGGTTGTCCGACATCGATGGCGATGCGGACCCGGATAAACTCGCCGCTTATCCGACCGTCTCTGGTCTTCTCTACCTTGCAGGTACGGCCTAACTTTCCCCCAATCAATTCTCCCATCCGCGCCGATCGGTATTTGAGTGGGACCCCGTGGAGCTGGACCCAGAATTCGACGAAGCGGAACTCATCGCCGGAGTTCTTCTCAAGTTCAGGGTCGTCCAAGACCAAGAGGGATTTGTCAAATTGCCAAGGTCCCGAGTCCCAAACTCGTTTCTTATCAGCAGACTTCTTAAACCGAAAACAGAAGATTCCGTTCCCGTGGTCGCTCACTTCAAGTTTTCCGGCTGTTCTCCACACTTTCGCCATGACAGATTTGAGCGCGTTTCTATTGAAGGCTTTTCTCCTCAACAACCTTCCTAGAAGGCAGTCGGACAGATCCGCTGCGGAGCTCACGAGCTCCTCACCGTCAACAACCAAAATATCCCCTTCATCTTCATCTTCGATACCCATCTCTGACCACCTATCGCACAGGTCCTCCATCACCAACGATGAGAAAGAGACCACGGCAAAAGACTCAGACCCACCTCAAGCGAGAGAACCCACGAGAGAGAGCTGAGAGAATTAGCTGCACCAAGACATCTAAATTTGTTACTAATACTCTTAATTTGTTGAGGTACACGTTAACGACAAATATAACATTAGTCATTTTTTTTTTAATATTTTTAATCTTTTGTAATAGTGTTCAGCTTGGGAATAGTAGTGTTATAACGGATACGAAAGAATAAGTCCCGTGAGAAAGAGAAACTTGTGCAAGAACGCATTCGAATTTTCATACATAAATGACTATATATTTGACACATACACACACACACATATACATATATATATATATATATATATATATATATATATATGCTAACTTAAAAAGCTCCTCTGTCCCTCTCGCTCATTCATCCATGGCAACATCCAGGTCCATTTCCATACAATCCGGTCCTTCCTTCACCGAAACAGACTTGAGCGAGCTCATCAAAAAGATCCAGGAACTGCAAAAAGAAATCGAGCCATCTGCGAACGCTGGCGAGCAGCAGGGAGATCGAAAGAGGCTGTTTGACAAGATGCTCGATGGTCTGGGCCAGATCGAGGCCCGGCTCACGCAGCTCGGGATATTCAAGGAGGAGTTCCAGAAGAGCATCGAGAGCCTCGTGAGCGCCGTCCACAAGCTCCTCGAGAGAATCAAGAAGGTCGATGATATGGACACGGAGGCCGCCAATGAGATGGACACGGAGGGCGCCCTGTCGATGGAGGAGGAAGTGGAGAATCAGATCAAGCTGATGATCAAGGAGATCCGGAAGCTGAAGCACCAGATCCCCACGGCGGTCCATAGGGGCTCGGCGGTCTCGGAGGTGCGGCCGGGTGAGGCGGAGACGGCGGTGAACAAGCTCCTGGAGGTGCAGGGCAGCGAGAAGTTCAGGAACAGCGAGCTTTTCGGGGAAGTGAGAGACGCTTATTACGAGGGGTTGAACGAGAGAGAGAAGAAGTGCGCTCTGTGCCTATCGGTGCTGGCGGAGAAGGAGGAGGTGAAGAAGCGGATGGTGGCGTACTGGTGGGCCGCGGAAGGGCTGCTGGACGACAAGAAGAATAAGGACATCAGAGAGGCCGCGGAAGGGCCGCTGGACATCAAAGAGGCGGCGGGGGAGATTCTGAACAAGCTGGTGCAGCTGGAGCTGATCACGCCGGTGAAGAGGAAGCGGTGGCCGGAGGTGAAGAGGTATCGGATGGAGCCGGTCGTCAGAGCCGCCTTGGCCAGGATCGCCGAGGAGCAACACTTCGTGCACTTCACCGAAGACGGGAAATTCGCGGCCTTCTTCTCCGACGGTGTTGACGCCTGGAACTCGGCGGAGAAGTTCTTGACGGTGTTTAACGTGGACGAGCAGTTTCCGGATTTGAGGTTAAAGTGGTTGGCCAAAAACTGGAACGGCCTGGAGGCTCATGAGTGGTTGAAGAAGATGAAGGCTCTCAGAGTTCTCTATCTCGGAAATTGGCGAACTCACGGTCAGTCCCTCTTCCCTCTTTTTTTAGACACAAATTCATGGGGGCTAATTTTATAATTTTTTAAGGTTAAGTATAAAAAGGAGAAATTAATATTGGTTAAGAAAGCATAAACAAAAAAAAATTATATATTTGTCTTATCCGTCACTGTATTTAGTTATATTTTTACTATTATAAGAAAAAAGAAATAGTTTGAAATAGCTCGATGACAGATTGTAGTAGTATTCAAATAATAAACATATAACTTGGCTTATACCTAACTCTCTTATAGTAATATAGTAATATGATACGTTATTTTTAATTTATTTTTTATAAAGTAATATGATACGTTATATTGCTCGATTATTATTATTATTATTATTATTATTATTATTATTATTATTATTCAAGTTGTTGGGATCAAACTGATTTACCGAAGAAAAAGACATGGAAAAATAGCTATATATATATTTTAATTATTACTTAGGTATTATTCAGCTAAGTTTTTATTTATTAATATTATCAAGCTTTGACTAATTTATGTAGTTATAAGAAGAGAAATCACAGAAGTTTTTTTTAACAAAAAAATAAAAATAAAAATAATGCAAGAAAACTATGCTAAAATAGAGATTAACAATAATCCCTCTTCCATTATACGAAAAAAAAAAACAACAACAACACTCTGTCTTTACGAAATTTCATTACACCTTTTTAATGTTTGGCGGGGTTGGTAAAAGACAAAAATAATTAATTTCTAAATGGGCATCTAGCTTTCAATTCATTCGAATTCATTTGTATCCTCATTTTAGTGCTGAATTCATCCCTAGCCTTTTTTCCCCTATCTAATTTATTTATTGGAAATTTACTATTCTATCTTTAGTTATAGTTTAAATACTCAACTTTTTAAGCACCAATTCAGTCCCAAGGGTAAGAAATTATAAGCGATAAACAAAAACTATGGACCAAACATTAAGCAGAAAAAAAAAATGAGGATCCAGTTAGGAAAAAAAGAGTATACATGGTACGATGACAATATTAATAATATGAACTCCAGCAAATAGTAAGAATTCGTATGTAATTTCAACGGATAATTAATATGTGGTTATAAATATATTCAACCATCTTAGAATTCAGTCATGTAGCTAAATGGACAAAATCAAAGGAAAATACCACATATGTATATCAAGTGTTAAAAGAAATGTCATGCTTATAAATGTTGTTAACATTGAAATCTGTTAGTTAGACAAGATATCGCATGTAAAATTAATGTGTTCGACAATAGTAACATAGATCAGTGCAACATAACTTACTATGAATGACAATTTCCCTAGTGAAAATGAAATTCACTATATAAAAAATAGTCAATATAGTCAATAGTACACAACAATTTTATATGAATGATCCCCACTTCAAGGCCCTTGTCCTATTACTATCCGTTAATTTCAATTTAGGCTCCCACTGAATTCGAGCTCCCTTACTTCCAAACAAAAACTCAGCAAGTGTTTATTTCTCTAAATTACAAAAGCCGTGTCCACAATCACGAATTAAAAAAATCCAAACAAGATTCTAACGCTCAATGGAGCATGATTAAGGCTTAGATAATAACACCACACACACCAAACACTTAATTTCTAAGTTCGCCGGTCTTGCAAGTCTAAGAACTCTAATTGTGTGAATGGATGCGTCAAAGACCACCAAGGGCAGAAAGTTTCTTTTATAGTTGTCAAGTCCTCTTCATCCAGATACTCTTGAGAAAGGCACTCTTCACATCCATATGGTACAATTTGAAGCAAAAAAGACACAATATACCCAACAACAATCTGAATTCTTCAAGACAGGCAACCGGAGTAAAAGTTTTGTCAAACTCTACTTCTTCAATCTGAGTATAACCTGGATTAACAAGATGCGCCTTATTTCCAAGTAACATGCCCATACTCATCAGACTTACTCTTAAATATCCATTTTGTAGCTTATTGTATACATAGAATACGGTCTTGGGACAAGTTTCCAAACCTCATTTTTCGTAAACTGAACAAGTTTTTCTTGCATAGCATTGACCAAAAATTCATCATTCAACGCTTCACTGACATATTTGGGTTCAATTTTTGAAGTAAAACACACATTAGAGAGTCTCTTTATATTTAACACTCTTTTTCCTCCCAGTCCTGACACCATCATTCATATTTTCAATAACACTAGCAATTGGATGATTTTTCATAACCCTTGTTTAGGGTTCCTTGACTTTGGTGACTCTTTTCTCTTCTTCATCATAGTCAGCCTATTCAATAACCTCTGGCTCTTTGCGAGAATGTCAGCCACATTGTCAGAGTCATCTTTCCTATCATCAAGCAAGATCACAACCCTCATCATCTGAACTCTCAATCTCAGCATGATTATTGTTGATAACAATACCATTTTGCTTAGGAGTAATAGGAGCTGAAAATTCACGTGAGATACCTTCAGAATTATAGAACAAGGAAAAGCTAGATTTTTCAAACTCCCTTCTATGATCACTCGGATTTTTACAATATTCTCAACGATGTCATCTTTCTCACGCTGTAGGCGATGACACAAAGCTTCAAACACAACACATGTATCAGATTTTTCATGGATAAAAATAACCCAAGTTATCGAGAACAGTCATCCATACAAAGGAAAACATAAGTCCAAGACTTTTGACTTGCATATGACCCATGAGAACCATATGAAGGAGCTCGACCACACGATATATGGTAGGATGTTGCACCATCTTATGTTACATCTTGACCTGTTTGCCCACCTGGCACTCACTAAGAATCTTTCTTTCTTCAATCTTAAGTTTGGGAATACCCACAGTAGTCTTCTCAGAAATAATCTTCCTCGTTCTATTTAAATTCATTGTTACAAGTTCTGGTGCCACTACTTGGTGTCTTCAACTTTAGAGATGAGACAAGGTTGATTCATGGAGTCTTTGACTGGAGACCACACGTAGCAGTTATTTGAGTACCTGATCTCCTTCATTAGCCACACCTATTGTTTATTGGAAATAATACACTCTTCGCGAATAAAGTTAACAACCAATTCATGATCACATAGTTGGATAATGCTTATGAGATTAGCAGCTAGGCCATCAACAAGAAAAAAATCATTTAGACAAGGAAGACCATGATAATTTAATATACCTTTACCAATGATTTTACCTTAAGCACCATCACCAAAAGTAACATAGATCTTATAATAGTTCTTCATATTAACAAGAAAACTATACTCTAACCGGTCATATGACGAGAGTGGCCACTATCAAAATACCATTCTTCTCTTGAAGGCGTACAAAGAGAAGTGTAAGCAATGCTGGCACGGTGATCAACGTTGACTCTCCAGATTTTTCGAGAATGAGGGGCATGCTTGGTCTGATGATGATGAGAGGATTAAGGTCGATGAAGATTTATCCCATAAAGTCTATAGCAAAAAGAATGAATGTGACCACGATGTCCACAACAATGTGAAACGTAACGAGGTTTGTTGAAATAAAACCTCATGGATCAATTAATAGGCTAATGCTGAAATTTTCCCTAATGCTTAATAGTGCTAGATGTCTGAGACATCTGTCCATCTTCCTACTCACTAGGAGAAACAAATGTTGTATTGAAACTAGAAACACCATTTGTGTAACCAAACCCGTTCATGTTCTTGGCAGGTTTCCCAATTGTAAGAATCTTATCAAGATTGCTAGTGTCAGAGTTGAGCCTTCATATGAACTTTATAATTTTCTCAAGCGAGCCACTTCTAGCTTCAGATCACAAATGGTCTCCAATAGCCCAGTATATTCCTACATGAGAGTCTCAATCATCTCCTCACGTGTGTCCAGCACCTGAGATTCTTCAAGCCACGTCAAATAAGGAACTTTATCAATTTCAGCAAGAACCTCAAAAGGGAGCTCATCATCATCATCACCATCATCATCATGATCATCATCAAGAATATGAATATTATTAGGATGAGAAGTACTAGCAACAGTAGTGCATTGTAGCGTTATACCTTGCAAATGCAACAAAAATGCATATTTGATCATATATACTTCTTTCACCGGAGTCATCATCGAAAAATGTAGCATTGTAACCTTTTTTTTACTTCTTCAGGTAATTTAAACATTCAGCCTGAATCTGACCAAACCCCTCAAAAATTTATGATATTGTATCCATTTGGGTCTGTTGGGATAGTTGGTGTTAGATCTATCACCATTACGTCCACATTGCTGAAAATTTCTACCTTTCTGATATTGTTGTTGTGGCTGATTGTCTTTGATAATAGGAGAGACTTAATTTCCAGATCTTTTTTCAAGCCTCCTCATGACCATGCCAAACGTTTTGGCAAGAATAACAAGAGAATCACCAATATCATCATCAATTTTAAAATATACATGCTCTCCATGATAAGTGACCAAGTTCATCTCTTCTTATCGGGTTTATCAATAGATAATTTAAAAGTCGAGAGAGATCAAAAAAGCTCATCAACTTTCATATTTGAAAGATCATGCACTTGTTCAATGACCAGTCACTTTCATATCAAATCTGTTGGAAAAAGATCTCAATATTTTTCTGACAGCAAGCTTCTCTTAAGGCATCTTCTCACCTAGGGAGAAGGATTCATTGGCTATATCATGAAGCCGGACATTAAATTCAAAAATAGATTTATCTTCATGCATCTTCAAACTCTCAAACTTTAGTCTAGACATGCGCACTTTAGATGTTCCATCATGTGCAACTTCAAGGATTTCTCAGGTGTCCTTTGCACTTTTGTATGTATTGATAAGCATGAAAATATTTTTTCAACAAGACAGTAAGTCCTTCTCCATCAACAATAGTGGGCAGAAACTATTCCTTAACAATAGCTTTCTATTAACAGACTTGAGAAAGACGCATACGAGCTTTTCGGTAGGCATAGTTTATCTATCAAGCACTGGTAGACGATTAATTGAACTACCTTCCTTGAGATTATCCATCATAAATATAATTGGTTAACAACACAAGGATAACACCCTGAGATTTGGGCGCTCGCTCTGATACCAATTGAAATTCCGTTAACTCAGAGACAATATGTCACACACAATCAAGACAATGGCAATGGCACAAGTAACAACATACATTAAATTATAATAATCTCTTTCATTTACAATTAATTACTTAACTAACTCTTGTGTACATGATTAGCTCAAATATATTAATTTTAATTTTGTTAAAATTTACACAGATTTGCCGCTAAAAAATTAAGACAATGGCACAAGTAACAACATACATTAAATTATAATAATCTCTTTCATTTACAATTAATTACTTAACTAACTCTTGTGTACATGATTAGCTTGAATATATTAAAAACTATAAAGAGATAAAATTAAAAACCTATAGTCCTGTGCAAAGTAAAATCAAATATAAACATTTTTCTCATATTAAAAATATAAAACTCCATTTTTTCTATCATTTTTTTTATACATCATCATCATTATCACTACCTTAGGCAAGGTAGCCAAACTATTCAATAATTAAATATTGAGCCATAAAAAATATTATGTATTTCTATTTTTCTAATGCTCCCTCCCTGATCTAGTTTTAACCTTAATATTCTAGATTAACCAGTTTATAACTCAAAATTTAAAGAAAAAAATAGTCGGACTAAGCCACTTGAAATATTGGTATTACAATCTAGCCAACGTTTCACCTAAGTTTCAATCTAGCCACGAATGATGACGTGGCTTTATTATTCATTTAGCAAATTACTAGATTATCATCTATTAAAATCGACTAACATCAACATGTAGCCAAAGTTTTGATCGGCCAAATAATGCAATTAATACATGTCAATTTTTCCCTTTAAAAAATAAAAAGAATACACGTCAACTTTAAATAGTCCATAATATTTTATTTCTTTTTTTATAGTTTAATTAGTTGATTTAAAAAGGACATTCGAATTTGTGTAATCCATAATGTAAGGCGAGTTTTCTGGGGTTAATTTAAGTTCCTTTTTCGTTTATTTTACATGCGATAAGTTTTGGCTGGCTGAAACGTTAGCTAGTAGTTGGTTGTTTTCTTGGGTTAATTTTCGTTTATTTTACACACGATAAGTTTTTGTTGCCTAAAACGTTGGCTAATAGTTTGTTTCTATGATTTATGTTACATAAGGGTATTTTCGATATTTTCTAACCATTTATTTCTATAAATGACTAGGTTACAAAATTTACCAAACGATGACTACATCCTTAAATTATGTTTGAAATTGGATACGTTGTTAGATTACCCAAATTTAAATCATTCATTTTTCAACTTCATCCTTGTAGCAACTGAATAATTCGGGTTTGGTCTTAGATGCTCATAAACTTTGGATAAATTTTTTTACAATATTGCGTAATACGTGAGTGTTTAATCGAAAGCAATAGTGCAAGAATCTAGTTAGAAGATGAAATTAGTTTTTAGATTTGACTATTATTTTAATTGAACTTTTCTTAAAATGAAAAATTAATCACATTCCTCAATTTCATATCCGCGGATAATGTAAAAACTAATATCTCGCCATATATATGCATATAAATTTCAGGGAAGCATCACATTGAAGTGGAAGGGATCGAGTTCTTGAAAGGGTTGAAAAAAATGAAAAAGCTAAGGCTACTTAGCCTTCAGGGCGTATCAAGGATAAACGAACTGACAGACTCCATAAAATCGCTCACTCATCTGGAGATCTTGGACCTCAACTCATGCTATAACCTCCAATTTCTTCCAAACGAAATATCCTTTCTCAAGAACCTGACCCACTTGGACATCTCAAACTGCTTCTTCATCGACCACATGCCACCAGACCTCTCGTCCCTCACCAAACTAAAAGTCCTCAAGGGCTTTGTGGTAAAAAACGATGGCATCGAAAAGTTATGCACTCTCGAGAGCCTCGAGCAGATGAATTCCCTCAAGAAGCTCAACATCGTCGTGAGAAAAAAGGATTTTCCGGCAAAAAAGGATATTGAAGCCCTCTCGAAGCACACTCAGCTCGAAAAACTCACACTCTATTGGGGAGCGCAGTCTTCGAGATCATCGGAGGAGACACAGAATAGCACAAACAACAACAACGGAGATGATCTTCCACAGGCGAATCTCCCCCAGAATCTGATCAAACTGGATCTTCAGTGTTACCCTCATTCGGAAGCCCCTACATGGCTGAGACCATCGAAGCTGGAAAATCTGAAGAGGCTGTACATCCGAGGAGGGAAACTCGGGGAGAGCCACCCTGAGGCGTTGGCCGGTGAATGGTCGAAAGTCGAGAGGCTACGTTTGAAGTACTTGGCTGGGATCAAGATGACGTGGACGGAGCTGCAGAGGAATTTTCCGGAGCTGCGATATTTGGAGAAGGTTGAGTGCCCTTTGGTCACCTTGTGCCCTTGTGACGAGGATGGCGTGTGGGTCAAGGAATGAAGTGAGGAAGCTCGGAATTAATGTTCTGAATGAAATATAAATAATTTTTAAAGTACGTTTGGTGTGATAATAAGTGAGTTTGGATGATTTGGTTCTTTTATAGTGAAGTTACAACAGAAATTCTTGTTGGCCATATCATCATTTAAAGTTGTTTTCTTCCTAAATAATTATATGAAAATTCTGAATGCTCGGGTGATCAGTTAAAGACGCATAATTAATACAAAGAGTCCCGTATTATTAGAAAGGGTCGCATGATGAGGTGAGGCTAACTGTTATAAAAGTTAACCAATGATTTAATAATAATCTCCAAAATGCTCTCAAGTTTTTGTCAACCCACGCTCTGACTCGTCACATCAAAATCCCAAGGAATCAAATGCCGTTTTCGTTGCCGTTTCGAGCCTCCTGATTTACGGAAAATCGTCATGCCGATGGAAAACCCAATGGAAAAATTGTGGAAAATGGCAAGTGAAATGCCGTTTTCAAATGCCGTTTTCCATGAAAAACCGACGTGCCGACGGAAAACCGAACGGAAATAATGTGGCATAATATGTTAAATATATATATATATATATATATATATATATATATATATATATCTTTCAATTTTTAAACTTGAAATTTATGTCGACTACATTTTATAATCTTCAATTACCTAATTGTTTTTGCACCAATATAATATATAATACCAACAACTCGTTAATTTCACCAATCCATTGGAATTTATATTTTATAATCTTAATACGTAATTATTTATACACCAATCTAATATCTAATATTTCAATACGCACAACTTGTTAATTTCAATCTCACATAACATATTTATACCCAATACACAAATTTATACACACACACATATAACGATATATCTAAGTATTATTTATATATATAAATATTATTTCTTAAATTTATACCCAATCTAACATATTTATACCCAATACACAAATTTATACACACACATATAACGATATATCTAAGTATTATTTATATATATAAATATTATTTCTTAAATTTAGATGAGATTTTTAAGTTTTTATGTGATATATTTTTTATAATTTAATTTACAATGTTATATAAATTTATCAATAATTTATTTATTTATTTTAATTATTTTTTATATTAAGTTGATGGTTTTTATTTACAAATCATATATTAAACATATACATAATATAACAAAGTCGATGCTCAGCACAGTGGTATATCCAGAACCTCTCATCCGTGTGACTTGGAGTTCGAATCTCAGGTCCAGCTTTAATTTTTAAGTTAAAAACGACATAAGCGGCAAACGACGATTTTCGACGGAAAACGACGATATTTGGCGAAAAACGACGACGAAACGAAAAACTTGCTCTTCGTCGTTGACCCACCGAAATGGAATTTCCAGCCGAAATTCCTGGAAATCCGGCGGCATTTGATTCCTTGCAAAATCCTAGTCCAAACGTGTTGTTTATTACTAATCATAGGACATTATATTATTAATTTCATCCATAGCCAATAAACTTCATAACATACACTTTTATACTACTACTACTAACACATTATTCTTCAAAATTATAGATCTAAGCCCCATTTTTTGCACTCTGAATTTCGAAACTAATAAATATAATTCGCATAAATCTCAAATTTAACGATGGAAAGATATATATATATATATATATATATATATATGTATATTTAACATATAACATTATTTTTGTTCGGTTTTTAATCGGCATGTCGATTTTTCATGAAACGGCATATCAATTGCATTTTTCCACATTTTTTTTCCGTTCGATTTTTCGTCGACATGTCGATTTTTTGTAAATTAAGAGGCTCGAAACGACGTCGAAAATGAAATTTCAAACCTTTCATGAAACACATGAAATTGAAAAAAAAAAATCAGAAATTTTCCTACCATTTTGTTGCCTAATTTCAACGCTAGATTTGGGTTTAAGCTACTTATATAATATATATATATATATATATATATATATATATATATATAAATAGTGGATTAAAAATTTGAAAAGCATGAATATATATTTTGAAACCCCGAAAAAAAAATTATTCTTGAACATAAAACACGAACATAAAGATAAAAAATCTAAAAATTAGGATAAAAATCAGAACTAACTTGATTTAGCAGATGATGTAAGAACAGAGGGATTTGAATCGAATTTCATAAAAAATGAAATACTTTTTCATAGTGAAAAAGTAAACTAAAAAATAAGTATTTTGGAGAAATTGGGATGAAAACCAGCAGACTAATTCAAAATTGATTGTTTGCCAACTATATGAAACTAGATTGTTAAAAACGTAATTAAAAATATATTTGTTTGGAACCAATCCATCAAAGAGATACTTGTCTTTGTAAATTATAATTCAAAAAATTAGGTAAATAGCTAATTAAAATGTTTGGAATTGTCATATACTCAACGTTTCGTAAATCTTAAGTAAATAGTTATTAAAATGACGTGGCATAATAAATAGAAGTGACTATATACCTAAGATTTACGTCTGTAAATATATGAAAGTGACTATTTGTCTAAAATTTACAAAAGGTTGGCTATTTAGCAATGTCAAACTATAAATGTGATTATTTACCTAATAGACCCATTATAATTGGCTACATTCAAATAGCTCTTGAGAACCTTGGCCATTTGATAAAACATTAATTTTAATTAGCTCATTCATGTATAAAGTCCTTTAATTTATGGTTATCAAAATTTTCTTTTTTTTTATTACATCACATTTTATTTTTGGAAATTAGAATGTTGAGGCTATGTCAACAAACAAATTATTCATTAACTTATTTTGTTTTTTCATTTTCTGTTTTTCAATATGCAACTAATGTCAACATATAAATTACAACCCTATAAATTATGCATGAACAGCTCTATTCAACATACATTGGCAATAAAATAACAACAAATACTAAATTAGGCTTCTTTATTTTTGCAGTGATTTTTCTGTATTGCTTTTGTTTTTCCTCAAACTTTTTTCGGATTTTGTTTGACTTATTTCTTTTGCAAAACTTTCTCTTCAACTTTCACTTCATTGTTATCTCGAGTCGATTTTTCACTATCGTCCTCTGTAGATTCTTTGTGTTCTTCATCTTTTTCTTCTTTGTTATGGGTTGATTTTTCACCAACTTCCCTAGTCGCTTCTTCATGTTCTTCCTTTTCTTTTCATCGAGTTAATTCTTTAACGACTTCCTTGATATCCTCTTCTCCTTCTTTTCCTTGAGTTGATTTTTCACCAACTTCCTTTGTGGCTACTTTGTGTTCTTCTTTTTCCTTGTCTTGAATTGATTTTTCACAAACTTCCTTGGTAGCTTCTTTGTTTTCTTGTTCTCCATCCTTACCTTGACTAGGTTTTTCCTCAATTTCCTTTGTAGCTTCCGTACGCCCGGATTCTCCTTTTTCTTGCCCTTGATTGGGTTTTTCACCCACTCCCATTATGTCTTCTATTTTTTCGTCTTTATCATTTTGCTCGTCATCCTTCTCATCTTTCTTTTCTTCTTTTGCTTTGCCATGAGTTTCAGGTTTACAAATTTCCTTTGTAGCTTCTATGTGTTCTTCTTCCGCATTGTCGGCATCACTATCATCACCACCACTGTCTTCTCTATGTTTTTCTTCTTCTTTCCTCTGTACGACATGATCATTATTTGACGTTTCCTTTTCTTTTTGACCATCTCATTTCTTTGATGTCGATGCTTTCTCGTCATGTACTATCTCTTCTTGTTGACCTTGTTTAGCGTCTTTCTGATATTCTTTCTTTGTGTCCTCGTCCTTGGCAGCACGTTTGTCTTCTTTATTTGCGCCAGAATCTTCTTCCTCGACTTCACCGCCTTTACGCTCCTGAGCTTGACCCTCTTCAACTCGTTTCCTGGCTTCATGCTTCTTGTCTTCCACATAACTAGCAATATCTTCTTCGGCAACCTTTTCACCAGATTCCCCATGGGAAGCTTTTCCGTTCTTCTTTGGCGCATCTCTCTGAGTCGACTTTCTTTTTTCCAACTGGTCAAGCATCGTCTCGGACATCAACTTTGCGGCCAAAGGAAGACCGTTGGATTTCTTAACAACCATATCCTTGACTGTCTGCTCCGTCTTGATTTCTTCCCCCAAAAGCTGACGCTTTGTGATAGTTGTCTTCGCTACCCTATCAACCACCTTTTTCATATCAATGTTCACGCCCTGTCTCTTTGTGCTCAACTTACAAATAGCATCCTGAAATATCCCTGATAGGCTCTTAGGATCCGATAGAGGAACAACACGGTGCATGTCACGATGCCCTTCCTTCACCATCTTCTCGATCGCCCTCTCGTCTCTGCTCGTCACAATCACTGTCCATGCATTCTCCTTCGGCAATCCACACGCCATTCGAAGACCAGAATTGGATTCTACACTGATCGGATCGCCCTCAAACAACTTATCATACCACGGATCGCTACTCGAAACACTATCGAGCACAATCAGGTACCTCTTTTCGATCAACCGACATCGAAGAAGGTACATAAGCGCTTTGATCTTTGTGATGTCGTCATTCTTCAAGTAAGAGGTAGTCGTCTTTTCGACTCTGAGTCTCTCCAAAACTCTTCTCAGCAGTTCGATCTTCTCTAATTTAGCGACCATCATCCAAACTCTAGGAGAGAATGAATTGTCGTCTTGGTAAAAGCACTCCTGGCAAAGAGTGGTCTTTCCGACCCCGCGAACTCCGACAACCTTAAACTGTCTATCATTTTCTCTCTCGCCGAGCAGTTTCATCAGGGAGAGGATTTGAGTCTCAAACCCGTGAACCATCGGCTTGTCTGCGGGTCGAGAAGCCCATGTAAACGTGTTGCACACTGTGGATGACTTGGCTACTGATGACTCAGCAGCAGAGGCTGGATTTTGGGCTTCTTTTTTACTAGTTGACACGGCTACTAATGACTCGGCGGCAGAGGCCGGATTTTGGGCCTCTTCTTTACCCGTCTCGCTCCAACTCTGATGACCACTTTTGCTCTTTACCATTAAAATGGTGTTTTTGGCACGTTGCCAAAGATTTTTATTTATTGAAGCCATTTCTATTAGGTAGGGAGATTATCTAGAGGAGTTTTTTGTTTTTGTTTTTTTTGTTGGAAGGATTACTCGGTGATTTTCTAGGGGTTGTTGACTGAAGATTTGTATGCATGAAATTTATATACGTCTTTATCAAATATAAAATGAATCTAGTTTTTCTTCTTCTAGGAGTTAAAGCCAAAAATATTGCTTTGCTAGGTACTTTTGGTTTTAATTTTGATACCTTTTCAATGCCATGCGTTTGAAGCAGAGAATGTAATGGTTTGTTGTATATTCTAATTCGTTTATATGGTGGTTGCCACACGCATATACCTTTCCTTTACTCTGGATAATGGTAGGGCCTGATACAATTTTACAGGTGACCATTACAGCCTTAATTGTTACCATGTTAATTGGGCGATCCATGTATCTAGACATTAATATTTGGTTTTTTACAGTCGACTGTGCCATTTAATTTTTTATTTTTTTTTGCATATCTCTAGACATCATTACCAATGACCTCTGTGTTCTATTCATCCTGGCATTTGTAAAACCGATGTTCATTTTTTTCTTTTTTTTTATGTAACTAGTATTTAGTAGTTTCACTAATATTTTTCATTAATAAAATTTATGAACATGTAATTTTTCACCCAAAATATGAACATAAGTAAGTTAAGATGATCAAGTCGTAAAAAATGCGCAAAAAAAAAACATTTAAACGCGAAATTTAACAGAGATCCCAATATAATTCATAACATAATTAAGATTTAATAAGTGAATGTTCCAAGTCTTCGTACATGGTTGACAAGTAGCCGTAAATAATTTACATTTGGCCAAAATTTTGAAAACAATGCTATTAATTTTTTACCACAACTCTTCATGGTGAAAAACTCTATGAAATCCGACAAATTCTGCAATTGGGTGAGACAACATGAATTCTAGTTTTAATTGTATTTAAAATTTGTTTGTTATCTTAATTTTTTACATTGACTGCTGGTGATAAACCTAATCTAATGCATTACGATAAAAAAAAAAATTTAAGGCAATTTTCTTTTAAACAAGAACGAGGATTGTGAAACTAGCTTAAACACTTATATTCATATATTCTTGCCAATGTTCGAAACGCTGTTTTTTATGCCATTTCGAGACTCTTGATTTATGGGAAATCGACACGCCGACGGAAAACCGAACGAAAAAAATGTGGAAATGGACAAATGAAATACTGTTTTCGATGAAAAACCAACACGGCGATAGAAAAGTACCGAACGAAAATAATACTGTAGAATATATTAAAAATATATACATATATTCATATATGTATTTTACAATTTTAATTTAATTTATTTATATATAGTGTATTTTGTTACTGTAGAATAATGTTGTAATATATTAAAAAGTATTTTGTTATATACTGTTTAATTTTACAAATATTATAATAATTTATAAATTATGTTTACATACTATAATAATAATAATAAATATTAATTATATATGTATGTGATATATGTTGCTAACTAAAACTATTCATATAGTCGGTAGAATTTAATACATGTTGTATTTTTATAACCCTCTCTTTAGTCTTCATCTCATGTCATGTCAACTTATTATTTACATGCAAAATCTACTAAGTTTTTTTAGTAATAACTAGGCCATAATTTAGTGAAAAAAATTAGTCCCACAACAAAATTAAAAGGAATAAAAAATGGGTTTGCTCAAATGATGGGCCTAATATTTAGGTGTGGTCTTTGTTTTAGGGCAACTTTCTCACTTTCCTTCGTCTTTTTCCTACTCTACTTCTTTGAAACACAGTGACCGACCAAAGAAAAAAATAGACAGTGACCGAAAACACAGAAGCACAGAGCCTCTCAACTATGAAGCTTTCATCGGTAACAATGGTGTCTGACGCCGATTATCGCCAAGCGCCATCGAAAAATTGTGGACTTTCACTTACAAACATCTGATTGTCGTCGATTACAACTAAAAGTTGCCGAAATCTGGTCGTCTTCAACGCTGGGTCCGAGATTCTCCAATCCTCGCCGTTTCACCCGATTCTCTGCAAATATCGCCGAATATTAACTCATTCCACTCTTTATAACGTTTGAAAACATACAATCGCATTTGGTGGAAACGACAAGCCGTTGTCGTTGATTTTTGAATGACAAAAACAGGAAAAACGACATACACACTCTCGTCGATCGTTTCTTGACTGAAAACGGTGCCGCCATTGAAAGTGGTGAAAGTCGCTGGCATTTGATTCCTTGATTCTTGCCCAGTCCATGTGCTGATGATAATTCCTAACATTATCACTTTACCCTTTTTTCTTTTTTCTAAAACCAAAATATAATTAACTTATATATATATATATATATATATATATATATATATATATTTATTTTGGTTTTCTGTTTCTATGAACATGAGCGCGCAGTTAGTGATTGCTTATATAAATCACCTGATTTGAGAAGTTAGGTTAACAACCAAATAAGTATTCTTGTTCCCCCAAAGAGAAAATAGAAGTACTTGCTTTCATAATGTTTAAATAGAAAACTTAGATGATTATTAAACACCTGGTTGTATAATCATCCCGCGTTCGCTGAATCTTCAAAGTTGCAGGTTGTTGTTGGATCCGCGTTGAAGCAGAATTATATTCTATCAAAGTAATATTTGTTAATCATATAGTTAGCACAATCCGAGCATGTATTTAGACCCTCGGAGAATAGTAAGAATCCAGCATCGAGCCCGAGCTAAATAAGCCCGATGGCTCATTAAGTTTAAGGAACGACCCGTTCATAAGGTAAGAACGAATGCTATTGAACAGAACTTCAAAGAAAAAAGAAACTAGTAGGTTCAAAGACTAGTCAAACTAAGAAAACATGGTCACATCATAATTTAAGTAATAACAGCCTGAGAAGACGTGTGCCAATTACCTTAATAAAAATAAATCTGAAACGATTATGCAAAATAACCACTCACTCACATGGAAAAAGGAGAAGTTACAAAGTAACTACCAAATCATGGGCCTGATCATCTCATGATCTTCAAACTCACCACTATAAAAGGGAAGCACAACAACAAAAAAATGGGGTACATGCCAGAAGTCTCACCTATATTCTCTCTTTTACTAGATTCATTTGTACTTAGAGAAAATCTTGCCTAGGACCTTTATGTGTTGGGGACTACGTGCTCGGATCCTAGTGTTCTTCATATGACAATTGTTGTAACATCTTTGTATATCAACAATTTGGTGCTAGAAAGAGAGGATAACGTTGAGATTCATGGCATGTATTATTAGAACACTATAGAACATGCCCAAAGATATCTCTCCATGAGGATTCATCGAGAACAATAAAACATTGTCTCTCCAACAACAATGACAAAAAGGGTCCCTAGCACAATTAGATGCTTGGATGACCACAAAAATAAAAAGCCTAGCTTATGAAAAAAAAACGTCAACGGTGGTACCAAGAAAGGTGCCTAGCACATTAAAATAGCTCGATGACCATAACAACGAAATGAATGCAACTTCTATAAAAAAAAAAAAGGCATGAACAAATGTGTCAAGAGTAGGGTCTGAGCTCATGAAGAATGAATTTTAACCCATGAGGAACACATAAAAAGTAACTTCATTAAATCTATTTTCATTCATTTACTATTGTCTAGATATATATTTGTATAACTTGTAGGTATGGACGGAATTAATCTCAAGCATATGAAAGAAATTTCAAGTTAGTGCTCGGATGATATGAGTACAATATAAAAAATAATTCGAAAATATAAAGTCTTTGCTCATAAGTAAAGAAAAAAAAAACTTAGATGAAATTTCAATTCAATAAGTGTTAGCTCCAAGGGTATGAGCAAACACGAAAGAAATTTCAAGTTAGTGCTCGGATGGTATGAGAATAACATAAAAGAAATTTCGAAAAATATCAAGTCTTTGCTCATAAAGCAAGAGCATAAATACTTGGATGAAAATTAATTAAAGAACAAGTGTTAGCTCATTAGGTAAGAGCTACCACGAATTTTTTTTCATGATAGTGCTCTGATGGTATGAGCACAACATAAAAAAATATCGTGTAAAGATAAACTTTTGTATCACCCGAATTGTGATTTGAATTCAATAAACGAGCTTCCATTGTTGCAAATGAAATTATTGAGTAAAGAATGATCCAATGAGTTATCGAGTTAATTTAAAACATATTAAGGTGATGAGTAATCTCGGAACGAGTGAATGAAATCTCGAGTTCAACTCGAATGATAAATCAATTTCCGAAGAGACATTCCGGAAGATTAATTTTATAAATAAATTCTCAAGAGCGACAATTATTTTCCAGACACCTTGAATATATTTAAATTAATTAAAACCGAATGAGAAAATTCTCGATTTAAAATCTATAATTATTCTCCATTTAATTATGGATTGAATAAGAAGTTATGTTCAAAGGACCCATTTGCAACATATTTTGAGGACCGACTCATTTGTAAGAAAATCTAGTGTTTGGGTTAGTTTGCGGCGGTGGTTAAAGTAGAGAAGTTAAATGAGCAATTATGTATATGTTGCAATTAAAACCCATGAGCTTCTTCTTCCTATTCATTCGACCAAGCCAACACGAACCATACACGAAAAAAAAAAAAAGAGAAGAGACGCGAACCAGAGAGCGAAAGAGCGCTCGCGAGGAAGAGAGAAGAAAAGAGTGGGAGAGACCGAGAATTCGCCGGAGATAAGGTAAGATTCTCCTCTGTCCTCTCTTCTTCTTCGTCTCTATTTTTTTCCTTTCTTTCCCGTTTCTTTATGTTCGTGAATCTTTTGCTGAATCCGAGCTTGGCTCGATCTCGTGCGTTTCATTCTGGTTCCTTGGATCCATTGACCGAGAAGAAAAGAGTAATCTCGTCTGGTTTCGTCGCTTCATATGGTCAGGTGAAGAATTCGAGTATTTCCTCAATTTTCACCCAAAAAATTAGGGTTTGTAATCTTGGATTTTAGGCTTTCTGTTTCTTGGATTGATTTCGTGTTTTTCTATGTGTTTGGGCTCGGATTGTTTCTTGTTCATATTGGATTGATGTTGATTTCTTGAGATTTTTCGTTTTGGTTTTATGAACGGAAACTGGACAGGTTGGTAAAGAATATATAAATCCAGTGAGTATTGAATTAGTTATGATTTTTCGAGAATGGTTTTCAGAGTAGTAAAAACTGAAATTCCGAATCTGTGTGACTGTTTTACGGGGTGTTTTGAGGTAGTTATTATGGTTCAATTTGATCATATATTTAGAAAGATACAAAACTTAGCTTTCATATGGATTTGGAATCGTTTGATTTCAAATTGTATAGCTCGAGTTATGATGCACTTTTCAGTCGCTGTCCGAATCAATCCGGTTATGTGCTTTAAGTTTTGATTATGTGTTTGAATCCGAGACTTGAGTCGAGATCGTGTAATTGTTTGCGTACGTTTGGTCTCGGTGAGAATATGGTGTGCCTTGTGTTTGAATATGGATACAAGTTGTTTTATTATCTTGAGTTTTCTCGGATCCCGTCGAGTAACCGAGTGATCGGTGTTGTTATGGAACTCGAGTCTAATTTTCTTATTTCGTGTTTGAAACTCGCAGTGTGTATATAGATGAGCCGAGACATACTGGACGAGTATCGATGCGCTCAGGCTCAACGAAGTTGATGATAGAAGAAAAAGAAGAAATCGACATTAAATAGTGAGTTACAGTCGCTCATTAGCGTCTAGTTACTCTCGAGATTTTTCGTAGATATCTTGATTGTTTCGGATTAAGTAATATGAAATTTGGTTTAATTATGTTCGGGGGTTTAGTTTTCGATAAAAGGTTATGGAAATCTTGTACTCTAGACTTTCTAAATTTAATTATTTAAGACCTTAATTGAAGTTTACAAACCGTTAAGTGTTCGATTTGAGTGTATTATCAAGTAAAATGCGGAAATCTGTATGGTACCGTGTTTGGTACGAATAACTCAGTTCTTAAATAAGAACTAAATTCTCAAGGTTCGAGGAGTTAGCATTAGATTCTCGAACACAATCCGAAACTCGTTATCCTCGGCAGTTAACACTAGTCTCTTCGATTCTTCTGAGTAGGTGATTAGCGTGATTTCGATTAGGAGTCCTAATTCGCTCGATGTGCTAGATGATCTATCAAGAATCTTAGGAACCGCGCAAGGTCAAGCGTCGAGATCAGGAGGCTATAAGCATGGATTCCGGATAAGTATGGAGACATAAGTCAATTACTTACCAAGGGAATAATATGTTTTACGTCCATCCTATATGCTAGTAAACAAGACTAGGTGGAAGCCTTAAAACGAAGACACTAATAAGATTAAGGCTTCAGCCATCTATTTCGAAAATGTAGATTCGGGTTTCACCCGCTAGGTTTAAACGCTAACTTGAACCAACCACGATGTTATTTTGTTCTAGTTGGACGCCTCTGCTAACTATAGTGGATAAGTTTGATCGGGCGAACCCAATGATAACAGGCAGCCGCCTCGAGCGAACCCGATGGTAATGGGAAGCCACCTAGAGCGAACCCATCCAGCAATGAACAGCCACCTAGAGCGAACCCATCCAGCAATAGACTCCTACTTACTGACTCATTCGACTCATAGCTTTATGATCCTTGGTAATATATATAACGGAGAAGCTCGTAAGCGGGAAATAGAGTTGAAGACCGAGACCGAATACGTATCGCCTTGACCTATGGGTTATGGGGTCTCAAAAACTGGGGATTGTTGGCCCTGGTGCCCACAAGAAGAATAACAATTGATGCTTATATGCATTTGATGTAATAAAGTCTCACGAATACTCTTGCCTGTAACTGCTGAATAATTAATAAATAGTCGAAACTTTCATTCATTCTTCCTTGTTTGTTTGAAGCTTTTTGATAAACCTTAGTCTTTAGTCCTTGAACAAACTTAAAAACAAATGAAGAGTCAAATATATATTTGCATGAACAAACTCTTCATGGTTTGCTTAAAATAGTATATTCACAATCTAATGATCAAAGGACTATTGATCTCAGTATGATTGTTAGGAGAACATATGATGTGTGGTTATGAGACATAGCGAGTTTGAGACTCTATAGTTCTTCATAGGTACATTCTGAAGATACTGAATTGACCAGTGCACTTCTAGAGACAGTATAAGAACAAACCATTTAACCTCTTATGTCTCAAAGTCACTATGTATGAATTACATCATGCTTACCTCAAACCATTTAACCTCTTTTGTTTGAATGCTCTCTTTTACATTTATCTCACGCAACTTTCTCTTTTAGACATTAAAATAGATAACGATCTACTTAGGGAGCCAAAGAAGATCAAACTTTTTGATTCCTCCGATCTAATAAAATCAACATATCTATGGCACTTAAGACTTGGTCATATCAGTCTAGACAGGATTAAGAGACTTGTGAGGGACGGTCCACTCCAAGCCTCTGCACTAGGTTGACTAGCTACTTGTGAATCTTGTATAGAAGAAAAAATGACTATGCGACCTTTCTCAGCTAAGGGTCGAAGAGCCACTGAGTTGCTGGAACTTATACATTTTGATGTATGTGGTCCGCTCAGTACACAGGCACGTGGAGGATACGAATACTTTGTTACCTTCACCGATGATTACTCAAGATACGGTTTTGTCTACTTGCTCAAACACAAATCCGAGACCTTTAACGTATTTAAGGTCTTTAGGGCTTTAGTGGAAAAGCAAACTGGCAAACAGATCAAAACCCTTCGATCCGATCGAGGTGGTGAGTATATGTCTGGAGAATTTGATGACTTTCTTAAAGAAGAAGGTATCGCTTCTCAGCTTACCGCACCTGACACACCTCAACAAAACGGAGTGTCAGAGAGAATGAACCGAACTCTAATGGAGATGGTTAGATCAATGATGAGTTACTCATCACTCCCTCTTTCCTTCTGGGGATATGCCCTCGAAACAGCCGCTTACATTCTGAACCAAGTTTCGTCTAAAACGGTTCCTGGTACTCCTTATGAACGATGGATTGGCTGTAAAGTAAATCTAGGCCACATCAAAATTTGGGGTTGCCCTGCACTGTGTTAAGGCAAAAGACTAGCAAGTTGGCTAGTATGTCAGAATTATGTCTATTTGTTTGATATTCAAAGGAAACCAAAGGTACATTATATAGTCCCGAGGACAACAAAAATTCATTAACACGAACGCTCGTTTCCTTGAGGAGGACTTTATGAAAGATGTAAACCCTAGAAGCAAAATGTGCTTGAAGAAAAGTTAGGTGAGGAAGCTTCTACCGTATCTGTAAGAACTATTCTTACCCTACTGAAACACAACCTAATTCATCAGAATCTCGTCAGGTAGTACTTCGATGTAGTGAGAGGGTTTCTCAAAAGCCTGACAGGTACATGTCTTACGGAGATACTCTCGTAGCCGTCTCTGACATGGATGACCCTGTTACCTACAGCCAAGCAATGGCTGGTTCTGAATCAAACCTTTGGCTTGACGCCATGAAAGTTGAGATACACTCGATGTACGTCAACAAAGTCTGGAAACTTGTAGACCTTCCCGAAGGGATTAAACCCGTAGGGTTTAAGTGGATATACAAGAAGAAAAAGGGCCCGGATGGAAACTTTGCGACGTTCAAAGCACGACTAGTGGCTAAGGGTTATACCCAAAAGGAAGGTATTGACTATGAGGATACATTCTCTCCAGTCGCGATGCTTAAATCCATCCGTATACTTCTATCCATTGCTGCAGCTCTCGACTATGAGATCTGGCAAATGGATGTTAAGATTGTCTTTCTGAATGGCAATCTTGACGAGCACATTTATATGGCTCAACCAGACGGTTTCGTGGAAGAAGGTCAAGAGACCAAGGTTTGTGAGTTTCTTAAGTCTATTTATGGATTAAAGCAAGCATTTAGGTCATGGAATACTAGATTTGATAAAACTGTAAAAAGCTTCGGTTTTGAGCAGTCGATAGACGAGCCTTGTGTTTACAAGTTAATGCACGAGGGCAAAGTTGTGTTTCATGTATTGTATGTCAATGATATATTACTCATAGGTAATGACGTAGGTAAGTTGTCTGAGGGTAAAATTTGGCGAGCAACGCAATTCGATATGAAGGATCTAGAAGAAGCCGCGTACATTCTGGGGATTCAGATCTTTCGAGATCGGAAGAACCGGACTCTATCGCTCTCTCAAGCATCTTATATTGATAAGGTGATGGATCGCTTCTCGATGCAAGACTTCAAGAAAGGCCAAACACCCTTTAAGCATGGAGTCTCACTCTCTAAGGACCAGTCTCCCAAGACTGCACAAGACATTGAGGACATGAGAAAGATTCTTTACGCCTCAGCCGTACGAAGTCTTATGTATGCTATGCTTTGTACTAGACCAGATATCTGCTTCGCAGTTGGCGTAGTAAGTCGTTTTCAGTCCAACCCTGGACCCGAGTACTGGATTGCTGTTAAGCATGTTCTTAAGTATCTTCGGAGAACTAGGAACTTGATGCTTACATATTCAGGTACTAACCTGACTATGACGGGATATACCGACTCCGATTTTTAGGCAGATAAGGATTCCAGAAAATCCACTTCAGGATCAGTGTTCATCCTAAATGGTGGATCTGTTGTTTGGAGGAGTATCAAGCAATCTTGCATTGCTGACTCCACAATGGAAGCAGAATATATGGCTGCTTGTGAAGCATCCAAAGAGGCTGTATGGCTTAAAAAATTTCTTAAGTATTTGGAAGTCGTTCCAAAAGTCAACGAGCCCATGACTCTTTATTGTGATAACAGTGGGGTTGTCGCTAACTCAAAGCAATCTCGAAGCCATAAGCGCTCTAAGCATATTGAGAGGAAATATCATTTGATTCGAGAGATCGTGCAGCGCGGAGACGTGGAGGTGAAGAAGATCTCAAAGGTAGACGACTTGGCAGATCCATTCGCCAAGGCTTTAGCCAGCAAAGTCTTTGACCAACATCGGGAGGGATTGGGCATGAAGGACTACTCACATCTTCTTTGAGTCAAGTAGGAGTTTGTTGGCATTGGTATCCACAAGAAGAGTAGTAGTTATTACTTATATGCATTTGGTGTAATAAAGTCTCACAAAGACTCTTGTTTGTAACTGCCGAATAATAAATAAAGAGTTGAAACATTCATTTATTCTTCCTTGTTTGTTTGAAGCTTTATGATAAACCTTAGTCTTTAGTCCTTAAACAAACCTAACAACAAATGAAGAGTCAAATATAGATTTACATGAACAAACTCTTCATGGTTTGATTAAAACAACATATTCACAATCTAAGGATCAAAAGCCTATTGATCTCAGTATGATTGTTAGGAGAACCTATGATGTTTGGTTATGAGACACAGAGAGTTGAAGACACTATAGTTCATCCTAGGTATCTTATTAAGATACTGAATTGACCAGTGTACTTCTAGAGACTATAAGAATAAACCATTTAACCTCTTATGTCTCAAAGTCACTATGTATGAATTGCATCATGCTTACCTCAATCCTAAAATGAGACATGTCATTTCATAGCTTACATACTCTCGTTTGAGAAAGTCAGAGTTCTAGATTCACTATGTGATATAGACAAGACCTATTGATGAAGTACTAACTTATTAAGATGTCATGAACAACTTTGTGAACATCTCATAAATATGGAATTCATATACAAATGAACTGGTCAATGTCCAAATTGAGTCATGACTCTTTTGGATGAATCAATGTGACTTATGAGCTCATCGTCAATACATTGTTTCTAATTTATTCACAAGTGATAAAGGAGTTGAGGAAATAACAACTAGAAGAGTAAAATGGTAATTTTATAAATCCCATCTAGTTGATGATATTCGTGAAGGGTAAACATAGATAATATTCAATGGATCCACTCATCACAATTAAGTAGAATTTTGGGTAGAAAACATATTCATTTGAACCGAGAGATTTTTAGTGTCAACTATTTAGTGGAGTCAGTTGACATTAAGCTAGAACTTGGAAAATGTTTGTGAACTTTTGTGTCCAAGCATGCTAGCTCAAGCTTTGTTCATTTGGATCCATGAGGTCAATACCACAAGTCATTAGAGTAGGATTTGTTAAACTAGTAGCTAAGTCAAAACAAGTTCAAGTGTTGAACTAGACGAATTTTACGAAAATTGTCTAAGAATAATTTTGTCCATAAGGACAATAAGATGGTATAAATGTCAAAATAAGATTTTGGACATTTTCATATGATGACAATGTAATGGATCCACACGGCCAACATTGAGAATTGGACCTTGAAGATTGAATTTCATTTTATGGAGTTTTATGTGAAAATTCCACATGAGTTTTTTTTTCTTGTATTGTCATGAACAAGTAAAGAAACATCTAGAAGCTTGATCTAGAAGACAATACCGTGGTCATCATCAAGAGAGAGGGAAATTATTTTGTGCATTGATGTATGAAGATACTTGCTAAAAGGAAAAGAGAAAACAAATTTATAGCACCAGGCTATATATGATGGACGGCCAACATAGAGAAAAGGGAAACAAATTTCCAACCTTGCTATTATTATGATAGGAATGAGAAATAAAGATTGTGCTCATGAATATGTGATATCCAATAGAGAAGAGGAAACTACCTCTTCAAGGCAACTCATTCTCCTATAAATACAACACCTTATTCACAATGTTGAAACAAGTTTTTGAGATTGAGAGTTTCTCTCTCTAGCTTGGCCGACCCCTCTCCCTCCCTCTCCTCTTCTTTCTCTTTTGTTTTGACACCTAGGTCCTCATTAGACCTAGCGTTTTGTATTATCTCTTTGGCTCTAAGACTAATTCTTGAGTCATTGTGTTTAATTGTGCCCATACACTAAATTCTTTCTAAACTCGAAGACTCAAATGGTAGAAACTATCGTGGTTACTCAGATTCAAGAAGACACGAAGGAGACAAGCTAAGTGGGGAGACGAGCGATTCAACCTTTCCAAAGGCTTCTCAACGCTCAAGCTTCTAACGAGGTTGGTACCGAGTGAAAACTCTTTATAGTTATTAATTTTAAATTATATGTTCATACACTTTGTCTATGTAGTAAAAATCGTTTTACATGTTTTAAAGAATTTTTTATATTCCGCCGCTTGCTAGAAGCGATAAATTATTCTTAATCCTATATCTATTCCAAGAGTTTCAACAATATACAAGTGAAAATTGTATATACCTTTATTCACAGATTTGAACAACATAGATCGTCTCTTTGGGACTCTTTTTGAGAAATTTTTTACCCAGCCTGATCTCGAGTTCTCAACGGCTCTCCTACATGCCCTACTCATACATAAGACAGAGCCAGCAGACCAAGGTGAAACCAACTTAGGGTTGGGGGTTGAGGCAGTCAGATTCAGGTGGCTCAAGTACTCGTTAATCACTAGATTGAGCATGGGTGCTGGACCGTCGAAGGAAGAATAGAATGTGTGATTGTCAAGCAAGAGGTTACTACTAGAGTACTTGAATGGCTAGGATAAAGTCAAGTACGGAGATCTATGCGATATTCTTGACATATATTGAGCCCGAGGATGCTTTCAAGCTCAGGCTCATTGTTTTCATTGAAGGGTATTTGCGTGGGGCAGAGAGAGCATCAAGAGCATCTTCGAGAAGTGGTTGAGCATAGTTAAAGACATTTTGTTCTTCTACAGCAGGCTTGTGGCCATATAAGCTAAGATGTGGCGTTTGAGTTGCTCTCAGTCAATATGAACCACTATCATGAGAACTGCAGAAAGAAGTTGGCCAACCCAGAGATTAAGCAAAAGGAGGCCAAGTACAACATGATAGAAAACATTGCACGACATTCAGCATCAGGCGTACGAAGATATCCTTGAGATAGGGAAGCTTTCGCTACTTTTTTTGGGGCATCAAATACTGAAGATGCATTCACAATTAAGGGAAAAAAAATATGTTATGAAAATTGACGTCGAGAGGCATCTCATTAAAAAATCGACAAGTATTTATGTTTTTTAATTCAATGTATTTGTTAATGTCTTAGTTATTTCATAATTTGACTTATTTGTTGTGTTGTGATTGGGTGTGTTGGTGATGCATGTGGGGGTTAAAAACCACCATTCAATGAATTATTTATTGGGCCTCGTGAAGCCCAATAAATGCGAGAAATCTTTCTCCACGCATTTCATCCCGACAAGTTATCTGGGCTCGGCCCAAATAATGTTATGTGATCTCGATGAATCCATGCCAACCATCTCCTGACGAAGTCGTAGTCAACACGCAAGCTTGACCACAAATACCGGATCAAAGACAACTTCAACCACCGTTCGTTCAAACAATTAGGCGACATGTCATGAGGCGGATGAAGTCTTCACCACGCGTCTCCGAGAATTCCGCATCTCGCCTAGTCTATAATTTTTTTTCTTTAGAGAAGAATGGATAATTTTTTTCCTTACGCATACATCCTTTTATTTCATATTCCGAAAATTACGCTCAAATTGTTATCCTGAGTTTGTTAAGTACCTTTACGCTTGGCGACCTCGCTCGAAATAAAAAGCTCATTCGATACAACTTTTCTCTTCTATTCTTTTCATTATTTTTACGTTTAATTATGTTCCATTTACATCTTTTGAGATCCCATTAAATATAAATCGAACAAATACTTTAATATATATAGTTTTCTTCGTGATTGTTGAAATTTTGATTCTTGACATCATCAATGCACATACCACGTTCGGCAGAGAGTGAGTTTTACGACTTGCTTCAAACACAGACAAAGAAAAGATACACTTGGGAATGAACCCAATGCTCTGAACATCATCACATTATCTCTACATACATTACGATATGAAACTCCTATCGCTGCAATTTCTTTCTTCACCAAACTTACACACAATGAAAATCTCTTTCGATGTTTGTGCTTCATATAATAAGAAACATGAGATGGTTCTTGACTAAGGCGGGAGCCATTGGATTAGTCCTCATTGCATAAGGAACTTCAATCTTCAAGTGAAACGCAAATCTGTCGACCTCAATCGTCTCATATAACGTATCCACTAATTGCACATAAGTCACGTCTTTCGAAACATCAAATGAGAAGGTCATGGCATCTGTAAGCAATCAATTGTGATCTTCTTTCTTCCAAGACCTGTTAAATAAGACAAACACTGAAAAACCAAAAATTGTTTTTAGCAATAGAAAATTGTTGCAAACATTATAAAACAATCTTAAACTATCTTAAACCATGTTAAACCATCGCAAGGATCTTAAACCATCTTAAATTGTCACAAACCGTATGAAACCCTCTTAACCCATCAAAAATCATCTTAAACAGTCTTAATCCATCTTAAACTATCACAAACTTTCTTAAAGTGTCTTAAACTATCTTAAACTTAAGTATCTTAAACTATCTTAAACCGACTTAAAAACTCCTTACATTTCATCGCAAATTTTGTTAAATTTCATCTTACCTATCGCAAATGTTCACAAAATTCCGGATTTTGAATGCTGGATTTAATCGAAGAAAATATACCAAGCTAATCTAAAATAAACTAATTCGAAAGTATTTAACAAGTGCACTTACCCATTCTCTTGAACTTCGATCCACGAAATCAACGTTTTTTTTAAAGAATTCGAGGTATAGAGTGAGAGAGAGAGAGAAGTCGGTAATTGAAAAAAAAGAGAATAATGTGTTTAAAAGACTTCTAGGGGTATTTTTATCCGAAAAATAGTCAAAAGTCCGATTTGAGTTATTTTAAATATATGAAGCCTAGAGAAGATAGTTCTAGACTTTTTAGGTCTATATATTACGAAATTTCTCTTTCATTACATACATGGGAATCAATGGTTTTGTAAAAGAAAATATTAAAGTGAAAAAATTTGTTCGTGACGATGGTTTGAGTAGGATTTAATGGATATATAAAAATATCAAGTAAGCAAATTTGAGAGTTTTTTTTTTAATTATTATTTTTGAGCAAATTATTCTTGCAATAAAAGAAGCCTTCTCCTCATTTGAGGGGTGGGACCGTAGGGGTGCTTCTTGTCTACCTTTAGATTGTGGTAGTATTTTGTGTAAGATGAAAAAATGTCTATTGTTTTATAACTTTTGAGTTAGTGTCTACAAATTACAGGATAAGCACGAGATCTTTATGGTGTATATACAAAAGCATCTGTCAGTTACTATTATTATTGATAAATAAAAATCTTTGGTAGTTTTTCTCTGCAGGCATGAAGATATAGACTATCTTCTCGAAACCATCCCAGCCATGATGAATCAATATGTTTCCCGCGCATTTATTTCTGCAAGTAAGCATCTATGGGCGTAAGTAATTGGCTTATTCTCATTCCAGGACAACAAACCCGTGAGGCAAAAATAATACAAGGGGTTCCATTTGTCATACAAAGCACTCTCATATGAAAAAAAAAAAAAAAAAAACACACCAAGCAAAAGATACTGTTTGGGACTTACGGCTTTCAAAATCCCTATCGAAAGGAGAGATTACTCGGAGATTCAATCCTCACAATGACATCATCTCCGGATTCATCGCTGAAATCTTCAAGCCCGTGGCTCTCCATTTGGTTTGTAGTTTGCAACTGTCCTGTTAGGCTTTCTCTGGAGACGTTTCTTGTGTCTGAACTCTTACGAACAGAAATTGACCCTTCTGAGCGTACAGAAGCAAGGGGACGAGCTACGTCTGCGTGTGATGGGATTTCCGGATGTGACAAGCTATGCAACGGCTTCACAGAACTATTCCCCGGATAACTTTGAAACCTTCTACGCAAATTTACCTTGCGGAAAAAAAAAAAAATTGAGTTGAAATGAAAGCATGACACCGACTCTCATAAACAATGCTCAGAACAATTACCATGCTGCCATAAATGCTAAGCTGCATTGCTCTAGCTGACAGGCTGTGAGTGTTTCGGACAACACCTTTTGAGTTCTGGATATGTTTTCTTGGCTTGTCGAAATGTTCGGGCCAACGCATAAGCCCGGCGAGTTCTCGGTTGTAAGATCTGTGTGGCTGATCTACAGACTCCGATGATGATCGTCTCGGGATTTTTTTGTCCGATTCAAAAGCGGCAAGATCGAAGATGATCACTCTTGCCCGTGTCTCAACTAGATAGCAGGATCCTCTCTGAGAAAAGCTGGCTCCTCTAGTAGCTGCAGAAAGAAGAAAGTTGGAAATGAATGTCGAGTCATGTGTAAATATACATTATAGAATCGCAATAATTAAGATAAGCGATTCACAATTCGAGGGTAAAGCAGTATCTTCTGAGTGAACTACTAACAGGATATAATTTTTTTTTTTTTTTAAAAGAAACAACGGGACTTTATTAACTCATCACGGCGAAGCCGGAAAAAAGAACGACTACAAAGAAGCCAAAAACAAAAACATGAACCCAGAAAGACAAAAATTGCAAAGCGCTAGACCAGTCCCTAGCCAAGTCTGTTAAAGAGAAAGACTTGAACTCATTACAAGAAATGGTTACTATCTCATGCAGCCCTGAAGACCCTCTAATGGCCGTACTTTATAATAAAAGATTATTCAAACACTAAATCAAGTGACTCACATGTTAGTAACATTATGAATATTTTCTAACAAGCATATCGACTTATTTGGGATTAAAATCACCTGTTGTTTCCAGATTTTGGTAGCTTTGATGTACGTGCGAGGGAAAAATAGCTGCTGGTGCTGCTACCAGTTCTTGACTGCCTTGGGTTTTGATAAATCCATCTAATAAAACACCAATCGCGTGGCGAGGAATTTCTATAGTTTCCCCTCTGATGTATATACTCATGATTGACCTTTGAGAAACAAGAGCTCTTAGTTCTTGCATTGTTCTTTTCTCAAATATTTTGGGGAGCAATAATTTGACGAGTACAATAGAACTTTCCTGCAGAATCAGAATACAATGAGGCAAAGTGAATATGAGCCATGCCAGAGTAGTGTCATATTTCTTTCAATGTCATTCACATCAGCAACTTAATTTTTTTGCTGATAGACCTGCAATATTGACGTACCAAAGACACTGGGGCAAAAGAGTCATTTAATCATGCTTTCCTAGGTTCAAATCATTCAATTATTACTAAGAGGTCATAAATTATATGTTTGATCATTCATGGATTTAATTATGCAATTAGCAGTAAGCCACAAGTATTGCTGTCGGCCTCTAGGGTTAGCGGAGTTTTAATTTTGCCATTTACTTCCCAGGAGAGCTGTAGGTCTTGCTTTTGAAGGAAAGGCCAACCATATTGTGATTTTCGGCTTTATATAATATAACAATCACGGGAACTCGACGCTCCCGTGACTTTCATTAGTGCAGTGATTCTTGACTGTAAATCATTCCAGGTCCTGTCATTACCTGCCACAGGAAATCTTCAAATGAAGGATCAGACCTAAGCACAGAAAGTATATTCTCAGTTTCGACAAAGAAACAGAGAACCGCAGACTCTGCTAACATGTCACACATGAATGTTTTTCCAGTTAACACTTCGTACAAGCCTAAAGTACTCCCACGAGTAAAAGTTGGATGGAGCGAATGCTTGTTTTTAAGGCTGATACTCGTCCACTGAAAAAAAAATATTTCATTTCAAGTGAAACTAAATTATTTTTAGGGAGAATGAGCATACTAGCCCAATCAGTCCACCAATATTAATAGAATAGCCAAAGTTTGAATAAATTAAGAGAATAGCTCAATTAATAATTGACTACCCAAATTACCCTCGTCAAAGAGATGCTGAGAAGAAGGACTGTTGTCTAACCAAACCACCTTTGCGAATCCCTCTGACGCCGGCGCCGGAACCACCGGACTGAGCCCGACGACGTGGTCGTGGACAGACCCGCCACGTCCCCACCAGGAGCTCCCGTTGGCCCCACTCCCGATCATCTCGCCGACGCTCAGGCCCTCCCAGTAAGGAGCGGCAACGAGGCTGAGGCTGGCCTCGTCGGCCTTGTTGAGCACCGCCCTCAACCCTGCGCCGAACTCCGCCGTGGCCGTCATCTCTGCCGCGTCGACCACCACCGCGCCGTAATCCCGCGTGCTGAGGAGCTCGCTATACAAAGTTAATTAAATCGACGAAATCGACGTCCGACCGCGATGCTCATCATCACGCCCGACCCATCACAGATCGACGAAATCGTGCCGCCGACCAAGCAATCTCCGGCCCCGGTGAGCCTCACGACCGCCGCAGAAAGGGCGGGAAAATGAACCCCGAACAGACGACCCTCCGACTCCGCAGAGGAACGCTCAGTGGTTTTCATGGAGCCCGGCCCACCCTCGCAGCATAAGAAGACTCTGTTCGGGCCGAGCGTCCCGACAAGTATTTTGACTCCGCTTCTCAGCAGAGCCCAGATGGCGGGTTTGAGAGTTTCGAATAGGTCCGGCCACGCTGAGGAGCTCAACGAACCCTAGAACCCCCAAATTCGCGATAAGTTAATTGAATTAATCTACTGGAGTGAGTTAGGTTAATTAAATTAACTTATTGGTTGAAAAAATTAGATTAGGTTCTGAAGTTTTTTTGTGAGTAAATTTAGGCTCAGATTGACTCGAAAATTGGCTGTGGGAGAGGAATCGGCGGCGGAGAGGAAATCGGCGGCGATGGAGGGGATTGAGAAGAGGCCCTTTGCAAATTCGCGAATCGGTTAATTTAATTAACCTACTGGAGTGAGTTAGGTTAATTAATTAACTGATTCGTGAATGATTTGAAATTCACAAAAAATTTACAAAAATCATAACTTAAGTCAATTTATAATCAAAACATTCAATTAATTAACCTAATTCCGAATTCAATCATTTAGTAAATTAACTTTACTAAAAAAAAATCAGAACTTGAACTAATATTCAACCAATAAGTTAATTAATTAACCTAACTCACTCCAGTAGGTTAATTAATTAACCTAACGCACTCCAGTAGGTTAACTAATATTCGCGAATTTGCCAAGGGCATTATGGTCTGAGCCGAAAATATGGGCTATTTGCTTAATAAAATGAAACTTGGGCTATTCCCCCAATAAGAATGACAAACTTGGCTAGTTACAACAAATTTCACTTATTTTTACATCTTATTCATATTGAAAAAGTATTCGCTCATTAATTTTTTGGTTGATTTTTTTGCGTCTTATCGAAATGTACAAACTTTATAAAAATAAAATAAAAATTAATCTTGTGATTGACACTTTTATCGGTGTTTACTTGCTAATTCGGATTTAATGTAATTAAAATAAAATGCAAGCTAAAAAACTAGTCTAAACAGCTCATCTCATTTAAAATAATAATCTAATTATTAATTTATTTTAAGTAAATACCCCAAACTAAAATCTAACATTAAAATATTCCAATTTTATCCTTCCTAGCCCATGTCTCTTGCACGAAGTCCGGAGTCTTTGTCCTTCCACTTCGTCGCCTCCGACTCCTCCAATTCCAGAAGCTTCGCTCGAACCATAGATTCCATGTTCCATTCGCCCAGCTTCAAAGCTCTACGTTTTCAAGGACTCCATAGTCACCTATCTCCTATCTGTTGGAATCGATCTAGGGTTTAAGAAAAAGATTAAACGCTTCGCAAAGCGGCGGAATTTTAAAAATTTTCTTTTTAAGTAAAACTAGTTTTTACTAACCTAGACAAGAGCATATGCATGTAAATAAAAACTAATATGAGCTTTAAAAGTTACTAACCTTTTTGATGCTTGAACGTTGATGAGCCTTTGGAAGGTTGGCAACGTTCGTCTCCCCTCGCAGCACGTCTCTCTTTTCTTTCCTCGGGAACTCGAGCAACCACGATAGTTTCTATCACTAAATCACTCGAAAAGAAGGAATTAGTGAGTGGGCACTTTTAAACACTACGACTTGAGAACGAGTCTCGAAGTCGCAGAGCTAAAGACTAGGTCGAGTGAGGACCTAGGTGCCAAGACAAGAGAAAACCGAAAATAAACTAGAGAGAGAGAGAAGAGGACTTCGGCCAAGTTCTAGAGAGAGAGTCTCTCAAATCTCTTAAACTTGGATGAATGAATTGTGAGGAAATGGGGCTCCTATTTATAGGAGAGGTCTCACCTTCAATAAGGTAGTTTCCTCTTCTATAGAATATCACATATTCATGAGCAAAAATCCTTCATTTCCCATTCCTTGTTGGGCGCCCAAGGCTGCCTCCTAGAGGCAAGGATTTGTTTCCTTTTTTGTTCCTTGGCTTTCCCTTTTCTCACTTGGCCGAATTTCCCATTGCATGTGTGGGAAATTTGTTTCCTCTTTTTCTTTTGGCAAGTATCTAAATACATTTATGCACAAAATAAACTCTCTTTCCTTGGGTATTATGGGCGCCCATTTCACTTCTAGAAGGAGCTTCTAGAAGCTTCTTCATTTATTCATGAGAACATGAAAAAGGCCCATTAAGAGTTTTCAATAAAATTCTTATGAAATGAAATTAATTCACAAGGCCCAATGATCAAGTCATGGCCGAGTGAAACATGTCATAAAATGACCTTGTCAAAAAATTTATTGACATTCATTTCATCCTTTGTCTCAAAAGACAAAAATACCCTTTTAACTATTTTCGTTCTTGTTTTGGCTTAGCTTCCAGTTTAACTATTCCTATCGATGTGATTCGTGACAGTGACCTCATGGACCCAAATGAACAAAGCTTTAGCTAAACACTTGGACTCAAAAGTTCACAAACCTTTTCCAAGTTTAGCTTAATGCCAACTGACTCCACTAAAGAGCTGACACTGAAAATCTCTCGGTTCAAATGAATTTATTTTCTACTCAAGAATTCGACCTAATTATGATGAGCGGATCCACTGAATATTATCTATGTTTACCCTTCATGAATGTCATCAGCTAGTCGGGATTTACTAAATTACCATTTTACCCTTCTAGCTGTTATTTCCTCAACTCCTTTGTCGCTTGTGAATAAGTTAGAAACAATGTATTGACGAGGAGCTAACAAGTCACATTGTTTCATCCAAAAGAGTCAGGACTCAATTTGGACACTGGCCAGTTCATTTATTCACACTCCAAGGAACAAAGCATGAGGTGACATGCATTGCATTTCAGCAATCTTGTACATGAATTCCATATCTATGAGAACTTCACAAAGTTACTCATGACAGACTCACAACTTAGTACTTCACCAATAGGCCTTGTTCGGAATCACATAGTGAGTCCGAACTTTGACTTTCTCAAATGAGAATACTAAGGTGTGAAATGGCATGTCTCATTTCAGGATTAAGGTAAGCATGATGCAATTCATACATAGTGACTTCGAGACATAAGAGGTTAAATGGTTTGTTCTTATCTTGTCTCTAGAAGTGCACTGGTCAATTCAGTACCTTCGGAAGATACCTAGAAGAACTATAGAGTTCCTAACTCTCAATGCCTCATAACCAGACATCATAGATTCTTCTAACAATCATACTGAGGTCAATAGTCCTTTGACCCTAAGATTGCGAATATATCGTTTTAAGCAAACTACGAAGAGTTTGTTCATGCAAATCTACATTTGTCTCTTCGTAAGTTGTTAAGTTTGTTTATGGACTAAAAGACTATGGTTTTATCATAAAGCTTCAGACAAGGAAGATTGAATGAACGTTTCAACTTTATTAATGAATGAATAGGCAATTACAAGCAAGAGTCTTCATGAGACTTTATTACATCAAATGTTCAAAATAAAGACTACAACTCTTCTTGTGGGCACCATTGACAACAAACTCCCACTTGACTCAAAGAAGGTGTGTGTAGTCCTTCATGCCTAATCCCTCACGATGTTGGTCGAAGACCTTGTTCGCTAGGGCCTTGGTGAATGGATCTGCGAGGTTGTCCACCGTTGAGATCTTATTCACTTCCACGTCTCCGCGCTGCACGATCTCTCGAATCAAATGGTATTTCCTCTCAATATGCTTAGAGCGCTTATGGCTTCTAGGTTCCTTTGAGTTAGCGACAGCCCCACTATTATCACAATAAAGGGTCATGGGCTCGTCGACGTTTGGAACAACTTCCAAATACTTAAGGAACTTTCTAAGCCATACAGCCTCTTTGGATGCTTCACAAGCAGCCACATATTCTGCTTCCATTGTGGAGTCAGCAATGCAAGATTGCTTAATACTTCTCCACACAACAGCTCCACCATTAAGGATGAACACAGATCCCGAAGTGGATTTCCTGGAATCCTTATCCGCTTGAAAATCGGAGTCGGTATATCCCGTCATAGTCAGGTCAGTACCTGAGTATGTAAGCATCAAGTTCCTAGTTCTTCGAAGATACTTAAGAACATGCTTAACAGCAATCCAGTGCTCGGGTCCAGGGTTGGATTGGAAACGACTAACTACGCCAACGGCGAAACATATATCAGGTCGGGTGCAAAGCATAGCATACATGAGGCTTCCTACGGCAGAGGCGTAAGGAATTTTCCTCATGTCTTCAATCTCTTGTGCAGTCTTGGGAGACTGGTCCTTAGAGAGTGAAACTCCATGCCTAAAGGGTGTTTGACCCCTTTTGCAGTCTTGCATCGAGAAGCGATCCATCACCTTATCAATATAAGATGCTTGAGAGAGCGACAGGGTCCGGTTTTTCCTATCTCGAAAGATTTGGATTCCCAGAATGTACGTGGCTTCTCCTAGATCCTTCATATCGAATTGCTTTGCTAGCCAGACCTTAACCTCAGATAATTTACCCACGTCATTACCAATGAGTAGTATATCATCGACATATAGTACCAGAAACACAACTTTGCCTTCGTGTATTAACTTGTAAACACAAGGCTCATCTATTGACTGTTCAAAGCCGAAGCTCTTTACAGTTTCATCGAATCTAATATTCCATGACCTGGATGCTTGCTTTAGTCCATAAATGGATTTAAGCAACTCACAAACCTTGGTCTCTTGACCTTTATCCACGAAACCGTCTGGTTGAGCCATGTAAATGCGCTCGTCAAGATTGCCATTCAGAAAGGCTGTCTTGACATCCATTTGCCAGATCTCATAGTCGAGAGCTGCAGCTATGGATAGGAGTATGCGGATGGATTTAAGCATCGCGACTGGCGAGAAGGTTTCTTCATAGTCAATCCCTTCTTGTTGGGTATAACCCTTCGCCACAAGTCGTGCTTTGAACGTCTCGACGTTCCCATCAGGACCCCTTTTCTTCTTGTATATCCACTTACACCCTACGGGTTTAATCCCTTCAGGAAGGTCTACAAGTTTCCAGACTTTGTTGACATACATCGAGTGCATCTCAACTTTCATGGCGTCAAGCCAAAGGTTTGATTCAGAACAAGCCATTGCTTGGCTATAGGAAACAGGATCATCCATGTCAGAGACGGCTACAAGAGAGTCTCCATAAGACATGTACCTGTCAGGCTTTTGAGTAGCCCTCCCACTACGTCTAAGTACTACTTGACGAGATTCTGATGAGTTAGGTTGTGTTTCAGTTGGGGTAAGAACAGTTCTTACAGATGAGGTAGAAGCTTCCTCACCCAACTTTTCTTCAAGCACAATTTTGCTTCTAGGTTTCGCATCCTTCATAAAGTCCTCCTCGAGGAAACGAGCATTCGTGCTAACGAAAGTCTTATCGTCCTCGGGACTATAGAAAGTAAAACCTTTGGTTTCCTTCGGATATCCTACAAACAGGCACAATTCTGACCTACTAGCCAACTTGCTAGTCTTTTGCCTCAGCACGTGTGCAGGGCAACCCCAAATTCGGATGCGGCCAAGATTCACTTTACGGCCAGTCCATCGTTCATAAGGAGTACCAGGAACCGTTTTGGACGGAACTTGGTTCAGAATGTAGGCGGCTGTTTCGAGGGCATATCCCCAAAAGGAAAGCGGGAGTGATGAGTAACTCATCATTGATCTAACCATCTCCATAAGAGTTCGGTTTCTTCTCTCTGACACTCCGTTTTGTTGAGGTGTGCCAGGTGCGGTAAGCTGAGAAGCGATACCTTCTTCTTTAAGAAAGTCATCGAACTCTCCAGACATATACTCACCACCTCGATCAGATCGAAGGATTTTGATCACTTTGCCAGTTTGCTTTTCCACTAAAGCCCTAAAGACCTTAAATACGTTAAAGGTCTCGGATTTGTGTTTAAGCAATTAGACAAACCCATATCTTGAGTAATCATCAGTGAAGGTAACGAAGTATTCGTATCCTCCACGTGCCTGTTGGTTGAGCGGACCACATACATCAGAATGTATTAGTTCCAGCAACTCAGTGGCTCTTCGACCCTTATCGGAGAAAGGGCGCTTAGTCATTTTTCCTTCTATGCAGGATTCACAAGTAGGTAGTGAACCTATTGCAGAGGCTTGGAGTGGACCATCCCTCACAAGTCTCTTAATCCTATCTAGACTGATATGACCAAGTCTTAAGTGCCAGAGGTATGTTGATTTTGTTAGATCAGAGGATTCAGAAAGTTTGATCCTCTTTGGCTCCCTAATTAGATCGTTATCTATTTCGGTGTCTAAAAGAGAAGGTTGAGTGGGATAGATGTAGAAAGGAGCATTCTTCATACATGCATCAGTGACAAAAGAATTATCAGGAAACGAAATACGAATTCCATTCTTAATGAGCTTTAAACAATAATCTTGCTCACGAAGACGAGCAATGGATATTAAGTTCTTCCCAAAGGTAGGAACAAAATAAACATCATTCAAGTTTAAAGTGCGGTCTTCAAAAGACAGCGTCACGGAACCCACAGCCTTCGCGGACACCAGGCTCTCATCACCCCATTTAAAACAGAACTCGCCTTCCTCTAAGCTTTTGGTTTTCTTGAAACCATTCAAGGAACAACAAATATGGTTAGTAGCAGCGGAGTCAAGAATCCACGTTGATACATTATCAGCTACTAAGCATGCTTCGGTAACTAGTACAATACTATGTTCCTTTGCTTTGAGATAGGCAGGACAGTTCTTTTTATCGGCTTTGTGAGGTTTCTTCTTAGTTCCAGAGGCGGAGGCTTTTTGCTCAGTAGCATGTGCCTTTCCTTGATTCCTCTTTCTCTTAGTGAGACCTACAGCAGTGTGAAGTTCCATTATAAGCATGGTAACAGTGTACTCTAGCTTGTTCATGGAGTAGTTCATCTTGGAGGTATCAAGAGATGCGGGGAGAGTTTCTAAGATCATATCTATGATATTCTTCCCATCAATCTCAGATCCTAGGATTTCCATCTTATTTAGAAAACTAATGATCAGTATCATAAAGTCTCTAACAGGAGTCCTAGCCTTCATATGACAGTTCATAAACTGTCGGACTGCTTGTTGCCTTGCTTGACGCCTTTGCCCTTCAAACATCTCATGGAGATTGTTGAGCATGTCGGCGGTAGTCTCGATGTCACGATGTTGCTTTTTCAGCATATTGTTCATAGATGCCAAGATATAGCACCTCACAATCTCATCGGATCGAAGCCAGGCCGCTAAGGCGTCATTGTCCTCTTGAGTTGAATCATTATTCGTCAGAGGAGGACATGGGGTGGTGAGTACCCATTTGTGCTTGTTAATGGTAGGTATTATGTCGAGGTTACGTTTCGAATCTACGTAGTTTTCGTTTTCGAGTTTGATCGAGGAAAGAAAGATTGAGAGATGTTTGCGGGACATAAAGCCTATTGAAGTTGAAACAAGTTTATGATTAGTCTTTGGTTTAGGATTTAAGTTTTATTAAGACTTTTATAAAATCCAAAGGTGTTATAAACTAAACGATAATTTACTCCCTCAAGAGAAGGCCGCAAAAAATCTCCATTTATAAGTAAATGACACATCATTAATGCTAAGCCAAGATGTCAGTACATCATTTTGACTAGCCACCTTGTAAATTGGTTTGATCACTCATATCCTTTCGCAGAGCCTTAAGGAAGGATACTAGGGATTGAGCCTAAGTGTGCAACCAACCACTTAGTCCAAAAGATCAGCTTTGAAAAACAATCCCCCAAGGGGAGGCCTTGCCATCATTGCATCACTCTCGGACGTAGCTCATTGAGCAATGATCGAAGCAATAACGCCTTGGAGTACTCACATTTAAGTGAGGGTCGCAAGAGCGGCTCTTAGTCCCACGTTATTGCATCTTTCACTAGTGTTGGGGATCGCGGGTTACAAACAACGAATATAACCCTCCCACTTAGTTTTTGGAGTAGTTCATCGACTCTTTTAAGTTCGGAAACAGATTTCCTAGTTAGAGAGCGACGGAGCGGACAACTAGAAGAGAATCCTAGATCGACATGTTCAGAGCAGTATTAGTGCATAAAGGCACAAGGGACATACTCGATCTTTTCCTATTTTCTATTTCGGGAAAGTGCGTGAGGGAAGTGTGAACTTCAACTCACTCGAACACTTGAAAGTTTGAGATTACACATCTTTTTATTTTTCGGTTTTGTCTACAAAGAGACCTCCCACTCAAAATTTCAAGAGCATATAGATTTTGAACATATGTGATATAGATATAGTTTTGAAAACATTTTGAAAATTTATTTGATTTGGATGACAAAATATTTTCAAGTTTGAAAGTGAAAACGGTTTTTCAAAATTCAAACTAGTTTTGTAAAAATTCAATTTCAATTAATCTTTCAAAAATCAAAACATTTTAATCTTACACATCATGTTTATAATCATATGAAAAACATTTTTGCTCAAGAAAGTTTTCTCATTAGAGTTCTATAACTCATGGTAGTGGGGTTTGAAAATCCGGATTTCTAAAAAACTGGAGTTTCAGACAGCCGCGCACCTCGGAGTAAAATCGCCATAACTGGCGGCTCCGATGTCCTTTTGAGCCGAAACCGGTGGCATTGGACAGAGGACAGACAGAGCTTTAATTTGATTCAAAAATCATTAAATTTCGATTTCTGAGCAGAGAGTTATGCCGCTTTTAATGCGGGTTTACATTCCAGCTCGAAGAAAAAGAAATAAATTAAAGCTTTGTCCTTTTAGGTGCGAAAAAGAAACGAGTGTAACGGAACGTTTTATGAGGTTGTTTAAAGCTTTTATTTGTGTTTTATTAGCAGGGTAATAACATAGAATAAAAGAAATAACAACATGCATAAAACGATTCAAGTAAATAAACGGTACTAGCAAGAAAATAAAACTAGTCACAAAATTTACTCGAAAATTCTCAAACCTTTAAAACACGTTTTTCAATATAAAAAATTAAAAACTTTTAGAACTGATTCTAATGTGTTTTAACATCATCCCAAACTCATAGAAAATCAACATGGTTTTTAATTTAAAGGCATGAGCAATAAATTAAAAAAAAAATCTAAGATTACAATTCTAACTTGTCACAAAATTAGTAAACTTTCGAAAACGATTTTCAAGCTCATAATTTAAAAACATGCACATGCATTCCTTTGACCATAGCTCTGATACCATTTGTTGGAATCGATCTAGGGTTTAAGAAAAAGATTAAACGCTTCGCAAAGCGGCGGAATTTTAAAAATTTTCTTTTTAAGTAAAACTAGTTTTTACTAACCTAGACAAGAGCATATGCATGTAAATAAAAACTAATATGAGCTTTAAAAGTTACTAACTGTTGTCGCACGAAAATGAACAACTATTTAAAACCTCGGGCGGTTCGATCCAAGGCCGGACCAAGTGATCGCACCCGGGCCAAGAGTGTGAACTCGATAGTCTCGAGCTAGGGTTCTCTCCGATCAACCCGCCTCTCGGGAGAGGTAGGGGGTGAGGAGGATGAGTGACCGTGCCTTGGTTGTCGGCTGCCTACGTACCCGTGCGTGGGATCAGGTCAGAACGTAGTTCAAGCGTGTGTGACGCAGTATGAGGCGCGGAGCCTTGGTGAAGAGGCGTGCTCGACGAAGGAAACGGGGCGCGAGGAGTCCTCGGCAGCGTCTCAGAACTTCGGAGATCGCGTACGCGTCTAGCGTGTTAGACGCGCGAGGGTAGCTCTAGTTGAGAACCCTAGGGGCGTGCTTGAGCACCGGAGAATGTTCGGTCAAAGGGAGCGACGTCCGGGAAGTTCCCGTGAGTGCTTCGGGACCTTTGAGAACGAGGGAGAGAGAGAAGAGAACCTGCTTCAGGCCAAATATGGCATCCAGAGAAGCAGAGAAATCGAGCGTGTCGATAGGAGATGAAGAGAATTATTGGATATTCTTGGATATCTTGGGATGGCTTTCCCCTCAATGGGAGAGGGTATTTATAGGTGTTTGGGAGCCTTAGAAGGTCCCTTTTTCGTCCATGTGGGACTAGGAATGCGTGTGGCATCAAGTGGAGGCGCACGGCGCGCGCGGCGCACAAAGGGCGGCGCACAACGCGCGGCGCGCGGCGCGCGGCGCAGGGGGCGCGGCGCGCGGGTCACCGGGCGCGGCGCGGGACGCGCGGCGCAGGACGCGCGGCGCAGGGTTCCTTGACCGGCGCGGCGCGCTGCCTGGCCGGCGCGGCGCGCTGCCTGCTGCCCGGCTGGCCGGTGCAGCGCGTTGCGTGCGCAGTGGGCGGCTCGTCTTGCCGGGCTCTTGCGGGCCTTCGAATGCCATTCTTCTCACGTGAAATATGAAGCTTTCTACTTGATGAGAGCGACTCGATCCGAGGGGCAAGGCTCGGCCCGGCGAGAGCGACTAGCGACTTGATTCGAGGAGTGACTCGAGGATGACTCGAGGCTCGACTCGAAAGTGACTCGAGGCTCGACTCGAGGGACAATTAAAGGCTCGACTCGAGGAACCACTCAAGGCTCGACTCGAGGAGCGAAGCTCGACTCGAGGAGATTGACTCAAGGCTCGACTCGAGGAGCGAAGCTCGACTCGAGGAGTCAGGAGTTTGGGCGAGGGCTTGAAGATTTGCCGCTCTTCAGGACCTCCGGCCTGACCATCGGCCCTTTGAGCGACGTGCCCTCTCGGCGTCTCGGGTTTTCCGAAAACGACCGACAACATTAGCCCCCCAAGTTCGTCGTTCGGGAGGCGTCCCAGCGATGAACTTTTTGTTCTTCTAGTTGGGTGTTTGAGGAAAATGTTTCCCGTGCCTTGTGGCCCCGAGGAAAGTTTTTTCCTCTTCTCTTTTTCTTTCTTTCCTTTTTTTTTTTTTTTTTTTTTTTTTTTTTTTTTTTTAGGTGGTGGCCGCGCGGCGCGCGCCCTGGACGGCGCGGCGCGCGGTCTGCGCTGCACGACCCGCGCGGCGCGCGGGCTTGGCGCGCGGCGCGCCCCGTGCGCGGGGCTGGGTCGCTTCGCGCGGGAGAACTCCGACTTTTTGGAGTTTCTACTCCGATTTTGCTCCTTGTGGGAGTAGGATTTCGACTCCTACCCCCCTAGAAGTCTATAAATAGACCTCCCCCCTTCCCTTTACTCCTCACATTATTTTTTCTCTTTTCTTACGCTCGTTTTCTTCTTTTACGTTTGCATTATGGGTGTCCCTCCCCTTTTCTCAGCTGAGAGTCCCGAGATTGATTTCTCTCTCTTGTTTCAGGGTTCTGAACATGCAGAGGATGATCTCTTCGCGGGATTAAGGGAAGTTCCTCTGCACGTGGAAGAAAATCCAAGCGGAGTAGAGCAGTGGTTGGAGGAAGGCGAGCTGGGTGCGACCGTGCCCGCTGCTCAGCCTCTCGAAGAGTGCGTGCCAACTGGGCACGGTACAGGCGGGGAGTTTGATCGTCCCGCGTCCGGGGAGCCTGCCCCTCGCCTCGTGATCAACTTAGTTGGCGGGGGGGTCCGTGACAAAGTTCGCCTCGACGCGCCGCAGTCCGACTTGGGCTTTCAAGGCGCGCCGGGAGATGTTACGGACGCGGATGCGGTGACTCCGCTAGAGTCGGTTCTCGACGAGATAGACTGCGTGGACGACTTTGGTCCCGAGTCTGAAGATCCCGGAGGTGAGTCAGAGACATGCCCGGGGGCCGAAGGCCTCGCATCGGAGCGTCCCGAGGTACCGTCGGCAGCTGCCGTGGTCGTGTCGGAGGGCGGGGACCCTTCCGTGGAGCCAGGGGATTCTCAGCCCGAGACCCCTGACGCGGAGGCGTTGGTATCGGCGAGGTCGCTTGCTAGGACGGAGTGGTATCCCGAGGAGGGCCTTGCTGCTCCCGAGGACTTCGATTGTTCGGGGGTCGATGCTTCGAGCACGCTTACCTACCGGACATTCGTCGGTCTCCGGGAGGCTTTTGCCATTCCGTCATCCGTGGCGCTTCTCCGTCCTTTAAAGGACGACCGTCCTTTCCGGCCTCGTCGTGGTTTCGCCGCAGTTTCAGTTGCGAGTCTTAACTGCGGGTTGCGGTTGCCGTTTCAACCCATCGTTCAGCAGCTTCTCGCCCGTCTGGGGGTGCACGCATGTCAGATGAGCCCGGCATTCTACCGCATAGTGGCGATGTGCCATATGGAGTGGCATTGCCAGACCGAGCGGGTGATGACCGTGAGTGATTTTCGCAATCTCGTCGCGGTCTTCCCTGCGCCCGGGCAGCCCAGTTTCTTTGTGGCCCGCGATCGACGGAATACTAAGCTGATCATCGATTCAGAGAAGTACAATCGACGACCGTGGGTGTGGGTCTCGGCGGAGGCTTTTGGTGACGCCCCGCTCCGGTTCGGCCCCTTGTCCGAGTTTCCTGCTAACGAGGGGGCCGATGATCTCGACTTTGTGAAGGAGATCCGGGGAATGTCGGAGGCTCGGAAAGCCGTTGAACGATTTCGTTCTCCTGAGCTGATGGCTTCCACTGGGTGGTTCCCGCCGTTTCCTCAGCGGACCGGGGGTACCCCAAGTGCCGCATCATCTCTCTCGAGCGGCGATCCTCAAGGTATGTTGACGTTTCGTATTTTTGCTTTTGTTTTTAGCTCAAGGTTTTGACTTTGTCGCTTTTGCAGTCTCTTCGGCTAGGGCGAGGGCTCGGGCTCGTCTAGCGAAGGCTTCCCGGGACCCGAAGTCGTTGGCGGCGGTTCGCCGTCGGATTGCTGCGCGGGATGGTCGGGAGAAACTTGATACCGATCATCGGGCGGAGAGCGGTCCTCGCGCTTCCTTGAAGCGACCTTCCTCCTCGGCTTTGCCAGACACGTCTTCGGACTCTAAGCGCGTGAATTCGATGGTCGACGTGGAGGCCGCGGAGGTTAGGGGGGAATGTTCCATGGGCCTTGCTCAATCTTCGATGAAGATGTGGAAGAGCGTTGTGGCCAGCAGTGACGTAGAGTTCTTTCGTCACGGCGTTTCCGATGCACAGAGAGTGAGTTTCCCTTGCCTTATTTGCGATGAATCTGTCTTCCGCTAAACTGTCTCTTTGCCTTCTCAGGTGCTTGCTCGAGCGACCCGGGGCGAGAAGATCCTTCACGACCTCATCAGGCGGATGAGTCGCGCTCAGGAGGAGCTTGCTCAAGCGAAGTCTCAGTTGGCTCACGCCGAGCGAGGTTCTCACTCAAAGGCGGAGTTTGCGAGTCTCCGCGAGCAGCTTCAGGAGGCTCGCGTGGAACTGGGAGTTACCCGCGGCAAGTGCGACCGCGCTCAGGCGGCGGTGGCGAAGATGGCTGCGGAGCTAACGACGGAACGTCAAGCCCTTGAAGTGGCGACTCGATCGACGGAGGTCTTCCGGAGCGAAGCGCGGGACCTTCGACGTCAGTTGGAATCGCGCACGGAAGAAGTTGGCATTCTTCAGGGCCAGCTTACATCGAGTGAGGCTGCCCGTGTTCGTGCGGAGCGTAAGCGTGACTCCTTGGCGGAGGAGGTGGCTCGGGTCACCGAGGAGAAAGCCGCGGCGGAGCAGCTTGCGTCCGACCTTCAGGACGACTTTGATGTCGGAGTCGAGGAGGCAAGGCACGCAGCGGCAGTGGAGTGTCGGGACGCCACAGCTGCCGAGAATGTTTCTCGGGGGGTCACCTTCGACTTCTTCGACTCGCTTTTCCCACCACTTGACGGGGCCGACCCTGTGGGTGACGATCCCGCCGAGTGACCGTTTTCTTTCTTTATTTTTCCTGCGCAAATGTTTTAGCGCGTGCTTTTTAGGTTTTTCCGTTCTGCGCACTTGTCTTAGCGCTTGCTTACTAGGATATTTCCCTTTAGCGCACTTGTCTTAGCGCATGCTTTCTAGGTTTTGAGGCAGTTGCCCCTTTCTTTTATGAGGAGTTATCCATTTATTTTTATGAATGTTTTCGCACACTTATCTTCTACGGCATGCATGGATGGTCACTTGTTTGTGTCAATGATTTTGTCCATCCTTTTATCTCAGCAGGATACTTTTTCAAACACGCCAGTCACTTGGATGGTTTGTGTTCTTAAGCATTTTCAACTGCGAGTCAGCCATGCTATGTAGGTGTGTTACGTGCGCCGGATTGCGCCACGTGGGCGTCTCAAATCGCGCCATGTAGGCATCTTGGGTTGCGCCATATAAGCGACTTACGTGCGCCATGTAGGCGTCTTACGGGTTGCGCCATATAAGCGACTTACGTGCGCCATGTAGGCGTCTTACGGGTTGCGCCATGTAGGCGTCTTATGGGCTGCGCCTTTAAGCGACTTACGTGCGCCATGTAGGCGTCTTAGGTTGCGCCATGTAGGCGTCTTACGGGCTGCGCCTTTACGCGACTTACGTGCGCCATGTAGGCGTCTTGGGTTGCGCCATGTAGGCGTCTTACGGGCTGCGCCTTTACGCGACTTACGTGCGCCATGTAGGCGTCTTAGGTTGCGCCATGTAGGCGTCTTACGGGCTGCGCCTTTACGCGACTTACGTGCGCCATGTAGGCGTCTCGGGTTGCGCCATGTAGGCGTCTTACGGGCTGCGCCTTTACGCGACTTACGTGCGCCATGTAGGCGTCTTAGGTTGCGCCATGTAGGCGTCTTACGGGCTGCGCCTTTACGCGACTTACGTGCGCCATGTAGGCGTCTTAGGTTGCGCCATGTAGGCGTCTTACGGGTTGCGCCTTTACGCGACTTACGTGCGCCATGTAGGCGTCTTAGGTTGCGCCATGTAGGCGTCTTACGGGCTGCGCCTTTACGCGACTTACGTGCGCCATGTAGGCGTCTTAGGTTGCGCCATGTAGGCGTCTTACGGGCTGCGCCTTTACGCGACTTACGTGCGCCATGTAGGCGTCTTAGGTTGCGCCATGTAGGCGTCTTACGGGCTGCGCCTTTACGCGACTTACGTGCGCCATGTAGGCGTCTTAGGTTGCGCCATGTAGGCGTCTTACGGGCTGCGCCTTTACGCGACTTACGTGCGCCATGTAGGCGTCTTGGGTTGCGCCATGTAGGCGTCTTACGGGCTGCGCCTTTACGCGACTTACGTGCGCCATGTAGGCGTCTTAGGTTGCGCCATGTAGGCGTCTTACGGGCTGCGCCTTTACGCGACTTACGTGCGCCATGTAGGCGTCTCGGGTTGCGCCATGTAGGCGTCTTACGGGTTGCGCCTTTACGCGACTTACGTGCGCCATGTAGGCGTCTTAGGTTTTTTTGGTGGAGCGTGTTCTTTTGAGAGTTTCCTTACCATAGCTAGCCCCCCTAAGTTTTTTGGGTTATAAGTTAAATGTTGATAACCAGAAAACTTGCATAAAACGAAATTGAAATGGAAAACTTGAGTTTTATTACTTTTGCGAAAGAAAAACTTGCGAGAAAATTTAAATCCTAAAACATTGGCTCGTAGGCCTTATTGAAAATGGAAATAAAAAGCGATAAAAAAGCGGGGGACGCTAGCTACTGATAGTACTGCCTCAAGTGCTCCGCGTTCCACGGGTGGCGAATCGGAGTCCCGTCCGTGTGCTCGATGTAGTATGTCCCGTCGCGAATGACTTTGCGGACTCTGTAAGGGCCTTCCCAGTTTGGGCCTAGGACGCCGACGCCTTGGACTTGTGTGTTTTGGAACACTCGTCTGAGGACAAGGCTTCCGACGGCAAAGGTTCGCCTTTTGATTTTGGAGTTGTAGTATCTTTCGACCTTGCGTTTCTGTGCGGCGAGGCGTCTGAATGCTTCCGCCCTCTTTTCGTCGATCAGGTCCAACTCAAGGCGCATGGCCTCGTTGTTTTCCGCTTCGTCGAACGTGTCGACTCGGAACGTGGGTATCTCGGTTTCAATTGGAACCACAGCCTCGACCCCATATGCAAGGGAGAATGGCGTCTCGCCGGTGGCGTTTCGCGCGGTTGTCCTATACGCCCATAGGACGAATGGTAATTCATCGGCCCAGGCGCCTTTCTTGTCTTCGAGCTTCTTTTTCAGGTTGCTCTTGATAGTCTTGTTGACTGCCTCGACTTGGCCGTTGGCCTGAGGATGTCGCGGCGAGGAGAAGGTCTTGCTGATCTTCAGTTGATCGCAGATATCTCTTACTCGCGCGTTGTCAAATTGTGCCCCGTTGTCGGTCACAATCGAGGCGGGGATACCGTGCCTGCATATGATGTTCTTCCAGATGAAGTTCGTCGTGTTTGCTTCAGTTATTCTGGCAAGCGGCTCGGCCTCTACCCACTTAGTGAAGTAGTCGATGGCGATAATGGCGTACTCGTATTGCCTTGGTGCCCTAGGGAGCTTGCCAATGATGTCCACGCCCCACTTAGCAAAGGGACGTGGGACAACGATGCTGCTTAACGGGGTCGGGGGCTGTCGCGGAATTTCCGCGAAGCGCTGGCATTTATCGCAACGCCTTGCCCATTCGTAAGCATCTCGCTTCATGGAAGGCCAGAAATAGCCTTGCTTAAGCGCTTTGAGCGCAAGGGAAGTTCCAGCGGCGTGGTTTCCGCAGATGCCCTCATGGATTTCGCGGAGGACCTTGGTCGACTCAACGCTATCGAGGCATCGGAGCAGCGGTGTCGAATAACCGCGCTTATAGAGCGTGCCCTCACGGAGCGTGTATTTGGATGTTAAGGCCCTCAATTTATCGGCTTCCTTGCGGTCTTCGGGGAGTTCCCCTCTTCGCAAAAACTCGACAATTGAGTCCATCCAAGTGGGCTGAGATGCCACTTCTATGGTCCCGACTTCGTCTCGGGAGACGGATGGTCGTGGGAGAGATTCAATGGGCACAGTCCCCAATCCGTCTTCGTCGATGCCAGATCCGAGGCGAGCAAGCGCATCAGCCTCCGAATTTTGTTCTCTCGGGATTTGGTGAATCTCGAACCAAGAGAAAGCCTCGAGTTTGGAGTTTGTCTTAGCCAGGTATGCGACCATGTTGGGCTCCTTGGCGATGTAATCTCCCTTAACCTGGTTTACGATCAACTGCGAGTCGCAGTGTATTCGCAGGTTATGGGAGCCGAGCTTCTGTGCTAGCTCTATCCCTACAATGAGCGCTTCGTATTCAGCTTCATTGTTGGAGGCTTGGAAGCCGTAGTGGAGGGCATATCGCAGCTTTTCCCCATCGGGGTTAATTAGGATTATTCCGGCGCCAGCCCCCCGAGCATTAGATGCTCCGTCTACGTATAACTTCCAGATGGGACCCGTTGGGTCTACCTTCCTTTTCCGAGTTAGCTCGTTATCGTTTAAGTCAGTTTCCGCTCTTCCCATATCGGGAGCGTAGGAGAATTCTGCCACGAAGTCGGCTAAGGCCTGCCCCTTTATAGCCGTTCTTGGGTGGAACTCAATCCCGTACTCGCTCAATTCCTGGGACCAGATCGCCATACGAGTCGACGTTCCCTTTTGAAGAGCTTTACCGATCGGATGCTCAGTTCGCACCGCAATTGGGTGAGCTTGGAAGTACGGTCGTAACTTCTTAGCTGCCGTTACGAGAGCCAGAGAAAGTTTCTCAATCTCGGTATAGCGTGTTTCCGCGTCGAGTAAGGCCTTGCTTACGTAGTAGATTGGCCATTGGACCTTGTTCTCTTCGCGGACAAGGACGGCGCTTACAGCTCTTTCAGAGACGGCGAGATACACGTACAGCGTCTCGCCCTCTTTTGGTTTAGAGAGGAATGGTGGGGACCCAAAGTAAGCCTTCATTTCTTGGAAGGCACTTTCGCATTCGTCCGTCCACTCAAAGCCGTCCGTCTTCTTCAGAGCTTTGAAGAACGGTTGACACTTGTCGGTGGCTTTAGACACGAAGCGTGTCAGAGCGGCAATCCGACCGGTCAGGCTTTGCACTTCTTTGACTCGTCTTGGCGACTTCATTTCAAGGAGTGCCTTGATTTTTTCCGGGTTCGCTTCTATGCCTCGTCGGCTGACGATATAACCAAGGAACTTTCCGGATTCAACCCCAAATACGCATTTGTTGGGGTTGAGCTTCATTTTATATCGGCGGAGGATTGTGAACATCTCCCTAAGGTCGCGTACGTGGTTAGTTGCCAGCAGGCTTTTAACGAGCATGTCGTCCACGTATACTTCCATTGTCTTGCCGATTTGATCGGCGAAGATCCGATTTACCAAGCGTTGGTATGTTGCTCCCGCGTTCTTAAGACCGAAAGGCATGACCTTGTAACAGTAGAGACCTCGATCAGTGACAAAGGTTGTCTTAATTTGATCGGGCTCGTGCATTCGAATTTGGTTGTAGCCTGAATAGGCGTCCATGAAGCTTAGGAGTTCATGGCCGGCCGTGGCGTCCACCAGTTGTTCGATGCGCGGGAGTGGAAAGCAATCCTTAGGGCAGGCTTTGTTAAGATCTTTGTAATCTATACAAATTCGCCACTTCCCGTTGGGCTTTTTTACCATTACCACGTTGGCGACCCACTTGGGGTACTTAGCCTCTCGAATGAAGTTTGCGGTGAGGAGTTTCTCGACCTCTTCATTTATGGCCAGGTATCGTTCTGGGTTGAACGTTCGTCTAGCCTGCACTTTTTCGGCGACCTTTGGGTCATCGTTCAATCGGTGCACTATTACCTCGGGATCGATTCCGGGCATGTCCGCATGAGTCCATGCAAAAACATCCTTGAACTCCCTAAGGAAGGCGGTGAGCTGAGTTTTGATGGCGAGTGGAAGTCGGGTGCCGATTTTTACAACTTGATCAGGCTTTGACTCGTCCAGGACGATTGGCACAAGATCATCGGAGGTTTCCACTTTGAGTCTTTCGATTTCATCACGGGGGTCAAGTTCTCCGAACTTCCTTGCATCCCTCAGGTTGCATGGGTAATCGTCTTCCAGTTGGAAGATTGTGTTGACCGCTTTTCCCGCGGACTTGCCATCAACTCCTTGCACGTAGCATATTCTGGCTTGGGATTGGTCTCCAGCCATGATGCCAATTCCCCCTTCGGTGGGGAACTTCACCAGTAGGTGATACGTGGAAGTGATTGCCCTCAGCCGGTTCAACGTGGGTCGCCCAATGATTAAGTTGTAGGGCGAGTCTTGATCGACCACTAGGAATGGGACCATGTGAACGGCTTCGATTCCTCCAGGGGTTCCAAAGGTGACCGGCAGGTCGATGACGCCCTCAGTCATAACCTTTTCCCCAGTGAACCCAAACAATGGCGTTTGGGTCGGAGTCGGGCGCAGCCCCCCGAGCTTCATGCGCTCTAGGGTGGACTTGAAGATTATGTCGGCAGCGCTGCCGTTATCGATGAGAACCCTTTTCACCAAGTTATTGGCCACTTGGGCTTTGAGCACGATCGCGTCATTGTGCGGATGCACAACTCGCTTGGCCTCTTCATTGGTGAAATACATCGTCTCGTGAGGCACGGACGGAGGTTCTTCATATGTGAAGTTGACGTGCATAGCAGCGTCTTCCTGAGACACGGCCCTAAGGAATTTCTTCCGTTGACGGGCCGAATCCCCATCCTGTGGACCTCCCAGTATGGTGGTTACCACGTGCAGTTGTGGGTTGGCGTTGGCAGTAGCCGGGGTTTGGTTGGCAGAGGCGGCTGCTCCTCCTCCTTGACCAGACTGCTGTCTGTTCGCGGTGGGGCCCGCAGCGCCAATCATGCGCAACACGAACTCCTTCAGCTCGCCCCGTTGGATCAGAGCCTCGATTTGCCTTTTGAGGTTGTAGCATTCCGAGGTCAAATGACCATATTCCCGATGGAACTCACAATATCTGGACCGATCGCGAGTTGCGGGATCCTTCTTCATTGGAGCCGGGGGCGTGAACTTGTCACGTGCTAGAGCCAAGATCCTTTCCGGCGCCGTGTTCAGCGGCGTGAACGACGAGTACCCTTTGAAGTTTTCCGCAAGTCGCGGTTTCTGAGGTACAGGGAGTTGGTTGTTAGGAACCTGGTTCCCCTTGTTTCGCCTCTTACGAGGTTCGTTCTGCTCGCGGATAGGTTCTTCCCGACGGCGAGAGCTTTGATTAGTGCTCTTGCGGCCGTCGAGGTAGTCTTCGACTCCCATGAAGGTCTTAGCTCGAGTCATTAACTCGGCCATGGTGGAAGGGACACGGCCGACGACAGACTTGAGGAAGTCACTTGTACGCAAGCCTTCTATGATAGCGGCAATCGCGTCACTGTCGTCAAAGCGGTCGACCTTGTTTGACTCTTCTGTGAATCGGGCGAGGTATCGTCTAAGAGACTCGCCACTCTCTTGCCTGATTGACCACAGGTACATCTTGGTCTTCTTTTGGACCATAGACGTAGCGAATCGTGCTAGGAACATGTCCTTCAGGTCTTTGAACGAGTGGATGCTTCCTGGTCTCAAGTTTTTGAACCACTCAAAGCCGGGTCCGGTGAGGGTCAAACTAAAGGCTTGGCACATGGCACCAGGAGAAACACCCTGCATCGTCATCCAGGTTTCATAGTGCTGGATGTGGTAAGCAGGATCTGCTTTCCCATCATAGGGAGCGAGGTTCGGGAGCTTGAAATTCCCCGTACAAACCTCAGCCAATATCTGAGTAGTGAAAGGCGATGAGTTCTCCTCAACGACTCCGTAGGCGCTTCCACCTATTCCGTACTCTCGGAGATCTCGTACCTCATTTCGAAGGTTGTGGATCATAGTGACCACATCGAGACCGGTCGTTGGAGTAACCCCTTGATCGGGAGGAGTCACCTGCAGCCTCTCGTTAGACCCCTGTCCTGCGCGGCGGTTCCCGTTAGTTGGGGCTGCCAGCGGGATGTTGGGTCTAGAGCTTAGTCGCTCTCTCAGATCATTGCCACGCCCAATGCGTTGAGCAGTGAGGTGGTCCCTAAGATCAGGGCTGGCCGTATGAAGGCGCCGGCTCTGCTTGCGACGTTGCGCTCTCCGCGCGCCCTGACTTTCCGCAACATTCTCCCTCGGACCTAGTCGGTCGAGGGCTGAACGTCGGGAATTCCCCTCTTGAGAAGCTACCGGCGCATCGCCTGTTCGGGGTAAGGGATTCGACGGACCGGCTTCAAACACGGCGGGGAGTCCCCCGTCCTTCGTGAGAGAAGTCTCGACATCCTCCGAGTCACCAGTATCCTCATAATCAGGGTCGCGGCTTTCCTCGTTGAGGTTCTCAGGATCCCCGTTGGGGATCGTCGTGTCACGCATAGGTTGCTTCGCAGCCAGTTGGCGGTGATACCTTGCGTTCCTCGCCTTCAGTCGGCGGATACTCTCCTCCAATTCCGTGATGCGGTTGTCCCTGCTATCAGGAGATGGAGATGGTGAGCGGGTCGAGCTCTCTTCGTGGAGCGACTCTTCGTCACCATGCGCTCGGGAGCGCAAGAAGTATTTCTTGGTTTTAGCGACGTTTTCGGGGTTGTTTGCGCCCTCAGAACGTACGGGTGGTTGGCTACTCATCGTTTCTCAAGTTCGAGAAGGTTGAGTTTGCAGAAGAAAAGAAGAAGATGAATAGAAGGGATTTCGGGCTGAATAGGTCGGGAAGCCCCCTCCTTCTAGCGCCAAAATGTTGTCGCACGAAAATGAACAACTATTTAAAACCTCGGGCGGTTCGATCCAAGGCCGGACCAAGTGATCGCACCCGGGCCAAGAGTGTGAACTCGATAGTCTCGAGCTAGGGTTCTCTCCGATCAACCCGCCTCTCGGGAGAGGTAGGGGGTGAGGAGGATGAGTGACCGTGCCTTGGTTGTCGGCTGCCTACGTACCCGTGCGTGGGATCAGGTCAGAACGTAGTTCAAGCGTGTGTGACGCAGTATGAGGCGCGGAGCCTTGGTGAAGAGGCGTGCTCGACGAAGGAAACGGGGCGCGAGGAGTCCTCGGCAGCGTCTCAGAACTTCGGAGATCGCGTACGCGTCTAGCGTGTTAGACGCGCGAGGGTAGCTCTAGTTGAGAACCCTAGGGGCGTGCTTGAGCACCGGAGAATGTTCGGTCAAAGGGAGCGACGTCCGGGAAGTTCCCGTGAGTGCTTCGGGACCTTTGAGAACGAGGGAGAGAGAGAAGAGAACCTGCTTCAGGCCAAATATGGCATCCAGAGAAGCAGAGAAATCGAGCGTGTCGATAGGAGATGAAGAGAATTATTGGATATTCTTGGATATCTTGGGATGGCTTTCCCCTCAATGGGAGAGGGTATTTATAGGTGTTTGGGAGCCTTAGAAGGTCCCTTTTTCGTCCATGTGGGACTAGGAATGCGTGTGGCATCAAGTGGAGGCGCACGGCGCGCGCGGCGCACAAAGGGCGGCGCACAACGCGCGGCGCGCGGCGCGCGGCGCAGGGGGCGCGGCGCGCGGGTCACCGGGCGCGGCGCGGGACGCGCGGCGCAGGACGCGCGGCGCAGGGTTCCTTGACCGGCGCGGCGCGCTGCCTGGCCGGCGCGGCGCGCTGCCTGCTGCCCGGCTGGCCGGTGCAGCGCGTTGCGTGCGCAGTGGGCGGCTCGTCTTGCCGGGCTCTTGCGGGCCTTCGAATGCCATTCTTCTCACGTGAAATATGAAGCTTTCTACTTGATGAGAGCGACTCGATCCGAGGGGCAAGGCTCGGCCCGGCGAGAGCGACTAGCGACTTGATTCGAGGAGTGACTCGAGGATGACTCGAGGCTCGACTCGAAAGTGACTCGAGGCTCGACTCGAGGGACAATTAAAGGCTCGACTCGAGGAACCACTCAAGGCTCGACTCGAGGAGCGAAGCTCGACTCGAGGAGATTGACTCAAGGCTCGACTCGAGGAGCGAAGCTCGACTCGAGGAGTCAGGAGTTTGGGCGAGGGCTTGAAGATTTGCCGCTCTTCAGGACCTCCGGCCTGACCATCGGCCCTTTGAGCGACGTGCCCTCTCGGCGTCTCGGGTTTTCCGAAAACGACCGACAACACTAACCTTTTTGATGCTTGAACGTTGATGAGCCTTTGGAAGGTTGGCAACGTTCGTCTCCCCTCGCAGCACGTCTCTCTTTTCTTTCCTCGGGAACTCGAGCAACCACGATAGTTTCTATCACTAAATCACTCGAAAAGAAGGAATTAGTGAGTGGGCACTTTTAAACACTACGACTTGAGAACGAGTCTCGAAGTCGCAGAGCTAAAGACTAGGTCGAGTGAGGACCTAGGTGCCAAGACAAGAGAAAACCGAAAATAAACTAGAGAGAGAGAGAAGAGGACTTCGGCCAAGTTCTAGAGAGAGAGTCTCTCAAATCTCTTAAACTTGGATGAATGAATTGTGAGGAAATGGGGCTCCTATTTATAGGAGAGGTCTCACCTTCAATAAGGTAGTTTCCTCTTCTATAGAATATCACATATTCATGAGCAAAAATCCTTCATTTCCCATTCCTTGTTGGGCGCCCAAGGCTGCCTCCTAGAGGCAAGGATTTGTTTCCTTTTTTGTTCCTTGGCTTTCCCTTTTCTCACTTGGCCGAATTTCCCATTGCATGTGTGGGAAATTTGTTTCCTCTTTTTCTTTTGGCAAGTATCTAAATACATTTATGCACAAAATAAACTCTCTTTCCTTGGGTATTATGGGCGCCCATTTCACTTCTAGAAGGAGCTTCTAGAAGCTTCTTCATTTATTCATGAGAACATGAAAAAGGCCCATTAAGAGTTTTCAATAAAATTCTTATGAAATGAAATTAATTCACAAGGCCCAATGATCAAGTCATGGCCGAGTGAAACATGTCATAAAATGACCTTGTCAAAAAATTTATTGACATTCATTTCATCCTTTGTCTCAAAAGACAAAAATACCCTTTTAACTATTTTCGTTCTTGTTTTGGCTTAGCTTCCAGTTTAACTATTCCTATCGATGTGATTCGTGACAGTGACCTCATGGACCCAAATGAACAAAGCTTTAGCTAAACACTTGGACTCAAAAGTTCACAAACCTTTTCCAAGTTTAGCTTAATGCCAACTGACTCCACTAAAGAGCTGACACTGAAAATCTCTCGGTTCAAATGAATTTATTTTCTACTCAAGAATTCGACCTAATTATGATGAGCGGATCCACTGAATATTATCTATGTTTACCCTTCATGAATGTCATCAGCTAGTCGGGATTTACTAAATTACCATTTTACCCTTCTAGCTGTTATTTCCTCAACTCCTTTGTCGCTTGTGAATAAGTTAGAAACAATGTATTGACGAGGAGCTAACAAGTCACATTGTTTCATCCAAAAGAGTCAGGACTCAATTTGGACACTGGCCAGTTCATTTATTCACACTCCAAGGAACAAAGCATGAGGTGACATGCATTGCATTTCAGCAATCTTGTACATGAATTCCATATCTATGAGAACTTCACAAAGTTACTCATGACAGACTCACAACTTAGTACTTCACCAATAGGCCTTGTTCGGAATCACATAGTGAGTCCGAACTTTGACTTTCTCAAATGAGAATACTAAGGTGTGAAATGGCATGTCTCATTTCAGGATTAAGGTAAGCATGATGCAATTCATACATAGTGACTTCGAGACATAAGAGGTTAAATGGTTTGTTCTTATCTTGTCTCTAGAAGTGCACTGGTCAATTCAGTACCTTCGGAAGATACCTAGAAGAACTATAGAGTTCCTAACTCTCAATGCCTCATAACCAGACATCATAGATTCTTCTAACAATCATACTGAGGTCAATAGTCCTTTGACCCTAAGATTGCGAATATATCGTTTTAAGCAAACTACGAAGAGTTTGTTCATGCAAATCTACATTTGTCTCTTCGTAAGTTGTTAAGTTTGTTTATGGACTAAAAGACTATGGTTTTATCATAAAGCTTCAGACAAGGAAGATTGAATGAACGTTTCAACTTTATTAATGAATGAATAGGCAATTACAAGCAAGAGTCTTCATGAGACTTTATTACATCAAATGTTCAAAATAAAGACTACAACTCTTCTTGTGGGCACCATTGACAACACTATCTTCCCCGATCTGCGAAGCCCTAGACACGCCGTTGAAATACGCTCGTCGTCAACGAAGACGAAGACAATCTCCTCTCACAATTGCGTGGAGGGATTGATAAACCTCAATTTCGACACTCTCCTCTTTAACGAAAACGAAGACGAATCCGAGGACGACGATGACACCGACAAGCGCTTGAGATTCTCTGTTGGCTCGTCGGAGCCATAGTTAAGGCTCAAATGGAAGACATTTGATGGCCTCTTCCATCACAATCCCGAAGACATAGTGATATATTAGTTTTAGATTGGCGATCACCTCGTTCCGACCAAGAGGCCTTTGATTCGAACGTTGTAGCATCTGATCAGCGCTTGGCGTGCCGTTTGAGATTATTTCTGAAGGAGGATCGTCACAGTTAATCAAATTAACCTTCATAGTTAATCCGATTAACTCTCACAATTAATATGCCAAGACCTTGCGTCGAGGTTCTAGGGGCCGGATCAAAGCAGTCGCGGGGACTCGTCACTATTCGAGATCGTTTTTGGAGGAGGATCGTCACAATTAATCATATTAACCTTCATAATTAATCAGATTAACTATCACAGTTAATACATTCGCAATCTCCGATCAAAACCTAAACCAGACGTATCGGAACTCGAGTTTTGTCGTACAGCTTAAAGAGAACATTACGAGGAGCGAGATCCGAATCCTCTCAGTGTAGGACCGTCCGGCGGCGACTAGAGGGATGGTGGATGTTGAGGCGAGAATTATGGTGGTGGTGGTGAATCAAATGTGAATTTGGGGAAAATGGTTTTTTGGTAATTGTGAGGGTATAAAAATAAATTTTCATTATTTATTGGGCTTTAGTTCAGCCAAAGCCCAATAAGTGATTCAGTCCGGCTCCAAGTGAAAAGCTCAAGCCCAGCTCACTGAAAAGGAGAACAGGTCGTCCGCGTTGGTCCAATCAAGGAACGAAGTCGTAGTCAAACTGAAACCTCGCCGAGAAGACCGGATCTAAGACTTGACCAGTCTGCGACGTGGCGAGGACGAGCTGATCAACATGTGTCAAAGAGATGACCTTTTCTTCGCCTATAAATAACGACTGTTGTATTCATTTTCGCACACACAAGCTTTCACGCTGTCTCTCATTTTTATTCAAATTCTCCCAGTCTTTTGTTGAGTTCGCCTTCTTGAGCTCGGCACTTCGTCCCTTGTAAACGATCATTATTAATAAAGTTCATTTCTTTTATATTTCGTATCAATATTTCTTTTGAATTAAATCAAGATTTTATTTTTGTTTCTTATACGAAGTCTTCTGAGACCTATAATTAAAGAAAACAAATGTATCGTATATTTATTTGTGATTTTTGACGATCTTTCCGAAATCGACATCAACAATTTGACATCGTCTGTGGAAAACTTCATAAAGACCAATATCGAAAGAAACGACTCTCCCAAAAGAGAAATATCATGTCTTCCACCCCAACTCATTATGAGTCAGGAGAGGAAATCCCTCCGGGGATCAGGGCAAAAATCAAACAAATGAGGAAACAAATCCAAGAGCCTTGATGGCTAGGTTGGACGTCCAAGGGTATAGAAAAGAGGAAATAAGATTTTCTCATGAATATGTGATAGTCTATAGAAAAGAGGAAACTACCTTTTGAAGGTAAACCTCGTCCTATAAATACCTCACCTCATTCACAACTCACAACACACAATTTTAGAGATTGAGAGCTTCTCTCTCTGGAATTTGGCCGCCCTCTCTCTCTCTCTCTCTCTCTCTCTCTCTAACCCTTCTTGTTCTTTGTTTTGGCACCTATGTCCACATTTGACCTAGCGTTTTATTTTAGCTCTTCGACTCTAAGACTGGTTCTTGAGTCGTCGTGTTTAAAAGTGCCCATACACTAAATCCTTCTTACTTTGAGTGATTAATGTGATAGAAACTTTTGTGGTTACTCGAATTCCCGAAGAACAAAGAAAGGCGAGCTGCGTGGGGAGACGAGTGATTCAACCTCCACAAGCTTCTCAACGATCAAGCTACGTAAAAGTTAGTAAATGAGTAATTGCTTTTAGATAGTTTTAATTTCATATAACATGTACTTGCTCTTTGTCTAGGTTAGTAAAAATCGTTTTTACTTGTTTTAAAGAAATTTTTAAATTCCGCCGCTTGAAGAAGCGTTAAACTTTTCTTAATCCTAGATCTATTCCAAGAAATGGTATCAGAGCTATGGTCAAAGTTAAGCATGTACATGTGATTAAAACTATGAGCTTGAAAATCGTTTTCGAAAGATTACTCGTTTTTTACAAGTTAGAATTGTTTTCTTAGATTTTTTTTTAATTTATTGCTCGTGTCCATAAATTAAAAATCATGTTGATTTTCTATGACCTTGGGATGTTATTAAAACACATTAGAATCAGTTCTAAAAGTTTTTATTTTTTTCATAATGAAAAACGTGTTTTATTAAGTTTGAGAAATTTCGGGTAATTTCATGACTAGTTATATTGTCTTGCTAGTTTTGTTTGTTTACTCGTTTCGTTTTATTTTTATTGTTATTTACTTTTATACTATTGGATGGACGAACTTCTCACTTTATATCTTTCGTTTCATAGTTGATGATCGATTAGGATATCATGAATTCAACAATGATGGATGATATACTGGTATATTACTGTTCTATTAACTCTTTGCATTGTTGTGACGTGTTGTTCATTCGTAATAGTTACTATCTTCGGAGTCTCTTTCGGAGTTCACATCATAGTTAAATCTCCAGCTGAGCGGCTGGATCCGCTCGAGGGGTAGTACCTGCTGACGAAAAAAAAATAGAAGGAAGTAATCGCCTCCATAACCAACCAAGTCCGTTGAGTCCGTAGCACCCGCAAGTAGCTTATTCAAAAGTTCGGTCTGGGGGGCTTATTGGTGATTGTTATTACCATGTTAATAAAATACATACAAAAGCTTTAACAACCCTCTAAAACATTCCGTTACACTCAATTATTTTGCACTCAAATCCGAACTTTAATTATTTCAAGTTTTCTTCGAGCTCGAGAAAAACCTACGGTAAAAGTGGCATAAATCTTTGCTCAGAATTTGAAATTTAATGATTCTTAAATCAAATTAAAGGTCTGTTTGTCCTCTTTCCAATGCCATTGGTTTTAGGTCAAAAGGATGTCAGTGCCATGAGTTATGGCGATTTTACTCCGAGGTGCGTGGCTTTTCCGAAAGTCCAGTTTTTTATAATTTTTGAATTCCGGATTTCGAACCCCACTCCATGAGTTATAGAACTCTAATGAGAAAATTTCCGTGAGCAAAATTGTTTTTCATAAGATAATAAACATAATGTGAAAGTTTAAAATGTTTTGATTTGAAAATTTAATTGAAATCGAATTCTTACAAAACTAGTTTGAATTTTGAAAAACCGTTTTAACTTTCAAACTTGAAAATATTTTTCATCCAAATCAAATAAGTTTTCAAAATGTTTTCAAAACTATATCTATATCACATATTGAAATTCTGATTAGTCGTAAAGACAAGATGTCGCACACAATGTGTTGACAATGTGTCCGACAACTTGCTTGAACACATATTATGGATAAACAACGAACAGTGCAATAAACAAAGTACACACGATATGGTTACCCAGTTCGGTGAAACACACCTACGTCTGGGGGCACTCTACCAGTGGAAAGGATTTCACTATCTTGTAGTCAATAGTACACACAAGGTTTATATATGATTACAATCTTCAAATCAATAAAACCTAGAGACTATTACCACCAGTGAACACCTAGTCAGGGACTCCCCCTGAATTTGAGCTCCGTCTCAATTCCACCCTTCGAGCAACCGCCTGGCTCGGATGACTTTCAGTCTTCAGCTGTTCGTGAATCTTCAATCACGTGAACACAAAACCCAACTCTCACAGACACTTAATCTTTGTGGAATAGTGTTTGAGAGAATACACCGTGATCAACAAAACACAAAGCCTCCCAGTCCGCCGGTCTTGCACGTCTAAGAGCTCTAAGTGTTTTATCAAAAGCGTCAAGGCTGCTAAGGGGGAGCGCATGGCTTTTATAGCAGCTGCAATAGCCTGGAAGTAGAGCTAGGGTTTCCTTACCCAGCCTCAAACGAATATCACATAATCATGTCACTAGCGAGGCAAATATCTTGCAATGAAGACAACAGCGAGGCAATATCTCATAATCAAGTCACCAGCGAAGCAATCTGTCAAAACTGGAAACTTGCCTGAAATAATGTCTGCACACAGAAGGAAAGATGTCACGCCAGAAGTAGAAGCATAACGACCAACATCTTTCCATACAACTTGCACTAAAAAAAATAAAGCCAATAAATAACGTATCAACACATATGGTCAAAATCTATATGCTCTTGAAAATTTGAGTGGGAGGTCTCCTCGAAGGTAAGCCGAAAAAATAAAGATGTGTAATCTCAAACTTTCAAGTGTTCGAGTGAGTTGAAGTTCACACTTCCCTCATGCACTTTCCCGAATAGAAAATAGGAAAGTGTCCAAGTATGTACCTTGTGCCTTTATGCACTAACACATCTCTTCCTTAAACATGACGATCTAAGGTTCAATTTTTAGAATTCCACTCTATCGCTCTATAACTAGGAAATGTGTTTCCGAACTTATAAGAGACGATGTGCCAACTCTAAAAACTAAGTGGGAGGGTTATACTCGTTGTTGGCAACCCACGATCCCCAACACTAATGAAAAGTGCAATTGTCGCCAGACTAAGAGTCACCCTCGTGGCTCTCTCTTAAATGAGAGTACTCATAGGTGCTTTGCTCTGATCATTGCTTGAAGAGCTACGTCTGAGATTGAGACAATGAGATAAGGCCTCCCCTCGGTGGATTGTTTTTCAAAGTCGATCTTTTGGACTAAGTGGTTGGTTACACACTTAGACTCTATCCCTAGTAATCCTCCCTCGAGGCCCAGCGAAAGGATGTGAGTGATCAAACTTTTTTATAAGGTGGCTAGTCAAATATGATGAATTGACATCTTGGCTATGCATTAATGATGAGTCATATACTTATGAAAGGGTTATACTCGTTGTTGGCAACCCACGATCCCCAACACTAATGAAAAGTGCAATTGTCGCCAGACTAAGAGTCACCCTCGTGGCCCTCTCTTAAATGAGAGTACTCATAGGTGCTTTGCTCTGATCATTGCTTGAAGAGCTACGTCTGAGATTGAGACAATGAGACAAGGCCTCCCCTCGGTGGATTGTTTTTCAAAGTCGATCTTTTGGACTAAGTGGTTGGTTACACACTTAGACTCCATCCCTAGTAATCCTCCCTCGAGGCCCAGCGAAAGGATGTGAGTGATCAAACTTTTTTATAAGGTGGCTAGTCAAATATGATGAATTGACATCTTGGCTATGCATTAATGATGAGTCATATACTTATGAAAGGAGACTCTTTGCGGCCTTCCCTCGAAGGAGTAGAGTGTCATTTCGTTCATTACACCTTTGGATTTTTCATGTCTTGTTCATCCTAAAAACTTAAACAAACTTAGATCCTAAACCAAAAGACTAATCATAAACTTATTTCAACTTAATTTCAGCAAGATGTCTCTCAACCCTCTCTCAACCATCCTTTCCTCAAACAAACTCGAAGGCGAGAACTACGTAGATTGAAACGTAACCTCAACATCGTCCTCACCATTAACAAACACAAATGGGTACTCACCACCCCGTGTCCTCCTCAAACGAATGATTTTCGACACAAGAGGAAAAGGATGCCTTGGTGGCCTGGCTCCGATCCGATGAGATTGCGAGGTGCTATATCTTGACGTCGATGAACAATGTGCTGCAACAGCAACATCGTGATATAGAGACAGCCGCCGACATGCTCTACGATCTTCATGAGATGTTTGGAGGGCAAGAGCGTCAGGGCAGACAGCCAGCAGTTCGACAGTTTATGAACTGTCGCATGAATGCTGGGACTCCTGTCAGGGACCATATGATGCTGATCATTAGTTACCTAAATGAGATGGAAATCCTAAGATCTGAGATTGACTGCGAGACCAAAATAGATATGATCTTTGAAACTCTCCCCGAGTTTTTTGATACTTTCAAGCTGAACTACTCCATGAACAAGCTAGAGTACACTGCTACCGAGCTAATGAAGGAGCTTCACACTGCTAAAGGTCTCACTAAGAGAAAGAGGAACCAAGGAGAGGCACATGCTACTGAGCACAAAGCCTCCACCTCTAGATCTAAGAAGAGACCTCACAAGGCCGAGACGAAGAATTGTCTTGCCTACCTCAAAGAAAAGGAAAATAGTAATGTACTTATTACCGAAGCATTCTTAGTAGCTGATAATGTATCAACGTGGATTCTTGACTCCGCTGCTACTAATCATATTTGTTGTTCCTTGACTAGTTTCAAGAAAACCAAAAGCTTAGAGAAAGGTGACTTCTGCTTCAAGTGGGGTGATGTGAGCTCGGTGTCAGCAAAGGTCGTGGGATCAGTGACGCTATCTTTTGAAGATCGAACTTTAAATTTGAATAATGTTTATTTTGTTCCTTCCTTCAGGAAGAACTTAATATCTGTTGCTCAAATTTTTGAGCAAGATTATTGTTTAAAGTTGATTAAGAATGGAATTGGAATTTCTCTTTCCAATAATTCTTTCGTCACTGATGCATGTATGAAGAATGCTCTTTTCTACATTTATCCCACGCAACCTTCTCTTTTAGACACTTAAATAGATAATGATCTAGTTAGGGAGCCAAAGAGGATCAAAGTTTCTGATTCCTCTGATCTAATAAAATCAACATATCTCTGGCACTTAAGACTTGGTCATATCAGTCTAGACAGGATTAAGAGACTTGTGAGGGACGGTCTACTCTAAGCCTCTACAATAGGTTCACTACCTACTTGTGAATCTTGTATAGAAGGAAAAATAACTAAGCGACCTTTCTCAGCTAAAGGTCGAAGAGCGACTGAATTGCTGGAACTCGTACATTCTAATGTCACTACTACAAATGTTGGATTACACAACGGATATTCCACAACGGTACAGTTGTACCGTTGTGGAATGTCTGCGATTCCACAACGGTACAACTGTACCATTGTGAAAAGCCCGGGATTCCACAACGGTACCACTGTACCGTTGTGGAAGCTATATGCTTCCACAATGGTACAGTGGTACCGTTGTGGAATCTTGGACTTTTCACAACAGGACAGTCACCCATTGTTGGATCTCGCCGCGGCCAAGGCATCAACTCGCCGCGGCCAAACTCTTCTACAACGGTACAGTATACCGTTGTGGGAGAGGTGTAAAGTCAGAGGTCTCGCCGCGGCAAAATTTATCGTCACCGCGGCGAGTTGATTCCTCAACGGGACAATAACAAGTTGTTGAAATTTTTTATGACATTTCGCCGCGGCGAGATGTCGTAAAAAATTTTAGTGCTTCTCTATAAAAGCCTCATTTCGATTTCTTTTTCATTTTTTTTTCACTTTTTCTCGCCTCTGACCTTCATTTCGGCCGATTCTGTGCAATTTCTCCTCCCAAACCCACCTTGAAACATCGCCGCCATCTCACCGCCGCCAAATCTCGCCGCCTTCGTCGCCGACGCCAAATCTCGCCGTGTCTCTGCTTTCTTTCTTTCTCAAGGTATGTTTTTAACTCAATTTCATATCAAAATCTTAATTTTCATGAATGTTTTGTGTGATTTATAAACTAATTGAGGATTTTGGTTGTAATTTATGATAATGTGTAGATTTGGCCAAAATTAGGGTTTTCTATTTTGGGTTTTTTGTTGTAATTTATGATTTTGGGTATAATATTATTTAAGGTTGAAAATGAGTTGTATTTTGATATTGTGGTTGAATTGAGTTCGGATTTGAGTTTGAATTTGTGTTTGTGATGAGTTTAATGTTTTATTTATTTGAATATAATGTGTTTTTATATGTATTTAGTGTTGAATTGAGTTGAATTTTGTGTTGAAAATGATTTATTGTTTGAAAATGTTGTTGAATTTGAGTTTGAAATGATTTGTTCAATTTGGTGAAAATGGGCCGTTCATAAACCCCCGCCGGTCACAAAGAAGCCGCCCCTAGCTCTTCTAGGCCCCCCACAAAAAAAGAGGTCTCGTCAAGCCGAACCCGAACCCGAAGTAGATTATAATAGTCGGGTATTCACTAGCAATGCCGCAGAAGATCGCTACGACATCCTCGTTCAACGAAGTCCGATCTTTGAACGAGGGTTGAAGGTGAGCTTAAGCACGCCTATAGGGGCTCAAATCAACAACACCATCGAAGGTTTTTCTTGGAGAAAATTTTGTGCCACACCCGAGCACAAAGCAAATGTCACTCTCATGTACGAATTCTACGCGAACTTACCAGATCACGAGGATGATGTGTTGACGGTTCGTGGTGTAGACGTCGATTGTAGTGTCGGAGCCATCAACACATTGCTAGGAACTCTGGACATCGAACTCGAGAATGAGGGTTACCGACAATGGTTTAGAAATCCTAATCTCGATGAAATGTTGAGTTTGTTGACTACTCCATGAGAGAATTGGGTCATGGACAAAGGAGTTAGAAAGCTTTTCCGTAAATCATTGACGAGGTTAGACTTTCTTCTTTTTGTGTGTATTATTTTGTCTATTGTATGTTTTAAATAGAACGGTGTTTATTTTGTCTATTGCATCTTTTAAATATAACGGTGTTTAATTTACAAGCTCGCAAAAACGTGGATTTATTTCATTTGCTCCCGTCTCTTTCCGATAAAGCACTTCACCCGTCTCGACGAGGAACATGTCCATCTTTTGTTTTGTGTCATTCGTGGTAACACCATCAACGTCGGTCGATTCATCTACAATTGGATGAAGAGAATCGACTACAAGAATATCAAAAATGGGTTGCCGTATCCGTCAATCATCTACGGCTTGTGTCTGAATGCCGGTGTTGGAGGCGCAAAACACGACACAAGCAAGAAGTGTGGGGCGCCTATTAATGAAAAGACGATCGAGAGATACATTGTCAAAGAGCCGGAAGAGGAGGAAGAGGATGAAAAAGAGGAGGATGAATCGTCACTCAACGAGCCACTGTTGTGTTTACAACTGTTGTCAATGGTGCCCACAAGAAGAGTTGTAGTCTTTATTTTGAACATTTGATGTAATAAAGTCTCATGAAGACTCTTGCTTGTAATTGCCTATCCATTCATTAATAAAGTTGAAACGTTCATTCAATCTTCCTTGTCTGAAGCTTTATGATAAAACCATAGTCTTTTAGTCCATAAACAAACTTAACAACTTACGAAGAGACAAATGTAGATTTGCATGAACAAACTCTTCGTAGTTTGCTTAAAACGATATATTCGCAATCTTAGGGTCAAAGGACTATTGACCTCAGTATGATTGTTAGAAGAATCTATGATGTCTGGTTATGAGGCATTGAGAGTTAGGAACTCTATAGTTCTTCTAGGTATCTTCCGAAGGTACTGAATTGACCAGTGCACTTCTAGAGACAAGATAAGAACAAACCATTTAACCTCTTATGTCTCGAAGTCACTATGTATGAATTGCATCATGCTTACCTTAATCCTGAAATGAGACATGCCATTTCACACCTTAGTATTCTCATTTGAGAAAGTCAAAGTTCGGACTCACTATGTGATTCCGAACAAGGCCTATTGGTGAAGTACTAAGTTGTGAGTCTGACATGAGTAACTTTGTGAAGTTCTCATAGATATGGAATTCATGTACAAGATTGCTGAAATGCAATGTATGTCACCTCATGCTTTGTTCCTTGGAGTGTGAATAAATGAACTGGCCAGTGTCCAAATTGAGTCCTGACTCTTTTGGATGAAACAATGTGACTTGTTAGCTCCTCGTCAATACATTGTTTCTAACTTATTCACAAACGACAAAGGAGTTGAGGAAATAACAGCTAGAAGGGTAAAATGGTAATTTAGTAAATCCCGACTAGCTGATGACATTCATGAAGGGTAAACATAGATAATATTCAGTGGATCCGCTCATCATAATTAGGTCGAATTCTTGAGTAGAAAATAAATTCATTTGAACCGAGAGATTTTCAGTGTCAGCTCTTTAGTGGAGTCAGTTGGCATTAAGCTAAACTTGGAAAAGGTTTGTGAACTTTTGAGTCCAAGTGTTTAGCTAAAGCTTTGTTCATTTGGGTCCATGAGGTCACTGTCACGAATCACATCGATAGGAATAGTTAAACTGGAAGCTAAGCCAAAACAAGAACGAAAATAGTTAAAAGGGTATTTTTGTCTTTTGAGACAAAGGATGAAATGAATGTCAATAAATTTTTTGACAAGGTCATTTTGTGACATGTTTCACTCGGCCATGACTTGATCATTGGGCCTTGTGAATTAATTTCGTTTCATGAGAATTTTATTGAAAATTCTTAATGGGCCTTTCTCATGTTGTCATGAACAAATGAAGAAGCTTCTAGAAGCTCCTTCTAGAGAGACTTGGGCGCCTACCCTAATAGAGAAATAGGAGAGTTTATTTTGTGCATAAATGTATTTAGATACTTGCCAAAAGAAAAAGAGGAAACAAATTTGCATAAGGATGCTATATGGAATTCGGCCAAGAGAGAGACAAGGCAAGCCTTGAACAAAATAGGAAACAAATCAAGGCTTCTAGAAGCCCTAGCTTGGCCGAGTATCTCAAAGGGAAAAAAGAGGAAATTGCTCATGAATATGTGATATTCTATAGAAGAGGAAACTACCTTGTTGAAGGTAAAGCCTCTCCTATAAATAGGAGCCTCATTTCCTCACAATTCATTCATCTAAGTTTAAGAGATTTGAGAGACTCTCTCTCTAGAACTTGGCCGAAGTCCTCTTCTCTCTCTCTCTAGTTTATTTTCGGTTTTCTCTTGTCTTGGCACCTAGGTCCTCACTCGACCTAGTCTTTAGCTCTGCGACTTCGAGACTCGTTCTCAAGTCGTAGTGTTTAAAAGTGCCCACTCACTAATTCCTTCTTTTCGAGTGATTTAGTGATAGAAACTATCGTGGTTGCTCGAGTTCCCGAGGAAAGAAAAGAGAGACGTGCTGCGAGGAGAGACGAACGTTGCCAACCTTCCAAAGGCTCATCAACGTTCAAGCATCAAAAAGGTTAGTAACTTTTATAGCTCATATTAGTTTTTATTTACATGCATATGCTCTTGTCTAGGTTAATAAAATCTAGTTTTACTTAAAAAGAAAATTTTTAAAATTCCGCCGCTTAACGAAGCGTTAAACTTTTTCTTAAACCCTAGATCGATTCCAACAAATGGTATCAGAGCTATGGTCAAAGGAATGCATGTGCATGTTTTTAAATTATGAGCTTGAAAATCGTTTTCGAAAGTTTACTAATTTTGTGACAAGTTAGAATTGTAATCTTAGATTTTTTTTTAATTTATTGCTCATGCCTTTAAATTAAAAACCATGTTGATTTTCTATGAGTTTGGGATGATGTTAAAACACATTAGAATCAGTTCTAAAAGTTTTTAATTTTTTATATTGAAAAACGTGTTTTAAAGGTTTGAGAATTTTCGAGTAAATTTTGTGACTAGTTTTGTTTTCTTGCTAGTTTCGTTTATTTACTTGAATCGTTTTATGCATGTTGTTATTTCTTTTATTTTTTTATGTTATTACCCTGCTAATAAAACACAAATAAAAGCTTTAAACAACTTCATAAAACGTTCCGTTACACTCGATTCTTTTTCGCACCTAAAAGGACAAAGCTTTAATTTATTTCTTTTTCTTCGAGCTGGAATGTAAACCCGCATTAAAAGCGGCATAACTCTCTGCTCAGAAATCGAAATTTATTGATTCTTGAATCAAATTAAAGCTCTGTCTGTCCTCTGTCCAATGCCACCGGTTTCGGCTCAAAAGGACATCGGAGCCGCCAGTTATGGCGATTTTACTCCGAGGTGCGCGGCTGTCTGAAACTCCAGTTTTTTAGAAATCCGGATTTTCAAACCCCACTACCATGAGTTATAGAACTCTAATGAGAAAACTTTCTTGAGCAAAAATGTTTTTCATATGATTATAAACATGATGTGTAAAGATTAAAAGTTTTGATTTTTGAAAGATTAATTGAAATTGAATTTTTACAAAACTAGTTTGAATTTTGAAAAACCGTTTTCACTTTCAAACTTGAAAATATTTTGTCATCCAAATCAAATAAGTTTTCAAAATGTTTTCAAAACTATATCTATATCACATATGTTCAAAATCTATATGCTCTTGAAATTTTGAGTGGGAGGTCTCTTTGTAGACAAAACCGAAAAATTAAAAGATGTGTAATCTCAAACTTTCAAGTGTTCGAGTGAGTTAAAGTTCACACTTCCCTCACGCACTTTCCCGAAATAGAAAATAGGAAAAGATCGAGTATGTCCCTTGTGCCTTTATGCACTAATACTGCTCTGAACATGTCGATCTAGGATTCTCTTCTAGTTGTCCGCTCTGTTGCTCTCTAACTAGGAAATTTGTTTCCGAACTTAAAAGAGTCGATGAACCAACTCCAAAAACTAAGTGGGAGGGTTATACTTGTTGTTTGTAACCCACGATCCCCAACACTAATGAAAGATGCAATAACGTGGGACTAAGAGCCGCTCTTGTGACCCTCACTTAAATGTGAGTACTCCAAGGCGTTATTGCTTCGATCATTGCTCAATGAGCTACGTCCGAGAGTGATGCAATGATGGCAAGGCCTCCCCTTGGGGGATTGTTTTTCAAAGCTGATCTTTTGGACTAAGTGGTTGGTTGCACGCTTAGGCTCAATCCCTAGTATCCTCCCTTGAGGCTCTGCGAAAGGATGTGAGTGATCAAACCAATTTACAAGGTGGCTAGTCAAAATAGATGTATTGACATCTTGGCTTAGCATTAATGATGTGTCATTTACTTATAAATGGAGATTTTTTGCGGCCTTCTCTTGAGGGAGTAAATTATCGTTTGGTTTATAACACCTTTGGATTTTACAAAAGTCTTAATGAAACTTAAATCCTAAACCAAAGACTAATCATAAACTTGTTTCAACTTTAATAGGCAATATGTCTCTCAACCATCTCTCTATCTTTCTTTCCTCGATCAAACTCGAAAACGAAAACTACGTAGATTCGAAACGTAACCTCGACATAATACCTACCGTTAACAAGCACAAATGGGTACTCACCACCCCGTGTCCTCCTCTGACGAATGATGATTCAACTCAAGAGGACAATGACGCCTTAGCGGCCTGGCTTCGATCCGATGAGATTGTGAGGTGCTATATCTTGGCATCTATGAACAATATGCTGAAAGAGCAACATCGTGACATCGAGACTACCGCTGACATGCTCTACAATCTCCTTGAGATGTTTGGAGGGCAAAGGCGTCAAACAAGGCTACAAGCAGTCCGACAGTTTATGAACTGTCATGTGAAGGCTAGGAGTCCTGTTAGAGACTTTATGATACTGATCATTAGTTTTCTGAATAGAATGGAAATCCTAGGATCTGAGATTGATGGGAAGAATGTCATAGAAATGATCTTAGAAACTCTCCCCGCATCTCTTGATACCTCCAAGATGAACTACTCCATAAACAAGCTAGAGTACACTGTTACCAAGCTTATGATGGAACTTCACACTGCTGTAGGTCTCACTAAGAGAAAGAGGAATCAAGGAGAGGCACATGCTACTGAGCAAAAAGCCTCCGCCTCTGGAACTAAGAAGAGACCTCACAAGGCCGATAAAAAGAATTGTACTTCCTATCTCAAAGCAAAGGAACATAGCATTGTACTAGTTACTGAAGCATGCTTAGTAGCTGATAATGTATCAACGTGGATTCTTGACTCCGCTGCTACTAACCATATTTGTTGTTCCTTGAATGGTTTAAAGAAAACCAAAAGCTTAGAGGAAGGCGAGTTCTGTTTCAAATGGGGTGATGGGAGCCTGGTGTCTGCGAAGGCTGTGGGATCCGTGACATTGTCTTTTGAAGACCGCACTATAAACTTGAATAATGTTTATTTTGTTCCTACCTTTGGTAAGAACTTAATATCCGTTGCTCGTCTTCTTGAGCAAGATTATTGTTTAAAGTTCATTAAGAATGGAATTCGTATTTCGTTTCCTGATAATTCTTTTGTCACTGATGCATGTATGAAGAATGCTCTTTTCTACATCTATCCCACTCAACCTTCTCTTTTAGACACCGAAATAGATAATGATCTAATTAGGGAGCCAAAGAGGATCAAACTTTATAAATCCTCCGATCTAACAAAATCAACATACCTCTGGCACTTGAGACTTGGTCATATCAGTCTAGATAGGATTAAGAGACTTGTGAGGGACGGTCCACTCCAAGACTCTGCAATAGGTTCACTACCTACTTGTGAATCCTGTATAGAAGGAAAAATGACTAAGCGACCTTTCTCCGATAAGGGTCGAAGAGCCACTGAGTTGCTGGAACTAATACATTCTGATGTATGTGGTCCGCTCAACCAACAGGCACGTGGAGGATACGAATACTTCGTTACCTTCACCGATGATTACTCGCGATATGGGTTTGTCTATTTGCTTAAACACAAATCCGAGACCTTTAACGTATTTAAGGTCTTTAGGGCTTTAGTGGAAAAGCAAACTGGCAAAGTGATCAAAACCCTTCGATCTGATCGAGGTGGTGAGTATATGTCTGGAGAGTTCGATGACTTTCTTAAAGAAGAAGGTATCGCTTCTCAGCTTACCGCACCTGGCACACCTCAACAAAACGGAGTGTCAGAGAGAAGAAACCGAACTCTTATGGAGATGGTTAGATCAATGATGAGTTACTCATTACTCCCGCTTTCCTTTTGGGGATATGCTCTCGAAACAGCCGCCTACATTCTGAACCAAGTTCCGTCCAAGACAGTTCCTGGTACTCCTTATGAACGATGGACTGGCCGTAAAGTGAATCTTGGCCGCATCCGAATTTGGGGTTGCCCTGCACACGTGCTGAGGCAAAAGACTAGCAAGTTGGCTAGTAGGTCAGAATTGTGCCTGTTTGTAGGATATCCGAAGGAAACCAAAGGTTTTACTTTCTATAGTCCCGAGGACGATAAGACTTTCGTTAGCACGAATGCTCGTTTCCTTGAGGAGGACTTTATGAAGGATGCGAAACCTAGAAGCAAAATTGTGCTTGAAGAAAAGTTGGGTGAGGAAGCTTCTACCTCATCTGTAAGAACTGTTCTTACCCCAACTGAAACACAACCTAACTCGTCAGAATCTCCTCAAGTAGTACTTAGACGTAGTGGGAGGGCTACTCAAAAGCCTGACAGGTACATGTCTTATGGAGACTCTCTTGTAGCCGTCTCCGACATGGATGATCCTGTTTCTTATAGCCAAGCAATGGCTTGTTCTGAATCAAACCTTTGGCTTGACGCCATGAAAGTTGAGATGCACTCGATGTATGTCAACAAAGTCTGGAAACTTGTAGACCTTCCTGAAGGGATTAAACCCGTAGGGTGTAAGTGGATATACAAGAAGAAAAGGGGTCCTGATGGGAACGTTGAGACGTTCAAAGCACGACTTGTGGCGAAGGGTTATACCCAACAAGAAGGGATTGACTATGAAGAAACCTTCTCGCCAGTCGCGATGCTTAAATCCATCCGCATACTCCTATCCATAGCTGCAGCTCTCGACTATGAGATCTGGCAAATGGATGTCAAGACAGCTTTTCTGAATGGCAATCTTGACGAGCGCATTTACATGGCTCAACCAGATGGTTTCGTGGATAAAGGTCAAGAGACCAAGGTTTGTGAGTTGCTTAAATCCATTTATGGACTAAAGCAAGCATCTAGGTCATGGAATATTAGATTCGATGAAACTGTAAAGAGCTTCGGCTTTGAACAGTCAATAGATGAGCCTTGTGTTTACAAGTTAATACACGAAGGCAAAGTTGTGTTTCTGGTACTATATGTCGATGATATACTACTCATTGGTAATGACGTGGGTAAGTTATCTGAGGTTAAGGTCTGGCTAGCAAAGCAATTCGATATGAAGGATCTAGGAGAAGCCGCGTACATTCTGGGAATCCAAATCTTTCGAGATAGGAAAAACCGGACCCTGTCGCTCTCTCAAGCATCTTATATTGATAAGGTGATGGATCGCTTCTCGATGCAAGACTGCAAGAGGGGTCAAACACCCTTTAGGCATGGAGTTTCACTCTCTAAGGACCAGTCTCCCAAGACTGCACAAGAGATTGAAGACATGAGGAAAATTCCTTACGCCTCTGCCGTAGGAAGCCTCATGTATGCTATGCTTTGTACCCGACCTGATATATGTTTCGCCGTTGGCGTAGTTAGTCGTTTCCAATCCAACCCTGGACCCGAGCACTGGATTGCTGTTAAGCATGTTCTTAAGTATCTTCGAAGAACTAGGAACTTGATGCTTACATACTCAGGTACTGACCTGACTATGACGGGATATACCGACTCCGATTTTCAAGCGGATAAGGATTCCAGGAAATCCACTTCGGGATCTGTGTTCATCCTTAATGGTGGAGCTGTCATGTGGAGGAGTATTAAGCAATCTTGCATTGCTGACTCCACAATGGAAGCAGAATATGTGGCTGCTTGTGAAGCATCCAAAGAGGCTGTATGGCTTAGAAAGTTCCTTAAGTATTTGGAAATTGTTCCAAACGTCGACAAGCCCATGACCCTTTATTGTGATAATAGTGGGGCTGTCGCTAACTCAAAGGAACCTAGAAGCCATAAGCGCTCTAAACATATTGAGAGGAAATACCATTTGATTCGAGAGATCGCGCAACGCGGAGACGTGGAAGTGAAGAAGATCTCAACGGTGGACAACCTCGCAGATCCATTCACCAAGGCCCTAGCGAACAAGGTCTTCGACCAACATCGTGAGGGATTAGGCATGAAGGACTACACACACCTTCTTTGAGTCAAGTGGGAGTTTGTTGTCAATGGTGCCCACAAGAAGAGTTGTAGTCTTTATTTTGAACATTTGATGTAATAAAGTCTCATGAAGACTCTTGCTTGTAATTGCCTATCCATTCATTAATAAAGTTGAAACGTTCATTCAATCTTCCTTGTCTGAAGCTTTATGATAAAACCATAGTCTTTTAGTCCATAAACAAACTTAACAACTTACGAAGAGACAAATGTAGATTTGCATGAACAAACTCTTCGTAGTTTGCTTAAAACGATATATTCGCAATCTTAGGGTCAAAGGACTATTGACCTCAGTATGATTGTTAGAAGAATCTATGATGTCTGGTTATGAGGCATTGAGAGTTAGGAACTCTATAGTTCTTCTAGGTATCTTCCGAAGGTACTGAATTGACCAGTGCACTTCTAGAGACAAGATAAGAACAAACCATTTAACCTCTTATGTCTCGAAGTCACTATGTATGAATTGCATCATGCTTACCTTAATCCTGAAATGAGACATGCCATTTCACACCTTAGTATTCTCATTTGAGAAAGTCAAAGTTCGGACTCACTATGTGATTCCGAACAAGGCCTATTGGTGAAGTACTAAGTTGTGAGTCTGACATGAGTAACTTTGTGAAGTTCTCATAGATATGGAATTCATGTACAAGATTGCTGAAATGCAATGTATGTCACCTCATGCTTTGTTCCTTGGAGTGTGAATAAATGAACTGGCCAGTGTCCAAATTGAGTCCTGACTCTTTTGGATGAAACAATGTGACTTGTTAGCTCCTCGTCAATACATTGTTTCTAACTTATTCACAAGCGACAAAGGAGTTGAGGAAATAACAGCTAGAAGGGTAAAATGGTAATTTAGTAAATCCCGACTAGCTGATGACATTCATGAAGGGTAAACATAGATAATATTCAGTGGATCCGCTCATCATAATTAGGTCGAATTCTTGAGTAGAAAATAAATTCATTTGAACCGAGAGATTTTCAGTGTCAGCTCTTTAGTGGAGTCAGTTGGCATTAAGCTAAACTTGGAAAAGGTTTGTGAACTTTTGAGTCCAAGTGTTTAGCTAAAGCTTTGTTCATTTGGGTCCATGAGGTCACTGTCACGAATCACATCGATAGGAATAGTTAAACTGGAAGCTAAGCCAAAACAAGAACGAAAATAGTTAAAAGGGTATTTTTGTCTTTTGAGACATAGGATGAAATGAATGTCAATAAATTTTTTGACAAGGTCATTTTGTGACATGTTTCACTCGGCCATGACTTGATCATTGGGCCTTGTGAATTAATTTCGTTTCATGAGAATTTTATTGAAAATTCTTAATGGGCCTTTCTCATGTTGTCATGAACAAATGAAGAAGCTTCTAGAAGCTCCTTCTAGAGAGACTTGGGCGCCTACCCTAATAGAGAAATAGGAGAGTTTATTTTGTGCATAAATGTATTTAGATACTTGCCAAAAGAAAAAGAGGAAACAAATTTGCATAAGGATGCTATATGGAATTCGGCCAAGAGAGAGACAAGGCAAGCCTTGAACAAAATAGGAAACAAATCAAGGCTTCTAGAAGCCCTAGCTTGGCCGAGTATCTCAAAGGGAAAAAAGAGGAAATTGCTCATGAATATGTGATATTCTATAGAAGAGGAAACTACCTTGTTGAAGGTAAAGCCTCTCCTATAAATAGGAGCCTCATTTCCTCACAATTCATTCATCTAAGTTTAAGAGATTTGAGAGACTCTCTCTCTAGAACTTGGCCGAAGTCCTCTTCTCTCTCTCTCTAGTTTATTTTCGGTTTTCTCTTGTCTTGGCACCTAGGTCCTCACTCGACCTAGTCTTTAGCTCTGCGACTTCGAGACTCGTTCTCAAGTCGTAGTGTTTAAAAGTGCCCACTCACTAATTCCTTCTTTTCGAGTGATTTAGTGATAGAAACTATCGTGGTTGCTCGAGTTCCCGAGGAAAGAAAAGAGAGACGTGCTGCGAGGAGAGACGAACGTTGCCAACCTTCCAAAGGCTCATCAACGTTCAAGCATCAAAAAGGTTAGTAACTTTTATAGCTCATATTAGTTTTTATTTACATGCATATGCTCTTGTCTAGGTTAGTAAAATCTAGTTTTACTTAAAAAGAAAATTTTTAAAATTCCGCCGCTTAACGAAGCGTTAAACTTTTTCTTAAACCCTAGATCGATTCCAACAACAACCACCTCTGGGGTATGATCCCGCCACCTAAGAGTACATTGCTCAGTGTAACCACTATCTCGTTGGCGGGTATCAACACACCCAAGACTACATGTACCAACAAGGACAATATGGCGCCGCGGCTTTCAAAGGATTGAACGAGCTGATAGGTCGATGGGACATCAATCAGGAGAATCAATACCGGTTTACTCCATATCCATAATACACATACTATCAGGCGCAAGCACCGCAATGGCCACCGTATATGGCACCTCCTCAGTACCCCGGGCCACCACCACCACCACCACAACCATCTAGGAATGACAACGGCGACAATGAGTAAAAAAAAAAAATTATGTGTTTTTTGAAACCTTCTAAGTTTAATTATTGTTTTCAAGTTTTTTTTATGTGTGTGAGACTTAAATATTTATGTCTTATGTGTCTTCTGAGATTGTTTGATACTTGTTTCAGTAGTTTTTAATTTGTGTTTGAGACTCGTTATGGTATTGTATGAATTTGTGTTTGAGACTTGTTATGGTATTGTTATGGTATTGTATGGATGATTTGAGTATTTAAAATTAATGTATTGATAGTGTTTGATATTACTTAAGATAAAAAAGTAATAACTAGATTATTTGTAAGTTAAAAAACTCAAAAAATTTCAAAAGCGTACATTATCGCCGCAGCCAAGCAGCATATAGCCGCGACCAAGCTTTACTTTGGCTGTGACCAGGTAGGTTAGCCGCGGCGAGTAATATATACAGCCGTGGCGAAATGGGTTCCTAAAAAAACATAGATTCTGGAACTTATTTCGCCGCGGCCACGTTTCTTGTTGGCTGCAGCCAGAAATTCTGGCCGCGGCGTGGTTTATACCTGGCCGCGGCGAAATGGGTTCCTAAAAAAACATAGATTCTGGAACTTATTTCACCGCGGCCACGTGTGTTGTTGGTTGCGGCCAAAAATTCTGGCCGCGGCGTGATTTATACCTGGCCGTGGCGAAATGGGTTCCTAAAAAAACATAGATTCTGGAAGTTATTTCGCCACGGCCACGTGTGTTGTTGGCTGCGGCCAGACATCATGGCCACGGCGTGTTACGTACTTAGCCGCGGCAAAATGTGTTCCTAAAAAACATATGCTATGGAGCTTATTTCGCCGCGGCCAAGTGTAAGGCTCGCTGCGGCGTAACTACTTAGCCGCGGCATCACTTATTATTTATGGTCGCGGCAGAATATTTAGCTGCGGCGGTTTATAGTCTTGGCTGCGGCCATATTAGTATTTACCAACAAGATATTAACAATAATATAACAACTATATAAAGTATATATCATAAAATAAACTTCACGATCATCATCTAAAACTTAAAATACATATTTTTTTTTGTTTTCACACTAAAATTGGTTTGATATCCGAACGATGTAAATGAGAAACATCATCATCATCAAAATCTTCGATCTCTTCATCAACAAGTGGTAGCCGGATGTGAATGGGGGGATATTAGACATGTTGTCGTCTTCATCTTCTTCAATATTTCTCGCTTTCATGTGAACCACTAATGACAAATCTGGATTGACGGGTTCTGATACGTAAAACACTTGAGTTTCTTGTGAGGCCAAAATAAATGAATCATTCTCGTAACTTGTACGTCGAAAGTCGACAATCGTAACTCTGTCTTTATCAACTTTAACATGATTGTTGTCTGCCCATTTGCACTTAAACAAAGCGATTCGCAACCCACAATAATCAAGTTCTCAAATGTCTTCAATGTACCCATAATAGTTCATGAAAGCTTTTTTTGGATTTTTCTCCTTTGCCGAAGAAACGTGTAATGCTTCAGCAAGTAATGTAACACCACTATTTTGAACGGGATGCTTGTTGTCTCTTTCTTTGCTGTAAAAAGTAAAATCATTAACAGACCAAGCAGTGTACCTTGTAACCATTCCACAACGGTACTGTACCGTTGTGGAATCCCCAATTTGTAGTAGTGTGTATATGGTCCGCTCAGTACACATGCACGAGGAGGATACGAATATTTCGTTACCTTCACCAATGATTATTCAAGATACAGTTTTGTCTATTTGCTCAAACACAAATCCGAGACCTTTAACGTATTTAAGGTCTTTCGGGCTTTAGTGGAAAAGCAAACTGGCAAACAGATCAAAACCCTTCGATCTGATCGAGGTGGTGAGTATATGTCTGGAGAGTTCGATGACTTTCTTCAAGAAGAAGGTATCGCTTCTCAGCTTACATCACTTGGCACACCTCAACAAAACGGAGTGTCAGAGAGAACCGAACTGTAATGGAGATGGTTGGATCGATGATGAGCTACTCATCACTCCGTCTTTCCTTTTGGGGATATGCCCTCGAAACATCAACTTACATTCTGAACCAAGTTCTATCTAAAACGGTTCCTGGTACTCCTTACGAACGATAGAAATCTAGGCCACATCCCAATATGGGGTTGCCCAGCACATGTGCTAAGGCAAAAGACTAGCATGTTGGCTAGTAGGTCAGAATTGTGCCTGTTTGTGGGATATCCAAAGGAAACCAAAAGTTTCTCATTCTATAGTCCCGAGGACGACAAGACTTTCGTTAGCACGAACACTCGTTTCCTTGAGGAGGACTTCATGAAAGATGTAAAACCTAGAAGCAAAATTGTATTTGAAGAAAAGTTGGGTGAGGATGCTTCTACCTCATCTGTAAGAACTGTTCTTACCCCAACTGAAACACAACCTAGCTTATTAGAACCTCTTCAAGTAGTACTTCGATGTAGTGGGAGGGCTTCTCAAAAGCCTGACAGGTACATGTCTTACGGAGATACTCTCGTAGCCGTCTCTGACATGGATGACCTTGTTTCCTACAGCCATGCAATGGTGGTTCTGAATCAAACCTTTGGCTTGACGCCATGAAAGTTGAAATGCACTCAATGTATTTCAAAAAAGTCTGGAAACTTGTAGACCTTCCCAAAGGGATTAAACCCATAGGGTGTAAGTGGATATACAAGAAGAAAAAGGGTGCGGATGGGAACGTCGAGACGTTCAAAGTACGACTAGTGGCTAAGGGTTATACCAAAAAAGAAGGGGTTGACTATGAAGAAACCTTCTCGCCAGTCGCAATGCTTAAATCCATCTGCATACTTCTATCCATAGCTGGAGCTCTCGATTATGAGATCTGGAAAATGGATGTCAAGACTGCCTTCCTGAATGGAAATCTTGACGAGCGCATTTATATGGCTCAACCAGACGGTTTCTGTTGGAATCGATCTAGGGTTTAAGAAAATAATTAACGCTTCGGTAAGCGGCGGAATTTTAAAAATTTTCTTTTACAAGTAAAAACAGTTTTTTACTAACCTAGACAAAGAGCAAGTACATGTAATTAAAAACTATTATGAGTATAGAAGTTTACTAACCTTTCTTGAAGCTTGATCTTTGAGAAGCTCTTAGAAAGTTGCAACGCTCGTCTCCCCTCGCAGCACGTCCCTCTTTCTTTCCTCGGCACCTCGAGCAACCACGAAAGTTTCTATCACTAAATCACTCGAGAGAAAAGGAATTAGTGAGTGGGCACTTTTAAACACTACGACTTAAGAACGAGTCTTTGAAGTCGCAGAGCTAAACTCTAGGTCGAATGAGGACCTAGGTGCCAAAACAAAAAATCGAAAATAAACTAGAGAGAGAGAGAGGGGCGGCAACCACAAGTTCTAGAGAGAGAGGCTCTCAATCTCTAACTTATGTGGTATGAGAAAAATGAGAAGAATGATGCTCCTATTTATAGGAGAGGTCTTACCTTCAATAAGGTAGTTTCCTCTTCTATAGAATATCACATATTCATGAGCCAATTTCCTCTTTTCCTCTATGACATACTCGGCCAAGGTAGGCTTCATTAAGCCTTGGATTTGTTTCCTTTTTTGTTCCTTGCCTTGCTTCTTTCTCAACTTGGGCGCCTACCTCATTTCCCTTAGAGGAAATTTGTTTCCTCTTTTTCTTTTGGCAAGTATCTTCATACATTTATGCACAAAATATTCTCTCTATCTCTTGGGTATGTTGGGCGCCTATCTCATTCAAGAAAGGCCTTCTAGAAGCTTTTCCACTTGTTCATGACAACATGAAAAAGGCCCATTAAGAATTTTCAATAAAATTCTTATGAAATGAAATTAATTCACAAGGCCCAATAATCAAGTCATGGTCGAGTGACATTAAGTCATCAAATGAACTTGTCAAAAAATTTATTGACATTCATTTCATCATATGTCTCAAAAGACAAAAATACCATTTTGACAATTTTCGTTTTTGTTTTGACTTAGCTTCCAGTTTAACTTTTCCTACTCGATGTGATTCGTGACAGTGACCTCATGGACCCAAATGAACAAAGCTTGAGCTAAACACTTGGACTCAAAAGTTCACAAACCTTTTCCAAGTTTAGCTTAATGCCAACCGACTCCACTAAAGAGTTGACACTGAAAATCTCTCGGTTCAAATGAATTTATTTTCTACTCAAGAATTCAACCTAATTATGATGAGCGGATCTACTGAATATTATCTATGTTTACCCTTCATGAATGTCATCAGCTAGTCGGATTTACTAAATTACCATTTTACCCTTCTAGCTGTTATTTCCTCAACTCCTTTGTCGCTTGTGAATAAGTTAGAAACAATGTATTGACGAGGAGCTAACAAGTCACATTGTTTCATCCAAAAGAGTCAGGACTCAATTTGGACACTAGCCAGTTCATTTATTCACACTCCAAGGAACAAAGCATGAGGTGACATACATTGCATTTCAGCAATCTTGTACATGAATTCCATATCTATGAGAACTTTACAAAGTTACTCATGACATTCTCACAATGAGAATACTAAGCTGTGAAATGGCATGTCTCATTTCAGGATTAAGGTAAGCATGATGCAATTCATACATAGTGACTTCGAGACATAAGAGGTTAAATGGTTTGTTCTTATCTTGTCTCTAGAAGTGCACTGGTCAATTCAGTACCTTCGGAAGATACCTAGAAGAACTATAGAGTCTCCAACTCTCAATGCCTCATAACCAGACATCATAGATTCTTCTAACAATCGTACTGAGGTCAATAGTCCTTTGACCCTAAGATTGCGAATATATCGTTTTAAGCAAACTACGAAGAGTTTGTTCATGCAAATCTACATTTGTCTCTTCGTAAGTTGTTAAGTTTGTTTATGGACTAAAAGACTAAGGTTTTATCATAAAGCTTCAAACAAAGAAAGAATGAATGAACGTTTCAACTTTATTATTAAATGAATAGGCAATTACAAGCAAGAGTCTTCATGAGACTTTATTACATCAAATGTACAAAATAAAGACTACAACTCTTCTTGTGGGCACCATTGACAACAAACTCCCACTTGACTCAAAGAAGATGTGTGTAGTCCTTCATGCCTAATCCCTCACGATGTTGGTCGAAGACCTTGTTCGCTATGGCCTTGGTGAATGGATCTGCCAGAGATCTACTTCACCTCCACGTCTCCGCGTTGCGCGATCTCTCGAATCAAATGGTATTTCCTCTCAATATGTTTAGAGCGCTTATGGCTTCAAGGTTCCTTTGAGTTAGCGACAGCCCTACTATTATCACAATAAAGGGTCATGGGCTCGTCGACGTTTGGAACAACTTCCAAATATTTAAGGAATTTTCTAAGCCATACAGCCTCTTTGGATGCTTCACAAGCAGCCACATATTCTGCTTCCATTGTGGAGTCAGTAATGCAAGATTGCTTAATACTCCTCCACACAACAGCTCCACCATTAAGGATGAACACAGATCCCGAAGTGGATTTCCTGGAATCCTTATCCGCTTGAAAATCGGAGTCGGTATATCCCGTCATAGTCAGGTCAGTACCTGAGTATGTAAGCATCAAGTTCCTAGTTCTTCGAAGATACTTAAGAACATGCTTAACAGCAATCCAGTGCTCGGGTCCAGGGTTGGATTGGAAACGGCTAACTACGCCAACGACGAAACATATGTCAGGTCTAGTGCAAAGCATAGCATACATGAGGCTTCCTACGGCAGAGGCGTAAGGAATTTTCCTCATGTCTTCAATCTCTTGTGCAGTCTTGGGAGACTGGTCCTTAGAGAGTTAAACTCCATGCCTAAAGGGTGTTTGGCCCTTCTTGGAGTCTTGCATCGAGAAGCGATCCATTACCTTATCAATATAAGATGCTTGAGAGAGCGACAGGGTCCGGTTTTTCTTATCTCGAAAGATTTGGATCCCCAGAATGTACGCGGCTTCTCCTAGATCCTTCATATCGAATTGCTTTGCCAGTCAGACCTTAACCTCAGATAACTTACCCACGTCATTACCAATGAGTAGTATATCATCGACATATAGTACCAGAAACACAACTTTACCTTCGTGTATTAACTTGTGAACACAAGGCTCATCTATTGACTGTTCAAAGCCAAAGCTCTTTACAGTTTCATCGAATCTAATATTCCATGACCTAGATGCTTGCTTTAATCCATAAATGGACTTAAGCAACTCACAAACCTTGGTCTCTTGACCTTCTTCCACGAAACCGTCTGGTTGAGCCATGTAAATGCGCTCGTCAAGATTGCCATTCAGAAAGGCTGTCTTGACATCCATTTGCCAGATCTCATAGTCGAGAGCTGCAGCTATGGATAGGAGTATGCGGATGGATTTAAGCATCGCGACTGGCGAGAAGGTTTCTTCATAGTGAATCCCTTCTTGTTGGGTATAACCCTTCGCCACAAGTCGTGCTTTGAACGTCTCGACGTTCCCATCAGAACCCCTTTTTTTCTTGTATATCCACTTACACCCTACAGGTTTAATCCCTTCAGGAAGGTCTACAAGTTTCCAGACTTTGTTGACATACATCGAGTGTATTTCAACTTTCATAGCGTCAAGCCAAAGGTTTGATTCAGAACAAGCCATCGCTTGGCTATAGGAAACAGGATCATCCATGTCAGAGACGGCTACAAGAGAGTCTCCATAAGACATGTACCTGTCAGGCTTTTGAGTAGCCCTCCCACTACGTCTAAGTACTACTTGACGAGATTCTGATGAGTTAGGTTGTGTTTCAGTTGGGGTAAGAACAGTTCTTACAGATGAGGTAGAAGCTTCCTCACCCAACTTTTCTTCAAGCACAATTTTGCTTCTAGGTTTTGCATCCTTCATAAAGTCCTCCTCAAGGAAACGAGCATTCGTGCTAACGAAAGTCTTATCGTCCTCAGGACTATAGAAGATGAAACCCTTGGTTTCCTTTGGATATCCCACAAACAAGCACAATTCTGACCTACTAGCCAACTTGCTAGTCTTTTGCCTTAGCACGTGTGCAGGGCAACCCCAAATTCTGATGCGACCAAGATTCACTTTACGGCCAGTCCATCGTTCATAAGGAGTACCAGGAACCGTTTTAGACGGAACTTGGTTCAGAATGTAAGCGGCTATTTCGAGGGCATATCCCCAAAAGGAAAGAGGGAGTGATGAGTAACTCATCATTGATCTAACTATCTCCATAAGAGTTCGGTTTCTTCTCTCTGACACTCCGTTTTGTTGAGGTGTGCCAGGTGCGGTAAGCTGAGAAGTGATACCTTCTTCTTTAAGAAAGTCATCGAACTCTCCAGACATATACTCACCACCTCGATCAGATCGAAGGGTTTTGATCACTTTGCCAGTTTGCTTTTCCACTAAAGCCCTAAAGACCTTAAATACGTTAAAGGTCTCGGATTTGTGTTTGAGCAAATAGACAAAACCATATCGCGAGTAATCATCGGTGAAGGTAACGAAGTATTCGTATCCTCCACGTGCCTGTTGGCTGAGCGGTCCACATACATCAGAATGTACTAGTTCCAGCAACTCAGTGGCTCTTCGACCCTTATCGGAGAAAGGTCGCTTAGTCATTTTTCCTTCTATGCAGGATTCCCAAGTAGGTAGTGAACCTATTGCAGAGGCTTGGAGTGGACCGTCCCTCACAAGTCTCTTAATCCTATCTAGACTGATATGACCAAGTCTCAAGTGCCAGAGGTATGTTGATTTTGTTAGATCGGAGGATTCAGAAAGTTTGATCCTCTTTGGCTCCCTAATTAGATCGTTATCTATTTCGGTGTCTAAAAGAGAAGGTTGAGTGGGATAGATGTAAAAAAGACCATTCTTCATACATGCATCAGTGATAAAAGAATTAGAAAGAGAAATACGAATTCCATTCTTTATAAACTTTAAATAATAATCTTGCTCGAAAAGTTGAGCAACATATATTAGGTTTTTCCCAAAGGAAGGAACATAATAAACATGATTCAAATTTAAAGTTCGATCTTCAAAAGATAGCGTCACGGATCCCACAGCCTTCGCAGACACCACGCTCCCATCACCCCACTTGAAGCAGAAGTCGCCATCCTCTAAGCTTTTGATTTTCCTAAAACCAGTCAAGGAGCAGCAAATATGGTTAGTAGCAGTGGAGTCAATAATCCACGATGATACATTATCAGCTACTAAACAAGCTTCAGTAACAAGTACAATACCTTTTACTTTGGTTTTGAGGTAGGCAGGACAGTTCCTACGCCAGTGACCAGGCTCATTGCAGTGGTGGCACTTGTCTTTAGACTTGTCCACCTTCGGAGCCTTTGGCGCCTTCTTCTTCGTTTGAACCTTAGGTTGGTTCTTCTTCTCGGCATTGCAAGGTCTCTTCTTAGATCCAGAGGTGGAGGCAGTAGCATGTACTTCTCCTTGAGCCCTCTTTTTCTTAGTGAGTGCCTCAGCGGTTTGAAGTTCCTTCATGAGCTCGGTAACAGTGTACTATAGCTTGTTCACGGAATAATTCAACTTGAAGGTATCAAAGGTTTCGGGGAGAGTTTCCAAGATCATATCTATTTTAGTCTCCCCATCAATCTCGGATCCAAGGATCTCAATTTCGTTTAGATAGCTAATGATCAGCATCATATGATCTCTAACGGGAGTTCCAGCCTTCATACGACAGTTCATGAATTGTCGGACCGCTTGTTGCCTAGCTTGACGTCCTTTCCCTCCAAACATCTCATGGAGATTGTAGAGCATATCGGTGGCAGTTTCGTAATCACGATGTTGTTGTTGCAACACATTGTTCATCGATGCCAGAATATAGCACCTCGCAATCTCATCGGATCGAAGCCAGGCCGCCAGGGCGTCTTTTTCCTCTTGCGTCGAATCTTCATTCGTTTGAGGACAGGGGTGGTGAGAACCCATTTGTTCTTGTCGACAGTAAGGACTATGTCGAGGTTACGTTTCCAGTCGACGTAATTGTCGCCTTCGAGTTTATTCGAGGAAAGAATGGTTGAGAGAGAGTTGAGAGACATATTTCCTATAAAAGTTGAAACAAGTTTATGATTAGTCTTTGGTTTAGGATTTAAGTTTTATTAAGACTTTTATAAAATCCAAAGGTGTTATAAACCAAACGATAATTTACTCCCTCAAGAGAAGGCCGCAAAAAATCTCCATTTATAAGTAAATGACACATCATTAATGCTAAGCCAAGATGTCAATACATCTATTTTGACTAGCCACCTTGTAAATTGGTTTGATCAATCACATCCTTTCGCAGAGCCTCAAGGGAGGATTACTAGGGATTGAGCCTAAGTGTGCAACCGACCACTTAGTCCAAAAGGTCAACTTTGAAAAACAATCCCCCAAGGGGAGGCCTTGCCATCATCGTCTCACTCTCGGACGTAGCTCATTGAGCAATGATCGAAGCAATAACGCCTTGGAGTACTCCCATTTAAGTGAGGGTCGCAAGAGCGGCTCTTAGTCCCACGTTAATTGCTTCTTTCATTAGTGTTGGGGATCGCGGGTTTCAAACAACAAATATAACCCTCCCACTTAGTTTTTGGAGTTGGTTCATCGACTCTTATAAGTTCGGAAACAGATTTCCTAGTTTGAGAGCGACAGAGCGGACAACTAGAAGAGAATCCTAGATCGACATGTTCAGAGCAGTATTAGTGCATAAAGGCACAAGGTACATACTCGATCTTTTCCTATTTTCTATTTCGGGAAAGTGCATGAGGGAAGTGTGAACTTCAACTCACTCGAACACTTGAAAGTTTGAGATTACACATCTTTTTATTTTTCGGCTTGTCTACAAGGAGACCTCCCACTCAAATTTTTCAAGAGCATATAGATTTTGAACATATGTGATATAGATATAGTTTTGAAAACATTTTGAAAACTTATTTGATTTGGATGACAAAATATTTTCAAGTTTGAAAGTGAAAACGGTTTTTCAAAATTCAAACTAGTTTTGTAAAAACTCAATTTCAATTAAACTTTCAAAAAAGAAAACATTTTAATCTTACACATCATGTTTATAATCTTATGAAAAACATTTTTTCTCAAGAAAATTTTCTCATTAGAGTTCTATAACTCATGGTAGTGGGACTGAAAATCCGGAATTCTAAAAAACTGGAGTTTCGGAACAGCCGCGCACCTCGGAGTAAAATCGCCATAACTGGCGGCTCCGATGTTCTTTTGACCTGAAACCGGTGGCATTGGACAGAGGACAGACAGAGATTTAATTTGATTTAAGAATCATCAAATTTTGATTTCCCGGCAGAGAGTTATGCCACTTTTAATGCGGGTTTACTCCAGCTCGAAGAAAAAGAAATAATTAAAGCTTGGTCCTTTTTAGGTGCGAAAAAGAATCGAGTGTAACGGAACGTTTTATGAAGGTTGTTAAAGCTTTTATTTGGGTTTTATTAGCAAGGTAACAACAATGCATAAAAGACATAACAACAAGCATAAAACGATTCAAGTAAAAATAAGAAACTAGTAAGACAAGAAAACTAGTCACAAAATTTTACTCGAAATTTCTCAAACGTTTAAAACACGTTTTTCAATATAAAAAATTAAAAACTTTTAGAACTGATTCTAATGTGTTTTAAAAACATCCCAAACTCATAGAAAATAAATATGACTTTTAATTTAAAGGCATGAGCAATAAATTAAAAAAAATCTAAGATAACAATTCTAACTTGTCACAAAATTAGTAAACTTTCGAAAACGATTTTCAAGCTCATAATTTTAAATACATGTACATGCATATCTTTGACCATAGCTCTGATACCATTTGTTGGAATCGATCTAGGGTTTAAGAAAATAATTAAGGCTTCGGTAAGCGGCGGAATTTTAAAAATTTTCTTTTACAAGTAAAAACAGTTTTTTACTAACCTAGACAAAGAGCAAGTACATGTAATTAAAAACTATTATGAGTATAGAAGTTTACTAACCTTTCTTGAAGCTTGATCTTTGAGAAGCTCTTAGAACGTTGCAACGCTCGTCTCCCCTCGCAGCACGTCCCTCTTTCTTTCCTCGGCATCTCGAGCAACCACGAAAGTTTCTATCACTAAATCACTCGAGAGAAAAGGAATTAGTGAGTGGGCACTTTTAAACACTACGACTTAAGAACGAGTCTTTGAAGTCGCAGAGCTAAACTCTAGGTTGAATGAGGACCTAGGTGCCAAAACAAAAAATCGAAAATAGACTAGAGAGAGAGAGAGAGAGAGAGGGGCGGCAACCACAAGTTCTAGAGAGAGAGGCTCTCAATCTCTAACTTATGTGGAATGAGAAAAATGAGAAGAATGAGGCTCCTATTTATAGGAGAGGTCTTACCTTCAATAAGGTAGTTTCCTCTTCTATAGAATATTACATATTCATGAGCCAATTTCCTCTTTTCCTCTATGACATACTCGGCCAAGGTAGGCTTCATTAAGCCTTGGATTTGTTCCTTTTTTGTTCCTTGCCTTGCTTCTTTCTCAACTTGGGCGCCTACCTCATTTCCCTTAGAGGAAATTTGTTTCCTCTTTTTCTTTTGGCAAGTATCTTCATACATTTATGCACAAAATATTCTCTCTATCTCTTGGGTATGTTGGGCGCCTATCTCATTCAAGAAAGGCCTTCTAGAAGCTTTTCCACTTGTTCATGACAACATGAAAAAGGCCCATTAAGAATTTTCAATAAAATTCTTATGAAATGAAATTAATTCACAAGGCCCAATAATCAAGTCATGGCCGAGTGACATTAAGTCATCAAATGAACTTGTCAAAAAATTTATTGACATTCATTTCATCATATGTCTCAAAAGACAAAAATACCCTTTTGACAATTTTCGTTTTTGTTTTGACTTAGCTTCCAGTTTAACTATTCCTACTCGATGTGATTCGTGACAGTGACCTCATGGACCCAAATGAACAAAGCTTGAGCTAAACACTTGGACTCAAAAGTTCAGAAACCTTTTCCAAGTTTAGCTTAATGCCAACCGACTCCACTAAAGAGTTGACACATAAAATCTCTCGGTTCAAATGAATTTATTTTCTACTCAAGAATTCAACCTAATTATGATGAGCGGATCCACTGAATATTATCTATGTTTACCCTTCATGAATGTCATCAGCTAGTCGGATTTACTAAATTACCATTTTACCCTTCTAGCTGTTATTTCCTCAACTCCTTTGTTGCTTGTGAATAAGTTAGAAACAATGTATTGACGAGGAGCTAACAAGTCACATTGTTTCATCCAAAAGAGTCAGGACTCAATTTGGACACTGGCCAGTTCATTTATTCACACTCCAAGGAACAAAGCATGAGGTGACATACATTGCATTTCAGCAATCTTGTACATGAATTCCATATCTATGAGAACTTCACAAAGTTACTCATGACATTCTCACAACTTAGTACTTCACCAATAGGCCCTGTTCGGAATCACATAGTGAGTCCGAACTCTGACTTTCTCAAATGAGAATACTAAGCTGTGAAATGGCATGTCTCATTTCAGGATTAAGGTAAGCATGATGCAATTCATACATAGTGACTTCGAGACATAAGAGGTTAAATGGTTTGTTCTTATCTTGTCTCTAGAAGTGCACTGGTCAATTCAGTACCTTCAGAAGATACCTAGAAGAACTATAGAGTCTCCAACTCTCAATGCCTCATAACCAGACATCATAGATTCTTCTAACAATCGTACTGAGGTCAATAGTCCTTTGACCCTAAGATTGCGAATATATCGTTTTAAGCAAACTACGAAGAGTTTGTTCATGCAAATCTACATTTGTCTCTTCGTAAGTTGTTAAGTTTGTTTATGGACTAAAAGACTAAGGTTTTATCATAAAGCTTCAAACAAAGAAAGAATGAATGAACGTTTCAACTTTATTATTAAATGAATAGGCAATTACAAGCAAGAGTCTTCATGAGACTTTATTACATCAAATGTACAAAATAAAGACTACAACTCTTCTTGTGGGCACCATTGATAACAGTTTCGTGGAAGAAGGTCGAGAGACCAAGGTTTGTGATAAGTCCATTTATGGTTTAAAGCAAGCATCTAGGTCATGGAATATTAGATTCGATGAAACTATGAAGATCTTCAGTTTTGAGCAGTCAATAGATGAGCCGTGTGTTTACAAGTTAATACATGAAGGCAAAGTCGTGTTTCTGGTACTGTATGTCGATGATATATTACTCATAGGTAATGATGTGGGTAAATTATTTGAGGTTGAGATCTGGCTAGTAAAGCAATTTGATATGAAGGATCTAGGAGAAGCTGTGTACATTCTGGGGATCCAAATCTTTCGAAATCGGAAGAACCGGACTTTGTCGCTCTCTCAAGCATCTTATATTGATAAGGTGATGGATCGCTTCTCGATGCAAGACTCCACGAAGAGCCAAACACCCTTTAGGCATAGAGTCTCACTCTCTAAGGACCAGTATCCCAAGACTGCACAAGAGATTGAGGACATGCGAAAAATTCCTTACGCCTCAGCCGTAGGAAGTCTCATGTATGGTATGCTTTGCACCAGACCAGATATCTGCTTCGTAGTTGGCGTAGTTAGCCATTTTCAATCCAACCCTGGACCCGAGCACTGGATTGCTGTTAAGTATGTTCTTAAGTATCTTCGGAGAACTAGGAACTTGATGCTTACATATTCAGGTACTGACCTGACTATGACGGGATATACCGACTCCGATTTTTAAGCGGATAAGGATTCCAGAAATCCACTTCGGGATCTGTGTTCACCCTTAATGGTGGAGCTCATGTGTGGAGGAGTATTAAGCAATCTTGCATTGCTGACTTAACAATGGAAGAAGAATATGTGGCTGCTTGTGAAGCATCCAAGGAGGCTGTATGACTTAGACAATTCCTTAAGTATTTGGAAGTCGTTCCAAACGTCGATGAGCCCATGACCCTTTATTGTGATAACAGTGGGGCTGTCGCTAACTCAATGGAGCCTCGAAGCCATAAGCGCTCGAAACATATTGAGAGAAAATACAATTTGATTCGAGAGATCGTGCAGCGCGGAGACGTGGAAGTGAATAAGATCTCAACGGTGGACAACCTGGCAGATCCATTCACCAAGGCCCTAGCGAACAAGGTCTTCGACCAGCATCGAGATAGATTACGAATGAATGACTACTCACATCTTCTTTGAGTCAAGTGGGTGTTTGTTTTCAATGGTGCCCACAAGAAGAGTAGTAGTCTTTACTTATGTACATTTGATGTAATAAAGTCTCACGAAGACTCTTGCTTGTAACTGCTGAATCATTAATAAAAGTTGAAACGTTCATTCATTCTTCCTTGTCTGTTTGAAGCTTTATGATAAACTGTAGTCTTTAGTCTTTAAACAAACCTAACAACATATGAAGAGACAAATGTAGATTTGCATGAACAAACTCTTCATGGTTTGCTTAAAACAATATATTCGCAATCTAAGGATATAATGACTATTGATCTCAGTACGATTATTAGGAGAATCTGTGATGTCTGGTTATGAGGCATAGAGAGTTGGAGACTCTATAATTCTTCTAGGTATCTTCTGAACGTACTGAATTGACCAGTGCACTTCTAGAGACAGAATAAGAACAAACCATTTAACTTCTTATGTCTCGAAGTCACTACGTATGAATTGCATCATGCTCACCTCAACCCTGAAAGGAGACATGTCACTTCATAGCTTACGTATTCTGATTTGAGAAAGTCAGAGTTCGGACTCACTATGTGATTCTGAACAGGACCTATTGGTGAAGTACTAAGTTATGAAGATGTCATGAGTAGCTTTGTGAAGATCTCATAGATATGAAATTTATGTACAAGATTACCGAAATGCAATGTATATCACCTCATGCTTTGTTCCTTGGAATGTGAATAAATGAACTGGCCAGTGTCTAAATTGAGTCATGACTCTTTTGGATGAATCAATGTTACGTGTTAGCTCCTCATCAATACATTGTTTCTAACTTATTCACAAGCGACAAAGGAGTTGAGGAAATAATAACTAGAAGGGTAAAATGGTAATATTGTAAACCCCATCTAGTTGATGATATTCATGAAGGGTAAACATAGATAATATTCAATGGATCCACTCATCACAATTATGTTGAATTCTTGAGTAGAAAATAAATTCATTTGAACCGAGAGATTCTCAGTGTAAACTATTTAGTGGAGCCAGTTGACATTAAGCTAAACTTGAAAAAGGTTTGCGAACTTTTGAGTCCATGTTAGCTCAAGCTTTGTTCATTTAGATCCATGAGGTCATTGTCACAAGTCATTTCGAGTAGGATTAGTTAAACTAGAAGCTAAGTCAAAACAAGAACTAGAAAAGTTTTACGAAAATTGTCTAAAGTGTATTTTTGTCTTTTTGGACATACGATGAAATTAATGTCAATATATATGTTTTTTGACATTGTCATATGATGGCAATAAATGCATGACGCGGCCATGTTAATGTAATTTGGCCTTGAGGATTAATTTTCATTTGATGGAATTTTATGTGAAAGTTCTTAATGGGCTTTTCTTATGTTGTCATGAACAAATAAAGAAACATCTAGAAGCATGTTCTAGAAGGCCTATTTCGTGCACCATCATGTAGAGAAAGAGAGTTTATTTTGTGCAATGTATGAAGATACTTGCCAAAAGAAAAAGAGGAAACAAATTTGCTTCTAGAAGCAAGGGAATTTCGGCCAAGGAGAGAAGCAAACAAATGAGGAAACAAATCCAAGAGCCTTGATAGCTAGGTTGGACGTCTAAGGGTATAGAAAAGAGGAAATAAGATTTTCTCATGAATATGTGATATTCTATAGAAAAGAGGAAACTACCTTTTGAAGGTAAACCTCTTCCTATAAATACCTCACATCATTCACAACTCAAAACACACAATTTTAGAGATTGAGAGCTTCTCTCTCTAGAGTTTGGCCGCCCTCTCTCTCTCTCTCTAACCCTTCTTGTTCTTTGTTTTGGCACATAGGTCCACATTTGACCTAGCATTTTATTTTAGCTCTTCGACTCTAAGACTGGTTCTTGAGTCGTTGTGTTTAAAAGTGCCCACACACTAAATCCTTCTTCCTTTGAGTGATTCAGGTGATAGAAACTTTCGTGGTTACTCGAATTCCTGAAGAACAAAGAAAGGCGAGCTGCGTGGGGAGACGAGCGATTCAACCTCCACAAGCTTCTCAACGATCAAGCTACGTAAATGTTAGTAAATGAGTAATTGCTTTTAGATGGTTTCAATGTAATATAACATGTGCTTGCTCTTTGTCTAGGTTAGTAAAAATCGTTTTTACTTGTTTTAAAGAAATTTTTAAATTCCGCCGCTTGAAGAAACGTTAAACTTTTCTTAATCCTAGATCTATTCCAACAATGCTCTGGCGTGTCGAACACATCTATTGCCTTCAACCAAGCTTCTTTATTATAGCCCTATGGTGTTTCATACCTGGCAAGATTCTTACTCCCGCAAAACATCTTGACGAATAACGGTGACAATCTCGACTTTTGGCTATGTCGCATCCTTTTGGCATCGATCGTGAATGGTAGCCATATCAATCTCATGACGAATGGGATCCGCTGACACTAATTGGCCAGTCGCAGGATCACTGTACACAAAGCGGTACTCGTTATGGATCGAACTCATCAGAGCCGCTACACTCTGAGGGTCTATGTGTTTCCAATCATGGAGGTCGACGGGAATTGTGCTCTTGATCAGGTTTCCAACGCTGTTTTGGAAAGTGTCGATCAATGGATTTTGTTCCTTGACATCTTGAAAGAATGCATGTTGTATCTGATCATAGCGAACTATGTTCGCACCAGGAGTCCCAACTTCTGCTCTTGTAGAAACGAGGCCACTCGTTGGTCCCCGCTTCTTCTTCAGTTCCCCAGAACCCCGCGTCTGTGGGGGATCACGGTCTCCTCCTAACGAATCCTAGCCTCCATCCGCTCCTAAAGAAGTCGCCATCCTAAAAAATGAAAAAAATATTAGTATTACTCATTAAATGTCAATATTACTCATTCATCGTCATCAATTATGTTTTTAGTATTCAATCGTGGTTCCATGGTATTACTCATTCCTTGTCATCACTCAATGTAATGTTAGTACACACTTCTATATCGACATCAACATCTTCTCCCTAAAAAACGATGCATGTCTCATCTTCTTCATCGACTTCTTCATCATCGTCAACAATAGAAACTAGCTCGGCCGCAGTGGATTGCCACACAACGCTTCATCTGGTAGATGAATTTTCACGTGAACCATGATCGTGAAAAAAGCTGGCGGGAATATCATCTCAAGCTTACATAAGATCTTAATAATGGAATCTTGAGCTTTTTCGAGATCTTCCATTCTCAGGGTTCTAGAACTTATCAACTTGTAAAAGTTGCAAAGCTCAGAGATCGTCTCCTGTATCGGTTTTGGCACAAAATGGCGAATACCATCAACAACTGTTGGTATTGATGCCCACAAGAAGAGTAGTAGTTGTTGCTTATATGCATTTGATATAATAAAGTCTCACGAAGACTCTTGCTTGTAACTGCTGAAAAAATTAATAAAGAGTTGAAACTTTCATTCATTCTTCCTTGTTTGTTTGAAACTTTATGATAAACCTTAGTCTTTAGTCCTTAAACAAACCTAACAACAAATGAAGAGTCAAATACAGATTTACATAAACAAACTCTTCATGGTTTGCTTAAAACTGTATATTCACAGTCCAAGGATCAAAGGGCTATTGATATCAGTATGATTGTTAGGAGAACATATGATGTCTGGTTATGAGACATAGAGAGTTGGAGACTCTATAGTTCTTCCTAGGTATCTTCTAAAGATACTGAATTGATCAGTGCACTTCTAGAGACAGTATAAGAACAAACCATTTAACCTCTTCTGTCTCAAAGTCACTATGTATGAATTGCATCATGCTTACCTCAATCCTGAAATGAGACATGTCACTTCATAGCTTACATACTCTAATTTGAGAAAGCCAGAGTTCTATATTCACTATGTGATATATGTTGAGCCGATTTCTCGTCCCAACAATCTATACAAAGGTTATTTAGATGTGACTTCGTATATTTATTTTTTGAGGGGAAAGGGTCTCAAAATCCGATTATGAAGATTAGACCGGGATCTGAAAAAAAAACTTATAAACGATATATAATATATAGAAGAAATAGGCGAAATGAGATTTCTTTATTGATATTCGAGTGTAAACAATACGAAATAAAGGGAATACGCAGAAGATCTTAAACGACAATAATGAATCGAGATACAATTATAAGCACTTCTTTTTTGAAAATCAATAATCTGCCAAATGAAGGTTGAGCGGGCCTTTTATTACTAGCTCGCCAAACTTCCTTCTTCTTCAGATCGTTACACGTGTACAGACAGAACCGGTTTTCAGTCCACCAATCTTGTTTTCATCCTCTTCTCAAGGCGATTTGACCGTTCCATAGTGAAGGTGGATCGCGCAAATCGTTGGCGGGATCGTCTAGGAACGCCTATGGGCCTGGGTCGAATTGGGCTTTGGTCTTCAATAAGGAATTATTCTTATCGTTTTGGGCTGATCTCGCCTGCGCCTGGGATTTTAGGCCGATCTGGGCTTTGGGCCGAACTAGCCCACCTAGCCAGGAGGGGCGAAATCTGCTCCCACAATCAGTCCAACAGTATATTTTATTAAATGGTAATATAAAATATACTCTAAGATCGAACCGAGGTTTCCTCAGTTTGGTTAAAATCCCACGAAATACTAGAGTATTTAAAGCTTCGGGCATGTATTCAGACACGTGTCGCCACGGAATTACTTTGGGAACCCAAGCGTTTCTCCATCATGGTGAATTTCTCAAGAATCTCAACCGTCTGATATGATTTGACCCTACATAAAGTCTCAACCCTTGAGATTTTCCTTATTATTTCCTCTCGCGTTTTTGAGGTAATTCTCCCCCTTTGCTAACTCTTTATTTCTTCGTCTTCTTCATTCTTCATGTGTGTGTTTTTTTTAAAGTCTAAAACCTCGAATCTTTCCATTTTACTTTTCATCCGTTCATCTCTTGCCCTTCGGATCCAGGCCTCTGGAAAACCATGTCCATCTTGGATAAAACCCGTGATGATCCCAACAGTGAGCTATCTTCTCCGTCGGTTTTGACGAAGAAAGATCTTGCCACCATGGGGGAGCGACATAACTTTCCTGATGGTCTCCTTGTGAAACGTGGAGGCCAGTCCGCCGATCGAGTGATACATGGTTTCATTTGCGCATACCAGGTGTTCTTCGAGGAGTGTGGGCTCCGTTTTCCGATTCCCAGGCTCCTGATTGAGTTCTGCGACCGTCTGGGCCTTCAATTCGCCCAGATGTGTCCGAACTTCATACGCCAAGTGATGGCGCTTCTGTTATTATCCCGAGAAGTCGGGGTCGAGCTGGAGGTTGAGGATCTTGGCCGCCTATTGGTGTCCAAGCAAAATTCAAAGCACCACCCGGTGTGCTTTTATTTGGCGAATAGACCTCACCAGGGAGTCATTACTGATCTCCCTGGTAAAGATAAAAACTGGGGATCGAAGTATTTTTATTTCCAAATTAACGAACGAACCGTCGAGGTGGTGAAGGGATGCATGTCCATCCACTGGAAGACGGACTGCGGTACTGAGCTTGGGGAGGAACTCTTTTAATGGTGATCTGTGGCCGAACTTGAACTAACGATGTTATATCTTTTGCAGAGAAGTTTCTCCTCTACCCGTCGGACGCATTTAACCATAAGATCCAGAAACTCCGCACCGGCGAGGTCTCTTGGAAGTTCGTCTCTCCAGAACGCTTCATCCGAGCCGGTCTTTGGCCCGTTTCTTTTGGTAATACGGCATGGTCGAGTTGTTACCTTTTAGTTTGTTTTCTGACTTTGCCTTTTTTGCAGAGGATTCTGCCGAAGGCACTCCATCTTCGCCCCTTCTTTCGAGCAATATGAACAAGGAGGAGGTGGATTGGCGTGCCAAGAGAAGGGCCGTCAAGGAGGCTAAGGATGCCGAAGTCGCCTCGGCGTCGGCCAAGACTTCCGCCCCGATCGTGTCGGATCCGTCTTCCGGACTCCAGGAGACGGCGGTCATTGTCCCCCCGACGACTCTCTTGATCGAGCTCGACAGAGAGACCTCGCCCGCCGAGCTCCCTGCTGCTGATGCCGAGGCCGCCAAGGCTTCCAACGCCGAGGTCGCCAAGGCTTCTGGTACTGAGGCCGTCAAGGTCTCGATCGCCTCCATGAAGGTCGCGACGGTGCCCACTTCGTCGTCCAAGAGGAAAGCCGCCGAGGGCGCTCCTTCGCAGCCGAACGATCCTAAGAAGGGTCGTTCTGAAGAACGCGGAAAAGGCGTTCAGTTGCCGAGCCAGCCGAGCTAGAAATCGGACCAATCGCCGGCAGCTTCCTCGGAGGCATGCCCTCTATCTTTCAACTGGAAGGAATCCAAGCCAGTCCATGAAGATCCGGCTGCGGCGGCGTGTCTCATGCGCCAGTTTGGCTACCCAAAGTTTCGGCTTCCGGCCGTCTCCCGGATGCATGGGTCGAGCTACTATCGCTCCGTCAGCTCGGCGAGCTCAAGGGTAAGCTTCACTAGAAATGTTGTCGGTTGTCTAAACCTAACTAAAGTGTCATTTTTCTTGACAGTTCATGGCCGAGATGAACAAGGGATTCCTCGGCTATGAGGTGATGTACTATCGCCTCAATTCCACGAACCGGGACCTGAGGGGCAAACTGAAGGCAACAGAGGACGAGCTCAAGAAATGCCAGGGGTCCCGAGTCAGTTGGATCTATTGATGGCCGAGGTGACCGAGCACATTCGTCGCCAGAAGGACCTCGAGGACCTCCTTCTAGACTCTGAGAGGACAATGGTCGAGCTCAAGAATAAGCTTGATATGGCGAAGGCGTCCTTCACTAACTTGGGGACCTATATGAAGAGGGTGAAGGCCGAGCTGGAGAAGGAAAAGGCGGCGCACCGGAACACCTACAAGATGTTCCGTACTGCCAAGGACGATGGCATTCGTGCGGGTAGGAAGGCGGCCGGGTCGAAGTACAAGGGGGCTTTGACGACCTGTCGCAAATTCGTCGAGGCGGGGAAGAAAAGGACGACTATCCTGCGTCACCTCGACCAGGTCAAGTCTGCGACCACGATCTTCGAGGAGATGGTGGACAAAAGGATTGCCGACCCCGACGCCGAGCTGAAGGATGCCAAGAGCGAGCTCGCCAAATATCAGGCTGAGCTGAACGGCATCCCTCTGCCTTCGCTGGCTGGGGCCGAGGATCTCGAGTTTACTCCGTATGACGAGCGTTCGCCTCCTGAGGCCGTGCTGTCGGAGATCTCCGGGGTCCCAGACCAGTTTGGTTTGATGCTCGGGAGCTCGACCGACGTACTTGCTTCGATCGATGAAGCCGAGGAGAACTCCAAGGGGGAGGAATCCGCCAAGAAGACGTCGTCCTAAGTTCGCCTCAAGCTCGCCTCACTTTTTTTTTTTAAATTTTATTTAATAAATTTTTGGGCCCCTGCGTGGGCCAGCTTTGTTTTGGGCCCCTCTGTTGGGCTGGTTTGTCGAACTCGTTTAATTTCATTTCCATTCTGTTTGGACGCATTTCTTTTTAAATTTTCTTCTATTAATATTATTGCTATATTTATTTATGCTTGATGTGAAGCAACAACCAATAATTTCTAGCTAGCGTCTTGGTATTTTTTGTGTTTGATCGAACGTGCTTTTGATTAAGGCGTTTATTATCACAATTTTGTTCGTACGATATGTTTCGGTCATCGTGAATCGAACCCCTGGTTGCATCGAGATTATGTGTACGATGTCTTTGTCAGATGTTCCGTGCTGAATACATTTTTTGAACCAAATCTCTAAACCCTTCCTTGTTCATGAATCGGGTTTAGAGCGGTTTATCGAACCATGCCTCAGCTATTCCGTTTGCGGGCGCGAATCAAATCGACTATGTTTGGCAGGTTGGTTTAGGTCAAACTTGTTCGTTCCAAGTTTTTCTCGTTTAGACGAGGCGGGGGCTGAGCCTTGTCGCAAGGCTGCCTACGTACCTATGTTTGGGATCAAGCTGTTACGTAGTTCGATTATTATGGTATTACTTTTAATAGTAATATTTTTTCAAGTTCATGATGTTCCAGTACCTAAGTACTGGGATGCCATCGAGTGTCTCGAGCTTGTAGACACCAGCTCGTGGGATTCTCGTAACTCGGTACGGACCCTCCCAGTTAGCTCATAATTTTCCAGCGTTCTCCTCGGCTCTGTTCTGATAGACCTTTCTCAACACGTGATCTCCGATGTCAAATTCTCGGGAGTTGACACCTTTGTTGTAGTATCGGGCGATGGATCGTTGGTACAGACCCATGCGCATCGATGCTTGGTCTCTTCTCTCGCCTATTAGGTCGAGAGAATCGCGAAGCATTTTATCGTTAGTCTCTCTGTTATCGTTCGCGTATATGGTGCGAACTGTCCTTATTTCGTGTTCGATGGGTAGGATTGCTTCTACTCCATATACCAGGGAATATGGGGTTTCTCCGGTGGGCCTTCTTGGACTTGATCGGTAAGCCCATAGAACTCCAGGGAGTTCATCGGCCTATAATCCTTTTTTAGCTTTGAGTTTCTTTTTTAGGTTACTAACGATTGTTTTGTTGGTAGCCTCTGCGTGTCTGTTCCTTTGCGGGTATCGGGGTGTTGAGAATCGTAAAGTGATTCCTTCTGCTGCACAAAAGCGTCGGAACTCCTTTGATATGAACTGTGCCCCGTTATCCGTGACTATCTCTTGCGGCGTTTCGTGTCGACAGATTATATTTTTCCAAATAAAGTTTTTACGTCCACCTCCCTCACTGAGACGAATGCTTCGGCTTCAACCTATTTGGAAAAGTAATCCGTTGTGATTAGGAGGAATTTTAGTCCTCCTGGTGCGTTAGCTAGGGGACCAACGATATCCATGGACCATTTCATAAATGGATATGGAGCGGATATGGACGATAGCTCCTCGGTTGGTTGCTTGATATTCGGGGCGTGCTTTTGACATTGGTCGCATTTCCGTGAGTGTTGCTTACAGTCGGCGACCATGGTTGGCCAAAAGTACCCTTGGTTTTTTATTTTAACGGCCAGATCTCGTCCGGCTATGTGGTTTCCATGCTCTCCTTCGTGTATTACGGAGAGGATGCGTTTGGACTCCTCTTTTCCTACGCATCATAAGTAAATTCCGGAGAAACCTCTTTTGAAGAGTACTCCGTCAATTATGGAGAATCTTGCGCTTTGGGTAATTAGCTTTCGGCGCAATTGCTGGTCTGTCGGGGTGTGGCCTTCAAAGATATATCTGATTATATCTCTTCTCCAGCCCCCCTCTTCTATTATTACCATTATGCTTGTGCTTTTGGTAGTGATAGAAGACTGTTTTATTGCTTCGACCGGTATGATTCGGCTTATTGTTGGGTCTGACGTTGAAGCTAAAGCGGCGAGGGCGTCGGCTGTGGTGTTCTATCCTCTAGGGATGTGGGTTAATTCGAATTTATCGAATTGGCCTGCCATTTCTTTTACTAATTGCATGTATGCCTCCATACGTTCGTCTCTTGTTTCGAATTCTCCGCTAAATTGGTTCGCAACAAGCTGCGAGTCGCAGAAGGCGGATTTTGACTTTGCTCCTACAGCCCTTGCTAGGCGTAATCCTGTGATTAGCGCCTCGTATTCGGCTTCGTTGTTCGAGGCGGTGAAGTCCAGGCGGAATGATTGTTCAATCACTTCCCCGTGCGGTGATACCAGGTGTATCCCTACTCCAACCCCTTGTTTTATGGAGGAACCATCGACTTTGAGGGTCCAAACTCCGGCGTCTTCTTGCTTGCAGAGAGCTCGATAAGGAAATCAGCTAGGACTTGTGATTTTGCACAGGTCCTAATACTGTATTCAATATCGTATTCGCTCAACTCGACATCCCATTTGGTTAATCTTCCTGATTGGTTAGGGCTGTGGAGAAAAGAGCGTAAAGGTTGAGTGGTCATCACCACTATCGAGTGAGATTGAAAGTACGGTCGCAGCTTTCGAGCTGTTGCGACGACGGCCAGAGCTAATTTTTCCATTGCTGGGTATCTTGTCTCGGCGTCAACGAGTGATCTACTGACGTAGAACACCAGTTTTTGGTCTCAGCGCTCTTCTCTGACGAGTACTCCGCTAACTGCGGTGTGTGATACGATGACATACAAGTAGAGGGGTTCTCCCGTTTCGGGCTTGGCTAAGACTGGAGGCTCGGCCAGGTATTCTTTTAGTTGCTCAAATGCCTCCTCGCACTTTTCGGTCCGTTCGAACTTCTTGTTTCCTCTCAAGAGCTTATAGAAAGGCAAACATTTGTCCGTTGATCGAGAAATGAATCTGCTAAGGGCTGCCACGCGTCCCGTTAGTTTCTGAATTTCTCTTTTGTTCCCGGGGGAGGGCAAACTCTGGAGTGCTCGTATTTGGTCCGGGTTTGCCTCTATCCCTCTTTGAGTTACCATGTATCTGAGGAATTTCCCGGATGATACTCCGAATGTGCACTTGGATGGGTTCAATTTCATTTGGTATTTGTTCAGGATTTTAAAACATTCTTCCAAATGTGAGACGTGGTCTATCTCTTGTAATGATTTTACCAACATGTCATCGATGTAAACTTCCATTGTTGTCCCTATTTTATCGGCGAACATCTTGTTCACCAATCGTTGATATATGGCTCCTGCGTTCTTGAGCCCGAATGGCATTACCTTGTAGCAATAGATGTCTTTGTCGGTTGTGAAAGCAGTCTTCTCCTGGTCACTTAGATGCATAAGGATTTGGTTGTACCCAGAGAATGCATCCATAAATGACAGGATCTTATGGCCAGCTGTGGCTTCCACTAGGCGTTCGATGTGTGGTAGCGGAAAACTGTCTTTAGGACAAGCTTTGTTAAGATTGGTGTAGACGACGCATACTCGCCATTTACCATTCTTTTTCTTAACGACGACGGTATTGGCGAGCCAATCGGGGTATTTTACTTCTCGTATCAGCCCAGATCTTAGTAGCCGTTCCACTTCTTCGTTGACCACCTTAGCCCTTTCGGGGCCGAGTTTTTTACGTTTCTGTTTTACGGGCTTGTAACTAGGGTCCACGTTGAGTTGATGTGCGGCGATTTCGAGGTCTATACATGGCATGTCTTCTGTCGTCCATGGAAATGTCGTCTTGTTTTTCTTCAAGAATGCTATTAGTTCTCGGCGTATGCTTCCTTTCAACTTTGCCCCGATGCCCACGCATCTCTCGGGGTTAGTCCCGTCGATCTGAATTTGTACTACCGACTCTATATTAGGCTCATCCTTCTCCTTCGAATCTTCCATTGGAGACGGATCGGCGTTCTCATTTCCGATGGTCATTAATTGCTATTGACCCTCGTTGGTTTCTTCGTCAGATGGACCTTCTAAACCGCTCTCCTCTGACTTATGCTTCTCAGCGATCCTCTTGTGATTGCTGAAGTAGCAAATCCGGGAGGCCTCTTGGCTTCCCCTAATTTCTTGTATCCCGTTGGGGGTTGGGAATCGCACGCAAAGGTGATATGTCGAAGGTACCGCCCTCATCCCGTGTATCCATGGCCTCCCGAGGATTATGTTGAATGGGGACGGGCAGTCCAACACAGTAATTCTACCATACGATTCACATCTCCGGCTCGTACGGGAAGTTCGATGACCCCCATGGAAGGGGTCGTCTCGCCGTTGAACCCTGTGAGCAGGTTGGGCTTACGCGCGATCTATGATTCTTTGATGTCCATCCTATCCAAGGTTGCCTTGAATATGAAATCCACGGAACTCCCTCCGTCGACCAGGATTCGGGCTACTATACAGTTACCTACTTCAAGCTCGATGATTAGAGCATCGTCATGGGGTCCGTGCAGTCTTTTGACATCGTCATCGTTAAACGAGATCACGGTATCGGTCTTTTCCTTAGGTCATGCGGATCTTGGTGCACCCTTAAGTTGGCGATGGTGCGCTTTGATGGAATACACGCTGTCTTTACAAAATTTGGAACCTCCCGTTATGTAGTCGATTCGGGGTTTCACTTGGGGTACGTCGTCGTCTTCTTCCCTCGCCCTCCCACACTTCAGAGATGGGTTTCCTCGGGGTCTGGCGTTGTTATGCTCCTTTTTCTGGGGTGGGGGGCCCAGGTCGACGTTCTTTAGCTCGCCGTTCTTATATTTTTCGATGAGGACTTTTCGGGCTACGACGCAATCCAGAGTATCGTGTCCGTAACTCTTGTGGAAGTCGCAATATTTTTTCTTATCCCGAGGCCACTTCGAGGGACCATTCTCGGAGGTCCTTTCATTGTTTACGTTGTAAGCATATTCTGGAGGACCGAGGGGCTTCCTCCATTCATTGTTTCGGTGGGGTTTTATGCCAGGCGTCCTCACCATGACCGGGATGGGTGCCATGGATGGGATCTTCCTTGGATTATGTTTTTTGGCCATGAGAACCCTCTCCTCCTCGGCCTTTGCGAAGTTTGAGGCGCGATGGATTCATCTTCGATGGTGGGTGGCTTGTTTACGGTCATTTCTTCCCGAAACCTGGATTCGTGCCAGAGTCTATTCTTCAGGGCGTTCAGGGCAGATTCCCCCTCGATGCATGGGATTTTTGACATAACAATTGTTGTCGGCCCGTCAACGACCGACAGGGGCAAAAGAGTCAAAACGCGCCACGGTTCAAAGAACCGCGAGGAAGCGAGGTGTTGCTAGCCAATTCAGACCAACATAGGCGGAACTGTCGTGACGGTTCCCGGCCGGTCAGCCAGTGACCTTCTCCCGGCCGGCCGAGGACCGCACAGCACCTCCCGGCCGGCCAAGTCCCGTCCGGACGATTCCCGGCCACCGGCCGGCCCAAGTTCAGCCGACCCTGGGCCGTCACTCGGCCAATGGCCGGCCCAAGGCTGGCGCCGGCCAATGACCGGCCCAGAGCCGGCGCCCGGCCGCCAATGGCCGGTCCAGGGCCGGCGCCCGGCCGCCAATGGTCGGCCCAAGTCCGGCGCCCGGCCGTCATTGGCCGGCCCAGAGCCGGCGCCCGGCCAATGGCCGGCCCAGAGCCGGCGCTTAGACAATGGCCGGCCCAGAGCTGGCCCTCGCCTCCATGGCCGACTCAGAGCCGGCCCTCGCCTCCATGGCCGACTCAGAGCCGGCCCTCGCCTCCATGGCCGACTCAGAGCCGGCCCTCGCCTCCATGGCCGACTCAGAGCCGGTCCTCGCCTCCATGGCTGACTCAGAGCCGGCCCTCGCCTCCATGGCCGACTCAGAGCCGGCCCTCGCCTCCATGGCCGACTCAGAGCCGGCCCTCGGCCAAGGGGATGCCCAAAATGCCCCTTGGTCGCCTATAAATACCGGGGTCCCTCCACTGGTCCAGGTAATCCGATTTTGAGTACTGAAACGCTGTCGAACTCGTAACTCACTCGTTTCTCTCATGTCTCGGCCTCTAAACACCTAAACCCTCCATATCCACCTCAATCCTACTAATGTTGAGCGTCAGAGAGGTAAACAGAGGCAACCCCTCTGTTTTCCCTTTTTAGTTCATCGTTACCTTCTCTTGCAGGACCAACGACGGACGAGGCAAACACCAATCACAGCTAAGGGAAGACTCGGGATACCGAGTCCGACACGCTCAAGCCCGAACGCGACCACTTGGTCCGGCCTTGGGTCGAACCGTTTGGGGCTTCTAAATAGTTGTCCGAAAACGAGCGACGCTCTCCCTTCCATTCCTCTTTCTTGCTACTTCTACGACTCTCGAGAGATGAGTCAAGTTCCCGCCACCCCTGTGGGCACCCGAGCGACGAGCTCGAGACACGGTCTCCGAAGCCTCGCGCATCGTCTAGGAGGGCAACCTCGTGACAATGAGAGCCAGCCCCAAGACTCAACAAATGACCCCGAGGCCACGCTCCGGGAGGACACGGCTCGAGGGCTTGCCGAGCTCCTAGACCGTCCAGGCGTCGATGGCGTACTCATTGCCGACCTCCTCGGCTACCGCATCGAGGACCGTGTCAACCATGACAAGAAAGACCCCGACTACGTGGCGAAGCCGAGAACCAACGAGACCAACCTTGACCGCGCGACTCACGAAAGTGAGCGCGCACATGCACCCTTGAGGGGACACCCTCGAGAGACCACATCGAGGCGTCGAAGATCGCACAATACCCAACGACGCTCAATCTCGAGGTCCCAAAGGGGATGCTCCGAGGTCACCATTTGCGTCCAAAACCCCCGGATGGGCGACGACACCAAAGGTCGTGGCGCCCGTCAAGGACACCGCTTGAACGACATATCCTTGCCAAGGGTGATAGGGACGGCCAATGGAGACTTGAGAGACCACCTCAATTCCCGAAGGGAATCTCATGGATGCGACTTGAGAGAGAAACTCAACGCCCGACGCGAGACCGCGAGAGAGGCTGCCTTGGGATACCAATCGCCCAACGTTGCTGACCGCGCATCCAACAAAAAGCGCGCCACCGCACTCATGGCACTGGCCACCGGTCCCAGCTCGCGAAGGAAGAGGCATAGAAATGGTCAAGTCCCTAATGACCATCCTTCTCCGGCCCCGAAGCAATCCTTCGTCCCTCTCAACGCGACACCCGACAGGATCCTGAGCTTACACAGAGAGAAGCTGGGATCCCCGCCTCCGATGAAGAAGGACCCCGCAACGCGAGACAAGAGCAAACAGTGCGAATATCACCATGACCACGGGCACACGACAACTGAATGCTACCAACTTAGGAAGCAAATTGATTCCCTAATTCGAGGTGGGGACCTCAAGGAATTCGTCTCATCTGATAGCAAGCCACGATTGTCACAGCTTCCGCCCTTAGACTCACGCCCGAACTTTCTCGGCTTTGTTTTATTTCAAGCACGTTATTTTCTTTTTCCAAAGAAGGCCAAGCGCCATGGCAAGATGTAACGACCCCCTTTTATTGCAATAAAAAGTTGCGCTACCTATTGTGGCATATTATTGTATATCCCCTGCACGATAGTTTCCTGTTTTTCGTCTCACAAACGCAAGAAACTCGGGAGGCTAATAGGGAACAACACTCAATCAAAACAACTCAAAAACAAAAAATAAAAGTATAACAAAGTCTCAAGGGGCCGATGGTTAGGCCGGAGGTCTCGAAGAGAAACAATCTTCACGTAACTCCTTGAGTTGAGTTCACTCCTCGAGTTGAGTTCGAGTCCACGAGTCGACTAATACTCCTCGTGCCGACTCTTCACATGACTCCTCGAGTCGAGTTCGCTCCTCGAGTCGAGTTCGAGTCCACGAGTCGACTAATACTCCTCGTGCCGACTCTTCACATGACTCCTCGAGTTGAGTTCACTCCTCGAGTTGAGTTCGAGTCCACGAGTCGACTAATACTCCTCGTGCCGACTCTTCACATGACTCCTCGAGTTGAGTTCGAGTCCACGAGTCGACTAATACTCCTCGTGCCGACTCTTCACATGACTCCTCGAGTTAAGTTCATTCCTCGAGTTGAGTTCGAGTCCACGAGTCGACTAATACTCCTCGTGCCGATTCTACATGACTCCTCGAGTTGAGTTCATTCCTCGAGTTGAGTTCCGAGTCCACAAGTCGACTGATACTCCTCTTGTCGGCTCTTCACGCAAGCCTCTTAAGATGAGTTCATTCCTCGAGTTGAGTTCACTCCTCGAGTCGAGTACCGGGTTCACGAGTCGACTAACTACTCCTCGTGCCAACTCCACATGACTCCTCGAGTTGAGTTCACTCCTCGAGTCGAGTACCAAGTCCACGAGTCGACTAACTACTCCTCGTGCCGACTCCACATGACCCCTCGAGTTGAGTTCACTCCTCGAGTCGAGTACCGAGTCGACTAACTACTCCTCGTGCCGACTCTACATAACTCCTCGAGTCGAATACCGAATCCACGAATCGACCGATAAGTCTTCGTGCCAACCCTACACATGACTAGCCCTCGAGTCGATCTTACGAATAACTCCTCGATTCAAGTCTATTCCTCAAGTCGAGCCTTAAAACCCATGAACCGACTTGAAGATCCTCATGTCGAAAAGCCACAACGTCCTCAGTCGCCAATCAACGGTAGGCTCACAAGACTCAATGATAAATCTAAAATGCTCTCCCACAAGCGACAAAAAGCGTTCCTAACGACGTGCTTAAGTCACCCCCAACGGCGCACCAAAATTCACTCTACGACGCTCTCGTGAGAGAAAGAATGGGCCAATTGAGTCTCCAAACGTGACATACGCGCCATGGGCGTCGCGCTCACAAGGGCACAAGACTCGACCCAAGAGACTCAACCCAAAAACGCGACCAGCGCACTAAGGTGCCACACTCGCCGGGGGATCAAGTCTACACCTAACCCCGCCTATCACATGACACGCGCACCCAAGGGTGCCACGCTCATAAGGTGGTACGGCCACACAAATGTGGCATCACGCTCGCCGCCCAGCTCGTGCGCCGATAGGCAGCGAGTCACGAATGGGTTTCAAAGGCCTGCGTCCGCCAGACGTAACTGGTCTAGCCAGCGGCCACGGAAAACCTGGTCACACAAATGTGGCACCACGCACGCCGCCCAGCTCGTGCGCCCATGGGCAGCGAGTCACAAATGGGTTTCAAAGGCCTGTGCCCGCCGGACATAACTGGTCTAGCCAGCGTCCACAGGAAAACCCGTTCACACCAATGTGACACCAAGGCCCCCCGAGGCCCAAGCCGTACAAATCGATCACGCCTTCATTAGTAGGTCGAGAAAATAAGCCACGCACAATAAAGCCGTGCTAATCGATCACGCCTCCATTGGTAGATCGAGAAAATAAGCCGCGCACAATAAAGCCATGCTAATCGATCACGCCTCCATTGGTAGGTCGAGAAAATAAGCCGCTCACAATAAAGCCGTGCTAATCGATCACGCCTTCATTGGTAGGTCGAGAAAATAAGCCACGCACAATAAAGCCGTGCTAATCGATCACGCCTTCATTGGTAGGTCGAGAAAATAAGCCACGCATAATAAAGCCGTGCAAATCGATCACGCCTTCATTGGTAGGTCGAGAAAATAAGCCACGCACAATAAAGCCGTGCAAATCGATCACGCCTTCATTGGTAGGTCGAGAAAATAAGCCACGCACAATAAAGTCGTGCAAATTGATCACGCCTTCATTGGTAGGTCGAGAAAATAAGACACGCACAATAAAGCCGTGCAAATCGATCACGCCTTCATTGGTAGCTCGAGAAAATAAGCCATGCACAATAAAGTCGTGCAAATCGATTGCGCCTTCATTGGTAAGTCGAGAAAATAAGCCGCGCACCCTCGAGACATGCAAATCGATTACGCCTTCATTGATGAGTCGAGAAAATAAGCAACGCACCTCCGAGACGTGCAAATCGATTGCGTCTTCAATGGTAAATCGAGAAAATAAGCCGAGCACTGCCAAGCCGCGCAAATCGATTACACCTTCGTCGCCAAATCGAGAAAATAAGACGCACACCAACAAAACCGCCCGAATCGACTACGATAGTATGTCGAGAACATAAGACACGTAAGAGGAGACGCAATAAAGCCGTCTCTACGACACACAAAAGCCGTTTCTACGACGCACAAAGGCCGTCCCTCGCGACGCACAAAAGCCGTCCCTCGGGACGCATCAAAGCCGTCCCTCGTGACACATCAAAGCCGTCCCTCGCAACGCACCAAGACCGTCCCTCGCGATGCACCAAAGCTGTCCCTCGCGACGCACCAAAGCCGTCCCTCGCGACGCACCAAAGCCACCCCTCGCGACGCACAAAAGCCGTCCCTCGTGATGCACTAGAGCCGCTCTACGACGCACTCACAATCCGAGAGTAATCGTCTGAAGTCCTCGTGTCGATGTGACTCTTGAGTTTCCACTCGACCTACGCTCAACCAGAAACTCGGGGGGCTAATGTTGTCGGCCCGTCAACGACCGACAGGGGCAATAGAGTCAAAACGCGCCACGGTTCAAAGAACCGCGAGGAAGCGAGGTGTTGCTAGCCAATTCGGACAAACATAGGCGGAACTGTCGCGACGGTTCCCGGCCGGTCAGCCAGTGACCTTCTCCCGGCCGGCCGAGGACCGTACAGCACCTCCCGGCCGGCCAAGTCCCGTCCGGATGATTCCCGGCCACCGGCCGGCCCAAGTTCAGCCGACCCTGGGCCGTCACTCGGCCAATGGCTGGCCCATGGCCGGCGCTGGCCAATGACCGGCCCAGAGCCGGCGCCCGGCCGCCAATGGCCGGCCCAGAACAGGCGCCCGGCCGCCAATGGCCGGCCCAGGTCCGGCGCCCGGCAGTCAATGGTCGGCCCAGAGCCGGCGCCCGGCCAATGGCCGGCCCAGAGCCGGCGCTCGGACAATGGCCGGCTCAGAGCCGGCGCTCGGCCAACGGTCGGCCCAGAGCTGGCCCTCGCCTCCATGGCCGACTCGGAGCCGGCCCTCGCCTCCATGGCCGACTCAGAGCCGGCCCTCGCCTCCATGGCCGACTCAGAGCCGGCCCTCGCCTCCGTGGCCGACTCAGAGCCGGCCCTCGCCTCCGTGGCCGACTCAGAGCCGGCCCTCGCCTCCATGGCCGACTCAGAGCCGGCCCTCGCCTCCATGGCCGACTCAGAGCCGGCCCTCGCCTCCATGGCTGACTCAGAGCCGGCCCTCGCCTCCATGGCCGACTCAGAGCCGGCCCTCGCCTCCATGGCCGACTCAGAGCCGGCCCTCGCCTCCATGGCCGACTCAGAGCCGGCCCTCGCCTCCATGGCCGACTCAGAGCCGGCCTTCGCCTCCATGGCCGACTCAGAGCCGGCCCTCGCCTCCATGGCCGACTCAGAGCCGGCCCTCGGCCAAGGGGATGCCCAAAATGCCCCTTGGTCGCCTATAAATACCGGGGTCCCTCCCCTGGTTCAGGTAATCCGATTTTGAGTAATGAAACGCTGTCGAAATCGTAACTCACTCGTTTCTCTCAAGTCTCGGCCTCTAAACACCTAAACCCTCTATATCCCCCTTAATCCTACTAATGTTGAGCGTCGGAGAGGTATACAAAGGCAACCCCTCTGTTTCCCATTTGTAGTTCATCGTTACTTTCTCTTGCAGGACCAACGACGAACGAGGCAAACACCAATCAAAGCTAAGGGAAGACTCGGGATACTGAGTCCGACACGCTCAAGCCCGAACGTGACCACTTGGTCCGGCCTTGGGTCGAACCGTTTGGGGCTTCTAAATAGTTGTCCGAAAACGAGCGACAACAACAATCTTGAACCGCGTAATAAAGTTCTTTAGGGTTTCGTCTCGAGTTTATTGGGTGTTCCACAGGTCTTCCAAGGTTGCTTCCTCCTCAAACAACATTGAGTAATGCTTAATGAACGCGGCTGACAACGGAAAGAACTTATCGAGCCTTCTTCGAGACGTGAGAACCAGTCAAGGGCATTCCCAGAGAGGTTTTCAGCAAACAATTGGCAATACCCAGCCTCTAACTCGTTATCATTCAAACATGCTCGGGCCATCGCACATCGGAAGGCCATTACATAAGTTTTTCGATTGGAATTTCTGGAGTACGTACTTTGGGAGTCTGAACTTCCTGGCGTCCCCGATTCTAACCCGGGTTATGTTCTGGGCAAAGGGAGTTCGCCGAGTGTCTGCCACCAGTCAATCGATCTCAGGGGCCGAGCTCGTGGCATAATGCATCCTGGAGTCCATAGCTCGGAATTTTGCTTCCACCGCTTGGCGGAAAGCATTGAGGGCGGGGTGGTTATCTCCTAGGGGCTCTATTCCGAGCTGTTCTGTCCCGGCTCAGTTTTGTCCCCGAGGATTTTCTTCTTGTCGAACTGCGGGTACGAAATAATTCGGCTCCTCCTGGCTCTCTTTCTCCTGAGGGAGGTCGATAACCCGAGGAACATATCCATGAGGGGGGCCTCCTGGGGGGCGGCGGCAGGTCGCCCTGGTTCGGTTGAGCTCACCGAGCATTGGCCTCGGCCTGTCCTTCAAACTGCCCTGTCCCGGCCATGTTACTAAGACCGGCGGTATTGGGGGACATCTGAATTCCGGAGAAACTTAGACGCCTTCCGGGCGGGGTGGCCCTGCGCCCGTTTGCAATGGTGGGCCCAATCGAGCTCAGCAAGGCAAGTCGCTCGACATCTAGCTACTCCTGAAGAGAAGATTGTCCAGCCGTCAAGCTATCGAGCTGAGATCAGGTTGACTTCTGGAATTCGGAAGTTGTTTCAAAGAGTTTCAGCAACAGAGCTCGCATCTCTGGATCAGCTCCAGAGGTCGGGATCTCGTGTTCGCTGTTGGATGACATTTTTCAGATCTGATGATCTTTGTTCTTCGGCGTTAAGTTTCTGATTGTTTTCCCACAGATGTCGCCAAATTGTTGAGCCGATTTCTCGTCCCAACAATCTATACAAAGGTTATTTAGATGTGACTTTGTATATTTATTTTTTGAGGGGAAATGGTCTCAAAATCCGATTATGAAGATTAGATCGGGATCTGAAAAAAAACTTATAAACGATATATAATATATAGAAGAAATAGGCGAAATGAGATTTCTTTATTGATATTCGAGTGTAAACAATACGAAATAAAGGGAATACGCAGAAGATCTTAAACGACAATAATGAATCGAGATACAATTATAAGCACTTCTTTTTTGAAAATCAATAATATGCCAAATGAAGGTTGAGTGGGCCTTTTATAACTAGCTCGCCAAACTTCCTTCTTCTTCAGATCGTTACACGTGTACGGACATAACCGGTCTTCAGTCCACCAATCTCGTTTTCATCCTCTTCTCAAGGCGATTTGACCGTTCCATAGTGAAGGTGGATCGCGCAAATCGTTTGGCGGGATCGTCTAGGAACGCCTATGGGCCTGGGTCGAATTGGGCTTTGGTCTTCAATAAGGAATTCTTCTTATCGTTTTGGGCTGATCTCGCCTGCGCCTGAGATTTTAGGCCGAACTGGGCTTTGGGCCGAACTAGCCCACCGAGCTAGGAGGGGCGAAATCTGCTCCCACAATATAGACAAGACCTATTGATGAAGTACTAAGTTATGAAGATGTCATGAACAACTTTGTGAAGATCTCATAGCTATGGAATTCATGTATAAGATTGCTGAAATGCAATGTATATCACCTCATGTTTTGTTTATTGGAATGTGAATAAATGAACTGGCAATTGTCCAAATTAAGTCATGACTCTTTTGAATGAATGAGTGTGACCTGTAAGCTCCTCGTCAATACATTGTTTCTAACTTATTCACCAGTGACAAAGGAGTTGAGGAAATAACAACCGGAATGGTAAAATGATAATTTTATAAATCTCATCTAGTTGATGATATTCATGTAGGGTAAATGTAGATAATATTCAATGGATCCACTCATCACAATTAAGCTTTGTTCATTTGGACCCATGAGGTCACTACCACAAGTCAATAAAGTAGGATTTGTTAAACTAGTAGCTAAGTCAAAACAAGTTCAAGTGTTGAACTAGACGAATTTTACGAAGATTGTCTAAAGGGTAATTTTGTCCATTAGGACATAAAATGGTATAAATGTCAAAATAAGATTTTGGACAATTCACATAGCCAAGAAGTATTATTGGGCCTTGAGGATTGAATTTCATTTTATGGAATTTTATGTGAAAATTCTACATGAGTTTTTCTTGTATTGTCTTGTACAAATAAAGAAACATCTAAAAACATGTTCTAGATGATGTATTTCGTGGCCTCCATCAAAGAAAGAGGGAAGTTATTTTGTGCATTGATGTATGAAGATACTTGCCAAAAAGGAAAAAAGGGAAACAAATTTATAGCACAAGGCTATTGTTGTCCACGTCCAAATAGATAAAGGGAAACAAATTTCGAGGATTGGTATTATTATGATAGGAATGGGAAACAAATATTGTGCACATGAATATGTGATATTCAGCCATAATAGAAAAAGAAGTAATTGCATCTTTTGCATTGATTCAAGGCAATTCATTCTCCTATAAATACCACTCCTCATTCACAATGTTGAAACAAGTTTTTGGTGTGCCTTTCTCTCTCTTCTTGGCCGTGCTCCGCTCCCCCTCTCTTTTTCTCGCTCTTTTGCTTTGGCACGTAGGTCCTCATTAGACCTAGCGTTTTGTATTAGCTCTTTGGCTCTAAGACTAGTTCTTATGTCATTGTGTTTAATAGTGCCCACAAACTAAATCCTATCAAAACTCGAAGACTCTAGTTGCTCGGATTCAAGAAGACATGAAGGAGACAAGCTAAGTGGGGAGACGAACGATTCAACCAATCCACAAGCTGCTCAACACTCAAGCTTCAAGCGAGGTTGGTACTGAGTGAAAACTCATTATAGTTTTATTTTAGATTACATGTTCATGCACTTTGTCTATGTATTAGAATCGTTTTACATGTTTTAAAGAATTTTTTATTTTCCGCTGCTTACAAGAGGCGATAAATTATTCTTAATCCTAGAGCTATTCCAACACCAACAACCTCTGCAAGATCACATGACAATCGTGCGACTTCAAAAATGTGAGCGTCCCATCAGTAGTCACATTTTTCTTCAAATTTTCAGCGAGCTCGTCTGGGAATTTGACAAATTTGAGGAACTCGGTAAACCGTTGTCTCTGCTCAATGGTCAAGGTGTACGCTGCTGCTGGTTTGTACCACCCATTCCTTTATTGTCTCAAGTGTAGAGAGGTCTTTATTTTCAAGTCCATCAAGTCAAATCTCGCCTTCTCCGTATCATAGTTCTTCTTTTCCAAGCTGAGCATGGTCCCGAGAAGATTCTCGCACACGTTCTTCTCTATATGCATGATGTCCATGTTATGCTTCAAATCCAACTCTAACCAGTACGAAAACTCATAGAAGATGCTCTTTTTGGTCCAATTCAATTCGCACTCAGCTCGTTTTCGTTTGCCGGCGTGTTCACCAGTTGTCGTGCAAGAAACACTAGCCAACTGATTAAGTATGTCTTACGGAGTCAACTTGACAGGTTTACGACGTTTCTCGTGGCGATCTATGTAGTGATCAGTGTTTTTCCTCAATTAGTGAGGCATAGGCAAGAATCGACGATGGTCGTAGTAGACGATCCTATTTTTGACTTTCATAGATGGCGTCTCGAGGTTGCACGTGGGGCACGCAAGATACCCTTGCCCACTCCATCCCGACAAATACGATCGAGCCGGAAAGTCATTTATCATCCATAAAAGCGCGGCACACAACCAAAACACTTCATCGTTTGCCCCATCTCGAACTTGTAACCCAATATCCCATAATTCTTTCAGCTCTTCAATAACTGCTTGTAAGAACACGTACATGTCTTTTCCAGGTGAGCTCGGCTCGGGTATCAGAAGCTTTAGCATCATGTACTCTTTTTTCATGCACAACCAAGGCGGCAAGTTGTATGCAGTTAGTACCACGGGCCACATGCTATATGCTAGACTCATTTCCCTAAACGGGTTGAACCCATCAGAAGCTAGTCCAAACCGTACGTTCCGAGGCTCTACTGCAAAATCTGGGTATCTCTCGTCCAAATTTTTCCACATCGTACCATCCGCAGGATGTCGCAAAACGCCTTCTTCCATGATGCGATCTCTTTCGTGCCACTGCATCTCAAGCGACATGTGTCGAGAAGCTCAATCGATCTTTCAAGGGAAAGTATCGCAATATCTTTGTGATATCTTCTTCCCGGTTGGCTTCCATCTGCTGTCATTGCAAACTGGGCACACTTCAGCCTTCTCGAGATCTTTTCGAAATAGGATAGGACACAATCATTGGTGCACGCATCGATCTCGTAACCCATGCCGAAACGCTTTAGCTTTGCCTTTGCCTCGTAGTGTTTTTCCGGAGATGAGACTTTCTCAAGAGCTGCAATAATTCTGTGAACGACTTGTTCGTCCAATGGTTTGTTACTTTGATGTGCATCAACGATACCAAGAACGAAAAAGACGAAAACTCTTTGCATCCAGGGTATAATTCCGCTTCCAACTCAACGAATAAGTCTTCCACTTGCTCCTCTGCACGCACCTCGCTCAGGGTTGGATCCGCATAGTCGTTGAAATCTTCGTGATCCATGATATCATGCAGGGTATTGTGCAATCCTCCGATTCCTCTCTGATCAGTTTCGATGACATCTTCTTCACGAGTACAAATGAGACGATCACGGCGATGATACCATTCAGTGTAGTCCGGGGTAAACCCCTTGTTCATGAAGTGATTCTTTACAGCCCCGATGTCCTGCCGTCTCACATTGTTGCAAGACTTGCAAGGACAACGATATTGGTCATTTTCGTTCGGGAGTCTGCTTGCAAGGTGGATAAACTCGTTAACCCCTGTTTTATATTGCAAACTCAACCGATTGTTCTCTGTAATCCAATCTCTATTTGGATTTGAGATTCTGCTGAACGAAAGGGTCAAAGACGGTTATTGTTAAGAGATGGGGAACGAATTTAATAGAAAGAAAACGAGATTATGAAACTAATTAATTCGAAACTCTACCGAAATTTCGGCAGAGTTTCCCCCTATGATAGTGATAAACCAAAAACCTAGAAACATGTTTAAAAAGATATACAAACCATCCAGAACTATCATATTAATAAACTAATATGTAACATAACAACTAAAATCACTTATGCAACACAACAACTTAATCATATACTATTTGATTAAAATTTACTAACTAACTAACTAACTAAAATATCATTTATAATTTAATGACCCATGAATTTACCATTTACAATTTACTAACACAACTAGAAAACTAACAAACTATATATTAACATTAACATTAATTTACTAATTCTAACTAATTTTATTTAATAAAGTAATTATTTATATTTACTAATTACTAACTAACATATATACAATTATTAACTAACAAAAACTAATTACTAATTATTCACTTTTTACTAATTATTAATTATATTTAAAACTAATTATATTTCATTACTTATTAAATAAATAAATTAACAAAAAAAAAACTTACTAAGATTGAGATTGGCTGACGGACTCGGGACAACGACAGACTCGGGCTGGACAACGACGGCCCGGCCGAGTAGGCAAGGTGGGCCGGGACGAGACCGAGACGAAGGCGAATCGGAGCGCGGGCGTGGATGGCGAGCTCCGGGCGAGCACGGGCGGACGGCGGGCGGGCGGGCGGCGCTGGTCGCGGGCGGGAGCCGGGTGAGCGCAGGCGGGCTGCTGACGTGGAAGGTCGGAGGCGGACATGAGGGATTGTGAGAGTGGACTAGAGAGAGAGTGTGTTAGAGTGGACTTGAGAGAGAGAGAGAAAGAAGAAAAGTGATTCAGAGTGAGGAAGAAGAAGAAGAAGACCGAATGTTATAAATACCCCAATCTTTTCAGGTGCGACGATGTTGGGGTTATCAACTGCGACATGTCGCACCTATTGGGGTTATCAGGTGCGACATGTCGCACCGAATATTATTAGCTGCGACAACATCGCACCCGATACCACTTATACTAATATAATATTTTTTTTCCGAGTTATATTTGGTGCGACATTGTTCAAATTCGGTCCGACATGTCGACCCTGATGCTGTTATATTGGAGGGTGCGACTTTGTCGCACTGAAAAGTGTTATATTGGGTGCGACTTTGTCGCACAAAAAAGCATTAGGTGAGACTTGTCACACCGGATACCACTTAAATTTAGCGAAAATTTTAGTTTTCCGGAAAGGTATCTGGTGCCGTATCGCACCTAATGCCCATTTAAGTGCAACATGTCGCACCTAATACCCTTCCGCACTAGAAAATTGCTTTTGTAGTAGTGTTTATACATGGACTAAAGTACTAAAAGCTACAACATAATGTGAATGTCTAAGAGCGAACAAAGAAAAACCTCCTACCCCTCAAGTTAGGACATTGTCCTCCGCTGGTGGTGCTCGAATTTCCACGGCTATTTGAATAACTCGCGTTCAATCCCGCTATTTGAATTTCCACGGCGGTTGACTGTTAAAATTATAAAGTCTCCAAAATCATTCTGTTTCCGTATCTTTTCCTTACGCGTTCACACTTGACTTATAGAAAAAATTTATTTTATCGATGATCGGTCTTCGTCTCCAACCCAGAGTCCAGACATCTGCCGCAAGACTCTCTCTCTCTCTCTCTCTCTCTCTCTCTCTCTCTCTCATCCAACGTTCAATTGCTGCAGTCCTCGCTTCAAACAGCCACCGCCACTAAAAAAAACTGTTTAACAACAGTTTTAATTTTTTTGAACTACATTTTAACCTTAAAAATGGAGTTTGTTAACATAGACTACAACCACTATTTTTAGATAGTATAATAAACTCCATTCGAATATACAACTGTAGTGAAAATTTTTATTTTCACTACAGTTATTATAAAAAAGATAGTGTAAATATCTAAATATAAAAAATTTACTAAAATTTTCACTTAATTAGAGTAAGAGAAAATTTTCTCACTGAGAATTTTACATTTCACTTTGGCGGTGGAATATATTTCACTTTAAACTCAATATTGAATATATTCCCATTATCCCAATTTGTAAAAAAAAAACAAAAGTATTAAAGGAAAGAGAAGAACGATAACAGAGGGGAAGAGCGAGAAAGAGCTAGAAAGAGTACATATAGAGTGAGGAGAAGAGATTTTCCACGAAGTGGAAGCTTGTCGGAACGCTCAATTAATAGTTAATTAGTCATGGAATATTTTGTATATTTATCTCTGTAAGGAAAAAAAAAATCATATGCAATTCTGTGTAGCTACATGTCGGAAGCAATCTTGTTCGAACAGTTGTCTGGTTTAAACAAATCTTGACGTTTTTGAGAGAAATAAGACAAAAAATACATATAGGGCAATAAGTAAAATATAGACTACTTTTTCTTTATATTAAAAGAAAATTGCGACGACATTAACTTTAGTATTGAAGCAAGGATTATAATGAGGGTTTTAATTGTGATGTTGAGGACACAATTATTGTTCTGTTGCCTATCTTTACTGGCTAACGCTATATAGGTGGACATTGTGGATTTCGATGGTAGCTTTTTGGTTAAGAGTTCGGGATCTGGCTGAGGCAAATGCTATAATTAATATAAGTTATCACAAAGGTAATGATTGATGTTAGATTAACTATTTTAATTGCTAGTACAATTTCCTTTCCGCTTTTCAGAGCTCTATGACATAATATGCATTTATATGCATTCTACTATCCGCATCAGGTTGATCTGCTTCCGAAAGGGACTGATTTAAACTGTGTTGGTGATTGGGTTGTTGAGGCCACTACAAAGAAGAAGCTCAACTAAGTAAATTCTATTGGTTGGTATACTCGGGCATCAATTGCATGTATAATCTGAATCTTGTAGTGTTATAAGTGTTCATCTTACAAGTTTGTGTTATGTTTTTGGGTTTGTCGGTTCTTGAGATCCCGGTGAGGATTCAAACAACGACATAGCTATTTGACCCGATTTCGTCAACGGCCGACCCTCTCTTCGCCGTTCTGCTTGACGACCGCCAACTGACAAGGTTTGTTCATGAATATTTTTTTTTTAGTAATAAGAGGAGTTAGATTTACCATTGAATATGTTTGAATCTGAATTGAGGATAACTGTAAAACTCTCCTTGAAGCTCTTTAAGATAAAACTAAAAAACGTTTGTCCCTCTTGGGCTATATCTTCTCTTTTTTCTTGTATTTTACATTAGTCTGCTGGTTTTGTGGCTTTGAATTTTATTTAGATTCTTAGAGCATGTAATTTTATTTGTTTCATGTGCCTTATTCCAATAAATAGAAACTTGTTGCAGGGGTTATCAAACAGGACGATAGGTGCTACTATCATAAATGCCGAGAGCTCACTCTCACATACAGTTTTCACTCGTGTTCCTCAATGAACTTTGCTTTATCAAACAGGAGAACAGGTGCTACTAGCATTAGTGTTTGTGTGTGAGTTGTTTGTGCGTGTATTAGGTTTTTTTTTTTTCTCAGAGCCGTTGTCCCGCGATTGAGCCACTGTCACAAGCCACTGTCTCGCTACCAAGCCGCTGTAAGTTTATTGCGTTTTGTTTAATTTTTTTTGTCATGTGACTGAGTATATCTATCCATGCAGATACATCAGAAATGGCTCAGTTGAGATTTGAAAAGTTTCCTGATGTAAAATATTGCAGGGTTCACAAGGAACAATTAATTTATGTACTGCCCACTAACTAAAATGTTCATGCTTTTTGTATGTTGTTCATAATGATGAATGTCAAATTACGGATAATTGAAGCTCTTTCTTCTATTCAATCACCGGTATGCTGAGGTATGTATACTTATTCATCCCAATGTTTTTTTTTTTTTGATCTAGTTGTATCTCTACATTTTGCTAACTCTGGATTTTTATGCACAAGGTAATTACCCTCAACATGATATGCAATTTGCAGATTTTTATTTTATTTTATATGCTTGCCACAATTTCAAATTTGAAGAAAATCAGTGGAGTACTTGATAGAAAAGTTCAAGTTTCTCAAAATTGTCTAATAGTTGTTGAAATTCCTATATCATTTAAAGAGTGTATATTAATAAGTCTAATAAATTATCAGTGTGTCTTGAATATATATAGTAAAATGGGTTGTTAGTTAGTTTCCTCTTATTTGGATCTACTATTATTTATGTCAACTTAGCTATGTACTATGAAAGGAACTTTGGTGAATGTGTTGGGGTATAAATCAGCAACGTATTTCTATCTCAGCCTCTTAATTGCTTAGTTTATTTTTCATTTCATTGCAGGTAATAGAAGATCAGATTGACATGCCTACGGTAAGAGCATATTCCGGGATGAACTGAATGTCTATCGATTGAGGACCTTGTAGTCTACGAATAAGTTAGTTACGTTATGTTTAAATATTAAATATTGATTCTTATTTGTATGTCATTGTAAAATGATATTTTTGATCATTTTATATAAAATATGAGATTTTATATATATATATATATATATATATAGGGACCGAAGCCAAAAATCTAGATTAGGGGGGTTAATTTGCAAAAAAAATTCAGGGGGGCTGATTTGTAAATTTTGAGGGTAAAAAAATGTAAAAATAAAATAAAAAATGGGAAAAAAATGCAAAAAAAAAATAAAATTGAGGGGGGCTATAGCTAGGGATGGCAATTTCGTGTTCGTGTCGTAATCGTGTCGTGTTAATCGTGTTTGCGTAAATAATTATTAGAACCAAATCCGACCATTTATTAATCGTGTTTGAAGTCTAGATCCAAATCCGACCGTTTATTTTTTTTTACAGATCCATAACCGTTTAAATTAAACCATTTAATAATCGTGTTAAATGGTTTATTTAATCGTGTTTAAACATTCGGTCTTAATGAATTGCGATTAAATTATCAAAATCATAGTAGTCATAAAAGAAAAAAATAATCTTAAGAAAATAAAAATGAAATAGTCTTCACACAAAAATTAGGCCAAATATCAAAAGGCGAAATGGAGGGAAAGTGATGGGGGGTAAAATCAAAACAAAATATTATATTGAAATTTCATGGAGAAAATGGAGGGAATGTTATGGAGGGATATCAAATCTCAATATTAAACTAAAAATTTATAGTTAAATGAAATAATAATAGAATTTTATAATTATATGAAATAATAATAGCTTGTTAATTACATAAAAGAAAATTAACAATGGTAAGGTAAAGTGAATTAATGAATTTTTTTAGAAAAAATTGAAAACTTTAAAATTGGTGTCTTTATTTTGGATAAAATTAGATATTGAATTCGAAAATAAATGGAGGTAATAAGTCCTTTTACTATAATTGAAATAAAATAAAATTGAATGCGATACAAATAAAATTGAATACTATACGCTATTATGAGAATATTGTTATTGTGATTGTGAATTGTAAATTGTGATTGTTCGATATGAATTGATTGAAATAAAATAAAATTTAATACGATAGGTAGAGACTATAGTTATTGTGAATTGTGATTATTCGACATTAATTGAATTAACATTGAAATCAAGTAAAATTGAATATGATACATTACTACGAGGCTATTAATTGTGATTATTTGATATGAATTGAAATAAAATAAAATTGAATATGATACGTTATTATGATACTATAGTTTTTGTGATTGTGAATTGTGATTGTTCGATATGAATTGAATTAAAATTGAAATCAAATATAATTGAATATGATACGTTATTATGATATTGTCACGACCCGCGAGCCTTAGCTCGCCCACGAGCCGCGGCAGAGATCTTCGTATCTTACTTGACATAAATAAAATTCATAAAAACTTTGGTGGAAGCGCTTCCAGAAAACATTTTCTAGAAAAACTTTTAAAATATTTACATAAACGTCTCAAAAATATGGGCGAATTTTTCTTTTTTCTTAAAACATACTATTTAAAACTTTACAAACAAAAGACTCGTCTTTTAAAAACAAAATAGACTCATTCGCCCTTGACTTAGCCACAGGTCGGCAGCCGTACATACACACGCCTACTTACTTACCAGTTTCGCTGATGCTCTGCTCAGTCTTCTTTAGCCTTTCCTTTATCTACAATATCAAGATAATAACTGTGAGTCGAAAGACTCAGTAAGCGGATATCTACATATCTAATGCACAATGCACATAACACATAAACAATACATAACATGAGATCATATCTTTTCATAACTTGCGGAAGTATCGGCTTAGGTCCCGATAAATCCACCTTACTTGAGAATCAATCGGCTTAGGTCCCGATAGATTCATCCTGCTTAGGAATCACTCAGCTTAGGTCCCGAGAGATTCCTCTTACTTAAGAATTCACCAGCTTAGGTCCCGGTGATTCACATCATAAACATACTTGCTTTAATCATAACTATGGAATTACCAGCTTAGGTCCCGGTAACTCCTCTTACTTGAGAATATGCCAGCTTAGGTCCCGGCAATTCCCATCATACAATACATTTCCTGCTCGGGATCCCTTAATGATATCCGCACGACACATGTCTCATTGGCGCCAGACAGGAGGGTGCACAGTCTCCTGCCTAATCCCCATGTGGTACCAGCACGAAGCATAATAGGTACCTGCTAACAAGGGGTATATGTCGGAGGCGGTATCATTCTGTGTTTTCTCTTTAATTAACTTAACATGAGAGACTGCTTAATTCGGGTTTAATCCCGATCTTAACATATATTCTTTTCGCTTATTAACTCGTGAATTATAAGATCTTGAGATGCAACTCCCAAAGATCCTATCATAATATTCTCGCTTTTGAATACGAGTCTTAGCTTCAGTCTCTCATAATCCAGTTCACTAGGACTGGATCTCTGGAAGGTGGCTAACTAAACACATAGCAAAGGCTCGGGTTCCTAGTTACCTCTAGCCATTTTTGTTAGCCGGACTAATTCCGTTTCTCAATTCGTTAGCGGCTTAAAGCCCTTAATCTTGATAGTGAATTGTCTTTTGGTTTATCTTACTCTTGCTTACTAGAAAGCACATAAAGAATGCACGTACAATATATGTATATATATAAAGATATATATAATATTTCTTGATATTGTAGGTGCCTATAATCCACTTACCCGGATAACGATTCTTTCGAATCTTGAGATCTTCTCTTCCAGATAAAAGGGTTCTTCTTAACTTCACGTATAACCCAGTCCTCGTAAGCTTCTCCTGCTAATCCTTATAGCAATCTGGACGTATCTATGGAAGAGAAAGATCGAACATCGAGCATACTCAGTATCTCGTCCATTGATCTACTAACGTACACACTTCTACTAGAAGAAAGCTCATAAGGAACGTATTCAAAACGTCCTCCTAGTGACAGAACAGAGAATACATGACAGAACAAACATCAGGGAATACATGACAGAACAGAGACGGGAAAGAATCGACGCCTAAGAACAAGGCCTTAACAACTTCCCTGATCTAGGCTAAGAAACGCCCCGCTATTCGACCACCTATTCTTTTGACGGGACAAAGCCCATTGCTTAGGATAGGTTCCCGAAGGTCGAAACTAAAAGAAAAGAACGTATAAAGAAACTCTTACTAACAATATATAGAATACGTAAGTTATATGAAAATAACTCAAACCGACACTTCTCAAATGTGGTTTAGAAAATCTTTTATGACTTGTCTCTTTTTATTGACAAGTTATAACGTTTGAGAACGTAAATAAAACATTTCTCGTTGATATTCTTTTTCAAAATTAAAAGAGTCGAGCTTATAGTCGAACTCGATTTTTAATACATAATTAAGATAAATATACTAAATAATTACGTGAATAATCAACGAGTTTAATAATGATATATATTAATTATTTTTTTTTTCTTAACGACTTACATAAAACGAGCTCGATTATAAAACATACTAATTATAACGTATTAATTTTAACGGTTCAAACGAAACCAACTTGGAAAATAAAACCATTGTCAAACAATAAAACATAACAACACTATACATAAAATATAATAACGCACTAACTCCGAGCACTCATACAATCCATCAAAACTTCGCAACCAACTAAAAGAAAAACTACTTCACTACGTCTTAGACTCGAGCCGGAACTCGGGAAATTTCGACTCGCTAACACTGGGCAGAGACTGCCATAAACAGCCCCCTGAGAGCCGCCACAGCGTCGCTGCCGTCCCCGGCCCAACAGCTCGTCCCAACCGAGCCGATGAACCTCGCTGACCAGCCCCACTCCGTCGTCACTCGCGCAACAGCTCCGCCAACCTTCGGACAGCCTCTTCGCCATCCCGAGCCGCTGCCTCGAGACCTGTTCAGCCCACCTAAAACGAGCCTAGACTCTCAACATATATAACTCACACGCACAACAACGAAACAACCGTTAACTCCTATTCTCAAACTAGAAAAACAACATCAAGCTCAGAATCACGTCCCAAAAATCAAGATCAAACACACGGCCAGAACCATTCTACACGGCCAAGACCAAAACCACACGGCCAAGACCAAAACCACAACCAAACCCGTCCAAAACCAAGAACACCACCATAATCAGAGGGATCATCACCGAAATCCTAACTCACAACCAAAAGCCCCAATTCCAAATAACAGAACCCTAAATCAGATTCAATTAAAATTGGGGTGAAGAATCCCTTTACCTAGCTTGAAGAATCGAATCACCCAGATGAAATCCCTCCTCCTCTCACCGGCGATTCCTCTCAGTCCGGCGTCCTCGGCGGCGCTCGCTCCTTCTCGGCCGCGCGCAGGTGGCGCTAGGGCTCGGTGGCTCGCGATCGGCCGAGCTTCCTCCTCCTTCTTCTTGGTTTCGCTCAGCCCTCACCCTCGCTATCTCTCTCACTCTCGGTCTCTTCCGCTCTCTCGCTCTCTTTCCCTCTTCTCTCTCGGCTATCTCTCCTTCTTCTTTTTCCTTTCTTTCTCTCGCTCGTGTGCTTTCTTTCTTTTCTTTTTTTTCGCGTGGGTTTGCTCGCTCTTTTGGGCTGGTGGATTTTGTTTTTCTTTTGGTTGATGCACTTAGTTTTACTCGGCCATGAAAACTTAATGGCAAAGTAATTGACCAAGTTAAGTGTTGGGTTGGCAAGGGTAAACCATGACACATGTGTGATGACGAGGCAAGCTCAAACTTATCATTTTAATTACAATCCAACCTCTTTTTCTTGTTTTCTTTCAAATGGGTCCCTTAAAATTGTTACAACCACGTCCTTTTCATATAATTATTTAATTAAATCCATAACCGAGCGGATTATAATTATATGATTCGACCCGAGAATTTTCTCGTTCGTTCTCGATTAATTAAAATATATTTAAGATTTCTCGGAATTAATTCTCTTCCTTGAGAATTTGTTTCTTAAATTAATTTCCGGAATATTTCCTCGGAATTAATTTACTAATCGAGATAAACTCAATAATTCCTTTACTCATTCCGAGATTTCCATAACCTTAACATATTTAAAATTAATTCGATAAATCCATTGAAATATAACCCACTCGAGAATTTAGTTGTAACAACGGAAACTCGCTTATTATCTCCAAATACGAGTGACGCAGAAACTTGTCCTTACAGATATTATAGTTATTGTGATTGTGAATTGTGAATGTTCGATATGAATTGAATTGAAATCAAATTATAAAATTGAATATGTTACGTTATTATGAGACTATTGTTATTGTGATTGTAAATGTGAATTCTGAATTGTGATTGTTCAATATGAATTGAAATCAAATAAAATTGAATACGATACGTTATTACTTATTAGCTCTTGTGAAGTTAATTGGTATACTATTGACTATATGTTATCATACGTAAATTGATATTGATATGAATATACCTTATTTTATTTCATCATATTTTGTAATATCAATTTTATGTTTATAGTTATAAATTAGTAATTTTACATATATAATATTAATCGTGTTTAATTGGGTCGTAATCGTGTTATTACTCGTAATCGTATTAATTGGGTCATATTCGTGCGGGTCGTAATCGTGTTTCGTGTCGACCATTTAATAATCGTGTTAATCGGATTTTAATCGTGTTACCGTAATTGTGTCGTTTTGACCCATTATTTAATCGTGTTAGCGTGTTCGATCCAATTAAGAACCGATCCATTTATTGAGATCCAAATCCGCTTTAAATCGTGTCGTAACCGTTTCGTGTTTCGTGTCCGGACCAAATTGCCATCCCTACTATAACCTCCTTTCACTCCCATCCCATGTGGCTTCGTGCGTATATATATATATATATATATATATATATATATATATATAATGTAATTTGTTTTTTTTTAATTTATATTAGCATATATTTTTATAGAAAAATGAAATATTTAAATAATACATGTTACAAAAAAGAGATTCATAAACTATTATTTAAAATCGTAGTATTAATTTACGAGGTACGTAAACACTCTAGATAACTAAAGTAGTACGGTATGACTACAACAAAAATAGGTAGTCTAATATACTAATTATTTGAATATATTAAAATTACTTTCTAACGTTGTAGTTTTTGAAGATGAGATTACTACAATTTTTAAGTCTTAACAAACTATGTAAAAAAATTGGAGTCTAGTGCGATAAATGCCAGTTGCGAAACCGTAGTCATGATATAATGACTACAACTTTCTGCCGTAGTTGTTAAGCCTTTTCCCGTAGTATGCATCCGTCAGGTCATCTCTCTGTATCTCACATTCTAGTTTGTATATGTCTCATTCTCTCTCTTCCTCTCTATTTCTCTACCAAATATTTTTTTGTAAGAGGAACAAGACCAAAATAATCATTTTCCTAATTTGGTTTGATCGTATTCTATTTAATATGAAATATTTATCTACTAAACATAACGAATCAAATATCTTCAATATATTATAATAAATAAAATATTTAGATCATATCTAACATATATTTACTTCTCATATTAGAATATCACTCAACTAACTAAACAATTTATAATATCTCATAGATATTCTAATGAAATAATATAGTTAATATTTTTTTCTCACAAAATATACTATTTTATAAGTAGAATAGTTGAGAATATCTTCATAATACTCTCATAAATAATTATCATATTAAATACTCACCAAATCAGATCATATTTAATAGAAAAAAATAAGGGTATAATCGGGTTGGGTTAGTCGGTTTTTTCATGTGCTATCAAACCGAACCGCTACAATTAATTTTTTAGTTTTGAAACTCAAACCAACCTGATTGAAAGGTAAAACCAAACCAAACTAGCCCAGCCCAAAAATAATCGGGTTGGTTTGTGTTAATTTTTCTGATTATAATTATCGACAAATGACTTTATAACTTGAATGAAAATCATATATGTATATTATATCTAATACGTTATGTCAAATAAAATAAATTTTTTACTTATCTTTAGAAAGTTTACATATTAAAATTAAAATTACGCATATTTTTAATAACCAAATCTTCATGTATTCGCAAATAATAAAGTATAATACTGAGTATTTATTTATTTATTTAATTAAAATATTATTAAAAATGATATATATATTTTTAACAATAGTACATATAAAATATTTACAATCTTAAATAAATTAAATGATTAACACCATCGGGTTGGTTTGGTTCAATCCAATCTCACGACTAAAAAAATACCAAACCAACCTGAAACAATTGCGCATATTAAAATAAATTTTTTACTTATCTTTAGAAAGTTTACATATTAAAATTAAAATTACGCATATTTTTAATAACCAAATCTTCATGTATTCGCAAATAATAAAGTATAATACTGAGTATTTATTTAATTAAAATATTATTAAAAATGATATATATATATATATATATATATATTTTTAACAATAGTACATATAAAATATTTGCAATCTTAAATAAATTAAATGATTAACACCATCGGGTTGGTTTGGTTCAATCTAATCTCACGACTAAAAAAATACCAAACCAACCTGAAACAATTGCGGTTTTGGTTGGTTACAACCCAAATTTCATCGGGTTTTAATGGGGCGGTTTAAAAAAGAGTGCGGTTTGGTTTGGATGATCGGGTTGTTCGGCTTGGCGGTTTTCATGAATAACCCTAGAAAAAATGACTAACATACTACCATTTCATAACCCAAATCTCATTTTGCATCAAAACCATAATTTGGACAAAAATACTAGTGGGCATAATGCACAAATACTCTTTTGTCCTCTCTCTATTATTTCTTTATTTCTCTCTTTTCTCTCGTTCTCTTTGTTCTCTCGTTCTCTCTCCTCTTTCAGACTCTTTTATTTCTCGTCCAAGAGAAAAAAACCTTAAAATCTACAACATTCGACGACAAGGCGAAATCGGAGATCTACTGCGCTTTCCGGTCTTTTGAGTTCAAGGACTATATGTGCCGACATGCCGTCGTCGTTCTTTTGATGTTCGGGGTCTTTGAAATTCCGGAAAAGTACGTTCTCCGGCGATGGAAGGCAAGCGATCGATGGCAGAAGAGAAGCTCGGGGACTTGTAACAAAATACTCGCCAGTGCAACGAGCTTTGCTGGCGAGCCATACTTCTGGGAGGAAGGCTCGCTTTTTTTTATATATTTTTTTTAGCGGAAGAGAAGCTTGGGGACTTGTAACAAAATACTCGCTAGTGCAACGAGCTTTGCTGGCGAGCCATGCTTCTGGGAGGAAGGCTCGCTACTTTTTTTTTTTTTTTTTTTTTTTTTTTTTTTTTTTTTTTTTTCTGAGAGCTACGAGGAAGGTGCGGAGATGAGAAGAACTCGAATGGATTCAATGGCTAGTGATAAAGGTAAGGTTAGTTAGTTTGGAAATTCCAAGAGAAGCGAGAAATTAGTGTTTCGTTTAGTTTTGGTCGCAGGAAACGTTGCTGCCGGCTCTAGCAATGTGTTGTCTCTTCTTCCCATTCGACTCGGCTTCATGGCTCACACATACGATCAACACCACAAACAATAGTCGCTCTGGGTTTGCCCTGGTCATGCTCCGCGTGTTGAAGATCGCCACCACCGAAAACGATGGTAATAGCTGCTTCGAATTTGTAATCGCTTCGAATTCTTGAGCGGGCTTTTAATTTCGCGGATGATCAGGTGTTTTGGCTCTATGGGTTTTCTCATCGCGGATTTTTGAGCCCCGAAGTGCATCGGATCAGCCAAGAGCAAAGAATTTATGCCTGTGTTTTATATGACGAAAAGAAAGAAGAAGAAAATAAAGGGTTAAAAGGAAAAAATGTTTGTGATTTTTTTTACCTGACTAATGATATGTTTAATTTAAAATTGATTATTTTCTTTTTCTCTATTTCTCTTCCTCTAGGTTTTTTTTCTTCCTTGTATACATATGTCATTGGTGTTGTATTTTTTAGTTGATGATTCTTGAAACGCCTCTTGTTAAAACATTTGTTGATTTTTCAGGTGTTTGATGAAATGCTTGAATCATTTTACATTTTGAAATTAATTTATATCAATTTACATTGTATATTAGGTATTGATGAAATGCTTAAATCATTTGATTTTTTTTTGGCTTTGATTGTTTAGCATAAATAGTGAAGAAATTGTTTCTTCTATGTCCACAAATCAGCAGTTCATGCTGATTGTTGACGTATATGTCAACAAATTGTGCTGATCGTTGACATCTATGTCAACAACTTATGTCATTTGTTGACATCTATGTCAACAAATCAACAAACTTTTCAATGTTTTCATTTATTGACATATATATGTCTACAAATCATGTCATTTGTTGACATATATACGTCGATAAATTGTCTCAATTGTTGAAATATATATGTCAATAAATCATCAAACAAACTCAGATTAAAAAAAAATTCTTGAGAGACCCAGAGAAAAAAAAAAAGAAAAAAGAATGGGGTAGAAATGGATAAAAAATATTCACTCTCCTCCTTTTAATAGTATTTTTTTTCCAAATTATGGTTTAAGTGCAAAATAAGATTTGAGTTATGAAATGATAGTATATTAGTCATTAAATCTATTTAATGTACCATATTTATTTTCTATTTGAGAAAAGCCACAATCCTATTGGGCTTTTATCAAACAAATCCAAGGCACATGCACTATGGTGTACACGCATACCACAAGTTTATTCGGGCAGTGTGAGTTGATTTAAATGTTCTTGAAGAGCCTATTTAAATATAAGTGATATTTCTCAAAGTTATTTAACCTTCAACAACTTTAATGTAAAATGTCCTTTAGTGTTACAGTCAAAAGTGTGTTTGTGAGCTCGTAGTTAAATCTCATATTTATTACAAGAGTATCCTTGTCCATCTTTTCAAAACGGACTAGGGAACGATGTAACTAACAACTCAAAGCTAGATGAACATGAGCGAGATTGTATACATCGTTACTTCTCTTCTTTCGTTTCATCAAATCTTTGTTATATTATACTAAAATCCTAAGACTGAACCTCTCGAAGTTATCAAAATTGTATTTACTATCTTTTAGATAAAGTGTCCATTGATATAACCAGTATGTATAGTCTACCCTCCAGGTTTAGCTCGTAGCATAAAAGTGTCAAATATACCGTTATACTCTCGAGTCACCTATGAGCCCTAAGTTCCATAGATTTCCCGGCGAAATATTCATTGCCACTCATAGTGCAAAGGTGTGTGCAATATGACGGTTGTGGAATCGATTATCAGGTGAGCGAACATTGACTCTCTTTATTAAGAGCTAGATTACACTTTTTATGTTTCCCTTTCTTAATTGATTATACCTCAGTCTCCAAAAACATAAATATATAAGCATCTTCTGTAGTTGTGAACAAATGAACCAAAAAGCCGAGTACACAACCCTGAATTCCAGGAGAACCTTAGGATTCAGGGTGATTTATACTGTGGCCATTGGTTGTAGTTGCGATACGTCCCATTGTGATGGTCACCTAAACGATATACTTAATCGCAACCTGTCAAAGACATGTACAAACCAACTAAACATAATGATCCGACTCTGTGAAAACCTATCCACTGGCGAACCACATATGTGATTTCAAATCCAGCTAGCTACCCAAAAATAGATTTATTATAGACTAGCTTAAGTGCTCCACCTTTGACTTATACTTCTCACATCAAATGTAGATGTATTGTCACAGATAATGCATAGGACTGAGGGTTTGACGAATGATGTTATACAATATCATGTACTAACCCATCTATTCTATTATTGATAAATTCTTTATCTAATTTAGTTGGAAATATAACGTAATTATAATAATACCCTTTAGAGGGAATTATCATAATACCCTTTTGTAGACAAGATTTATAACATTCCCCTTATTAAGGGCTATGGTAATTATGGTAATTACAAAAATTTTCATAATTTTTGGCACCATTAAAAAAATTATTGCACTTCAAATAATTGGCTACAAAAAATTAAATTAAAAATTTGTGTAGGGCTGAAAAGGTGTGTGTTCAGTAATAAGTTACCTCTTGCTATAGATGTGTCGGATTCTGTTCCATGTACCCTTTTGTTGAATTGGTCATGGTAGTGTTTCCTAGGAGTATAGCATCAGTTACAAAAATACATAGTCTTATTGTATTTTTTGATTATTTTCATAGTTTAGTTATTGTATAACTTAGCTAGCTTGTGCGTGGAAAAGTTTAGTATCTATCCATCAAAGATTTAAGATGGCTCTTTAAGATAATATCTCCTTCTGGTTCAAGCATACTGTCATAAACATGGCTTTTTGGTTTTGTTTAATCAATGGTAGTGTCATAGTCTCAGAGTTCTTGCTGTAACACATTGGCGATTTACGCTAGGAAATAGTAGCAAGTAGCTCTATTTGAATTTTGTAACATATGATAGACATCCACATCTTCTTTATATGATTCGTACTCGTTTTAGGAAGACACGAGTAGTGAGAACAATTTTATGTCTATGTCAGTAAGATTCATTAGTAATATGTCAAGATCATGGTTGTACCATCCGGATTTCTTATTCTAGAACTAGTTAGAATCAAGGATTGGAATTCTGAGGATTTCGGTCGATTGACTGTTGTCTAATTTTTCTTCTACAAAATCATGTGTGTCTAACAATACACAACACTTATGAAAACATCACCAAGTAAAAAAAAATTGAAGTACCATTGATTAACTTGAGCGTTTTTTGGACGCCGTTAATTTGTGGTAGTGTAGTAGGCAAGATGTTACAACATGTTGCAGAATGTGTGACATTTTGCATAATTTTTTGTTTTGTTTAAATGACCCAACATCACCCTAATAACACTAATTAGTAATTTTGACAATGTAGAAGACAAAAAGAATAATAAATGTGAAATATTATCTATTAAGATAGAATAAGTGTTTCTATAAAAAGGATAGAATATGTGTACATGCTTTATCTCCAACACGTTACGAATATGAAATGACCAGGTTTCAATGCCAGCTATGACAGTATTTCTTTTTCACTTTATTTTTATTTTCATTGTATTTCACTCAACTCGATCTCGATACTGCACTGTCACTTTTTCTCCATTTTCTTTTATTTTTAACGGGTTTTCTGTTCGAAAGATGATTATTCGCAACACAACTTAGATCTCATTATTAATAGCTGGATAGTGCCAAAGAAGCCTGGAAAATCCTTGAAGTTACATAGAGGGGGCATCTAAAGTGCGCACATCTAGATTTCATCTTTTCATCACTAAGTTCACGAATTTAAAGATGTTTGAAGATGTATTTCTGGCTTCAATTTTCGTCTATGTGATGTTTCAGATGAGTCGTTTTCTCTGGGTGAGAAAACGTCTCAAGAGAAGCTTTTCAAAAAATTTTGAGGTCTTTTTCCCAGAGATTTGATATGAAAGTGGCTGTCATGGAAGAAGTATATGATCTCTCTAAATTTAAGGTTGACGAGCTCTTTAGATCTCTCTGGACTTTTGAAGTGTCTATTGATAAACTCTAAAAGAAAAATAAAGGGGTGGCCTTCAATAACTTACTCACTGATCACCAAGAGTGGGTATATACTGAACTGATGGTGGCGTTGGTGATTCTGTTGCTATTCTTGTAAAAAAATTTAGTAGGATCATGAGGATGCTTGAGAGAATATATGGGAAAAATGTATCTCATGTTGTTAAAGACAATCAGCCACAACAACGTTAAAAAAGCATACATTTTCAGCGGCGTTGACGTGATGGGGACATACCTAACACAACAATCCCAACAGATCCAAAGGGGTATAGTATTCCGAATGTGAGGGGTTTGGACACATTCAGGCTTAATGTCCAAACGTACTAAAGAAGCAAAGAAATAGCTACACTGCTACTCTTTCTGATGATGCTTTTAATAATGGAAGTAAATTTGATCAGATAAGCAATTTTGTTGCATTTACAACTCACACATCTGATAAGCGTATCAATGCTTTGCATACTGAGTCATCTACTTTGCTAGTACCTCTCTTAGTGTTCATATTTATATTCTTGATGATGATGTGCTTCCTGATGAGGTTCTTGCTGAAACTTATGAAGTCTTTACTTGACGTGGCTTGAAGAATCTCAGGTTCTAGAGATATAGAAGGAAAGAATTTAGACTATCATCAAAGACAAGACTAGGAATATGGAGACTATTATGGGTCGCACTATCATTCTCGTTGTTCTGTTCCATTATAATTCACCATTTTTTTCACATTATTCAGCTCATGTTATTCCTTAATCTACAATCTACCGTAGCAAAGTGTTAAATGGAACAATAACGTTAGTTGAGTTGTATAATGATAATAAATGAAACCTATGATCCTGAAGATGCTAAGGTTATGAACTCCATATGTATGTTGGTATTATTATAGTATGACCAGTGAAAGGAGTTTTCTAATCAATATGAAGGTCTACACAAACAATTACTTTACCTTTGGTGATGGTGCATGAGGTAAAATCATTGGTAAAGGTCAATTGAACTATCTTGGTCTTCTAAGGCTTAATGATGCTTGTTAGTTGATGGTCTTACTACTAATCTATAATAATTAGTTAGCTTTGATATCAGGAACTTGTTATTAACTTCACCAGATCTTCCGACAATTGATATATGTGGTCTCCTCTTAAAGGCTCCATGAATCAACCTTGTCTCATTTCTAAAGTTGAAGAAACCAAGTTGTGGTACCAGAAGCTTGGACACCTAAATCTGAGAAGTACGAGGAAGATTATTTATGAGAAGGCTATTGTGGGTATCCCATAGCTAAAGATTGAAAAAGAAAACATTTGTGGTGAATGCCAAGTGGGAAGATATGTCAAAATGTCTCATAAGATGGTCCAACATCTTACTACATCTCGTGTTCTCGACTTGCTTCACATGGATCATCGGATCTCATGCATGTAGAAAGTCTTGGGGAAGGGGATATATGTTTTTTTTTTGTGTGGATTACTATTCTTGGTATACTTGGGTTGATTTTATCCGTGAGAAATCTGATGTTTTTGTTTTGTTTGAAGCTCTATGTCATCGCATGCAGCGTGAAAAGGTTAATTCATTGGGAAGATTGTGAAAATTCAAAGTGATCACGTAAAGGAATTTGAATACTCAAGCTTCCCTTTGTTTTGCAACTCTGAAGGTATATCTTATGAATTTTAGTCTCCTATTACTCCTTAGCATAAATGGAATTGTGGAGAGAAAGAATCGCACCTCGCAAGAAATGGCCAGAGTCATGATCCATGCTTAGGATCTTCCCTATCGCTTTTGGGGCTGAAGCAGTCAATACGGTCTATTATATTCATAATAGAGTGACCATTTGTTCGGACACTACTACCACTCATTGTGAAATTTGGAGGGGAGAAAGCCCAACGTCAGGTATTTTCAAATCTTATGCTTTATTTGCTACATTATTGCTGATTGTGACCAAAGAAAGAAGTTTGATCCTAAGAGTGACGAAGGTATATTTCTTGGATACTCCAGAAATAGCCGTGGTTATCGTGTGTCCAATAAGCGCACAAAATCTATCATGGAATACATAAATATTGTCATAAATGACAATCCTCATGAGACTGATAGTTCAAATGATGAAATTATGAACCTACTACAATAAATGTCAGGAAGGATGTTTCATACATTGTGGCTGAAATTACGCCAATTGAAGCTGAAGCTGTTGGAATTATGCTTGGTAGATTTGAGGTTACTGAACATGTTCAGACTGATGTAGAAGAGGAAATAAACACTGCTTCAAGGTAGCCCCTCCTCAAGGGTCATGAGAAACCATCTCATTGATGGAATTATTGGGAATCAGAATAATGGTGTAACTACACGGAGGAAAGAACGTGTTAATTACAAATAGATGATTGCTAATATATGTTTGAACACAAAATTGTAAATATAGGTATGAATAATGAATTTTGTGTTGTCAATGGTGCCCACAAGAAGAGTTGTAGTCTTTATTTTGTACATTTGATGTAATAAAGTCTCATGAAGACTCTTGCTTGTAATTGCCTATTCATTCATTAATAAAGTTGAAACGTTCATTCATTCTTTCTTTGTTTGAAGCTTTATGATAAAACCTTAGTCTTTTAGTCCATAAACAAACTTAACAACTTACGAAGAGACAAATGTAGATTTGCATGAACAAACTCTTCGTAGTTTGCTTAAAACGATATATTTGCAATCTTAGGGTCAAAGGACTATTGACCTCAGTACGATTGTTAGAAGAATCTATGATGTCTGGTTATGAGGCATTGAGAGTTGGAGACTCTATAGTTCTTCTAGGTATCTTCCGAAGGTACTGAATTGACCAGTGAACTTCTAGAGACAAGATAAGAACAAACCATTTAACCTCTTATGTCTCGAAGTCACTATGTATGAATTGCATCATGCTTACCTTAATCCTGAAATGAGACATGCCCTTTCACACCTTAGTATTCTCATTTGAGAAAGTCAGAGTTCGGACTCACTATGTGATTCCGAACAGGGCCTATTGGTGAAGTACTAAGTTGTGAGAATGTCATGAGTAACTTTGTGAAGTTCTCATAGATATGGAATTCATGTACAAGATTGCTGAAATGCAATGTATGTGACCTCATGCTTTGTTCCTTGGAGTGTGAATAAATGAACTGGCCAGTGTCCAAATTGAGTCCTGACTCTTTTGGATGAAACAATGTGACTTGTTAGCTCCTCGTCAATACATTGTTTCTAACTTATTCACAAGCGACAAAGGAGTTGAGGAAATAACACAGTAAATCCCGACTAGCTGATGACATCCATGAAGGGTAGCATAGATAATATTCAGTGGATCCGCTCATTATAATTAGGTGAATTCTTGAGTAGAAAATAAATTCATTTGAACCGAGAGATTTTCAGTGTCAGCTCTTTAGTGGAGTCAGTTGGCATTAAGCTAAACTTGGAAAAGGTTTGTGAACTTTTGAGTCCAAGTGTTTAGCTCAAGCTTTGTTCATTTGGGTCCATGAGGTCACTGTCACGAATCACATCGATAGGAATAGTTAAACTGGAAGCTAAGTCAAAACGAGAACGAAAATAGTCAAAAGGGTATTTTTGTCTTTTGAGACAAAGGATGAAATGAATGTCAATAAATTTTTTGACAAGTTCATTTGATGACTTAATGTCACTCGGCCATGACTTGATCATTGGGCCTCGTGAATTAATTTCATTTCATAAGAGTTTTATTGAAAATTCTTAATGGGCCTTTTTCATGTTCTCATGAATAAATGAAGAAGCTTCTAGAAGCTCCTTCTAGAGACATGTTGGGCGCCTACCCTATAGAGAAATAGAAGAGTTTATTTTGTGCATAAATGTATTTAGATACTTGCCAAAAGAAAAAGTGGAAACTAATTTGCATAAGGATGCATAAGGGAACTTCGGCCATGTTGAGAGAAAAGGCAAGCCATGAACAAAATAGGAAACAAATCAAGGCTTCTAGAAGCCTTGTTTGGCCGAGTTTCTCAAGTGGGAAATAAGGGTTATTTTGCTCATGAATATGTGATATTCTATAGAAGGGGAAACTACCTTATTGAAGGTGAGACCTCTCCTATAAATAGGAGCCTCATTTCCTCACATTTCATTCATCCAAGTTTAAGAGATTTGAGAGACTCTCTCTCTAGAACTTTGGCCTAAACTCCTCTCTCTCTCTCTCTAGTTTATTTTCGATTTTTCTTGTTTTGGCACCTAGGTCCTCACTCGACCTAGTGTTTAGCTCTGCGTCTTAAAGACTCGTTCTTAAGTCGTAGTGTTTAAAAGTGCCCACTCACTAATTCCTTTATTTCGAGTGATTTAGTGATAGAAACTTTCGTGGTTGCTCGAGGTGCCGAGGAAAGAAAGAGAGACGTGCTGCGAGGGGAGACGAGCGTTGCAACTTTCTAAGAGCTTCTCAAAGATCAAGCTTCAAGAAAGGTTAGTAAACTTCTTAGCTCATATTAGTTTTTAATTACATGTACTTGCACTTGTCTAGGTTAGTAAAAACTGTTTTTACTTGTAAAAGAAAATTTTTAAAATTCCGCCGCTTACCGAAGCGTTAATTATTTTCTTAAACCCTAGATCGATTCCAACATTTTGGGCTAGTGCGATGCAAGAAGAATTTTTCCAATTTGAAAGACATGAGGTTTGGGAACTTGTCCCAAGACCAGGATCTGTGGATATAATTGGTACGATGTGGTTCTTTAAAAACAAGTCTGATGAACATGGGCATGTTACTCAAAATAAGGAACATCTAGTATCCACATCTTATACTCAAGTTTAATGAGTAGATTTTGATGAAATTTTTGCTCTAATTGCCCGTCTCGAAGTCATCAGATTGTTGTTAGGTATATCTTGTCTTCTTCGCTTCAAATTGTACCAAATGTTTATTAAGAATGCCTTTATAAATGGATAGTTAAATGAAGAACTATATGCTGAATAGCCAAAGGGGTTTATGGATCCTACTCTCCCAAGTCATGTGTATAAGCTAAGAAAGCCTCTTTATTGTTTCAAACAAGCACCTAGAGCTTGGTACGAAAGACTCACTTGATTTTTTGTTCTTAATAGCTATGTTCGTGGATAAGTCTTTTATTTGTGAAGAGTATGATTTAAGTATTTTGACTGATCAAATATATGTTGATGACATAGTTTTTGGAGGAATGTCTACCAAGAAGGTGGATCATTCTGTCCAACAAATCAATGCAAGTTCAGTTCAAAATGAGCGTGGTTGGAGAACCTACCTACTTCCTTGGTTTTTAGGTGAAGTAATTGGAAGACGGGATCTTTATTTCGCAAAGAAATTATGCGAAAAATAATGTTTAGCAATTTGGTCTTGAAATGCTCGTCACAAACGCACTCTGGCTGCTACTCATGTCAAGTTCTCCAAAGACGATAAAGGTGACGTTGTTGGTCAAAGCTTGTACATAAGCATGATCGAAAGCCTTTTGTATCTCACTACTAGCCTACATGACGTAAACTTCTATGTTGGAGTATGTGATGTATACCAAGCAAATCCAAAAGTTAGTCATCTCACTTAGTTTAAATGTATTATGAAATACATTAGAGGAACATCTGATTATGGTATACTATACTATTTGATAAGCATCTCCACGTTTGTTTGTTATTTTGACACTGATTGGGATAGAAATGCAAAAGATAGGAAGAGTAATTCTGGTGGTTGTTTCTTTCTTAGAAATAATCATATCTCTTGGTTCAGTAAGAAGCAAAACTGTGTTTCTTTATCTATTGCTGATGTGTAATATATTGTTGTTGGAAGCAGTTGCGCTAAAATCTTGTGGATGAAACATATACTTGCCGAGTATGATGTCCTACAAGATGTTATGACATTATACTACGAAAACATAAGTGTCATCAATATTTCCAAAAATTCTGCATAGCATAGCAGGACGAAGCACATTGATACACACAATCATTTTATGCGTGAGCTTCTGGAAGAGAAGAAGATAAGTCTTGAGCATGTGCATACTGAAATACAACCTGTAGATATCTTCACGAAAGATCTTAGTGCGAATAAGTTTGAAACTCTTCGATTTGCTCTTGGTCTTTGTGTGATCAAATTATAGAAATTACTAGATATGTTGTGTTTTATTCTTCGTGGACCCATTTTGCTTGATGGCCCATTCAATTGTACGAAATCTTATGTGTTACTCAATTTTATTTACGGGCCCATTTTTCTAGTTCGCCCATTCGACTGTATAGATGCGCATATCATTTGTCTCTTATTTTGATTTGGGCTCATTCTTCTAGTTGACCAAAGAAGCTATGCGACATCGTGTTGAGCTATATTACCCATGTCAGCTCATGCAAAAGACAGTTTATTTCTCAAGGAGGTTAATTGCGGTTTCTTTCATGTTGAAATTTCACACCTCAATTTCCTAATTTTATGCTTCCACATTATGTTAATTTTCCGAATTTTCTTTGCATATGTTTTCCTTTTTTATTCTTCTTTCCTTTCAGTTGTGTTTGTTGAGAGTATTTGGAATGAGACGAGGAACCAGGTCTTCTCTTCGTGTGAAAAAGTCTCCCAAGAAGAAGGATGTTGCGAAGAATTTCATTGAGGGCGAGACTAATGTGCATGGTGTTCAAATGAAGGGAATCAACATTACAAAAAGTGTGTATGGTAAGTTCGGAAGTGTTTCCTTTAAAGGTAAACCCCTCAAGTCTCAAATTTCTTCGCGCGAAATACTGCAACGGAAACTTCTCAGAGAATGTTGATTTGAATCACAAAATTGATTCGAGAACCCTCATCGAGTAAGTCTTCTGAGAAGGATGATGTGCATCATTTTCCTCTGGTGATTGTTGAGTTTTCCTAAGTGCGGTAATCCCTTAATGAGAATTCAATTGATGCCATACTCAATTTGTATAATCTCGTGGTTCATCCTTCAATTGAGAATCGTCCTCAGTCTGTGTATCCTAATGTTGAGAAGGATGTCCCCACTTCTTCTGATCATCTTGCTCCTGAGACTAGTGTTGAGAAAAATACTGTAAAGGCACTTGTTGAGTGTGTATTTTTCTACTTCAAGTGCTTGAAGATATTAGAGGAAGAGAAAATATGTTTATGAAGATGATGTTGTGTTGTCTCCTCTCGTGGCTTCAAATAAGAAAAATAAGAAGATAGCTGAGAAAGAAAAGAGGAATAAGTCTGTGAAGAAGACTCATGTGGCCAAGTCTCATAGGGATGATGTTGAGTAGGATGTTGTTGACATTTTAGGAGACATTGATGAAGAAGAATAAGAAGATGAGTGTGCTGTCAAGTGCTCCAATTTGAGCAAACAGTAAGATTCAAAAAGATGTGTCATCTGTAATCAAGTAGAAGTTTGTTTACCATCCGGGTTTGGTTCCTGAGAGAGAGCTATCTGAAAGCTCCCAAGCATATCGTGAGATTAAGGAGTTTCTAAGTGACGCTCAATTGATGAAGAAAGTTATTGACGTTGGTCCATACTACCCCAAGTTGGTGAAGGAGTTTATTGTAAACTTCTCAGATGATCTCAACAAGCCTAACAATCCCGATTTCAAGCAGATACAAGTAAGAGGTCAGTACTTTTCCTTCTCGACGACTATTATCAATGACTACTCAGGGCGAGATAGAATTGTCACTGCCTACAGACTTCCTCCTATGAGTACCATTTTGGATGAGCTTATTGGAGATGACAATATGGATTGGCCTAAAAAGGTTATGTTGGGTATGTTTCCTTTATGTTGACTTAGATTGCTATTATTAATTGAGCCCTCTCTTCTCATGGCTCAGGTGTAACTCACTCCCTTGCCACTCTTCTCTATCAGATAGGTACACCTGTTGCATTTGATTTTCATATTTGATCATGTGTTGAAGCACGACGTCCTATGTTGTCAAGCTGCCTATTTGGTCTCTCTCCTTAATCAATAGTATCCTTCTATCTCAAAAGAAGGACATTATTCGTGTTGATGATGAGGTTGGTGCCCCTCCCGTTAAGTTGAACTTCATTTACAAGTTGTTTCATGGAAAACATACCCCTAACATTGTTAGACCATCTAGTGGGCCTTTTGTTGATGTTGATTTAAGAAATAGTGATGAGATGATTGTTGTTGCCACTATGTATGGGGCTATGGGTAGTCACTTCCTGAAGACTTTGATTAACGGGGCTCCCGTACCTTTCAAGAGATCATTACTACCTCTAGAAACCAGAAGACCGTGTGTGAAGGCTTGATCAAGATCATGCCACTCATGCTGATAATTTTGCCCCTGTTAATGATGAAGAAATTATTGTTAACTCCGGCTCATCCAGTGACACTGAAGAAGGTGGTGCTACTAACTCTTAGTCTCCACTTATTTTATCTGGATTATTATGGCATGTACTCTTTTGCTGGATATTTACTTTTCTCTAGGTTGCTTGTGTTCTGAATTTATGTTTGTGGATTGTGGATTTATACTTATGTTGCTTAAGTATTCTCTTTTGTGCATCTGTCTTATTTGGTTTATCTTTGCCTTTGGATTGTTTTTAAGGCAATCACTAGGATAGATAATTAATCTTGTCATTTATTTTGGCATTTTTAGTTACTCAGCAGATAAAGTACATTACACAGTCCGTTTTAGGGATTGACGGCTTACCCATTCAGTAACTTTAGCGCTGGACGTTCCAAAAACAGGTACGCTCGGGTCGGGTGAATTTAATAATAGACGCTTGTTGGCATTCCAGCTTTCCCCCTCCTTTCAGAGCATCATGCCTGAAACTAACTGGGGCTCGCGATGGTGGAGGAATTGGCTCGGAGAAAATAGGGATTCTAGTTGTAAGATATCTAATGAAACCATCACCGGATACGAATGCACGAGCCCGATCAGATAAAGACAACCTTCGTCACTGATCGAGGCCTCTACTACTACAAGGTCATGCCTTTTGACCTTAAGAACGCTAGAGCTACTTACCAACGATTGGTAAACCGGATCTTCACCGCCCTAATCGGCAAGACTATGGAAGTATACGTGGACGGCATGCTCGTTAAAAAGCTACTGGCTACTAATAACGTAGACAACCTAAGGGATATGTTCTTAATCCTCCGCCGGTACAAAATGAAGCTCAATCCCAACAAATGCGTGTTCGAGGTTGAGTCCAGGAAGTTCCTAGGCTACATCGTTAGCCGGCGAGGAATCGAAGCGAACCCCGAAAAAATCAAGTCACTCCTTGACATGAGATCTCCTCGACGAGTTAAGGAAGTCCAAAGTCAGACCGATCGGATTGCCGCCCTCTCGCGTTTTGTGGCTAAGGCAATCGACAAGTGTCAAACGTTCTTCAGAGCTATAAACAAGACAAACGGCTTTGTATGGACGGACGAGTGTGAAAAGGCCTTCCAAGAAATGAAGGCCTAATTTGGAACACCTCCGTTCTTCTCCAAACCGAAGGAAGGCGAGACGCTCTACATCTACCTCGCCATCTCCGAACGGGCCGTAAGCGCTGTGTTAGTCCGCAAAGAAGATAAAGTTAAATGACATATCTTCTACGTGAGCAAAGCCTTACTTGACGCCGAAACGCGTTATACAGAGATAGATAAACTCTCTCTCGCTCTCCTCGTAGCCGCCAAAAAGCTACGACCCTACTTCCAGGCTCACCCTATCGCTGTCCGAACAGAACACCCCATCGGTAAAGTTCTTCAAAAGGGAACATCGATTCGCATGGCGATCTGGTCCCAAGAATTGAGCGAGTACGGAATCGAGTTCCACCCGAGACCGAAACTAAAGGCTCAAGCCCTAGCCGATTTCGTGGAAGAATTCTCCTATACTCCCGACATGGGAAGAGCAGAAGACTACTCGACCGACGACTTGTTGGCTCGAAAGAGAAAGGTCGACCCTACGGATCCCATCTGTGAATTACACATAGACGGAGCATCCAATGCTCAGGGGGCCGACGCCGACGTTATTTTAACCAATCCCGATCGGGAGAAGTTACGCTATGCCCTCCACTACGGATTTCAAGCCTCCAACAACGAGGTTGAGTATGAAGCCCTCATTGTGGGACTAGAGCTCACTCAAAAGCTTAACGTACAAAATTTACGAATACACTGCGACTCGCAGCTGATCGTAAATCAGGTTAATGGCGATTACATTGCCAAAGAGCCTTCTCTTGGTTTGAGATCATCCAGATCCCAAGAGAAGAAAACGCTGAGGCTGATGCTCTTGCTCGCCTCGGCTCCGGTATCACCGAAGACGGGTTAGGAGCTATCCCGGTCGAGTCTCTCTCGTGACCATCCGTCTCACGAAACGAGGTTCGAACGATCGAGAGCACTGCTCATCTGACTTGGATGACTCCGCTTACGGACTTCTTGCGAGGAGGGATAATCCCCGAACACCGCGGAAAAGCCGAAAGGCTAAAAGCCATCGCATCTAAATATGTGTTGAGAGGTGAAGCCCTATACAAGCGCAGGTACTCAACCCCGCTGCTCCGATGCCTCGATAGCGTCGAGTCGACTAAGGTCCTCCATGAAATTCACGAGGGCATCTGTGGGAACCACTCCGCTGGGAGATCCCTCGCGCTCAAAGCGCTCCGATTAGGCTATTTCTGGCCCACGATGAAGAAAGACGTCTACAACTGGGCGAGAAAGTGCGACAATTGTCAACGATTCTCTAACGTTCCACGGCAACCGCCATCTCCCCTGGGTAGCATCGTCGTACCACGTCCCTTTGCAAAATGGGGCGTAGACATCATCGGCAAGCTTCCTAAAGCTCCGAGACAATACGAATACGCCATCGTCGCTATCGACTACTTCACTAAGTGATCGAAGCCGAGCCTCTAGCCAAAATCACCGAGGCCAACACAACAAACTGTTGGAATTGATCTAGGATTAAGAAAAAGTTTAACGCTTCGAGCAAGCAGTAGAATTTAAAATTTTTCTTTAAAACAAGTAAAACGATTTTACTAACCTAGACAAAGAGCAAGTACATGTAAATAAAAACTATTATGAGCATTAAAAATTTACTAACCTTTTTAGAAGCTTGAACGTTGATGAGCCTTTTGAAGGTTGAAAATGTTCGTCTCCCCTCGCAGCACGTCTCTCTTCTTTCCTCGGCAACTCGAGCAACCATGAAAGTTTCTAACACAAGAATCACTCGAGAAAGAAAGGAATTAGTGTGTGGGCACTTTTAAACACGACGACTCGAGAAAAAGTCTCAAAGTTGAAGAGCTAAAACACTAGGTAAAATGTGGACCTAGGTGCCAAAACAAAAACGAAAAGAACTTAGAGAGAGAGAGAGAGAGGAGTTGGCGGCCAAGCTAGAGAGAGAAGCTCTCAAATCTCTAAAACTTGGATGAATGAAATGTGAAGAATGACAGCTCTATTTATTGGAGATGTTTTACATTCAATAAGGTAGTTTCCTCTTCTATAGAATATCACATATTCATGAGCAATATTTCCCTTATTTCCTTAGAGGCACACGGCCAAACAAGGCTTCTGGAAGCCTTGGATTTGTTTCCTCTTTTGTTTAGCTTCACGTATCTTGAGTAATCATCAGTGAAGGTAACGAAGTATTCGTATCCTCCACGTACCTGTTGACTGAGCGGACCACATTCATCAGAATGTAGTAGTTCCAGCAACTCAGTGGCTCTTCGACCCTTATCGGAGAAAGGTCGCTTAGTCATTTTTCCTTCTATGCAGGACTCACAAGTAGGTAGTGAACCTATTGCAGAGGCTTGGAGTGGACCGTCGCTCACAAGTCTCTTAATCCTATCTAGACTGATATGACCAAGTCTTAAGTGCCAGAGATATGTTGAGTTTGTTAGATCGGCGGAATCAGAAAGTTTGATCCTCTTTGGCTCCCTAACTAGATCATTATCTACTTCGGTGTGTAATAGAGAAGGTTGAGTGGGATAGATGTAGAAAAGAGCATTCTTCATACATGCATCAGTGACAAAAGAATTATCAGGAAACGAAATACGAATTCCATTCTTAATGAACTTCAAACAATAATCTTGCTCAAGAAAATGAGCAACGGATATCAAGTTCTTCCCAGAGGTAGGAACAAAATAAACATTATTCAAGTTTAAAGTGCGGTCTTCAAAAGACAGCGTCACGGATCCCACAACCTTCGCAGACACCAGGCTCTCATCACCCCATTTGAAACAGAAGTCGCCTTCCTCTAAGCTTTTGGTTTTCTTGAAACCAGTCAAGGAACAACAAATATGGTTAGTAGCAGCGGAGTCAAGAATCCACGTTGATACATTATCAGCTACTAAGCATGCTTCGATAACTAGTACAATACTATGTTCCTTTGCTTTGAGATAGGCAGGACAGTTCTTCTTTTCGGCGTTGTTAGGTCTCTTCTTAGATCCAGAGGGGGAGGCTTTGTACTCAGTAGCATGTGCCTGTCCTTGAGTCCTCTTTCTCTTAGTGAGACCTTCAGCAGTGTAAATCTCCTTCATAAGCTCGGTAACAGTGTACTATAGCTTGTTCATGGACTAGTTCAGCTTGAAGGTATTGAAAGATTCGGGGAGAGTTTTCAAGATCACATCTATTTTAGTCTCCTCGTCAATCTGAGATCCTAGGATTTCCATCTCATTTAGGTAACTGATGATCAGCATCATATGGTCCCTCATAGGAGTCCCAGCCTTCATGCGACAGTTCATAAACTGTCTGACTGCTTGTTGTCTGGCCTGACGCCCTTGCTCTCCAAACATCTCATGGAGATTGTAGAGCATGTCGGCGGCAGTCTCGATATCACGATGTTGTTGTTGCAACACATTGTTCATTGATGCTAAGATATAGCACCTCACAATCTCATCGGATCGGAGCTAGACTGCCAAGGCGTCTTTGTCCTCTTGAGTCGAATCATCATTCATTTGAGGAGGACACGGGGTGGTGAGTACCCATTTGTGCTTGTTAATGGTAAGGATGATATTGAGGTTACGTTTCGAATCTACATAGTTTTCGCTTTCGAGTTTGTTCGAGGAAATGATGATTGAGAGATGGTTGAGAGACATGTTGCTTAATTAAGTTGAAACAAGTTTATGATTTAGTCTTTAGTTTAGGGTTTAAGTTTGTTTAAGACTTGATAAAATCCAAAGGTGTTATAAACCAAACGATAAGTTACTCCCTCAAGAGAAGGCCGCGAAAAATCTCCATTTATAAGTAAATGACACATCATTAATGCTTAGCCAAGATGTCAATACACCAGTTTTGACTAGCCACCTTTTAAATTGGTTTGATCACTCATATCCTTTCGCAGAGCCTCAAGGGAGGATTACTAGGGATTGAGACTAAGTGTGCAACCAACCACTTAGTCCAAAAGGTTAACCTTGAAAAAAAAAATCCCCCAAGAGGAGGCCCTGTCTTCATCGTCTCACTCTTGGACGTAGCTCATTGAGCAATGATCGAAGCAAAAACACCATAGAGCGATAGAGTGGACAACTAGAAAAGAATCCTAGAGCTTCATGTTCAGAGCAGTGTTAGTGCATAAAGGCACAAGGCACATACTCGGATCTTTTCTTATTTTCTATTCGGGAAAGTGCATGAGGGAAGTGTGAACTTCAACTCACTCGAACACTTGAAAGTTTGAGATTACACATCTTTTTATTTTTCGGCTCGTCTACGAGGACACCTCCCACTCGAATTTTCAAGAGCATATAGAATTTGAACATATGTGATATAGATATAGTTTTGAAAACATTTTGAAAACTTATTTGATTTGGATGACAAAATAATTTCAAGTTTGAAAGTGAAAACGGTTTTTCAAAATTCAAAATAGTTTTGTAAAATTCAATTTCAATTAAACTTAAAAAAAACAAAAAAATTTAATCTTTCACATTATGTTTATAATCTTATAAAAAACATTTTTGCTCAAGAAAAATTTCTCATTAGAGCTCTATAACTCATGGTAGTTGGGCTGAAAATCCGGATTTCTAAAAAAACTGGACTTTCGGAAAAGCCGCGCACCTCGGAGTAAAATCGCCATAACTGACGGCTCCGATGTCATTTTGACCTAAAACCGGTGGAATTGGAAAGATAACAGACAGACCTTTAATTTGATTCAAGAATGATTAAATTTACTAACCTTTTTAGAAGTTTGAACGTTGATGAGCCTTCGGAAGGTTGAAAACGTTCGTCTCCCCTCGCAGCACGTCTCTCTTCTTTCCTTGGCAACTCGAGCAACCACGAAAGTTTCTATCACAAGAATCACTAGAAAAAGAAAGAAATTAGTGTGTGGGCACTTTTAAACATGAAGACTCGAGAACAAGTCTCAAAGTCGAAGAGCTAAAACACTAGGTCAAATGTGGACCTAGGTGCCAAAACAAAAATGAAAAGAACTTAGAGAAAGAGAAGAGTTGGCGGCCAAGCTAGAGAGAGAAGCTCTCAAATCTCTAAAACTTGGATGAATGAAATGTGAAGAATGAGGGCTCTATTTATAGGAGAGGTTTTACCTTCAATAAGGTAGTTTCCTCTTCTATAGAATATCACATATTCATGAGCAATATTCCCCTTATTTCCTTAGAGGCACGCGGCCAAACAAGGCTTCTAGAAGCCTTGGATTTGTTTCCTCTTTTGTTTAGCTTCTCCCTTGACTCACCTTGGCCGAAATTTACCTTCCTCATAGAGGAAATTTGTTTCCTCTTTTTCTTTTGGCAAGTATCTTGATACATTTATGCACAAAATAATCTCCCTTTTTCTCATATGGGTTCGGCGGCCAAGAAGGCCTTTTAGAAGGCATTTCTAGATTTTCTTCACTTGTTCATGACAACATAAGTAAAGCCCATTAAGAATTTTCATGTAAAATTCTTTGAAATGAAATTAATCCACAAGGCCCAATGAAAACATCATGGCCGAGTGACTTAGGTCATCATATGACCATGTCAAAAAATTTATTGACATTCATTTCATGCTATGTCCAAAAAGACAAAATTACCCTTTTGACAATTTTCGTAAAACTTGTCTCGTTCTTGTTTTGACTTAGCTTCTAGTTTAACTATTCATACTCGATATGATTAGTGACAGTGACCTCATGGATCCAAATGAACAAAGCTTGAGCTAAATACTTGGATTCAAAAGTTCACAAACCTTTTCCAAGTTTAGTTTAATGTCAACTGACTCCACTAAAGAGTTGACACTGAAAATCTCTCGGTTCAAATGAATTTATTTTCTACTCAAGAATTCAACCTAATTGTAATGAGTGGATCCACTGAATATTATCTATGTTTACCCTTTATGAATATCATCAACTCTCAATGTCCCATAACCAGACATCATAGATTTTCCTAACAATCGTACTGAGATCAATAGTCCTTTGATCATTAGATTGCGAATATATTGTTTTAAGCAAACCATGAACAGTTTGTTCATGCAAATCTACATTTGTCTCTTCATATATTGTTAGGTTTGTTTATGGACTAAAGACTAAGGTTTTATCATAAAACTTCAGACAAGGAAGAATGAATGAACGTTTCAATTTTCATTAATGAATAAGCAATTACAAGAAAGAGTCTTCGTGAGACTATTTTACATAAAATATACATAAATAGATACTACTACTCTTCTTGTGGGCACCATTGACAACACAAACTTCATCTTGAAGTCCATCATATGTCGCCATGGCATCCCAACGTCGATTGTGACTGACAATGTTGCACAATTTGATAATGCCCAGGTTAGAGAAATCTGCGCCCAAATAGGGATCAGCAAGACATTCGCATCCCCGCGACATCCACAGGCTAACGGCCAAGTGGAAGCCGTCAACAAGACGATCAAAAGCAACCTCAAGAAAAAGCTCGAAGCCAAGAAGGGCGCCTGGGCTGAGGAGCTACCATTCATCCTATGGGCCTACCGAATGACTGTTCGTAACGCCACCGGAGAGACCCCCTTTTCCATAGCTTTCGGGGTTGAGGCAGTTGTCCCCGTGGAAACCGTTGTCCCTAATGGGAACGTCGAGACGTTCAAAGCATGAATTGTGGCAAAGGGTTATACCCAACAAGAAGGGATTGACTATGAAGAAACCTTCTCGCCAGTCGACTATGAGATCTGGCAAATGGATGTCAAGACAGCCTTCCTAAATGGCAATCTTGACGAGCGCATTTACATGGCTCAACCAAACGGTTTCGTGGAAAAAGGTCAAGAGACCAAGGTTTGTGAGTTACTTAAGTCCATTTATGGACTCAAGCAAGCATCTAGGTCATGGAATATTAGATTCGATGAAACTGTGAAAAGCTTCGGCTTTGAACAGTCAATAGATGAGCCTTGTGTTTACAAGTTAATACACGAAGGAAAAGTTGTGTTTCTTGTACTACATGTCGATGATATATTACTCATTGGTAATGACGTGGGTAAGTTATCTGAGGTTAAGGTCTGGCTGGCAAAGCAATTTGACATGAAGGATCTAGGAGAAGCCGCGTACATTCTGGGAATCCAAATCTTTCGAGATAGGAAAAACCGGACCCTGTCGCTCTCTCAAGCATCTTATATTGATAAGGTGATGGATCACTTCTCGATGCAAGACTCCAAGAAGGGCCAAACACCCTTTAGGCATGGATCTCACTCTCTAAGGACCAGTCTCCCAAGACTGCACAAGAGATTGAAGACATGAGGAAAATTCCTTACGCATCTGCTGTTGGAAGCCTCATGTATACTATGCTATGCACTAGACCTGACATCTGTTTCGCCGTTGGCGTAGTTAGCCGTTTCCAATCAAACCTTGGACCCGAGCACTGGATTGCTGTTAAGCATGTTCTTAAGTATCTTCGAAGAACTAGGAACTTGATGCTTACATACTCAGGTACTGACCGTACTATGACGGGATATACCGACTCCGATTTTCAAGCGGATAAGGATTCCAGGAAATCCACTTCGGGATCTATGTTCATCCTTAATGGTGGAGCTGTTGTGTGGAGGAGTATTAAGCAATCTTGCATTTCTGACTCCACAATGGAAGCAGAATATATGTGGCTGCTTGTGAAGCATCCAAAGAGGCTGTATGGCTTAGAAAATTCCTTAAGTATTTGGAAGTTGTTCCAAACGTCGACGAGCCCATGACCCTTTATTGTGATAATAGTGGGGCTGTCGCTAACTCAAAGGAACCTCGAAGCCGTAAGCGCTTTAAACATATTGAGAGGAAATGCCATTTGATTCGAGAGATCGTGCAGCGCGGAGACGTGGAAGTGAAGAAGATCTCAACAGTGGACAACCTAGCAGATCCATTCACAAAGGCCCTAGCGAACAAGGTCTTCGACCAACATCGAGGGATTAGGGATGAAGGACTACAAACATCTTCTTTGAGTCAAGTGGGAGTTTGTTGTCAATGGTGCCCACAAGAAGAGTTGTAGTCTTTACATTGTACATTTGATGTAATAAAGTCTCATGAAGACTCTTGCTTGTAATTGCTTATTCATTAATAAAGTTGAAACGTTCATTCATTCTTCCTTGTCTGTTTGAAGCTTTATGATAAAACACTAGTCTTTAGTCCATAAACAAACTTAACAACTTACGAAGAGACAAATGTAGATTTGCATGAACAAACTCTTCGTAGTTTGCTTAAAACGATATATTCGCAATCTAAGGGTCAAATGACTATTGACCTCAGTATGATTGTTAGGAGAATCTATGATGTCTGGTTATGAGGCATTGAGAGTTGGAGACTCTATAGTTCTTCTAGGTATCTTCCGAAGGTACTTAATTGACCAGTGCACTTCTAGAGACAAGATAAGAACAAACCATTTAACCTCTTATGTCTCGAAGTCACTACGTATGAATTGCATCGTGCTTACCTTAATCATGAAATGAGACATGTCATTTCACACCTTAGTATTCTCATTTGAGAAAGTCAGAGTTCGGACTCACTATGTGATTCCGAACAAGGCCTATTGGTGAAGTACTAAGTTGTGAGAATGTCATGAGTAACTTTGTGAAGTTCTCATAGATATGGAATTCATGTACAAGATTGCTGAAATGCAATGTATATCACCTCATGCTTTGTTCCTTGGAGTGTGAATAAATGAACTGGCTAGTGTCCAAATTGAGTCCTGACTCTTTTGGATGAAACAATGTGACTTGTTAGCTCCTCGTCAATACATTGTTTCTAACTTATTCTCAAGCGACAAAGGAGTTAAGGAAATAACAACTAGAAGGGTAAAATGGTAATTTTGTAAATCCCGACTAGCTGATGATATTCATGAAGGGTAAACACTAATAATATTCTGTGGATCCGCTCATTACAATTAGGTAGAATTCTTGAGTAGAAAATAAATTCATTTGAACCGAGAGATTTTCAGTGTCAACTCTTTAGTGGAGTCAGTTGACATTAAGCTAAACTTAGAAAAGGTTTGTGAATTTTTTAGTCCAAGTATTTAGCTCAAGCTTTGTTCATTTGGATCCATAAGGTCACTATCACGAATCACATCGAGTAGGAATAGTTAAACTGGAAGCTAAGTCAAAACAAGAACGAAAATTGTCAAAAGGGTATTTTTGCCTTTTTAGACATAGGATGAAATGAATGTCAATAAATTTTTTGACATGGTCATTTGATGACTCAATAATACTCGGCCATGACTTGATCAATGGGCCTTGTGAATTAATTTCATTTCATAGAATTTTACTTGAAAATTCTTAATGGGCTTTTCTTATGTTGTCATGAACAATTAAAGAAAAACCTAGAAAGCCTTTCTAGAAGGCTTTTTGCCGTCCAACCCAAGTGAATGGGAGACCAAATTTCGTGCAGCCCTTAGTGTGAAAGAGAGTTTATTTTGTGCATTAATGTATGAAGATACTTGCCAAAAGAAAAAGAGGAAACAAATTTCCTCTAGGAGGATATGACATGGGCGGCCAAGGCAAGTAAAATAGGAAACAATTTTGCTTCTAGAAGCCAATCCTCACATGCCCAAATGAGAAAAGGAAATAAGGAATATTTGCTCATGAATATGTGATATTCTATAGAAGAGGAAACTACCTTATTGAAGGTAAAGCCTCTCCTATAAATAGGAGCCTTATTCTTCTCATTTAATTCATCCAAGTTTAAGAGATTTGAGAGACTCTCTCTCTAGAACTTGGCCGCCCCTCTTCTCTCTCTCTCTAGTTGATTTTCGATTTTATTGTTTTGGCACCTAGGTCTTCATTTGACCTAGTGTTTAGCTCTGCGACTTCAAGACTTGTTCTTAAGTCGTAGTGTTTAAAAGTGCCCACTCACTAATTCCTTTTATTTCGAGTGATTTAGTGATAGAAACTTTCGTGGTTGCTCGAGTTGCCGAGGAAAGATAGAGAGACGTACTGCGAGGTAGACGAGCGTGCAACTTTCCAAAAGCTTCTAAAATTTCAAGCTTCAAGAAAGGTTAGTAAACTTCTATGCTCATAATTGTTTTTATTTACATGTGCTTGCTCTTTGTCTAGGTTAGTAAAAACTGTTTTACTTGAAAAAGAAAATTTTTAAAATTCCGCCGCTTAACGAAGCGTTAAACTTTTTCTTAAACCCTAGATCGATTCCAACAAATGGTATCAGAGCTATGGTCAAAGATATGCATGTACATGTATTTAAAATTATGAGCTTGAAAATCGTTTTCGAAAGTTTACTAATTTTGTGACAAGTTAGAATTGTTATCTTAATTTTTTTTTAATTTATTGCTCTTGCCTGTAAATTAAAAGTAATGTTGATTTTCTATGAGTTTGGGATGTTTTTAAAACACATTAGAATCAGTTCTAAAAGTTTTTAATTTTTTATATTGAAAAACGTGTTTTAAAGGTTTGAGAATTTTTCGAGTAAAATTTTGTGACTAGTTTTGTTGTCTTACTAGTTTCTTATTTTTACCCGAATCGTTTTATGCTTGTTGTTATTTCTTTTATACCATGTTATTACCCTGCTAATAAAAAAAAATAAAAGCTTTAACAACATCCTAAAACGTTCCGTTACACTCGATTCTTTTTCGCACCTAAAAAGGGCCAAACTTTAATTATTTCTTTTTCTTCGAGCTGGAGTAAAACCTGCAGTAAAAGTGGCATACCTCTCTGTTCATAAATTGAAATATAATGATTCTTGAATCAAATTAAAGATCTGTCTGTCCTCTGTCCAATGCCACCGGTTTCGGCTCAAAAGGACATCGGAGCCGCTAGTTATGGCGATTTTACTCCGAGGTGCGCGGCTGTGCTGAAACTCCAGTTTTTTAGAATTCCGGATTTTCAGCCCCACTACCATGAGTTATAGAACTCTAATGAGAAAATTTTCTTGAGAAAAAATGTTTTTTTATAAGATTATAAACATGATGTGTAAGATTAAAATGTTTTTATTTTTGAAAGTTTAATTGTAATTGAAATTTTACAAAACTAGTTTGAATTTTGAAAAACCGTTTTCATTTTCAAACTTTAAAATATTTTGTCATCCAAATCAAATAAGTTTTCAAAATGTTTTCAAAACTATATCTATATCACATATGTTCAAAATCGATATGCTTTTAAAAATTTGAGTGGGAGGTCTCTTCGTAGACAATCCGAAAAATAAAAAGATGTGTAATCTCAAACTTTCAAGTGTTCGAGTGAGTTGAAGTTCACACTTCCCTCATGCACTTTCCCGAAATAGAAAATAGGAAAAGATCGAGTATGTACCTTGTGCCTTTATGCACTAATACCGCTCTGAACATGTCGATCTAGGATTCTCTTCTAGTTGTCCGCTCTGTCGCTCTCTAACTAGGAAATTTGTTTCCGAACTTAAAAGAGTCGATGAACCAACTCCAAAAACTAAGTGGGAGGGTTATACTTGTTGTTTGTAACCCACGATCCCCAACACTAATGAAAAGTGCAAGTGTCGCCGGACTAAGAGTCACCCTCATGGCCCTCTCTTAAATGAGAGTACTCAAGGGCGCTTTGCTCTGATCATTGCTCAATGAGCTACGTCCGAGAGTGAGACGATGATGACAAGACCTCCCCTCGGCGGATTGTTTTTCAAAGTCAATCTTTTGGACTAAGTGGTTGGTTACACACTTAGACTCAATCCCTAGTAATCCTCCCTCGAGGCCCTGCGAAAGGATGTGAGTGATCAAACCAATTTACAAGGTGGCTAGTCAATGTTGATGTATTGACATCTTGGCTAAGCATTAATGATGTGTCATTCACTTATAAATGGAGATTTTTTGCGGCCTTCCCTCGAGGGAGTAAATTATCGTTTGGTTTATAACACCTTTGGATTTTATAAAGTCTTAAACAAACTTAAATCCTAAACCAAAGACTAATCATAAACTTGTTTCAACTTTTATAGGCAATATGTCTCCCAACTCTCTCTCTTTCATTCTTTCCTCGAACAAACTCGAAAACGAAAACTACGTTATTTGGAAACATAACCTCGACATAATTGTTACCGTTAACAAGCACAAATGGGTACTCACCACCCCGTGTCCTCCTCTGACGAATGATGATTCGACTCAAGAGGACAAAGACGCCTTGGCGGCCTGGCTATGCTCCGATGAGATTGTGAGGTGCTATATCTTAGCATCAATGAACAATATGTTGCAACAACAACATCGTGACATCGAGACTGCCGCCGACATGCTCAACAATCTCCATGAGATGTTTGGAGAGCAAAGGCGTCAAGCAAGGCAACAAGCAGTCCGACAGTTTATGAATTGTCATATGAAGGCTAGGACTCCCGTTGGAGACTTTATGACACTGATCATTAGTTTTATGAATAAAATGGAAATCCTAGGATCTGAGATTGATGGGAAGAATGTAATAGATATGATCTTAGAAACTCTCCCCGCATCTCTTGATACCTCCAAAATGAACTACTCCATAAACAAGCTAGAGTACACTGTTACCAAGCTTATGAAGGAACTTCACACTGCTGTAGGTCTCACTAAGAGAAAGAGGAATCAAGGAGAGGCACATGCTACTGAGCAAAAAGCCTCCGCCTCTGGAACTAAGAAGAGACCTCACAAGGCCGATAAAAGGAACTGTCTTGCCTATCTCAAAGCAAAGGAACATGGTATTGTACTAGTTACTGAAGCATGCTTAGTAGCTGATAATGTATCAACGTTGATTCTTGACTCCGCTGCTACTAACCATATTTGTTGTTCCTTGAATGGTTTTAAGAAAACCAAAAGCTTAGAGAAAGGCGAGTTCTGCTTCAAATGGGGTGATGGGAGCCTGTTGTATGCGAAGGCTGTGGGATCCGTGACGCTGTCTTTTGAAGACCGTACTTTAAACTTGAATAATGTTTATTTCGTTCCTTCCTTTGGAAAGAACTTAATATATGTTGCTCATCTTCGTGAGCAAGATTATTGTTTAAAGTTCATTAAGAAATGGAATTCGTATTTCGTTTCCTGATAATTCTTTTGTCACTGATGCATGTATGAAGAATGCTATTTTCTACATCTATCCCACTCAACCTTCTCTTTTAGACACCGAAATAGATAATGATCTAATTAGGGAGCCAAATAGGATCAAACTTTCTGAATCCTCCGATCTAACAAAATCAACACACCTATGGCACTTAAGACTTGGTCATATCAGTCTAGAAAGGATTAAGAGACTTGTGAGGGACGGTCCACTCCAAGCCTCTGCAATAGGTTCACTACCTACTTGTGAATCCTGCTTAGAAGGAAAAATGACTAAGCGACCTTTCTCCGATAAGGGTCGAAGAGCCACTGAGTTGCTGGAACTAGTACATTCCGATGTATGTGGTCCGCTCAGCCAACAGGCACGTGGAGGATACGAATACTTCGTTACCTTCACCGATGATTACTCGCGATATGGTTTTGTCTATTTGCTCAAACACAAATCCGAGACCTTTAACGTATTTAAGGTCTTTAGGGCTTTAGTGGAAAAGCAAATTGGCAAGTGATCAAAACCCTTCGATCTGATCGAGGTGGTGAGTATATGTCTGGAGAGTTTGATGACTTTCTTAAAGAAGAAGGTATCGCTTCTCAGCTTACCGCACCTGGCACACCTCAACAAAACGGAGTGTCAGAGAGAAGAAACCGAACTCTTATGGAAATGGTTAGATCAATGATGAGTTACTCATCACTCCCGCTTTCCTTTTGGGGATATGCCCTCGAAACAGCCACTTATATTATGAACCATGTTCCGTCCAAAACGGTTCCTGGTACTCCTTATGAACGATGGACTGGCCATAAAGTAAATCTGGGTCACATCCGAATTTGGGGTTGCCCTACACATATGCTAAGGCAAAAGACTAGCAAGTTGGCTAGTAGGTCAGAATTGTGTATGTTCGTTGGATATCGAAAGGAAACCAAGGGTTTTACTTTCTATAGTCCCGAGGACGATAAGACTTTCGTTAGCACGAATGCTCGTTTCCTTGAGGAGGGCTTTATGAAGGATGCAAAACCTAGAAGCAAAATTGTGCTTGAAGAAAAGTTGGGTTAGGAAGCTTCTACCTCATCTGTAAGAACTGTTCTTACCCCAACTGAAACACAACCTAACTCATCAGAATCTCGTCAAGTAGTACTTCGACGTAGTGGGAGGGCTACTCAAAAGCCTGACAGGTATATGTCTTATGGAGACTCTCTTGTAGCCGTCTCCGACATGGATGACCCTGTTTCCTATAGCCAAGCGATGGCTTGTTCTGAATCAAACCTTTGGCTTGACGCCATGAAAGTTGAGATGCACTCGATGTATGTCAACAAAGTCTGGAAACTTGTAGACCTTCCTGAAGGGATTAAACCCGTAGGGTGTAAGTGGATATACAAGAAGAAAAGGGGTCCTGATGGGAACGTCGAGACGTTCAAAGCACGACTTGTGGCGAAGGGTTATACCCAACAAGAAGGGATTGACTATGAAGAAACCTTCTCGCCAGTCGCGATGCTTAAATCCATCCGCATACTCCTATCCATAGCTGCAGCTCTCGACTATGAGATCTGGCAAATGGATGTCAAGACAGCCTTCCTAAATGGCAATCTTGACGAGCGCATTTACATGGCTCACCCAAACGGTTTCGTGGAAAAATGTCAAGAGACCAAGGTTTGTGAGTTACTTAAGTCCATTTATGGACTCAAGCAAGCATCTAGGTCATGGAATATTATATTCGATGAAACTGTGAAAAGCTTCGGCTTTGAACAGTCAATAGATGAGCCTTGTGTTTACAAGTTAATACACGAAGGTAAAGTTGTGTTTCTGGTACTATATGTCGATGATATATTACTCATTGGTAATGACGTGGGTAAGTTATCTGAGGTTAAGGTCTGGCTGGCAAAGCAATTTGACATGAAGGATCTAGGAGAAGCCGCGTACATTCTGGGAATCCAAATCTTTCGAGATAGGAAAAACCGGACCCTGTCGCTCTCTCAAGCATCTTATATTGATAAGGTGATGGATCGCATCTCGATGCAAGACTCCAAGAAGGGCCAAACACCCTTTAGGCATGTAGTCTCACTCTCTAAGTACCAGTCTCCCAAGACTTCAAAAGAGATTGAAGATATGAGGAAAATTCCTTACGCCTCTACTATTGGAAGCCTCATGTATGCTATGCTATGCACTAGACCTGACATCTGTTTCACCGTTGGCGTAGTTAGCCGTTTCCAATCAACCCTGGACCCGAGCACTGGATTGTTGTTAAGCATGTTCTTAAGTATCTTCGAAGAACTAGGAACTTGATGATTACATACTCAGGTACTGACCTGACTATGATGGGATATACCGACTCCGATTTTCAAGCGGATAAGGATTCCAGGAAATCCACTTCGGGATCTGTGTTCATCCTTAATGGTGGAGCTGTTGTGTGGAGGAGTATTAAGCAATCTTGCATTTCTGACTCCACAATGGAAGCAGAATATATGTGGCTGCTTGTGAAGCATCCAAAGAGGTTGTATGGCTTAGAAAACTCCTTAAGTATTTGGAAGTTGTTCCAAACGTCGACGAGCCCATGACCCTTTATTGTGATAATAGTGGGGCTGTCGCTAACTCAAAGGAACCTCGAAGCCGTAAGCGCTTTAAACATATTGAGAGGAAATGCCATTTGATTCGAGAGATCGTGCAGCGCGGAGACGTGGAAGTGAAGAAGATCTCAACAGTGGACAACCTAGCAGATCCATTCACAAAGGCCCTAGCGAACAAGGTCTTCGACCAACATCGAGGGATTAGGGATGAAGGACTACACACATCTTCTTTGAGTCAAGTGGGAGTTTGTTGTCAATGGTGCCCACAAGAAGAGTTGTAGTCTTTACATTGTACATTTGATGTAATAAAGTCTCATGAAGACTCTTGCTTGTAATTGCTTATTCATTAATAAAGTTGAAACGTTCATTCATTCTTCCTTGTCTGTTTGAAGCTTTATGATAAAACACTAGTCTTTAGTCCATAAACAAACTTAACAACTTACGAAGAGAAAAATGTAGATTTGCATGAACAAACTCTTCGTAGTTTGCTTAAAACGATATATTCGCAATCTAAGGGTCAAAGGACTATTGACCTGAGTATGATTGTTAGGAGAATCTATGATGTCTGGTTATGAGGCATTGAGATTTGGAGACTCTATAGTTCTTCTAGGTATCTTCCGAAGGTACTGAATTGACCAGTGCACTTCTAGAGACAAGATAAGAACAAACCATTTAACCTCTTATGTCTCGAAGTCACTACGTATGAATTGCATCGTGCTTACCTTAATCCTGAAATGAGACATGTCATTTCACACCTTAGTATTCTCATTTGAGAAAGTCAGAGTTCGGACTCACTATGTGATTCCAAACAAGGCCTATTGGTGAAGTACTAAGTTGTGAGAATGTCATGAGTAACTTTGTGAAGTTCTCATAGATATGGAATTCATGTACAAGATTGCTGAAATGCAATGTATATCACCTCATGCTTTGTTCCTTGGAGTGTGAATAAATGAACTGGCCAGTGTCCAAATTGAGTCCTGACTCTTTTGGATGAAACAATGTGACTTGTTAGCTCCTCGTCAATACATTGTTTCTAACTTATTCACAGGCGACAAAAGAGTTGAGGAAATAACAGCTAGAAGGGTAAAATGGTAATTTTGTAAATCCCGACTAGCTGATGATATTCATGAAGGGTAAACACTGATAATATTCTGTGGATCCGCTCATTACAATTAGGTTGAATTCTTGAGTAGAAATTAAATTCATTTGAACCGAGAGATTTTCAGTGTCAACTCTTTATTGGAGTCAGTTGACATTAAGCTAAACTTGGAAAAGGTTTGTGAACTTTTGTGTCCAAGTATTTAGCTCAAGCTTTGTTCATTTGGATCCATGAGGTCACTATCACGAATCACATCGAGTAGGAATAGTTAAACTGGAAGCTAAGTCAAAACAAGAACGAAAATTGTCAAAAGGGTATTTTTGTCTTTTGAGACATAGGATGAAATGAATGTCAATAAATTTTTCGACATGGTCATTTGATGACTCAATAATACTCGGCCATGACTTGATCAATGGGCCTTGTGAATTAATTTCATTTCATAGAATTTTACTTGAAAATTCTTAATGGGCTTTTCATATGTTGTCATGAACAATTAAAGAAAAACCTAGAAAGCCTTTCTAGAAGGTTTTTGCCGTCCAACCCAAGTGAATGGGAGACCAAATTTCGTGCAGCCCTTAGTGTGAAAGAGAGTTTATTTTTTGCATTAATGTATGAAGATACTTGCCAAAAGAAAAAGAGGAAACGAATTTCCTCTAGGAGGATATGACATGGGCGGCCAAGGCAAGTAAAATAGGAAACAATTTTGCTTCTAGAAGCCAAGCCTCACACGCCCAAATGAGAAAAGGAAATAAGGAATATTTGCTCATGAATATGTGATATTCTATAGAAGAAGAAACTACCTTATTGAAGGTAAAGCCTCTCCTATAAACAGGAGCCTTATTCTTCTCATTTCATTCATCGAAGTTTAAGAGATTTGAGAGACTCTCTCTCTTGAACTTGGCCGCCCCTCTTCTCTCTCTCTCTAGTTGATTTTCGATTTTATTGTTTTGGCACCTAGGTCCTCATTTGACCTAGTGTTTAGCTCTGCGACTTCAAGACTCGTTCTTAAGTCGTAGTGTTTAAAAGTGCCCACTCACTAATTCCTTTTATTTCGAGTGATTTAGTGATATAAACTTTCGTGGTTGCTCGAGTTGCCGAGGAAAGAAAGAGAGACGTGCTGCGAGGGAGACGAGCGTTGCAACTTTCCAAAAGCTTCTCAAAGTTCAAGCTTTAAGAAAGGTTAGTAAACTTCTATGCTCATAATTGTTTTTATTTACATGTGCTTGCTCTTTGTCTAGGTTAGTAAAAACGGTTTTACTTGAAAAAGAAAATTTTTAAAATTCCGTCGCTTAACGAAGCGTTAAACTTTTTCTTAAACCCTAGGTCGATTCCAACAGATCCGATATCCTTGAAATGCCGAACACTTGAGGCAGTACTACCAGTGACAAAAACTTCCCCCATTTATTAAAACCAATTTTTCCTAATTACCTTTAATAACAAAGAAAAATGATAAAGTATTTTTTTTTCTAAAAAAAATACACTTAATAGTAATGCAAGAGAAATAATCCTTTATTTTGATTTTGTAAATTAACGTTTCGCAGAAACAGAAAGAAGAAATAGAAACGGCAAAAAAAAGAGAAAGAATAAATACAATTACAGTACAAAAACTGGATTTTTATTCTCTTTTTTATACTTTTATTCGTTCTAGATTCATAATTCTATAGATAGACCCGATTGGTCCCACTCGGTATCAATGGGATCAAGGCTATTTCCAACAAGAAATATTTCGAAGAGTTAGTGCAAGGTTAACCGAAAAGCAAAGTTTATCTGAAGCTTTGTCTAAAATTCCCGAAAAATTAGTTTTTTATGATTACATCGGCAATAATCCTGCAAAAAGGGATTATTCGTACAGAAAGAATACCTACCCGTTAAAAAAAAGAAACCCTAGACTAATAATACGATAACTCCAAAAATCCAATTGTTCAATCAAGTGAAACTTGTAATAATTCCTAGAAAAAATAAAATAAGTTTTTAGTAAACGGTTTAACCGGCTCTTTTTATGTATTATGTATTGAATTTTTCCCGGCGAAATTGGATAGTTTACAAAATTTTCACTTTTACTAAAACTTACTATTAAATTTTTAAATGTAATAACTAGTAGAGCTATTGATAATAATGATCCGTATAAAAGAGCTATTAATTATCTATGTTACGTCAGATTTTTTTATGGATACAAACTTTTTAATGCCCCAAACTCTTATTTTGTTGATTCTGGGCTCCGAGAATTGTTTCTTTCGATCTCTTTTCTTTTACCTGTAGTATCCATTGGTATTTATCCGAATTTCGTTTTCTCACTATCATTTGATAAAGTAGAAGTTCTTCTATCTAATTTTTTTTATCCATAATTTTCATTAGTAAACCAAAAAATAAGAAAAATATCATGATTTTAAAAATTCTTTGTTGGAGAATGAAAGATAATTACTTTTTTATCAGCGGAAGATACATTTTTTTATGAAGAATTTTCCACGATATATCTAATCCATGCATAATATCATGAAAAACAGATACAAATTTTTGGTTGCTACTTAGTATCGGCAATAAGCCTGAAAAAGTATCTAAGAATATCAAATTTACATATTTGTATCCTGTCGAAGTAAGGAACCATGGACAGAAAGATCCTATGAAGCTTCACTGTTCCCTAGGATTGGCTTTGGACTTTTCCTACGCAACTTAGGTGGAAGGCCAAGAAAGCCCCCTTTCGGGGGTGCCCGAGCCATTAGTGAGATACCACTATGGAAAAGATAGAATTCTAACCTTGTGTCCGGACCTAATCGTGTGGTTTGTCAATATATTTTTAACTGAGACTTTGCATGTTGAGTACTACTCTGTAAGTGATTTACCTAAAAAATAGCGGGGGAAGTTTATTTTTACATGTGTTAATGGCTTATTATTTTAGCGGAAAATATGTCTTGCTAAGATATCTTGCAACATGCTCCGTAATATGTTGAGACATCTTGACTGTTGTTTATAGAATCTGTATTTTTGAGAAGTTAATTTCCTGTTTTGCCAACATTGTCCGCATAAGACCTTCTTCGAATATTTTCTACGCGTGAATGGGTATGGAAACCCTAATTCAATTTCTAGAGATTTTGATCACTATAAAAGAAACGTTTTGCCCTTGGTGATTTTTGGTGCATTCTTTCATACAATCCGGGTTCTTAGACGGGCAAGACCGGCAGAGTGAGAAATGAATTTTGTGGTAGTGTTGTGTATAACTCTATATGCTATTACTCATTTCATTGAGTGTTAGAGTTTTGGGTTTTGTAATTCGTGATCTTTATTCCTGTTCTGATCGAGACGAATAAACACTTGGGAGTATTTCAGTGGAAGTGAGGTGAGCTCATATTTAGCAGGAGCCTGAGATGGAATTCACTGGTAATAATAGAAAAAGGGCCTTGAAGTGGAGATTACGACTGTTATGTACTATTGACTATTTTTCATATAGTGAATTTCTTTTTCATGGGCAAACTACCACTAGAGTAAGTGACGTTGCACTAAACTAGTTAACTATTGTTTGTGTCATTTAATTTACACACTGCTTTATATTATCTATTTATTGCATAAGAACAGATTGTCACACACATTGCATCAACATTGTGTGTAACAACTTGTCTCTCTCTCTAAACATAATATCAGTGCATATTTGTGTTCATTTGAAATGAATTTCCAAATCACAAGACTATTTGAAATATCTTGGTACCGAGAGCAGAAAGAGAAGATATAGTTTTTTAAGCTAAAATTTGAGGGAAAACATGTGGTTTGGCCGATCCGGCCAAGGGAAAGCTATTCATAGCCTTGATTTAGATTGGCTATTAGATCATGGGCCACAAAATGTGGACGATGATCTCCACCACTTGACCCCTCAACCCCCACTACTTTTCCTTTTCACTCGTGGCTACACTTAAAACTTAAATGCTCAGTAATATTTTTATTATTATTATTATTATTATTATTATTTTTGTTCAACTATTTATATTCCAATTTTTAAAAAAATTGCAAATTGCCTTTTGTTTCCCGTTATCTAATACATCCATAACTATTAATTCCCCCCTTGTGAATTTGTTTGCGTGTGAACAGAGTATTTTATTATAAAAATAAAAGTTATGTAAGTCGCACTTGAGATCAAGATAAAGTAAATAAAAATATTTAACAAAAAAATTGGCAAAAGTGTCTTCTGTATTACATTTCAAAGTTCAACCATTCTCGGTGTGAAAAAAAAAAATTAAACTATAGAGAATAATATATTGAAACATTATAAATTAAGAGAACAAGAACGCAAATAATAATAACAATGCTCAGGTCCGACTAATGTAGTAGTGTTCCCTGAGTCTTTCATGTCTGCTTTAGGCAATCTTGTTAGGTTTGTTATATTCTCTCGTTTTGATGATTGGTACTATATTTGTTTGTCCATCCACTACTTTGGCCCCGTTTGACAGAGCTTATTAATCACTGTTTTTGTTTTTAGGAAAAACTAAACCGCTTGTTTGCATTTGGTAAAACAGTTTTTAGAAAAAATTTTAAAAACGATTTTAGAAATTGTACATGAAACGGAAAAACTAGAAATCCTAGCTGGAAAAAAGCGTTTATATATCTTGATATACAATTACTTTAATATCCTCATTTTTTTTGTGAAATCTCGAAATTATCTCCTAACAAAAACGTTATCTAATTTATATTAAAAGTAAAAAAATTTATCTAATTTATATAAAAAAAATATTAAAAAACTTTATTAAATTTTGATTTTGTTAATAATTAAAAAAACTTTATATCAAAAATAAAATAAATTTTTGTTGTCCATATATATATAATTTGCTACCCATATTGCTAATAATAGGCGGGAAAATAATTAGACAAATTGCATAAAATAATTAAATAAATAATAAATGAAACTAATGAAATAAATACGTAGACATGGAATACAAAAATAATAATAATAATAATAATAATAATAATAATAATAATAATAATAATAATAACTAGACCGGATATCACCAAGAAACCGGTATAGAAAGGGAAATGAGAACACGTCGAGGCTTGTTCGACAATTTCCTTAAAGCGTTATTGCTCTCCCACCGGGTGCTAGAATAACGTGAGCAACCGTCTCCCAGGATACAACGATGTACGAGATGAACACAACACCAACTTGTTCAACTCCGACGAACTTGAACACGTGTCAGAATACTACCACCTACATCTAGAGAATTGAGAGGAAAGAAGGAAATAAATTTGTGTGTGTAAAACTCTAATTTTAGCCATTGGCTTGGCTCATTTCTCTACTGCATAAGCTAAGGAGAAGCTCTCATGTTGACTGGAAACCCAACCATGTTAACCTAACCACAATTTATTCCAACAATCCCCAACATGAATGAAATTGAGTAACGTCCACACAGGACATGACTCGTCTCGATATGGTGATAGATTCTAGGTTAATATCTGCATAGGATAGGTAGGTATAACCTTTGAACCTTCCCTCGTAAAACTATGTTATGTTTACTGACTACTCAGTAGAGGCGATGTCCTTGAACAGTTAGTCGTTTGTGTATAAACGATAAACATATTTCACACAGATATGTTCCTGACACAAGATTCAGTTCTCATGGTTATGTTCATTTTGGCCCTGAAACATGCGCCTGGTTCTGCAAGAGTTTCTAAAGAATTAAGCCCAATCAATTCTCTTTCGAAGCGACCCCACTTCTCTGTCACATAGGTGATTCTTTACCAAAAGTAATCCGCATTACTTAATTAAAATCTCAAAAGATTTGATATCATAGAATCATTAAAAGCTCAACGCTTAACCTCGTACGGGTGTCACTGTTTTTATCATAGGAATAAGACCAAGGGGTCTTCCCCCACATTGATCTCACTTCATCTTGACAATTAGGTTGTCCCTTTGAACCAAGATATTGGGATCTCCAGTCAACATGGTTGGGTTTCCTTTTCCTAGACTTATTGTTCATGGGCTTAAGCCCTACTCCTTTAGATGTCTTCTCTAAATGGTCCATATATAACCCTCAGGTTAGTGGATCCTCAATATTCTCTATGGACCGAACATAGTCAATACCATTGAATCTAGATAAGAGAAGTTTAACTCATGGTTTAATGTCGTCGAGCAAAATGTCGAGACATACCATTGTTTATCAGATTATGTGCTCAACCAATTCCGAATTGGTTATTACAATATAAACATATTGTAGGCACAAGTCAGGAATACCCTCTCCAAAAATAAAATGGCATTCAATCTCTTTGTCCCATTTATCAATGTAACAAACTCATATTCCATTGTAAATTGAGTCATCACAGTTTGTATGGAGGATTTTCAAGACATAACATCATCTCTCAAAATGAATACAAATTCACCAATGGATTTCAGATATCCAACTCGCGTTAGTGAATCATTCAATGACTTTTAGAATATCTCTTATGACGTAGATCATAATGACGCGTACATTGTAAATACCTCAGTACTCTCACGATCACATTCCAACGTTCAAAACATGGATACTCGTATATCTAGTCAATCTACTCGTAATGTAGGCCAAGTCTAATCATGTACAAAGTACCAAGTACATGAGACTCCCTAACACTCCCATATATTAAATTTGAGAGATGTTTTCATTTTATTCTCAGACAAGCATTGTCTAGCTCCAATATGACGTGTATAAATTCTAGAATAGTCATATATAAGCTTGTCTAGAATTTAGTCAACGAGGTGTGACTATTTAAAGACAATCCCATTAGACTTTCATGTAAATTAGACATCCAATATTACATTGAAAAGTCTAGTATTTTTCATATCAAACTCACGGTTTGATATATCATTTGTATTTGACCATGCGATTATTATCACCCATAATAAATATGTCATCAACATATAAACACAAAAACATATCACCGTGTTGAGTGTATACTCATTTGTCACACGCTTGGATCTAAATATCAAATGACGTTTCTAACGGTGTCAAGTTTCTCAAGCCCTTACCATGTCATTTAGATAAGTCCTAAAACTAAATGACTAACTTTACATACTTTCCTTTCTTGCATAGATGCAATACAGCCCCAGGGTTGTTCCACATAGATTTCTTCCTCAAGATATCTATCACGGAAAGTAATTTTACATTCTTATGATGAATTTCAAGATTACGCAACGCAACAATTGAAACTATTATTCTAATAAATGTTATTCTCGTACGGGAGAATATGCATCAAAGTGATCAAGACTCTCTATGTGTCTTATGACCATTCACTACAAGTCTTGTCTAGTAATTAACCATTTAGACTAAATGCACATCAATACCATTATTACATACTAATGTCAATGGTTACGACTTTGTAAGAACGTTTCACACATTCAACATGTAACCACCATAGTTATTCAACATTTATCCAAGCTTATAAGTGCTCCATAACGTCCATTCATAACTTTAACCTTCAAGGCCAATGAAATCACAAAACCGTTCTTAAAATTAAAGCCCTTTTAATTTCATTCAAACGCACTTTATACCAAGTGTTTTACTACTTACGAAGAAGATTAACCAACTTCCAAATTTGATAGAGTCTCTTTCACTTCTTATGGTGTAAGTCCATAATTGACTCTCAAAAGAGTTCGTGGACTCTTAATATGTTAGAGGTCAACTCTCTAGCATATCGGTTAGAAATTCATAACGAAATGATATTTCTACCAAACTTATTTGCTTTGTCTAAGTCATTTAAACTCTACCTCTTCCTCGGGGTCATTATCAAGTTCTTGAGTTATTTCTTCAATAACCTCAATGCTTAAATAAGAAGAGCTCGGTTCATCTTCCTCAGACTTATAAGGAAATACATGCTCGAAGAACGAAGCATTTTAGATTCCATAAAAAAAATCATTGTGTATATCAAGGTTTTTGAACCATACACAATACACCAATACACATATCTACAATGTGTGTATTCAATAAAGATGCAGCCAAGGCCTTTGCCTCACTCTTCTATTTCCTTGGGAGCGGTTTCCATCACCCAAACAGAGTATCCCCCACATTCGAAAATATTTTTGGAAGCATTCCTTCCTTTAAATAACTCGAATAAGGATATAAAATCCTTCATCCATATACCTTATTCAAAATGGTAAATTACCAACATGATGGTTACCCCCCACATGTCTTATGGTAACTTAACCAATACCACATTCACTAAATAAAGTGTGATACAATTATTTGGCAAAGTCATGCAATATATGATGATATGATGGATTGATGTTGTGAATAAATTCTTTTGTGCATAAAAACACCAAATGATTCATCATATTCACTTCTACGGTCACTTCGCACCATATTAAACTTTAATAAAGTTGACTCTCAACCTTCAATTTTAAACAAAGCAAATTACTCAATTGCCACAAACTTGCTTATAAGCAAATAACATATTTCGAAATTTCGTCAATGAAAATCACAAAATTATTATTTTCACCTTTCGTTGGTTCATAAATCATTATTGGAAAAATTCCAAACTTCCAATATTATGAAAGGATTTTCTCAACTATTGATTCAACAAAAATTTTATTTATGTGTTCGAAATTAATATTATATTTCGCATTATGTCAATACCCACATGACATAGTCATTCCATACATATGCAAAAAATAAATAAATAAATAAATAAATGTGATGACAAAGTCATGTTTCACGTAACACACGTCTATATTCAAACCACTCATGGTAAAATATAGGTCTCATAAACCAATTCAAACAAATGGTTAAACAATTTCTCATAAATAAGATTCTCTCTTATTTTAAGAATGTAACAAAAATTAAAACCATCTTATCTCGGGATAGCGGAGCTCATCCCATGAAAATTCAAGTACATGTAACCATGACTTATTCAAGTCCATGTCATAAAGATATTCGTGTATAAAAAATGTGGTGGAAAGCCACAAACATTAGGAGTTTAAGACTCTAAGTTTACATAGGAGACCACGGCAACAACAACGTCCGCCGTATTGGTTTTCCAATTCTTCCATATTACGGTTATCAATAAACCGTAAATCAGCAACCGTAATTGTCACTCGGAAAATATATACCAAAGAACTTTGGAAATACTTCCTTTACAATGCTCCTCTATTTACCTCAAGCTCGGTTGAGGATATACTTATTCTCAGCAATCAACCAAGTAAAAAGATCTCCTAAGTGGTCAAGAACCTCTCTTTGGAGCCATTGTTGATCTCTTTGAACTAAAGAAAGCCAATCTCGTTATCAAAACATAACATGTTTCACAAGTGTTAAAATTATTTTGATTACCTTCCGAATCCGAAGGCACAATCTCGATGACCGAGACCACATCTTTAAATAATTTTTCAATTACATCTATCCATGAATCTCATGAATGATCAATTGCAAATCTTGCTCTTGACCGACCACACTTAGAGTCTATCAATTTAGACATTACAAAGTGGCTCAAGCATTTCATATTTAAAACTCACATCATAAGTCTATATAATAACCAATAAAATAAAAATTTATTATCAGTTATACAACATGTATAATGAGTCACCAAGACTCTTCAATGTATAATCTAGACATACTTAGTCAGATTATTCAAACATGAATATCAAATTTAATTGCAATATTATGAAGTTCAAAACTCATGAACTTCTTTGGCCATCCAGGCAAAATCAACATAGTGGGCACAGGTGCCACAAAATCATTCCGAACAAACCCACAGGTTCATTCTCAACCTTAGTTGTCATTTAATGAACGAGACCTGCGGGTCCGTTCTATGCCGTAGCCACGAGCAAGTGAATGAGACTCACGAGTCCATTCATATTGTAACCGCCATCGAGTTGTTTCCCAAAAATAAGTGGGATAAAGACTATCGGTCGTACGAAAGAAAAACCACATAAATTGGATTAATAAAATTAAATCCCTTTCGTGTAAATTTCATGAAAAAAATCTAACACATAATTTACCACCATCTTTGACCTCACCAAAGACAACACTAGAACGTGGCTCAAACTTAGAATTTAGAGCCTACATCCATAGTTATGGATTTCTCATCCGATAAAACCTAACACTCCATAAAAGAGCGTTTCAAGCTATATAAAATATAGCATGTCACTAAAGACTTGTCAACAAAAAATTCCAACACACGAGGTCAGAATTTTAAATCTTTTTCTTAAGGGTCATAAGCCATTTTTAGATAGATTCCAACCACACGCGTTCGACCCATGGCCAAGAACCTCACGAGACCGTCATGGTAAAAAAAAAATTGTTTTCAATTTCATGGGATTTCAGCCCATATCCTTTTATTGGCTACACGATCAACACCATAGTTGTGAGCACTCGTGCCACAAACCACATGGAATAAGACCCTCGGGTCTAATTCCGGCCGTAGCCATCAACGCATCTTTTACCCAAAAAAAAGGGATTTAAATAACCCAATGGTTATACCACATGGAGGTGGTAAACAAGCCAAATCCGGAGGCGCCATCGGATCAACAAAATTGTAGTCATCCATGTCTACACAATAAAAAAAAATTATTAGTTTCATGAGTATTTCAGCCACGGAAAATAAACAAACCGTTTAAACATTCTGGGTATGCAACCTGCCTAAAAACAACAAATAACGCTTTAAGATTGTTAGCCATATTGCTAATAATAGGCGGGAAAATAATTAGACAAATTGCATAAAATAATTAAATAAATAATAAATGAAACTAATGAAATAAATACGTAGACATGGAATACAAAAATAATAATAATAATAATAACTAGACCGGATATCACCAAGAAACCGGTATAGAAAGGGAAATGAGAACACGTCGAGGCTTGTTCGACAATTTCCTTAAAGCGTTATTGCTCTCCCACCAGGTACTGGAATAACGTGAGCAACCGCCTCCCAGGATACAACGATGTACGAGATGAACACAACACCAACTTGTTCAACTCCGACGAACTTGAACACGTGCCAGAATACTACCACCTACATCTAGAGAATTGAGAGGAAAGAAGGAAATATTTTTGTGTGTGTAAAACTCTAGTTTCTGCCAATGGCTTGGCTCATTTCTTTACTGCATAAGCTAAGGAGAAACTCTCATATTTCTCCTCTCTTTTTTTTTTCTATCTCCTCTTGAATGAGAAACCGGTCAGCCTTTTATAGGCTTAGACAGTAACTTATAGATATATGCTCATTCAAACTCATTACTACGTAATAATAATGAGCATTGAACCAACCAAAGGAACCAGAAATGTTACATATCATCAAAACAGTAGCAATTTAATGGCCCATAATGCACAACAATCATAAACGTTTTTAATCAGCATAAAAGCCAAAAACGTTATCCAAACCATAGGCTTCAATAGTCATTGAATTCACAAAATTAAATACTTTTTAATTTCATTCAACCACAATTTATTTCACGTGTGAATAATTTGGGGGGAATAAAGAGAAAATATAATTTGGGAACACGTTTTCTTCATAGTAACAACCTTTTGCGACTACAATGCAATTCACATATCTAATAAGCATAATTACAATGGAACAAAATGTAGCAGTCTTCTCTTCTTTTTCTTTCTTCCAAAAAGTAATAAAGATCGTTTGAGTTCAGCTTAAGTTATACTAGTATTGTAGGAAAAGTAACTTAGATATTTAGAATCCAAACAAAAGAAAAAAAAAAACGAAAAAAGAAAAAGGCGAGAGAATACATATGGGTAACTAGAAACGAATGGTCCTACAAATTCTCGACAATACTTTCCCACGCCACAAAAATACGTCCAATCTATGTTTGACAATGTATACTCGGGTATGGATTAGGAAACGGTTTTAAGAAAGGTATGGATAAGGAAACCGTCATTTTAGCTATATCTATAATACATAAATAAAAAGCTTTAGAATACAAGACATGAATATCAACGTAATCAACATAATTTAACAATAAAATATATTTTTCCTGATTGAATATACGTTAATTACTAAAAATTTAAATATTTATATTTATTTAAAACCATTACAAAAGGCGCATAAGTTCAAGAAAAATATCGAAACACCAATCAACTTAAGTACTTTTTTTTTTAATCGCTAACTCAATTATCGATTATATTTGCTTCAAATGACAACAAATATTAACAATTTTACAATTTATTATGTACACTTCATGTAAAAGTATGTAGTGTATATTAGTATATATATGTATATTATTATAAGAGCTATAGAATTTGTAGTATGAGAAAGTTGCTGCTCTCTTGTTTGGTAATTATGTCTATAATGATTATGGCTATTATAAGCTTATTTCTTGTTTGGTAAAAATGATATGAATCCAAAAAACTAGGTCTTGGTAAGCTAATTCATAGCTTGATAAAAGTGATAAGGCTTTATTGTTTGGTATATTATTTTTATAACAATCAGTGCTGCTAATAGCTACTCTTATTTATTGATATTGATATTGTCAAGCAAACGTTAAAAACTTCAAGCCTAAGTATTATTATTTGTGTGCGCTAATATCACAGTTTTTTTTTTTTTGTTATGATATCTCATAAATGATTTAAATAAATATATTATAAAAAATTATTAAAAATAACTCGCTTAAAAATCAAATAAAATTTTTCTGTTAGTTTTGGTTTTGGTTTTTAGCAACAATGTTATTGCTCATTTTCAGTCAAAACTAATTAACTTGCATTAAAAAAAATAAAAAAATATGATGCTTTTTGAGAAAAATAGTTATTTTGAAAATAGACAATGCACGATGTCAATATTGACGCTTGCAATACAAATAATGATATATATATATATATATATATATATATATGTCATATATATAAGATAATGTCTCCCGTTTAAAATACGCAGTATAAAAAGAGTTAGAAATTTAGTTCCATCTCGCACGAATTGCTTTAAATTATGACTATTTTTCTAATTTTAGAGCAACATCATTATTTTTCAAATTCAATAGTTTCAGTTGACTATGTAAATAGAACACCTCAGAAGATAATTAGAAGAACTACGAATTCAAAATATGTTAAATCCTATTAAATTTAATATTAAGAGCTCAAATATACCCAGGCTGGTAAAATTGTATCTCCCTATTGTTCCTCCAATAATAACAAAAATGACAAACCATGACGAGAGAGACTAATCCAATTTGTAAAGCATCACTTTTTAAATTGTTAGGATTCGGCACACATACTACCAGAAAAGAGGCATTTAACTACAGTTTTTTTTTAGAAGTCTACGGTTTTACCTTAAACAAAAGTCTTTTAAAGTAGACTACGGTCATCTATTTTTGGGGGTTTGTTAGACTCCATTCAAGTATAAAACTGTAGAGATTATAGCAAATTCCTCTACGGTCAACGAAAAGACGAAGTCTAAATCATAAAATCTAAAAAAAATTGCTAAATTTTTACCCAATTGGAAAAGGAGGGAAGTTTGCCAACCCATTATTTTTCATTTGGCGGCAAATGAAAACCCAAAAATTACTAAGTATAGAATATGTACATACATACTATTACTTTTACATTGACTTTTTACATTTGACCGAAAAAAAATTTACAGACCCACACCATATCGCTTGTCGTGGCCATCACCGTCGCTGGTGACGGCCGTAGCTTGCCCAAACCCATCTTTGACTTCTTCCACTCAAACCCATCTTCGACTTCTTTCACAAAAACCCATCTTCGACTTCTTCTACTCAATCCCATCTTCGTGAAGGCCTTTGACTTTGTCGGTACAAATTTTTGCCCCTCCTTCATCTTAATCTGAACAATAGTGGATTTCTTTATCAATTTTGTCAATAAGGGTTTCTTTTGTTTTATTGATTAGGGATATTAGTGACGGATTTTAGAAAGTTAGGGTTAATGTCTTAGAAATTTGGGGTTACTTTGCTCGATTTGGTAAAAGGTAATACCCTAAATTGTTTTTCTCAACTAGTTTCTGCTCTAGAGGCAGAGCTAATAACTTAATTGATTTTTCCTTTTCTTACCAATTTTTAAATTAGGAACGCTAGTTATGTGGTTTAGTTGAAGATGTATATTGCCTTGTTCGGTTGAAAAAATAAGTTTCTGAGTCGTATATTGTTTGTTCAGTTGAAAAACAAGTTTACCTAATTGTATATTGTGGTGTTCAATAATTTGGGTTATAGCTTTCTTAGCTTCACTGTATGTACATTTGGCTACTTAAATTGTGCGAAATTGTACATATTTTCTTATACAGTTTTGTCCATGTTTTCTTATGTGCAGAATGAACGTTGTCAACAATGGTTCGCTTGAGTAAGCAATATAAACTTTGTTTTCTTATGTACTTGCCTCACTGTGTGGTTAAACATGTGTGACTTGTTTACTATGTTGTAGAGGTTGGTCATTCTAAGAGAAAGGTCTCCGGAGTTACGAAAAGAATATTAGAAGCGGTCAAAAAGAATTCGGGAACTTCTTTGGCTAGTTCCCAAAAAGCTGAAGAATGTGTTATTGATGGTAGTACAAAGTAAGTACCTTAATGCTTGATCTGGTGACATGAATATATAACCATATATATGTTTAAAAAATCAGTAATTTATATATACATTAGTGAAAAGCAGTAATTTGTGTCAAAAGCATATATATATCAAGTAATTATGGTTCTCTTGATATATATGCTTATAATGTATCAGTAATTTATATACCTCTTATTTACTTGATATTTAAATTTATACATATTTTTTTTAATGAACACATGTTAACAGAATTGATAAGTCATGGTTAAATTCCGAGAGACGTTCAAAAGAATATGAAGAAGGTGTTGATAATTTCTTAGAGTTTTCAGAAATTAATTCACCTAGTGTGGATATCATACGATGCCCTTGTAAAATGTGTGGAAATATGTCATCTCATTGCTTTGAAACTATTAAAGATCACCTCTTTTGTAATGGAATGGACCAAACTTATAATGTCTGGAGATGGCATGGTGAAATATTGTTCGTAGTAGTAGTACGGAGCAGGTCATCAACCAGCCAAATCTAGATATTGTTGGGGAAGGCAACAATGCTTTTAATACTGTTGAGATGGTTAGGGCCGCTGAGAATCTTCTAGAAAATGATGCTGCCAAGTTTGTAAATAGAAGATGCAAAAAAGCCACTGTATGAAGGTTGTCATAAGTTTACTAAGTTATCAACTTCAGTAAGATTATACAATCTGAAAGTCAAATACGGGTGGAGCGACACAAGTTTTGACGAGCTGTTGAAATCGTTGGGTGACATGTTTCCGAAAGGAAACCAATTGCCGAAGTCTATCTACGAGGCGAAGAAGACGTTGTGTTCGTTAGGTATGGAATATGAAAAAATTCATGCTTGTCCTAATGATTGCGTTCTGTTTAGAAAGGACAAGATGGATTTAGATGTTTGTCCTGTTTGTGGTTGCTCTCGGTGGAAAGTTCCAAAAGATTCCAACAGTCCTAGAGTATGTGTCCCGGCGAAAGTCTTGTGGTATTTTCCTCCTATTCCCAGATTTAAAAGAATGTATGGTACACCGGATATAGGAAAGAATCTGACTTGGCACGTAAACGGTAGAGAAGTCGACGGACATGTAAAAGGCTATAAAAGCATGTTCTATATGTGGTAAAGACACACACATTGTCTATCTTCATCACGGTAAGAAGGTTGTATATCAGGGTCATCGAAATTTTTTGCATCGCTACCATCCTTATAGAAAAGCAATGAAGGCATTTAATGGCTTCCGAGAATTCGGCGACGCTCCTAAATGTTTGTCTGGAAGTGAAGTATTCGAGAAGGTATCTCGAATTTGATATGTATATGGGAAATGTTCAAAGAAGAAGAAGGTTGAAGAAAAGGCAGATTCAAAATTTCCTTGGAATAAAAGGTTAATCTTCTTTGATCTTGAGTATTGGCAGTTTCTTCATGTGCGCCATGTTTTGGACGTAACGCATATCGAGAAGAACGTTTGTGAGAGTATGATTGGAACATTGCTTGATGTCTCACACAAGTCAAAGGATGGACTTAAGAGTCGCTTAGATCTTAAGGATATGGGCATCCGAAAAATGCTTCATCCAGAAGTTGGTGAGAAGAAAACTTATTTGCCTCCGTCCGGTTACACATTGACAAGGGTAGAGAAGAAGAAGTTCTGCTAGTTGTTTTCTACGCTCAAAGTGCCAGATGGGTACGGTTCCAATCTAAGAAATTGTGTGTCCATGGAGGAGTTAAAGCTGTTTGGACTGAAATCACATGATTACCATACACTTATGCAACAGATTCTTCCACTCGCACTACGGGGAATGCTGGATAAGAAAGTGAGAATCGTGATGAAAAAAGTCTCTCACTTCTTCAATGTCGTATCCAGCAACGTTGTGGATGCTTCCAAACTTGTAAGCGTTCAACAAGAATTCACAAAAACTATGTGCCTCTTGGAAAAGCATTTTCCACTGTCTTTTTTTGACATTACAATTCATCTCATGATACATCTAATACGAGAAGTTCAACTTTGTGGACCGGTTTGTTTTACTTGGATGTATCCACATGAATGGAACATGAAAGTTATGAAAGGCTACGTGCGCAATCGCAGCCGACCAGAAGGTTCCATTGCGGAATGTTACATAGCCGAAGAAGGTGTTGAATATTGCTCAGAGTACTTGACTTCTATATATACTATTGCGGTGTTCCTTCCACGAGAAATGAATATGGTGGAGATGTTGGCAAACCGCTCTTTTCTCCAAAAGTGCACACACCTACATCCTTTGAATTGGGTCAAGCACATCTTTTTGTGGTGGAGAACAGCATTGAAATCACCCCTTACATCAAGTAAGTATAGTAAAGATTCATTATGTGTTCATTGGAGATAAATGGCTAACCTGTTCATATGTTACTTAGTAAAGTTAAGGATCAGATGTGGCTTCAAGACGCTCACAATCGATCGTTTACTAATTGGCTCCGTGACAAAGTACATGTTCATTAGCCAAGAACTAGCAACAAGAAATCAATGTGTGTGCTAATTTTTGGCAACTTCTGTAGGATGTTATTGAGATGAAAGAGAGTAGAGATTCAATATCAGAGACAGTAAGGTGGATATCACATGGACCGAGATCACAAGTACTTTCCTACAATGGATATATCATCAACGGATATCGATTTTTCACAAAGGAACGTGATGATGCAACTTCTGTTCATAATAGCGGCGTCGCATTAATGGCTGAGACAATGCAAGTGTGCAGCTCAAAGGATAAGAAACCAATTGTTTCGGACATGTCATTCTATGGGGTTATTCAAGAAATTTGGCAATTGGACTATATCGTATCTAGAGTGGTTTTCTTCAAATGTAAATGGGTTTAAAGTTCAAAGGCTGTTAAGGTCGACGATGGATACACATTAGTTGACCTTTCAAAGTCTGGACACAAGTCAGATCCATTCGTTTTGGCAAACCAAGTCAAATAAGTCTTTTATGTAGACGATGGTTCGAATCTTCGTGGTCAGTCGTGGTACCATACTTGAAGAACGACTTTTCTTGTCCAACGACAGACGAGGAAGTAAATGAACCTAAATTTCAAACTCAAGTCCCTGAAATGTTTTATGACACAGACTCTGTCAATCTGATGGATGACGCAACTTGTTTGCGAAATGATGAAGAAGGTACTTGGATCGACAATGAGTAGCACTAGGTATATAATAGTTAAGTGACAATGTAGACTGCCATATTGTGTGTGTGTGTGTATGTAGATCTGTTAGGCATGTAATATTGATTTGTTATTGTAGCACACTTGTGGTAATTGATATGATATATTGTTGCGATACTTTTACTAATTTGTTTGATATGGCTCTTTGTGTGTAGGCCTGATGTAGCTCTGGTTGATGCAAACAATTCAGTGGCACAACCAGTGACAAGAAAGAGTAAAAGGGGTCCTAATCTTTATGATAATAATGATGGAAAATCAGAGGCACCACCAGAAAAGAAAAATAAAAAAACAGTAATTGTAGCTGAGGAAAAGAAGGACAACAAATCAAAGGCACCATCGGTAAAGGTTGGAAAATCAGTGGCAACGCAACGACATAATAAAAAAAAAGTGGCACCTGTGGTTGAGGAAAAGATGGATAACAAATCAGTGGCAACGCCAGAGAAAAAAAGGACACAAATGGGACCGGGCCTTCTGCCTAAAGTTGTTAAAGCTAGATCAAATGGAGAGATAAAGCCAATAACTTATAATGACTTTGGACAAAGCATCGGTGACACGAATGCGGAAATGCAAAGCTATGTAGGTGTAGTGGTGAGATCTACTATACCAATTGATTTAGAAAATTAGCGTGATGTACCAGTTGAGTTCAAGGACAAAGTGTGGGATCAAATCAAGGTAAACAGTAAATCTTTTTTCATACTCCAAGTAATACTTCTTTATATTTGTCTAATCGATTAAATATTATGTATGTAGTCATCGTATCTGGTGCCTTTGGAGGGTAAGAAAGCTATTTTATCATCTGCGTGCACAAAGTGGAGACAATTCAAGTGCAAACTGACTACCAATTACATCCTGAACTTTATACACAAGCCACGTCTGTATGAAAAACCACCATCGATGTACCTTTTTATTATCCAGAATCTTGGAAAATTTTTGTTGCAAGACGTCTATCAGATGACTTCAAAGCTTAGAGTGCAAGTCAATAATATAGGTCAAAGCAGATCAAATATCGGCATCGCCTTTCTAGACGTGGATTCGAAAACTTATCGGCTGACTTGGTGAGTCTTGAAGTTAATATATGTGCATCAATCTTCGTTTATATTGATGCTCTGAATTTGATTTATTCTGTGAGTTGTGGTTTCTTTAATACTATAGGTTAAGGAAAGGGGCAACGCAAGTCAACCTACTCGAAGTGAGCTTTGGAAGATCGCCTATGCAAAAGACAGTGATGATGAAGAGATAATGTCATATGTGGATAGGCTAGTTAGTATGTAATTAAGTATTAACTTTGAACGAATATGCCATTTGCTTACATATCAGTTAGTTAAATAATTTTTTTACGTAAACCTAATATGTCCTTATACTTATACTTGTAGGAAGAGTATACTAAGGAGATTAATGACGGGAAACGTACATTACAACCAAAGGAAGACGCTTTCACATTAGCATTGGGAAGGAAATATCGTGGTGGTTTAGTAAGGTGTATTGGCCACGGCGTTACTCCTTTGGCCTTTTTCAACACTCCAAGGCAAACAAAAACAAGCGCAGTTTTACGACAAGTCTTAGAGGAGCAAAAGAAACTGACAGAGGCACATCAACGAGATGTAGACGAAAGGAAGTTCTTGCTATCACAAATCATGGAACTTCAGGAGGAAAACCTGAAGTTAAAATATGGTAACGACTTAAAAAGCACTCATCTTACATCGGATAAGGCTAGTTGCAATGCCAGAAGGCGAATGCTATCAAAGTCCGATGACGACGAGGGAGACAACTGCAATGACGATCAAGCTGAGGAAAAGAAACTGGAAGACGAACCAGATAAGGGAGAAAGATGCGATGACAAACGAGCTGATGATAAAGTAGCTGAGGAAAAGGCACCCGATGTCGAAGTGGTCGGGATTAGAGATTTCTCAAAGGTAAGAATGTCCCTTGATTTGATTCCCAAAATCAATTTCTTACAGTTTACTTAATTAATTTATGCTTTCTGAAGGGGCAAAAATGTAAACTAACTGTCGCATGCGCTTCTAATGTCGTTGCTTTTGGTACACTAATTGAAAATGTCGGGACCAGTATTTGTGGACTGAAACCGGGGAAGGATGTTCTACGTGTCTCTGTTGATGTTTGCCTTGATGAAGATGCTCGCATTCCAATACCAATGGGTAAACACGAATTGACGGTTGTAGAAGTTGTTGGTAATCAGGTTCAATGGCCTACAGAATTGGTGATAATTGAAACACCCAAGGTAATTTATGACATAATTCTTTTATGGCTTGAAATTTGAATTCCGTTGTGGCTGATTTTAAAATTCTTTTCAGGTGCGATAACCCATACGTAGGTCTCCAAGAAAGAATACCACACAAATATGGACTTTACAATATCTCAAGAATCAAGTTGCTGCTAAGTTGAAGGATAACGAAAACATATCTGTTCCCTTGGACGAGAAATTTTTTGACAGAGACCGACCTGTCTATATTCTCCATGATGATATTATTGCATTTTGTAGCATGCAGCCAATCACTTCAAATTGCATTGTTCTCTACATGAGGTAATCTTTACAGAATTCTGGTTTTAGTAGAAACAATTGTGTTAAAGCAACATTATAATGAGTCTTTCCTTTGATTTGAATTAGTTACTTGTACCAAAAGTTCAATAAACGAGGATTGCAGTCTATGTACAAATTCATAGATCCATTGTCATTGCATATGGGTACCCCTGGCAAAAGATCTGAAGTTAAAGCTAAGAGAATCGAGGGTTATGAACTTGGTCAACTCTTCTTAACTCCTTACAATCCCGGGTTAGTACATTTATATTGTATTTGTCGTAGAAGATATTATATATGTCAAAATACAGGGACGTTTGCTTAGATGTTTAAGACATTATTTACATGGGTTGCAGAAATCATTGGACGTTGCTTGTACTCGACCCTCATAATGATCGTGTTTATTATTTTGATTCACTTGCTCGTAAACCTGGAAAGGATATCAAAGCTATTGTCACTAAGTGAGTTCAAATTGACTTTTTTTTATGGTTATTACTTGGTTGTAGATGAAATATCGATGATGACATGTATTTTTGTATGTAGGGGTATGAAATTATTCAACTCTAAATCCAACAGAGTTACGAAGAAGCAGCCAACCTGGGAAATTGTCAAGGTATGTTTCAATATAGGATGAATTTTGTAGTCCGTGAAGCTCATTTTCAGATTGGTTCGTTTGGTGGGTTATGCTTTGGTAGAGGTTTCAATTATTCTTGTACAATTAGTAGGTCATTCGGGTTACAACCACTTACATTTTGTTGTATTCTAGTCTCCTCGACAACCGTCTGCTACTGAGTGTGGTTACTATGTGATGAAGTACAAGGAAGATATCATTGAGAATCACATCATCTCTACCGAAGCTAAAGTAAGTGCCTAGCCTTTAATTTCTTGAAATATAGCTATATATGCACGTTTTTGTACTTATCATTTTTCTTCGTTAATAGTTTGATGGAAAAGATGTGTACACTCAAGCCGAGCTCGATGTGGTGCGCCAAGAATGGGCAGCCTACCTTCAGACTTTGTATTAGGTAGTGTTTTGGATGGTATATATGTATTTAGTGAAGTACTTGTTGATTATGGTATCAGAAGAAACTAGGATGATATTTGGATGGTTAGGTACTTGTCTTGGATGATATTTTGGATGGTTAGGTACTTGTCTTGGATGATATTTTGGATGGTATTAAGTACCACATAGATGTACTTCATGAATGTAAACTTGGATGATATTTGGTACTAATGTGTAGGTTTTTCATATCAACCTTTTTAAATATATAATTTAATAAATTTATTAACATAATTCATAAATTGACTACATAATTGACATGTAGTTTAAAGTAGTCTTAAAGACTCCAGTATAATAAACGTAGACTGGGCAAGCAAATAACAAAACACTACGATATTTAACTATAGTCTTTATTGTTTTGCCTTAGCAACAACCTAAAAATTACACACAAAATATGTAGTCTTCAAAATATGCAAGTACAAACACTACACTAAATACATGTAGCCTTAATAAACCTAATACTATCACACTACATAAAAGTTATGTAGTCTTACAAATATCACTACACTCTCTACAAGTAGTCATATAATATATATATATATATATATATATATATATATATATATATTTATTAAACAAGCCTAGACTACATAAAAATGAAGTAGTCTTAAATTATCACTGTTGGGAATATTGCCCACTTGAAGATAATGAATAAATGATTACTAAATTCGATAATAAGATTACTTTATTAGCATTATATGATTAGTGGGTTGAGTTCTAAACAATTAGAATCAATAACAACTATCTTCCATAGCCTCCGTATTAAACTGAGTCACGTGCTGGGCACCTGAGTTCGGGCGGTGTGCTAAAACATGGTCGATGACTGATATACGCCTGGAAAGCTATATCTAAAGTCATATATGTGGAACACATGGGTGAAGGCTGATCACTATGTGGGAGCATTCTACACTTGTGGTAAGTGTACGACTTGGACAGGTCTTGGTTGTAGATGTGTCGTTTAAGGACCGTTACGACACACTAACCGAGGCCACTATGATGGTCATAGTGAGACTTGATCTAAATCCTGAAGTGATCATGGACACTGGGTTATGTTACTGAGCTCTTTGACTCATTCGCTAAAAGGCTATTCATGCTAATCACAGCTTATGTCTTGGGAGTTTTCTCAGAGCATGATTCGAGTGGGAAGTGATTTACAGATACGGAATCCAGCCTTCCTGAAAGAAGGTTAATGTTCACTCACCTAAGGGTTGATTCCAGAACCGATAGATTGCTAGCACTTTCGAAGTAAGTAACGTTCGAAAGAATCTTTCGCTGGGGAAGCAACAATGCTTAGGGCTGATATGTATCAAGAGAAGTATAACGGAAAAATTGACTTCTCTTGACACGGGTTGAACCTGGAGGATCTTGATCACGAACTGACTATATCAGTGGACACTCGTCACGATGAGTAAATATAATTCTAGTATAAAGGAGAGTTCAGTCTTGGCTTACAAGGTGGAGTATTTGACAAAGATTAGACGAATCGATGGACAAAAGAGAAAGGACTATTTCGTCTTTTTCATCGGATTTGTTAAGCTCCTATTACTAGGTCCATAGTCCCCGATTCGGCTATGATAAAGGCGGATAAGAACTTTCGTATAATAATGTTTATCATTATTAATCTCACTTGCTGTAATTGTGACTGACAGCATTAATTCTGGAAAACGGGTATTCGCAGAATTAAATAAATATTTATGGTAGAATTGTTTATTTATTGTTTGATCAAGTAAATAAACAATTATTAATTATTTGTTTATTGTTGGACCAAGTAAATAAATGATTAATTGAGTTTTAAGCAATTGGGCCTTGCACACATGGACAATTCGAATTTGGGTATTTGGCACTAGGGTTTGCGCAAATCTCCTTGGCCGTGTGCCATCAAGTTCGAAATTTCAATATTGGTATTTACCAATATTTTCTCTTTAGTTATTCTCTATTTAAATAAAAGAATAATATCCCATAGATATTGATCTGATGGATGAGAGAAAAAGTAGGATTCACTTGTTGAGATCCAATGGCCCAGATTTAATCCACTAGTGTGAACACAATAAAAGGAAATAAAATATTCTGGAAGATTCCATGAATATCTCCTTTTCACTACTATAAATAGGGGTTCATGAGAAGGCAAAAATAAGCAATTAATTTGTGGAAAATTTCGTGGCTCTCCCTCTTGGGTGTGCGAAATTTTCAGCCTCTCCCTCCCCTCGGAAATTCGTTTCCATTCTTAGTAAAATAAGAGAGAGATCTCGAAACACCTAGTTTCGTGATCTAGTGAGATAAAGACTGTGCCCACTCATCTTTCTTATTCGTCTCGGAGATTACGTTTCGGAAGACTAAGGTGTCATCACATCGAGTCCTTGAAGGAGGAATTCCTTATTTGATCGTGTGAAAGCTTGTACGTTCAAGACGAAGACGGATTGTGAAAGCTTTCAGTTCGTGAACCAAAAACCGTAAGTATTCGTTTTACTCTTATAATCGGTTGCTTGATAGATATGCTCTCGTGAATTAAATTAATTAAACATAACTAGATCTTGTTAATTATAACCATAATTTAATTAGTTTATGATCAGCGTAATTAATTATTTTTCCGCATTAATATGGTTATATGGTGGAATCATCTTAAACGAGTCGCATCGGAGCGATTGTTCGTGTCCGATGCGAGCTCGATACACCGACAAGTGGTATCAGAGCGATTGTTCGTGTCTGATACCCACTTGGTCCACCAACAATCACTACATTATATATACGTAGTCATATAGCAAATAAATTAATTTAACAACAAAAACTACATAGTAATTACGTAGTGTTTCAGTTTAAACTACATGTAAATATCGTAGTGATATAGTTTCTCTACGGTTTTGGATAGTATAAGAAAACTACAGCAAAAAACCGAATTCTTCTGCAAAGTTGAAATCTCCGGTGCGACTGACGCCGGAAAAAACCAGTAGAGAAATTATATAGATTACATTCAAAGACTATAGTTAAAGGGCCTTTATGTGGTAGTGACAAATTCAACTTAAAATAAAAATAAAAATTCCCAAAGAACAAAATTAGCACACACAGATTTATAGTAGTTCACTTTCAATGCGAAAGCTACGTACGTCCACTTTACAGTTGCAGATTGTCACTAAAAAACCATAATCGGGAGAAAAAGTGGTTATAACTCTCTTGCGCTCTACAAAGAACATCGATGCATAGAGTATTCATAGGAAAAATATCAGGGCTAATACACAGGCCTGGAATTCCCAAAATACCATCAACTAATAACCCTTACAATATAATTTTCGTCCAGGGAGCTTTGCTCCCGACGACCCTCGGGAAGGGGGGTTTACTACCCTTGGAGCGCAATTGATAATAGTTATTGTTGATGTTGGGCTTTGTCCTCCATTTACATGCAATTGTTTTGGTTGAAATTGAAAGCAATTTGGCCCAAATCCATGAAATTAATTCATTAAGGACGTTGCATACGCACAACCCGAGGTCCCGAAGAATGATCAGATTGGTAGAGTTGACAATGGCGAAGGCCAGCTCGATCTGTATCCCCATGCACATCTTTGCGAAGGTTAGCTTGCTCACCAAACTTCTCAATCGTTTCATCCACCTAGAAAATTGACCTTTGGTTACTGTTACTCATATGATTTGCACAGTCCGAGAAGGTACTCTGACGGTCTGAGAACATATGATATCCATCACTGAGTTTGAGTCAAATAAGCCCGAGAACTCTTGATGGTTAAGGAACGACCCGTTCATAAGTCAAGAACGAACCCTATCAAGTAGAACTTCGAAGAGAAGAGAAAATGGTAGATCAGAGACTAGTCGAAACAAACCAAACACGTGTAAAATCAAAAGCAAAATGCTCACCTCGATGGTTTAGACCGAACACACGAGGAATAACCACCCAATACTCACGTAGAACTGGCACCCAACCTAATACTGCCTCTGAACTCAACACGTCCTTAGACTCAAAACATCAATAAATAGAGGAGAAGAACATCGAACGAGGGAGAATTGATTTTTTCACACACAAAGCATAAGCCGCTTGATCTATCGTTCATCACCCTCATTTACTTACTCTCTTTCACTAGATTAGTCCGTACTTAGAGAAAGTCTTGCCTAGTTACTTGGAGTTCTCGGGACTGCGTTCTCGATACCAAGTTGCACTTAGTGAGATAATTGTTGTACTAATTTTACTGGTCAACAGTTTGGCGCTAGAAGGAAGGCATAGCGTTGAACAATAATGGCTAGCTCATCAATTCCAACCGAAAACAACACCACCAATGGTTTCAATCCTCAGATAAAGCACCACAACCGTACCTTGGCACTCACGCCAGAGGAACTCGCTGAGTATTTTCCTCGTCCTTGTCTAGCATAATAGTTCAAAGAGATGGAAGAGTAGTGACTCTTAGCTCTGGAAGCCAGCAACAGGGAATTGGAAGAAAAGATCCGGTCAAAGAATGTCAAGCTGGGAAGTGCATTAGTGATCATAGATGAAGAACCCTCACACCGACCCGAAAAATAGCCCGTAGAGCAGGAGTCACGCACTAGGACAAAATACGTTATCCGGTGCGACGAATGTCGCACCTAAAAGTTTATTAGGTGCGACATTAGGTACGACAGCGTCGCACCGGATAACCCGTCGCAGAAGGTATTGGGTGCGACATGTCGCACCTAATAAGTCCCCCTTTAGGTGCGACACTTTCAGGTGCGACTTATCGCATCTAATGCCCAAGTTATTTTCCTGCCAAATTTTATAAAATTGGCGGGTAAATACATATCGGGTGCGACACTGTCGCACCGAATATGTTCGCGCCATGGTATTCAGTGGTATTTTCGCTCTATATGTTTTCCTCTCTTATGGCTACGAGATTCCTTCGAGTTTGAAATCGTTATCATACTGAAGTTGCACAAGCTCGTTCATATCAAGAACCACCTCTAGTTCAGCTAAGAGTTTCTTAAGCCAAACAGCCTCTTTGGCTGCCTCGGATGCTGCAATATATTCAGCTTACATCGTAGAGTCCGCGATACTAGATTGCTTAACGCTTCTCTAGAGAATCGCCCCTCCATTGAGAATGAACACTGACCCAGATGTTGACTTCAACATATACCACCAAGTCATTACTTGTGTACACAAGCATCACGTCCCTAGTTCTCTTAAGATATTTGAGGATATGCTTAATAGCTATCCAATGATCAAGACCAGGATTAGACTGGTATCTACTAACAACTCCCACTGCATAGCATATGTCGGGTCTTATACACAACATGGTATATATCAGACTCCCAACCGCTGATGCATATGGAACTCGACTCATATCCTCCACTTCTTGAGGTGTCTTAGGACACTGCTCTTTAGACAGGGCTAACCCTAAGCGCATCGGTAACAATGCGCCATGAACATTTTTCATCAAGGAGCAGGAAAGTACCTTATCAATATAAGTATCTTGAGACAGAGCTAGTAGTTTGTTCTTTCTATCACGAATGATTTGGATTCCAAGAACAAAAACTATATTTCCCAAATCTTTTATTTGTATTTGATTTTGCCAGCCATGCTTTTATGTCAGACATGATCTCAATAGCACTCCCTATAAGAAGGATATCGTCTGCATAAAGTGCTAAGAAAACCATTACCTTTCCCTTTGAGTACTTGTAAAAACAAGGCTCAGAAAGGTTTTGTTCGAAACCATAGGTCTTGATAACCTCATCAAACCTTTGGTTCTAGGATCTAGACGATTGTTTAGGTCCATAAATGGACTTCAATAACTTGCAAACCTTGCGCTCTTGACCCTTTTGTATGAATCTGTCTAGTTGAGCCATATAGATTTCTTCTTCCAGATAGACATTCAAGAATGTTGTCTTTACGTCCATTTGCCAGATCTCATAATCATAATGAGCGGCAATGGCTAGAAGAACTTTGATGGATTTAAACATGACCACATGAGAGAAGGTTTCGTCGTAGTCGATTCCTTCTCTTTGGGTTAAACCCTTAGCCGCAAGTCTAGCCTTATAGGTTTTGACTTGTCCATCAGCTCCTTTCTTTCTCTTATAGATCCATTTGCACCCAATCGGTCTAATTTGTTCCGGTGCATGTACAAGAGTCCAGACCGAGTTTGAGTGCATAGACTCTATCTCTTGATTCATGGCTTCTAGCCATTTATCTTTGTCCAGGTCGACCATTGCATCATTGAATGATGCGGGGTCATCGTCGCTCGCATCCAATGCAACGATGTTTGCATCAAAGCCAAGATATCGGTCAGGCTCTCTAGAGACCCTCCCACTACGACGAGACAATGTAGCACTTGGACCAACATTTGTGTTTTCTTCTTCATCTCCCACTCTCACATCAGTTGTCTAGGTTGAGATGGTTCCCCTTCGACGTTAGTCTTTGGGGTTGGTCTAATTGTTTCCTCGAGTACAATCGTACTACGAGGTTTATGTTATTTAACATAATCATCTTCAAGAAAAGTAGAATGAGTAGAAACGAAAGTTTTCTTATCCATAGGATCATAGAATATACCTCCTCTAGTCCCTTCTGGATATCCAACAAAGAAAAATAAGTTTTTTTTGTTCCAGTTTACTCGCCTTCTTTTTTCAAGACGTGAGAGAGACAACCCCATATTCGGAAGTGACGCAAGCTAGGATTAGCTCCGTTCCATAATTCCAAAGGGGTTTTGGATATTGATTTAGAAGGAACATGGTTCAAGACGAATACAGCAGTTTGCAAAGCATAACCCCTGAAAGATGTTGAGAGGGAAGAATAACTAATCACGGATCTTACCATGTCTAATAGAGTTCGGTTTCTCCTTTCAACAATTCCATTTTGTTGTGGGTTACCAAGAGCCAATAATTGCGACACAATCCCATGTTCAAGCAAATAATCGGTGAACTCAGTATCCAAGAACTCGACTCCCCGATCAGATCGAAAGGTCTTAATAGTTTTACCTAATTGGTTTTCAACACAAGCATGAAATTCTTTGAACTTGCCAAAAGTTTCAAATTTTTGGTGCATTAGGTAAATGAAACCATATCTAGAATAATCGTCAGTGAAAGTGACGAAGTATTCATAACCACCTCTCGCAGCTTCACTCATTCGTCCATAGAAGTCAGAGTGAACTAGTTGCAGAGGTTCGGTGGCTCTTAGTCCTTTGCCAGAGAAAGATCTCTTGGTCATCTTTCCTTCAATACAAGATTCACAAACAGGTAGAGTTCCCACTTTAAGGTGTTTCAACAGCCCTAGTCTCTCTAGCCTGTTTATATTAATGTGACCAAGTCTTAAGTTCCATAAATATGTTTCATCATCATTGGATACCTTTAATCTTTTATTAGATGTAGGTTTAGCTACTTAAACATCTCAACATTAAAAGCAAATTTATTTTCAGGGGATATCACATATAAACCATTGTATAAATGAGCATCACATATAATTCTTTCATCATAAGAAATACTAAAAACATTTTCATTCATTGATAAAGAATATTTATGTTTTAGTAACTCAGAAACTGAAATAAGGTTTCTACAAAAACAAGGAATAAAATAAACTGAATTAAGTATCAAATATTTATTTCCAAATTTGAGTCGAACTATTCCTAAAGCTTTAGCAGTGACGGACTCTCTGTTCCCCACTCTAAGCTCTAGTTAATCTCCATTCAGTTCCTCCCACGAGTCAAACACCTGTAAAGATGTACAAACATGATTAGTTGTCCCCGAATCAATTATCCAGAGTGAGAATGAATCTCCAGCATAAAATGCCTCTAATACATATATGTTTGTGAATGGGAAAATACTTCCACAAGACTCAGCGTACAAGTCTACTACGTCATCATCATCAGAGATGTAGATGACCGAAGGCTCTCCCACTGCGAGAACATTCTCCAATGGTAAGTCTTCTGGTGAAGTTGATGGAGCGGTGATGCCACACTCGGGTGCACCTGATGGTAAGCATACTCTATCATACCATCATGCCAAGCAATAAGTTTGCTTTGAAAATTCGACATTTTATAATTCGGGCCGTAGCCACGAAAGTAAGTGACAAAGTCAGCGTATTCCTTGGGCGAGCGAATTCATAATGATTTCGACCTGAGTTGCCTCATCAATCTTTCTGCCTTTATAGGTGGGTGCATTCATCTAATCAGCCATGTCTCTCATATAGAGAACGATGTTGGAATCGATCTAGGGTTTGAGAAAAAGTTTAACGCTTCGTTAAGCAGCGGAATTTTAAAAATTTTCTTTTTAAGTAAAACTAGTTTTTACTAACCTAGACAAGAGCATGTACATGTAAATAAAAACTAATATGAGCTATTAAAGTTACTAACCTTTCTTGAAGCTTGAACCTTGTAGAAGCTTTTGGAAAGTTGCAACGCTCGTCTCCCCTCGCAGCACGTCTCTCTTTCTTTCCTCGGCACCTCGAGCAACCACGAAAGTTTCTATCACTAAATCACTCGAAAAGAAGGAATCAGTGAGTGGGCACTTTTAAACACTACGACTTGAGAACGAGTCTCGAAGTTGCAGAGCTAAAGACTAGGTCGAGTGAGGACCTAGGTGCCAAGACAAGAGAAAACCGAAAATAAACTAGAGAGAGAGAGAAGAGGACTTCGGCCAAGTTCTAGAGAGAGAGTCTCTCAAATCTCTTAAACTTGGATGAATGAATTGTGAGGAAATGAGGCTCCTATTTATAGGAGAGGCTTTACCTTCAATAAGGTAGTTTCCTCTTCTATAGAATATCACATATTCATGAGAAAATATTGCCTTATTTCCTCATGAGTCACTCGGCCAAGGCAGCCTTCTAGAAGGCTTGGATTTGTTTCCTTTTTTGTTCCTTGCCTCGCCTTTGACTCACTTGGCCGAAATTCCTTGTGCATCTACATGCAAATTTGTTTCCTCTTTTTCTTTTGGCAAGTATCTAAATACATTTATGCACAAAATAAACTCTCTTTCCTTGGGTATTATGGGCGCCTATTCTCATCTAGAAGGAGCTTCTAGAAGCTTCTTCATTTGTTCATGACAACATGAGAAAAGCCCATTAAGAATTTTCAATAAAATTCTTATGAAACGAAATTAATTCACAAGGCCCAATGATCAAGTCATGGCCGAGTGAAACATGTCATAAAATGACCTTGTCAAAAAATTTATTGAAATTCATTTCATCCTTTGTCTCAAAAGACAAAAATACCCTTTTGACTATTTTCGTTCTTGTTTTGGCTTAGCTTCCAGTTTAACTATTCCTATCGATGTGATTCGTGACAGTGACCTCATGGACCCAAATGAACAAAGCTTTAGCTAAACACTTGGACTCAAAAGTTCACAAACCTTTTCCAAGTTTAGCTTAATGCCAACTGACTCCACTAAAGAGCTGACACTGAAAATCTCTCGGTTCAAATGAATTTGTTTTCTACTCAAGAATTCGACCTAATTATGATGAGCGGATCCACTGAATATTATCTATGTTTACCCTTCATGAATGTCATCAGCTAGTCGGGATTTACTAAAATACCATTTTACCATTCTAGCTGTTATTTCCTCAACTCCTTTGTCGCTTGTGAATAAGTTAGAAACAATGTATTGACGAGGAGCTAACAAGTCACATTGTTTCATCCAAAAGAGTCAGGACTCAATTTGGACACTGGCCAGTTCATTTATTCACACTCCAAGGAACAAAGCATGAGGTGACATACATTGCATTTCAGCAATCTTGTACATGAATTCCATATCTATGAGAACTTCACAAAGTTACTCATGACAGACTCACAACTTAGTACTTCACCAATAGGCCTTGTTCGGAATCACATAGTGAGTCCGAACTTTGACTTTCTCAAATGAGAATACTAAGGTGTGAAATGGCATGTCTCATTTCAGGATTAAGGTAAGCATGATGCAATTCATACATAGTGACTTCGAGACATAAGAGGTTAAATGGTTTGTTCTTATCTTGTCTCTAGAAGTGCACTGGTCAATTCAGTACCTTCGGAAGATACCTAGAAGAACTATAGAGTTCCTAACTCTCAATGCCTCATAACCAGACATCATAGATTCTTCTAACAATCATACTGAGGTCAATAGTCCTTTGACCCTAAGATTGCGAATATATCGTTTTAAGCAAACTACGAAGAGTTTGTTCATGCAAATCTACATTTGTCTCTTCGTAAGTTGTTAAGTTTGTTTATGGACTAAAAGA